>NC_064637.1:159201740-160556785 GCF_023864275.1 Schistocerca cancellata
CCACGTGATTTATTGTTTCCCACTACAGTGCCCTCGTTCCTCTCGGTCTGTGTCACGGGGCCCTTCAATGCTGAGGAAGCACCCCAGCGGCCCGTGCAACACAGTGCCGTGTCGTGCAGGCCTCGGACAGCCGCGAAATTGTGACGGTGTCAGGATGTGCTGACAGTTGGCTCAGCGGTCTGCGTCCCTGCCGACTCACCGCTATGCAGTGTGAGCCGCAGGCGGCCAGCTGCTGCTTCTTCTCGCCGGTGTGGCTGAGATCGTGGCGACGATAAGTGGCCGTGATCTGGCATCCGAATCTGTGGCCCTCGCCTCGGGCTGCCTGTGGCGTGTGTCGGAAGCCAGGACGACTGCCCGCGGTGGCACAGTGCTGGCTGTCCAGCTACAGACACCGCGTCGGCCTCAGTTAGTCGAACCGACGACCCGCCGTGGACTGGAACACTGGTGCCCCATCTGCTGCTGTGTATAGCCGGTGGTGTGACACGCCCCGCTGTCCAGGAGAGTTGCCACACTTGAATGACTCTCTTTAGAAAACGACACCTATTTATACTCGGCTGTGCACCCCTGTTTTGCTAACACGCCGCTCCGAGTCACGTACTCACCACACCGGATTGTGCCAGTGGGCCCCTTCTGCCTGTAGCTTGTGCCATGCAAACTGCTGCGTTTACACTTTTCAGCAGTTCGACGGTCCTGTGGCCTCCATTCTACTTCGCAATCGCTGGTCAGCGTAACTTACTGTCAACCAGCCTGCGCCTGGCTGTAACTCAGAATATTGCACGAAACTAACTTCCCCTATCCTAAATAGTGGTGCTGCTACATTATTCACAATATCAAAGTATCAAAAAAGTGTGGATTAGCATATTTTATCTGTAAATTAGCAAAGCAATTGGTTCAAAAAGGAGGAGCGGAACTAAATAAAGACACACATTCAGCTTATGGAGTTGCAAGTGCGAACACACTCACAGCACGTCATTTTCCTTAGAAACTGCCACCAACAGAAAGAAAACAAACCCAGCTAGAAGATGCAAGGTCTGTTGGGAACAAGGGAAAGCTGCAGGAAAGGTATTGAGGAAAGAGACCAGATACTACTGTAGGCCGTGTAACACGGGCCTTTGTGTTCCCGAGTGTATTGAAAGATTTCATACCTGCATGAAGTTCTCAAATTTGTAATAATGAGAAAAAAAATTCACAATAAAACAATTTATTTATAAATGAAGCATTTAATATTTCCTGCTGACAAGTGATTTTAAATCGATAGCCTACCATTCCCTACGACTTATGAAAATTTTTTCCACTTCAGGGAAAAATAAAAATGCTGAAAAACAGTAGAGTAATATCTGCAAATCCCTGTAAAATTTATTTGTGCTAAACGTATACATATTCATAAAGAGGAAGGAAATGGAATGTTATCCTGATATACTGCCTAAAGAAGTAAGTGGACTAGAAAAATTTATTTAAAAATTGTAAATTGTAGCAAATTTCCTCAGGATCCGGGTTTTAACTGGATAGCTAACCCGTTATGCTCCAGTGTGGTAAATCCATCCTTACCCTACCCCCTCTCTCTCCTATCATTCTCCTCCTCCTTTCTCTCCCCTCTTCCATCTCCCTCTCTCCTTCCGCCGTTCTCTCTCTCCGTTTTGTGGAGTAACAAAATGCATTTGAATCTTTGTTTTCATCTGTCTTTGTACTGATCATGTTTGTAAGACATTTTACTTTTACAGGTAATGACAAACATGGTGTCATCACCCGATGTGGTAAAAATGTTTGAGGGTGAGAACGACCGCGTCAAGTTCGTGACGCTGCTGTGTGGGGAGGAAGACGAAGAGACGGCAGAAGCAGCCGGGGGTGCCCTAGCAATGCTCACCTTTGCCAGCAAGAAAGTCTGCGAGAAGGTTTGTGATCCAAAAAATGGTCTGTAAGTGCAAAAATATAGGTGTATATCTTCAAATTAAGTTTCAGTACGCATTTGGCAGCTGTTCTTCCTTTTGGGTGATGTTCTTCCTTTTGGGTGATTAGTTGTTCTACATCGGACTTTGTAAGAAACGAAGAGAACTCTACGTGACTGAATATATTTCTTTTTCGTAGTAATGATTGAAAATAAATTGTAGTGGTATTGCTCTCTTCTTGGTTTTTAATAATTTTCATATGCAGGTAGGAGTCAGTGTAGGAAATAGGAAAGTTTCTGAAGATCAATTATTTTCACTTTTACTAGAGTTCCTTGCCTTCTACATCACGGGTAAGTACAGTTCAGTGGTGATATATTTGAAGTCAGGCTGTATCTCTGAAAAACATGTGGTAAATGTATTTAGTATTACCAATTTGGGTGAATTCTAAATATGTTGATATTCTGGGATCTAAATTATTTAATGTTCTTGGGGGGGCGGGGTGGGTGGGGCGCAGAATTCTCTAATATTTTGGTCCTATAAATCTTCTTGCATTAACTTTTATTAAGCATGTGATACATATAGTAAATTTTTTTACTACTGCTGATACAATCTAATGTTAATGTACTATGTGCATTGACAGTCAGGTTGAAGACAAATCTGCTCATTTATAATTCTTCAGACTTCCTCTTTTTATGTAATAATTGTAGTAAAATACAACGGGGGCTCTCGACAGTGCAGATCCCACCTTCTTGCGGTCAGTGGCCATTGGCTGAGCTTCTTCTGTAACACCACATCTGAAATGCTTTAATTCTCTTCTGTTTCGGTTTTCCCATAGCCCACGTTTCACTGCCATTCAACGCTGTTCTCTAAACAGTAGATACAAAGAAACTTATTCCTCAAATTAAGGCCTATATTTGATATAGTAGACTTCTCTTGGCCAGATTATGCGCTCAGTGCCCATGTTACACTACTTTTCATGTCATCCTTGCTTTACCCGTCATGTGCTATTTTCTTTTCATGATACCAGAATTCCTTAATTTAATCTTCTTCATAGTCTCTGGTTTTGATGTTATGTTTATCGCTAATCTCATATCTGATCTTCCTCTGTACTTAAGTCATTCTTCGGTTGACTCTCAATTCGTAGCGTTGCATGATGCAGTAGTCTAAATACATATATATTACCAGAAGAGACTGTGATTGTTCCCTAAAAAGGTAGATGTAGACAATAGCTCCTATTACATGAGGGTCGAATTTTATAACAAACTTCCAAAAAAAAATCAAAAATCTCAAATGGATCTGCCTTGAAATGGATTTGAAGGAGTTTCTTAGCAATAAATGAGGCATATAGTATCAAAACTGGCCATGACTCTGAAGGCATATTTTTCAGTGTGATTGAGAGAGACAAAACATTCAGGGTCACAGATGTTTTCCTCTCGTAGTTATGTCCTTAAAGGTTTAGTTTTTAATCTGATTCATAATGAACCCTTTTTTATTAATTTAAGTTTTGACTCTTGTGTAGAAAGCAGTTCAATGAAAATAAAGTGATACTGTAATTAATTTTTTATAGCAGTGAAAAAAGCATTTCAACATACAGCAAATAAACAATGTTTTCAGCCTTCAGTTGCAAGGTAATTTTATTCGTTTACCTAGATTTTATGGCCGGCGCAGCTCCGTCTACGTTCGCCCTAATGGTTTTAATTTTGACTGACATAATCTTATGATTATGCGTCTTTAATGTTTTAATTTTTAATCTGTGACATGGCCAGTGTTTGGCTCACAAAATAATTTCATTGTTGTTCTGAAGAAGATTCCATTACTGGAATCGAAACCTAGGTAAACGAATAAAATTACCTTGCAACTGAAGGCTGAAAACATTGTTTATTTGCTGTACATTTCACAGTTGCTGACACGCTGCAATATGTTAAAGATTTGTCATTTCAACATAAATTGGATAATAACATATCAAGAAGAACATTACAGAACTGAGGAGAATGAAAAGTAGGATTTCTCTTACTAAGAGTTTGTAGTTCACCTACATCTCAAACACACTACAAAGAAAATGATATGCAAATAACTATGTTATTAGAATCATTTTTATGGTAGACACTGCTGACACATACTGAATAATACTGTTGTTTTAAGTCTTCAATTTGTCGTCATTTACATTACAATATTAGGCATTTCACATGAAACATTGATGCTGACTTTGGAGACAGCATTGGAACTCTCATTACCAGTGCAAGCTGTTTCATTAGCTACTTTTATTGTTTCATAAAACTGCAATGATTGAAGATCTTCCAATGTTGAACCAAAGTGTTCCTGCAGGAGATTTTTTATGCCCTTCTTTAGAGAGAGAGAGAGAGAGAGAGAGAGAGAGAGAGAGAGAGAGAAAAGAAAGTAAGAGGAACGCCTCCATCACAGTGTGAGATATCATTTTAGTTGGTAACTTTCCTCATTTACACTGAGTTTTGTACTTGCCAATATCATTATTTTACATGGACAGAATTTTGTGCCTTCTCTGCTTCCTTCATGATAATTATTTTGGTCTTGGCTAATGGAAAATGCGATTGAGAAGAAGGCTTGAGTGCATCAGCAGCTTGTGATGTCCAGTCACTCAGCTCACAAGCTACATCCAGAAGAAAAACAGCCCCATTATTAGACAACATCTGTTCATGTTCATCAACATCTATAAAGATGCCATACCTCGTAGCTTCTCTTTCAGCTCTCCCAGTACTTACTACTCTTGATTTTGTTGTTGTATTACACTTTGATGTTTCACATCTCTGCTTTCTTGCACTTGATGTGTGGGTTTCATCTATCAGTGTTTCCATTATGCAGCACAAGATAAGAAAGTCAATTCTTCAGGTCCTCACTCAGAACAGTATACATGCTACACTTACACGATAATGACAAAATACATGCACACGGGAAGTAGAGTTCCTTTTGCAACAATTACAATAAGAAGCCTGGGAATACGGAAATGAGTGCAAAGATTAGCGTTGCCAACAGACAGATGATATATTATGGCTTCAAAGAATTTGCTGTGTAAGGAATTATTTTGCTTGCTGATATGAACACATTGTTGTGTACTCTGAGAACATAAGATACCAGACAAAAATGCTGTGACTTAAAGATTGTTGCTCATTCCTTGACAAGGCTGCAAGACTTGGGCCATTTCGTTACATGACCAACAATTCAGTGCTTTGTAACATTAAGATATGGATGAGTTTGAAGGATATTTTTGTTTCACAGATAATGACATACTTCTACTTTAAATTCATAACTTGAATTCATTTTTGTAAATTTTGTGACTTGGCCGATCTTGATACTATGAAGGTCATTCAATAATTAAAGAGACAAATTGGTCTGGAGAAAAAAAACTGTTTGTAGGGCAAGTTTAGTATTTTTATGGCTTTAACTTGGCATCACTGGGATGAGACCTGATCAGCTGATGTATCAACGTTGTTTTGTTTATAACCTCAAAAATACATTTCAAGATGATGAGTCCACTTGAAATGCCACATCAGTTGAACAACATTCTGTTATTTGTTGTTGTTGTTGTTTTTTATTATTTTTTTAATTTTTTTTATTACCTGCTGAAGTTGAGAAACCAGTGAATATATTCTGTAGAATGTCTAAAGTTTATGCTGAAGGTTGTATGAATCATGCAAATTTTTACAAGTGGGTAGAGCAGTTCAAAAATGGTCGTGACTCAGTGACTGACGATCACTGTTCTGGCTAACCAGTTGCAGTTTCAACTCTCTCACTTGAAAGTTGAATTGATAACATTATTTGTGCTAACCGCCATGTGACCGTGGAAATGGTTGTGGATAAGGTTCAAGTTAGTACTGGTAAAATTCATGACATTATCTGTAACAAACTGAAGTATCGCAAAACGTGTGCAAGATGCGTCCCAAAGGAGTTGACGTGGCTAAACGAGGTTGAGAGTGTGCACAGAACTAAAGGAATGTTATGAAAGAGAAGGCGAGCACTTCCTCAACAAAATTTTAACTTGTGATTAAAATTGGGTTCACTATTATGAGTCAAAATCAAAAAGACAAAGCATGGAGTGGAAGCACACCAACTCACCTGTCAAGAAAAACTTCAAAACCTAAACATCAGCAGGAAAAGTCATGTTGACGATGTTAAACAAGGTGAAGCCAGCCACGAGAGAGAGACAATGTGGATCCAGAGGAGAGGTGTGATTCTCCAGCAAGACAGTGCTTCTTGTCCTCATATTGCTCAACTAACCCGTGAAACCATTGACAAAATGGGATGGGAAGTACTGAATCATCCCCCTTACAGCTAGTGATTTTCATTTGTTTGGTGCACTCAAGGAGGCATTATGTGGCAAGAGGTTCCAGGTCAACGAGGACGTGAAAAAGTTTGTGGTAAATTGGTTCAAACATCAAGATAAAGAGTTCTTTGCAGCCAGAATAAAATAGCTTGTAGCCCGTTGGAACAAGTGCATAAATGTTCAAGGGGATTATGTTGAAAAGTAGAAAAAGTATTGTTTTGTAAAAATAAACTCTTTTTTTTTTTTTTCTCCAGACCAATCTGTCTCTTTAATTATCGAATGATCCTTGTAGAGGCCTCAAATGTTTTTATAATATTAAGGTACTCCTTTCAAAGGAGTAGAATGGTAATTATCAATAGTACTTAAATTTACCACCACAAAGTTATGACAGGAAGTGTCAAATATCTCAACAATCCAAAACAGATCCTGTATTTGTTTCAAGAGAATGAATGAATAAATAAATAACTCGTTAGACTGTTGTTTCCATTCAAAAGGTGCTGCACTAGCTCCTGACTTACACTGAGAATAGCAATCTCATCAGTGTATATCATCATTGATACCAATTCATCCTCAATTTTAATCACACTCATAAACCTTTCTTTTATTTCCACCATTGTTTCTCATTGTTAAGATTGAACAGTACGGATAAAGATGTATCCCTTTTTACACCCATTTTAATCCGAGCTCTTCATTCTTGCCCTTCCATTCTTACATGTTCCCTCTCGGTTCTTGTACATATTGTACATTATCCGCCTTTCCCTGTAGCTTACTCCTATTTTTATCGTAGTGTCAGGTATTTTATATTGTCAAACACTTTTTTCAGCTCAACAGACCCTATGAATGTGTCTTGAATTTTTGTTAGTCTCGGTTCTGTTATCAGTCCCAACATCAGAACTGCCTCTCTGGTGCCCTCATCTTTCCTGAAGCAAAACTGGTCACCGTCCAATGGATCCTCAGTTTTCTTTCCCATTCTTTCATATATTATTCCCATCAGCAACTCAGATGTGTGGACTGTTAATCTGATTGTGCAGTAGTTTCTGCACATATCTGCTCTTGCTGTCTTCGGAATTGTGCGGATGATAATTTTTAAAAAGTGCGACAACGTGTCTCGAGATTCGTACATTCTACATACTAATTTGAATAGTCACCTGATAGTCACTTCCTCAATGATTTCAAAAATTACAAAGAAAAGTTGTCTGTCCCTTCATGCCTTTTGACTGCAAGTTTTCCAAAGCACCATTGAACTCTGGAGGCCCTATATGGACTCCTGTTTCTCCCTCAGTCATATCACCAGACAAGTCCCCTCTTTCCACCTAAGCACTCTCTTCCCTGCATTAAACGCTGGAATTCCCATTGCACTCTTAATGGTGATGCCCTCACTTTTAATTTCACCAAAGGTGGTGGTTTTTTTTTACTTTCTGTATGCTGAACCAGTTCTTTTGATGATCATATGATCATTTCTTTTTCAATTTCTTCACATTTTTCCAGCAGCCATTTCTCCTTAGCACTTTCTATTTATTACTTTTCTGAGTTACTTATTTTTCTGTAATTTTTATTTTCCACCATTGTTTTGCACTTTCTTCTTTCATCGATTGATTTAAGTATATCCTCTATTTCTTCAGGTTTCTCCAGACTTACCGTCTTGTGTTTGTGTGCTCGACTTCTGTGATTGCCCTTTCTTGAGATGTCCATTCTTCTTGTGTTGGACTGCCTGTTGTGGTAGTCATTATCACAGTATCTGTAGCCTCAGAGAACTGTAAATGCGTCTCGTCATTGTTCAGTACTTCATTATCCCACTTCTTTGTACATTGATTCTTCTGGAGAAGTCTCTTAAACTTCAGCATTCTCTTCATCATTACTGAATTGTGATCCAAATGTATATCTCCACTGGGCATGTCTTACAATCCAATATGTGATGTGGGAATCAATGTCTAACTATGATGTAATCCAGCTGGGATCTTTCTGTATATCCAGGCCTTTTCCAAGCACACATTCCCCTACTGCAATTTTTGAATTACTCAAATTTATTGCAGAACTCACATTCCTATTACCAAGCCTATATTCTCTCATAACTATCTTCTGTTTCTTCCAGTTTTCTTCTGCTTCTTCCAATCTTCCAGTCCCCTATGATTATTAGATTATTGTCTCCTTTAACATATTGAATTACCTGTTCAGTGTCCTCGTATACTTCTCCATCTTCTGCTTGTGGTGTCAGTTCTCTGTGGCATTGGTTTGCTGTTGATTCTGATGAGAACAACTGAATTCCTGATCTCTTTGCAGTACTCACTCTCTGCCCTACATGAACATCTAAATTTTCATACTTAGTCCAGAGGCTGCCATAAGTTATGTGGCAGGAGTACAACTACAGGTCATTTGCTTTCCTTATCTAGTTGAAGATAGAGTGAGGAAAAAATGACTGTCTATGTGCTTCCATACAAGCCTTAATTTCTCTTAACTATCTTCACAGTACTTACATAAAGTGTACATTCCCAGCAGCAGAATTGTTCTGCAGCCAACTTCAAATGCTGGTTCTTTAAAGTTCCTCAATAGTGTTCCTTGAAAAGAACATCTCCTTTCCTTTGAGATTCCCATTTGAGTTCCTGAAGCATCTTCGTAATACTTACACATTGTTCGAACCTACCAGTAACAAATCTAGCAACCTGACTCTGAATTGTTTCAATGTCTTCCTTTAAACTGACCTGGTGTGGATCCCAAACACTCAAGCATTACTTGAGAACGGGTTGCATTAGTGTCCTATACATGATCTCCAATACAGATAAAGCACACTTTCCTAAAATTCTCCCAAGAAACCGAAGTCGACCATTCACCTTCCCTACTGCAATCCTTACGTGCTACTTCCATTTCACATTACTTTGTGACATTACGCCTAGGTATATAATACCATTTATAACAACTACAGTATTGTAAAAATGATAGATTGCCACTCAGCATATAGTGGAAATGTTGAGTCACAGACAGGCACAACAAAAAGACTGCTAAACAAGTAAGTTTTCAGCCAAAAAGCCTTCTCCTGAATTAGACAAGAGACACATTCACGCAAATGCGACTCTCACATTGTGTCTAATTCAGAAGAAGGGTTTTGACCAAAAGCTTACTTGTTTAGTAGTCTTTTTGTTGTTCCTGTGTGCAACTCAGTATTTCCACTATATGGTGAGTAGCAGTCCATTCTTTTCCTAACATTGTTATTATTCCATCCTGGATTTACCATTGTTTTATTTTTAACAACTCCTACTTACATTAAACTGTTTTATGTTACTGTTAATGTTACCCTATATTCATATGACCAGAAATTCGTATCTCCTTTCCGTTGTAGTCCATGACTCCCACTATTTCAAACTGAGCCTTTGCATTTCCATTTTCAGATTTCCTAGCTTCCATACCATGTTTAAAGATCTAATAATGCACACTCTGTCTGATAGTTTGTTACCCTTTCATTGTTTATTCAGCCTTTTTCTGGTGGTTACCTCTCCCTTTGGAGTTCCCTTCCAGGGATATGAATGGGGGACTAATCAGTAACCTTTTGCCAATGGAGAGATCATCGTGACTACTTTTCAATTACAGGCCCCATGTCCTTTGGACACAAATTGTGTGTAACTGTTTATACTTGGAGTCTTCAGGTGCCATTGCTGATGATTTTTATTCAAACTTTAAGTAGTGGCTGGGTTTGCACCTGGGATCCAGAATGTTTTGATTACTAGTCACAGATGCTACTCCTAGACCATCGGGCTGAAATAAAACCAATGTATATATATTGCTTTATCAATTTATAAATGTATACCTGGTTTCACTTAGGCACGTGCATCACCTTTGATGCTGGTAACACTTCATTTTTTTGTGCTCATTTGTAGCCACTTTTAAGAAGTGTATAGTAAGACTATGTATGGAGGGGAGGGTTGATATGGTGGGGCAAATGAAGATAGGAGTAAAAATGGAATGGCTGAAGGCCTATGTTTTTTCTGTAAATGTAACAGCTGTAATTAACAGTATTAGCCTCAATTTCATGTGTATACACACATTTATTTGTTTAGCATAATGAATATTTTTAGTGCC
The DNA here is from genome assembly GCF_023864275.1 of Schistocerca cancellata. NCBI lineage: Eukaryota > Metazoa > Arthropoda > Insecta > Orthoptera > Acrididae > Schistocerca > Schistocerca cancellata. Next base: position 159,211,995 of record NC_064637.1, read on the forward strand.
ACTTTGACGGTCACTGTTGATATGATATTTTACTAAATGTCAATTTTCATTGACATTGTTTAACACTCTGAACTATCTTATCAAAGTTGGTATACAAATTTTTCTTCATAAGCAGTAAAATGCAAATGTATAAGCCAAAACAGGAAATATGAACACAAGATTACTAACAAATTCCCATTTTTTTGCAGGTGTTAAAGGTAACTAGCTGGGTCGAATCACTCCAGCGACTTTTGGGAGATCAGAAACCGTCCATGAGGCTTCGTGGCTGTGCAATAGTTGCGTCGCTTGTCGAATCGTCCAAGGAAATAGCTGAGAAGGCAAGTTTTTCTGTTTGTTGCCACTGAGAGTGGTTATCCGTACTTTATAAAATTCTGAGGCAGAATTTCTGACCCGTACTTAGGTTCAGGACAAATGTCGGTACTGGTGACAGATACACAAAAGTAGAAGTGACACAGTACATACATTTTGGAACTTTTAAGAACTTTGTTGGGGAGAAGAGAGGGAGAATTTTATAAAGAAATGACAGGTCACTCAGAACCCTGCATGAGAGTGACCCACTTTTGAGGGTAAGGGGAGACAAACATATGCCCATCTTTGTCTCTGTATGTGTCTGTCGGCAGTAATAATAATTCTCCTAAGAGTGTTCTGGGTAGCAAAACTGTGAAAATCTTTATATGAGCATATTCTTGATACATTAGTTATTAATCAGTCTCCAATCTCAACTCTTGAAATAAATTGTAGGTAGTACATGTAACTGTGACCATTTATTATGTATCAGACTACAGACATCTGTTCAGAGTGTAGACTTAATTCACGACTGAAGACTTTGTACAAAACCTTTTGCCACTGTGATGTAAAGGCATCTGTTGGCACATTCTGACAGCTGCATGCTGCTTGAGTACTACCTCAAACAAATAATACAACACAAAACAAATATTTGTACTAATGTGTAATATTAGATTTGTGAATAAGTTTGTAGTTTTTTTCCATGTGTTTGATAAACACAATAGATACACATAACAGAGACTTTAGTCATAAATGATATATTCTCCTTCACTATTTATAACAGTCTGCCAATGCTGGTGTAACTTTTCAATTCTGCGACACTACAAATCACGTGGTCTCGAGGTGAAGAACTCGTTGAGCCATGTACAGAGTGAAATTTTATCTGGAAAGGAAGTTCCTTGGAGGTTTTTTGATAGAGACTGGAAAAGGTGAAAATCTGATGGCACAAGATCAGATGAATAAGGTGGGTGCATAATGACTCCCCAACACAACTGCTGATAGTGTGTTTCTTCAGTCTAGCAGAAGGCAGGTGTCTGTTATCGTGGAGTAGCATCACGTCACACCCTCTTCCTGGTCACTGTTCTCAGATTGCGTGTGCGAGACATCTCAGTTGTTGACAATAAATGTCAGCAGTGACGGTTACACCTCAGCGAAGCAATTTGTAGCACACGACACTGTCGCTGTTCCTCCAGATGCGTAACATTATCTTATGTGGATGCTTGCAGGTCTTTGTACTGGAAGTAGGTGCTTTATTTGATTCATTCTTTTCCTTATGTTAGCATAAAGACACCATTTCTCGTCACGAATAATGATACAGGATAGGAATGCTCGGTGTTGTTCACGAGCCAATTGACAATGAGCAACCAGAGATGCACATGTGACCACCTGCTGATTTTTGTGTTTTTAGCTTAGAGCGTGCAGTATCTATGACCCTATAGTTGAGTCTTCCCCATTGCATGCCAATGTCTCACAATGGCGAAATGATCGCAGTTCATCACATTTGCCAGTTCTCAAGTACACTGATGTGGATCATCGTGGATTAACGTCTTTAAATGATCCTCATCAAACCTCAAAGTCTTCCTGAATGTGGTGAGTCACTAACGTCAAAACAATCCTCCTTAAAACGAGAAAAACATCTTCTTGCCGTGCTCTGTCCAGTGTGGCATTATCCGCTTACATGGCGCAAATGTTTCTGGTTGTCATCACTGCTGTCACTATTGAACTCAAACAGATGAATATGTCAGACATGTTCTGGTTTCTCCATTTGGCACTCCATTTTCTAGCATTCACAGAATCACTTACTATCTCCAAATGACAAAATGACAATATGTAAAGTCAAATAGCAACAATGAACTACAGTATGTAAACTCAAATGTCAGTAGTGAACTGCAATTAAAAAAAGACCATCTATAAATAAATCCATAGCAGTCGGAATACCAAATGTAAAACGAAAACATTATGAACTTATGGACCAACTTAATATTATATGATGCACCTGCATATTATTTAAATGGTGGAACTATTTGGATACAGGCCACTTAGAAAAATAAAGCGTCTACACTTCATTCATCATAAGTGTTGTGACTCGCCGATCTTTCAAAGTGCCACCGCGCAGTTACGTGCATCCTCTGCATGCGGCGCTGTCTGCCAGCCATGCAGCAGCAGCTCCACCTAAGCGGCCAGCTAGCCAGCGACCGCTAGACTCGGACTCAGTTATGATTTGACTGTTAAAGTGTACACACGTCTTACTCTGTTATTTGATCTGTGACTTTCATGTATTGCATCTTCCTTGAAATATATTTGTTCAACTTGAAGTTATAACAATAAGAATAAACCTGATGTAAACAAACACAAGTGTGGTGATTGGTCAGCAGCCGTAACTCTCACACGCAGGTGTTGTTCTGCTCTTGGAAGTAGGTCCAACTTATGTATTAGATATCTTGTCACTATGGCATTCTGAGGTATTTAATGGCCACAAACATTTTTCTTAATCATACTTTAGCTGCATAATTGTGTACAGTCACAGTCTCTCTAAATGCTACTTGTGCTGTGCCTGTCTCGCTCTTAATATGTACTGTGAAAATGAATGACACTGCTACTTGCTTCATTGTGAAACGTCTGTGGAACACCGTTCATGTCAAAAAACAAGTTGTTCTTAATGTTTTTCACAAGCCAGCAGAGAAAAATCAGCTCTGACATTTTTTGAGAAACTCCATGTCATAAGTAAAAGGTCATATTCTAATTATATGTGTCGCGCAATGGGTAACACCGTAGAATGAAAATTATGTACGGTTACAGACGACGGTTCGAATCTCTGTGTGGTCTATTATTTTTTTCCAGTTTGAATACCTAGATCATTTAAATATGAAATTCATCAAATATATATTAATTAACTCATACTCGGCCATCACTTTTCAAGAAAAATACACGTATTCTACTTTCTAATTACATATTGCATGAGAAATTCCAGTTTTCGTTGCCTATATAAATTCTTAAGTATCGATATTTTATAAAAGATTGCTAAAGATTTTTGAAGTTAAGAAAACTATTACACAATCAAACTTTTTTGGAGGAAAATGGGAAACCAAATACTCTTTATTTGAATATGCCCATTGTTTTGTAGGAAAGATGTGGTCTCTCATGAGTCAGAATGATAAGTGTCGTAAAAACATAGAAAACAATAATGCCGCATTTTTACATTTGTCACCCCACTACTACTGTCTGAACCCAATAGATCTGATCTAGAATAAATTAAGGGATTTGTCACCAGAAATAACGAGACATTTAAGCTGCCAAACATACTGCAACTAAGGCACGAAGCTTCACGTCATGGCCGAATGAGGACAAAACGCAGAACAGCGTATCGTGAAGGAGCAGGAGGAAATGCGGCCTCTTTGGTGGCTTGAGATTCTGTTGCTGATCATCTCATTATCAACATAGCAGTACTGAAATGTATTCCTCAGAGTCTGGCGTGGAAGGAGTTCAGAGATTACCAAATGACTGACTGTAATACTTTCAGTGGCTTCAATATTTAACTATTATGGGAAATCAGTAGTATGCTTTTATGCCACACATAGCTCAAGCAGAAAAATTACCATTGTCAACGTAAGAAATGTTCATCACTCTTGTTTTTAATTGCAATACTATGTTGTACTATGTTATCGATGAAAGGAGAAAATGCAAAAATGCAGTAAATGAAGCAGGCAAAAAGGAATACAAACGTCTCAAAAATGAGATCGACAGGAAATGCAAAATCGCTAAGCAGGGATGGCTAGAGGACAAATGTAAGGATGTAGAGGCGTATATCACTAGCGGTAAGATAGATACTGCCTACAGGAAAATTAAAGAGACCTTTGGATAAAAGAGAACCACTTGCATGAATATCAAGAGCTCAGATGGAAACCCAGTTCTAAGCAAAGAAGGGAAAGCAGAAAGGTGGAAGGAGTATATAGAGGTTCTATACAAGGGCGATGTTCTTGAGGACAATATTATGGAAATGGAAGAGGATGTAGATGAAGATGAAATGGGAGATATGATACTCCGTGAAGAGTTTGACAGAGCACTGAAAGACCTAAGCCGAGACAAGGCCCTGGGAGTAGACAACATTCCATTTGAACTACTGATGGCCTTGGGAGAGCCAGCCCTGACAAAACTCTACCATCTGGTGAGCAAGATATATGAGACAGGCGAAATACCCTCAGACTTTAAGAAGAATATAATAATTCCAATCCCAAAGACAGCAGGTGTTGACAGATGTGAAAATTACCGAACTATAAGTTTAATAAGCCACGGCTGCAAAATACTAACACGAATTCTTTACAGCCAAATGGAAAAACTGGGATGCCGACCTCGGGGAAGATCAGTTTGGATTCCGTAGAAATGTTGGAACACGTGAGGCAATACTGACCCTATGACATATCTTAGAAAATAGATTAAGAAAAGGCAAACCTACGTTTCTAGCATTTGTAGACTTAGAGAAAGCTTTTGACAATATTGACTGGAATACTCTCTTTAAAATTCTGAAGGTGGGTAAAATACAGGGAGCAAAAGGCTATTTACAATTTGTACGGAAGGCAGATGGCAATTATAAGAGTCGAGGGACATGAAAGGGAAGCAGGGGTGCAAAGGGAATGAGACAGGGTTGTAGCCTATCCCCAATGTTACTCAATATGTATATTGAGCAAGCAGTAAAGGAAACAAAAGAAAAAATCGGAGTAGGAATTAAAATCCATGGAGAAGAAATAAAAACTTTGAGGTTCGCCGATGACATTGTAATTCTGTCAGAGACAGCTAAGGACCTGGAAGGGCTGTTGAACGGAATGGACAGTGCCTTGAAAGGAGGGTATAAGATGAACATCAACAAAAGCAAAATGATGATAATGGAATGTAGTCCAATTAAATTGGGTGATGCTGCGGGAATTAGATTAGGAAATGAGACACTTAAAGCAGTAAAGGAATTTTGCTATTTGGGGAGCAAAATAACTGATGATGGTCGAAGTAGAGAGGATATAAAATGTAGACTGGCAATGGCAAGGAAATTGTTTCTGAAGAAGAGAAATTTATTAACATCAAGTATAGATTTAAGTGTCAGGAAGTCTTTTCTGAAAGTATTTGTATGGAGTGTAGCCATGTATGGAAGTGAAACATGGACGATAAATAGTTTGGACAAGAAGAGAATAGAAGCTTTCGAAATGTGGTACTACAGAAGAATGCTGAAAATTAGATGGGTAGATCACATAACTAATGAGTAGGTATTGAATAGGATTGGGGAGGAGTTAGTGGCACAACTTGACAAGAAGAAGGGACCGGTTGATAGGACATGTTCTGAGGCATCAAGGGATCACAAATTTAGCATTGGAGGGCAGTGTGGAGGGTAAAAATCGTAGAGGGAGACCAAGAGATGAATACACTAAGCAGATTCAGAAGGATGTAGGCTGCAGTAGGTACTGGGAGATGAAGAAGCTTGCACAGGATAGAGTAGCATGGAAAGCTGCATCTAACCAGTCTCAGGACTGAAGACTATAACAACAACACTATGTTACCTAAGATCTAGCACATGTTATGTTTTCCGTCAGGTCATCTAAGAAGCGTATTGCCTGAGTTTTGCCGTACATAATTTCTTTCTGTTTAAAAATTAAATGACTTTCAAAGCTGTATTTTTCTCTGCCATCTCTTTTTACTTCCTTACAGAAACTGTTCATATCACTGCAGGTTAGTCGGATCACTTGCCAGGCCAGTGCTGTCCCAGTTAAATGCGCCAGTAAATCTGTTGACCAGTACCATCGCCGAGTCGACATATGCTTAATGCACAGCATAAAATGTATCCTCATTATCTTATTTGACTGTACTCGAGACAGCTCGGCTTCTGCACCGTGTGAAACAAAATCCAGTGAGTTTCCAGCAAATGCGGAAGAATAAGTATTGTAAACGGGGTATAGGAAAGTGGTGATCTATGCCATTATTTAAAGTGTTACTGGCACATATATAATTGATCTGTCTTCAAGAGTGATACATACTAACAAAGGGCCAAGCTTCGAGATTTATTTTTGATATTTACTTTAGTTCATTGATAGATTACAAATTTTAAAATAATGATGACAGAAATTATAATTATTCTCCCAAGAAGAGAGTGTGACATGAGTTACTGAGCAATTTTGTCTTCTCAAGCTTCTGAAATGTCTCACTCACTCGACAGATGTGATGCATTTGTAGCGGAATTACAGCAAATTGAGAAACCTAATGAGTACACGGGCAAAATTACGTCAGTGTGATCGTATCGACTCAGCCGTTCGCGACAGCAGCTGTTACTTTTACTTATGTTCCTTTCAAAATAATTCTAGAGATTGAAAACAGAAGGCAGCCCTAGTCGAGAGGCAGGTCAAAAGACGTCCGTAGATTGTTCTCGTACGACACGCGTCCAGTTTTCGAATGACAGGCGAGTCGAGTGTCGAGGAATTGACGGCCCGATCTATACTCAGGCACGGTCTTCCCAAAAGAAAGTTGTGACTCGAGCTATGCTCATGTTCTGTATCAGAAGTGCTAACATAAAGTTAATTACTGACAGGCTTGTTAATTTACAGGTGATGGTACAGAAAACTTCAGGCCTCTGGCACTTGTCGGAAAAATTCCAAATTTAATTCTGCGAAAATATTGTACACTCACACTCCTCAAGGTAAATACTGATCAGCAGTTCTGTTAGATAGTTTTATACTTTTTTGACAGAATTTTCCTTTTCACACAGTTGCCCATACCGTATTCTTTTTGTATGAAAAGGTTTGTCCATTATGGTGCACTTGTATGTTCTATGCTATACGTGTCTACACGTATCATTTGAAACGCAATGTTCGCATCACTGTCGAGCAGATAAATTAATTGTTTGATCCATTTTTCATCAGGTCACTTTAGTCTCGGAAAGCAGTACGAGTAATTTTGAGAACAGTTCTGAATCCTATGTAATTAACAAACAGTTATCTACAGGAATACGAAATTGCGAATGCCGGTGAGCATGTCGGGACTCCGTAGCTGTGTTAGTGGTTCTTTGTGGGAGCAAATTGTGTAACAGCACCAGATATTTCATTCTCTTCTCTTCTTTCAAGCAAGGCCACTTTGTAAATGTGTTTTAATTGTGCCTGTCTGCAACTTAACATTAACATATTAGATTAACGTGATACCGAGAGCCGGCCAGAAATGCAGTCCGTACGAGTCCACGATCGCAGCCGAGAGGTATCGCAAGATAGCAGCCAGTGCACTGAATGTTTAATGAATACAATTCCGAGAGAGTATGATAAATCTGCGTTGGGGAACAGAGTTAACCGCTGCTGGCGGGCGCGGATACCGGCACGTGACGTGAGGTTCAGAGGTGTGGTCCAGGACGAGGGCCTGCATGCGGTGAGTGCTCGTCGGTCATGGAACCGCCATTGCTGAAGGCTGCGAGTGCAGTCAATCTCTGACAGCTGTGACAATTATTTATTGTCGCTACAGTCAAGTTTCAGAAGAAAATTGTCACGATTTTTGTTGTCTGATCATATGACGTGCACACCGAACTGTGTGTGGTATGATGTGTACCGTACTACGTGCTGGACTAATGAAGAATATAACAGCTATAAACCTGGTAAAGTGAATTCATCTTTTTCTCCAATTTGAGGGACTTCTGGCGCCCTTGTTGACTAGTACTTAGCGAAATGTCTGTGTTTCATCATTTAACGATGCTTATATGATCTGAGTGCATTGTGGCTCTTTGACTGAATTTGTAACTGTTCTTTTATATTTCTTTTGGAGTATTTCTTTAGTTTATATGCATTTACTGCTTCATAAAGAACGTTTAGAAATTCCCGTTACAGACTTTCAGGAACCTACAAAGGGGTGCTAGTACATATCATTTTTAGTAGGAACCCACATCCAGAAATGTACCATTTCCAATTTACAACAGTTTCAATTTGGGTCTTTTACTCGTCGACTTCTGCTTGAGGAATCGAATTAGGTGTGACACAGTACAATTATTAGGTAACAATTTGAAAGGAAGTATAATGAAACATCTGCATATTTGTTTGTATTAACACTTAAACATTATGTGTGCATTATTCCAGAACAAAACAGAACCCAGCATACTGTACGTACAGTACAGTACTGATGCATTACGACAGCAGCTCATTGTGGCGACCACTAACATTGTTATAGACTTTGTACGTATGAAGCATGTTCTGGTACACACTCTCCATCCCACCTGTTGGCTCTTCATTTTCTATTCCAACGACCAGCAGATCTTCCTCTGTCTCTAAAGGAGTCTTGTAAATTAAACTTGGCATATGATCCCTCAAGAAGTAGTCTGTAGGAGTTAAATCCAGCAATCACAGTGGCCGTGCGGTTGGACCCATCTCGGCCTATCTATCTTTCATCATATCATCTGCTGAGATGTCTTCGAATCACAGTTGAGGAGTGAGTTCGTGCACCATCGTGCTGAAACCACGTTCCCTGACAGACATTCAGGTGACCGTCTGACATAGTACACATCATCCTGTCTACCATTCTGCATATCAGGACAAGCAACTCTGAGACTTTTGTATATCCCTCAGCAGACGTGGACACATTACACATAAGAATTGAAACCCTCGTAGAACGGAAACGGTACTGTTCTTGATGTTGGTTCCTATTCAAAATATTATGTACTCACTGCTCTCCTGTGAGTCTCAGATGTTTGTAATGGTAATTTCCAAACACCCCATATTCGCAGAAAGCACTAGGTTCTCTAAATTCCAGTACGTGACACGAGCAACTCGAATGTGGGTTTTCATTGTAATTTGACAGGTAGTGGAGACAACATTGCTGGAGGTGCTGATGGCTTTCTCACAACTGGAAGGAGACTACGGAGCGGGCAACACTGAGGAGGGGAAGAAGGTGCGAGCCGTCGCCACGGACGCACTCAAGACCATCGAGAACTGGGGCCTCATCAGGAAGCCCGTCAGCGAGAGGGACGTGGGAGGTGAACCCCCGGAAGAAGACGACTGAGTGGGCTGCGACACCGACAGGGGTGCTGCTGATCTGACTCTGTCGCTACAGATTCTTTTGACATTGAGGATGCAAATAATAATAATATTGTAGTCACAGAAGTTGAAGGCAAATAGAAGGCACACAGCAGACTGACAAATCAAGTTACGTAGAAATGTCCACTTCATTTCCACGTGGGACATCCATATAGAATATTCCACTGTTGTTGTTTTTGTTGTTGCTCATCACCCAGAAAGTTGGTTTAACATAGTTCTCCATTCCTGATCACTCACCTCTACTCTTCATTTGAACACAACCACCACATCCTGCTGCATTGACAATCTATCTGCCTCGTACATTCTCATCTACGCCTTCCTTCAACTACGAGTCTAGTCATGAAGTTATTGTCAATAACTGTTCACAGGGTCATCGTAAAGTTTTAATTATCTCTCAAAAAAAGTTACTGATAAGTATTTCTATTTTTGTTTAATTGGAAGTACATGTCTGCAGCTCTAGCACACATTGAAATGGCGCAACCCAGTGATAAAGAGGAGATAAGCTGTGCCATTTTATTTTGCGCCTCTAGCTGGGTGCTAGTTCTGTGATACAGGGATTTGAACGTGTATGAGGAATGCAGACTGGATCCACAATCAATTGAACAAACAAAGAAATTAATTTGAATGAGGACTCCATCAGAAGTTGCATGCACCGTGACCACCAAACCTGTATTGATAACAAGAGGTTATTGGTCATTGACATAGAAATCTTTATTTCTGTGCAATTTTATTTCAATCACTGTCTGACCATCATCAGTGTTGTATGTGTAACAAGAGTAAAATAATCAGACTGCACTATAACATACTATACCTGCCCAACTATATGCGTAAGAACATACTGGAGAGATTTTTTGCATCAACATACTTGGTATTAATGCCCTGTGGATTCATAAATGCAAGCAGTAAAATTTCAGTGTCTGCACATCTCAATAAAGAGTACTTGTCGGACCAAAAGGTACAAATGCAACTGGGCTAGCTGCTTACAGGGACCTACGAAGCTATGCTCATTGTCATACTTGGATGCAGCAGTGCCCTCTTTAATGATCATTATTATAGAATCTCTTATTAGTAAAATCAGAAGACATAATGAAATTTAGTATGTAATCCACGCACACAACCGGAACCTTCACTGTAATAATTTCTAGGATTAATAATAGAATCATAAAAATGACAGTGCTCGCACTCTGACATGTGTTTTCAGGAATCGTGTCCTAACGTATGTGGTATAATATGAACCAGGCTAGAATATAGTATTGCAACCATTATATTAACGTAATGTTGAAATAATTCCAGCTAAACCAAAAGAATTGTGTTACACTGTTATGCCCTTTGACATTAATTTTTATACTTGTACAGTTCCGAATTCCTTGTTGACAGAGAATGTTTAAAATACAACTTAGGTATAAAAATACCTATCAAGTAAAAACTTTTATAAAACCAAATTACAAATTAGTCAGAACTTATATTTAGGTAGAGTTACTGTACACACATCCTTTGGCATTAATTTTGACACTCATATACTTTTGAATGACTTACAAAAACCATGTAGATATAAACTTATATACACCATCTAAAAGCTTTTAAAACAAGCATAGAAAATTCTAACAATCACAGTTATGTAAAGTGACGTTGACATCATCTATTTCCATAATGCTCTCTTGTTGTTTGAATCTGAAGCATTATTATTCCCTTTTACTGCAATTGAGACTTAATCTGCAGTAGAACATTACAGCTTGTGGTTATGAAATGTTTCTTATCCAAACACAAAAGGAGATGAAATGTAACTGTGTCCAGTCCTCCCAAACAGATTTTGTTCTTGCACCATGTTCTGCTGCCTTGGTATGATAAGAGATGAACCATGTGAACTTTATTGCCCATCTGCTGGACTGACAGGTGTAACTTTTTGTAGTCAGCACCACAAGTGATGCAAAGCACTCCCAAAAGTGGGTGTTTTTCACTGATGTCTGCTTGTCGAGCAGTGTACACCTTGCCAAGTTTTTACTACAAAATATCTCCTTCTCCTCAAGGAGATCGAGATATCTTCCTTTTTCACCCTGGTGCAACAATTTTAATTGTGATGTCACTTCAGGGAGACCATGGCTAGTAATAGTTAAAAGTGCCACAAAAATATATTTGTCTGCTATACCTGTTCTATCCAATGCCACATACTTGCAGAATCACACTTCGAGTCTTCTTCCAATTTGCCCAATATAAATGGCATCCCATGCAGAACATGCCAATCTGTATAAGCTGATTCCTGCAGTTGCTCATATTTACGAATGTTATTAATTACCATGCAACTAAACCTAATGTGCCATTTTCCACTTTTACTGTTAAGGCGCTTGTTGTATGTGTGGATTACATATTACATGTCACTATTCTTCTATTTTTATTAATAAAACTAACTTAATTCCTTTGGCCCCTATGGGGGCATAGGGCATCCAGGAGAACTCCCCATCCGTCTCTGTTTTTGGCCATTTGCCTCAATTCTGCCTAGGACTTGCCAACTCTTTTTGCTTCCCCTTCCACTGTCCTCTTCCATGTGCCCCTGGGTCTTCCTTGTTCCCTGAGGATTCCATTCCAATGCTTTTTTCTTGATGGACCCATCTGGTTTTCTCAATGTTTGCCCTAACCAACCCCACTTTCTCTCTCGTATCTGGCCTTCTATAGGTACCTGGTTTGTTATTCACCAGAGCTCCTCATTACATATTTTTTTCTGGCCACCAAATATTCGTGATGGGTCGGAGACATCTATTTGTGGAGCTTTGTTACTGGGATGTTATCTTTTTATCCATTTTCCAGCTTTCACTGGCATACAGGACAGCCTTCACATTTGTATTAAAAATACAGATTTTTGTTTTGTACCTGATATTTCTGTTTTTCCATATTGTATGAAGGCAGCATTTGCCTTTTTAATGCGGTTTTTCATGTCATCTCCAGCTCCACCATCATCCTTCACTAAACTACCCAGATACAGGAATGAGCTGACAGTCTCCACCCGCAGCTCCCCTATTAACAGTGGAACCTCCATGTTCCCTGAATTTACTCTCATTTCCTTTGTTTTGCTTATATTTATCTCTACGCCAGCAGTCTCCGCTTCTTCTTTCACAAGTTTCATTTAGCTTGCATATCAATCAGCCTTTGAGCTAGTAAAACTATATCATCTGCAAAATCCGAATTCTCCAGATATTCACCGATCCCCCATTGGATTCCTCGTCTCCAGCGTGCCGTGACTCTTCTCGTAACTGAGTCTAGAACAAGTAGGAAAAGTGTTGGTGATAAAACGCAACCCTGCCGGATTATACTTTTTTCTTTTGTGGGCTCTTTCATATTTCCCTTGTGGAGTACGCAACATTTGTAGCCACCAAATAGATCTTCTGCGGTATACGGCACTTCCACAACACCTGCCAGAGCACTTCATATTGCACAGAATCAAAGGCCTTTTGAAAATCAGTTACACGGTTGCTTGGAATTCTTTGCTTTGTTCTAAAATGATCCTAAGAGTGTTAATAAGATCAACACAAGTGCGTTGTGCCCTAAAACTGGCCTGTTCTTTATGCAGTCGCTTTTTGAGAGACACTTTAATTTTGTTTAAAATAATTCTGATGACGACCTTACTGGACACTGACAACAATGTAATACCGTGCCAGTTGTTAGTCTGACAAATTTCCCTTTTTTGGGAGCTTTACCACCAAACCATTTTTCCACTCCTTTGGAGATTTCTCTTCAGGCCAAATATGCTTCAGCAATGGATGGAGAATTTTAACAGTACTTTCAATATCGGCTTTTAAGTGCTCCGGCTGGCTCAATGGCTCTGAGCACTATGGGACTTAACAAGTGCTCCGGTGCTAAGTCATTTAGGCGTGGAGCCTTTGCATACTTCAGGGTTTTCAAAGCAATCCTAAATTCGTCATTTGTGCAGATTCATATCTTCTCCTTTTAGTTTTTGTAATATGTGTTTTTTTTGGTGGTGCGGGTTATCAGCCTATGGTCCATGAGTGTCCTGTCACCTCATGGCCCAGACATCTGCCGAGGTTTTATTTCAGGGCCTTACACCTTAGATAGCTCGTCTTCACCTCAACTACAGAATGCTATCCATCCCTTCACAGTAAGGCGTATGTGCTTCACCATTGGCCTGGTTTCCGAGAATCTTCCGCTGTCCACCTTAGGGGAATGTGCCTGCTGCCACACAGTCACAGAGAGGAAAAGGAAAGGAGGGGAGAGTATAGGATGGGATATGATATGATAGGACAGGACACTAGACAGGACTTTGTCTGGATCACCTGTGGAGACCTGTCCGACTTCAGAGGCCCTTCCGGTAGTTAGACTACTGCTGGTATAGCCTTCCACTTCCTTGGATAACACAAAACCTCAGCCCACATGGACAGTGTTTCGTTAAGGTGGTGTCTCCTGAGAGGGTTAATTAATAAGATTTTGTAATAATGATGGCAACGAGCATAGTTCCCTAGGTCCTTGTAAGCAGCTAGCCCAGTTGCGTTTGTCCTCGGGTCTGACAAGTACTCTTCATTGATACGTGCAGATATTGTAATGTTACTGCTTGTATCTATGACTCCACAGCGCTTTAATACTAGGAATGTTGATGCAGAGGATCCCTTTTTATGTTCCTATTTGTATAGTTTGATAGGTGTAGTATTTTGTAGTGCTGTACGATTATTTTATTCTTGTTTTACCTATAGCACTGAAGTCTGTTATTACGCAGTGATTGAAATCAATTTGCAACAGAAATAAAGATTTCTACTTCAATGACCAATGCTGACCCTTCTTTTGTTATTAATAAAGAAATTAATGATATGAATATAATAGAGGGAAACATTCCACGTGGGAAAAATATATATAAAAACAAAGATGCTGTATCTTACCAAACGAAAGCGTTGGTATGTTGATAGTGTGTGTGTGTGTGTGTGTTTGTGTGTTTTTTGTTGTCTCTGTCAACATACCAACACTTTCGTTTGGTAAGTTACAGCATCTTTGTTTTTATATATATAATAAAGAAATTAATTACATACCAGAAACTTTACTGACAATAACTCGTGCCATTATACAGGGTGGTCATAATTAAACTTTCGCTACTCAAGAGGGCCCCCACGAAAAACGAGTGATAGTAGAACAGTGAAATTTTGTGGACACATTTGTAAGGACGGGCATAACAGAAATAAGAATAAACTGTTGAAAGAAACACTTTTCCACAAGAGAACGGACATTTGTTAATTGTGTACCGCATTTATGTTCTGGGCTACAAATGTTACTCAATGTTTAGTATTTTATCAGTTTCCAGCAACTGTATTTCTATTTATTGAAATAATCATCATCCAGTTGCAATAAGTAAATAAATAAATGTTATTCCTTTATTGGTTGCAGACATGTACTGTCCTTCTTCAAAAGGTTATAATTATCACATTATTAGTGAGTAGGTGTCTGCAGCATGCTAATGTAGTCGTGCAGATCATAGCGCTTGTGCAATACAGTATAAGAAAAAACCGAACAACATGTGCACAAATCGTGCCAGTTAAAGTAATAAAGTTACTCAGTGTGATGACCACTTTCATCTGTGACAGACTGGAACAAGACTAAAGATACAATTTCACAATTATTCACAGTACTTTTCAAACGGTGGGCCACAAACATTTCAACTGTCATGGTGACACGTATCGTGCACTACTAGAAGACTGTACATTGTAGCCGGCACTCTCAGGAACTTCTTCAGCAGTATGCGCTGCAGTCGGCTGGCAGCCTCTCCCACGAGCAATTCTCAAATCGCTAGTTAATTCAAACTTCCAGATCGTTGCAGGAGGAGGACCTCTCCACATTTCTCAAATGTGTTGATAAGTAGCACTATTACTCTTGTTTTGATGAAACAGCTGAATGAGTAAATTCTTGATCATCTTGTCCAGATCCACATTGACTGCTTGCAACTGTAATGCTCACTGTTGCTCGTGTTTTGACCCTCTGATACCGTACCAGTGTCAGTGCTGACAAGTCGTGACACTGCCACTACTAATAAAGCAAAACCTGCAGCACACAGTGTGAACATTATTCCTGTAAACTTACGCACCAGTACCGTGAATAGTTTTCAGTCTTCCGTCTACAGTGATGCGAGTAGCAAAGGTTTAATTATGACCACTCTGTACAGGCACCCAACCGTTTCCTCTCTTTGATTTGTTACATTGTCTTTAGGCATTTTTTCCTGATTGATGTCCTGCAGGCTTTTTTCAGCTAGCAGACACCTCATATCATTAACTATCTGACTATATTTTGAGAGCCTGCCTAAAGCTGCTATATTAATAATTTTTATTATTTGTAACTAGTTTCAATCTCAAATTCTCTTCAGGTCGACAGACTGAGGTAACGTGTGATGACGGTACATTTACAGGCCTGTTTGGGAGGCAGCAGAAAACTCATTTCACAACTGTGAAAGGGCTAGTTTCAATGAATTACACCCACTGCTTAAATCCAAGTTTTCCTCACTGTTATTCTCCTGTGCATTTAAAATCTGTATAAGGCTGCCTGCACAGAATGTTGCACGAGAGAGGTGGTGCAGTGGTAAGACACGCGACTCCTTCGGGAGGACAGCAGTTCGGATCTCCTTCTTCTCGTCCAATTTACGGTTTCTGTGGTCTCCGTAAATTTGCTCGAGGTAGTTCTCAGGATGGGTACTCTGCAGAAAACACGGACAATATTCTTTCCTTTTTTTCCCCAATCTGAGAATGTTCTCTGTGCTCACGATCGACAGGATATTAAATCCTCATTTACTCTCTGTTGCCGTTTATCTCACACACTCGCTAGGAGCTCGTGTTATTTACCGGTTGGTGCCTTCTGGAGGTAAATGCCTAAAACTTCAGTGCACTCAGTAGTAAAAAATATTACAAAAAATGGTGTTTCATCTCCTAGTTCCTAATTTGATATGTTTATGTACTTAAGAAATTCCTTAATAAAATGAAATATTTATTCCAGTAAAATATGTTTCTTACCTCAATAGAAAGACTGTGATCTTTTCTGACGTGCCAATAACGTATTTATTAATGTCAATATTTTATTTAATTAGTAGTACTTTTTGCCTTTAATTAATTATACTTTTGTGTAATATTTGTTGTTTTTAATATTATTTTGAATTAACCATTATAACAGTTTGTTACCACACATTTTATGTCGTTTCAATTTATAACCACATGTGTAAATAGTTTGCTGTAAAATGTGAGGAATATTTTAACTAAAATTAATGTTATGTGAGATTATAAAATCACAGAAAGTATAAATAGATACTATAAAGTTAAAACTTACCAGACACAAATTTTTTCAATCATATGGTCTTCGTAAGACTTTAACATATCCGTTCGAGGTTTGCAAATGAAAGTATAACTATTTTGTCATTTATTTAAACATTGGTTTATATCGAAGTGAAAGCATATCGTGTTTTCTGTGGTTTGTTTTATTTCTGACAAAGTTTCATTGTTACATAACATTTACACTCCACATATTTCTATAGTACAGTTTGTGTCTCGTGGATAGTAGTAGCATTCTCTTTCCAGTGCATATTGTACTAAATTGATCACATGTTGCTTCACCACAGATGTTGCTTTTTTGTTTCCAAATCAAACAATGTATTGCTATTTCAAGCATTGTAAATGACAATAAATTTTTGTAGTAACCCAGTGCCCTGACCACGACACACGTAAAAAATAAGCAGAGAAATGGTGCTGAGAGGACACCATATGAAACCATTTTTATGACTCAATGCACATTGTTCTACATAATAATATCGCATAATAGCCCACATTGTAAGGGTTGTCTGTTATCTTTAAAGTGCCAAAAACATGAATATCATTGACAGATAAAATAACAGAAAAGTTTCAATTTGATCAAATATCTATTACATAATTCCTAACTAAAATTAGAATCCATCAAATTATCTGCCAAACTTCTTTTCTTTCTAGCATGTTCCCAGCACTTCAAGCACTTATAAAAATTTAAAAAAATTTAACTGTTTTCAGGTTTTATTAAGCTTTATATAAGTTAAAATTCATCTGCACTTGCCAAACAGTAAATGATTTAGTTTGACTATTTTATATATGAACTGAAAAGGCAGTGTCAGACATTTCACATTTCTCTTCTTCCCTCTCTGCAGCTCAAATACAAATAGCTGCTGAAGACTTTGATGTGTACTCAAACAATTCCATCATCATCAAATACTAACCCGTCTGTGTATACAGGGAGCTGTGCATTATCTGGTCACTTTTGCTCCTGTTACATTGTAAGGATATAAATCTAATGACATAGGATTACAATATAGGCCTATTATGTTGTAATCTACATCAGAATTAAAATTTTGCACTCAGCATCTTTATTATACAGAAAATGATTTCACAATTTCTTTCTCATATAGCATTTGTCTTGGCAAAGATGGCATTCATAATTTAAGTATGTAAACCACAGCTTGCCTCATTCTCAGTGAAAACACAAGTGTATCAGTCTCATTCCACTATTATCATCTTCCACTTAGCATGGCATTTGGAATTTGATGACAGATATTATGATTTTAAATTGAGAAAAAGTGTACCAACAATAATATCCTTTTCCTAAATGGAATGATTTAGTTTGAAGCTGGGGAAGTGTGTCTTTACAAGCCTTATATCTTACCTAAGGCATTATTGGCTGTGCATTGTCTGTGTGTTGTGGTGTGATGCGCGAAACTGCTTACATGCTGTGGAACAGTATACTTTACAAAATATCCTCCATTTAACTGGCAAAGATGTTGCAATGCAGACATTTGAAAGTTCTGATATCAAAGGTACAGCATTTCTTCAAATTTTCTGTACTCTTGCTCCTATCATATCTCCTCATTTCATATCTGCATAAGACACATGCAGCATATCTCATGCAAAATGTGAAAGTACATATTGTTACGTCTTCAGATTGGTCCATGAAAGGGCTCAGCCTCACAATGGAACCTTCATATCTTCTTTTGGCTTCACAGACATTTAATGAGTTCAGTTAAGGGTATCTACAACTGCAAAACTTGATAGTAAAATTTGTGACTAATGCAAAGAAATCCCTCCTTGCTGGAACGTTTCAGGGATCATGGCCATTTACTTGCTTAGTATTGACAAAGAAGTAGTAGTTTGCATAAAACCTCTGATGATTGTATGGATGTGTTCACCTTATTGAGTTAACTTATTTGTGTCACCTTTATTAACTGCTTTGTAATTTGGCCAGTGAACACACACACACACACACACACACACACACACAATGTTTTAAACATATCTCATTCATTTGAATTCATGTGTACCACATTCATTGATTCCTAAGTGGATTAAGCATCTGATTTTTCCTTGTGGTTCATACTTAATTTTTATTATTATTCCATTGGTTCTCTTGTTGGCTCTTTTATTTTACACTTAAGGTCATCAGTGTTAGGTCAATAATGGTAAAAAGTTATGAAACTATTAAGTGATTATATCAATTGAATAAGTAGAGTAAAAAGTATCAGTTTGTGATCCCCCATGTGCATGGTTAAGCAATTATTAAGTCTATACAATTTTTGTCTGTGTTTTACTGCTTTGCAAGTCTTGCTAGTTTTCAGGTAGTTGTAACTTTGTTAAGATAAGACATATGCAGTATTTAACTTTCCCTCCAGTTAAAATACCATTTTTGTGTCATGTATACTCTGTCAACAAAGAATCTTAATTTCCAGCTACACAGCAAGCAGATACTATGATATAAACATCAGCAGCTGCTCCAGTTTTTTGGGGCTAACTACATAACAGGAAAGTGTGTAAAAGTTGCTGCAACAAGTTTCTTAAACTTGCCTTGAAATAAAGTTTGTAGTATTTTCTCAAAAGCATCAAAACCAATCCACACTTGTAAAGAGACTGGAAACACAGTAGAATTGGTTTTGCATACAGTGTAAATGATGTTTGATCTGTAACTGAAACCAAGGACGTCTTTTCTCATTTCAGCATAAAATTGTGGCCAATGAATATTTGGAGCAGCAGCATTTCATTAACTTTAAAACATTTTTAAGTTATTTAGAGAGTATGTGCCAATCTGATATTCAGCAGATGATACGTGTATTTTATCAAAAACATATTTTGAACTTTTTTATTTCATATAATTATGCTTTTGAACTTGTCGGTAACATTAAATCTAATACTATGTGCTCAAAGTAAAAATATTCTTTATATATCAGGAGTGGTTTACTTCTGAAGTGTAATGCAAGAGACTGAAACATGAAAGTACAATGTTTATAAAGCAATGTTAACAGAGCATGTCAGACTGTTTCGGATTAAGTGCCTTAGTTTGATATAATTTTAACAATGGCTTGAAAGGATAATAACATTATCCATAGCAAAAAAGTTACAAGACAAACCATGTTTCAAGTGCCTCACTGAAGTATTTGTATTTGTTGTTTATAGTTGCAATGGTACCAAAACTACAATGTAGTACACAGTGGAGCAGTGTCATTTCACTTAGTGAAGTGGCCAAATGAGCAGTATGTTTGTTGATTTTCTATACACATTAAACAGTTGTGGAATAAAAAAAAATTCATCATCACTGAATATTCACCTTTTACTTTTAGATATTTACATTTCAAGTATTAACAAACACAAGTTGTTAAGTGTAAACATCTATATTAGTAGTGTGTGCTGAGGGGCATTCCTTGTACCGTATTTTTGAACTGTGCCACTAGAGTAAGACTAATAGCATAACAGAAAAGACTTGGTGTTTCTAGAACAAAGTTTGTAATTCCAATATACACTTTAAACAAAGCGGGAAAAAGTGTGTCTTTTTCTCTTTCTGTAGTGGGAATTTTGAAAAGATTGCCAAATAGGATTCCACGTTTTATCATGTTGTATGCAGCAACATATATCGCACCTGTTACTGTCTTCTTCCCATACCAGCCCTTATGATTACTATTATTATTCTTTTTGTGCTTGCCATCTCTGGATCATGCTACGTGAACTGAACTCATTTTCCTTATGCTTGGGCCTTAACTTGAGCCCAGTATTTAAGCTTTTATTTCGTATGCTGCTCCTTCTGTTTTTCTGTCCACACTTCAGCAGTTCTTAGTTTTGGATTTTCTTGTAACCAAGGGGCTCTTGGAGTTTCATCTAGAGTTAAATGCCTTTGTGTGTGTCCTACAGTATTATCCACACTTCTCAGAGGTCTTCTGTGTTTGGCTAACCGTGCCGCCTCCGTTTGCTTTTCGAGAAAGTGGTGGAATATCTGTTTGCTCAACCTTGTAGGATGCTCACAGGTAATGGGGCAATTGAAAAGTTTGTCACCTATGAATAATTTTTGTGATCATTTCTACATGTGTTTTAAGTTCACAGTTGTGTCATCTCGTGAATTTGCCATTTTCTTTGATTGGCTCTAGAATTTTCCCCAAAATCTGTCTCTTTCTCTTACTTCAAATTATTTGATCAGACATTATTTATTCTTAACAAGGCATTCTGCAGATGCCCGACAGTAATGTCATACCTTGGCATTAAAATTGATGTCGATTTCTTGATATGCCATTTAAGGTGTGTGTGTGTGTGTGTGTGTGTGTGTGTGTGTTTCCTTCCCCCCCCCCCCCCCCCCCCCCCCCCCCATCCATTTGAGGGCCCAATCTTCTACCTGTAGTACGCTGGAGGGTGATTTAATATTTATAAAATTCAATCCAGGGAGATGTGGAGTCCTGCCTTTGCTGATTGTGTCTGCAATTTGTTGATTTGTTCTGCATCAGGGTCTAGGGAAGCAGAGAAAATTGTGATGCTTCTGCAAAGGGTAAGCAGTCAGTGGTCAGATTCTAACCAAGCTTGCCTACTTTTTCAACACCTTTGCCACGCACAGTTCACTTTTTAGAATACACAGTTGCAAAGAAGAGGTGAGAATCCAATTTCAAAAGCATCTGAAATCTCTTCCGTAAAGATCGTTTTGGAAGTGGCATCAGTAAATCTGTAAGATATTAGCACTTATTATTATTATTGTTACTCTCCTCTTCAGCAGTTTAGTATAATTTAATGATACTATTTTTGAGAACCTTCAAAATGTTTTAAACAAGGTCATTTTGCAATATTCGCTTAATAATTTGTATGTTAACTTGTTCCAGATCCTCACATCAGGCATACATAAATGGAAGAAATGAATATGTACAATGACAAAAAAATTTAAGAATCAATAAATTACAGTAACTGTCCTTTCTAAAAACACAACCCCATATCACGAATGTTAGTTGGTTGTTAATGCTGTGTACAAAGTCTATTCTTGCTGCATCAGTGCAGTAATACATACTTTGAATTGCCTCACATTTCTGAGAGTTTTTGTAAGTGTAATATTTACAGAACACAATGTGTAAGTTAATAAATAAATGTATGGTTCATTTTCCAAAGAACTCAAGTCAGGGATTTCCAGAATTAATCTTCATTCTGCAGCAATGTGTTCACTGTTAAGAAACTTATTGGAGGATTAATACTTCAAAAGAAAAATGATCTGTGTTGCCACAGAAACAAAGAGTAAAATATACAGCTGTTCAACCCTTTGACAATTACCAATTAAAATAAACTGACAGATACATTGAGTGTAATGTTATTCACCAAAGTTTCTCCTTGACAACTTCTTCTATACCATCAAGAAATTCTTAGATAGGAACAGACAGTCTATTACAAGCCTTCAGATGATAAGCATGTAGCCAAATAAATTACTTTTTAGTTGTTTTTTAAATAAATGTGTTCAAATGATACATTTTGCATTGTATATTTATCATCAATATCTCATTTGAATACATAGGGCAGGTCTATCTAAATATTAGAAATTCTGGAACATCGCCAAAACAACAACTGAGGGGTTCTAATAATAATAATAATAAAATTATTATTATTATTATTAGAACCCCTCAGTTGTTGTTTTGGTGATGTTCCAGAATTGCCCTTCAGATTTAACACTAAATGAAACAAGCACAGCAGAAATGCTTCTCTGAAATACAGTTGCAATAACTGTAAAGATAATACGTCAGATGCACAGAAAATGTCCAGTTTTTACATTGTTCCTCTCTCCGTAGTAAGTTTGGTGGTTAAGAATAACAAAAAATAAAAACTTTGCCCAATTGCTGTTTCTGAAATATGTTGCTGCCATAATGTGTTACTTACAAAGGAAGATATGAGACCAACCGTTGCCTAACTCATTAGCAGGAAGTACTATTTCCTTCTGCACCCATGACTCATTTCTGCTCATCTTATCTCTCTGCCATCAACATCCTTGTTTGGATTTGGCTTTGAGAGGTCAATTCAAGCATTTATTTTCAGGTCTCTGCTGTTGTGATGTGTGTATATGACGGTAAGTTGATTATCACCACACTTTGCACATTTCACAATGGTTATCACATACACTCAAGTCGCAGTATAAATGTGACCACGGACATCTAAGTGTTATTAACACAGATGTTTGTTGCTGTAGGATTTCTGTCAATAAGTATTATTTTGGATCCAACACATCTACATATGTAGAACTTTTTCCTACTTTGGTAGTTCTCAAATGGAAATAATCACAATTTCTTGGAAAAAGAAACATTTAACAAAATGTGAATAAAGAATTAGGAAGTAAGAATATGTAGTGTTTGCCAAATTTTAAACTAATAGGAAGGGCATTTCTTGCAAAAGTGGTGTATTTGTGTGTTTCCCCATCCTCTTCATCATGCTATTGACTGTGCTTTACACATTTCACAAAAAACAACGTATGACATGCATATTTACTCTACCACATTATGTTTCAAAGGAAATTTTCTTGATTACTCAAGATTATGGATGGGGGAGTTATGAAAAAATAACTCCCTCTCATTGTAACATTGCTTGTCCGATACAAATGTTTGTCTATCTGAGTATGATTCCAAAGCAGACACTGTGATTAGGTTGCAGAGTCACACCTACAACTTCAAAAATATTTTCTTTTTCCCTGTAGTGTGTTACCAGTAGATAAATCTAATTGTTACTTATTGCACATTGTACCTATCCAGAAATTTTTGGAAGTAGCTTTTTTTTCTGTTTTTAATATAGCATTCACATGGTGAATGGTTGTACTAGTTTGTACAGCTATATTAAAGATACTGAGAAATATTGTCTCTAATCCACTTACACATTGTTACATATTGCACTTGCTCTCTATTTTGCTATTTATATTCATTGGCAGACTACTGGATGTATAAAATTGTTGACTTTTCTCTCAGAATTACACCAGTTACTTTACCACCTAACGTGTGTTCTTCATTTTACTATTAAACTGGTATGTACGATACTACTATTGTGTACAGTAAACTGTTGCTCTGTACCTTTCATTATTTGTATTCCACCCAGGATTTCTCAGTATTGTACTGATACTACTAAATTCATAATGCTGCCTTCTCACTTGGTCCCACAATGGTAACTCAATTTTATCACATACCTCTTTACCCAAAAATCCCAAAAGATAGGTGGGAGGAGATAATTTTAACTTTTATGTCCAGACTAAGACCTTCAAACTAATACGAAATCATTTAAGTAGTCACAAAAGTGTAACACTCATCCTCCACCTATTTTACAATCAAATCGGATAATGCACAGTATTCTGTGGGGAATTACACCAAGCCTTCTGCTTTCAGCTACCAACTGCAGGCCATTCTGGCAACACATTTTAGTCTCCAACCAACAGTCCATGTACTTACTTCCAAAATCATTGTTCAAAAGAATGATAAACCAGTACTGCTGCACAACCTTTTTCTTTTCCTTCCACAATATCATTTAGAAATATTCTGTCCATATCCATACATACAAGATATTGCAGTGAGTTCACCGAAAGGTGCTGGATAACTTTGGTTACAAAGTAAATGCAATGAATACCATGTGTGCCTTTTTTTGTGAACTTCAATGATCAATTGAAAGTCTAGTATTAATTTTCATGAACACCAATATAACATTGTTGTGCAGCCACTTCTGACGTAATATATTTATACATACAAAACAGCTGTTTGTATATGAACCACAAGCAACTGGTAGAAGGCTCTTAAATTTATGTTAAAGCATATATTTTGTCCAGTTTTCAGTTTTTTTTACTCCAAAAGAAAGCAAAGTTAGTCCATCTTTGCAATTTTAACCATTTTCACCTTCAAAGACATTTAAAACCAGAGATACACTTATGTCCTATTTTCTGTACCACCACATTTTTTAATTGATGACAGTTTTTTTACAAGACTATGCCACCTCACACATGCCCTTATTATGGAAAGATATAATGAGATTCACCACATAAGATGTGGCATTGAGTCACAGATATTCAATGAGACTAACGTTGAAACCTAGGTAAACGATAAAGTTAACCTGCAACTGTAGGCTGTATATTCTTATATCAACAATATCAGTTGTCGCTGCATAAAAATGTTAAAATTTATGAGAACTAAAATGTTAAGCTTTTGGGCAAAGTCCCTCCTAAACACAATGCACATAAGATAACTTACATAACACACACCCAGTATCTCCAGGCACTGGACTCTGTTGAGGAATGGTTGACTATTCATGATAAAGGTAACCATTTTTTTTCCATTTGCGCTATCTTTTGTATCATCCATTATGTGCTAAAAACGTAATGTTTCTTAGATGTGGTTTCCATCTCTTAGTATTAAATTCTGAGTCCAGAAGCCATGCTATTATTGTATTGTCCTTAACACTGTGTGTCAATTGCATCAAAATCTCAATACACAGCAAAAGGTTACCTTTTTTGGTAGGACAGGAGGGGGGGGGGGGGGCATTTTTTTCAATTATTTGACTCATTTCCTGTAGATTTCAAAGATGATGCTCAACAGTTATGTAAATATGTCATTCCAAAGTGCAAGATCCCCTGGAAGCATGAAAGAACTTCACATAATGAAATCAATCTGGCAACATTGTAAAGTAATTATATTTTGTGATAAAGACTTAAGACAACTCTTTCACATGCTTTTCGAAAGTATTATTGACAGTCGTGTGTTCTGATGTAGAGTGCTATCAATCTAATTTCAAGTTAAGATTTATTCTTGAAATCTGATATTAATTCCAATAGTGGCACTCGACAATTCAGTATAACTTTTTTTTTCTTTGTCTTTCCAAGCTGCTTAATATATAAGCTCATGAGGCAGACTTACACTGAAACTGCATAGCAGGTTAATAGTTTTTGGTCCAGTGCATCAACCAGCCTGATTATGGCTTTTAAGTACTCTTCCACACTTGTTTATGCAAACACTGGACCGATTCCCAATCTCTGACTCCAAAAATCTGATAAACAGTTAAAAAGCATTAAAACTAAGAACAAAGTTCACATGATTCACAGACAGATGGCACTTTGCATTACCCAACTGTGGTGGCAGGGAATGGAGCCAGCCACAAAGTTAAAATATAACCTGCGGAATCATCAAACCAATGCAACCTGTACAGCATGAGGGCAGAAGGGATGGCAAGGACGGACAGACAGGAACAAAACAGCATGTATACATATCAACTGACTGAACTGATACTTTATTTCCAGTCACGATACAGATTCCAGTAATAAGTTTTGCAGGGAAAAGACTGGAAATATTGCTATGCTAGCTGAAAAGTCAGTGAGAGACTTAGTGTCTGAAAACAAAACATTCCACTATTTCTGCCAAGAAAGCAAAATATGTACATAAATTGCTACGAAATGCCGCTGCACATAATTACATTTCTTGAGTGAATGAAGTATTACGTTACATGCTATTGAGAATTGCCCAGAAATTGTAAAAAGCCTAGCAGCTCACAGGCAATAAGTAGCATGCAAAAGGTGAGAATGAAAGATGTCTGTACACATCAGTCTGTACAAATAAACAGCCTACTGAATGATGTGCGAATGAATGTTGATTTCATATATTTAAATGAAAAGGTTTTATTTTCTATAACTCAATTTACAATCTTTTCCAGTTTATTAAGATTTTAATTTAAATGGACTATTCAACTGCCTGGTCTCAGAAGTTAAAGAAAATCATCTCCTTAAATTCCAAATTAAATATTCTTTTACACATTTCTGCATGGTTGCTACAGCATCAAACCACAGAACTGAGACCAGTTTTTCTAGTCGTTTATCAAGGTAAAAGGACAGTATTATTCGATACATACATCCACAGCAATATTAGAAAATGAGAACAAGGACCTAATGTGCAAGATTTTTTTTTTTTAATATTATTCAGAATGTCCGCGATAAATAATAGTGACTTTTCTGTCCACAACCTTCTACACTATTTCCGAGACCTTTTTTAAGTGTACAGTAAAGAAAGGAAACATGTTACAATATTCTGAAGAAAAAGAATGAATACTTATTGGAATGGTCAGCTCAGTAACACACATTTATTAGTCATCATAATATTCAAAAATCATCACTGAGAAAACTTATAAATATTTTTACATGCTTAGTAAAGATTTCAGACCTACTGGAACCTCTACGTGAGAGATTCACTGTATCAGATCATTTTCTACACACTGCATTCAAGATACACAGTATCACTTAACTAGGACTTTTACACGAGATTATTATTCCTGGTACTTCGGTGCGGGGCTCTCAATCTTCGAGTAATCCCTCACTGGCGAGTAAAACTGTCAATGAAAATATTTAAAAAATATTAATTACGTATGTCGCAATCAAGAATTCTGTTCTAGGCAATATATAAATCAGCATAGTGAAATTTAATATACATTACCGTATTTGGTACCAAGATACAAAACTAAAAGAATCAATATGCCCGTTCGTTATTACCTTGTACTGCTTGTTGGAGTAATCATTCCAAGGTTCGGGATTGGATCTCTTATTCCACGTAACTTCAGGGTTTCGGGTAGCGAGTCGAAGCGTGTAAAAGATCGCTCCCGCTACCCCTGCTCCCAAGCATATGTACAAGGGAATTAACTGTGAAAGAACGCAGAACAGTATTTCACAATGAACATTCCTCGGCAATGTTGATCTTAACCAAGGTCGTGACACTCATGACTTTAGTGTCTAGAGACAAATCTTCCTCTGAATATGAGTTAGTCTGAGGAACTCTTGTCAACATAACTATCAATCGCCTCTTTCTTAGCTTTCATTAATAAGAATTCAACATGCGACCTATGTTGTCCTCCAATGCAGTATATGTTACGACACGGACATTACCATTAAGAAAACATTACAGAGGAAGATTTGTTCACATTACATACAGTTACACTCACTGATGGATTTTTCTTCAGGCTTGAAAATGACAGTCCCTGCATTTTGCACAAGATAAATTCAAATCCGCGATTACGGCAACCCTTCTCTGCTCTTCCAGAAGACTGGGATTAATACTAGAATAGGACGTAATACGTTCGTCAAGTGTACAGTTCAGCAAAACCAGCGAGTACTATAACATTCTCAATTATCGTCTGAATACAATTCATAATTAATATTTCATATTTTCGTAAGGGCTTTTACTTTCAGTTCTAGCAAACAGTATACTTCACACAGTTATTAATGTGAAGTGGTACAACAATAATTGACAACTGACAAGTTTGTTGTGACCTATCTTCGACATTGTAATTTGTATCTTTGGTGTTTTCTGTGTTGTCAATAATTCGAACACAGTTTAGGGCAATTGACTTGTCGAAAGTATTATGCGTTGTGTGGTGAACCCGATAGTGAAAATGAGTTATTACTTTCAGTTGCAAATGACGACCGTAATAATGAGATTACAATACTTTGGTTTGCGTTAAGGCTTTGGTCCTGGCTGGAAGAGAAAATGAGTTACAATAGACTGAGCAATGGTAAGCAGTACTGTTGTAAGTTACGTGCCAGGTTTGTTGTTAGTACACAATAAAACCTGATTCACTTTCACCATAACACTAAGTTTTCGCCATATAAAATACTTTTACTGTTTCAGTACAGTACTTTTAACCGTGGCTTGTTTCAGGTGATGTAAATCAGGAGGGGTCGCCGATTAGACACGTTTGGAATCCAAATTGTAAGTGCACCTTCCTTCTCGTGAATGACAAGCTTAGTTTGTAATATTAAAGATAAGTGTGTTATCAGTTACAGCGGTTAGTGCATGTAGCATCAGTTGTGTGTTGAACAGTATTTATGTAATATTTTTCTCGTCAGATGAAGGATGTCAATAAACACATATTGCCTATTTTTTAATTGTAATAATTTTGTACCTTTCATGCAGCTTACTTGTTAATGATTTTCACCAGTCTGTATGTTCCTAATCTAAGGTAAATGCTGGGATAGGTATTCAAAATGACAAATGCCTATTTCCTTCCCAGCCATGTCCTGCCTGAACTTGTAAATCAACCTCCTTTGTCATTTAAGGGAAGTTAACCCCAATCTTCTTTCTCTTGTTCTGTCCATTGCTGATGACATACTTTCCCAGTGGTCATCTGGTTAGACCCATCAATGACATTGTGTTTTAACATGGTAATTGTTTTCATTGTTGCTAATGAATTATTTCAGTTGCATGAAATATAGGATAGGGTCAGCAGTCATTGCATTTAGTTATAGTTATCGTAAAGGTCATGTACAATGAAAACTTTATCCTAATCATTGAAATAATATTAATTTAACTTTTCTATTTATCAGTGATCTGATTTCATGCAGATTTAGATTTTCTACTGTTTACCTAAATTACATGAAGGTGAATGTCAGTATGGTTTATTTGTAAAAACCATTATTTTATGCTTCTATTCCTGGTCAATCATAATACTTTTTATCTGTCACTTATCACTTCTCTCACCTATGAAAGTGTTTGTTGATGTGAAGAATGCTGAGTTTCA
Organism: Schistocerca cancellata; assembly: GCF_023864275.1. Classification (NCBI taxonomy): domain Eukaryota; kingdom Metazoa; phylum Arthropoda; class Insecta; order Orthoptera; family Acrididae; genus Schistocerca; species Schistocerca cancellata. The sequence continues at coordinate 159,241,108 of NC_064637.1, forward strand.
CTGTGAATCCACGTTAAACTTTAGCCCCCTCATAACTGTCTGGATAAGTCAATTCGAAGGTTGGAGGAAGTCAATGGCATGCCATCTCCGACAGGACGGTGACTGCTTTAACACTGTGGGTACAACCCTTTGTGTGCAACATAACATATCACAGATTTCAACAAATTCAGGTGCCAAAGCACAAATCGATTTCCGGAGACTATGCTTCTATGTGCTCAATGTCTGTCTTGATGATCCATTGTTTGAGCATTTTTTTGTTGCAGTTCAAGGCAACTACTCTGCTGGAATTGACCATCCCTGTGCAGGCCCCAGCTGAGAATGGGGCCACAGAGCCAGGCTCTTCCCAAAAGTGTCTTTGCACACTGATAACCTGTTGTATATTAGACTACCATGTGACACATCATGCCTTTTCTTGAATGGGAAACCTACTATTGCCATGGCAGTGAACTGTATTCATTGTGCATTCCTACACATGTACACTGTGCATCTAATTCCACCCTTTCATCATGTATACTCCACTCAGAAGAAGTAAAAGAAAACTATTATGTAGGGATGAAGGAACACATCATACGCTGTAGAGATTGAGAGACCAATCGGGACAAGGGCATGTCTGTGCACTAGTTTGTATGGGGTATTTTTAATATTTTTGAAGATGAATGAAGATTTGTAAGTAGCTATGAAAAGTGTCAGTTCTGGCTCTGCTAAAAACCTGTCTAATACTGACATTTAAATCATTTTCTTGAAAGAAAGACACCCAACTACACTATAATATTTTTTTTAATTAATTAATTTATTTTTTCCGTGGGAGCTATGGGTGCCATGGCCCTCCCTTGCCCTTGAGTCATGATGCAACTAACTTTGGGGTTTGTCAAAAAATGCCATGTACATTTCTTTACTGTGGTTTGAGTAAATCACATCAACAAATGCTGGAATGAAATTAATTTCTTCCTCAGTCTTGTCCATTTTCAGCTTGGGCTTTGTCTCTAATGACGTCATTGCCAACACAACCTTAAACTCCAGCCTACCCGACTTCCTGTCATTCTCTTCTTTATTGTGGCAGAAGTTAAAGAAACCTGACTTGCTAAAATGTTACAAATTGATTTTGCTTACCTCCTTTTCACAGTGTATCGCTTGCAGCAGGAAGCACCTCGACCCATCATGGTGCCATGCTCGATTCCTGTGCACAGCCGACCTCAGTACTATGGTCGGGAGTACCACGGCGATATGTCACACACTGAGGCTGAAGCAATTGTAACAGAAGAGGGGGCATTCCTTGTACGGAGATCGAACAGAAATGGCGGCTGCTTCACCCTTACATTCAGGTAAAATATATTTATGAAAAGCTGCTTTTAAAAAAAATAAAAAAACAGAGAGAAAGTTAAAGAAAGAGGTCTGTCTACAGATTGTTTGAATAATAAGACCAAGTTAAGAGGTCACTGCATGGTACAGAGTATTTTCAAAGGGATTTCATGAAAGGAGAAAAGTAACCATTCACCAATTACAAGGGATGGCCAAAATTTGAAAACACCAAAAACACAACATATTACCACACCTAATAAGGTGTAGGAAAACCACTGACATTCAAAATAGCTTACAATCTGTAGTGCCTCGAGAATTTTGGTGTAAATTCGGCTTTCCACCATCTCGAACACCCGATATTTTAAGTACGAGGGTGTGAGAACGAAGATGTGTCTGCCTTGCTGCCAGTTTCTGTGTGTGCAGGATGGACGTGTATCGGGAGAATACGGCAATAGCGACAGTCGTTCGTCGCGGACAAGTGTTTGCAGTGTGCGCCTGAGAAGCTATATCCAGTACGAGGAGCAAGCTCGCTCTATTCCTTGACGGTGTAACGACTGTATTGTTGTGAACAAATGAATTATGTATTGAACTAAAGACTTTTACGTTTGACTTTCGGGTGTTGGACTTGCTCGAACCAAGAACTGGCTTTATAGTGGTTATTAAACCAAACATATTATAATTGTATTTGTTAGTTTCTAATGGTCCAAGATGGGATTGACTCACGAGAGTTGAATGCTTGTGTGAATCTTGTGAAGTTGTTTTATTGTGGAGATGAAAATATAGCAGAGCTGAACAAAAGTATCCTGAGAGTACAGAATCATTTCGAGTGTAGAAAAGAAGCCTATTTTTAAATTCCCTTAACCAGCTAGAGTCTTCGGAGAAGAAGAGTTCATGAAGATCGACGCAGCCGTCTGACCCGAGAAGAAGATCAGCTGCACACAATACGTGAGTCAACTGCGAGAGACGTGTGTGTCTCGCACGCCATAACTACACTGTTTAGTGTTGTCTGAAGACTGCTAGAAGTCTTCTCAGAATGGATAAATACAGGTCCTGTAATTTTTTTTTTTTTTTATTTTATTTTATTTTTTATTTTATTTTATTTTATTTTTTTTTTTTTTTCCAAGGGAATTTTATTTCTTACTTTCTGAAAAATGCTGGCAGTTTCAGATAATGGTGATGGCAGTGGATTGTAATCGCACACCCTTCTCTCCAAAGTAGACCACCAAAGCTCATTAATACTGAGATCTGGTGACTGGTGGCCAGAGGAGGTGCGGCATTCCATGCTTATTTTCACAGAATCAGTCATGGACGATGAAACCTGTGGGAACAGGGATCCTGTCATCTCGGATAGTGTCGCTATTGGTGAGCAAAGATTGTACCAGGGAACGGGCCAAATTAGTCACATAATCCTTGGCAGTAATCCAACCTTGCAGAGTAACCGTGAGGCCCACTGGATACCACGTAATGGCTGCCTAAATCGTCACCAATTCCCCAGCTGTCGTTCACTCTTGGGAAGTAAACTTGGTCATAAGTTGGAAAGAATGTGAAACTGGACTCATCTGACAAAGTGACTTTTTTCCATTGCTTAATAGTCCAGGTGCTTCTTGGAACGGTGGCCTGATCATTTAATATTAAAAGACTACGACCAAGGTGTGGTCGGGGCCAAGGAATTGACATATCAGACGTGATTTAACACATAAATAATTTATTCATAACATACAGTACATAACACCAACTACGTAAATCCTGCTTCGATGCTTACAATTGCCCAAAATGGGAGGGCCACCACTTTCGAATTGGAAAGGCTTTAATTTAAGAAACTAAAACACCTATTATAATTTTTAAAAATAATAATAACACAACACATAAGTAAGCGCTAAGTGAACACACTCTTAAATCTTTAATTATTAATCACAAAGCGTGGGTTTACCACATTTAAATTCTCATTGCAATATAAAACATAAATACGTGAATTCACAACACAGCATGGCTTCAAAATTTCTACCTGGACAGCCTATGGTCCTAAAACTTTCGTATTACATTCCAGTCAGTCACATTAATAACTTATAAACACAGTTGGTAAAATACAAACGTTTGCACTATAATCAATTTTAATAATCCACAATCACTCAAAAAACATCAGAAGTTCGATGTGGAGCATGTAAGCCTGTTTATACAATCTTTCAGTCCAAAATAGGCACGAGGGCCACCATAACAGAAGTGTGCTAGTTGCTTTTAGGATAGGTGCTCCCATTAGCTTAATCACTGAGCAGATATTTACTTAAGCAACAGGTAAGATAGTTAATGCAAATAGAAGGTATTTCTAAAGGGTTTTTTTTTTCCTTCCTCCCTTTTAACAAGGGGGTTTTAGTAAGGTGGAAATTACACTTTGAGGAGCCGCAATAGCAATCTAGCGGGCACGCCTTCACGAGGACGCCATGCCACTACACACGTACTAACCTAGCCATGTATCCGCTGTTCAAGCCAAACATTAATAACCCAGTTCCATATTCCTGACACCCAAATAGTCGGGATCAAAACAAAACAAAAATCCCAAGAGTGCAAGATCCAGCATAGCTTCAGAACAGATCTTACTTCATGCGGTTGCCTTCACAAATACAGATATCGAAATGAAAACAAGTACGTGTAACAACATTCCCTAATGTTCTTCTTTAGGTCCCGGTAGCGCTAGACAACGCTGACATGCCAATGTTAACAAACCTCTATGGCAACACCCTCCAATTGACAAGTCGAAATGTGACCCCTTATCAGCTCCGTTACAGGACTGGAACCCCCAACTACTGTCAGTGCAACTCACTTAGAATAAATACAGCGCAAATAGTATAGCGGACACATATACCCAGGGATTAACAGAACACTAGACTGAACTAGAATTAAACTTAATAATACAGCGCTAGATCTTGGGAGACAAGGAACTAACTCCCCACCTGAAATTGTGCAACCACAGGGCGGGAGGATGAACTACCAAAACATAGAAGTGCAAACGTACACAAATAACTACCAAAATACACCACTACACATGTTAGCAACGATGCGTGGAGTAATCTGAACTGTCAGAATTGCACCAGTGAACAGAACAGAGGATTGCCATGGCGGTGGCCACAAGGCGGGAAAGACGACTGGATGAACTCAGTCCCAAAGGACGATCAACTTGAAACACTCACACTTAACTTCTTTTTTCCTTTCCCTCGGTGCACTTCGTCGTTTGTCCGGGACTGCTGTGCACAATTCTGAGCCGTCCCCAGTCGTCCCGGCAGACACCGACCCAGCCGAACTGCTCCCGGACTCAAACCCTCGCCGAATGGCGGCTCCACTGCCGCACGATGGTTACTGTTTGTTTGCCTTCGTCGACGCAGACGACGATTAGACTGCTATCCACCTCCTGCGGACAACCAGTGAAGAGCGGACAGAGGGGCACAACCAGGCCGGCGTTCCTCCACGGGTAGAAGTGCGTGTTCGATAACCAACAGTACGCGGAAGGTAGGATGTCGACGCCACCAGAGCAGACACGAAGGCCACTGCGCGACAACCTCCTCCACTGTGAGCGCGCTCGCCTGTAAATAGTACAGTCCAAAGAGTCTGCTGCAGTAAACACGTGAGTCGGTCGTGTTACCAACCTACGGCTTCTAAGAACACCAAAGACAGAACTCGCAATCGATAGTGGGTACACTATGGGCGGGAGTTCAAACGAAAGAGCTTCATAAAAGATCAACCCTGAACAACTGCTGAAAAACGAAATAGAAGCGAAACAGTAAAAGACAGCTAGAGCCCGATCGCGCCCAAACACTGTCGATTACCAAAAATATTGGCTCCGCGCGATGCTCAGGAAACGAGCCGTGGAAAGATGGAAGTACACACGGCTCACTTCTGCACCACATTTTCCTGTTAGGGGCATTTGCACCACTGATTAATTGTTTTGGAATACCGGCTCACCCTGCAATTCCCTGCTTACGGATCTCCCTTCGTGTCAGTGACTTTTGTGCAGTGACTTTTGCAAATGTTGTTCTTTTCCGTCACGATCCTCTTCGGTGATGAACCGTCACAGTCACTCGGCACAGTTTCGTCCGAGTTGTGACTTGCGACTGATGTTTCTCCGCTTACGTTGTACGTGGTGCAAATCTTCGATACAGTGACTCTTGGAACACAGAACACTTCAGCTCCCTCGGTCACAGAAGCACCAACTATACGAGCACCGACAGTGTGCCCACATTTGGATGCCCGGAGCTCCTAGGTAATGCATCGTGACTACGGAGTACACTGTTCAGACGACGACTGACAGTCACAGCATGTTGAGGACATTGCACAGTTGCCTGCTTGTTTTCAAATACAACAGTGCAACCTGCAGGCTTGGCTGGCATTTGCTTTTCTTTTCAAGCATGCACTCGTTGCTGTGTTTCAGTATTTTTGTGTACCACTGTTAACTGAGCCACTGAACTCTAGACTGACGTACAAACAAGATCGAAAACATGTTTCTTGGAGTTTTTCCAGCAAACAGAATTTCCATCAGTTTTTGGACTTCTACCAGGGATAGCAAAACTACTTAATTAGAACCATTTGATGTAATGAGTTACTGTATATTACTGTGTTACACGGTTTTAATTAAGTCACAGACTCGCCTTGATGGCTGTGAGCTTAACAGCTGAAATATTGGAAGAAGAAATATTACTGTCGTAGATGTGTGCACAGAAGATAGGATAACATCAAAAATGTTGCTGAAGTTTTGGTTCTGGCTTGATTCAATTTAGGTGTGGTGTTGAAGATTATACTTTTAAAAAAGACTGGAATTTTTGTAGGTGAAAATTTTTTGTGGGTATGGTTGTAAACCGCATTCTTGTGGGTTTTGTTGGCAAAGGGATTTACGTGGGGTGGGGTAGATATTGTTGCATAGTGGTGTTCAGAGGCAAGAGTAGGACCAAAACCAGCTTATTTAGTTTTAGCACATTTGTACCAGAGTACTTAGATTTACAGCAGTTTTAAAAAATGTCATACGACAAAAAAAGTTTAGACATTGTTGTGTTGTGTTACGTAAGACTGTTGATTCTAGCACGTGATTTCAGTTATTGTGATTTTTGCCCTTGTATCGCCTAGTTGATTTTCGTGTGTTGTTTTAGCTCAGCACTGGACTCTCCTTTTTTGTGAGTACTGGTATGTTGTGTGAAACTGCATTACTTACATTAGATGAAACTTCAACATTTCTCTGCTGAAATACACCCCATTGGTTACCTTGTAGCTGCTGATACATGTCAATATAGACAGTACAAGAACACACATAGAAACATTAATGACACGTCTGCTTAAGGCAGCTGTCAATTTCTGTGGTGTTAGGAGTTGGCCTTAAAATATTCATTCCATTGCCAAACAGCTGTGGTTCTTTCAGAGGAAGGTTTGAAAAGTTTTAGAACCAGATGACCCATCTTAACAAGAAAAGTAAATATCAATACAAAAAAGAGTGTCAGGTGCACTGAACATAAACTTCAAATATCCACTTTTTCAGCAATGGTAGTATCTTTCAATTGCCAATTACCATATTTTCTGTAGTGACTTTGTGATAAAATTCTATTGAATTCACCACTCTTCAACAGTACAAGATTGGTAGCAAGCACTGGATTGACACTGAAGCAGTTATTTTAGACTGAAAATTCTTTTTTTCTTTCAGCTAAATTGTCACATATTAAAAGTCATTGCGATGTTACTTAATTTATGCTTTGATTATAACATAAAACTTGCTTGAACTTTTGTGTTCTGTATTACCAATCATTGTACTTGTATTTGATCAGTCAACTGTCTCTGATTCAAGTTCTTGCTTTCAATTTTCTTTTTTTGAAACTGTTTCTAACATTTCTAACATTTGTCAAAAGTCGGAACCGTGTTTTATTTAGTCATATAAATTGTAAACTGTATTGAGCGACAGGTTTTCATTACAAAGTGTGGCGCAGTAGATCCTGTAACAATGGCACCACAGCTGTCAGAATTGAGGGGAAATTGGCACACGCTTTGAACCACACACATGTTAAGTCACTGTACTCATTTGACACGATTAGATGGTGGCAGCACTGATTTCAGCCACGTTAAATTTTCAGCTATTATCAGTTTTCTGTTTCGGGCTTGCAAGTAGAAAATAAACATTATGTAAAGATTTCTTTTGTAAGTTATTGATTGGTAAGATAATGTAATATCTTCAAGACTTGAGAAGGAACCATCTGCACCTCCTGGTAAAACTATGAACTCAGAGGAGAAAAAGGTAAGTTCGAGGGTAATTCAGATGAAAACCTTGGACGTTCCATAATATTTAGAAAATTTGTATAATGGTTGGTAGGTGGCAGTCGTGTTCTTTGAGGTTCAGAAAGTGACAGACAGGTGGCAGAGTAATGTTACAACTCAGGAGAAGGCAGCAGCATCTACAACAAGGTGCCTACCCCGCCGTCAACATGTGTGGCAATTGAGCAGCCGTCTCTGATGCTTTTTTTGTGTTAATCGTAGAATGACAGCACAGTATGGTGCTTTGTGTTTGCTGTTGCAGCTAGCGTACAAGTGGAGTAGCAAGTTTAGAAGTTACGTAACTTCTGTGAAGAGTGCCCCAAGACCAGACAGGACACCGCATAGTGTCGGACAAGAACATTGCATTACTGGAGGAGCTCGTAAAGGAGAACAGGCACGGAACTCCGAACAAAATAGCCACATTTTTGAAGATTATTATTGGTTTGATGCAGAATATTCTTCACGGTGTACCGCACTTCAATAAGGTGTCTACAAGATGGATGACAACATCAGTCAACCGCTGAATCGAAAGACCATCGCTTGATACCTGTGAAGAACTTTTGCCTTGTTTTGACATCGAAGGTGACACATTTCCGGGAAAAATCGTGACAGGTGATAAAACTCGGGTCCACTGTCACTAACCAGGAACGAAAAAGTCTAGTGAGGAATGGCGCCTCACCTCATTGCCGAAACCAGAAAAATTCTGCGCTCAGCCGTCTGCTGGAAAAGTTGTGCTCATTCTCTTCTAAGGCGGAAATGGAGTAATTTGAGACTATTCAGGGAATTAAATTTTAAAGTCTGGTACATCCTCCTAATTCACCAGCCCTCACTTCAGATTTTCATCAGTTCGGTGCACTCAAAGCAGCAGTGGATGGCAGGCATTTCAGAAGTGACGAAGAGATGTAAACCACCATGCACAACTGGCTACACACTCAAATAAAAGAATTCTTTCATCATCACACCTATGCACTTCCAAAGTGGTGGAATATGTGCATTCAACGTTAGGGAGAGTGTGTCGAAAAACGATGTGGAAGATTTTTGTTCATTGTTACAATTAAAAGTATTATAGTACTTTTAAGGTTTTCATTTGAATTCATCATTGTATATCTATTAAAGTGTGAAGTTGGAGCTCTGCATCTGGTTATGTTTATGGAGTCTGGTATACTTGCCAAATAAACATTACATAGGTCTCAACGTATATGAGGAGTCACTGTGGCCTGTATTTTAAGGGAAAGGTTTATGAATGCCCTACCTAAAGTTGTACAAAGTATGTCAGTGTTGGTAAAACAGGCTTGAAAAATCCCTGGCATTTGGTTCTCAAAATAATTTTGTAGTAATTTGTCATGTTATGCCTTTCAGCAAGTGTTTTTTCCTAATATAAAGAATTTTTATATGCAGATTTTTTAAATTTTTCGAAGGATATAGGTTCATAACACTTGTGAATGCTCTACAGGTTTGGTGGCAAGCTGAAGCATTACAAACTGTACTATGACGGGCAGCACTACGTGCTGGACAAGCGATTCGACACGGTACACGACCTCGTAGCCGATGGCCTGGTAACGCTCTACATAGAGACACATGCCCGTTCCTACATAGAGCTGATGGACAGCATCAGTTGTTATGAGACTTCGCCATACGTGACACTCAATAAGCTGAAGAGAAGGGCTGTAATTGGCTGTAATGTCTCACTGCTGCAAGCTGAGAGGGAAGCTTCGCAGATTTCTGGTTCAGATGTAAGATCTTAATAATTTCGTAGCTCTTTATTTCTACATATTCTAATACACACACTATATCTCAAGAAATTGTTTGTTCTACTTGTGTCAGTATTTTTTATTCTATCTAGTATTAATAAGCTATGTGCTCAAGGATCATTTTTCATACATAGGATCTGTCAGTTGACTTCAGGTGAGACATATGTCACACATACAAATATACAGGGCATTTTACAATTCATGTTACACACTTCTAGAGGCTGTAGACGGGACTTAGTAGATCAAGTTTTACATAAGAACCCATGTCCGGAACTGTCATCGGACAACGCTATAGATCGCTGTAGTTGTAGGTGCCAGTGCATGAATGTACATGTATATACAGGGTGATTCTGTGATGATGATACAAACTGTCAAGGATGATAGACAAGGATAAATGTATCAATTTAAGGTAATTGTTGCTGTACAGGAAACGAATGAGTCAAAGCCTATAAGCAGCAGCTGTTCTGATACCTCTGACCATGGAATACATATACCGGTACTATTGTTGCTTAGATTGTTGGGTAGGCAACTTTTAGAAGCGGTAGCATGGACCAAAACAAGAAAAAAGTCCAGTAAATGTGTGCTTTAAAATGGGTATGTTGTGAGCTAGGTGCAATAAAGGAGATGTGTTTCACACAGGTGAAGATGAACAAGTGCTCATAGACCTCGGGTATGCATTTTAGAGCCCCTATTTACTAGACGTTTTTTCTTGTCATGGTCCATACTACCACCTCTGAAAGTTGCATGTCCTACGTTATTAGCGATGTTACTAGTACACGTATTCCACTGTCAGAGGTATCAAAATGATTTTCGCTTGCAACTTTTGACTCATTAATTTCCAGATTAGGGACCCTTACCTCAAACTGATGCATTTACCCGCCCCCATCATCCGTGAAAGTTTGTAATATCATCACGGAATCACCCTGTATATACATATGTTTACAGGCAGCAGCACCTATAATGTTGACACTCTGTAGCGTCGTCGGATGACGTTTCCAGGTGTGGGTTCGTATTTAAAAGTTGATCTTCTGCATCCCCTCTACAACCTCTAGAAGTTTGTGTGACACAAATTGGGAAACACCGCTGTATGTATATACGGGGTGCTCTAAAATTCCCCTAACAAACGTCTAGGACTTGCTGAGAGGATTGAGTAGACAGTATTTTGAACTGGAACCTATGTCCGGAAACGTACCATTTCTGTGCCACATCTATTTGAAAAGATGTCAGTAACGCAACCACATTTACAATTAATTTATTAGTTGTGATCCAGTACATCATTGACAGCATGATGCAGTATGGTATCTCCCAGTGTGGGTGTGCAGCATCTCCTTTGAACACCGCAGTCATGCCTGCTGACAGTGAATGTAGGGAAGGTACTCCTTTCTCGAAGCCGTCGCGTAATTGTGGCGAAAATGGTACGCGGTGGAGTCAAATGTCACGGATAATGATCTCGATAAATGTGACGAGCAGCTCTTCCATTACCGTGAGCTTCACTGTACAGAAGGGTTGCGTCGTCGTATTCTGCAACTGCATACTCAGCCGTGTTGCTCCGACACTAGCAGGCGCGTGAATGAAGGTCGAACCGGGTCAGAGAATTCGAATTAGATCATACGTAAGAATCCCTGACTGTGACTACTCTTTGCATACCTACCTAGCAAACATGTTTTCAAATGGCTGCAACACAGAAATGGTATGTTTCTGCTCGTGGGTTCCAATTATTCTAAGTATTGTCGACTCAGTCCCTTCTACAAGTCCTAGAAGTTTGGGAGGGGAATTTTAGAGCACCCTGTATACGCAAGTGACTAATGGAAGAGTGTACGTCGGTTTGAGACAGTATGCATACTCAGGGTTTAGTATGGACATATCTGATTGTATTTGGTCAACATTACACTAAAGTGAAATGCAAAAAAGTGAGGAGCCCAATGTGTTCTGTGCACACACAATGAGAGAACTCTTCTTGCACAGTCTAACAAAATTTGCTGTGTATCACTCCTGACAGTCATAAAGTGTATTTCCCCTTCCTCCCCGCCCCCCCCCCCCCCCCACCACCACCACCACCACCACCACCACCACCACCACTCCTCCTCCTCACACCTGGTAGTTGCTGTTTGCAGTGTGCAATTAGTCAATCTGGAGAAGTAGTGCTCATCATGTATTTATTGTAGTGCCTAGTGTCAATAGAAAAATTACTTTCCTGTTAGTAGTAAAATGTTTCGGAACTGGTGTAATGTATGCCTACTCGATAGAAGGATGCCAAATTAATCCAGTGGGATGTTCTACTCGTATTTAAGGATGTATAGTAATGGGGATAGCAAAACTTGCAGAATAACCTGCAGGTATTGCGCAGCACTGTTATGCGAGTGGAAAGAGGATGATGGTGTTATGTAGGTGTGCTGGAGTGGAGGAATGTGTGATGAAGAAAGGAGAAGACTGAACAGAGTGGGGAGAGAAATGTAGTGGGCACACAAGAAAAGACATAGGTTTACCTCTGAAACAGACTACATGAAGGTGATGGTGGTGGTGGTGCATAGATGATCTTTATTCGTGTTGAAAAGTCTTATGTAGATTAAGAGGACAGACTTTTAATAACTTTTGCTGGTATTTGTAGCCATGTCTGAAGTTTTAGGCAATCCACCACTCATCTGCCAAGCAAAGTTGTGAACATGCACTTTTGTGCACTAGAGCAGCCCTCCAGCTTCTGAATTTTTTATTCTTTTTCAGAAGCCGTACCTGTGGAAGGTTGACAGCACTCTTTTCTATCAGCACAGAAGACGACTAAATAATTTGAAAGCCAAAGAATCAATCTGGTTCTTTTATTCTGACTATCTCCCTTCTGAAGCTCCATTTTTTGGGTGAGTGGAGGCTCTCTTTCCTCATTTAGCTAAGCCTGATAGTCAGATTTTTGAAAACGATGTGTGTTTACTCCCACTAAAATCCTTGCAGGTCCATATTCTCTGGTACCTACACTGGAATTTAACACAGTGACTTCCTTAAAGTTTCCTCAGCCCCAAGTGGTCTTCGGTCTTTGGGGACATCTTGTTGTCTGCCACATAACTCAGTTATTTGGCACTGCTTGCCTCAATTAGTGTTTGTCTTTCTATTCAATGCCAGTAGCTGAACTTGTGTGACAACAACTCATAAGCCTGAGCAACACATGAGCCTGATCTCTTCTGTATCTGATTTTAAAAATATGGACTCTTTTTTCCCCGTTGTGACAAGTCCTGTCACAGGGAGCTTCTGTTTCTTAATTTTATTTTCATATAATTTTCAATTGCATATGTACTTGCAGCAATTTTGTAAGGTATGGTTGACACACATTTGTTATTGTGAAAGAAATGTCAGAAGATCTTTACCATATATCTCATTTTTGACATGCAATTCTGAACGTCTGTAATGAAAATCACATACAGCAACCGTAGTGAGTCATATAGTTAGAAACAGTTTTTATTTTATTGCATAGAACAATGCCCACTCGTACCCATCTCATTAAGCCATACCCAGGTACGTCAACAGGAAACTTCTCGCTGTTCATTTCTTTCCGTGAAGGATTTGAACTGTCCCTGTGTTTTTGCATTTGAGAAGATGTAAAAATTCTGAAGCACAAAAGCTGCTTGCAGCTTCACTCCTCCATGGCTATCCTGTTCGTGTCGAGGTGCATTGAATGCTGAATTCTGGACTCTGCAGACCGATAGAAGGAGAGAGCAGATGCTTCTGTAGACCTCATTGAGCAGGATCCTCCTGCTCTGTGCCCTGTGGCAGCGAGTCTTCAAAGGCTGGCACTCGGCAGCCACTGAGGTGATACCCCTTCACTTTTTCCTCGTTATGAGTCTCCTCCAATGGAACGTTTGCGGGCTTCGATCCAAGAAAGAAGATTTGTGGCTTCTCTTAGAATCACTGTGTCCACTTGTTCTCTGCCTTCAGGAAACAAAATTGCGTCCTCATGACAGCTTTGAGCTCTTGCATTTCTTCCCTGTCAATGTTGACATCCCCCCTCCCCAAGGACAGCATTCCATCTCATGGGGGAGTCATGCTGCTCATACTCATACAGGATGTTGATCATAGTTGACCCATCAACCTGACTACCCGCCTTCAAGCTGTTCCAGTTCGCCCTTTCCTTCCTCACTTGACCTTTTCCCTTTGTACTGTTTACATCCCTCTGTCATTCAATGTCACCAGGGCAGACTTCCTCCAGCTTATTGGGCAGCTACTTCATCCCTTTCTGCTATTTGGTGACTTTAATGCCCATCATCCCCTTTTGGGTTCTCTCAGAACCTGTCAGAGAGGTGCCCTCTTGACTGATCTTCTTAATCAACTCGACCTCTTCTGCCTTAACATTGGAGCACCCACATACATTCCGACTCCTCGCACACCTATTCCCATTTGGACCTATCCTTCTGCATTGCCCAGCTTGTCGTTGTCTCGAGTGGTCCGTTCTCTCTGACACATACTCGAGCGATCATTTCTCGTGTGCTGTTTTTTTGCTGACTCCTACCCTACCTATGTGCACACCCAAACGGCAGCATACTAAGGCCGACTGGTGGCTTTACTCCTCCCTGCCAACCTTCGATGAACAACATTTCACCAGTTGTGATGACCAGGTAGACTACGACACAAACAGTTATCCTTACTGCAACGGAACATCTCGTTTCTCACACTTCCTCTTTACCACACCGTGTCTTGGTCCCTCGGTAGACTGAGGTGTGCTGCATCGCAATACCTGCGTGGAGATGTGCTCGCCACATTTTTAACCCCCACCCTATGATGGCAAACTGCATTCTTTATAAAGAGTTGCCTGCACAGTGTTGTTACCTTCATTGGGGTAGCAAAAAAGCTATCTGGATTTCATTCACTAGTTCCTTTAACAGTTCTACTCCCTCTTCCATTGTGTGGGCCAACCTCCGACAGCTCCCAGGGACCAAGATCCATTTCTCAATTTCCAGCCTGAAAGTAGCAGATGTCACCCTGCCTTCCTCCATTGGAAACGAGCGGAGGGGGGGCTCACGTGGTACCCTTCGTTCTCAGAATCGTGAGTGCTACAATGCTGCGTTTACTACGAGGGATCTAGATCGTGCTCTCACCTTCATCCCGATCCTCTGCCCCAGGGCCGGACGATGTTCACATTCAGATGTTGCAGCACCTCTCTTTTTGAGGCAAGTACTTTCTGCTTCATACGTACAACCGCATCTGGACAGAGGGCACGTTTCTCAGACGCTGGCATGAAGCCACCAACATACTCGTACCTAAGTCTGGTAAGGACAAACACCTTCTTTTTAGCTACTGCCCCATTTCTCTCACCAGCTATGTTTGCGAGGTGATGGAATGTACAATTCATGGCCAGCTGGTACGGTGCCTCGAGTCTCGCCATTTACTTAACCACTGCACAATGTGGATTTCGAGAGCACCATTCTGCAGTTGACCATCTCGTTACTTTGTCCACCCGTGTCATGAATGGTGGCCACGTTTTCGGAGAAAGCCTATGACACTTGCTGGAGGACTGGTATCCGCTGTACTCCCTACGCATGGGTCTTCCGTGGCCACCTGCCCCATTTCCTTCAGGAATTTTTAAAAGACCAAGGTTTCAAGGTACGTGTGGGTTCTGCTTTGTCAGACAGCTTTAGCCAGGAAATCGGTGTGCCTCAGGGTTCTGTCCTGAGTGTCATTGTTTCTGCTATTCCCATTAACCCTGTAATGGCCTGTTTCCCACCAGGAATCGTCGGCTCCCCTATTGTTGACGATTTTGCCATCTATTGCCATTCTGCAAGGAGCTGTCTCATTGAGCGGCGCCCTCAGTGGTGTCTCAATTGTCTTTACTCGTGGAGCATTGACAGTGGCTTTCGTTTTTCCAATGATAGAACTATTTGTATGAATTTCTGGTGGTACAGTTGGTTTCTTCCTCCATATTTACATCTTGGGCCTGTTGTTCTTCCATTCATTGAAACTACAAAATTCCCGCAGTTCATACTCCATAGGAAACTTTCTTGGTCCTCCCTGCGTGTCTTAACCTGGCAGCCTGCTGTATGTGGTCCCTCAATGTCCTATGCGTCCTCAGTTGTACTTCCCGGGGAGCAGATCGCACGACCTTCCTCTCTTTCTACTGGTCCCTTGGCTGTTTGAAACTAAAGTATGGGTGTTTCATTTATGCATCTGCACGTCCATTCCTCTTAACGCTGTCTCAGTACTATCCACCTTCGTGGCATCCGTTTATACTAGCCCGATTGAGTGTCTGTATGTAGAAGCTGTTGAACTACCGCTGTGCTACCGCCGTGACTTTCTCCTCAGCAGATATGCGTGTCGTTTGTCTGCCATGCGTGGACGCCAATCCTACACCTTCTTCTTCGACGACTACTTTGATCGCCAGTATGGCTCTTGCTCCGGCAGATTAACTTTGTGCTACCTGCAACTTTCCCGGTGGGTATAAACCCTTCACCACCTCGCCTTCGTGCGGCAGCCTGTGATCACCTCTGCTTTCATTCGTTTTCTAAGGACACTACTCCAGCCTAGCTGTCGCCTTCAGTTTCACGGCCTTCGCACTTAACTTCAGCAATAGTACCTTTGTGCACACTGTTATAGCTCTCGGTCTGACCGTGGTGTCAGGTGCCCCTCCATCATTAGCACCGATGTTTTTCGGTATTGGCTTCTGGAAACTGTGCGATATTTACAGCAGAGCTCTTTGCCCTGTAGCAGGCCATGCAGTACATCCAGCAACACAGGCCGTTCAATTGCATCATCTGCTCAGACTCTTTCTGTGTCCTTCAAACCCTTTGTGTGCTGTACTCCTTCCCTCAGTGCAACAGATCCAGGAAAGCTGTCACTTGCTTACTCTTGATGGAGCCATTGTGATGTTTGTGTGGGTTCCCGGTCGTGTCGGTCTGACAGGAAATGAGGTCGCTGACGAGGCTGCAGTCCTTGTACCTCAGCCCGCTAGTTTTTGCATTCCCTCCAATGCTCTGTGTGTTGCCGTCTGTTAGAAGGTGGTGTCACTTTGGTGTCGTCACTGATCCTCCCTTCACGTGAACGAGCTCCGGGTTGTTAAGTTTCTTCCAGCAACTCGGACGACTTCCTCTCGGCTGTATCGCTGCGAGGAGACCATTTTAACTAGGTCATGTATCGGGCACTGTCTTTTTAGCAATCGCCATTTGTTAAGTGGTGCTCCCCCACCGCCTTGTGCACATTGCACTCAACTTTTGTCAGTCCACTGTTTCCCGACGGAATGCCCTTTTTATAACTGCTTACATTCTTGTTTGTGTTTGCCATCTGAGTTATTAGCCGTTTTACTGAACGATGTGCGAGCAGTCGACTACATTTTACTTTTTATTTGTAGTAGCAATATGGTGAAGGCCATTTAATTTTCAGTTCTGGGCCGCCACTTCTGTGTGGCATATTTTCTCCACGTCCCTCTTTTTAGCTGTCTTCTCTTACGTCAATTAGACTTGACGTGTAGTTGTTTTTAACTTTTCTTGTTGTCTTCGTGTTTTACAGTTTTGACACGGGTGCATATGACCGTAGTTGTTTTTGCGCCCTAAAACAAAACAATACAATACAGGGACCAATAATGCTGGTTGTGAATGGTGCTGGAGTTTTCATCTGATCATTTCCCAAATGTGCTCAATTGGAGACAGATATGGTGATTTAGCATGCCAAGGAAATATGTTGACACTCTGTAGAGCATGTTGGGTTACAACAGCAGTATTTGGGTAAGTATTATCCTTTCGGAAAACACTTCTTGGAATGCTGTACACGAATGACAGCACAACAAGTCAGACCGTGAGATTGACATATAAATCCTGACACACCGCCATCATTGGCACTGAGGCAGAACCAGCTTTCATCGGAAAACACCAGAGACCTGCACCCTGCCCTCCAAAAACTCTCTCTTGACACCACTGAAGTTGCAAATGGTGATTGTTTGGGGTCAGTGGAATGGACACTACACTACAGGATGTGCAGCTCAGAGCTGTCCTTCATGTAACCAATTTGTAAAAGTCCATTGTGTCACTGTGGTGCCAAACACTGCTCAGATTGCTGCTGCAGATGCGCCAGAGCCGTGCACCGAATATGATACTCTTCTTTCTCAATAGTGCCGTGTGGCCATCCAGAGTCACCTTCCAGTGACCACCGCTGCCAGCAGTCGTGTACAGTGGCTGAATTCCTGCCGAGTCTTTCTGCAGTATCGCAGGAGCAACACCCGGCTTCTCGTAGCTCTATTACACGACCTCATTCAAACTCGATGAGGTGTCGATGTGGCATTCTTGGTGAATGTCAACTCACCGTGTCCAGTCTCAAGTGTAACTAACGCACGTGACTGTTACAGTGTGTATTTAAAGCAAACTAGGTTTGCTTCATCACTGTGGCACTACTAGCGCCATGCTTATGGGACTGGTGTGAAATCTGGAAAACATTATCTTTCAGATGACCAGGTCGTTGTCTGGAATAAAGACAAACTGATCCTGCCGTAATGTGAAATTATTTTTTCGTTTTCTGTTTTATAATTACAGGCTCTCACTTCATAAGTTATGATCTTAATCACAGCTCATTGCTTTCAGATCACTTATTAACTGCTTCTGTGTTACAGGTTGCCGATTCCTCTGTAGACATAGATTTCAGCAAGCCACATAATTTTAAAATACACACATTCAAAGGACTGAATTGGTGTGAATTTTGTGGAAACTTTCTTTGGGGCTTCACAGCACAAGGAGTTAAATGCGAAGGTAAGTTATTCTTTTGTATTGTGAGGTTCTAATTATCTGCTATTATGTGTCTAAAAACAGTTTTTTGCTGTTACTCCAGAAACTGAACTGTAAACTCAGCTGTATCGGGAACTGACTTAGGTAACTGGAGCACGAAAACTGATTCCGAAAAGTGTCTTTGTGAACAGTTGTGGTGTCTTGCTGTTAATGTAAGTCGAATGTATGCAAATTACAGCACAAGAAAATGATTTGAAAGTGCAGGGTTTCGCATATCTAGAAGCAGAGTGCTTACCATAAATATCTAATTGACATTGTCAATGAAGATGTTCATAGGAGATATTGTAAACAAAACAAAGAAATGCCTATTTTGTGAGACTTCGCTGTTTTTGTTGCAGAGAGTGAGACTTAAAGGCTAGCAAACAGACTCAGGAACATTATTTTGCCTACGGCATGTGATTTTAAAAGATGCCAGAATTCAAAAGTTATTGTGTGTGGCTGAGACAACACAGTTTCAAAACAGGTGTACAACATTAGATTTTTATGAAAAAATGAAGTGTCATAATTAGGGTGACCGTGGTTTATCTATAGAAAATGTGGATTCACTCACATTACACTGTGAATAAATGGTCTCAAAGTGTGCAAGTATGGCCAAACAAAAGTTGCATGCAGTGTTTTTCAGCTGTCAAGGAAATTGGCTTATATACCCATTGTACTCTGTTCTCCCTCCTTCCCCATAGTCTATAACCGCAACCCCCCCCCCCCCCCACACACACACACACACACACTTGACTCCATCCCTCCCCACCTTTCCAACTGCTATGCCATCCCCTCCTGTATTTACTCCTTTAATGCCACTGCATTCTCCCTCTATTCCAATCACCCCCTCACTCTCACTTTCCTACAACCTCTCCCTCCAACCCTAGTCTCCCCTCCACCCTCACCATCTCTCTTCACCCCATCTCTCTCCCTGCCACCCTCACTCACCCTGCCACTCCCTGTCATGGGCAGAGGTGAGAAAGTGGGAAGGTGGAGAGATGAGAGGAGGAAGAAGGGGGACAGGTGAGAGAGGGGGAGAAGAGAGAGAGAGATGGGAAGGGGAAAATTGGGGAGTGGAGGGACAGAGGAAGGGAGCTTAGGGGCGCCACCCTCACTCTTACTCCCCACCACCCACACTCTCACCCCCCACCACCCTCACCCTCGCTCCCCACCACCCTCACTCTCACTCCCCACCACCCTCACTCTCACTCCCCACCACCCTCACTCCAATCATGCCCCTGCTCCCTCCATGCCCCTGCTCCTGCCACACCTCTCTCTACCTCCCCCATGCCCTTGTCTCCCTACATCCCCTTTTCCTCCCCCCTCTGTGGCTCTCCCCCCCTCTGTGGCTCTCCCCCCCCTCTGTGGCTTCCCCCCCTCTCTGGTTCTCCTCCTCCCTCCCTCCAACCCCTCTCTCCCCCATGGCCCCTTGCGGGTCCGGGATTAGAATAGGCCCAAGGTATTCCTGCCTGTCGTAAGGAGTGATGAAAATGAGTCTCCCACCTTTTGGCCTTATAATTTCAGGTCCCATTTTGGCCTGCCAGTTTCGAAATTCCACAGAAGTGCGGGCCATATGGAGAAGGATGCCTTACATGGTGCACCGTTTATCCATAGTGCCATCAGATTCAATGTCCTGAGCCTCTTCTCTTCATGGATTTGCGTCTCCACTGGCAAATCCAGTCTTTGGGGGAGGACACTTTCCAGGGTACATAATCTTATTTCATTGTCTCCTGTCCTCTTATGCTCCCAGGACATGATTGGATTTCTCTGCACCCAGTATATAGCATGGTAGTCAGTGCGTTGTGGTGGGGCCATCCATTTGGTGGTAGCCCCCTGACAGCACAAGGATCACACTGCTGATGCCTGAGCTGTAAACTCCCCACATATGCCAAGGAGTAGATGCCCGTCTTCTTGGGGCAGTCTCTAAGAGAGGGAAGGTTGATTTCAATGCTGACAAGTATGACCCTAAATCGTTCCCTTGCGGCAACACCTTGGGAGGAATGTAGGGCTTCAGAACAACAGGATCTATATTTGCTACATTACTTAATGTGCAGCAGAACTGATGGGTACTCCTTTCTGGAAACGAAGCCTCTGTTTTTTGTTGAGCATCTAGAGGATAAGTTTGGGGAAGTGACAGCACTGTCCAAAATGCACAATGGGTAGGTTTTGATGGAGACGGCATCCCCAACTCACTCCCAGGCGTTTCTCACCTGTGACAAACTGGCTGATAGTACTGTCTCAGTCACTCCCCACAAAAGTCTCAATATGGTCCAGGGAATTATTTTTCTTCGCGACCTCTTGTTACAGTCTGATGACGAGCTACGTGCCAATTTAGAACAGCGGTGTGTTCATTTTGTCCGGCACATTTACAGGGGACCCAAAGACAATAGGGTTGCCACCGGTGCCTTCATCTTGGCTTTTGTTGGTGATTCATTGCCTGGAAAGGTCAAGGTGATGGTGTACTGATGTGATGTCAAACACTATGTCCCTCCCCCTATGCAGTGCTTTAAGTGCTGGAAATTTGGGCACATGTCCTGCCTGTGCCCTTCCAGCACCACATGTAGAGAATGCGGACATTCGCTGCATCCAAATACTCCATGCACCTCCTCCCACCTGTGTGAGCTGTGTACATCATCACTCCCCCTGCTTTCTGGACTGTCTGGTACTCCAAAAGGAGCACAAAATTATGGAGTACAAGACCCTGGACACGCTGTCTTACTGTGAGGCTAAACTCAAATATGAAAGACTAAACCCTGTTTCCATGCTATCTTCTTACGCTGTCGCCATCAATGACGCTGTTCCGCCCGTCGTCTAAGGTTACTCCAGTGGGCCCTCAAGGCTGCTCATCTTCCTCGCCCCTCCATTTGGCTGGGGGCACGTCTTCTTCCATTGCTCCGAAAGCTTCTTCTTTGGGAGCATCATCCCGCCAACATGCCGAGGACATCGGTTCCCTCCCCCCAGCTGGAGAAGCAATGGCCTCCTCCGTCTCCTCCTACGCGGAAGGGGTGCCTTGAGACTCTACCTTCCACAGTCCCCCTCAGTGGTCCAGTGGACACCAGCCAGTAGTTGAAGGAGCCACTGGTTGCTGGTTGAAGGGCTTCATGGTCTTCCTATGTCCCTGAAGCTACTTCTGAGAAGCCCTCCCAACAAGCCCCTAAAGGAGCAGCGAGAGGCCAAACTTCAAAGAAGTAGTCCACTGAGAAATGGGAGCCTCCAGTGCCCCTTACACCGGCACTCCCCCACGGGTCTTTGTCCGAGGACGAGGTGGGGATTCTGGCATCCTTTGAGGACCCATATGTCGCTGACGCCTCGGATACAATGGTACTGGATGCCAACACTCAGCCAGTGGCGACAGGTGATGCTGAGGTCTAAAGTGTCATTCTCCAGTGTAACTGTGGGGGTTTTTTCTCCCACCTGGCTGAGTTATGTCAACTTTTAAGCAGTGCACCTGCTTTTTGCATTGTCCTTCAAGAGACCTGGTTTCCCACAGTGCAGACCCCTGCCCTTCTTGGCTATCGGGGGTACTACAAAAACCGTCCTGCTTGTGGCAGACTGTCAGGTGGAGTATGTGTTTTCATCCTTAGCTCTGTCTGTAGTGAATCTGTGCCCCTTCAAACACCTTTAGAAGATGTGGCTGTCAGGGTGAGGACAATGCAGAAAATTACGATCTGTAACATCTACCTCCCTCCAGGTGGTGAAGCACCACCCCATGTTTTGGTTGCACTCATTTTGCAACTCCCCATCTGTTCTCCTTCTGGATGATTTTAACACCCATAACCCTTTGTGGGGTGGAGCCAAGGTCAATGGCCGTGACAAACAAGTTGAGGACCTATTACCTCACCTCCTAAATACAGGTGCCCCCACACATTTCAGTGTGCCACACGGCACATATTCAGCCACTGATCTCTCAGTTTGCAGTCGTGGCCTTCTCCCATATGTCCACTGGAGAGCACATGACGACTTGTGTGGTAGTGACCACTTCCCACTCTTCCTGTCCTTACCATAGCGTCCCTCACCTCTACACTTGCCCGGGTGGGTTCTTCCCAAAGCTGAGTATCCGTTGCATGCCACCATCGATGAAGTGATCCGTGTCGTTACTAATACCATATTACCGCAGTTGAATCAACAATCCCTCATTTCTCCTGTTGGCCCCGGTGGCAGTCAGTGCCCTGCTGGTCACCGAAAATCGCTGCGGCTATTAGAGACTGTTGGCGGGCCCTCCAATGTTATAAGTGCCACCCCTCCCTGGAGAACCTTATTGCTTTCAAACGGCTCCATGCCCAGGTTCTCCTCCTCGTCAAATAAGAAAGCAGGAGTGTTGGGAACACTAAGTCTCCGCCATTGGAACACGATCCTCCACCTCCCAGGTTTGGACCAAGCTCCGCCGACTTTACGGCCATCAGAACCCAGCAGGTGTACCTGGAATTCCCAAAAATGGAGTTGTATCTGCCGATACAGACGTAATTTCAGAGCATTATGCTCATATCTCTGCTTCGTAGAAGTACCATCCCACCTTTTCGTCTCCTCAAAAAGAGGGTGGAGCAGCAACTCCTCTCTTCGCTCCCTTCAGTAAGTGAGAATTTAAAAGTGCCCTTGCCGACTGTCCTGACACATCTCCTGACCCAGGCAGCATCCCTTCACAAATTACGAAACGTCTGTCAGCAGATTCGCAACGCCACCTTCTTGCTGTCTTCAACCACATTTGGAGCGATGGCGAGTTCCCATCGCAGTGGCAGGGAATTGTCATCAATCCAGTGCTAAAGCCAGGGGAGAACCCACTAGATGTTGACAGCCCATCAGCCTCAACAATGTTCTGTGCAAGCTGCTTGAACGTAAGGTTAGTAGGCGTATGAGTTGGTTCCTTGAATCACGGGACCTTCTATCTCGTTTCAGGGTGGTTTTCGCCAAGAACGCTCCACCATCGACAACTTGGTGTACCTGGAGTCTGCCATTCGATCAGCCTTTTCCAGGCGACACCTTCTTGCTGTCTTTTTTTGATCTCACAAAGGCCTATGATACCACTTGGCGACACCACATCCTCTCTACTCTGCACGAGTGGGGTCTCTGGGGGTCCACTCCCGATTTTTATACGAAACTTTTTGTCACACCTCACTTTCGGAGTTCGCGTTGGTGGTTCCCATAGTGCACCCATATACAAGAGAATGGGATCACGCAGGGCTGTGTCCTGAGTCCCCCACTCTTTTTAATTGCTGTCAATGGTCTCGCATTAGCAGTAGGGTCGTCAATCTCTCGCCTCCTATACACTGACGGTTATTGTCTTCTACTGTTGCGGCTGAATGCTGTCTGCAGGGAGCTGTATGGAAGGCGCAGTCGTGGGCCGTCACTTATAACTTTCAGTTTTTGGCCATGGAAACTTGAGTCGTGCACTTCTATCGTCGTCATGCTGTCCTCCCCCACCCAGAAATTTACCTTGATGACCAACTAATGGGAGTGGTCTTTGACACCCTCTTAATTTGGCTTCCCCATCTTCGTCAGCTGAAGGGCAAGTGCTGGCGGCACCTTAATCTTATTCGATGCGTGAGTCACACTGACTGGGTTGCTGATCGTTGTACACTGCTGCAGCTGTACCAAGCCCTCGTACTGTCCTGTGTTGATTATGGGAGCATGGTGTATGGTTCAGCAGCACCCTCTGCACTGAGTCTACTAGACCTTATCCAGCACTGTGGAGTTCACCTTGCAATGGGAGCCTTCCAATCGAGCACAGTGAACAGCCTCCTTGTGGAAGCTGGCATTTCTTCCTTGCAGCTCCGGCGACGACTGTTGCTCGCAAATTATATCACCCACATACATAGTTCACCGCGCCATCCTAATTACCATCTCCTTTTCCCCAACACGGCGATCAATCTCCTGCAACAGCGGCCCAGAACTGGGAATCCCTTCACCGTCTGTGTCCGGTCACTTCTTCATGAACTCGACACGTTCCCCTTACAACCTTTCCTGCAGGTCCACTTCTGTACACCTTCATGGTTCATACTTCGGCCACAGCTTCAGCTGGATGTATTGCAAGGCTCCAAAGGCTCAGTCCCACCCTTGGCCCTCTGCCGGCATTTTCTCTCTCGGCGAATTTGAGGGTTCAGAAATATTCTATACAGATGGATCGATGGTCGACAGTCTTGTTGCCTTCGCTTACGCTCACATCGGTCACACGGAACAACGCTCCTTGCTGGATGGCTGCAGCATTTTTACTGCAGAGTTGGTTGTCATCTATCGCGCTTTTGGTCATATCTGCTTATGCTCTGGTGAGTCCTTCGTCATTTGTAGTGACTCCTTAAGCAGCCTACAAGCTCTTGACCAGTGCTTCCATAGACATCCTTTGGTACTGTTAATCCATGAGTCTTTTATGCCCTCTGCACCAGGACACTCAGTGACCGTCATTTGGACCCCAGAACATGTCAGGATACCGGGCGATGAACTTGCTGACTGCCTTACCAAACATGCCACCAGTAAACAATCTCTGGAGATTGGCCTGTTGGAGACCGATTTATGATCAGTCTTCCACTGCAAAGTTTTCACGATCTGGGATACTGACTGGCGCACCCTGAGTACACCAAATAAACTCCGTGCTATCAAGGAGATAACGAATGTGTGGCAGTCATTCATGTGAACCACTCGCAGGGAATCTGTTGTCCTTTGCCAGCTCTGCATTGGCCATACGCGTGGCTAACACATGGTTACCTCCTCCCTTGCGAGGACCCAGCTCATTGTCACTGTGGCTCCCATAGACTGTTGTCCACATCTTGCTGGACTGCCCAGTTTTCCCCCCTGCAGTTCCGAGGGGTTAGAATAGGCCCAAGGTATTCCTGCCTGTCGTAAGAGGTGACTAAAAGGAGTCTCTCACATTTCGGCCTTTGTGATGGTCCCCTGTAGTGTTTGACCTCCATTTTTCAAAATTTTCCCGAAGAGCGAGCCAACTGGGGAAGGCCGCCTTACATGGTGCATCATGTCCATCATGTGCTGAGACCTATCGCATCCTTTGTCAACGTGGATCTGCACTTCTGCTCATTCTCCAACTGTTGGACGAGGTCACCCTCCCACGTGATATCCAGCACGGTAGCCAGTCTGTTGTGGTGGGGCCGCCCTGTCCCTGTTGGTTGTAGCCCCGTGACCACACAGGGATCGCTCTGCTGATGCCTGCGCCGTTAACTCCCCACGTATGCCAAGGGGTGGATGTCCATCCCCCTGGGACATAGGGATTCGTGGCAATGGCCATCCTGCCAGTGGCCTCCACTGCGGCTGGGTGGCACCCGTGGGGAGGGCCCCTGGTCGTACTGGGTGGCATCAGGGTGGATGACATGCGATGAAGCGTAGTACATCATCTCTTGCAGGTGGTTAAACACCAGCAGTCTCTAAGCATTCATAGGCTCAGTTCAACGCACAGAAGTACGACCCCAAATCGTTCCCCTCCCTGGCCACACCATGGGAGGAACGTCAGGCTAAGGATGGCAGTGGCTCTGATTCGCCCCGGTACCTTGTATGTTGGGACTGATGAGGAATCTTTCATGAAGATAAAGACTCAGTTTTTTGTTGAGCATTTAGAAGACAAGTTTGGGGAGGTGGAGGGCTTGTCCAAAATGAGATCTGGGTCAGTCTTGATCAAAACAATATCCTCTGCCCAGTCACAGGCGTTACTCGCTTGTTGGAAGTTAGGTCATATGTCTTCCTGCTGTACTTCCAGCGTCACATGTCGAGATTGCGGATGCCCATCACATCCCGATACTCCATGTGTCCTGCCTCCCATCTGTGTCAACTGTGGAGAGCACCATTTGTCTTGCTCGTCAGACTGCAGGATTCTCCAGCAAGAAAGGAAAATCATGGAGTACAAGACTCTGGACTGACTGACCTACACTGAGGCTAAGAGGAAATTTGAACACTTACATCCTGTGCACATGACATTGTCTTACGCTGCTGCTACAACAGTTGTAGCCCCATCACCTCTCAGAGCCAGAAGACTACACCTGCCCCCTTGATGATTGGGGGGGGGGGGGGGGGGGAGGCACGTCCCTCCGTGTTCCTGTTGCTCCTGCACCAACTAGTTCAGGAGCAACCCCCACCCAACCATCAGGGACATCTGTCCCCACTTTTAAGCTGGAGAAGCATACAACTTATTCAGCTGCTCTTGCAAGGAAGGGGTCCCTTGGGTCACTCCCTTCCCAGGTTTCTACTAGTGGGAAAGATGACACCCACCAGTGGCTGAAGAGTCCAAAAGCAGCTGGTCGCAGGGCTTCACGTTCATCCTCAGTCCTAGAGACCAAATGATTGAAGTTCTCCAGCCATGGAAACCCAAGGAACAGCGAGATAAATCCAGAAAGAAGGTCCCCAAGACCAAGGGAATTGTGGTGGCACCCACACGACCACTACCTCAAATCTCTGCGTCTGTGGATGAGGTGAAGATACTGGTGTCCACTGAGGACATACAGTGGCGGTCGAAATAATAGAGCCACCTCTATTGACGAGATTAAGAACTAGGATATCTATTAGTTCGCGAAATCGCCACGAGTGCCGTGTTGTCAGTCCCTTGTAGACAACATCAGGGAAGACGTTGCTGCTATCTTTAGTCGTCCGAAAGGAAGCGTTTGAGCTAGACATGTGACAAGAGGCATAAAGGTAAGAATCTTATGGGTCAAAATAATAGAGCCGCTTTACACATGTGCCTTTAAATTGATTTTTATGCAGTTGTTTTGTATGTAAATTGACGTGTGGTTTTGTTTACATTCGTCTAGATGGGCAGAGCAAAGCATACCAGTGAAGATGAGCGTATAGTAATGTTCCGGATGTTCAAAAGTGGGATGTCCATGAATAAAATAGCCAATGTCTTGCACGTTTCGCGAAAACGAGTCCAGAACGCCATGAGACGGTCAAAACAAACAAAGCCGCAGGTGGAGAACAGGGGGCGACCTCGTGTAACTACTCCTCGCGTAGACAGACTCATCACTAGGGAAGTGAAGAAAGACCCATTTTTGTCAACACCACGACTGAAAGCCATTTTGTTTAGTGACGAACATGATGTTCAACCATCAACCTCAACGATTCAAAGACGACTGAGATCTGCAAAATTGAATGGGCGCATTGCAAGAAAGAAGCCACATGTTTCACAAGCTAATGTTCGGAAAAGGTTAGCCTTTGCCCGGAGAAATGAACAAAAACCTAATACTTGGTGGAGGAACATCCTTTGGTCCGATGAATCCAAGTTTAATAGGTTTGCCTCAGACGGAAAAGTCTATGTGCGCCGCCCACCAAACCAGGAATTTAATCCCAAGTACACTTTAAAAACTGTGAAATACGGTGGCGGAAGTGTTATGGTATGGAGATGTTTTTCGTGGTACGGCATTGGTCCAATACACCGTATCAACGGCATAATGAACGCAGAAATGTACAAAGACATCTTGGCAAATGTGATGCTGCCTTATGCTGAAGAGGAAATGCCGCTGAAATGGAAATTTCAGCACGATAACGATCCAAAGCATACTGCAAGGATCATAAGGCAGTTTGTTCAAGAGCACAATATCGAAGTATTAGAGTGGCCACCTCAGTCCCCTGACGCATCACCCATTGAGAACTTATGGGAGATCTTAGACAAGAGAATTGACCGCTCAAAAGCTACATCTTCAGAAAAACTGTGGGAAGAAATCCAGAGAGCCTGGTATGCGATCAGTAGTGACGAATGCAGGCGTTTAGTAGACTCTATGGGTAAGAGGTGCAGGGCAATCCTCAAAAATAAGGGTTACCCCACGAAGTACTAATGCAGTCCTATGCAAAAAAGACTGTTCCTGTACGTTTCATAAGACTGAGATCAAGTACAATATATTTGTTTCAATTGGCTCTATTTTTTTGACCCTGTGGTCTGGTATTCTTTTGAATATTATTGATTATTACTGATTATTTTGTGTTGTGTTATCGATATAACTGACTATAGTACAATGTGACTCGGTTGTAATGGTTTCCATCATAGTTCAAACATGTCTAGTAATAAATGTGCACTTTATTCCAAACCTTTGCCAGGTGGCTCTATTATTTTGACCGCCACTGTAGATCTTGCCAGACACTCAGACAAAATGGATATAGACTGCTCAGCCAAAAAGTTGGTGGCAGCAGGTGACACCTCACGATGATGTCATCCTCCAGTGGAATTGCAGCAGTTTTTTCCACCACCTGGCTGAGCTACAGCGACTGTTAAGCTGTACACCTGCTTTCTGCATTGCCCTCCAGGAAACCTGGTTCCCAGCAATGCGGGTCCCTGCCCTCCACAGCTATGACATATACTACAGGAACCATAGCGACTATAATCGAGTGGCAGGTGGAGTTTTCGTTTATGTCATAAACACAGTTTGTAGTGACATGTGCCCCTTCAAACCCCTCTTGAAGCTGTCTCTCTCAGAATAAGGATGACAGGAAATAACTGTCTGCAATGTATATCTTCCTCCAGATGGTGCAGTACTCCTGAATGTATTAACTGCACTGATTGATCAACTCCCTAAATCTTTCCTACTACTGGGAAGCCCTTTGCGAGGTGGTACCGTGTTTACTGGTCGAGGCAGAGGAGTCAAA
This sequence comes from Schistocerca cancellata, assembly GCF_023864275.1. Lineage (NCBI taxonomy): Eukaryota > Metazoa > Arthropoda > Insecta > Orthoptera > Acrididae > Schistocerca > Schistocerca cancellata. The sequence continues at coordinate 159,269,726 of NC_064637.1, forward strand.
ACTTTACTGTCGCAATTCGACCTCTGCCTCTTAAATACTGGGGCCACCACACATTTCAGTGTGGCTCATGGTAGTTATTTGGCCATTGATTTATCAATTTGCGTTCCAGGACTTCTCCCACCTATCCACTGGAGAGCACATGACAACCTGTGTGGTAGTGACCATTTCCTCATCTTCCTGTCACTGCCCTGGAGTCAGGCCCACGGACGCCTGCCCAGATGGGCTTTAAACAAGGTGGACTGGGAAACTTTCACCTGTGTTGTCACCGTTGAATCTCCCCCACCCAGTAACATCAATGTGTTGGTTGAGCAGGTGACTACAAGAACCGTTTCTGTGGCAGAAAACATTATCCCTCACTCTTTAGGGTGCCCGTGGGGAAAGGCAGTCCGTTGGTGGTCACCGGAAGTCGCTGAAGCAATTACGGAACATCGGCATGCTCTATAGCGGCGTAAGTGGTGCCCTTCCCTGAAGCACCTCATAGCCTTTAAACGGCTCCGTGCCCGCGTTCGCCAACTTATCAAATGACGGAAACTGGAGTGTTGGGAGAGAGATGTCTCGACCATTGGGTACCATACGTCACCTTCCCAAGTCTGGACAAAAATCAAATAATTTTCGGGTACCAGACCCCAACAGGTGTTCCTGGTGTTAACATAAATGGCGTGTTATCTACCGACGCAAACACAATTGCCGACCACTTTGCTGAGCACTATGCTCGAACCTCTGCGTCAAAGATTTAACCCCCAGCCTTTCGCACTCTCAGACGGTGGCTGGAATGGAAAGTCCTCTCATTTACTACTTGTCACTGTGCATCCTATAATGCCCCATTTACAGAGTGGAAGATCCACAGTGCCTTTGCACCTTGCCCCATCACAACTCTACATCTACATACATACTCCGCAGTCCACCATACGATGTGTGGCGGAGGGTACCTCATACCACAACTAGCATCTTCTCTCCCTGTTCCACTCCCAAGCAGAGTGAGGGGAAAACGACTGCCTATATGCCTCTGTACGAGCCCTAATATCTCTTATCTTATCTTTGTGGTCTTTCCGCGAAATATAAGTTGGCGGCAGTAAAATTGTACTGCAGTCAGCCTCAAATGCTGGTTCTCTAAATTTCCTCAGTAGCGATTCACGAAAAGAACGCCTCCTTTCCTCTAGAGACTCCTACCCGAGTTCCTGAAGCATTTCCATAACACTCGTGTGATGATCAAACCTACCAGTAACAAATCTAGCAGCCCGCCTCTGAATTGCTTCTATGTCCTCCCTCAATCCAACCTGATACGGATCCCAAACGCTCGAGCAGTACTCGAGAATAGGTCGTATTAGTGTTTTATAAGCTGTCTCCTTTACAGATAAACCACATCTTCCCAAAATTCTACCAATGAACCGAAGACGACTATCTGCCTTCCCCACAACTTCCATTACATGCTTGTCCCACTTCATATCCCTCTGCAATGTTACGCCTAAATATTTAATCGACATGACTGTGTCAAGCGCTACACTACTAATGGAGTATTCAAACATTACGGGATTCTTTTTCCTATTCATCTGCATTAATTTACATTTATCTATATTTAGAGTTAGCTGCCATTCTTTACACCAATCACAAATCCTGTCCAATTCATCTTGTATCCTCCTACAGTCACTCAACGATACACCTTCCCGTACACCACAGCATCTACATTTACATCTGGGCAAAAATCAAATGTGTTTTCGGGTACCAGACCCCAACAGGTGTTCCTGGTGTTAACATTAATGGCTTGTTATCTACCGACGCAAACACAATTGCCGAGCACTTTACTGACCACTATGCTCAAACCTCTGCATCGGTAGATAACACGCTATTTATGTTAACACTGGGAACACCTGTTGGGGTCTGGTACCCGAAAACACATTTGATTTTTGCCCAGATGTAGATGTAGATGCAGATGCTGTGGTGTACGGGAATGTGTCGTCGTTGAGTGACGTGTCAGCAAACAGCCACACCTTGCTATCCACCCTATCCAAAAGATCATTTATGTAGATAGAAATTAACAGCGGACCTACCACACTTCCCTGGGGCACTCCAGATGATACCCTCACCTCAGATGAACACTCACCATCGAGGACAACGTACTGGGTTCTATTGGTTAAGAAGTCTTCGAGCCACTCACATACTTGGGAACCAATCCCATATGCTCGTACCTTAGTTAGGAGTCTGCAGTGGGGCACCGAGTCAAACGCTTTCCAGAAGTCAAGGAATATGGCAGCCGTCTGATACCCTTCATCCATGGTTTGCAAGATATCATGTGAAAAAAGGGCGAGTTGCGTTTCGCAGGAGCGATGCTTTCTAAAGCCGTGCTGTTGCATGGACAGCAACTTCTCTGTCTCAAGGAAATTCATTATATTCGAACTGAGAATATGTTCGAGAATCCTGCAACAAACCGATGTTAAGGATATTGTCCTGTAATTTTGAGGATCCGCCCTTCTACCCTTCTTATATACAGGCGTCACCTGTGCTTTTTTCCAGTCGCTCAGGACTTTTCATTGGGCAAGAGATTCGCAATAAATGCAAGCTAAGTAAGGAGCCAATGCAGTAGAGTACTCTCTGCAAAACCGAATTGGAATCCCATCAGGACCTGGTGATTTATTTATTTTCAACCCATTCAGGTGCTTCACAACCCCAGGGATGTTTATCACTATGTCCTCCATACGGGAATCTGTACGAGACTCAAACGGCGGTATGTTTGTACGATCCTCCTGCGTGGTTTTGCTGTCTTCCGTTGCCAGGCCAGACTGATCACTGAGTGACTGGATGGAAGCCTTCATCCTGCTTAACCAATTTTACATAAGACCAGAATTTCCTTGGGTTTTCAGCAAGTTCTTTTGCTAAGGTGTGACAGTGGTAGGGGTTGTATGCTTCGCGCATCGCTCTTTTTACAGCAGCACGAATCTCTACTAACTTTTGCCTGTCCTCATTATCCCAATCTTTCTTGTACCGTGAGTGCAACTGTCTTTGCTTCCTGAGCATTCTCCGAATTGCGCTGTTAAACCACGGTGGGTCTTTTCCGTCCGTAACCCACTTTTTTGGCACATACTTGATCAATGCGTGATTTACAATGTGTTTATAATTTGCCCATAATTCTTCCACGTCCATCGTACCGGAAGTAAATGAAGGCGATTCATTTACTAAATGGGATGCTAACAACTGCTTATCTGCTCTTTCTAGTAAGAATACTCTCCTAGCCTTCTTGACCGACTTTTTAACTTTCGTAACCGTAGTCGTAATGACAACTTCATGTTCACTAATCCATGTCCCAACATTGACACCGTCGATGAGGTCTGGTCTGTTCGTGGCTACCAGATCTAAAATATTTCCATTACACGTTGGCTGTCTATTTAGCTGCTCAAGACAGTTTTCAGATAATGTGTTCAAAAGTAATTCACACGACGGCTTATCTGTACCACCTGTAATGAATCCATAGACATCCCAGTCTATACTAGGTAGGTTGAAGTCATCTCCGACTAATATAGCATGAGCCGGGTACTTCTGCGATATAGAGTGTAGACTCCCATTGAATGATTCTAGAACTGTCATGGTGGTACCTGGTGGCCAGTAAATAACACCCAACAATTAACTTTATTTCTCCTAGCCCTGTTAAACGTGCCCAGATAACTTCACAATCACACTCTACTTCGACCTCAGTAAACACAATATTTTTGTCAACTGCAATGAAGACACCACCTCCTTTCAGATACACGTTCCAGGGCCAGATTGGACCCACAGTCAGATGATTAAACACCTCTCATCTGACTTCGAGTGACATCTCATCATCTTCAACCAGATCTGGTGAGACGGCGTCTTTCCATCCCGATGGCGGGAGAGCACCATCATTCCAGTGCTCAAACCCGGTAGAAACCCACTTGATGTGGATAGCTATCGGCGCATCAGCCTCACCAACGTTCTATGTAAGCTGCTGGAACCTATGGTGTGTCGGCGGTTGGGTTGGGTCCTGGAGTCACGTGGCCTACTGGCTCCATGTCAGGGCGGCTTCTACCAGGGTCGCTCTACCACTGATAATCTTGTGTCCCTCGAGTCTGCCATCCGAACAGCCTTTTCCCGATGTTAACACTTTGATGCCGTCTTTTTTGATTTACGAAAAGCGTATGACACCACCTGGCGACATCATACCCTTGCCACATAATATGAGTGTGGTCTCCAAGGCCCACTCTCAAATTTTATCCAGAATGTCCTGTCGCTTCATACTTTCCGTGTCCAAGTTGGTGCCTCCCATAGTTCCTCTCATATCCAGGAGAATGGGGTCCCGCAGGGCTATGTATTGAGTTTCTATTTTTAGTGGTCATTAATGGTCTAGCACCAGCTGTAGGGCCGTCCGTCTCTCCTTCTCTGTATGCAGACGACTTTGGCATTTCGTACTGCTCCACCAGTACTGGTGTTGCCGAGCAGTGCTTACAGGGATCCATCCACAAGGCGCAGTCATGAACTCTAAACCACGGTTTCCAGTTTTTGGACGCAAAGTCGTGTGTTATGCACTTCTGTCAGTGTCGTACCATTCATCCGGAACCAGAACTTTACCATAATGACGATCCACTCACTGTAGTGGAGACATATTGAGTCTTAGGACTGGTTTTTGACGCCCGATTGACTTGGTTTCCTCACCTTCGTCAGCTTAACCAGAAGTGCTGGCAGCACCTCAATACCCTCCGCTGCCTAGCAACACCAACTGGGGTACAGATCGCTCTACACAACTGCAGCTCTACAGAGCCCTTGCTCAATCCCTCCTTGACTATGGAAGTCTGGTTTATGGTTCGGCTGAGCCCTCAGCGTTGCGTTTACTCAGCCCAGTGCACCACTGTAGCGTTCGCCCAGCGACAGGAGCTTGTAGGACGAGTCCGGTGACTAGTGTCCTTGTGGAAGCCGGAATGCCTCCATTGCAGGTTAGGCGTGCGCAACTGCTGGCCAGTTATGTAGCACACGTTCGTAGTTCTCCTGCGCATTCGAATCACCGTCTCCTTTTCCCACACACAGCAGTTCATTTTCCGCATTGGCGGCCCAAGTCAGGGCTTCCAATTGCAGTACGCGTCCGATCCCTTCTTTCTGAACTGGCGTCCTTGCCTTCTGGCCTCCTTGCCTTTACCACCTATACTTGAGTTCCATTCACATACACCTCCATGGTGTATACCTAGGCCGCAGCTTCGCTTGGAACTTTCACACGGCCCCAAGGACTCAGTTAACCCCCCTGCTCTCCACTGCCACTTCATCTCTATTCTTGACAAGTACCGAGGCCACGAAGTGGGTTACACTGACAGCTCGATGGCTCGTGCTCACGCCGGCTTCGCGTATGTCCGTGGAGGACATATTGAACAGCATTCCTTGCCCGATGGATGCAGTGTTTTCGCTGCCAAGTTGGTGGCTATATCTCGTGCTCTTGAGCACATCCGTTCATGCACTGGGGAGGCATTTCTTCTGTGTACAGACTGCTTGAGCAGCCTACAAGCTCTCTACCAGTGCTACCCTCGTCATTCTTTGATAACGACCATCCAGGAGTCCATCTATGCCCTGGAACGATCCGGTCATTCAGTGTGTTTGTCAGTACCCCAGGTCACGTCGGAATCCCCTGAACTTGCCGACAGGCTACGTGGAAACTGCCTATGGAGATAGGCTTCTCTGCAACTGACCTGCGTTCATTACTATGCTGCAAGGTTTTGCGGCTTTGGGAGACGAAATGGCATAACCTTAGCACGCACAACAAACTGTGTGCCATTAAGGACACTACGGATGTGTGGTAGTCCTCCATGCGGGCCTCTCGCAGGGACACTGTTGTTCTCTGCCAGCTCCGCATTGGCCAGTCTTGGGTGTCACACGGCTACCTCCTTCGCCGCGATAACCCACCTCAGTGTCGGTGCAGCGCACGGCTGACAGTGGCCGATGTCTCGGTGAGCTGTCCTCCTTTGGCTGCCCTGCGACGGACTCTTCAATTACCGGACGCGTTGCCATTAATTTTAGCTGACAACGCCTCATCGGCTAATTTAGTTTTATGTTTTATACGCGATGGTGGGTTTTGTCATTCTGTATAAGTTTTAGCGCATGTGTGTTGGTTGTCCTTCTGTTGTTCTTCCTTTCTCTTGTTATTGTGCTGTACATTTCCTTTCCTTTCTTCTTTCCGTCGTGTAATTATTTTACTGGGAACAAGGGCCCAAAGACCTCGCAGTCTGGTCCATTCCCCCCTCTTTTAAACCAACCAGCTGCCCAATTTTAGCTGCAATTTTAACCTTCCCGACACTCTACCTTCGGTGTTGGATGACAGTGCCTCAACAGCAGATTTAGTTTTACGTTTTATTCATGAGGGGTTTTTTAACCATAACATCTAAGGTTGGGCATTTGGCCTTCTCTCCAAGACCTCCACACTCCCTCCATTTTAACTCTCTGTCTCCCTTTCTTTGCATTTGTTTGTGTTGGTGGTCATATTTTCCCTGCTTGTGTTCATCTCACCTTGTCTTTTTGGAGTGGACATTTTAGTGTGTTGCAGATTGACTGGCTCATCCTTTTTTATACTTGTGATCAGCCAGCTCAGACCATCTGCTCTATGGTTTTAATAACTTCTTTTACTTTTTCTTGTGGTGTATGTTTCCCCCGTTTTTTGTTTGTTCCATTCATTTTCTTTTTAACTTGTGGTTCCCCATTCCTTTGCCCCCTTATACTTTCCAAAATGTACATTGGATATTGTTTTACCTTGACTCTTGTTTGCATCAAGGAAAAGGGAATGATGACGCTGTAATTTGGTCCCTTTATACCCCAAACCAACCAACCTCTCCCACCACACCTCTGCTCCTCTGCCCCCCCCCCTGTATCCCATGTCTCCCCTCCCCTCCCCTCCCCTATCCCTCCATTCCTGTCCCCTCCCCTATCCTATCCCTCCACACACCTCCCCTGTCCTCCATTCCCCTCCACCTGTTGCCTCCGTCTGACCCTCCATTCCCCTCTGCCTTTCTTCCATACCCCTCCACCTGTCACTCCCCTTCCTGTGTCACCTCATTCCTCTTTCCCCTCCCCCTCTCTCACTCCTCCCCCTCTCCCCTTCTGCATCACTCTTCTGCCTCTTTCTACCTCCTTCTCACCTCCCCTCACCTCTCCTCTTTACCTCCCATTCTCCGCTCCCCCTCCCCCTCCCCCTCCCCCTTTCTCACCTCTCCCCCTCCCCCTTTCTCACCTCTCCCCCTCCCCCTCCCCCTTTCTCACCTCTCCCCCTCCCCCTCCCCCTTTCTCACCTCACCACCTTCCCGTTTCACACCTCTTCCCTCTGGCCTTCCCCTCCCCCCTGCCCCCTTTGACCTCCCCCTCCTTCCCCCTCTCACTTCAGATCTCCTCCTTCCGCCATTCCCCTCTCTTCCCTCCTCCCCCTCTCTCCATCTTACTGCACCTGCTTTTTTCCTTCCTGTTCTTTCTTGTTTCCTGGTTACCCTCTCCCCTTTTCCAACCCTCCTGCCCCCAGCCATGCAGTCTCCATTGGTTCACTTCTCATATAAAATGGGTTTTTCATGCAGTAAGATGGTGTGATTCAATTTTTACAATCTGAAAGATACTAATCTAACTTGGTGATCCTCTTCTGGGTGCTAAAATATTTTTAGAAATGAAAATCAATACTTGCTGTATTGGAGGCACTACCTGAAGTCCCTTCTCTGACACTCCCTTACACTCTGATTAATGCCCACTATTGAAATGCTGTTACCTTGGCTCTTTTTTTTTTTTTTTTTTTAGACTGTGGGTTCTCTGCACACTGCAAATGCTCCCGAAAGGTGCCGTCAGACTGTTTGCCCAAACTGAAGGGTGTGCGCGGAGTATTCGGCCTGGACCTGACGACGTTGGCTTCGCAGCAGCGCAGCCACGTACCGCGCGTCGTGAGGCGCTGTGTCGAGGAGATAGAGCGACGCGGCCTGGACACAGAGGGCCTGTACCGCGTGTCCGGCTTCGCTGAGGAGGTCGAGGCACTCAAGCTGGCACTCGACACAGGTCTGCTCCTATTGCTCCTTTTGGCATGACCTACAGGTATATGCTCTGTATCATTGCTGATCTGTATGTGGCATTATTTTTCTGTACTGTTCAAAGCATGCCATATAATTGTGCATATAACAGATCTAATGCGATGTCTGTGTTCGATCGCAGAATGAATTTGGGATTATAGTGGGGACTACCAAAATTTTAGGTGGATATTCTTAGATGGACTGTGACTGATCCCTTCACTGCAAAAATACAGGTCACTCCACCTACCAGTTGCCCATGTACTTCTCAACAATTATATTGTTGCTTTATTTTTATACCCTTCCTCCTCCTCCAGGGGCCCAAACAAGTAAAAATTGTCCAGGGTTAAATTATGATCAGTAAAGAATGTATTAAGTAGTTGTCTGGGGAATTCATTTCATAGAGTTTCTCAGTGGTTGCAGTTATGTATTGTCTTGCAGGAGCTTCGTTTACTGAGATACAAAGCTTTCACATTGACGGACAGTTTAGAGTAGTATGTTGCACAAAGTCTTCCACCATTGTGAAAAAATTCAATGGGGGACATACATGTTTATTGTGAAAAAGCAGTTGTTAGAACTTCGCTGTTAACGTGGGATTTCTGACCTTGACAGAAGCCCCTGCTTGTCTTATTTTAGTGACAAATGCTTAACTCTCCCCTCTAAGTAAGCACCTAAATAAATTGCAGTCACTACATTTGAATTTACTGACACTTTTTCCACTCGGTTGTCTGCATTTGGAAACAAAAATGTATGTGACTGTTTTGTTGGGGTTTATGTTAGTGTTCCAAACTTTGCATTCGTATGTAGTTGTTCTAGATGTTCCCGAAGTTTTGACAGTGCAAGTACTTTTAAATCAGTAGTGATGTCAGCATACACCTACATGGGCACGTTGTTGTTGTAAACTGTGATCATTGTGATACCTACCACAACCCCGGTATTTCCGTCTGTACAGTCGAGTCCGCAGCACCTCACAGACCATTCCTTCCTCGTCAGAAATCAATCGATCCTGCAGATTATGTCTCCTGAAGTAACTAATTAAGACAGTTTGAAAATTGAGCCACCGTACCAAATCTTATCATATGTTTTCTTGATAATGAGAGAGGCAGCAGCGTGCTATTTTCTCTCTCCTTTATTTTACATACATGATCGGTTAGGTGCATTTAATTATTTGTTTCAGCTATCCTCGCCTGTCTCTCCAAATTGTATACTGAATGGATACTAACTAGACTTTTCACACTTTTTTGCCTGCTAATTCACATCACCTAGGTTTTGTGTGCGCGCGCACTACACAATGGTGTTTGCAGATGGTGAATTGGCAGACCTCGGACCAGAGAAGTACGACAACATCAATGTTATTGCCGGAGCTCTGAAACTGTACCTGCGTCTGCTGCCCATACCTCTCATTACATTTGATGCTCATCCACCACTTATTGAAGCAACTAGTAAGTACTGAAAGACTTCGTAGTCATATTCGTAGTCAGTGCTGAAAGCTGTTTGTACAGCCTGGTGTAGCCTGCATTTGAGATATGCTCTTTTTGTTCACCGTAACGTGTTTTGCCCTTCCCTCCTAATTTTTTTTCCCCTAACCTAAGTTCCCTATTAGCTCTCCCCCCCCCTCCACCCACCCCCACCCCAAATCATGTTGGAAGTACATCGCCATTCTGTCATGCAGTGGAACATCTTGTAGTAACATTGGTAGAACATTACGTAGGAAATCAGCATACATTGCACCATTTAGATTGCCATCGATAAAATGGGGGCCAATTATCCTTCCTCCCACAATGTCGCACCATACATTAACCCTCCAAGGTGGCTGATGTTTCACTTGCCGCAGCCGTCGTGGCTGCTTCCGTTGCCCAATAGTGCATATTATGCCGGTTTACGTTACCGCTGTTAATGAATGACGCTTCATCGCCAAATAGAACACGTGCAAAAAATCTGTCATAATCCCGTAATTTCTCTTGTGCCCAGTGGCAGAAATGTACACGACATTCAAAGTCGCTGCCATGCAATTCCTGGTGCATAGAAATATGGTACGGATGCAATCGATGTTGATGTAGCATTCTCAACACCGACGTTTTTGAGATTCTCGATTCTCGTGCAATTTGTCTGCTACTGATGTGCGGATTAGCCACGACAGCAGCTAAAACACCTACTTGGGCATCATCATTTGTTGCAGGTCATGGCTGACATTTCACGTGTGGCTGAACACTCCCTGTTTCCTTAAATAACGTAACTATCCGGCGAACGGTCCGGACACTTGGATGATGTCATCCAGGATACCGAGCAGCATACATAGCACACGCCTGTTGTGCATTTGGTTCACAATAGCCATACATCAACACTATCTCGACCTTTTCTGCAGTTGGTAAATGGTCCATTTTAACACGGGTAATGTATTACAAAGCAAATACCGTCCACACTGGTGGAATGTTACGTGATACCACATACTTATACATTTGTGATTATTACAGCGCCATCTAGTGGGCCAACCATAGCGCCATCTGGTTTCTCCCTTCAAACTAGACGAGTTTCGTTCTTTGTAGTTTTTTCGTTTGATGCTTATTTCGTGGGATATTTGGCCTGGTCACTATCGATGGACCGCCCTGTATATAAGGTTAGCCAAATGCAGTCATCATATTCTCTGATGTTATTGCTAGACACAGTGTGATTTTTTGGCATCTCTCTCTCTCTCTCTCTCTCTCTCTCTCTCTCCCTCCCTCCCTCCCTCCCCCCTTCCTCCCTCCCTCCCCCTCCTGAAATGTCTGCTTAATTGATATAGGACACTAATATGCTGGGGTGTTTTTGTGTTAGTTTTCATTGTTACCTTGTTTCAGAAAAGAAGACTGTATCTGAACAGTTAGCAGCTATGAAGGAAGCTGTTATGATTCTGCCTCCTGCACACTACCAAACTTTGAAGTTCCTCATGGAGCATCTCCACAGGTGAGCAGTGGACATTGTAGAGTGTGTGAAAGGGAAAAAGATTTCAGTGATGCACCTAATAGCAGACATGACATCTTGTCGAATTGGGTGTACTGCCGGTGGTCTGCGTTTTTCTAACACAATATTTCGGCATCGTGCCTTGGCATCTTTATCAGGTGCTTCCTGTGACTTCCAGCAAGCACCTGATGAAGACGCCGAGGCACGATGTCGAAATATTGTGTTAGAAAAACGCAGATCACCGGCAGTACTGCCGATTCGGCGAGATGTTACAAAATCGCCGGGAAGTCTAAGAAATTATAACAGCAGACATAATCATAAAAGAAAAGAAGTCACACGCATTACCTTCAGAGCTGGAGATGAGGAGAAAGTTCAGCATTCCATCCCCATTGAGATCATTAGAACAGAGCACAGGCAATTAAATGAGCATTCTGAATGAAATTGCCTGTGACTTTTTTGAAGAAATCGTTTTGGCTGTTACCATATTTGAGGACTGGAAAAAAAAATCATTTTATTTTATGGCCAATTTTGATGTTATCACTTTGCCAAGCTCAGTGTTATTTTTTGCCAATTTGCAAATTCAGTGTTGGTTTTTTCTTTTTTCCCCTCCTAAATTCGGTGTTATTTTTTGCCAATTTTGGTGCAGACTTTTATTACACTTTGTGTTACTTTTTCAGCACTTAAGTTTTACTTTCTTGACACTTTCAGTATTATCCTTTTTTTTATAAAAAGTCTCAGGTTGTGTACTTTGTAGAAAAAAAAGGTTTTTGTGTTATTTTGTTATAACTTATTTTTCAAGTATTGTATGTCCTCTATTTTTCTCACTTCATTGCTTTTCAGTGTTAGTTAAAAATAAAAAATAATACACATTATCAATCAGATTATGTTCATTGACATCACACATTACATTTATTTATATTACTGAAAAAAAAAAAACATGTTAAACCTTCTAAATCAAATCGACTAAAGAAGGATAGCTCTGCTATCACACAGTGTTGAAATACAGTATTTTCAAATGAAAGCATTGTTATAACATCAAAATCCCTTTCTGAGACATTATACCGCCAATCACTGCAGTGTGAAAACGCTGTTTAGAATCTATGTTTGAACATTGAAGACACATTACGTTCAGCTCAACAGCAGATTTTATCATTTCCTGCTGGTATGGAATGTTGCATTTGTGTCACCTCACAATATCTACACTGCTGAGAATTGCCATTTCAGGTATACATAAGACTCCTGTTATATCAGCATTTATAGGGATCACCATAATTTCCTAGGGCTCAAACAAGAGTCTAAGGTTGCGAATGAAGACTTGCATTTATCTGGGGCCAATGAGGGTTGTCAACATAGTTCCAAGGTGTGTACAAGTGTGCTTCATTGTCTCCATAACCTATGCCTGAATTTTTTTTTCCAGATTTGTCAAAAGTCTGCTAATTTCATCACAAAAAATTCCTTTTCCCACAACAATGCCACCATCTTCAAACTGTTTTAACTTGTAAACAAAGCTAACAGGTATGTCTGCTGTTGTACATTTCCTGGTACGTTCATTAAACAAATCACATCAAAAATATCTAGTTTTGTGATGTGCTATTATTGTTGTTATTATTATTATTATTATTATTATTATTATTATTATGCACTTCTATGTCATCATTGGACCATTTTAGTCAAGCATTTGCTGTTCATCATCTTTAGTAAGTGCATGTTTATACCCTTTTAAACTACCCAGTACCTTTTCATTCGTTTTGATCTTTTCCGTGTTTTCTCATGTGTAAACACATTTATCACCATGTATTGTTTGTTTATTTTTGGTTTAAATGATATATTTTTGTTTTTCAGTTTCTTTAGATTTACTTTTGTTTTGCATGTCAGCCAGGCTCAATTGTAGTTCATCCATATCCTCTCTTATTTCCTTCATCAGTCCTGCTTGTTTTGGATTCCCGAGTTGATCTGTAATTCTTCTTGTCAGTCTGATTTCTGATGTCCTCTTGATATGACCTTCAAAGAAATATTATTCGTGTGTATAGTACCTAATAGGCCTCAGTTCCCTATATAGCTCTTTATTTGGCCCTATCCTCCATTGTCCTTCTTTTTCATATTTTTGTTATTTATAACTGTTCTACCTCTACTCTATAATTTTGGGATTTTGTCAATTCTGTTTCTCTGAGTGACTTCGGAAAAGTGTTTCGCCGACGTATGTTACCTCTGGCTGAACCACGATTATGTAGTGTTTTAATTTTGTTTTGATTGACAGATATGCTTCATTATCTCTCTCTCTCTCTCTCTCTCTCTCTCTCTCTCTCTCTCTCTCCAATTAATCCAACATGGAAGAGTCCCAGGCTGATGAGCAATATTCAAGAATCAGTATTACAACTGTTTCCTTGAGATTCTTATAGTGAATCTCAGCCTGCCATCTACTTTTCCTGTTATTTGTTTTGTGTGGCAATTCCTTTGTAGGTTACTCATAGGAAATACTACAGTTTTTACTGTTCCCAGTGATTCCACTCCAGTAGTGTAATTGAACATTAGCAGGCAGGCGATATGTTAACATTTGTTTTTGTTCAGGGTGAACTGACAGTCCCTGCATCAGTCATTGATTGTTCACAAGTTTTCCTGCATTTTGCCACTGTCCTACGCCATTGAAATCTACCTGCAGACAACAGAATCATCTGCAAACAGCCTTGTGCAGCGTCCAGATTATTCATGTGATGATGATTCGTATGTACTGTATTTACATGAGGATAAGATGGCCCTGAATATGAGATACCCCATTTTTTAAAAAGAGGCTCTTTAAGAAAGTTTGATTTTTGACATATTCTGGCTAACCGAAATTACAAACTGTTTCTTTGATATGAAGTATCTGCCTAAAAAAGTTAACACTATGCCTGTTCTAAACTTATGCCTATTATTGATTGTTTGCATTTTTGGAATAAAAGAAGAAATAAAATAAACAAAAGCAAATGGTTTTCATTAATTTTTATCTTCACTTCTTTCTTTGATTACTATCTAAGCCAGTCACCTATGGTATTACTATTTTCAATCGTCGTCAACGTTACCACTGGTATCAATATCTGGGATGATAGTTTCACCTAAACAATGAGAAGTAAGAAAAGGCAGTGTATTCCTGTGTACGAGCAGCAATGAAATATTCTTCCGAATATCCTGTAATTTTCGAGGTGCTGTTTGCTGTGGGGCCTCGTAGCATAGTCCAAATTATTGGGAATGAAACGAGCAACAGTGAAATTTTGAATCTCTGTTGTCACAAATATTTCACTGTATATTCTGAACATGTTGCAATGTCTCAGTTTGTGGTTATGGTGGGACCTGAGAACACAACTTCTTTTCCTGAATATATAGAGGATTTCACATCTGTGCAGCCCTGAGGTTGTCACAGTATTTTCCTTTGCCTCATGCTTTCAGACACTTCATTTGCCCACTGCATAGAACCAGCAGTTGACATACCCCCTTTCATTTCTGTCACATCTTATGGTCAGCATAGACAACATTGCTGCACAAAATGTTCCTCTGACCCGTATTTAGACTTTTACCATCTGCTGCAGAAACACACACGATTTGTCCAATTTTAAAGGCAATTCAGTTAGGACTACAAATAAAAATGCTTATGCTTCTAACTCAGAGTAAGATTTAGTTGTCAACTATTTCTCAAGTTGCAATTGGTATTACTTTTGTGGCAGTTTTCTCCAGTCAGTCCAGGAAAACAATTAACAGTAACTTATTGTAAAAGAGAGAGAGAGAACAGCATCTTGTAGCATAAGGAGGTCAGAACAGATTCTGATGCACTGTCTTGCACCTCGTCCTCTCCAAATCTACAGCCTGTGCAGAAGTGGCCAGTCTACATTACGCAGTGGACAAATGACTGTCAGCTGTGGCGCTCACTCATCTCACACGAAGTTAAATTGAAAATTAAAAAAATAATCCTGGTGAAAAAAATATATATTAAATAATAGACCATTAAAACAAATTGTAGTTAAAATAGATATTGCCAGTGATTGCACCAGTGGCAGGAGTACGAATGCTGGTGTCAGCAATTTTGTGACATTACACAGCTCATCCGAATTCAAAATACATTTTCACTTGAGCTCAGATGCCAAAGCTTTACCTGTAACTGTAAAGCAATCCCTATATTAATCTATTACATGACATATACGAATGTATAAGACTACCCCGTATTTTTCGACTGATGGGCTTTGGAAAAACTTCATCGTATAATAGGGTAAATACAATATATTGTAAAGAGTGGCAGCCCTGTTAACACTCTGTCGTGGTACTCCTGAAATTATCCAGTTTTGTGTTGCTGCAGTTGGCGCAAGCATAACAGACTACAGCAGACAATTATTCTTGCAAATGGTGGTGGCTTTATGTTTCATTCTGCTATCTGTAACAAATAGGAGCCTCTTGCCTGTAGCTTTAATACCCTTTTGCTTTAGAAATAAATAAATGTGTACAAAATCGTTCGTGCCAGCATTAAAGACTAACTGATCTATCGCAAACTCAGGGTATCGCAGCACGTGGACACCAACAAGATGACATCACACAACCTGAGCACAGTGTTCGCACCGACACTGATGCCGTCTCCGGACCCGTCGAAGATAAGCGGCGCGATGTACGGAATGGCGTTGGAGATAGCCGCCTTGGAGATGCTGATCACGCACTGCGAGACCGTCTTCAGGTGACAGTACGCCTGGCAGTCGTCGCTGACCCCCACGGCCTCACCGCAGCTGTGACGGGTACGGCGGATTGACGGAGAATGTCGAACGCGCACTCGACCCCGTAGTGGACACCTCGTCGTCCCGATTTTTGCGTGCTGGGACGGACTGAACGTATCGTATGACCACACCCAGCCACCGGGAGTATCTCTGTATCTACTCACTGTAAAAGTTAAGGGACAACCCTGGTTTTTCAGGTTGTAGTACGCAACACCAGAGCTCTCTAGTACTCTAACGTTGACATTTCTCTTTCCTCACAGAAAGCCCTTTAACATTAAGCAGAGGGAAAACCCCTCATTTTTCAGGTTGTAATATTTGATACCAAAGCTCCTTAGTGCACTAGTGCTTGTTTCTCGTGCTTCACACAGTGTCCGTTTCTTGAAGACTTGGCCAAAATACAAATTATTGGCATGGGCACATGCACAAGAGTGCATGTTGGCCTTCTTTCACAGTTGTAATGAGCAACATACACAAAAGCATCAAAAGGATAATGCATTTGAGAGAACAAAACTTTGAGAGGTGGCTGACAATAACTTTCAGGTGATGAAATTTCTGCCTTTAGAAACATTGAGAAGTAGTGAAGAAAAGGAAAAGTCAGTTACTACTTTTTCAGGGCAGAAACATAGATTGGTTAGGTTAAAGGTTAGGTCACTCAGATCTCAAGTTGAGAGGAACCAAACTGTTACGAGGAATGCACATATAAAATGATAAGAAGGTAGAATGCCCAGCCAGTACTTACCTCTTGAGACAAAGCTCAAGCATTGCTGATAGAAACACTTACAAAATAGATAAAAACATTTGTAGCTTTTGATAATACTTCCTTACAAAATAAAGAAGTATTTCAAATCCTAGCTGTGGTTTTTATGCTTAAGTATTTCTGTTGGTAGTACTTGTATAAAGGTTGTTCTAGCCAGCCATTCAGTCTTCTTGTAATTGTACACTTTTCTCAAATGACTTTTCCTGGAAATTTTTTTGCTGGTACGTAAAATATTGTTGTAAGTTAAACTTGAAACTTGGTGACAGCTGTTTGTGTGTTCATGTCAGAATTTCTCTTCACTTTAAAATAAAAGGACATTACAGTCTCTTACTTAAAATTTTAGCTGTTTGCTATTTTATATATTTTGTCTACAGTTTTGTTTATACCTAGTGATCAGTTAGTAACTGTCTCCATGTCTGACATTACTAATTTCTTCTAACATGAAAATTTTGCTTAGGCGGAAGTCAGCAGCATGTACAAACTTCAAGAAATGCATCACACCGTGTTGTCTATAATTATAGTTCCCTGCGTTTCTGGACATTCTAATGTGGTTTTTCTCAACTGTTTTCATTTCTGATCGTGGAAGTAGTTTTCCTTGCCTGTATTCCTTAGTTGGGGGCAGGAAAGGTGGTGGCACATAGTTCCTAATTGTTGCGTCAGGGGATGCAGTGGTTCAGCCATGTGACTCTTCATTTATGGGAGCCACCTGCTGTACGTGTAACCTTCCAGCTAGGCAGGGAGTTGGTGTCAGTCCTGTTGTGAAAGGACTAGTGGGAGGTACGTGATATTTATTTTTTGCAAGGAATGTGGTAGAATTTGGAATTTGCCTTGAAAAAAAAGTCTAAACATTTTTTTAAAAAAATCCAAATATATTTTTCCCAAGTATACCATATTGCTGTGTGTAATATGCCATATCATTATCTCCACACTCAATTGTAATAAATTAATAAAATCGATATAAATCCCCCGTCTCAGAACAACTTTGTTCGAACATGTATATAGATGAGGATACCTGTAATTCTAATTGCTCCAGAGAGAGATTGCTGAGATTTATCTCTGTTCCCTGTTGGAGTTTTCCTACTGCCTGAATGTTAAAACGGAGCAACTTCTCTACCGAGAATGTACTGTATTGTGTGAATCTCTGTCAGAATTTTGTTTCCAAAAATTATTGTGTAGGGAACTTAACAACTGTATTTTATCTTTTGTGGCTGCGTGTGGATTATTTAAGAATTCCATGACACCATTTGTTGCTTTATACTAAGAGTGTGATTTTTATGTTTAGCAGTTAGTTTTCTCAAAAAATATATAATGATTACATGTTGCTGACCTTTTGTAATGTATTGTTCCAAGGTGACATTCCAACCAATGTTGTTATGACAGAAATAGTTGCAAAGGCCGAGTAAGGGAGAATTCTTAAGCCAAAGCTTGATATATGTTGAAAAGATTAAACTCAGAAGAATTTCTTACATTGTTATTAACTGCACATCCATTGTAAGAACAATTCAGTTTTTATGCATTTGCTTTTAAAAGAGTGATGATATCATCGTATTGCATACAATTTTTTGTATGTCTGTATTATGCACTGCTTATATATGTAGTAATTGTTTTTATATATATATATAAATGTTTAAAGTAGTAGTATGCAATACTTCTTCATAACAGAAGACGTATTTTGGCAATTAGACATATTATTGTTAAAGAGAGAAATATGATGCTCTGTAGTAGTTTTATGTTTTGATATAGTTTAGTTAAAATGTTACTTTATTTGAGTATGTTTTTTTACATTTCACAAACTACTTCATTTTATTGTAGTCATCCTTTCATGTAATGTTTATTTAAATTGTGTTAAACCAAACATCTAGTTCAAAGTCCATTTATGCATATAGTAGTAGACATGTTTTCTTAACCATAACTAGGCTGAATATATGATTTGGATTTCTTGTACATTCTTCACATCTAAAATTAAACATTGGACAATCTAGGATGGAATGTAACAATACCAGATAAGGAAAGCAGCTACTCACCATATAGCGGAGATGCTGAGTCGCGATAGACACAACAAAAAGATTCACACAGTTATAGTTTTCTGCTACAAATGACAGACGAATTGCTATCCGACAGCTGTTATGTAAATTGCACATTAAACCAACTCCGCTGTTCAGTGTGCGTGACCACACAAGTTTGGCATTTGACACATGTGGCACTCTGAGATAAGCCCATTCACCGTGCAAGGTCATACCACATCAGATGGGAAAAAAAATCTGTTTTTAATTGCCCTGAGGTGAAAAACTGCATAAAAAGCAACAGTGACATTGACCTTTAATTGTTCTGGGGCAAACTGGCAAACAGCCACGTACAATACACATTTTTTATTTCGCATATTCTGTCATTTACAGCACCCTCTAGTGGTGAAATGTTCGCGCCCTCCCCTGTCCACCTCATAGTATTTGCTCCTCCTTCAATAATATTTCGTTCAATTTTGAAGCCATTCTGAGCAGTTTTTTTTTAACTGGTGCTTCAGTTTTAAATACCCTGCATATTTATGTGCTGTATTCTGAAGAACAAAAAAGTTCAAAATCTGAGCCTCAATACTCAGGTTTTTGTTAATGTATCTATTTACAAACACAAATGTATTTTATTTACAAACTCAATGAGTGATTTAATTTACTCCTATGAAAAATCATGTGTGTTGTAATTTGCTTTTGTTCTTGAACAAAAGGTTATGGAACAAAATGGAACTTGGTTGCTTTTCTCTTCATAGGTTTCTGATGACCCAATTGTTGGCTCACTTGGCTATAGGAATGAGGCCTGTGATGGAACATATGTAGAGAACTTAACTGTCCATTGTCTCCAAGATATTTCAGTTTGTTATAATGTAGTTTGTTCATAAGTATATTTTAAATAGTTCTGTGTTGTCCTGCTTTTCTTCACTGGATTGTTTTTTTAGAACTTTGTACCTCTGTTGCTGACGTACTTCTGCTTCAGTTCAAATTAGAACAGCTGATGCCGTCCATTAGTGTGATGAATTAGCAAAATAATGCAACCCTATCTTCCATAACATTCACTAGTTTTAGCCCGTTACTCCCACGTCTTTTTGTGTATTGAAATAGATGTCACACACTAGGTCAACTTCTGTCCTTAATGCCATATAGGAAGTGGCACATTCCACATAGGGACATTCGTAGATTGTTGTCAAGATGTCATTCTGGCAGAGCTTGTGCAGGAGAACGTGGCACATGTGCAGAAATTAATTCTTATCTTAGCACTGGGTGATTCCACATCTTATCTTTGTCTCGAATGGGTGGCCGCCGTAGTTTGCTGTCACCTGAAGCGACCCCTCAGTCATTTATGTGCTGCTTTTCTTATTCAGTATTGTAGTCAGATACTGCTGACTTGTCGAATTATTGGTCTTACTGGCATAACCTGTCAATATAGTCATTTGCAGACTTGTTAGCTGTAGCCTCCATGTTCTGTTTGTGAGCAGGCAA
The DNA here is from genome assembly GCF_023864275.1 of Schistocerca cancellata. Classification (NCBI taxonomy): domain Eukaryota; kingdom Metazoa; phylum Arthropoda; class Insecta; order Orthoptera; family Acrididae; genus Schistocerca; species Schistocerca cancellata. The sequence goes on from NC_064637.1 coordinate 159,289,662, forward strand.
CAGCTGTTGAACGGCTCCCTCCTTACCCTGTAGCAGCCACACTTGATAGAACTCTCACGCTACTGTTATCCGCTTCCCAACTGTGCCAAGTTATACTGCATGTACTCCACTAACCAGGATGGCCACTCTTGTGGGTGATCAAATGTCCCTAATTTTTTAAAGACCTTTCTGGAGTTTTATATTTTTCCCAAGTAGTCCTTTTATGGGTGGAAACTGAGTGTTGAGCATGCTTTAAATATTCAGCATTTCTATTGCCTTAAAATTGCTGGTTTTGTCTGTTAATGCATAATTGAAAATATCCAACATACTCGGGCAAATTGACATTTTAATGTACCACCAAATGGCAGAGTTAATTGCGATGAGCTGAATAAAGCACAACATATCAGATAAGAAATATCCCATACACGAAGCGTGCACATTTTAAGTTTATCTCTAAAATAAGAACAAATTAACTAACTTGACCATCAAAAAAATTGAAAATAACACATTTATGTGTTATGTGCAGTCAGGTAATGATATACACGTAAATTTTAAGTGTAACTAATGACCTACTACTTAAAAAGTGCTGGCAAAATACTCACAATGTAATGCCTTGCACTGCCTTGCACTATGGGGCAAATACCGTGCTTCCCATGATGTTAGCTGGTTGCAAGGCTCACGTGCACAGAATATTTTCATCCACCATTCGGCAAAACCTGTCCTAGTGAGCAGTGTAAAGCAAACTCTGTTTCTAACATTCGCCATGATTAGCACAGTTCTAACATTTTAGTGTCTTTTACACGAGATCTATATGACATTACAAAAGTGTGTGGTTTTTAAAGCTAGGAATTAAAATTCCAGAAAAAGGTGAAAAAATCCTTAATTTTTCCCGGAACTTTACAGTTCCATGATATTTCCCTGTTACTCCGGTTTCCAGATTGAGCGTCCTCCTTGATAGCTCTTCCCTTGAGCAGCCAACCTTCTCGCTCTTCCCTTGCAAATAAGAGGTTCATACAATATCTCCATAAAAAAAATAATTCAGAAGAGGTTTCTTCTGTGTTTTCAATCATCACTGTATCAAAATAATTTTATTTTATGTCTTTGTTGTTTCGCTGGTAGTCAGAAGCATCTGTATTTATCTTGAAAAGAAAAGAAACAAGGACATTAATGTGATCAGTCTTCGGATTATTCGATTGAGTGCTAGAGATATAAAGAATTTTTGTATGTTGCAGGAAACCTTAACAAAGGAGAGACAAGGTATTGTCGAGTGTCACTCATTTCTCCAATTTTGGTATTAAAATTTGGGTCTCAGTAATTTACTCTCTGGCCTGTCCTTTTTATCAAGTCATGCCTTCTATTTTACTTACTTTCATCACTGAAGATTTCAATTTAGCTCTGTTATATTCTTTTAATATTGTGTGTGTGATCCAATCTCTTTGACTGGCTGAATTAAAAGCATAAAATTTATTAGCCCCCATGTAATGGTGATGGTATGATTTTACTTGGTGCCTAAACCAAACTGAACCTAGTATCATTTGCAGATGTGATGTTATATTCTGCCCTATTTCCAAGACTGGAGAGATCAGTAATTTTTCCGTATTAATGTCTTGTAACGTTTTATGGTGCATAAGCTGAATTCGGTTTTATCAACCTATCTGGCCAGATAGCCACAGTAATGAAATTGACCCAAATAGAAGAGAGTTTGTAAAAACAAGAAAAGAATATGCATGAAATATTGCTCAAAATATCAGGGCCACATGTTCTATTAAGGTACAGTTTGAATTTTATTGTTCGTGCACAATCACAAGCCTTAAAAAGTGTCGCCACACACAGCAGTGAATAAAATTGCATCGCTTGTGAAATGAGGCCACATTGTAGCCTGGGTAAAGCAGTTGTCACCATCCAGTGTTGCAGAAAGGTGCTTATGGGCAGACTGACTCAGTCCTCGGATCTTGGTTGGAGGTGAATGCACAGGACTGGGATACCTTTGGACATGAGGCGCACTGTAACAACATTATGCTGCTTAACAAATTTTTCAATGTTGTGTTGAAGAAACTGGGATTTATTCTATTTTTGGGCCAAATAAACAGAAAATGGAGCTTAAATAAATATAGTCCTTTTCTAATCGACTGTAGCATTTTTGTATATTACAAGAAAAAGTCAAGTGCTTTAAGGGCATATCTCTCTCTCTCTCTCTCTCTCTCTCTCTCTCTCTCTCACACACACACACACACACACACACACACACACACACACACACCTGTAGCTACAACTGTGTTGCAGGATTCTCTCTCTTTCATAAGCCAGCAATAATCACTTAATATGACAGCACCTTATTTCCATATTTAACCTTGTTTCATCCTGAATGAAAGCATTCACTACACACATTGCTTACAATGCCAGTATGTGCTGAGACAGAATCCAGAAGTTAGTAGAGAAAGTAAATGTTTAATGTTTGTGCAGCTATTTGTGAGTGTATTCGATTGTCCATAAATTCTTAAAGATTTTCCACCTTTAAAATTTCACAGAAAACTATTAAAATGTTCTTTAAAGGATTGTCAAGCTATCTGTCCAGTAGAAGTAATGCAAACAGAGTGTCTTGTAGAAGTTTTCTAATCTGGGAACTGAGAAATACAGGTAATTTAACTGTTGTGAAACTGAGCATACAAAACTTCTGGCATAAGTAAATATAGGGACATTTCTATCTAAAGCTACTATAAAATTTTTTATATAGTGTCAAAAAAAGTTGCTTACTTTTGTCAATAGTTTGCGCAGTACATTTTTATTTCCAGGAGCCAAGTTTTCCGCAAATGTTTGTCGAGAGCAGTGCTATCTCACCTGCACAGGAAATGACTGTACCTAGAGCACCTGAATTTCAACCCTAATAATGTGACACTAATAACTAAAACACAAACTTCCCATTAGTATCTCACATGGTTTAATTATATCAGTATGTTTCTCATCCTGTTTATATCATATTGGTAGTATGTGTCTCAGGAATGGAAGGAAACGTGTCGTTCGGGCGTCAGTCAATAGTAGTTGTCATTTGTGACTGTGCAAAACGTTTAGGGAATCCATCACAACATCAATAAATTCTCAGTTTTAAACAGTTGCTCTTGTGCATTAATTCTGGTGAAAAATGTGGACAATTTCATAGAGCTTTTAGACATTTCCACTGTTTACCAGTGATGCTAAAAGTTGTCTTTGTTTTAGGAAGTTGTAGTTCCCTGAGGAGGTCCATTTGCATTTTGTGAGAGAGGAGGATGGGTGTAAGAGAAGTGTTCATCTCTTGAAGTGAATTATCTGCAGTTGAAGATTCACTAGGGGGTCACCCAAGCCTTTTTTTAACTTCAGGAACAGGATGATCTTTTTCATGGTGTGCTCTGTTAATTGCAGAGTGTATATTAGGGGTGAACAACTATATATTTCCTCTCCCCCCCTCCCAATGAGATCTCCTTTGTTCAAAGGAAAAACCATGGAAAAGTAAGTCATTAATGTGGTTAGTGGGCTGCTTCCAATTCATCATTCCAGGTGGCATGTGACATCCTTCTCCATTCATTGAGGTTTAGTGGCCATTATAAAAGCTTATTGAACATTGCATACAGTGCCCTTGAATAGAGCTTTCCCCAATGAGAAACTCATGAAGTTTCCCCATGAAGTCTTTGAGCAGTCTAGACTATTTCTGAATATGAACAGTATTATACTATTTTGTATTCACAAATGAAATAATGTTTAATGAGCCAACATCAGCAGTAACTTTTCTGTTCACTGTTTCTGATATTCAAAAGAACATGATTTATAGCATCTCATACAGCTTATATAATTATCTATAACAGTTGCAATTCATGTTTTCATTTGATGAACAGCTTTAGTAATTTATTCCATTTGCTGTTGGCGTTTTGAGAACTTTGTATGCAAAATCGGTGAAGTACACAGTATTATTTTTCTACTTAAGTCTTTTGTTCTGTATAACTTTACTGCTGGTTGGAGGAAGAAAAGCTATTATTAATCTTTCATGATTGTTTATTGTTGTCTATTTTTGTAAAGCTTCTTTACAATGTATTGAGACTGTGACATGGTATTGAGGTATAGTTTCTGAAAATCATTAACCCAGTACGGGAAAGTTTTTGTAAGAATTTTAAATATCTATACTTTTTAGAAAAAAAATGCGTGTTTTGTACTGTAATACTGTACTGAAATGTTTATGTAATTTTTGTATCAGATCAGTAAATATTCTTGTCTAATGGCAGTTATAAAAAGTGCAATGGTATTCCTATTTGGAAGGAGGAAACAGATCAAAATGTTAAAGTTAATTTTTTGTGTTTGCATTATGTGAAATAATCCTCATTTTTATCCATCTTTTCCATTCCCCACGATGACACACATACTTTTATTATTGTTATTTTCCATATTTATCTAGGGAGGTGCAGATCAATATAATGTAAGTTTAGTATCAGTAACCCTAAGAATTCATCCAGAGTGCTATGTAATATCCTGTTTTGTCACTGAAGCCAACTTATATATTGTCCAATCTGGCTAGTATATTATTTAGAACTTCTTGTGGGTGTTTTAATATCAGATGCATTCATATATTGTTTTCTCTAAGTAAGGTCTTCACAGTCACTCTCTTCCTTTAGCTGCAAACCAGTTGTTTAAAGCCAATTTTAAATTTTAGATTACCCTCTCTGCAAGGTGATCACACACATTCCTACTTATTTCAAAGAGGTTAGCTTTGTAACTAACAGCATATACAGGGACCAGCAGAATGAATAGTAGGATTTGAGTTGTATAGCACATCATCACTGTTGCACGTGCACAAAATAGCCGTGTGCGCTGCAAGGGGAAATTCGGTGTTGCAGACTTCGAAGCACCAAGCATTCATCGTCAAGGCGAATTAAAAAAAACAATAACGAGTCTCCCATCACAATTTAATTATTATTTCATCACCAATCTGATTTGAAATGACATGAGAAAGTTCCGGATCATCAGAGGATTGCACAGTGGGTACAATAGTTCAGGACTACTGCATCTTGTGCAGTGAATAAAAATCCAGTGCGATGAGGGATACAGCAGATTGCAGACCAGGAGGAGGAGGCATATCGAGCACTTGTCTGACATTCTTGGCAGTTCGCTGCCAGATGGGGCGTAGCGCTAACAGTGTCAGATTGTTGCCTGCGGTGCATCATCTGTGTGATAACCAGTTCATCCACAATACAAATTGCAGGTCGTACAGAAACCAAATAAACAGGATCAAATCGGCCGACGAACTTACGCTTATTGGAACTTTATGCAGCCGATCCGTAAATACAAAACAAGATACTGATGTTGGATGAGGCCATTCTCATATAAATGGCAATGTAAATAAACAGAATTACATGTACTGGGGACCACAAAACCAAGGTAATTTTCATCAGCAGCACGAGAAGCCCTGCATGTGAGGGAAACTTTTGTTTTTGCTGGTTGGAGGAATGCACAGAACATTATGGTGACTCTCACTATGGAGTTACATTCAAAACCAGGGGAAGGGCAATTTATGATTTGTAACAGTACATATATTTCTTTACTTTCAATGTGTCTTTCAATAAATTTGTTTCAAAGTTTCGTCCTTTTTTTATATCGTACTGTTCATTCTGCCAGGCCCTGTAGAACCACAAAGTGCCTCTGTTACAGTGTGTAATCTTTGGGAAATAGCTCAAAGTTCCAAACACAGAATGACTTTGAAGCTTTGTGATTGTAGCTCTGAGGAGACATTTGTGTTGTGTGATTGAGAGCAACCACAGCAATTCAAAATCTATATTTGAGGTGAACTCCTCTAAGATGAGGAGCCTGTGCCTTAGCCACTGCCTTCTCACTTGTGTGGCAACTAATGTTGGATGACTACACCAGAGTGCTGTGGCAAAAGCTAGCAAAATTATGCAGCACTATAAATAACTGGACAGGGAAACTGGGGTAGTTATTGTTGTTAATACTGCTTCATGTGTGAGCACTACTCTTTTGCTGTGGCAAATAACACCCCTACTGACTTCCATTCATTCACAGTCTACATTGTTCTTAAAAATGATGACCAGGCACACTCCCAAAACATTGCAGGATTTTAGCAACACTGTCTGACTCCACTAAGTACCATTTATGCTGGGAGAGCCTTAAACAGTACGTACCAAGGGCTCACATTGAAGCAGATCGAACACAATTCATTGGTCCTTAGCTTTACATGTAGAATCATTATGATGCCTGTAAAGAAAATGTGTAATTCCAAACTGTTGCCATAGAGGAATTATGTTGTTGTGTGAAAATGTTTTTGTGAACAGCAGAATTCCTGAATGAGATTTTCACTCTGCAGCGGAGTGTGCGCTGATATGAAACTTCCTGGCAGATTAAAACTGTGTGCCCGACCGAGACTCGAACTCGGGACCTTTGCCTTTCGTGGGCTCTACCATCTGAGCTACCGAAGCACAACTCACGCCCGGTACTCACAGCTTTACTTCTGCCAGGCAAAGGTCCCGAGTTCGAGTCTCGGTTGGGCACACAGTTTTAATCTGCCAGGAAGTTTCATAGCAGAATTCCTTTTTGGTTGACCAGAAAAATATGTTTGACCCAAAACCAGTGTCTCACGACTTCTGAATTTCACTGTCACCTTTGACGATACTACTGAAATTCTTGTCAAATGTCGTGTTTCACGTAAACAATGAGTATGTTCAAGCAGGAATATTGTTGATTGATTGTGTCTCATGGTCATGCTCTGTACAATTAGGGACAGGATCTGAAACCACATATCTAAAAGCTTTTCCATTTAAATTGTGCCTCTTTGGATGATAATCACACTCCGTGACATTGAAAATGGCTAGAATTTTCTTATTTCTCTCCACAATAGGACAGTATGTCGAGTTGATGAGATGCTTGGTCATATGTTTTCAGTTTATAGTGTATGTGCAAGCTAGTGATTAAAAAATTCTGTACAGTAAATGAAGTATTGTTTGTGGTTTTTTTTCCCCATCTGATCATTTATGTGAATATGAAAGATCTCTGCTGATTGGTTAGTATCTGCCTAGGCTATATGTTCGTGTTACTGATTGCTGATAGGTCAGAGGTTTAATTCTTCATCTACATACATACTCTGCAAGGCACTGTATAGTGTGTGGCAAAGTATACCCTTTACCACTACTAGTGATTTCCTTTTCCGTTCCATGTGCAAATTGTGCTGTCTATATGCCTCCGTATAAGCCCTAATTTCTCGTATCTTCTCAGTTCTTAAGCGAAATGTAAGTTGGCAGCAGTGGAATTGCTAATGCTGGTTCTCTAAATTTTCTCAATAGTGCTCCTTGAAAATAGCGTCATTTTCCCTCCAGTGATACCCATTTGATTTCCTGAAGCGCATCTCTAATATTTGCATGTTATTCGAACCTACTGGTAAGAAATCTCGTGGCCTGCCTCTGAGGTGCTTCGAAGTAGTCATATAATGCGGCCCACTGTGGATTCCAGTTCTGAAAGACCATCTTCGATGTCTCTGCTGTGATAAAGTCTATAGAGTGGAGTCCACTTCATACAGCATTATAATACGAAGGTGATAAATTTGAGAAGTGAAACAGAAGAAAATTGTATTTAGGCTGAAAGAATTGCAGCAGGCAATTCTCCAAATTGCAGAAAAAGATTAAAGTAGTAGTGTAGGTACATTGCTTTGATAAAGAGTGGCATTTCTTGTTTAATCTCTGTTGCCCAACATGATATGTAGTGATTACTATTTTACTTAGATTTAAATTACAGAGAGGGTGTATTGCATTTGCTCCTGAAGATCATCTACTCTGTGGTTTCTTGGGTGTCATTCTGTTTTTTATCATTAACAATCAAAGTAATGTGTGCTACCAATGGTTCAGCAGAAAATGTAGAAGTTTAAAAGTGTCACAACATTTACATTACCAACAGTACTTTGTGGTTTGCACAGCCGGTCACTTTCAGTCGAGATGCATCGTGAGACTTTCGACAACTTCTCTCGAGCAAGATTTCTGTTCCCGTGTGTAACACTCGTTGGAATGTTCCATTTCGTCAGTTTTGCCTCCAGGATGTAATCTGTTTATAATATTCGTGTCTTGAAAGACTAAAAGGTGTAAGCAATTGGAAACTAATTTGCATAAACGACATATTTGAAATATAAACGAGGGACTGGGTAGAGACAGACACTCACTGAAGTGTTGAGGAGCACACACATATGGAGAAGAGCAGTGCTGAGTGGTCTCCTTTACTCCTAAGTTATTTATTTGTAAATATGTAATAACCTATTGGAGTGAATGTGCTCCAACAGGACACTGGTCTGTACTTTGCATTACCTTTTTTAATTTTTGCAAAGTCTGTTCCTTTAGTGTGTTGGGTTCGTGTCGCTGTCTCCGCATTAAGTAATTAGATATTTAGGGGGAGGATATCTGGGAAACAGTTTGCATATAGGTTTGTATCAAAAGTGGTACTATTAGTAGTATAGTACAGAATGCCAATGACGAACAATTCTCAAAACTAAAAACTGGTTTGAAGCAGCTGCACCATTAAAACAATGCTGTAGCTTTTTCATCATTGAGGGGATGATAATGGCCTATTTTCTTTCATTCTTCTCTCTCTCTCATTCTCTCTCTTTTTTTTTTTTAAACAAAAGGAACAAGTAGCAGCAACTTTGTTTAGCCTTTGGAAAGAAAAGAAATATGTTTAACTTTTTGCACCACTCTGTGAAGTATTTGAATGAGGATTGTTTGAAGGTTGCTGTAACAGGTCATGTTAGACCTGCTGAATGTGTTGTCTGACTGGTTCCAAAGCACGTGCCTGGCCTCAAGTCAAGTATTTTAGTTTGACCTTGCTGGACCACATAATTTATTCTCCCCTCCACTCACTTTTAGCCGGGAGCTTTCAAACTGGTACTGATGAGCAGGTGGTCACGTCATGTGACAGGCTCAGGGCAATGATTCACTGGCTCACATGATGCACTGGCTTGTTATAATAGAGTATAAATTGCTCAGTGAGTGGGTTCTGTCTCAGTTAAAAGAGGAAGTATGTCTGATACTGGACTAAGCAAAAAACATGCCCTGCCCCTCAGTTAAGCCCAAGGTTATATCTATTGTCTCTCTCTTCCTCTTAATGGTATAAAGACTGCTGCTTCACACAGCAGCAGGAGGAGGAAAGTTGGCATAAAGCTACTTTAGATCAGTGCTGATAAATTGCTAGGGTATGAGATAACCGTCTATATCCTGCTGCATGTGTCATTCAGTGCAAGGTCACTGGGAGAGCCGGCATTCCCACCCACTGTCAGTTGTCAACTTGATGTAAAACTAGTTTCTGTGAAGCCTGCTCATCTATTGCATAGCACATTGTGCAATTACACTTTTTTGCACTTTTTTCTACATCCTCAGTGACGTGTGGATTTATTTGGAGTGACATCATAATAACATTATTCAAGAAAAAAAATGCAGTCAGCAGGAGGAGGAAAACAGAATTTTGATGTAAGTACTTATTATTCCACATCAATCATCTAATTGTGTCTGGTGTATAGTTTCTGGTACAAATAGATAACCATAACCTCCAATTCTGTATTGTGTTGTAAATAGTCTCTCCAAGCGGGTGTCAGCTGCAAACAATGAATGTTTATCTGTGTTGTACAGCTTTAATAAGCTACAAAGTAACAACCAGTGCAGTTGCTGTATAGCTTTAATAAGCTACAAGGTAATAATGAATGCAGTTGCTTAAGCAGTGTCGTAAAATATTTCGTTATCCCCCTTTGTTGTGCATTTGTAGCCACAGTGGTGTTAGCAGACAAGCAACAACTAATGCCATTGTAATTAGAATGTGTTAAATATTATGACTTAAGCAATTTGCAAAAGTAAAAGAAAAAAAATGTAGTGAATGTGTTATTGTTTCTTCAAATCCTTTCTGGTGCGATGTCTTTACAAAAAGAAGAAGAAGTGGTTTGTTTTTATTTGCATACTGTAGTAATGGGCCTAGAAATCTTATGAAGTAAGATTCACACAGGTATAAAAACAATCCACAAGAGATATAAGGCAAGTCATGAAAGTGTACAAAACAATTTAAAAGACAAATATGCTCTCGTGCACTGCTAAAAACAATACCGTATATTTATAAATGTCCAAAATAATGTATTGCAATGGTTTAATTAGTTAGACATGTTTTATGATGTGGAAACATGGCTGCATCAGTGATGTAAATAAAGTAGACCACTAAAAACACATAACGAATGATTTCTTGCAGAGATGGGGTGTGGGTCCACTATAATTTTGATGTGTAGATAAATGTTATTTTGATTATATTTGTTGTATAGTAAACTAATCTAGCACAGTACGATGATGATTGTGTGTATGCATTTTCACTGAAACTTCTATGTTTTGCCATGTGTGGCACCTAGTTCACGTACATACTTCTGTTTAAGGCTTTGTTTCTAAAATACAAGTTTAGCATGATTTTCTAAATCATTGTATCACGTTACTATTTGACAATTTAAAAATATTTTTCATTCATTCAGTTAGCAAAAACACTGTCATTGTGTATTCAGTGTGTATGTTTTTTGATGTCGAGAAAGGCAACAGACTCCTACCTCTAGTTTGTAATGTCAGTCTGTAGTGTTTTTGTAGACTGTTGAACTTTATAAACAGCATTAAGTTTCCTTAAATTGCTTTATAGCAAAATGGGTGATGTTTACCTGTAAAATACTTGAATTTCATCTCCTAAACTTTTAAATATTTAGTCTTACATTTATGAGTCCCCTTTTCCATCTATTGTACATGTTGCTTGGCCCACCTTTCTCAATTCAGGCACATTTGTTCTTTCTTCTTTCCACTTATGAACACTTGCAAATAGCAAAGTTTTTGTTTCACCTATCGCCTCTTCCCCTTTTGTTTTCATTTGTTTATTTTATACATTTATTTCAAATTCCATGAATTCATATAGTGATGAATCACAAGGATGTGGAATGAGTCAGGTTTACATCTTTATAGATATACAACAAAACATTAGTAGAGTGACAAGCATGTAGCTATCTTGTGATATAAGCTTAAAGGGTGAACTAAAATCAAATAGATCAGTTCAAATAAACATGGCGTAAATTACTGAAAATAACTTTTGGTACAGAAAAAAGAAAATTTGTAATTTGATCATCTTAGGCAATGAAGACAAATTACAGCAAACATAATGTAAACAGATTAGAAAGAAAAAGGAAATACAACAAAAAATTACAAAGACAGTCACTGATTAGGCCTACTCTGCAGGTACTCGCCCAGAGAGTAGAACAACTTATCTGTAAGGTATTTTCTTAATTTAAATGTAGGTGGGGAATTAATGTTGGCTTTGATATCAGATGAAAGAGAATTGGAGAGTTTTATGGCAGAATAATGAACACCTTTTTGAATGATACTTAGCTGTTTTAGATCATTTTTAGACCTTGTATTGTGATCGTGGTCTGCATTATTGGATGTAAAAAGGGAATGGTTATTCAAGGCAAAAATCATTAAAGAAAGTAAGTATTGACAAGTGGTGGTTAATATTTGGAGCTTACAGATCAGTTTTCTGCAAGAGTATCTTGGATGAACACTCTTGTGCAATAAAGATCTTTTTGGCTATACCAAGAAATTATACCATACGGTATGATGGAGTGAAAATAGCCAAAGTAAGCTTCTTTGATGGAATTCAGGCAGCCTTCGAATAATCTTTTATTGTTGACTCATAGATGTTCTCCTCCAGACTCAGTGTTATACAGGTTCTTCCTCACCCATCTAGAGTGTAAAGTGTTTTTCTGCATATTCATGCCACCCCAAGTTTGATTGTTCTATAAAAAATATTTACGTGCAGGCCATCTGCGTGATTTTATTCTTGTGTGAGGCTCATTTTATTACTGTACTAATCTACAGAACTGAGTGTTTGTCTATAATTTACCTTACGGTCAAAGCCATAGATGAGACTGGCCTATGTATGAATCCTTCTGCAGAAGTAGCAGAATACTCAACAGCAGGACAGTGTAGCTGTACACATGACTGTATATGTGCATATTTGTGTTTCATCGGCTCTCGAGAAGGATTCGTCTGAAGGCTTGGCAACCTTTCCCCTCTAGTTTACATGCCTATTGACAATTTGGCACCTAAACTGTAAGAAGTGTTTCTATCTTTACTCTTTCCATTATTTATATTCCGCCAAGGGCTTCAATTACCAAACATATTCTAAGCTAAGAACATAAGTCAGTCTGTAAGAATAAGTTCCTCAGTTGTCTGGCAGATACATCACCTGGCCTGGTAACTGGAACTAGTGAAATAAGTAGGCATCTAAGGAGCATGCATTTCCAACTGAGGGTTCCACGATATATCTCGTCTTGAAAAATTTTTCCAGGTCACTGTAATGTGAACTGCCTGAGCTACATAGAGAGTGAAAATGGGATAGTCATTTCCAGAGAGCGATATGACAGGAAGGATCATTTAAAGAAATAAAGTTTAGTAAACATGGTCTTTAAAATGTATGCCGGAAGAGGTTACCATCAATATCTTCTAGTGCAAACTCTTTGCTTTCTACATTCTGAGATGTGGTAGCATGGACCAAAACAATAAATAAATTTCCAGTAAACAGGGCACTAAAGTGAATACCATAAGAGCTATGAGTACTTTGCAACTGTGAAACACGTATCTTGCACTGAATACAACTCTCTCTTCTACTGAATACCGTTCAAATGATATGCATTTTAGAGACAATGTTTACTGGACAATTTTTTCTGGTTTTGGTTCATATCACCTCCTTCCAAAATACGGGAAGCAAAGAGTTTGTTGTAGAAAAAATTTATGTTATAGTGTAAAAGATGAAGTAGTGCTCATAGCTCTTAGGGTATGCATTTTAAAGCACACATTTACAAGGGACTGTTCCTATCATAACTCTGAATACAGCATTCCTCATGGGACACACTGCATATATTTACATATAATACACCTGTCAGAATAATTATTTACTGCAGCGCAAGACTGGGAATAGTGGGTGAAAGTACACCAGATTGCGGTATATAGTGTAGCTTCTTTGTACGGTTGATTGTTCTCAAAAGTCTTGGGCAATTCCGGGTAAGTAAATTTGTCTACAACAAGTCTACCTATTCCATTAAATTTAGTAATTTCAGCTCAGAACTGGCTATGCTGTTGTTCACTAATAGAAGTTAAATCAGTTAGTCATTAATTTGCCTCTGTGTTTTTAATGCAATAGAGGTCTGTCTGTTTGATCTCCACATTTATGTTGCCTCACAAGTTGAAAATAATTTTTGTGGAGAAAACACTAAATAATACCTTCATGTTTTCAGTTAATTCTTTGCCTATTGTTTTGTTAAATTCTCTTTACTATTCTTGCAACAATTGCCACATTCTTTGTAGTCCTGTAATACATTTTTCACAGTTCTTAATGAACAAAGGGCATTTCAGTAAATGTAATAGCCCTCATGGGTAATGTGTAGATCAAAGCAATGTAGCAAACTGAACAGAGGAATACTGACACACTTGTTTAGTTCATTAAAGCTTTAAAACACATGTAGCCTCCCACCATCTTCTACTTTCAAAAACATAATATATCTACATATACATACATACTCTCAAAACTGCTGTGAAGTGTACGGCAGAGGGTACCACATGTTAGGGTTTCTTCCTGGTCAGGAAGAATTACAGCTTAAATGCTTCTGTACATGTTGTAATTAGTCAACTCTTGGTTTCATGATGTAGGGGACTACTAGATTCGCCGGCCGGAGTGGCCGAGCGGTTAAAGGCGCTACAGTCTGGAACCGCACGACCGCTACGGTCGCAGGTTCGAATCCTGCCTCGGGCATGGATGTGTGTGATGTCGTTAGGTTTAAGTAGTTTTAAGTTCTAGGGGACTTATGACCACAGCAGTTGAGTCCCATAGTGCTCAGAGCCATTTGACTACTAGATTCCTTACTGTTTCCTCAAATTGTGTAGGCCTAAATAGGCTTTCGCTTGTGTATCTTTGGGAGTCTGCCAGTCCCTGCCACTGTTTTCTACCGGGCCCATTCTTAGGTATCTCAAGCATATTGTGTGCCACAGCTTCTGTATCCGTTAACAGTTTTAAGATTCCACACCAAAGTCGATAAAAACAGAACCCTAATAGGATCGCTTAGTTATGTGTTTGTTGGATTGTTCAAAACCCTATTTCTCAGGAACGTGTAGATATATCAAGTTGAAATTTATGTCACGCATTAAGATCTGCAGTTCCTTGGCGATGTAAAAAAAGTGAAGTTTCTAAGTCAGTGTAATTAAAAGACACGTCTATTTTTGGCACATATTGTGGTATTTGAAAGCTCACTCATCAAAACTTAAAGGGTACTTTCCATTGACCTAGAATCATGAAATTTGCCAAGAAGCAAGGTTTCACAGAACGATAAAAGGAAAAAATCTAATAATTGTTCATTCCTAATGATATCGTATGAAAAAAAATTGCAATTTGTTATCAGATGGTGTGTCCATCCATTAAGCCTCCTTTTTCTCGGGAATGGGTAGACCTATCAATTTGACATATATGTCGCATACTTAAGTCAACGGTCTCTTGGCTGTACAACAAATGTTTGCTTCTAAGTCAATGCAATTAAAAGATACGGCCATTTATGTCATGTTTGTTGATACTCGCTTATCAAAATGTACAGGGTACTTCCCAGTGACCTGCAATCGTCAAGTTTGCCAAGAAGCAAGGTTTCACACTACAACCAAAGAAAAAAATCCGAAAATTGTTAATTTGTGATTATATCACAAGGAAAGAAGTTTTTGTTATTTGTTATCAGGCTGTCTGTCTGTTAATCAAGAAATATGACCATTTATGTCACCTCCTTTGATACTCGCAAATTCACTCATTAAAACCTACAGGGTACTTTCCGTAGATCTAGAATCGTGAAATTTGCCAAGCAGCAAGGTTTTGCACTACAGCTAAAGGAATAATCCAAAAATTATTAATTTGTAATTATATGATACGTAAAAAAATTTTATTTGCAATTTGTTACCAGACTGTCTCCCTGCCCCTCTGTCTGTTAGGACCCCTTTTTCTCTGGAACGTGTACACGTACCGAATTGAAATATATGTTGCATACTGAGATCTACAGCCCTTTGGTGGTGTAAAAATGTTTAGCTTCTAAGTGAATGCAGTCAAAAGATACGGCCATCTGTATCACACATTTTGATTCCTGTAAACTAACTCATTAAAACCTAAAGTGTGCTTTCTCTTAATGTAGAATGATGAAATATGGCAAGAGTGAAGGTTTTGCACTACAAGTAAAGGGAAAGAATCAAGAAATTGTCAATTTGTTATTATGTCGCACAAAAAATTTCTTTTGTCATTTGTTATCCAAATTCAAACTTGAAATTAAAACATTCTTGGAAGTGTTTGGATCCCCGGGACCAATATCAATGTCAATGCGGCGAAAAATCTCAGAGACCCTTGATTCTCAGAATGGATGAACGTGTCTATACGTAACTAACTTTGTACGGAACTCTCAGTGCACAAGTCCTGCTCCCACTTATACGGATATTTTTCCAAGAAACTTGGTCTACCAAGTTACCTGGTTTACAAGATCATTAGGGATGTAGAGTGAGCTCAGTTTAGATAGTAAAGGCAAACAGACCTGGCTGTAGTCCCTTCTGTTGAACCACCGAGTTGGGTGGCGTAGCGGTAAGATACTGGACCCACATTTGGGAGGACAGCAGTCCAAATTTAGGATTACCATAAATCGCTCTCGGTAAATGCCGGGATGCTTCCTTTCAAATTTCCTTACCCCCAGCCCTCTAATAGCAAGCCTGCACTCCCTCCCCCCCTTCCAAATGACCTCATCATTGATGGGATGTTAAACTATATTGTGTATCTTTTTTTTGTTCTCCTCCTGAGGAGCCATACCAAGTTTTTATCAAACAGGAAACATACTTTCTAATTCTAGTAAAATATTCTGAATAATTCAGCTAGTTTCTCTTTTCCTCTGGCTTCATAGTGTGGAAAGAGGTTGTAAGTTATACCTTTCACTAGTCTACAAGTACTTCATCTACAGGCCAGTTAAAGGTACATGTTTAACATTACTTGGTCCTGATTTCTTATGGCAGTGGTTCATTTTAGAAATTATTATAATATACTGTCAAATTAGGCACACTTGATAGCTGACACTAGCTTCATGATGTTGCAGAGTGATTCTTTCTTGATCTACAAAAAATTAGTAATTGTGAAGGGTGTCTTATGATCTGAATTATGTTTTTCCATAGCTTTACTGAGCGTCTGACTTGTATGTACGAGTGTCTTCCCATTAATATTTGGCACTTTTGCGGAATTTTGAGGTGTAAACTAATTTCCAGTTCAAATTGAGTAACAGATTTACTGGCAACTATCGGAAAGTTACTTCACTGGAGGCATCGTAAACAGCGTATCTATTTGTGTACAGAATGAAGAAAACGTGGCTGTCTACATGTCTCTGTCTGTAGCTTAATCTATCATAGCTTACTCTCACAATGTCTATGCCCGACGTACTGTAGTGGCAGCAGAACTGTCATACAATCTCCTACATCTACGTGATTACTCTGCTATTCACAGTTAAGTGCCTGGCACAGGGTTCACTGAACCACCTTAAAGCTGTCTCTCCACCGTTCCACTCACGTACGGCGCGCGGGAAAAACAAGCACTTAAATTTTTCGGTGCGAGCCCTGATTTCTCTTATTTTATCGTGATGATAATTTCTCCCTATGTATGTGGGTGCCAACAGAATGTTTTCGCAATCGGAGGAGGAAACTGGTGATTGAAATTTCATGAGAAGATCCCGTCGCAAAGAAAAACGCTCTTGTTTTAATGATTGCCACTCGAATTCGCCTATCATGTCTGCGGCACTAATCTCCCGTGCTTCGCGATAATACAAAACGAGCCGCCCACCTTTGGACTTTTTCAATATCGTCAGGCCCACCGATATGGATCCCCTCACCGCCCAGCAATACTACAGAATAGGGTGGACGAGTGCAGTGTAAGCAGTCTCTCTAGTATATCTGTTGCACGTTTTAAGTGTTCTGCCAGTGAATCGCAGTCTTTGGTTTTCTCTACCCACAACATTATCCATGTGATCGTTCCAACTTAGGTTATTTGTAATTGTAATCCCTAAGTATTTAGTTGAATTTACAGCCTTCATATATGTGTCACTTATCGCGTAATCGAAATTTAGCGGATTTCTTTTAGTACTCATGTGAATAACTTCACACTTTTCTTTATTCAGGATCAATTGCCACTTTTCGCACCACAAATATATGTTATCAAAATCATTTTGCAATTCATTTTGGTCATCTGATGACTTTACAAGACGGTAAATGACAGCATCATATGCAAATAATCTAAGAGGGCTACTCAGATTGTCTCCTATGTCGTTAATATAGATCAGGCACAATAGAGGGCCTATAACACTTCCTTGGGGAAAGCCGAATATTACTTGTTTTACTCGATGACTTTCCGTCTATTACTACGAACTGTGAGCTTTCTGACAAGAAATTACGAATCCAGTCGCACAACTGAGGCGATATTCCGTAGGCACACAGTTTGGTTAGAAGACGCTTGTGAGGAACGGTGTCGTAAGCCATCTAAAAATAGGGAGTCAATTTGACATCCCCTGTCAATAGCACTCATTACTTCGTAAGTATAACGAGCTAGTTGTATTCCGCAAAAACGATACTTTCTCAATCCGTGCTGACTATGTGCCAATAAACCGTTTTCTTCGAGGTACTTCATAATGTTCGAATACAGTACATCGACGTTAATGATGTGGGCCTGTAATTCAGCGGATTACACCTATTTCCCTTTTTGGTTATTGGTGTGACTTGAGCAACTTTGCAGTCTTTAGGTACGGCATTTTCTGTGAGCGAGCGGTTGTACATAATTACTAAATATGGAGCTATTGCATCTGCATACTCTGAAAGGAACTTGGCTGGTATACCATCTGGACCGGATTAAACTGCATTGCTACACCGAAGATATCTACTTCTATGTTCACATCTTCGCAATTGTTCTTGATTGGAATTCGGGAATATTTACTTCGTCTTCTTTGATGAAGGAGATTCGGAAAACCGCGTTTAACTGTGCTTTGGTGACACTGTCATCAGTGACTTCGCCGTTGTTATCGTGGAGTGAAGGAATTGATTGCGTCTTGCCACTGGTGTGCTTTATATATGACCAGAATCTCTTTGGGTTTTCTACCATATTTCGAGACAGTTTCTTCGTGGAAATTGTTAAAAGCATCGCGCATTGAAGCACGAGCTATATTGCGAACTTCTGCAAAACTTTGCCAATCTTCGGGATTTTGCGTTCTTTTAAATTTGGCATGATTTTTTTCGTTGCTTCTGCAACAGCGATCTGACCCGTTTTGTGTACCGTGGGGGATCAGTACCATCACTTACTAGTTTATGTGGTATATGTCTCTCAATTGCCGTCGATACCATCTCTTTGAAATCATTCCACATTTTTTCTACGCTTATTATGGGATCAGATCGGAAGGAGTAGAGACTGTCTTTTAAAAAGGCGTTAAGAGCATTTTTATCAGCTTTTTTAAATAGATGTACTTTGTGTTTCTTTTTGATGGTTGTGGGTGTTACGGTATTCAGCCTAGCAGCAACTGTCTTGTGGTCGCTAATCCCTGTATTCATAATAATACTCCCTAATTGTCCAGGATTATTTGTTGCTAAGAGGTCAAGTATGCTTTCGCAACCATTTACGCTTCGAGTAGACTCATGAACTAATTGTTCAAAATAATTTTCTGAGAAAGCATTCAGTACAATTTTGGATGACGTTTTATGCCAGCCGCCGGCTTTAAACGTATAATTTTTCCAGCATATCGAGGGTAGACTGAAGTCGCCACCAACTATACGGTGGTAGGACTTCCAACTGCTGCGGAGAATTGGCCAGACTAACGTCGTAAATGTCAGTTCTTTACAATATCTTTCCCAGAACCCCTCCAAGAAATCTGAATCGTCCGTTCAGCATCCCTGCTACGGAGTTAAGCGTTTGCCACATTTCAAAACTCTTCTTAGCACACGGCGGGGCAGAGAAAGCAAGTTGCTTATTTGAATTTGGCGCCCTGCAGCGAAATTTGCTCCGATGAGGGTGGGGCTAGGCACATTCCAGAGGGCGGGTCGTAAAGTTGTAGCC
Organism: Schistocerca cancellata; assembly: GCF_023864275.1. Lineage (NCBI taxonomy): Eukaryota > Metazoa > Arthropoda > Insecta > Orthoptera > Acrididae > Schistocerca > Schistocerca cancellata. The sequence goes on from NC_064637.1 coordinate 159,308,802, forward strand.
TCGCTCGGTTTAGAATTAGCATCGTGGAATAGACCAAAGTGCAGAATTCGTTCGCTGTCGAGGCATAGTTTTCTCGCCGCCTATGTCGCTCAATCGTCGTCTAGCAAAAGTACATTCCGTAGGCTTACCAGTATTGCGCCCCGTGATCGTGATCCTCGTCGGCTTTCGCTTGTTTCATCGGTAAACTACCTAAGGGAAACGTGACGGGGGAAAAAAGGAAAAAAAAAAAAAAACAGGCGCTTGGGCGACTCGCGCATTGAGGGTTCCGTACAAACTTAATTGTGTATCTAGACAGTTCATCCACCCCAGGAATCGAGAACACCGTCGATTTACGCCTGTTATTGACATTGATACTGGCAAGAGATCGATCCCAGGGATTCCAAGACTTTCGAGAATGTTTTTTAATCTCAAGTTTGAAATCGGACAACAAACAAAGAATATTTTTTTTCGTATGGTGTAATTACAAATTAACAATTTCGTGTTTCTCCTTTTACTTGTACTGTGAAAATATTTTATCGTGATTCTAGACCAAAGGGAAGTACCGTATAGGTTTTGAGGAGTCAGTTTGGTAGTATCAAAATATGTTATATAAATGGCTGTATCTTTTGATTGCATTGATTTAGATGCTTCACTTTTTTATATCGCCAGGAGACCGTAGACCTTCATATTTCAACTTGATACGTCTACTCGCTCCTGAGCAAAATGCTTGTAGACAGACAGACAGCAGTGTGACTCTAGTAGGGTTCTGTTTTTAGCGAACTGAGATACGGAACACTCTAAAGAGCGCGGTCACCCCCAAAACATTTGTCATGGCTATGGGCAGTGGCAAGGGAGTGGGGCTATATCCCTCCCCCCCCCTCCCCCAATAGAGTATTATACTACACTAGATAAAATGACTTCAGAAATCAGCGAATTTATTACCCCAAGAGATTCAATCTTTTTTTATATATAATTATGTAGCAGTATTGGTTGCACTGTATTTCAAACACATTTTAACAAAAAAATAAAAGCTGCAAATAGCTTAGTATCTAAACCAATAAATATCATTTAACTTAAAATGGGCGTCTTATTATTTATTAATGCACTTTTTTTTTACCCTGAACTCCAAAACAGTTACCAAAAACTACTTCAAGCAAAACCAAATTTTACCAGTTTGTCGGTGGAGGATCCAAACCCTTCTTTTTTAAGCGATATTTCATTCCCCCAAACTCCTTCCCGCCATTAGCCCCCCCCCCCCCCCGCCTTGACTGACTTCTAGAATCGCCGTCCAGTGTGGCCGTGCGGTTCTAGGCGCTTCAGTCTGGAACCGCGTGACCGCTACGGTCGCAGGTTCGAACCCTGCCTCGGGCATGGATGTGTGTGATGTCTTTAGGTAAGTTAGGTTTAAATAGTTCTAAGTTCTAGTGGACTGATGACCTCAGATGTTAAGTCTCATAGTGCTCAGAGCCATTTGGAACTTCTAGAATCACCCGCGATCATGGCAAGACTATTGCTTTGCGAACTCCTCAGCGCTATGCCCACAAACACGCAGTTGCTGTTGGGTTGTCTGCTCCTTCTGTGAGGTGAATCCTTCATGAAGAACTAAAATTTCATTGCTACAAATTGGCTGTGGTGCAGGAACTTAATCCACGCGATTTTGTTGTACGAGAAAATGCATGTGAAGCGCTCCTAGGCATGCCTTACGACAAACTTGTGATGAGGCTAACTTTCACCTTTCGGTATCTGTAAATAAGCAGAAGTGCACTATTGGAGCTCTCGTACCGCCAGACAACGTTTAACTGTCTGGTGCGCGCTATCGAGTTGGAATAATCGGTCCATTTTGTTTCTTTAAGAAAACCAACAGGCATCTTCAGTGATTTCTGTCCGTTATGTCGACATGATTCAAGAGTTTCAGGACGTGTCATCAGCTTAGAGGCGGGGAGGGGGGGGGGGGGGGGGGGGAGTGATCTGCAGTTAACCAGCACGGTCGCCTGCAAGTATTGAACTATCTAAAATCACTTGTTTACAACGATCGTTATAGGTTCTTGGCTCACCAGAAGAACAATATTCATCAAGCTGTCCCAACATACCGTCGATATGGCGGAAAGAGTTGAACGAAAATTCCTATTTCGACTAACGCAGTATACCGAGAATAATGGACACTATCTACTAGATATAATGTTTAAAACTGTGTAAATATAAGATTTAAATGTTGTACCTGATACTGTTCAAAGAATTAAATATATGTCTGCATTTTTTTTAATTGGACTACTAAATAAGCAAGTAGATGTGTCTCACCCTTTATTACCCTTAAATATTTAAGCGATGTGATGGGCTGCAGAATTTGAGCATTCCTCTTGTAATTGAATACTATGAGGTTCCCTCTCTCTTTATTGTTGGGTTTATCTCGATTTTAAGCGCATTAAAAGAGAGCTGTTTTCGATTACGGTGCATTTAAATTTTCCATTTTCTTACAGTTATCGTGTGATAACCGTTTCCCCTAACCGACAGCAGCCCCTCAATGAATAACCTGATGGTGTTTTGGTTCTGTCTCATAAAATCATCTGTGTATGGTGAGAACATTTTTGAGGCACATTCAATATTATTTTCATTTCTATTGAACATTCGCCAACCATTAGGCATATAATTTATTGGGTCTATTAATCAAAAATTCATCCAGTCGTTCGTACATCTGTGAAGATATTATGCATCTACAGATTGTAATGTATCAAATGGATCAAATGGCTCTGAGCACTATGGGACTTAACTTCTGAGGTCATCAGTCCCCTAGAACTTGTTGTTGTTGTTGTGGTCTTCAGTCCTGAGACTGGTTTGATGCAGCTCTCCATGCTACTCTATCCTGTGCAAGCTTCTTCATCTCCCAGTATCTACTGCAACCTACATCCTTCTGAATCTGCTTAGTGTATTCATCTCTTGGTCTCCCTCTACGATTTTTACCCTCCACAATGCCCTCCAATGCTAAATTTGTGATCCCTTGATGCCTCAAAACATGTCCTACCAACCGATCCCTTCTTCTAGTCAAGTTGTGCCACAAACTTCTCTTCTCCCCAATCCTATTCAATACTTCCTCATTAGTTATGTGATCTACCCATCTTATCTTCAGCATTCTTCTGTAGCACCACATTTCGAAAGCTTCTATTCTCTTCTTGTCCAAACTAGTTATCGTCCATGTTTCACTTCCATACATGGCTACACTCCATACGAATACTTTCAGAAACGACTTCCTGACACTTAAATCTATACTCGATGTTAACAAATTCCTCTTCTTCAGAAACGCTTTCCTTGCCATTGCCAGTCTACATTTTATATCCTCTCTACTTCGACCATCATCGGTTATTTTACTCCCTAAATAGCAAAACTCCTTTACTACTTTAAGTTTCTCATTTCCTAATCTAATTCCCTCAGCATCACCCGACTTAATTTGACTACATTCCATTATCCTCGTTTTACTTTTGTTGATGTTCATCTTATATCCTCCTTTCAAGACACTGTCCATTCCGTTCAACTGCTCTTCCAAGTCCTTTGCTGTCTCTGACAGAATTACAATGTCATCGGCGAACCTCAAAGTTTTTACTTCTTCTCCATGAATTTTAATACCTACTCTGAATTTTTCTTTTGTTTCCTTTACTGCTTGCTCAATATACAGATTGAATAACATCGGGGAGAGGCTACAACCCTGTCTTACTCCTTTCCCAACCACTGCTTCCCTGTCACGCCCCTCGACTCTTATAACTGCCATCTGGTTTTTGTACAAACTGTAAATAGCCTTTCGCTCCCTGTATTTTACCCCTGCCACCTTCAGAATTTGAAAGAGAGTATTCCAGTTAACATTGTCAAAAGCTTTCTCTAAGTCTACAAATGCTAGAAACGTAGGTTTGCCTTTTCTTAATCTTTCTTCTAAGATAAGTCGTAAGGTCAGTATTGCCTCACGTGTTCCAACATTTCTACGGAATCCAAACTGATCTTCCCCGAGGTCGGCTTCTACCAGTTTTTCCATTCGTCTGTAAAGAATTCGCGTTAGTATTTTGCAGCTGTGACTTATTAAACTGATAGTTCGGTAATTTTCACATCTGTCAACACCTGCTTTCTTTGGGATTGGAATTATTATATTCTTCTTGAAGTCTGAGGGTATTTCGCCTGTCTCATACATCGTGCTCACCAGATGGTAGTTTTTTGTCAGGACTGGCTCTCCCGAGGCCATCAGTAGTTCAAATGGAATGTTGTCTACTCCCGGGGCCTTGTTTCGACTCAGGTCTTTCAGTGCTCTGTCAAACTCTTCACGCAGTATCTTATCTCCCATTTCGTCTTCATCTACATCCTCTTCCATTTCCATAATATTGTCCTCAAGTACATCGCACTTGTATAAACCCTCTATATACTCCTTCCACCTTTCTGCCTTCCCTTCTTTGCTTAGAACTGGGTTGCCATCTGAGCTCTTGATATTCATACAAGTGGTTCTCTTTTCTCCAAAGGTCTCTTTAATTTTCCTGTAGGCAGTATCTATCTTACCCCTAGTGAGACAAGCCTCTACATCCTTACATTTGTCCTCTAGCCATCCCTGCTTAGCCATTTTGCACTTCCTGTCGATATCATTTTTGAGACGTTTGTATTCCTTTTTGCCTGCTTCATTTACTGCATTTTTATATTTTCTCCTTTCATCAATTAATTCAATATTTCTTCTGTTACCCAAGGATTTCTATTAGCCCTCGTCTTTTTACCTACTTGATCCTCTGCTGCCTTCACTACTTCATTCCTCAGAGCTACCCATTCTTCTTCTACTGTATTTCTTTCCCCCATTCCTGTCAATTGTTCCCTTATGCTCTCCCTGAAACTCTCTACAACCTCTGGTTCTTTCAGTTTATCCAAGTCCCATCTCCTTAAATTTCCACCTTTTTGCAGTTTCTTCAGTTTCAATCTGCAGTTCATAACCAATAGATTGTGGTCAGAATCCACATCTGCCCCAGGAAATGTCTTACAATTTAAAACTTGGTTCCTAAATCTCTGTCTTACCATTATATAATCTATCTGATACCTTTTAGTATCTGCAGGATTCTTCCAGGTATACAACCTTCTTTTATGATTCTTGAACCAAGTGTTGGCTATGATTAAGTTATGCTCTGTGCAAAATTATACAAGGCGGCTTCCTCTTTCATTCCTTCCCCCCAATCCATATTCACCTACTATGTTTCCTTCTCTCCCTTTTCCTACTGACGAATTCCAGTCACCCAAGAACCACTTAAACCCAACTAATCTAAGGACACCACACACATCCATGCCCGAGGCAGGATTCGAACCTGCGACCGTAGCGGTCGCACGGTTCCGGACTGAGGCACCTAGAACCGTTCGGCCACAACGGCCGGCTGTAATGTATCGTATGTGGATAACACAAATTGTATTTCACAAGAATGTGACGTTAGTAACATTGACCTGTAATCTCTGTGCATGTTTTCGTTTACCTTCACGTAAACGGCTATGGCCTGCGTTTTCTCCCAATTGTACAGAACTGCCTGCTGCGTGAGAGATTCTTGGGAAATATGTTGTGCAGCGTACTCCTAGAAAAATTAACGGGAATCCGTCAGGACGTTTTGCGCTGTTCATTTTTGAGAAGTTTTAATTTTTTTCTGTTTCGCAGTGCTTGTTTCAGCATCGTTCATTGTGAATTGCGTGGCAGTCCTTTGTTTATTTATTTTTATTTATTTATCTCTTGTTCCGGTGATCCATGTTGTGACACTATTACAGGATATGGAATGTGTCAATTTTACAAGCTTTTGGCAGAATTTATGGTAATACATAAAACAAAACAAAAACAGTCAACAGTAACTTAGGTCCCACTACAAAAAATACATTTTAGAGATAGATAGAGATTACAAAACAAAAAACAGTAACTTAGGTCGCTCTACAAAAAATACATTTTAGAGATAGATAAAGATTACAAAATAATAAGTGTTACAGACAAATAAATATTGCAAAATATGTGTTTACAATACAAAGATTTGGTATTACAAATACAAATTTGGGCATACTACAATACAAGAAATGTTAAACACTGTAGTTCAGGAACTCTTCTATTGTATAAAATGATCCTTGCAATAGGAACTGCCTTAGGGTTTTTTTAAACAAGAGATCATCATCTACCAAACAATTCTTGAAGGGAGGGCATTAAAAATCTTACAGCCACTGAACTGGACTCCTTTCTGCACCATACTTAGATTTGGCTGTTCATAGTGAATATCATGTTTCCTTCTAGAATTGTGAGTGTGATAAAGCTTCAGCTTCAGCTTAAAGATGGATTTGTCTTTCCTTATGAAGCACATCAACGAGAATATATATTGCACAGTGGATGTAAGTATTTCAAGCTTCTTAAAGGATTCCTGCATGTGGCTCTAGGATGGACTCCACACATGATCCTTATGGCTCTCTTTTGTACACATAGTACTTTTTTAGCCAGTGGCTGATTTCCCCAAAATATAATTCTAAATGCCATAATTGCATGAAAGTAACCATAATACGCTGACTTCATGGTTTCTATATTTCTATAAGAAGAAACAATGAGCAATGCATATGTTGCTGAACAATGCAAATGTTGGTATTGTAATTCTCTCTTCCGTGTGTTCATCTTTAGATTGGGAATTTGATATATCAATGCCCACGGCCTTAGCGCAGTGGTAACACCGGTTCCCGTCAGATCACCGAAGTTAAGCGCTGTCGGGCTGGGCTAGCACTTGGATGGGTGACCATCCGGTCTGCCGAGCGCTGTTGGCACGTGGGATGCACTCGGCCCTTGTGAAGCAAACTGAGGAGCTACTTGATTGAGAAGTAGAGGCTCCGGTCTCGGAAACTGGTATACGGCCGGGAGAGAGGTGTGCTGACCACATGACCCTCCGTATCCGCCTATGGTGAGGATGACACGACGGCCGGTCGGTACCGCTGGGCCTTCATGGTCTGTTCGGGAGCAGTTGTTTAGTTGTTAATTTGATATATCACCGCGTCGTCCGCAGCTTTAGTTCGAGTAGTACTCATATCCACAACCAATAGGTTTATATGGGTTTGAAGTGACAAATAACCTGCTCATTTCTCTCAAATCTTTCACGATGTGTGTGGCCGCCGCGCTAATCCGTCACTGGATGGTTCGACTCCCATTTCCAGTGTTAGTTTGGACCGTCTACGATATCGATCAGCAGGCAGTTGGCCGATGATAGGTGCGGCACGTCGATCAGTTTTACTATGAAATAACTCGATCAGTAAGTGTTATTGCGCACAGCCATGCTTTATAAACTAGTGAAAGCGTTCTCCTTACGTATCAAAGTGTGTAAAACAAAATTACGGTATCAATTAAACGTAAACATTTGACGCTGTCTTTAGCGGGGAAACGGAAAGTCCTTGTAAGGTTAGACAAAGGCGAGTCTCTTCCAAATATTACAAGTGAAGTGGGAGTTGGGGTTGTTCAACAACTGTTGAAGGATGCGGAAAAATGACGATTGTTGATGACAAAGAACTCAAAATATGCAAGACTTTGCAGAACCCTAAAAGTGAAGCTCTAGAGAATGCTTTGTGGGCGTGGATTGAACATGGTAGAAGAAAAAGAATTCCGTCATCTGGACCGATCATAAAAGAAAAGGCACGGACTTTGTATGAAAAATTAGATGGAAGCAAAGAAAATAAAAAATTTACAGCGAGTGAATGCTGGCTACATCGGTGGAAAAAGCGATATGGCATTCGAAATTTAATTAATTCCAGCGAGAAGTTGTGTGCTGGCGGAAGAGCTGCCCATGAATTTGTTTCGAAATTTGAAAACTTAGTTAAAGAGTTTGAGCTGTTCCCTGGTCAAGCGTATAACATTCGTGAGTGTGATTCACTACAAAATGCTCCCTACAAGAACACTTGGTGCACATAAAGAGTCAGTTGTGCGTCAATGAAGTACTGTGATAAGGTACGTACAGTTGTTAAACTTTCACTCACAGTAAGAATTCTAATCACACGATACAGACGGATTTTACAGTACACGTACTAAACTTTTGTGTAAGATTTTTTTTTTTTATTGTGTCGACGTTTTCTTTTCATTTTGTTGCTGTTTTGACATAGAACAATGTCTCAGACAGTATTTCCAGTACAAAATTGAAGTTGTACCATACTGTATTGTGGAGTTGCGGGTCGATAAAAGTGTTCCTATGGTAATCCGACCTGTTTTGCGTTCCGACCATACTTGCGATTCCGTAGCTGACGGATTAGCGACGTTCCACTGTAGTTCATTTAGGTGTCTCTGTTATTCTGGGCAGACGTTCAGGCAGAACGACCCCGTTTTCGAAACACCAAATGTAATACAGAACATTCGTGTGTCGCTCGTGCTTTTCAGCGTGTACCCAGTGCTCACGGGAGAGAGAAATACGCGCCCATTGCCAACGGCGCTGCTCGCCCAAGGTCATCCCAACAGTAAAACGAAGCAGTCTGCGTGCGTTTGCGGACCACCGGCTGAGACACGGCACGTTTCCACCCGCGATTGCCGCTTAACATCACGTTCGCGAACAAATGCCACTAGTTTTAAAAATGAAATTTTACACAACAGGTACTTATTTGCTGATCTGGTGGGCACGCGAGTTCTCGAAACTCGTTCACAATGCTACGGAATACGCGCTCGGTGAGTCGTAACTTAACTCCTGTAATTTCGTGAACGCTACAAGATATCGAAACGAGGTTTTCGGCAAATAATATTACGCAGAGGGGCACGTAATACTGTCGCATGTTTTAATCCCCCTCAAATCTTGCATTAGGCAACAGTTTAATTTTAAACGCACAGAAAACGTTAGGTACTTTACGCTTGCAGACCCAGCAAGATAAAAATGCAGAAAACCAGCAATTCACATGAACAACCAGGAAATTCAAAATGTCGCTGCGACAAAGTTTCTAACCGGCCGTGGTGGCCGAGAGGGTCTAGGCGCTTCAGTCTGGAACCGCGCGACCGCTACGGTCGCAGGTTCGAATCCTGCCTCGGGCATGGCTGTGTGTGATGTCCTTAGGTTAATTAGGTTTAAGTAGTTCTAAGTTCTAGGGGACTGATGACATCAGATGTTAAGTCCCATAGTGCTCAGAACCATTTGAACAAAATTTCTAGGCCTTTGCTTGCAAGAAAATCTAAAATGGAACTCTCACATATCGTCCTTAAACTCAAACTCTTAAAGTTTAACGTATGTAATCAGAGTGATATCCAGCAATGCAACTCACGAAACTGTAAAACGTATGTATTTTTCTCGCTACTGAGATATGGTGTTATCTTCGTGCGAGCAGGGCTTGCACACCAAGTGTTCCGTACAACCTTAATTATGTATATATGTAGTTCATCCACCCCAGTAATCAAGGATCGGGACGATTTTTGCCTATTATCGATATCTACAAGATACACGCCTACACGTTCCTGAGAAAATGGGTTCTCAAAGAGGACAGACAACAGCAGAATAACATAAAAATGAACTAGATACATCTGCCCGTTCCTGAGTAAAAAGGGTCTTAACCTGATTGCCACAAAAAAAAATCGTGTGATATAATTACAAATTAACACTTTTCGTATTTTTTTCAATTAGTTGTACCGTGAAACTTTGATTCCTGCCAAATTTCGCGATTCTAAGTCAACGGGAAGAGAACTATAGGTTTTGATGGGTGAGTTTTCGAGTATCAAAATATGTTGCACAAAAGGCCGTATTTTTTGACTGCAGTGACTTACAAGTATTAATTTTGTACACCACGAAGGGATTATAGACCTTAATATGTGACATAAATTTCAACTTAATACGTCAGCTCATTGCTGAGAGAAAGGGTTCAATAATCGTTGATTTTTTTTCCGCCTCTGTTTTTCGTTCGTTTTCTTTTTGATGGTCCCCATTCCCTGGAGAGCTGAAGTACCAATACGGTCAAACAAATGATAATGCATTTCAGTGCCTCAGCGTGTGGGTGGTGGGTTCTTCGCTCGGCGCATCTTTGCTCTCTGCTCTTGTCCAACACAATTTCTGTTCTTCGTCGCTCAGCCGGTTCGCAGGCATTCACATTTAATCATTTACGGATGTTTTCATCAATTAGTCTTCAACCAGAAAACTGTATTCTAAATGACAACATTCGTTCTAATTATAACAGCGTACTTAATGCTTCAATTTTTTCGATTTAATTTATTTTATTTTTCTGTCGAAAAGGCCGAACGATGCACGGTGGTCAAAAAGGCTGAACTGTGCAAGTTAATCCGCAATCGAAGAATCAGGAAGTTGCTGTATATACTTTTAATAATGTATTCGAAAACTCTTGGAAAGACGAGTGCAGTGATGTAACGCTTGTTAGTATTGGTGTTGAAACTTTTCGAAAAAAATAATCGAGAAATGTTCCTGAATGAAGGGCAAGGCGGTCGCAGTGTTGAAATGAAAAGGACGGTAATACATGTAGGTAATACACGTAATGTGCAGCTGATCGTGTAATTACTCTCCACATGGTCATTACTTGCACATCAAACAGGCACATCCATTCCGTACATTTGTCCCGTCTATCGCGAAAGTGCTACTCGAATAACCACGTCAAAATAGTTTTTCCACTTGCAAGGAGCGGTCCATAACGCTGGGAGCGACTTTTTGAAACCATCTACACGGTGATACAAGTAAGGACCCAGGGATTCCACCCTGCAGCCACGCACCTGGTGGGCCCTTATTTGCGAGTGATCGACGGAGAAAAATTCGAAATTCCTGTGATGCTCTAGAGCTTAAAGAAAGGAACGTGTCACACCCTGGTTGTGTAGCGTAATGGTTAACATCTTCGGACTCCATCAGAATAATTACGCGCCACTATTTTTAGTTAGCTTTACATGCGTGAACCACGTTGTTAACATGGAGATATTATTCATGCCGGGTATAGGCACTGGCTGAAACCAGTGGGTGTGGCAATCTGCCACGGTTTTGAACCCAAACCGAGGGATTCTCCCTTAAAACTCTTCGCGAAACAAGACGCGTATGACCAAATGACATTCATCCATTGCTTTATAGTCCAGGTTTTATGGCTTCCACACCACATTTGCGTCGATGATGAGTGGTTTTGAAATTCCAGCTCGCCCTCGAGTTCCCTGCTTATGGCGCTCCCTTTGTGTTGTTTCGATGCTGACAAATTTGCGAGTGCGACATTCAGGTCTGAAGTAACATCTGCAGCTGTTGTTGTTGTGGTCTTCAGTCCTGAGGCTGGTTTGATGCAGCTCTCCATGCTACTCTATCCTGTGCAAGCTTCTTCATCTCCCAGTACCTACTGCAGCCTACATCCTTCTGAATCTGCTCAGTGTATTAATCTCTTGGTCTCCCTCTACGATTTTTACCCTCCACACTGCCCTCCAATACTAAATTGGTGATCCCTTGATGCCTCAGAACATGTCCTACCAACCGGTCCCTTCTTCTAGTCAAGTTGTGCCACAAACTCCTCTCCTCCCCAATTCTATTCAATACCTCTTCATTAGTTATGTGATCTACCCATCTAATCTTCAGCATTCTTCTGTAGCACCACTATTCTCTTCTTGTCTAAACTATTTATCGTCCATGTTTCACTTCCATACATGGCTACACTCCATACAAATATTTTCAGAAACGACTTCCTGACACTTAAATCTATACTCGATATTAACAAATTTATCTTCTTCAAAAACGCTTTCCTTGCCAGTCTACATTTTATATCCTCCCTACTTTGACCGTCATCAGTTATTTTGCTCCCCAAATAGTAAAACTCCTTTACTACTTTAAGTATCTCATCTCCTAATCTAATTCCATCAGCATTACCCGATTTAATTCGAATACATTCCATTATCCTCATTTTGCTTTGGTTGATGTTCAGCTTATATCCTGTCCATTTCGTCAGCTGCTCTTCCAGGTCCTGTGCTGTCTCTGACAGAATTACAATGTCATCGGCGAAGCTCAAAGTTTTTACTTCTTCTCCATGGATTTTAATTCCTACTCCGAATTTTTCTTGTGTTTCCTTTACTGCTTGCTGAATATACAGATTGAATAACATCGGGCATAGCTACAGCCCTGTCTCACTCCCTTCCCAACCACTACTTCCCTTTCATGCCCCTCGACTCTTAAACTGCCATCTGGTTTCTGTACAAATTGTAAATAGCCTTTCCCTCCCTGTATTTCACCCCCGCCACCTTCAGAATTTGAAAGAGAGTATGCCAGTCAACATTGTCAAAAGCTTTCTCTAAGTTTACAAATGCTAGAAACGTAGGTTTGCCTTACCTTAATCTACTTTCTGAGATAAGTCGTAGGGTCAGTATTGCCTCACGTGTTCCAACATTTCTACGTAATCCAAACTGATCTTCCCCGAAGTCGGCTTCTACCAGTTTTTCCATTCGTCTGTAAAGAATTCGTGTTAGTATTTTGCAGCCGTAGCTTATTAAATTGACGGTAGTTTTCACATCTGTCAACATCTGCTTTCTTTGGGATTGGAATTATTAAATTCTTCTTGAAGTCTGAGGGTATTTGCCTGTCTTATACATCTTGCTCACTAGATGGTAGAGTTTTGTTAGACCTTGCTCTCCCAAGGCTGTCAATAGTTCTAATGGAATGTTGTCTAGTCCCAGGGCCTTGTTTCGACTTAGATCTTACAGTGCTCTGTCAAACTCTTCATGCAGTATCATATCTTCTATTTCATCTTCTTCCATTTCTATAATGTTGTCCTCAAGAACACCGCCCTTGTATAGACCCTCTATATACTCCTTCCACCTTTCTGCTTTCCCTTCTTTGCTTCGAACTGGGTTTCCATCTGAGCTCTTGATATTCATACAAGTTGTTCTCTTTTCTCAAAAGGTCTCTTTAATTTTCCTGTAGGCAGTATCTATCTTACCCCTATTGATATAAGCCTCTACATCCTTACATTTATCCTCCAGCCATCCCTACTTAGGCATTTTGCACTTCCTGTCGATCTCATTTCTGAGACGTTTGTATTCCTTCTTGCCTGCTTCATTTACTGCATTTTTATATTTTTCTCCTTTCATCAATTACATTCAATATCTCTTCTGTTACCCAAGGATTTCTATTAGCCCCCGTCTTTTTACCTACTTGATCCTCTGCTACCCCCACTATTTCATCTCTCAAAGCTACCCATTCTTCTTCTACTGTATTTCTTTCCCCCAATCTTGTCAATCGTTCCCTAATGCTCTCCCTGAAGCTCTCTACAACCTCTGGTTCTTTCAGTTTATCCAGGTCCCATCTCCTTAAATTCCCACCTTTTTGTAGTTTCTTCAGTTTTAATCTACAGTTCATAACCAATAGATTGTGGTCAGAGTCAACATCTGCCCCTGGAAATGTCTCAATTTAAAACCTGGTTCCTGAACCTCTGTCTTATAATTATATGATCTATCTGAGACCTGTCAGTATCTCCAGGCTTCTTCCATGTATGCAACCTTCTATTATGATTCATGAACCAAGTGTTAGCTATGATTAAGTTACGCTCTGTGCAAAATTCTACCAGGCGGCTTCCTCTTTCATGTCTTAGCCCCAATCCATATTCACCTACTATGTTTCCTTCTCTTCCTTTTCCTACTATCGAGTTCCAGTCACCCATGACAATTAAATTTTCGTCTCCATTCACCATCTGAATAATTTCTTTTATTTCATCATACATTTCTTCAATTTCTTCGTCATCTGCAGAGCTAGTTGGCATATAAACTTGTACTACTGTAGTAGGTGTGGGCTTCGTATCTATCTTGGCCACAATAATGCGTTCACTATGCTGTTTGTAGTAGCTTACCCGCAGTCCTATTTTCCTATTCATTATTGAACCTACTCCTGCATTACCCCTATTTGATTTTGTATTTATAACCTTGTAGTCACCTGTCCAAAAGCCTTGTTCCTCCTGCCACCGAACTTCACTAATTCCCACTCTATCTAACTTTAACCTATCCATTTCCCTTTTTAAAGTTTCTAACCTACCTGCCCGATTAAGGGATCTGACATTCCACGCTCCGACCCGTAGAACGCCAGTTTTCTTTCTCCTGATAACGACGTCCTCCTGAGTATTCCCCGCACGGAGATCCGAATTGGGGACTATGCTACCTCCGGAATGTTTTATCCAAGAGGACGCCATCATCATTTAACCATAAAGTAAAGCTGCATGCCCTCGGGAAAAATTATGGCTGCCGTTTCCCTTCGCTTTCAGCCGTTCGCAGTACCAGCACAGAAAGGCCGTTTTGGTTAGTGTTACAAGGCCAGATCAGTCAATCATCCAGACTGTTGCCCCTGCAACTACTGAAAAGGCTGCTGCCCCTCTTCAGGAACCACACGTTCGTCTGGCCTCTCAACAGATACCCCTCCGTTGTGGTTGTACCTACGGTACGGCTATCTGTATCGCTGATGCACGCAAGCCTCTCCACCAACGGCAAGGTCCATGGTTCATGGGGGATCGTTTTCTTATTTTCCGTCACAATCCCCTGTAATGACCATCTGCCACGATCACTCAACACACAGTTTCATCCACGTTGTGTCTCAGCGGATGATGTTTTTCTGCCTTTCCTGTCTGCGGTATAAATCTCTGATATGGTATCTATTGAAAAACCAAACGCTTCATTCCGCCTTGTTTACGGAAGCACCCACCATATGAGCACCGACAATACGCCCACGCTCGAACGCACGTGGCTCCGACATACTGCATTCACAACTACACAGAACATTGTTGTGACCACGACTGACGCGGGCGACGTATTGAGGACATTCCACAGTTCCTGTTCGCGGTCTAACACTACAGCACAAGCTGCAGGCTTGGCAAGCATCGGCATTTATGTTCAGGCGTGCATTTCTCACAGTTTTTGCATATTTTCGTTCACCCCCAGGTCCCCACCCCTCCCTACTCACGTTCACAATTTTAGATTTCGTGTGAGGCAGTGGACAAGACTGTCCCAGACATAAAATAGTTCCATTCCCTCAACCCGACAAGTGTTTTCCGGAGATTCCCCTTGCTCATCAGGCGAAAACTGGAAAACCATTCCCAAACATTCCGAATAGTATTCCCCCCCGTTCCCAGCCCGACGGGATTTTCGGGAGCAAACGACGAAGCTCTACAACCACCCTCCCTGCTATTCCGAGTGTGGAAAGAAATATGAGATAAAACATTCTGTGTGGGCAGTTGGGTTCTGCGCCGTATATCTCTCTTATAAATGTAAATGTCGTGTGACTATGGCCTCCCCTCGGGCAGACCGTTCGAAGGGTGCAAGTCTTTCGATTTGACGCCACTTTGGCGACTTGCGCATCGGTGGGGAATGATAATGATAATGATTAGGACAACACAACACCCAGTCCCTGAGCGGAGAAAAATCTCCGACCCAGCCGTAGGACTGACATTCTGTCGCGCTGACCACTCAACTACCAGGGGCGGACTATATCTTTCTTGGAAACGTTGGTATAAAATCCCAAAAAGCGTTTCGTATTTATATGCAATGTAATTATCAGTCTCTTTAATATGTTGCTTCTATGGAGTAGTATACTGGTTACCCATGTTAGGACTGTTGCTGTACTCTGTCTGCCGACGGACCGACTACATAATATCTTTGCACCATTCCCTTTTTTTTCGTTTCCTTTTCGATGCTGCCTTAGCTCTCGCATTCACTCGGCACTGGACCTTGTATGCTTTTTGGATTCTTTTCGACTCGGGCTTTCCTCTGACTCGTGTTTTCTATCATTCTGAGCGTATTTGCGAGTCATATGAGTCAATGTCTTTTATTCTTCTTCTTTTCCTTGTGCCCTTGTCCCACATCGGCGCGGATCAGCAGGGTTATTGACAGGTTTGGCATGGCTAATTTTAAGGATGGCTGTTCCTACCCCGTTACCACCTGGGACAGAATATATGTACCGCAGTTGTCTGCGTGTAGTGTGTACGAGGTCTGTTCAAAAAAAATCTGGAACATGTGTAATTTCGCGTCAATGGTGTGTTGGAGCGAAATGCAGTTGGCACCCCCCCCCCCCTTTCCCAAACGCCTGTGTTGTTTAACGTGTAACTGCCGAAAGTTTGAAAGTTCGAAAGTTAGTTACTGTTCAGTGCTGTATCGAGTAGAACGTTGTGTCGCAAAGTTTGCGAATTTCGAGCTGGCAGAGTTAGAGGACCAACGCGTCTGCTTTAAATTTTGCGTGAAACTCGAAAAGGCCTTTACAGAGACATACCAAGTGAAGCAGTTAGTGTACGGCGATGTTACGAATGGTTCACGCGGTTTACAAATGGCCGCACGGAAGTTAAAGACGACCCTCCTACGTGCGTGCTAATCTTAGACTGACTGACTGAGAGATTGCAGTAGAATGTAACCGTTCAGCTGGATCACGTCATGTAATCCTGAGACAGCATCTTGGAGTGCACCAGGGTGCCGCGAAGTTCGTCCCACGGCTCATGAGTCAAGACCAGAAAGACTGCGAAGTCACTATGCTGCCTCACGCTACGTACTCTCCGCACGTGGTCCCTGCGGACTTTCTTTTATATTCAAATTTTGAAACGCAGTTAAAAGGGAGAAGATTTGCAATGATAGACGGGATAAAAGAAAATTCGCTGACGGCGCTTCGCAAAATCCAGCAAGAGGCATACCAAGACTGCTTCCGGAGATGGAAACGGCGTTTGGAGCGGTGTATCGGTTGCGTAGGAGCGTATTTCCAAGAAGACCGTGCACAATAAGTAAAAGGAAGCCTAGAATCATTTTGCGGACAAAGTTCCGGAATTTTTTTGAACAGGCCTCGTATTCGTGTGAAAGTGAACGAACAGTTTTTTAAACGTTTGCGTACGTGAGGCGAGCCTTGGGTATCAGCGCAACATTCACCTGTAGAGATGTGGGAAACCGTCTAAAACCCGCGTCTTGGCTGGCCTAAACACCACCCTCTACGGTAATCCGCCGAATAGATTCCACCCGCTAACATGGCGGTGAGTCGACATCTTTCATTATTTCGCATTTTGAATTTAATACCGAGTAATACTTTTATTTTCTCGCTTTGAAAAAGCTGAAATAAAACAAGGTGGTTTATTGTTTGTTTGTGTATTATTTTTGCACAATTAAGTTTACAACAACTTAGGGAAATAATTTTTCCACGGTATTTTGCGTCACATCTTAAATCCGTGTACGACGTTTCATTTTAATGGCTTTAACATCCGGAGAGAAAATGTATATTGTATGCAATCTGTACAAGTTTGTAGAGTGGGTAAGGAATAAAATTTCGTCATAGCCTTTCAAAACGATTAAAACTGGGATGTTGCTTGTCGGGACAGTTTCCATCACACTGGACGAAAGCAGTAAACACACCAATTTTTAAACATGGAAACAGAAAAGATTGTAACAACTGCAGAGGTATCTCTTTAATCAGCGTTGTGGGTAAAATCTTCTCAGGTATTGTTGAAAGGAAAGTGCGAGTATTAGTTGAGGACAAATTGGATGAAAATCAGTGTGGATTTAGGCCTCTTAGAGATTGTCAAGACCAGATCTTTAGCTTACGGCAAATAATGGAGAACTGTTACGAGTGGAACAGGGAATTGTATCTATGCTTTATAGTACATCTAGAAAAGGCGTATGACCAGGTTCAAAGGAGGAAGTTATTGTCTGTTCTACGATATTATGGAATAGGAGGCAAACTTTTGCAAACAATTAAAGGTCTTTACATGGATAGTCAGGCAGCAGTTAGAGTTGACGGTAAACTGAGTTCATGGTTCAGAGTAGTTTCAGGGGCAAGACAAGGCTGCAACCTGTCTCCACTGTTGTTCATATTATTTATGGATCATATGTTGAAAACAATAGACTGGCTGGGTGAGATTAAGATATGTGAACACAAAATAAGCAGTCTCGCATATGCGGTGACTTAGTTGTGATGGCAGATTCGATTGAAAGTTTGCAAAGTAATATTTCAGAGCTAGATCAGAAATGTAAGGACTGTGGTATGAAGATAAGCATCTCCAAAACGAAAGTAATGTCAGTAGAAAAGAGATATAAACGGATTGAGTGCCAAATAGGAGGAACAAACGTAGGACAGGTGAACGGTTTCAAGTACTTAGGATGCATATTCTCACAGGATGGCAACATAGTGAAAGAACTGGAAGCGAGGTGTAGCAAAGCTAATGCAGTGAGCTCTCAGCTACGATCTACTCTCTTCTGCAAGAAGGAAGTCAGTACCAAGACTATCTGTGCACCGTTCAATTTTTCGACCAACTTTGTTGTATGGGAGCGAAAGCCGGGTGGATTCAGGTTACCTTATCAATAAGGTTGAGTTGAAAAAAGAGACAGCATTGGTCGTATATTTTTTACTATCGCAAAATCGATTTTCTGTCACTGAGTGACCATCTTCAGTGCTATATTGTATAACTTAAATTAGGATGCATTGTTGTCACTAAGCTTACGGCAATCACAAGATGGTCACTCAGTGACAGAAAATCGATTTTGCGATAGTAAAAAATATACGACCAATGCTGTCTCTTTTTTCAAGTATACCTGTTATCTGGTCGTGGTGCACAAGACAACATGGAGTCGCCAATCAATAAGGTTGAGGTTACGGATATGAAAGTAGGTAGGATGATTGCAGGTACTAGTAGATGGGAACAATTGCAGGAGGGTGTCCACAATGAGGAAATCAAAGAAAAACTGGGAATGAACTCTATAGATGTAGCAGTCAGGGCCAACAGGCCTAGATGGTGGGGTCATGTTACACACATGGGAGAAGCAAGGTTACCCAAGAGACTCATGGATTCAGCAGTAGAGGGTAGGAGGAGTCGGGGTAGACCAAGGGGAAGGTACATGGATTTGGTTATGAATGATTTTGAAGTAATAGGCTTAACATCAGAAGAGGCACCAATGTTAGCACTGAATAGGGGATCATAGAGGAATTTTATAAGGGGGACTATGCTCCAGACTGAACGCTGAAAGGCATAATCAGTCTTAAATAATGATGATGATGATGATGATGATGTTGCTTGTCCGGTAAACCTTAGTCTTGTAGAGTCGGAAATGTGGGGGAACGGGAATTCAGGTAACAAAGGACCAGTGCATTTAAGTTACAGCTCGTTCTCCGCAGTTGACCAGGTAGCGGTGGCTAGTGAAGAGAATGATACCAGTACCTGCTTTATTCTAAGAAAATTATTAGAATAATATGATAAGGGGAAATTAAATTTTCCAAAGACAATACCTATGCTGTGGAGAAAGTGTAGGAAACATAATAGTAGATGGGCCAGCGCATCAAGGCAAGTGAAAAATTTAAATACATCCTTAGACAAAAAAAAAAAAAAAAAAAAAAAAAAAAAAAAAAAAAAGAAGCACCACGTAGGAACTGTCAAAATGGGACGGAAATCGGTTGGTTGTTTCCGTGGGAGGAGACCAAACAGCGAGGTCATCGGTCACACCTGATGAGGGAAGGATGGAGAAGGAAGACGGCCGTGCCCTTTCATAGGTACCATCCCGGCATTTACTTGAAGCGGTTTAGGGAAATCAGACAAAACCTAAATCAGGATTGCTGGACGCGGGTCTGAACCGTCGTCCTCCGTAATGAGAGTCCAAAGTGCTAGCCACAGGGCCACCTCGCTCCGTTGGACGGAATTCAGTAGATGCGATGTACGAGGGCAGTTCAATAAGTAATGCAACACATTTTTTTTCTCGGCCAATTTTGGTTGAAAAAACCGGAAATTTCTTGTGGAATATTTTCAGACATTCCCGCTTCGTCTCGTATAGTTTCATTGACTTCCGACAGGTGGCAGCGCTGTACGGAGCTGTTAAAATGGCGTCTGTAATGGATGTGTGTTGCAAACAACGGGCAGTGATCGAGTTTCTTTTGGCGGAAAACCAGGGCATCTCAGATATTCATAGGCGCTTGCAGAATGTCTACGGTGATCTGGCAGTGGACAAAAGCACGGTGAGTCGTTGGGCAAAGCGTGTGTCATCATCGCCGCAAGGTCAAGCAAGACTGTCCGATCTCCCGCGTGGGGGCCGGCCGTGCACAGCTGTGACTCCTGCTATGGCGGAGCGTGCGAACACACTCGTTCGAGATGATCGACGGATCACCATCAAACAACTCAGAGCTCAACTTGACATCTCTGTTGGTAGTGCTGTCACAATTGTTCACCGGTTGGGATATTCAAAGGTTTGTTCCTGCTGGGTCCCTCGTTGTCTAACCGAACACCATAAAGAGGAAAGGAGAACCATCTGTGCGGAATTGCTTGCTCGTCATGTGGCTGAGGGTGACAATTTCTTGTCAAAGATTGTTACAGGCGATGAAACATGGGTTCATCACTTCGAACCTGAAACAAAACGACAATTAATGGAGTGGCGCCACACCCACTCCCCTACCAAGAAAAAGTTTAAAGCCATACCCTCAGCCGGTAAAGTCATGGTTACAGTCTTCTGGGACGCTGAAGGGGTTATTCTGTTCGATGTCCTTCCCCGTGGTCAAACGATCAACTCTGAAGTGTATTGTGCTACTCTTCAGAAATTGAAGAAACGACATCAGCGTGTTCGTAGGCACAAAAATCTGAACGAACTTCTCCTTCTTCATGACAACGCAAGACCTCACACAAGTCTTCGCACCCGAGAGGAGCTCACAAAACTTCAGTGGACTGTTCTTCCTCATGCACCCTACATCCCCGATCTCGCACCGTCGGATTTCCATATGTTTGGCCCAATGAAGGACGCAATCCGTGGGAGGCACTACGCGGATGATGAAGAAGTTATCGATGCAGTACGACGTTGGATCCGACATCGACCAGTGGAATGGTACCGTGCAGGCATACAGGCCCTCATTTCAAGGTGGCGTAAGGCCGTAGCATTGAATGGAGATTACGTTGAAAAATAGTGTTGTGTAGCTAAAAGATTGGGGAATAACCTGGTGTATTTCAATGCTGAATAAAACAACCCCTATTTCAGAAAAAAAAGGGTTGCATTACTTATTGAACTGCCCTCGTACATGCACATAAAAACAAGTGATTACAATTTCAAAAATACTGGATGATTCATTCGAGGTAAAGAGCTTCGCAAATTGAGCGAGTCAATAACGCGTTGAATTTCTGAGGTCATCAGTCCCCTGGAACTTACAACTACTTAAACCTAACAAACCTAAGGACATCACACACATCCATGCCCTAGGCAGGATTCGAACCTGCAACCGTAGCGGTCGCGCGGTTCCAGACTTTAGTGCCTAGAACCGCTCGGCCACCTCGGCCGGCGCGTTGATCCAACTCTGGGTCTTACGCGGCTTAGCATTTACTGATAGAGTTGTTGAATGTCCTCCGAGGATTATCGTACCAAATCGTTCGACTGGCGCGTTAGTTTGTCAAAATCCCGAGCTGGTTGGCAGTCCTTGCCCATAATGCTCCAAACGTTCTCAATTGAGGAGAGATCCAGCGACTTCCTGGTCAAGGCATGGTCTGGCAAAGCGCGAAGACTCGCAGTATAAATTCTCGCCGTGTGCGGGGCGGCATTATCTTGCTCAAATGTAAGCAAAGCGTGGCTTGCTATGAAGGGCAATAAAACGGCGTAGAACGTTGTCGAAGGGCCGCTGTGCTGTAAGGGTGCCGCGCTTGACGACCGGAATTTAAAGAAATGACACCCCAGACCAGCCGTATGGAGTAGGACTGTCTTCAGTGACAAGTCCTACTTCCAGATGGCCAGCAAACACGTATGTGGAGACCAGGGAGTGCTTTGAGCTTACTGAAAAAAAATAAAATGAGAGTTGTGGAAGTGAGGCTATCGTAGAAGATCGTGTAGCCTATCTCGGCGAGACCATGTCAGAAATACAATGATTAGGGAACCGACCCAGACTCAGGGAAGTATCACAGACAGAACAGCAGGTCGCCTCGCAGGGGCCAATGCGAAAGACAGATGGCCAACGATCTTGATGCACGACCACAGGGGAGAAGAGGAATAAGACAGATATGTGGGATGCGGCGACAGCTAAGGGAGAGAACGTTTCACACGCATTAATCGCCATGGGTAAGATTTTTGAGCATCTCATCTTGTATAATAGGCTCCTCCTCCACATGAGTTCTTCGACAGCTGTAAGGAAATTACTTTATCGTGCCAACGACATTATAACAGCTGCGTTTTTAAAACCGCGTTTACACAGATTTAGTTTTAAATACACTACTGTCCATTAAAATCGCTACACCAAGAAGAAATGCAGATGATAAACGGGTATTCATTGGACAAATATATTATACTAGAACTGACATGTGATTACATTTTCACGCAGTTTGGGTGCATAGATCTTGAGAAATAAGTACCCAGAACAACCACCTCTGGCCGTAATAACGGCCTTGATACGCCTGGACATTGAGTCAAACAGAGCTTGGATGGCATGTACAGGTACAGCTTCATGCAGCTTCAACACAATACCACAGTTCATCAAGAGTAGTGACTGGCGTATTGTGACGAGCCAGTTGTTCGGCCACCATTGACCAGACGTTTTCAGTTGGTGAGAGATCTGGAGAATGTGCTGGCCTGGGCAACAGTCGAACATTTTCTGTATCAGGAAAGGCCCGTACAGGACCTGCGACATGCGGTCGTGCATTGTCCTGCTGAAATGTAGGGTTTTGCAGGCATCGAATGAAGGGCAGAACCACGGGTCGTAGCACATCTGAAATGTAACGTCCACTGTTCAAAGTGCCGTCAGTGCGAACATGAGGTGACCGAGACGGGTAACAAATGGCACCCCATACCATCACGCCGGGTGATACGCCAGTATGGCGATGACGAATCCACGCTTCCAATGTGCGTTCAGCTCAATGTCGCCAAACACGGATGCTACCATCATGATGCTGTAAACAGAACCTGCATTCATCCGAAAAAATGACGTTTTGCCGTTCGTGCACCCAGGTTCGTCGTTGAGTGCACCATCGCAGGCGCTCCTGTCTGTGATGCAGCGTCAAGGGCAACCGCAGCCACAGTCTCCGAGCTGATAGTCCATACTGCTGCAGACTTCGTCGAACTGTTCGTACAGATGGGCATTGACTTGCTAACGTACCCGTCTGTTGACTCAGGGATCGAGACGTGGCTGCACGATCCGTTACAGCCATGCGGATAAGATGCCTGTCATCTCGACTGCTAGGGATACGAGGCCGTTGGGATCCAGCACGGCGTTCCGTATTACTCTCCTGAACCCACCGATTCCATATTCTGCTAACAGTCATCGGATCTCGACCAACGCGAGCAGCAATGTCGCGATACGATAAACCACAATCGCGATAGGCTACAATCCGACCTTTTTCAAAGTCGGAAACGTGACGGTACGCATTTCTCCTCCTTACACGAGGCATCACAACAACGTTTCACCAGGCAACGCCGGTCAACTGGTGTTTGTTTATGAGAAATCGGTTGGAAAGTTTCCTCGAGTCAGTACTTTGTAGGTGTCGCCACCGGCGCCAACCTTGTGTGAATGCTCTGAAAAGCTAATCATTTGCATATCACAGCATGTTCTTCCTGTCGGATAAATTTCGCGTCTGCAGCACGTCATCTCCGTGGTATAGTAATTTTAATGGCCAGTAGTGTATGTTCCGCAACAATGTTCATAACATCGTTTTCAGCTCTGCCGGACTATGTTGCACACGCGGCGACAGTTGCCAGTGGCTGTATCGGAACAGCTCAGACGGGACATTGTGGCCGCTAAATGCCACTGTATGATCTAGTGTTTGTTTATATTACGACTTCCTGTGACCAGTTCAAATACCGTACCTGTTATCGTGTCAAGATTACGGATGTTTAATCTTATCGCACTCTTTTGAGGCAGGGAAGAACCCGTGGAATGTGTGAAGTGGAAATTCCGGGCTGGAACTGGACTCCTCCGAAGAATCGCTGCTGTAGGCTTGCTTAATACCACAACACTGGAGCAGAAAAGAAGCTGCAGTGTCTGCTAACGTGGTACCGGCGAACTGTATCAAGTAGACCTTACTGTTTGAGGCGAAAATAATTTGCTGTAAGAGAACAGAGGAACTGCTATTGAACGTGGGTATGGCAGGGGGATCGACAAAGGCTATAGATTACCCTGCCATATTCGTTAGTAGCTGCGTCCATACGATGCCTGTTTTCTGTTCAGCTTTGCGCGTGCGCACACATGTCCAACAGCCAACTACGCTTGCGGATTAGTGCATGTACAATTTCCTCAAATGGAGACTGTATGTCGGTTGGTCGATTTGGGGAGGAGGGGACCAGACAGCAAAGTCATCGGTCCCATCAAATTAGGGAACGACGGGGAAGCATGTCGGCCGTGCCCTTTCAAAGGAACCATCCCGGCATTTGTCCGAATCGATTTAGGGAAATAAGGGAAAACGTAAATCAGCATGGCCGGACGCCGGTTTGAACTGTCGTCTTCACAAATGCGAGTCCAGTGTCCTAACCACTGCGCCACCTCGCTCGGTCAGACCGTGCTTCGTGGGTTCAGTGGGAATCTGGGTACGGTGGGAATCTCTTGCGCTCTTTAGCACACGACAGACCACGTGTGTTTCTTCTGTAGTGTGCTGAGGTTTATACAGTAAGGCGATCTACGGGGTGACCAAAAGTCAGTATAAATTTGAAAATAAACCACGGAATAATGTAGATAGAGAGGTAAAAATTGACACATATGCTTGGAATGACATGGGGTTTTATTAGAACAAAACAAAAAACAAATTTTACAAAATGTCCGACAGATGGCGCTGGACAGCAAAACGTCAGTAACTGCTACCGCGACGGGTCAGAGGTACGCCGATATGTTACAAAATCGCATCATCCCCAGCCTGGCTGATAAACACCTGCTGGATATTTATGCTGGATGGCGCTCCACCCCATATTGCTAGACGCGTGAAAGATCTCTTGCGCGCGTCGTTAGGTGATGATCGTGTGCTCAGCCGCCACTTTCGTCATGCTTGGCCTCCCAGGTCCCCAGACCTCAGTCCGTGCGATTATTGGCTTTGGGGTTACCTGAAGTCGCAAGTGTATCGTGATCGACCGACATCTCTAGGGATGCTGAAATACAACATCCGACTCCAATGCCTCACCATAACTCCGTACATGCTTTACAGTGCTGTTCACAACATTATTCCTCGACTACAGCCATTGTTGAGGAATGATGGTGGACATATTGAGCATTTCCTGTAAAGAACATCATCTTTGCTTTGTCTTACTTTGTTATGCTAATTATTGCTATACATATTGAGCATTTCCTGTAAAGAACATCATCTTTGCTTTGTCTTACTTTGTTATGCTAATTATTGCTATTCTGATCAGATGAAGCGCCATCTGTCGGACATATTTGAACTTTTGTATTCTTTTGGTTCTAATAAAACCCCATGTCATTCCAAGCATGTGTGTCAATTTGTACCTCTCTATCTACATTATTTCGTGATTTATTCAGTTTTCAAATTTATACTGACTTTTTGATCACCCGGTATGTGCAATAATGTCCGTTAACTCCAAAGAAAGCACCAGAAATTTATAGATAATAACGGACAAAGAAGTCGTGTGGAATGCCACTTTTGAAGATTATTTCGATAAAAATTTAAGATATGATGCCCTGGACGTCAAGCACTGAATAAAATCTGTCCGATTATATCGCTGTACAGGAAAAGTCTCTTATGGCGACTTAATAGCACAACTGAGGAGCCTGACATCTGAAAAAAAAAAAAAAAAGATGGGTAGGTCGAGCTCCTAACGAACCGCTAGGAACTGAAATGGACGATACAAAAACACAACCTCCGTTCTCGTGGATTCCGGTGACTATGTCATCACCGAATATGTCAAGTACAAGGGTTTTAATCCATATAAAATATCCTTTGATTGAAATCGTGTAAACAACTTTTATAACACAAAATACAAGTGGCGTATCGAATGTCATTAAGCGTCACAGAACGACTAAGAACCTCCCTTAAGTATTTTCCAGTTTCAGGAATAATCACTGAAATGCTTTGTTTTGAAATGCGCAATAAATACACAAACTGGTATATACGTCGCCAGTTACTGGCTACAGAAATGTTATTGACAGGCTTTTCGCTGCAGTTTCCCAAGCAAAAAATCTAAGATCCCGCTGTGACCTTCTTCTGAAGTTTGTAAACAAAACGCCGCCGTCATTTGCTCGGAACCGCCTGTATGTTATCGTTTTCTGTCGCCTTATCGTCACAACATACGCAGCACTAATTTCCAAACAAAGAAGGGGGTTCGCGGGAGACTGCTTGCGCAACGTGTGGACGCGAAAACGCGCATGCGTTCATGCGCTATTTGCACGGATTTCTGTGCGTACGCCTTTATTCCCGCGCGTCTGCAATTGCGTACGAGGAAGAGGCATCGTGTAGACACATCTTAATTCTTGCTCACATCCTGAACGGGGCCTCCCCAGTTCTGGATCGGCGGCGTCGGGAGGCTTCAAGCTGTGTCTGTTTTGTGTCGGGTCGCTGCAAACAGTGGCGATCTAAAAATATGCTACCCGCGCGTCTACAGCAGCCATTACGAAATGATCGTCGCGCCATGAGCTGCACGCGTAATGAACCACGAAAGCGCGCACGGTCTTGCCATCTTGTTGAGCTTCGGTGGGCGCGGATCTACATCTACATCTGTACACCGCAAGACACTTTACGGTGTGTGGTGGAGGGTACTTTGTGTACCAGTGTCACAGCCCCCTCAATTGTTCCAGCTGTGAATGGTTTGCGGGAAGAAAGATTGCTGGTAATGCTCCTTGTGCACTTGAATTCTCTGAACGTACGAGGGCAGTTTGATAAGTCTGGTCAAAAAGAAGAAAATATGTTTGTTTCGTAAACGACTCACCTTACTTCTCGACGTAGTCGCCTTTGAGCGATATACAATTCATCCAGCGATCCTCCAGCTTTTTCATCCCATTGGACAAACAGGTTCTGTAAAACTCTGCAAAATTCTCGTCGAATGCAATTTTCAGTTCATTTGAAATTTCTTCCCGGCAAGCCAAGTTTCAAGTTGGGGAACAGGAAAAATTCACTTAGGACTAAATGTTCAAAAATGGTTCAAATGGCTCTGAGCACTATGCGACTTAACTTCTTAAGTCATCAGTCGCCTAGAACTTAGAACTAATTAAACCTAACTAACCTAAGGACATCACACACATCCATGCTCGAGGCAGGATTCGAACCTGCGACCGTAGCGGTCGCTCGGTTCCAGACTGTAGCGCCTAGACTAAGTGTAGCAAATAGGGTGGATGAAGAACCAATTCAGAGCCCAATTCGCGCAGTTTCTCCGTTGTTGTCGCCGATGTTTAGGATGGTGCACGATCATGGTGAAAGAGCACCCTTTTGCGTGCCACCCTTGGTCCTTTTCCAGTTAGCGCAAGTTTCGGACGATCCAGCATTGAAGCCTAGTAGAGTCCAGTTATTGTTCGGCTATTTTCCAGGACGTCTTTGAGGATTATTCCTTGGGAGTCCCAAAAAACGGTGGCCACCACGAGCCGACAAAATGGTCTTTGCCTTCTGTCGTTGCCTTCCATGGGCCTTTGTCTTTTGTTTTGACTCTAGTGTGTAATGATGGCTCCAGGTTTCATCAACAGTCACAAATCGGCGCAAAAGTCTTGCCGACTGCAATTAAACATCGCCAGACATTGTGTTGAAATGTTGTGCTTTTGCTCTTTTGGTCTACTCGCACACAGCTTCTGCATAGCCAGTTCTCCGTGAAGGGTATTATGCACTCGCTCTATTGAGACGCCTACTGTCTCAACAATCTCACGAATTCGTTTTCGACGGTCTTGGATTACCATACCATGCCGTTTGTCAATGGTTTCTTTTGTGGTGACCTCAACTGGACATCCGGAGCGCGCTTCGCTTTCTGTGGCCGGCCCGAGTGGCCGAGCGAAAAAAAAAAAAAGCGGTTCTAGGCGCTTCAGTTTGGAACGGCGCGACCTCTACGGTCGCAGGTTCGAATCCTGCCTCGGGCATGGATGTGTGTGATGTCCTTAGGTTAGTTAGGTTTAAGTGGTTCTAAGTTCTAGGGGGCTGATGACCTCAGAAGTTAAGACCCATAGTGCTCAGAGCCATTTTTTCGCTTTCGGTGCTTGTCCGGCCGCGTTTAAAGCTATTAATTCAAAGGTAACTGGTCTTCAATGGTGGCGCAGAGTCCGCGTGAATTTCATCCAGTTCTGTATTGATTTGTGGGGCAGTCCAACGGTTCAAGTGAAAATACAGGGTGATTCAAAAAGAATACCACAACTTTAGGAATTTAAAACTCTGCAACGACAAAAGGCAGAGCTAAGCACTATCTGTCGGCGAATTAAGGGAGCTATAAAGTTTCATTTAGTTGTTCATTTGTTCGCTTGAGGCGCTGCTGACTAGGCGTCAGCGTCAGTTGATGCTAAGATGGCGACCGCTCAACAGAAAGCTTTTTGTGTTATTGAGTACGGCAGAAGTGAATCGACGAGAATGCGCGGGAAACAACTCAGTATGAACGTGACTCGCCTAAGGTGAACGTTTTCTGTGCCATTTCAGCCAATAAAGTTTTTGGTCCCTTTTTCTTCGAAGGTGCTACTGTAACTGGACTACAGTATCTGGATATGTTAGAGAATTGGCTGTTCCCTCAGCTCAAACAAGAAGCACAACAATTCATATTTCAGCAAGATGGAGCGCCACCACATTGGCACTTATCTGTCCGTAACTACCTGAACGTCAACTACCCGAGGCGATGGATCGGCCGCCAGGCAGCCCGTGACAGAGCACTTCATCACTGGCCTCCAAGAAGCCCTGATCTTACCCCCTGCGATTTTTTCTTATGGGGGTATGTTAAGGATATGGTGTTTCGGCCACCTCTCCCAGCCACCATTGATGATTTGAAACGAGAAATAACAGCAGCTATCCAAACTGTTACGCCTGATATGCTACAGAGAGTGTGGAACGAGTTGGAGTATCAGGTTGATATTGCTCGAGTGTCTGGAGGGGGCCATATTGAACATCTCTGAACTTGTTTTTGAGTGAAAAAAAACCTTTTTAAATACTCTTTGTAATGATGTATAACAGAAGGTTATATTATGTTTCTTTCATTAAATACACATTTTTAAAATTGTGGTATTCTTTTTGAATCACCCTGTATTTAACAGCAGCAGCACACGCGGTTTTCTCCATTTGCAGTCGGAGTCAACACAGTGACCGCTTTAGACAGCTGTCAACAATGAACTGTTTGCTGCACATTATTGAAATTCCTTATACGATCATTGGAATGATGAAATTTACCAACCACGTAGGTGCAACAAAAATGTTCCATTCGGTCATGTAGATTTACCAGACTTATCAAACCATCCTCGTTTTTCATGTTGTTCTCGAGAAATGTATGTAGGACGAAGCAATATGGCGGATGACTCTCCTACTAACGTACGCTCTCGGAATTTTTAACAGTAAACCACGCTGTAGTACAGAACGCCTCTGTTCCAGTGTCTGTCACTAGATTTTGCTGGGTATCTCTGTCAAGTCTTCGCGCTTACTAAATGAAGCTGTACGGGGACGAACTGCTCTTCTTTGGATTTTCTCTATTTCCTCTATCAGTCTTTCCTCGTGCGAATCCCTGACTGACGCGTAACATTCAAGTACTCGTCGAATGAGTGTTTTGTAAGCTATTTCTTCTGTTGATGGGCTACATTTTTTGATGATACTTCCAATGAATCTCAGTTTGGCATCTGCTTCAGCTGTGATTAATTTTACGTCGTCGTTCCACTGCAAATCACCCCATAGGCTTACTCCTAAATATTTTATGGAAATACACTACTGGCCATTAAAATTGCAACACCAAGAAGAAATGCAGATGATAAACGGGTATTCATTGGACAAATATATTATACTAGAACTGACATGTGATTACATTTTCACGCAGTTTGGGTGCATAGATCTTGAGAAATCAGTACACAGAACAACCACCTCTGGCCGTAATAACGGCCTGCATACCCCTGGGCATTGAGTCACATAGAGCTTGGGTGGCGTGTACAGGTACAGCTGCCCATGCAGCTTCAACACCATACCACAGTTCATCAAGAGTAGTGACTGGCCTATTGTGACGAGCCAGTTGCTCGGCCACCATTGACCTGACGTTTTCAATTGGTGAGAAAGCTGGGGAATGTGCTGGCCAGGGCAGCAGTCGAACAGTTTCTATATCCAGAAAGGCCTGTACAGGACCTGCAACATGCGTTCGTGCATTATCCTGCTAAAATGTAGGGTTTCGCAGGGATCGAATGAAGGGTAGAGCTACGGGTCGTAACACATCTGAAATGTAACGTCCACTGTTCAAAGTGCCGTCAATGCGAACAAAAGGTGACCGAGACGTGTCCGCAGCTCGTGGTCGTGCGGTAGAGTACTCGCTTCCCACGCCCGGGTTCCCGGGTTCGATTCCCGGCGGGGTCAGGGATTTTCTCTGCCTCGTGATGACTGGGTGTTGTGTGATGTCCTTAGGTTAGTTAGGTTTAAGTAGTTCTAAGTTCTAGGAGACTGATGACCATAGCTGTTAAGTCCCATAGTGCTCAGAGCCATTTGAACCATTTGACCGAGACGTGTAACCAATGGCACCCCATACCATACGGCGATGACGAATACACGCTTCCAATGTGCGTTCACCTCAATGTCGCCAAACACGGATGCGACCATCATGATGCCGTAAACAGAACCTGCATTCATCCGAAAAAATGACGTTTTGCCTTACGTGCGCCCAGGTTCGTCGTTGAGTACACCATCGCAGGCGCTCCTGTCTGTGATGCAGCGTCAAGGGTAACCGCAGCCACGGTCTCCGAGCTGATAGTCGATGCTGCTGCAAACGTCGTCGAACTGTTCGTGCAGATGGTTGTTGTCTTGCAAACGTCCCCATGTGTTGACTCAAGGGTCGAGACGTGGCTGCACGATCTGTTACAGCCATGCGGATAAGATGCCTGTCATCTCGACTGCTAGTGATACGAGGCCGTTGGGATCCAGGACGGCGTTCCGTATTACCCTCCTGAACCCACCGATTCCATATTCTGCTAACAGTCATTGGATCTCGACCAACGCGAGCAGCAATGTCGCGATACGAGAAACCGCAATCACGATAGGCTACAATCCGACCTTTATCAAAGTAGGAAACGTGATGGTACTCATTTTTCCTCCTTACACGAGGCATCACAACAACGTTTCACCAGGCAACGCCGGTCAACTAGTGTTTGTGTATGAGAAATCGGTTGGAAATTTTCCTCATGTCAGCACGTTGTAGGTGTCGCCACCGGCGTCAACCTTGTGTGAATGCTCTGAAAAGCTAATAATTTGCATATCACAGCATCTTCTTCCTGTCGGTTAAATTTCGCGTCTGTAGCGCGTCTTCTACGTGGTGTAGCAATTGTAATGGCCAGTAGTGTAACTTCTGCCGGTGATTGTCCTACAAACGGGTTGTCTTACAATAAAAGGTTTTTCTGTCTATGCATTCGCAGTATGTTACCTTAGTTTATGTTGAGGACCAACTGCCACTCCCTGCACCGAGAGTCGATCTTCTACAGGTCTGCCTCCATTTCGCTACAATTTTCTACTGTCGCGACTTCTCTGTATAACAGCATTATCCACGGAAAGCCTCGTGGACCTTCCGATGTTATGTACTAGATCATTTATATATCAGTATTATATATATTGTGAAAAGTAAAGGTCCCAGGACCTCCCGTGGAGCACGCCCGAAGTTACTTTTCCATGCGACGACTTCTCTCCGTCCAGAATGACATGCTGTGTGCTGTTTGCTAGAAATTCTTCAATCCAGTCAAACAGTTGGTACGATATTTTGTTCATCAGGTGGCAGTGCAGCATCGAACGCCTTCCGGAAGTCACGGAACACGGCATCTACCTGGGCGCCTGTATGTCTACTGCCTTCTGCTTCTTGCGGACGGACAGAGCGAGCTGGGTTCCATAGGATTGTCGTTTTAGGAATCCATGTTGACTGCAACAGAGGAGAATTTCAGTCTCCCGAAATGTCATAATAAGCGAGCATAAAATATGTTCCAGAATTCTTCGAGTGACCAACGTCAGGTCTATATTTTTTGTGCATCTGTTCAACGTCCCTTTTTGAAAACTGGAATGACCTGAGCTTTTTTCCAATCATTACGAACACTGCGCCCCTCTGGAAACCTACAGCACACTGCTACTGGAAGACGAACAAGTTCTTTCGCATACTTTGTGTAGAATCGAAGTGGTATCCTGTCACGTCCAGTGACCTTTCCTCTGCTGAGCGATTTCAGTTGCTATTCTATCCGTTAGTCAGTTATTTCGATATCTGTTCTTTTGTCTATTTGAACATAACGAATAGTCAGTGCCAAAGGGTGACAACTGAGGTTGGAGAACTTTCTCCTGAGTCTAAGGCTACAAGCAGAGAAAGGCATATCACGTAGACACAGGCAGCGTATCAATTACTTTGTACTTTCACTATAAACCATGGATGAAATGTTCTTAATTTATCACTGTTGCTTTCATTCCTTTTCCTTTTCTCCTGTCACAGAAACGACTGACAGACATGAAGCTCTTGTTAAACAAGTTGTAGCGTTCTTTAGCCTTAATTATTTCGAATGAAAAATCCGTTTTGTAGTCATATTTATTTACTTTTTGACAGTAGTTTAAATACAATTAATTTTTTTCCTGACAGATCTGATAACCCTCTTTCAAAAATTCGAATGAACTATTTAGATAGTAGGTGAAATAGAACATTTCTCAGGAACAATAACCTGACAATAGCTGACATTTCAGCAATGAACTCATCCGATGGCCAATATTCATTGTCCAGTCTGTACTTAAAGATTTGAAGGACCGTTCGCCCATGCAACATTATGTGTGTTTCTACCTCTCGCCATATGAAGGTACGTCCAAAATAGCTACTCGGATTGCATCTGCTCTCAATCCGAGAAGAGCAGGCGACTCCATTTCTCGTTGGTCCAGTCATATGCACTTGGCACCATTGTAATGTGTGCTACCGATTCGCAGTTGTCAAAGGAACACACCATTCCATACTGGTCATCGTGCGAATGGGACAGCGCTCAAATGGTTTAAATCATACCTATCTGGAAGAGTGCAGAAAGTTGAAACAAGCAGTTCACATAATATGCAAAAAAACTGGTGATTTCTGAAACTGGGGAACAATCAAGAACGCGGTGCCGCAAGGTTCGTTCTTGAGTCCTCTGCTGTTCTTAATATACATTAATGACTTGCCATTCTGTATTCACGAAGATGCAAAGCTGATACTTTTTGCCGATGATACAAGTATAGCTATCACACCCAACAGACAAGAATTAACTGGTGAAATTGTAAACGAAGTTTTTCAGAAAATCATTAAGTGGTTCTCTGCAAATGGGCTCGCATTAAACTTTGACAAAACACAGTAAATACAGTTCCACACAGTAAATGGAATGACACCATTAATAAATAAAGACTTCGATCAGAAATCGGTAGCTAAGGTAGAATATTCAAAATTTCTAGGTGTATGCATTGATGAGGGGTTGAACTGGAAAAAACACACTGAAGATCTGAAACGTTTGAGTTCAGTTACTTACGCTATTAGGGTCATTGCAAATTTTGGCGATATATATCTCAGTAAATTAGCTTACCACGCCTATTTTCATTCTCTGCTTTCGTATGGCATCATATTTTGTGGTAACTCATCATTGAATAAAAGAGTGTTCATTGCACAAAAGCGTGTAATCAGAATAATTGCTGGAGCTCATCCAAGATCATCCTGCAGACACTTATTTAAAGAGCTAGAGATCTTCACTGTAGTCTGACAAAATATGTATTCACTTATACATTTTGTTATTAAGAATCCGAACGAATTCAAAAGTAATAGCAGTGTACATGGCTACAACACTAGGAGAAAGGATGATCTTCACTACTCAAGGTTAAATCTAACTTTGGCTCAGAAGGGGGTAAATTATGCTGCCACAAAAGTCTTTGGGCACTTACCTAATAGCATCAAAAGTCTGACAGACAGCCATATAGCATTTAAAAGGAAATTAAAAGAATTTCTTAATGGCAGCTCCTTCTACTCATTAGATGAATTTTTGGACATAGTAAGTGGGTAATTTCCTCAACCCCCACAAAAAATTAAATATATTAAGTGTCATGTAATTTTTTGTGTAATGTAATATCTTGTATCGACACCTTTTATTAACCTGACACGTTCCACATCGTTACGAAGTGTCGTATTCATGATCTATGGAGCAAGTACTAATCTAATCTAATTTAGACCACATCCATTGTGGAGCTCAGATTGCGTGCCTTGCAGTCCTGTTAAACGATGTTGCAAATGATCCCGCCAACGTTGACATTTTAGTGTGGCACCTGGGGCAGCAGACATAGCGATGTTATTATTAATTGCTAATCTACGTGAATTAGTACGTTACAAGCTCCCACCAGACTAGTTGTGGAAGGGACTCGATAAATTGGCAGCCGGCCTTAGTACTGGTGGTTAAAAATCGGCACATTTCGAAAGACTTCGCGTCGACTGTTCTCCGTTTCAGACTTCTGCGATCTTCAGCGACGCCAAAGTCGTGACACTGCAATTGGCTGACGAATTGCCTGGGTTAGCAGTGTGAGCGGATGATAATTGATTAATAACAGAAATTGTACATATATTTAAATGCATTAAGCAGTATGAGACGATCAGAAATGTTTACTGTTTTCCTCTGCTCATTGCGGTGCTTTACAGCAACGTTTAATTACACATTGCTTGCTGCAAATATGTACCGCATTTGAAGATGGCCCTCTCTCTCCATGTTATTTCCGTGTGAAAGTCTACACCATAGTAGCTGATCGTTACATGTCGCGCACGTCCGTGAGTTAGTACTGGAAGACAAACGAGAAAGCATTCCCCATCTCGTATCATCTAAATCCGTAGTGGCCACGCAACCTACTCATCTTCCCTTGAAGTAAGAAGCCAATTATACTTGGCTCGTGGTCGAATTCACCAACGCCGATTAAAATGAAACACTTCTTAAAATATTACTGCCTCTGCAAGTATTTTTTTTTTCCTTACTAACCAGGACGGTACTAGGCGCTTCAGTCTGGAACCGCGCGACCGCTACGGTCGCAGGTTCGAATCCTGCCTCGGGCATGGATGTGTGTGATGTTCTTAGGTTTAAGCAGTTCTAAGTTCTAGGGGACTGATGACCTCAGATGTTAAGTCCCATAGTGCTCAGAGCCATTTGAACTAACCAGGAAAACTACTGTCCTAAGAGCCTCTTAACGCTAGCTGACGTTTCCGGATTTGTCTCTTAGTTGCTACATGCTTATTATACACTTAAGGGGCTCCGGAAAGGCTCAAAATCATGAAAAGTTCAATTTTTACTTTTTTGCGTTTTCTGAATCTGCAGAATATTACCTTTTAATAGATATATAATTTATTCAATTCCGAAGACTACAACTATTTTTAATTTTTTTTTTGAAATGTGTTCTACATGGCCGTGACCCACTGTGGCGCTGTTAAACTGCTGTCAAATGGTGTTATTATTAACGTCCGTGTTCATCAGGTACATTTTAGTGATGTGAGATAAAGTATGTGTTGGACACGTACAGAAGCGAATGGGAACAAGACTTCGGCGACTGAAAGCTTCGTACAAAAAACAAAAACTCAGTGATGGTAAAGGGTTGGATGGGAAGGGAAGATTAACTGACAGTGTAATTGACAAAATACAGAACTATTATGGAATGGCTATTAGGCAAAATACACAAAGTGTCGACGAAATGAAGAAGGCTGTTTGGGCTCTTTTTTTTCATACTTCTTCAACCGATGAAAATCCCCAACATAGCTTGTGTCCCAAAGAAGAAGACAGTTGGTGTAAATATAACAAAGGATTGCTAACTGGTGAAATGTACACTCATAAGCATAGTCTGCCTCATGCAATAATAGAGGTGATAAAACCTATTTTCAGAGACTTAGCAGCACCTGAACTGTTGAAAAAGTGTATTCACGGATAAACTCAAAACCCCAATGAAAGTGTAAATAGTGTTATATCGTCGAGAATCCCCAAGACTGTATTTGTTGGAATAGAAACACTTCACTTTGGTGTATATGATGCTGTTGCGACTTTCAATGATGGCAACATTGTAAGGTGCAAGGTATTTAGAAATATGGGAATGAAGATAGGTTCTAACATGGTACGAGCGATGCTTGCTTTAGACAAGGAACGCCTTCGGGCTGCAGACAGGGCTGTAAAGAGTCTAGAAATACAAGCAAGAATAAACAGGAGGAGGAACAAGAGGAAGCTGGAGGAGGAGTTTGCAGAGGATGAAGATAATCCATCCTATGGACCTGGAATGCACTAAAAAGTTAATCCAATCTTTGTCGCTCGATTCCCAAAACTTTTATTTTCTCATACTAATTACATGTTTTCTAAGGATCTTCCAAACATATTTGTTTCAGTAAATGCTACACAGTACCTTCTGCATAATTTAACACAGCCTTTTTCCAAAAAACTGTATATTTTTGAATATATAAATAAAAAATTGCAAAAAATGTTGTGAATTTTCATTACAATTGAAAAAACATCATCTTTAATAACTGAACTAAAATTTTGTAAAATCCCTGTGTTAAGTTGCAGCCCATACTCCAATAAATAATCTGTAAAAAGTTCAACTTCCTACCTCAAATACTTTGTGAGGAAAGATGTAATTTATAAGCGTAATTTAACATTGCAAGTATAGGGCGTTCCGGAGCCCCTTAAGTGCCAAAGAAACTGCTATAGGCGTTCATATTCAAATACAGAGATACGTAAACAGGCAGATACGGTGCTGTGGACAGCAACGCTTATATAAGACAATTGCCCGGCGCAGTTGTTAGATCGGTTACTGCTGCTGCAATGGCAGGTTATCAAGATTTAAGTGAGTTTGAACGTGGTGTTATAGTCGGCGTACGAGCGATGGGACACAGCATCTCAGAGGTAACGATGAAGTGGGGATTTTTCCCGTTACGCCCATTTCACGAGTGTACTGTGGATATCAGGAATCCGGTAAAACATCAAATCTCCGACATCGCTGCGGCCGGAAAAAGATCCTGCGAGAACGTGATCGACGACGACTGAAGAGAGTCGATTAACGTGACAGAAATGCAATCCTTCCGCAAATTGGTGTAGAGTTCAATGCTGGGCTATCAATAAGTGTCAGCTGTGCGAACCATTCAACGAAACATCATCGATACGGGCATTCGGAGCCGAAGGCCCACTCGTGTACCCTTGATGACTGCACGACACAAAGCTTTACGCCTCGCCTGGGACCGTCAACCGCGACATTGGACTGTTGATGACTGGAAACATGGAGCCTGGTCGGGCGAGGCTCGTTTCAAATTATATCGAGCAGAAGGACGTGCACGGGTATGGAGACAACCTCACGAATCCGTGGCACATACATGTCATCAGGGAACTGGTCAAGCTGGTGGAGACTCTGTAATGGTGTGGGACGTGATACGTCTAGATGCGACTCCGACAGGTGACACACACGTAAGCGTCCTGTCTGATCACCTGATCCGTGCATGTCCATTGTGCATTACGACGGACTTGGGCAATTCCAGCCGGACAATGCGATACCTCACACGTCCAGAATTGCTACAGAGTGGCTGCAGGAACACCCTTCAGAGTTTAAACACTTCCGCTGACCACCAAACTCGCCAGACATGAATATTATTGAGCATATCTGGGATTGCCTTGCAACCTGCGCTGCAGAAGAGATCTGCAATCCCTCATACTCTTACGGTTTTATGGACAGCCCTGCAGGGTTCGTGGTGTCAGTTCCTTCCAGCACTACTTCAGACATTAGTCGAGTCCACGCCACATCGCATGCAACAGTTTCATCGGCTCTTCAGCGTAAAATATGGCTGACATCAGCGGGCCGCACCAATGCTTGATTCGATCCGCATGCGATTCGCTGGCGGCAGTTGGACGACCACAACTTTGGATGATCTGCAATATTTTGAACATGGCTGCGCTACAGCAACAGTTACAGAATAGCAGGTATAGAAGCCGGCCAACTAGTTACATTAATGGTGGTTTTCAAATAACCTTCACCATGGTTTCGACGAATTTAAACCCGTCATTTTCAGAAGGACAAACCTGCGTACAATACGATAACATATAATGAAAACGTCATGGACCAATATTACGTGTCTAAGAGAAGCTACTCTTACAACACGTGTAGAAATATCACAAACAACATACGGCAAGTGGTACTTACAAACTTCACATTAGCATTTCATTCAGTAAAAGCTGTCTCCACGTGACATGTATTGCCAACGGTCTGTATGTCCATCTGTAAAAATTGAGGCCCCTAGAATCAATTCAGTAGAGCCAATCACTTAAAATTACAGACCATGTCAGCAGGTACATGCAGACTGAGGTAGAGTGGAGAGCATTATCGTATATCAGGAAAACAACTCCTGAGGCGCATGTGCCGACAGACACGTATGCTTGGCGTTCTAAACAGGCAATAAGCGTATTACTATCAGAATGGACAAGATCCAAGAGAGCTAGGAAAGAAAGGAGCTAACATACATAATTCTACATTTGCTGAACGTCTATTGATTGCCAACAACACTCCGAAGTATTTGGAAGATACAATTATTCTTCATAGAGGAATCAAAGGGCGCAGGATGGATCTTTGGGAAGAATTAGGTATCTATAAACATCTTGAGCCTAAAGATGGGAATTTACTAAACGACCTGCTGTAGCTTGCCTGTTTAAATCCGTCGTAACCATGGTAAAGGTCATTCGAAAAGCACCATTTGTTGCAATTGGTTGGCTGTATTTTATACCTGCTGTTAGATGATCTGCGTAGTTTCAGGGGACTTGCCTAGTATAAACACTCTACAGTAGCTGGAAACTAACATTGGAGATGTCTATACCAACGACGACTTTCCTGAACTAAATCAAATGGGAAGAAAATTCTTAACGGGTTGCTATTCTTATTCTACTTTAAACAACCTGATTTAATAGCGTAGTTTCGTAGGATATTCACTCTTCAATCTTCATAATTTCACCCTGTTAAT
Source organism: Schistocerca cancellata (assembly GCF_023864275.1). NCBI lineage: Eukaryota > Metazoa > Arthropoda > Insecta > Orthoptera > Acrididae > Schistocerca > Schistocerca cancellata. The sequence goes on from NC_064637.1 coordinate 159,347,728, forward strand.
AAAAAAAAAATTAAAAAATCGAAAAAACGCTAATGCGGCAAACCGCAGTACATGCACTTAACGTAAATAGTTGTAACTTGTGGGTTATGTTAGTGTAGCATTATTACATAAAATGTAAGTGGGGCGCGGCTTAAAGGTTCTTAATGTTCGTTTTCGTGCACCTCCTTCGGCGATTTGGTCTACAGAAGGTCAAGCTGTGTGTGACCTGCCGACCTTGTATCAGCACGTGACGTACGATCAGTGGCCTTAGACGGAACGCTGGTAGACGAGAAAATTTTTTTGCAACATAGTTAACCTGACCGGTTTGAAAACGGGTTGTTCACGGCAGCTTCTAGTTCGAGCTCCGAATGGGAGATGCGAAAGACTGTCTTCGCTGTATAGGTTGGCTTCAGGATTTCGTAGTCGTGTGCTCACAGTCATGTTATGCAGTGAGGCCTCCTTCACGTGTGATTGATTCTGACCGAAGAAAAGCACGCACTACGGATACCGGTACAACAACGCTTGTAAGATTGAGAAGTGAGGTTAGGAAACAGACTGCGATATCACCAGTTCCACGCTTCACTTGTGGCGAATTTTTTAATACGCGCACATTTCGTATTGATCACTCATTACAAAAAAAAAAAAAAAAAAAAAAAAAAATCAGCTACCGTTTCTTGCATGGAGGTAAGAATAATTCTTACCTCCATGGTTTCTTGAGATCAAGGTGTTTCTAACCTCCTTGCTCGCAGCCGAGAAATGAGCACCCTGTTACAACAGAAAAGTGTGCTCCGTTAACAAACCGATAATATAATACAGTTCGTGGAACTTAGCCATCTGGCTATCGTTTAAGTAGTTATTGAATAGGTATTTGTAAGATTTTCGTATCGTGGTTGAATTAGATTCCATGCACAACGAACCGGTGTAGGATTTTGAGTTTTAATATTATTTAAGGTGCAAACGGTTCGGAATGCAAATCTAACACGCAATGAATCTCAAAGTACGTGCGTTTCGACAAGTATTTTGATCCGATTTTATGGAGCCTAATCGTACAGCGTGAGTTACGGAATCGATAGCGAACGCTGATATTCTGTAAACAAAAATGTGATGACGCGTTAACAATTTGCTAGCGGCAAATATCCACTTGTTATGGGCCACACTCTCTCGTAAACGTAAACGATGATCATGGTGAGTTGGAACATTCGCAAGCTCTCGCAACTTTGTCGCTAATGGGCTACATGGAATCGCGCTGCATGCTATAAAAAAAAGTTACTTGTACGTTAACTTGGTCGGTTTTGATTCTTCTCCGTTGGAATAACATCGAAAAAACGCGTGCCTTGCGAGGCATGATGATAACATTACACCGAGGGCCATGTACAACAAAATATTACACGGGATTAAAAGTATAAGCGGCCCCTCCGTAACTCTCAATTATATTCGCACGCAACGTCTCCGGGAAAGAACTTGGGACTACCCAACCTATGAGAAAGTCGTATTAAAATATTTGATAAAAAAACTGATGTTATTCCTTTTGAAGCTATCCATCCAACTCCCTCCTTAAATACTGTTATAGATATACAAACTAATTTTTGTGTATAACTTGGGTAGCAGAGACACCAAACATGTTATAGCGAAATCCATTCCAGACATACTATTACCGTACCAATATTTTATGTGCCAGCACAACCATCTCACCTGAAACTATGAAGATATAGCGGCAATAATTTTTATCAAAATGGTTAGCATTCAGCATATATAGGCCTGTTCTGCAATTTTTAGACATGGATATGGAATTGGTACAATATACATACAAATGTATGTAAACACTTTCCTTTCACGTAAAACAGAATCAATCTGTGAGTTATGAAGTATCAAATGCCACCAAAATTACTACTTAATGATATTTGTTGCTAGTAATTAAAATAAGTTTTAGTTGAATTTCGCCTTAAGGAACATTAACAAGCCAGAAAAATAGTCTCTATGTGGACTTGGCTTCCTCATCTGTTTCTTCAGTCTGTCTTCAAAATGGTACCTCCCCCCCCAACGTAAAGAACAGAGAAACTTATAAATGTGAGATTCAGAGAGAAAATATTGGAAAGGAAAATTTTCATTTGAAGCAAATGTCTAAAATATTCATTTTCGTTTTTTTAGCTAATTTCTTTCATTATGTGCATCCTAATACATTTTAAAGAGGTTTGAATCCAACAGGAGTCAGTAATATCATTAAAAGTAATTGATGTCAGTTTTAGAAAACGAACCCTTTGTTCAGGGAAATAACATTGGCCCATCAAGATGCCAATACAGCTGTGTATGCAGTGTTTCACAAAATAGCATCTCCTTAATTTTATAGGCGTTTTAAAGAGGTCTGAGTAGTTTGCATAAAAGAATAACCATTTTTAATTACAATAATGCCAAACAAGGCATTTATGTATTAGTATTATAAATGCCTAAAGAGTTGCCAATTTGCAGTCTGCCGTAATGTAGAGTAAAAAATACCAATACTTTGCCAAAATAGTGCAGTTCTAGGCGCTGCAGTCGCAGGTTTGAATCCTGCCTCGGGCATGGATGTGTGTGATGTCCTTAGGTTAGTTAGGTTTAAGTAGTTCTAAGTTCTAGGGGACTGATGACCTCAGATGTTAAGTCCCGTAGTTCTCAGAGCCATTTTGAACAGTGTTGCACAGAGTTGACAAATTTCTCTCAATTTGGAGTCAATTTACTTGGTTTTATATTTATGTACTCTACAATGTGTTATAGATCTGAAGGGGTTAACCTAATAATATGTAGTGTTAACTTAAGCTCCATACAATTTGAAAAAAGGGCATTTTAAGGATAATATATTTCTTAAATATGTCCACTTAGATAATGGCAATACAGTGAAACATTATCTCAGAATACCTTTATTTCCATCACAAATATTCAGCCTGTCGTAACTCACTCAAATTTAAGAGACAGAAACCTATTATTTTTACAAATTGTTCAGAATATAATGCGGAACATAAAAATTACAATAACATAAAACCCAAAATTTTTGGGAAGATCCCCCTTTTTGCTTTGTCTCACAAATTCAGAAGAAATTAATAGCAAAAAAATCCATATTAGCCACTCCTTTCACAAATTTTGCATAACTAGCAATGTTCATTCCAAAATTGCCCTCTATTCTTAGGGCACACAGATAACTGTTGTTCCATGACAAATGTGGTGCTCATGTAGGTATTAAGTTAGCAATAGATGGTGAAATGCAGCTAGTTAATCTAAATTAAGACACAGCAAATTGTTTTTGATAATAATATCTGTATTGTTACTTTCTTGGTTGACAAATAGTGTGCAATGATTAAGGAAGAAGAAAATTATTTATATAAATGAATGCAAATCATGGTATTTGTATCACAGGTAATGCCTCTGTGTTTTTAGTTTTTGATCAGCATACATATTTATTGTGGGGTAAAGAAACAGTGGGACAAAATTTTCAGAAAAATAGCAGAACTGGTATAAGATGTAGAGATTAGATTAGACTATTGTACATATTTGTCTCAGCAGTGAGATAAAAGATACAGGAGATGTATGTCTCACACAATATGTATTAATCGTCTTTTTTTAATTATAAGGTATTTTTTGGTGTTACTGTATGACTGAACTTCCAATAACTTCTTTATCACATGTCATCATGAAATACAACTTGTGTACTATGTTTTGTAAGTAAAATGTACATTCTTTCATCCACACTCCATGTCCTGTGAATCCTATCTGGGAGAGGCTACAGAGGTGTGCAACTGGTTAAGTTATGCATTCACAACCAGCAACATCCACTGCTGGCTATTTCTGTAAGGTACACTAACAGTAAATCAGGACTAGTGCTAATCTACTCGCAATAATTACTATGGGAATATCTTCTAGGCTACTGTACAACATATTTGTATGGTAGCAGAAAAGCAAACATTGCTTGTATTATACTACTTGACTCTGTTTTTAAAGACTCAAAAAAACATTTACTTTGTGTGGACTTTGTCATTTGTCATTGAGCAGTTGAATGGAATGGACAGTGTTTTGAAAGGAAGATATAAGATGAACGTCAACAAAAGCAAAACAAGGCTAATGTAATGTAGTTGAATTAAATGAGGTGATGCTAAGGTAATTAGCTGTTTGGGCAGCAAACTAACTGATAATGGCTGAAGTAGAGAGAATGTAAAATGTCGAATGGTAATGGCAAGAAAAACATTTCTGGAGAAGTGACATTTGTTAACATCCAACACAGATTTAAGTGTTAGGAAGTCTTTTTTGAATGTGTTTTGTCTGGGGAGTAGCCACATATGGAAGTGAAACGTGAACGATGAACTATTTAGACAGAAAGAGAACAGAAATTTTTGAGATGTGGTACTACAGAAGGATGTCAAAAATTAAATGGATCAATCACATAACTAATGAGGAGGTAGTGAATAGAATTGGAGAGGCGAATTTGTGGTACATGTTGACCAAAAGAAGTGGTCAGTTGATAGGACACATTCTAAGACAACAAGGGCTCACCAATTTAGTGTTGGAGGGAATTGTGGGGAGGAGGAGGGGGGGGGGAGGTAAAAATTGTAGGAGACAGAGATGACTACAGTAAGCATATTCAGAAGGATGCAAGTTGCAGTAGTTATTCAGAAATGAAGAGACTTAGATAGTACAGAGTAGCATGGAGAGTTGCATCAAACAAGTCTTTGGATTGGAGACCACATCAGCTGTGATGGCAACAAGCATTAGAGTTATGAGGAACTGGCATTCCAGAGTCAAAATATTCTGAGAGATTGTTGAAGAAATGACTAACGATGTATTAAATATTGGGGAATTTTGAATTTCCTGTGTGGAGTCTACTGTCAACTATTCTAGACTGTTGCGCCATAACGTGAGTGTGTGCCGGTAAGTAATGCCTCCAAATTTTTTGTGTGAAAACTCTTAAAGCTTTTTAAATGAAACAAACATTACTAACATTCAACAGCTTTATTCTTCACATCTACATATTTGCAACTGTCTGCCGCTCAAGGGTTCCAAACTGCAGCATGTAGGATGGTGGTGTGTAACATAACGAAGTTGGTGCGTGAGAAACGAAAAGCCCGAATTTGAAGAGTTTCTACATCTACATCTACATCCATACTCTGCAAGCCACCTGCCGGTGTGTGGCGGAGGGTACCTTCAGTACCTCTATCGGTTCTCCCTTCTATTCCAGTCTCGTATTGTTCGTGGAAAGAAGGATTGTCGGTATGCCTCTGTGTGGGCTCTAATCTCTCTGATTTTATACTCATGGTCTCTTCGCGAGATATACGTAGGAGGGAGCAATATACTGCTTGACTCGGGACCTTTGCCTTTCGCAGGCAAGTTTGCCCATACGTGGAGAACCCTCTCTTTAAGCACGACAATGCCACACCACAGATGAGCGCTGCAGCAATCTGACACCTCAGTTTCACTACCGTCGATCGTCCTCCGTACAGTCCCAACTTGGCCCCATACAATTTTCGTGTTTCTAGAAGTTAAAGAACACATTGGAGGACTTCGCATCGGTACTGATGAAGTGGTGCAAGCTGTTAACAAATTGAAACATTCTACAGTAACGGTATGAACTAACTGATCTCTTGAAACTTCCTGGCAGATTAAAACTGTGTGCCGGACCGAGACTCGAACTCAGGACCTTTGCCTTTTGCGGGCAAGTGCTCTACCTTTCTTCCAGGAGTGTTAGTTCTGCAAGGTGCGCAGGAGAGCTTCTGTGAAGTTTGGAAGGTAGGAGATGAGGTACTGGCAGATTTAAAGCTGTGAGGACGGGGCATGAGTCGTGCTTGGGTAGCTCATTTGGTAGAGCACTTGCCTGCGAAAGGCAAAGGTCCCGAGTTCGAGTCTTGGTCCGGCAATCAGTTTTAATCTGCCAGGGAGTTTCATATCAGCACACACTCCGCTATAGAGTGAAAATTTCATACTAGTAACTGGTCTCTTATTGGGAGAAATGTGTTTGTTGTCAGGTTGACTATGCTGAGAAATAAATATGTAGACATGAAGAAGGATGTGGACTGTTAATAATGTTTGTTTTATTTAGAAAACTTTGAGTACTCACATAAAAATTCGGAGGCATTTCTTTTCTGCATGCACTCGTATAAAGCTATATTCTGAATCCTAGAGAGAGATGCGTAGTCTATCTGTAAATTATTTCTGCTTCTAATATTGTGGTTGTGGATTGTTGAGTTTGTCCAAAATTTGCTCTTGTTATTAACAATAAATACCATCAGGGAGTAGGGCCTAAATACACTGAGGTGACAGAAGTCATACAATAGCAATATGCACAGATACAGATGACGTACACAGGATATAAAAGTGCAGTGCATTGGAGGTTCTGTCGTTTGTACTCAGGTGGTCCACGTGAAAAGTTTTCCGATGTAATTATAGCCACACGACAAGAATTAACAGACTTTGAACGCAGAATGTTAGTCGGAGCTAGACGTACGGGACTCTCCATTTCGTAAATTGTTAGGGAATTCGATATTCCGAGATACGCAGTGTCGAGCGTGCCGAGGATACCAAATTTCGGCCATTAGGACTTGCCGCGGACAACGCAGTGGCCGACAGCCTTCACTTAATGACCGAGAGCAGCACCGTTTGCGTAGAGTTGTAAGTCCCGACAGCCGAGCGACGCCAGACGAATCGTCTCCAGAAAACAGTGTGTGACATACAGCTAACATATTCATTAGGACAGTGCGGTGAAATTTCACGTTAAGGACTGAGGCGACAGACGACCGATGCGAGTGCCTCTGCTAACGGCATGTCGCCTGCAGTGCCTCTCTCGGGCCCGTGACCGTATCGATTGGACCCTACGTGACTGGAAAACTGTGGCCCGGTCAGACGAGTCCCAATTTCAGTCGGTCAGAACTGACGGTAATGCTCGTGCACGGTGCAGACCCCACAAATTTGTGGACACGAGTTGTCAACAATGCACTGTGCAAGCTGGTAGTGGCTCCACAATGGTATGGGCCCTCTGGTCCAATCGAACCGATCACTTACTGGAAGTCATTATTCTCGACCACTCGGAGACCGTTTGCAGCTGTTTTCGGACTTCACGTTTCCAAATGTGTTACTGCACCACAACTATTCGCGATCGGTTTCTGCACAGTTCGAGTAAACGATCTGGCCACCCGCATCGCCCGACACGAATACCGTCGAACATTTAATGGGACATAATCGAGAGGTCAGTTTGTGCACGAGCAACACTTCCGTAGTTACGGACAGCTGTAGAGGCAGCACGGCTCAGTATTTCTGCAGGGGATTTGCAACGAATTGTTGAGTCCATGCCTCGTTGACATGCTGCACTGTGCCAGGCAAAAGGATGTCCGTCGTGGTATCGGGAGACTTCTGCCACCTCAGTGTATGTTGGCAGGTAGTTGCTGCAGAGGCTTCAGTTGTCAGCTGTGCACAACACACTTTACCGAGCAACGTGACGCAGTGGTCGGTGCACCGGACTCCGTTCGGGACGACGATTGTTCGAGTCCACGTCTGACCGTCCGGATGTAGATTTTGCCTAAATCACTCCGGGTAAATTCTGGAATGGTTCTTTTGAAAGGGCATAACTGATTTCCTTCTCCATCCTCAAAGAACAATCTGATCTCCTGCTCCACCTCTAATTACATCGTTCTCAAAGAGACTTTAAACCACACTTTCCTTCCACAATGTTCTTATCGAATGATCCTTTAGAATAAACACCTTTTTACTTTAGGAGCAATGACCCCAGAAGATCGTGCCATAGAACAGAACTGAGAAAGTTTGCTAGCGATCGTTTCTTCAAATCGACATGATGAGAGAGATTTCTAAGTGCAAAGCAAGCAGAACTATGATTTTAGTTGACTTATGCATGTGCAGTGTATTAACCATCAAGATGAATAGGAATTCCACTCATGAAGCCTCATCCTATTATCATTGATCTCTACTTCTGTTACCGTAAGTAATTTTTTATTGCGTGGGATTGCAAAAGTTTACACATGTTCTTAACACGTGGTCATAAATTTTGCCGTGACTGTTATGAAAGTTAGTAACATTTTAAGAACAGTCGTCTTCAAAATTTTATACTCTTACTTCTTGAATTCTGTCTATACATTTTATCTGAAGGCCTGGTGCCCACAAGATGAGAACTGCTGCAAACAGTAGCATTTTTGTTGTTCCATAAAGGTATTTTATGTCTTGTCTTATTAAATTACAGCCAAAGAAAAGATCCTTAAATATGTGAAGTATAAACTCAGTAAAAAACTTTTGTAGCTTCACAGCTACTACAAGTACACTTTACAGCTACAGTTGAGCAACCAAATTTGATGCTTAGGCCAGAAGAAATGTTTATATATTGTAGCTGTGAGATTTGCACAGGAACGATGATTATTGTTATTTCAGAATGAGATTTTCACTCTGCAGCGGAGTGTGCGCTGATATGAAACTTCCTGGCAGATTAAAACTGTGTGCCGGACCGAGACTCGAACTCGGGACCTTTGACTTTTGCGGGCAGGTGCTCTACTGAGTTCGAGTCTCGGTCCGGCACACAGTTTTAATCTGCTAGGAAGATTGTTGTTATTACTAGCCCTGTTTGTTAACAGTACAGGAAGAACACAGAATTTCTTTCTTGAGGATGATAGGTAGGGGGGAGGGGGGGGGGGCATTACTTTTTGCTGAGTTTCTCATAGGCTTATTAAAAAAGGGAGGAGAACCAGCTTTAAAAAATTTATTCCTCAGAAACTACACAATGTAGAAATACAGTTTCAATGCTACTGTGTAGACGTGAACTGAATGTGACATGGCAAACATCAGTTTCTTACTATACCTGAAATAGTGTCTTTTAGATTCAAGGTCTAGCAAAGGCTTTTTACAACTGCAGATATAACAATGTACAATTAACTGCCAAAGAGAGATGAAGCACTTAATTCAGCTTTTTTTCTTTTTTTTGGAAAGAAAGAAAGGAAAGAAAATGAGAAAAGCATTCAGTGAAATTGGCCTTCATAAACAAAGTGCATATTTAAATGTTCTGTTGTAGACATCAGAGTGGAATAACTGCAACTTAAATGACCTTGTGCAGGTTATATTTTAGAGTACACTATACCATTGGTGGAGAAGCATTTCAGGTTTCCTTCGGTTCCATTCAAATGCAACTCAAATACGCTTAACATTCATGTCTGATATGTGTAGATAAACTAATTGGTCCATATTATACAAATATTTAGTGCAACCCATAAATTTTTGTACAAGGAAGCATTTTTTGACGTAATGGTGTAAATCACATCATATATTAACAACCAATTCTCAGTTTAAAAATACAACCAATGGTTCTTTCTATGGTATCATTGCTGTTTTACTAAAGACGGATAACAGTGCAACTACTGCATGAAACATCTACACTGATAGCTTTAAAAAATCTGTCCTCTTCTTTCCACTAGTGGTGGTACTCTATTCTTTCAGATTGGGAGAAGTAAGTTTACTACATATTATTTAAATTATTGCATATGTAAACAGTTTTCTAAAAGATGCCCATTTGATACCTAAGAAGCAATGGGCAAAAGTGCTGTTCAGAGCTGTAAGAACACTTGACAGTAGAACAAGAGTGTAATCAGGCTGAGTGGGGGGGGATTGTCAGCTCAAGTTAGTCTCATGGTGAATCACAAAACAGTTTTGAGATTACACGAAAAATTGCTCTGCTTACTTGCTACTAGTCCCTGTCTACTACATGTTCTGGCTTCCTTCAAACTTACATTGATTTGTCAGTCTCATAGGGCAAGTTGAGAGATTGGTGGGAGAAATTTTTTTTCTATACATTTTGGTTATATCCTGCAGTAGAACTTGAGCATGTTAATCTTGCTATGCCCATTTTCTAAGAAATGATTATTTAAGCACACTGACAATTGGGGGGGGGGGGGGGAGGAGTTTAGTTAATTGGGCATACATATCCTGTACACAACCCCACATTCATTTACTATGCTACTTATGTCCCTTTATAAAGAAGAGAGCCCAAGGATGCGAGAGAAGTCAATATAAATCAACACAGAGAAATAGTTCTTAAAAATTTTCAATGCGATAGGGTCTGCAGCTGTGATGAATTTTTTGAAAGATTTTTGTGATGCCTTCAGCTGCCATTCTCTTTATTTCATGTACAATGGTACATTTTCTGCCTTATGCCATTTTCAAGTAGTTTTTGGATGATTTTTTAGTAGTAAATTATGCCACGTATGTCATTGCTACTATGACCTTGCAACAACTACTCGAAAGTAAAATAGCGTAAAACATCTCGGATTTATTTTATGATCATTACGTGGAGTCGTATGAGCAAGAACATACATGGAATATTTTACTACTAAAAATAATCCACAAAATACTTGAAAATGGCTTAAGGCCGAAATAGAGAGAATGGCAGCTGAAGGCATCATGAAAACTTAAAAAAAAAATCTAAAAGCTAGTTTTGAAGGTTGCTATATGATGTTTGTGGTTGTTGAGATTATAAATTTTCATAATAATATACATATATACATCTTTTGTAAAAGTGAAGAAAAGAAAGGAAAGCTTCTGATTCTTCAGGCTTGTTTTTACTGGACTAGAATTTTCAGTTTGACTGCCATGGATGGATTATACATCAAAAATTAAATTTCCATTATTACTGTGAAGTCTAAATTGGTTATGCAAAACATGCAGTATGTCAGTTAAGTTTCACATTATGCCGTAATGCACAATTACAGTTCCTCTTTGTGTGGCAAAGTGCACCTTATTTTCCGTCTCAATGCACTACTTATTTAATAGTCGGGTATGTCCACAACTGTGGCCATATGCACTCAGTAGGAAGTTCTTTCTTATTTCTCATACTTTACAGTCATCAGTTTTCTGCAAAGAAAAGAAAATATTTTCGGGATTTTTAATCGTTCTGCATGGAAACTAATTTGCATGTACTAGGTACAGTTAGAGCAAAATAAATGTGTGTTGAAAATATAACACCACTTTCTGTGAGTGTACTGGTTTGGAAGACAGCTGTGAATGCTCTGTACACAACAGTTGTATTTAGAACAAACATTTTGAATTTCATTTCTCAACATTGCTGAATTTCATAGCTAAATATACAGGGAGTAAAATTTTGAAAATTATTATTTTACTATAAGTTGAGACTGTCGTATATAAATTGCCATCGATTCCTCTTTCAAGTACTGTTTCTGTTTAATGACAACGTATCAGTAATCACTAATATTCTGAAGTGGGATGAGTGCGGTTAAGAAAGAAAAAAGGGCTGCACTGCACATAAAACACATCAAATCTGCAGAAAGTAAGTAATTTCAAGAAAAAGCAGTTATGTTAAATATTTCACAATGAAGTTTTATGAATCTGTGCACACCATTCACCTTTAAGATGCACTCACAAGTAAATAATGCAACACACGGATTAGGAGTGAGCACTTTTAACTTTTCACCTAAGTGCTTTCCGAAAGTTGAGCCTGTGTATTTCTACTGCACCTACAGAGCAACTGTTGTGTAATGATTGGTCTGGAGCAAGGTGAGGGAGGGGGAACTTGCAGAGCAGCAAGTAGGGAGAGCTGCCGTAAGAGAGGGTGGGAGGGGGGGAGACGGGATGCATTTCCGGTGTGCTCCACTGAGAGGAGTAACAGCTCAGGGACACCAGGATTGCAAATTTGAATCACAAAGTAAGGTGAGCAGTGGTAAAACGGGATAGGAATAAAACATGAAAAAGAAAAAAAATTGTAGACACAGCTATACGTAAAAGAAAACCTGGTGCTTTTGGCATCTATACAGGAGTGACTTTTTATTTAATTTTTCTTTTTGTCAAAAAAAGAACAATAATTGAATCTCCTGATACATCTTATCAGTGCTGCTCTGTTGGCACTGCTGAAAACAGAGTTTCTGTGAAGAAAATTTTACATTTTAGAGTATATATGGCTAACACACTAAGGAACAAAATCTGTTGTTGTGGCCTAAGACTATTTTGATGCCAATCTTTTCTGTACTTGCCTCTTCATTACTGCATGTCTGCTGTAACCTACATCCATTTCATCTTGCTTACTGTGGTAGTATTGGGCTTGTCATGCAATTTTTACCCATATTGTTCTCTCCAGTACTATATTGATTATTTCATGATGCCTCAGGAAGTGCCCTACCTATGGGTCTCTTTTATTAGTCAAATTTTGCCATAGATTTCTTTTTTTCTCTAGCTCATTTAACTAGTTATCGCATCTACCCATACGATTTACAGCTAGGGTTGCCAAATATTCTAAGGGAAAACAAGGGAGATTCTGAACTGTATATGCTTTAGGATGTTGCATTACACTAATGACGTTTTCTATAGTATTTAAATGTTTAGTTTTGATGAGTCCAGTAGAATATATGCTTGTAAAATGAATTTAATGTTGTCAATGATGTTAATGCACTGCGTAGTAGGTTCACTATTGCTTCAGAACAAAGCTGTGATGCCAAAGAACAGTTCTATCTGTCCCTCAGAAAATTTCTATAATCAATGTACCATCCAGTATCTGTGATATCAATTTGCTGTAGAATCTTAGAACATATTCTGAGCTCAAACATAGTGACACGTCTTGAACAGAATGACTTCCACAATACCAACCACTACGGATTCCAAAAACATTGATCGTGTGAGACCCAACTCGCACTTTTCTCATATGAAGCACTGAAAGCTTCGGATCGAGGCAATCGGGTAGATGCCGTGTTTCTCGATTTCCGAAAAGCATTTGACTCAGTACCACACCTTTGCTTGTTGTCAAAAGTTTGATCATTTGGGGTATTAAGTGAAATTTGTGATTGGTTTGAGGACTTTTTGGTACAGAGGATGCAGCATGTTATCTTAGATGGAGAGTCATCATCAGGTGTTGAAGTAATTTTGGGTGTGCCGCAGGGAAGTGTGTTGGGACTCTTGCTGTTAGTGTTGTATATTAATGACTTGCAGACAATATTAATTGTAAAATCAGGCTTTTTGCAAATGATGCAGTTATCTATAATGAAGCATTCTTTTTTAAATTATTTTACAAATTTCAGTTCTCACGTAAGTATGCAATATTTCCAATCAATTTACTAATTGTTTTCCATTTATGAAATTTATTGAAACGTTGAAATATCTGAAATTTGTGCATTATTAATGTTTGTTAAATGTTGTCACAGATTCAAAAAGTGTGTGTCACATATAATCATTCATGCTCTGTTTTGTATCATTTACCTTAATTTTAGATGAGAAATCGTGGATTTACATCAAGTAAAACAAGGAAATACATACAACTTGCATATTATTATTATTATTATTATTATTATTATTATTATTATAGATGTTAGTTCCACTAAGTTTGATATGTCAGTTCAGAATGAAACAGACTACTCAAAATACTAACCAAAAGTATTTCTTGTCTGCTCAAAATGATTTACCATTACCAACACACTGATATGACAAGTTATAAGATCAAAATATACTGGAGTATCAAGTTCTTCATTAAAGATATAGATTGTGTAATAGAGTACTAGAAATGTCAGGCAGTTACATTATAATCACTGGAAAATATTAAGTGGCAGACACATGAAGAAAGGTACCACACATACCAATAGAACTTGGTTAGAAAATTTCCTGAACTGTATTGCAGTACAGAGTGAATATTCTTCAGCCTCTTCATATAAAGCCAATAGAGGTCATGTAGATAAAATCAGTTAATCAACAGTCACACATAGGTGTGTGACTGATTATTCTCCCAACACTCCAGCTGAGAATTGAATGGGGAGAAATCTTACTGTGTGGTTCGTACACACTTCACAGTAATTGAGAGTACGGATGTAGATGGGTTGTGAAGTAATAAAAGTTTGGGGTATACGTCTTGTTAATTATGTGGTCATTATTCACAACCTGGATCTGACAGAAGGGGCTAGGAAATTAGCAGTAGCTTTTTTGAGGAACCGTCCTGTCATTTGCTGTACGGGACTGGATAAAATAGGTCGTGAGACTATACGGCAAGTATCCGTGCTCAGTCTAAAGTTGCATAACTACTTTCTTTGAAAAGTAACTGTGTAATCTAGTAAATATTAACATACCAATAGCAGATAACCAGCAGATATATAACTGTGGAAGCAGCAGCTATTTTTGAGTGTAGAAGTTTTCTTTGTAATTTACTTCATTAATTTTAGGTGTTATACACACGAATAACAGTAAGCAGCTCACTGGTAATTACGGTATTCGCGTTAAGTTCCCCCCGATTTGCCCATCTTCTGTAAATGTGTCCCTCGACCGGTTCCACATCCCCGAAAGTTCTTCCGTCTATGGGACACGATGAGTGAATAAATGAAAAGATTCTCACAAATTTTTTCTGTCTGTGCAGGACTTACCATCTACATTTGCGATAGTGGGCACTATAGTCCATTCGACAGAACTGAGCACTATAACTGTTATAGAGAATGGCGTGTTGCATGTTGCAGATGGAAAGGTGAGTTCACCACTGTTTACATTATCTTATTCTGCTGCTGCATAAAGCACTGACAGCTGTGCACCTCTTTTAATAATCGTTGTACTGACTTGAAGGCTATTGGTTTTGGATTGTAGCTTACATGTTAATGGAATGTTTATTTGTGTGAGCTTTCCTTTAAGCTCAGTTTATGCATATTGTAATGCCTCCTCACTATTCTTCACAAATTTCTGTTTTTAATATTGTAGTGGTGTGGCCTGTGTGTAGTGTTAAGTATCTGCTACTGTGCATTACTCAAAAATCTGGAGTTGTGTACTCAGAGCTGAACAACATTTGAGACATTCCAGTGAGAGCCCGGCCGAGATTTACGCTCCCGGAGCGCGCTCACTTTCCACGAGAGTGGCCGTGTCTGCTCGGCACTGGTGTGCTAGTGAGGCGGACGTATGCTGAAGGCTGCACATGTGGAAAACTTAAAAAACACTTTTTTGCAACACTACTTCTAAGAGGCTGAATATTTCAGCATACTTTCAGATGCAGGATTTTATAAAGTGTGTTTATTTGCAACTTTTAGTTTTTATGCCAAAGCAGTAACTTTTATTACTTGATTGAATAAATACATTAGAGAGTGCTAACAACTGTAAAATGTTTACAGACATTTAAGATAAGTTTGTGATGTTTCTGTATGTATTGCTTATAGAATACATTTTATATCTGAAATTATAGTTCGTGATACAGTCAAATACACGTAGTTACACAGCTAAAATTTGTTAAACCGAAATGTCGGTGGGATTTTGTCACTTTCGTTACAGTATAAAAGAAAATTTACACCTGTGTCGAACCGAACTTTGAAATAATGTAGCCGCGTGCCTGTGCGGTTGCATTTTACAAAAGGCTCGTACATTCCTGGATTGGACAGACGGGTCATTGAGCTCAGTGTTGCCCTTTGTATCTAACAGCTAAAGTTGAAAGTAATGTGGTACATCTGCAGCCAAAAGTGAGAACGGTCTGACACACAAATCAAAATCTGCTTTTAGTCGTGCAGTGTTTTGGAATCTCTTTGAGTACTTGTAATGAAATGTTTCAGTTACTGAAACAGTCACAACTGGTCCACAAATAACCACCTCGACTTACAGGAATTGTTCCTTGTTGTGAACTCGATGCTGATTTTTCGGTAGGATTACTTTACTTTACTTCACTTTTTTATAGCATCAAACTTGTCTCCCAAATCTGTTACCAAATTATTATCCTCTTGCACTAAGACACGTAACGAATTCAAATAATTGATAATGTCAATCATAAAACATTTTGTAAGCATTATACTAACCGTTACCTCAGTCTTTCCTTAGTGGCTGCCTTCAGTTCAGCCGGAATAAACTTTCACGTGTCAGTAGACAAGTGCATTATATGACGGATATTGCCAGTTTTGTGATTATGTACCAATAATTACTTTTCCAGGTCGTAATAAATAGTGTGACGGTATATTGAGCACTATGCACGACCTTTAATCAGTACGAAAAGTAAAGTAATTCCTATTTGGGATTGAACAATGTAGCTTCTTCACTTTTCCTTCTACGGACCAAGTGAGGGGGCACAGTGGTTGGCACACTGGACTCGCATTCGGGAGGTCGACGGTTCAAACCCGCGTCCGGCCATACCGATTTAGGTTTTCCGTGACTTCCCTAAATCACTCCAGGCAAATGTTGGGACGGTTCCTTTGAAAGGGCACGGCCGACTCCCTTCCCCGTCCTTCCCTAATCCGATGAGACCGATGACCTCGCAGTTTGGTCTCTTCCCACAAACGACGCCAACCTCGCAACCCCTTTTACGGACAAGTATGTAAATGCCGTAGTATTCCAAATGCAGAAATTCTCTCTCATTTAATGCAAGTAGTACTGTCAGCAAAATGTTTAGCATCTGATAAGCAGACCGCTTTACTCTAGCGGTGTCCAGCTGCAGACTTAATTTACCTCTTCCTTCTCGCCCCTCGGCGCCACTCACTGCAGTAGGCGGGAGCACTCGGGCTCGTGAAGCACCGTTTGGCCAGGCCTGTTCCAGTGATTCACTTGTAGTGCTTCTTTTTCTCATCCTTCCATTCCAGGTTGAGTAGCTTACCGATTTTTGTGACAAGGTGAGGAAGGCAACAAGTTCCTTAACACCGTCATCACTTTCACCTTTCCATTACATTTTGCCTGTTAATGCACTTACCTGCTGCAGAGCAGATAATGTAAAAGGCACTGTTTCATATTGTACTTCATTGAGTGCTCTTCTCTGCTGGCTACATAAATGATACTAATGATTTGTAAAACACATTGTTAAAGTGTGGAATATTTTGATTTCCTAAACAGTTTCCATTTCATCATTCCGCAATTCTTATACTCTCTAAAGAAACAATTTATGTATCGTCTCTGATTCCCACCTGCTCTGCCCTACTTGCAGGAGATATGCATGATACTACTTATAAACATCTATTTCGAGATAATAATGAGATAATTAATCACTGAAGTGAGAAAAGTCATGTCAGACCTTCTTTTGCAACTCAATGTGGCACGGACTCGACAAGTAATTTGGAGTCCCTCGCACAAATATTGAGCCGTGCTCCTTTATAAGTGCCCATAATTGTGACAATGTTTCCGGTGCAGGATTTTGTGCACGAACTGACCTCTCTCGATTACGTCCCGTAATGAGTCGACGAGATTTGTGTCGGGTGATCTGGATGGTAAAATCGATTGCTTGTATTGTACAGGATGTTCTTCAAACCGGTCATCAACAATTGTCGTCTGGTAGCACGGTGCATTGTCATATATATATATAAAAATTTTATCATTGTTTAGGAATGTGAAGTCCGTCGATGGTTGCAAATGGTCTTTTCCAGTCGGTGGCCAGTTCAACTGGACCAGAGGACCCGGTCAATTCCGTGTAAACGTGGCCCACCGTTACGGAGCCACCGACAGCTCGCACGGTGACTCGTCGATAACTTGTCTCCGTGGCTCCGTGGGGTCTGCACCACCCTCGAACCCTACCGTCGGCTCTTACCGACTGAAATTGGAACTCGTCCAACCGGGCCACAGTTTTTGAGGTGTCATCAGTCCGGTTGGTACCGTCAAAAGCCCAAGAGAGGTGCTGTGGACGATGTAGTGTTGTTAGCAGGGGTACTCTTGTTTGTCGACTGCTGCCGTAGCCCGTTAACACCAAATTTCAGTGCACTGTCCTAACAGATACATTCGTTGTACACCCCACAATGATTTCTGCGGTTATTTCACGCAGTGTTGCTTATCTGTTGGCACTGACGTAATTGCCGCTGCTGTCAGCCGTAAATGAAGTTTGTCGGCCACTACATTGTCTCTGGTTGGAGATTGCGCCTGAAATTTGGTATTCTCGGCACTCTCTTAAACTGCGGATCTCAGAATATTGAATTTTGTAACGATTTCCAAAATGGAATGTCCCGTGCATCTAGCTTCGACTACCGTTCTGCTTTCAAAGTCTGTCAGTTCCCATCGTGCAGCCATAATCACATCATAAATCCTTTCACACTAGTACCTACGACAGCTCTGTGAAGGTATTTATATGAGTGAAGCCACAGTTGTTTTGCTCTTTAATGAAAGCGATTTTTCTTGTGTGAACCCAGGAAAAAAATGTTACTCTAGCATCATCTTTGAGTTAGAGGAGTTTTCCAGTCTAGTATTGACAGTTCTTTGCTGCATCAGAATGTCATATCAACCAACTCCTTCTTTTAAGCACATTGTGCCATAAATTTCTTCTTTTTTTTTCAGTTTGATCCAATACTCTTCATTAGTCACTCAATCTACCCAACTAACCTTAAGCATTCTTCTGTAACACCACATTCGTATCATGTATGAACTGTTCAGTCTCCACATATTATTTTCAGACATACCTACACTCCAGACAAATACCTACAGAGACAATGTCCAGACATTCAGATTTATATTTGACGTTAACAGATTTCTCTTCTTCAGAAGCAGTTTCCTTGCTGTCGCCAGGCTGCATTTTATATTCTCTCTTCTTTGGCTGTAGTCAGTTATTTCGCTGCTCACAAAGCAAAACTCATCTACTAGTTTTACTGTCTCATTTCTGAATCTAATTCTGTTAGTATCACCTAATTTAATTTGGCTAAAACCATTACCCTTGCTTTACTTTTGTCGATGTTTGTCTCATAATTAATTTTTGAGACAGTATGCATTCTGTTCAATTACACTTCAGAGTCCATTGCCATCTCTGACAAACTTACTGTTTCATTAACAAATCTGAATATTTTTGTTTCTTCTCCCTGAATTTTGAGTTCTTTCCAAATATCCGCCTGGTTTCCTTTACTGGTTGCTCAGTGTGTGGACTGGATAACATAAGAGAGAGGCTACAACACGGTTATCAATGTGAAAGACCCTTTTTTGCGTGCCAGCTTTGGTCTGTCTTCAGCTGACACCGATTTCAAATTGTCGAACAGTAATAGGGCCCAGTTATGGTTCTGCCTTTTTCAGAGTAATCTGTGGTGATTATTCCTTGGAGATCCCAAGAAACAGTGGCTATCACCTTATCAGCTGACAAAATAGCCTTTGCCTTCTTCGGTTCACTTTCATCAGCCTTTGTCCATTGTTTTGACTGCTGTTTTGACTACTGTGTGTGATGATGGATCCAAGTTTCGTCAATGGTCACAAATAAGTGCAAAAAGTCTTGTGGATTGCAGTTAAACATCGCCAGACATTATGTTGAAATGTTGAGTGGGATGTGCTTTTTGTCGACTACGAGCAATCGTGACACCCACCTTGCACGCAGCTGCTTTGTGGCCGATGCTCCATGCAGGGTACGTATTGTGCACTCGCTCAGTTGAGATGCCTCACGCACATTTTTATTCGGCAGTCTCGGATTACTGTATTACCAGTGATTTCCTTTGCGGTCACCTCAGTCGGATGACTGGAGTGCGCTTCGCCTTCTGTTCTTGTCTGAGCACTTTTAAATTCGTTAATCCAAAAGTAAGTGGTCTTCAGTGATTGTACAGTGTCTGCATAAACTTCATTGAATTCTGTTTTGATTTATGTGGCAATCCAACCCATAAACATGTTTGATAACATCACGAAACTCGGTTTCCTCCATTTTCAATCACAGTCGACTCACTGACTATTTCAGATGTATGTTAACAATTAACTGTGTGTTGTACATTGTTGAAATTCGTTATACGGTCCTTAGAATAATCGAGCTTACCGACGGAGAAGACACAACAAAAGTGTTCTAAAACTTACTGGCAGATTAAAACTGTGTGCCGGACCGAGACTCGACTTGGGACCGTCGCTTTTCGCGGGCAGCTGCTCTACTGACTGAGCTACCCGAGCACAACTTACGACCCGTCCTCAAAGCTTCACTTCTGCCAGTACCTCACCTCCTACCTCCCAAACTTCAGAGAAGCTCTCCTGCGAAACTTGTAAGACTAGCACAGGTGGAAGAAAGGATATTGTGGAGACGTGGCCTAGCTGAACCTGGGGGATGTTTGCAGAATGCAATTTTCACTCTGCGGTAGAGGGTGTGCTGATATGAGGACAGGTCACGAGTGCTACCATTTGTACAGCCACAGTGACTACGTACAATGGTACCGACAATCCAGTTAGCACAATGACTGCGTACGGAGTGAAAAAGATTGGGGTTCAGCGATTGAGTAGCTCCTCGTAAGCCACACATTTCTGTAGTCGGCACTCATAGTGTGTAACGAGCAACGCTGCTGGACAGTGGATGACTGGAAACGAGTGATTTGTAGTGATCGGTCACTCTATACTCTGTGGCAATCCAGTGTAGTGGTTCGGATTTGGTGAATGCCTGTGTATACGCTAGCTGCCTTCGTGTGTAACGCCAGCAGTGGAATATGGAGGAAGTGGCGTAATGGTACGGGGGTGTTTTTTGTGGTAAGAATGTGGCCCCTGTATTATATTTGAGAAGATGCTAAATGCAGGAGGGTGCAAACACATTTTACTGGACTGAGTTCTGAACATGGTAGAAATACAGTTTGGATATGGTGATTGTTCGCATCAGTGTGACAGTGTGCTCTGTCACAAACCGATATCTGTGAGGCAACTGTTTGTAGACAACAGTAGTCCTGGGAGTACTGGCCTACCAGAGTTCCGATCTGAACACAGTGGAACACCTGTGGGACGAGTGAGAACAATGACTTTGTTCCAGACCCCTGCATCAAACATCACTACCTTCTCTGCTGTCAGCTATTCAGGAAGAATCGGCTGCCATTCCTCCGCAGACATTAAGAAACGTCATTGAAAGTGTCTGCAGCAGAGTTAAAGTTGTGACAAAGGCGAAGGATGGACACGATCCGCATTAATGTCCATTAATACCAGTATAATAAGTCACAGTTGCAAAATACTACCACGAATTCTTTACGGAAGGGCAGAAAAACTAGCAGAAGCCAACCTCGGGGAAGATCAGTTCGGGTTACGGAGAAATGTAAGAACTTGTAAGGTGATTCTAACTCTGTGACTTATGTTAGAAAATAGGTTAAAGAAAGGTAAACCTACATTTATACCGTTTGTAGACTTAGAGAAAGCTTTTGACAATGTTGACTGAAATTCTCTAGGTAGCAGGGAGCAAAAGGCTATTTACGACTAGTACCGAAACCAGATGCCAATTATAAGAGAAGGTAGTGAGGCCTTTTGTGACACTTAATTCAGTTAATGTCTGAAATACAGTATCATTGTACCATAACTAGCTGTCCTTTCCTTCTTTGTTAAGTTACTGACAAGTATATGATCCTTTTTGAGCAGTAAGTGTTTACATTGTTTTATGAACAATCATTTGTTTTCCGTCTAAATTGTGCTCTGTATCCCTAATAAAGTATTTATACGATTCTGTGTGTGCTTTCAGAGTAGCACGATTTGCATTATTTATTTCCCCTCCAGGGGGCTCCCTTCTTAGGAGTATGCGGGTGGCAACCCCGTGGGCCCTTAGCTAAGTATGGCATTGCTTCCACTTACTTGTGTCAGACTTCTGCTTTCTTCTTTCCTGTCGCCCTCTCTTGGTCAACTCTTGCTGCTTTGACCCCGATGGTATTAGGTTCTGCGGGTATCTTTGATTTTCATTTTCTTTTCTAACACAAGGAGACCAACCTTACCAAGTGCCAACGGCCAGTAAGGGGCGGATGAGCAGGTAAGGAAGGGGGACCCCCTTGTCCCAGGGATGAGAATTTGTCCCTAAAGGTGGAGGAACCATTAACATGGTCAATGGCAGAAGGATGCTAAAGGCAACAGGAAACCACTGAATTAATGATCTCATACAGGATTCCCAAGTAGAAATTCAAAATTTTCCGGAGTTTCAATTCCCCCTTCGGAGCTCCGGGGGGGGGGGGGGGGGGGGGGGGGGGATGTCTTGGGCAAGGCTGTAAGGTGTCAAGGAATAAAAGAACAGATGAGAATTGGAACATGGAATGTCACAACCCTATTAAAATCTGGGAAACTAGAAGAGGTTAAGATGCTGATGTAAAAGTCACAGCTGGACATACTAGGAATCTGTAAACTAGGTGGGGTAGTAACAGTTATTTTATGTCAGGGGATTTCAGGATCATTCACAGTGATAGTGCTCAAACAGGAAGAAATGGCGTCGCTATGATGTTGAGAGGAAAATGGAACAACAACGTGTTGAACACATACCACTGCAGTGATAGGATAATGGTAATTAAAATTGAAGGATAACCCACAGATTTGTGTGTAATTGCAGTTTACGTACCAACAACAAATAGCAAGGATGAGGAAGTAGAAGTAGTATATGAGCAAATTGATGACTTAATGAAACTAGTTAAAGAAAAGAACAATCTTATCATAATTGGTGATTTCAATGCATCGATTGGTGAAGATAACAAAGGATTATGGAATGGCAAGTTCGGGGGAGGAAAAATGAATGTTAGAGGAGAAAGGTTGCTAGATTTCTGTGAACAGTATGATATGATAGTCTTCAACACGTTTTGAAATGCCCAAGAGAAGATACACAAGGAAAAGTCTACCAGATGGCAAAAGGTATCAGATAGATTATATCCTAGTCAAGAAGAAATTTATGAATCAAATAAAGTCTAGCCGCTCATACCCTGAATATGATATAGCCAGTGACCATGTTCTAGTGATAGCAGACTATAGTAGCAGATTTAAGAAATATATAAAAGAACTAACCAACACAGATGGTTTGTAGAAAAACTTAAGGAAAAGCAAGTAGCTGTGGACATGAAAGAATTGACTGATAACCTAGTAGGTAACAGGGAAGGATGGGAAGGATTCAAAGAGACTGTAGAAGTGGCTGCTAAAGAAGTAGTAGGATTAAGGAAACTAGAACCGAGGAAACCATGGATGACCAAGGAAATACTAGATCTTACTGAAGAACAAAACAGGCTGAGGAAAAAAGATTTCTATAAGTACAAAAGAGTAAAAAATGCAATTACACAGAAATGTAGATTTGAAAAAAAAGTGGATGCACGACAAACATAAGGAAATTCAACAAGATCTAAGTGGAGGTCAAATTGATAGAGCCTACTCTAAAATTAAATCAATGCAGATAAAGCCAAGAACAAAAACAAATATGGTCAAGAATAAAAACAGTGACCTACTTTTTGAATTAGAGTATCTATGCGAAAGATGAAAAGAGTATATTGAGGAACTATATGAAGGAGAAGATATTGCTAATGAGGGGGAGATTCTGGAAGAAGAGAGCAGTGTGGATATCAACATGATAAGGCCACCTGTATCTAAAGAGGAATTCAACAGTGCCTTGAATGATCTAAGTAATGGCAAAGCGACAGGCACAGATAACATCCTGGCAGAAATACTGAAGGAAATTGGAGAATCAACAAAAGAGTACTTATATAAACTTATTAAAGAGTCCTATGAAAATGGAAAAGAACCACCTACAGATTTGCTTAACACCAAAACAGTAATAATCCCCAAAAAAGGAAATGCTCTGGACTGTGAGAACTATAAAACTATCTCCTTACTATCCCATCCCACACTTCCAAAATAATGTTAAACATAACAAAAGATCGAATAAAAAAGAAAATTGAGGCAAACCTAGGAGAAGACCAATTTGGTTTCAAATCCAGAAAATGAACTATAGAGGCAATTAGAGGATGGTATTAGAAAGATGAATTGGAGTTAATAGGAAAACCTACTCGACCTTTATAGATTCACAAAAACCATTTGACATGGTTAATTGGAAATTGTTATTCTGAACAATGAAGGAAATGAATCTTGATTGGAGGGACAGAAGATTAGTCTGTAATCTGTATAAAAGGCAGGAAGCAGAGACAGAAGTGAATGGTGTGAAGAAGAAAGCAAAAATAAGGAGGGGAGTAAGGCAAGGATGCCCATTATCACCATATTTGTCCAACTTATTTATTGAAAAACTGAAAAGAATAACCAAAGGAATTAAAATGGAACGAATACACTGTATCCATTTTGCAGATGATATAGTAGTACTTGCTGACTTAGTAAAGGAAATGGAGTTTATGTTGCTAAAACTTGCCAAAATCCTAAAAATAAATAAGAAGAAAACAAAAACTATGGTAGTAGGGAAGACAAAAGAAAATGGTAAAGTTAATATTAAATTAGAAGATGATGTTCTAGAGCAGGTTGAGAACTTCTGTTATTTGGGGAGCACAAGCACTGATGACAATAAATGTATCACAGATGTAAAGAAAAGAATAGCCTTGGCAAAGCAAGCTTTCCAAAATAAAAGGAATTTACTAACAGACAATCATATAAGCCTAGAAAGCAGGAAAAAGTTTGCCAAATCTTTTGTCTGGAGTGTCTTAACATACGGGTGTGAAGTGTGGGCTATGGGAAAGGTAGAGAAAAAGAGACTGGAAGCAGTGGAAATGTGGATACGGAGAAGAATGACGAAAACAAGCTGGGTAGATAGAAAAAGTAATGAACAGGTCTTAAGAGAAGTGAATGAGAACAGAACGCTGCTAAATTATATAGGAAGAAGAAAATCAAAAATGATAGGGCACATAATGAGACACAACCAGTTCCTAAAGAATGTATTTGAAGAAAAAGTTTTAGGGGGAAAAAACCAAGAGGCAGGCCAAGAGCAACTATTTTAATAACATCAAAGAAGATATGGGGATAAAATCATATGAGGAATTGAAGAGGATGACAATGGAGAGAGGGGCGTGGCTAAATCGACAAGGCACAGCCTTTAGTTTATGATGATGATGTATTCATTATTGTTTTCATTTTGAATTCCATTGCAATCTATTAAGTACTGGGCGGTCGTAATTAAACTGATGGTGTTCAGAGTGCTGCAGTGTGGGGTGTTTTCATCACGAGATGCCGAAATGTCCTAGGTATCTCCATTAATCGGTGCACTCAAAGAGTATGCTGGGAAAAAAAATATTATTTCGACTTTCTGCGACCGGATGCAAAATGGGGCACTCCGAGCAGCCAGAATGTGTCGCCGGTGCAAGAAAAGGGGAGGAAGGATCAAACACTCGATAACAGTGGCTCCGGCACATTTACCGGGATGTGGTCACAGTTACGACACGTGTTCAGTACGGTCTCCTATCTCGGTTATACGCCATATTTGTAACGCGGCACAGTCGACAGTCGCCCACGGCGTATCTGGCGTAATCGGAGCGATATACCGTCGCGTGCTGTCCGTCGGATCGGGAAGAGTCCGAACGTGTCCCCAGTAGACGGGGTCTTTCGGATATCCTCACATCCGGAAGGCACACGGATTTGGTCAGGAGATCTGGAAGGTGACACATCTCGAAATTGCCCAGAGGTCGTACTGCTGTTGCCAAAGACTTCCCGAAGCAAATGTTTCACCTGGCAAGCAGCTCGTAGTGTTAGTACACGGAGGAGTGGCCACAAAAGCTGGAATCGTGTCTTGCTCGAGGAGGTCCTTACGACATGCAGATGTCACAGTACACCTGACGGGCCTACGAGGTGTCATCTCTTCGAAGAAAAATGGTCTTAGAATGGAGGAGCTGTGAAGCCACACAACACAGTCACACCGGTCGAGTGCAGTGGACGTTCCTGCGCAATGTGTGGCGGAGTAGAACCCCAGTTCTGTACATTCACAGCACCGTACAGAGTGAAATGTGCCTCACCTGTTCAAAGAATATTCCCTGGCCACATATCGTCCATCTGCGTGCGTGCCAGAAAACAGAGCGCAAAGTCACAAACAATGTAACCTATCCTGGGGTTACTTCTGGTGCACATTATGAATATTATAGGATACCAATGCAAAATAGGCTACAAAATCTTTTGAACTTCAACCAGGAGAGAGAGAACTCCCACGACACAACTCGAGCACTAGCTGCAGAATTTGAGGCGTGTCCCGCACAGTCGGCTGTGGTTACGGTGACTTAGTCGACTACTGCCGTGGGAACGGGCCGCCTCC
This sequence comes from Schistocerca cancellata, assembly GCF_023864275.1. Classification (NCBI taxonomy): domain Eukaryota; kingdom Metazoa; phylum Arthropoda; class Insecta; order Orthoptera; family Acrididae; genus Schistocerca; species Schistocerca cancellata. Next base: position 159,373,529 of record NC_064637.1, read on the forward strand.
CCCTCCCTGTTGCACCACCTGATTCACCTGTTTCGTCAGATTTGTCGATCGTATTCTTTAGCCCATTTCTTGACACGGGGCCCGTTCGCAGCTGTTTCTGCCGGCGATAATCCCGCAGTGTGGCACTGCTATTGCTGCTATTCTGATAAAATGACTTCACGACCGGTGCATAATCTTTTGTGTCGATAGCCACTGTTTTTTGTATGGAAGACTTAAAACCTTCTTAATCCTTCACACCGACATGCATTTCACAAAAGAAATACACCTGCCGTCATGCGACAAATGGCATACTGTCTTCAAAACGGTAGAAGGTTCACATTCTGACTGTTTACAGCACCTATTTTCACCTGATGGGAGCAAGTGGAACTATTATTTTTTTCAGCATACTCTGGGAGCACACAGATTAATGAACACAGCTAAAAAGTTTTGGCATCCTTCGAGCTAGACGGCCCGTGCTGCAGCATTTGGAACACTGTCAGTTCAGTTATAATTATCCGGTATTATGCTACTATTAGCAGACGAACAGCAGCTACGTAGCAAACCTGAGGCTGCTTCTTTCAGAGTAGCACTTTCTCACTAATTTATGTGATTAATTTTAGATGGCTTAAGTAAGACTAGCATTAAGCAGTATACTGATAGTTTATTGTTAATCCGGCACATCTTTGTCTCATGTCGGTGCATAACTTGACTCGTTGTACTTCCCTGAAGCTTCCTCTTGATGAGATCTACAGAATATGATGAATGAATGAATGAGTGCAAATGAATGCATTACTGGTGGTAGCAGACGTCGGAATGTAAAACGTCGGCAAGTTGACTACATTTCCTGTTTTCTTTATTCACTTTAGTCTTTTAGAATCACATTTTGAGGAAACTCTTTAGCGAGGAAGCAAATGTTAATTACACAGAACTGCGTAATATAAAGGTAATAGGTGGTGTCCACTCTAGAACCTCTCGAAAGTGGTTAATTAAAAAGCCTCCCAATAAATTTGAAGTTTGCTGTCGGCAGTTATTCGTAGTACAGTAACAGCTTACTAGAAGGAAAAATAATTTGTACCATCCTTTCATTCATCTTTGTGTGGCTCTGAAAATGGTGAAGTATTCAGCTATAAAAATCTCTTGCCACTTACTCATTGACGTAGTGATGTGAAGACTCTGAGTTTCTGCCCATGCAGTATGTATGTTACGAATACAGGTGCATACCATTTTACATTGACAGCTTTTTGCTTTCAGTGTTTTTGCTTTCAGTACTACGGGTAGAATAGAACACGTGGGTGGTAATAATGAAGACCTGAGCTGTAAACAGTGGTGAAGGATGGGTTTGTTGTTTTGAGAAATAGCACAGTCAAGTTTCTATAAAATGTAATAAACAAGATATTTAAAGCACATACAATATAATTTTTTATTGAGATAAATCATTGTTTTGAAATATATCAACAGTAATGACATATTTTTATAGTATTAAAATGTTCCCAAAATTTTGTTCTGAAAAATTATTGTATGGGTACTTAATTTTGTTTACTTGTAGACCAAGTGCAGTTAATACAGGTTAGCACTGACGTATGGCTGTTTACCTGCTGGGTGAATTAATGAAGCTTTACTGCAAAACCTCTCAAAAATATAAATTTAAATGTTTGAATTGTTTAGTTTTTGATACAGAGATCTGCATTAACAATTCTTGCAATTATGTGTAACAACCTCGAAAGTTAATCTAAGGAAAAGGATAGAGTGCTACCCACCGTAAGGATTACACACTGACTTGCGCACGGGCACAACGAAAACACTGTTCCACATTTAGCCGTCAGCCAAAGCCTTCCTCAGGAAAGGAGAAACATTCACAAACATTCATTCACACAAGCAGGCTGGGAGTGGACTGCAGGAGGTGGCAGTGATGGGTGCGTGAGGTGTGCTCGCTTGTGCGAATGTTTTCCTTTTCTGAGGAAGGTTTTCACTGACAGCTAAATTTGATTTGATTTGATTTCTTTATTAATCCGTGAAACAATTTACATTGTATGGATTCCATCATTGATTAATAGTCAATTTAACAGTTTAAATTTGTTTCTTACACAATAGTTGACAGTGTGGAACAGTCTTTTTGTTGTGCCTGTCTGCAACTCAGTGTGCCATCTTTATGGTGACTAGCAATCTGTCCTTATCTTTATATTGTTGATATTCCAACAGGAGTTTCCAGTGTTCAGAAAGTGACCTGTAATTCAGCACAGTATGAGATTAATTTTAGCAATCACCTTATAACCACACGTAAACAGTGTTCAGGCTGGCCCTTAACACCTATTCACAAAAATTCACATAAACTATGTTAAGCAAGACGATTACTATTGTTCACTCGTTTAAATAATTATTCACGTATGTGTGATTAGCGACAACTTTCGAAGCACACTTGCTATTTGGAACACATTTGGGATCTTTATCTGAGTTGTAGTTATCCACATTGTCCTTAGTTTTGTACAAATTGCCCCTGATAAACACTTTCCTGGAACAAACAGCACATGCACTGCTACTGCTGCTGGCAGCAATATTTGTGCCAGTTACCACTGCCTACAATGCCGACAAAGTTGCCATCCGCAAGAATATGAAATCTGAATTAGAGTTGCTACCTCTCAGTTTGTTGAACGACTGTGAACTGATATGAATAAAACACATCACTTACCATGTTTTAACTTTGTTTCTTATTGAGTGTCCTTTACAGCCCAGGTCCTTATGTCCGTTTCTTTTCCCTCATCTCCTCTTCTTCAGAGTTTTCAAGTATCCTGTTACACGTGACCCCCTGTCTTTTTATTCTACATCTCTTTATTAATTTAGCCCACAAATCCTGTCAGGACTCTCACACACACTTGCCGCCTGGAAGCCCGCTGTCCTTGCAGTGGCCTTCAGCCTGCCACGTGCTTCTGGCTCGAGGCAAGGACTCGGGTGGTTCCCGACCAAAAGAAAGAGTAAATTAAGCTGTCAGTGCCTCATTTGGTGCACTGTCATACTAGACTTCCTTGTATCATTCTTACTGTGGCCTTGTGGACTGAGCTATTTCCATTTATAAAGGAGCTCAATTTACGTGAGGGCATATGATATACGCTTTATATATACTTTATTTATGATGCATAATTGCAAGGTGTGCTCTCACTCTCTCTCTCTCTCACACACACACACACACACCCACACACACACACACACACACACACACACACACGCGCACACACACACACAAGGAGCAGTGCATCAATTGAAAACTTCTGCTTTTCAGTATCGCTAGTTCTATGGCAGAAAATGAATATTGTGTGTGATCTTCTACCAAAAGCTGGTTCTCCAGTTAAAGATGGCTCAACTACTCAGTTCTGAAAGTCGTCTTATGCAGCTGATCGCACTGTAAGATTAAAAGAGGTCCACAGTGATACGTGTCTCAAGTAGGTTTTGTAGGTCAATCACAAGCCACACTCATTATTTTTTTATCAACCAGTTTTGTTCAATTTAACAAGAGCATTGTCAGAATCTCTGGAAAAAACACAGCTCAAAGTAGTCGGGCGATTACATTTGCTGATGACATCGACAGACTCCTTCGAACTGTAAATTTCTCAGTTTCCGATAATGCTCTTATCAGATTGACTGCAACTCTCGGCTGCCCTGAAGAACTTATATTTCAGCAGTCACTACTTTTCCTGCAGACAGTTCCAGCTCTCACTAAACACGTTTAAAGTACAGAGAGAACTTTTCTGTTGTGGTGCAGAAACTTTCAGTAGGTTGCCAGTAAAGGGAAAATAGCAATTTTCAATGTATAGGTAATAGATATATTAAAAGAACATGTCATTAAACACTGCAGCTGTTTTTAAAGAGTGCTACACGAGTAAGCATTTACAGTTGCCGAGCTCACGAACGGAACCGAAGTTGTCGCTGAGCGCTCACTCGTGCCTTTCTGTCGGAGCTAAAGTGCGCATCATTTATGACGGCGGCCGAGTTAAGTTTCATTCTGCGCATGTGATGTCACAAAAAACAGTCAGCCAATGAACAGAGAACGATGTTGCCAGAACTCGACTGCAGTGCAGAGCACGGACGAGTGTCTTCAGTTTTAGAAACGTTCAGTCATAAATAAAATAATTGAACAAAAGCAATATCTTGATAGCAGACTTTCTTTTATAGAAAGTTTGGAAAAAGCATTCTTTATACCAATTGCTTCATATTCTATTAATTAATTAAACTAAACAAGCAATAAGCTTCCTAATTCAGGCGATAGCAAGGATAGGTGTTTGTATCATCCTACTAACCGCTTTTTCACAATAAAGAACAGCGGTAATTGTTTATTTCCTATTGTACTTTGACAAAACGTGAGTAATTCATAATCATACCAACAGTGTTTGTCGGTATTTTGTGTGATATTTTAAAGGCCTCCGGGAGATACATCAAACAACGAGCTGCGTTAACGTAATGGTTAAAGTGTATGGCTGCTAAGCGAAAGGTTCTGAGTTCAAACCTTGATAGGTGATTAATATTTTATTTATTTAAAAACAATATCAAAATGTCTTACTTCATGAATTTTATTCGTTTGAATGTAATTTTTTGAAATTTGTAGTGGCAACTAAAATCGACCATACGGAAAGTATACGCTACGGACTTTTACCTCTGCAAACTCTTCAAAATTTCGTGCAGTGGTTTACTACATCTAATGCTGCACAATAACTGCATTGAACATCGAAACAAAATTAAGTCATTTATGGGGGAAAGGTATCAGTCAAGAAGATGTGTAAAAATCAAATTTTTTGGGCCAAATAGTTTTTGTGAAATCGAATGATAAAGTGTGTCAAAGCAGTCGAAACACCATGTGTCTGCACAGGCAAGCAGTGCAATGATGACAAAATCGCGCACATCGCGGAATGCAGGGAGCACGTCGCTGTAGCAGCGAAAGGGTTAATGCGGCTGTGGTGGCTTTACTTCATAAACTATGCGCTCCCCCCTAAACGTAAGTTTGCGAACTATACTACGGCGCTGCTTCTCTTGGCGCGTACAACTGGCAACGCAGCAATCTCCCGCGTCTGGGCGGGCATGCGCGAACCGCCAAGATAAAAGAATTGAACTATAACTGGGTGACAGACAGACGCTCGGCTTCGCAGTTGTGGCCGGCTCCGTCACTCTGGCGCTGCTGCTCGACTGGGGTAAGTGGTCACACCGGGTGGAGCAGTGTAGCAATGTGGAGGGAAGGGAGGGTGCTGGCAGGAGGCCTGGCGGGCAGTCCCCCTCTACCCGCTCCCTGCACTCTTCTCGTCACACCTCCTACCCACTCCTACTGACAGAATGTCACACACCACTTAGGCTGCAGTGCTGGAACAGTGTGGCATTGTGCGGGTGTGTGATTTTTTTTGTAATCAGTTAGGGTCGAGTAAGATCATTGTCCAAAAGCATGGCAACATTTTGAATCTCATTTGTTTATTCATTCAGTCGCCCATCATATTCTGCCAATCCCATTGTGAAGGAGAAGCTCTGGGGATGTGGAACAAGTCGAGGTACTCATTAACGTGAGATGAGGGCATTGCGGAAACTTTAAATTTGTGTACAGTATTCACAATCACTATCTACATCTACATCTACATCCATACTCCGCAAGCCACCTGACTGTGTGTGGCGGAGGGTACCTTGAGTACCTCTATCGGTTCTCCCTTCTATTCCAGTCTTGTATTGTTCGTAGAAAGAAGGATTGTCAGTATGCCTCTGTGTGGGCTCTAATCTCTCTGATTTTATCCTCACGGTCTCTTTGCGAGATATACGTAGGAGGGAGCAATAAACTGCTTGACTCTTCAGTGGAGGTACATTCTCGAAACTTCAACAAAAGCCCATACCGAGCTACTGAGCGTCTCTCCTGCAGAGTCTTCCACTGGAGTTTATCTATCAACTCCGTAACGCTTTCGCGCTTACTAAATGATCCTGTAACGAAGCGCGCTGCTCTCCGTTGGATCTTTGGATCTTCTCTATCTCTTCTATCGATCCTATCTGGTACAGATCCCACACTGCTGAGCAGTATTCGAGCAGCGGGCGAACAAGCATACTGTAACCTACTTCCTTTGTTTTCAGATTGCATTTCCTTAGGATTCTTCCAATGAATCTCAGTCCGGCATCTGCTTAACCGATGATCAACTTTATATGATCATTCCATTTTAAATCACTCCTAATGCGCACTCCCAGATAATTTATGGAATTAACTGCTTCCAGTTGCTGACCTGCTATATTGTAGCAAAATGATAAGGGATCTTTCTTTCTATGTATTCGCAGCACATTACACTTTCTACATTGAGATTCAATTGCCATTCCCTGCACCATGGGTCAATTCGCTGCAGATCCTCCTGCATTTCAGTACAATTTTCCATTGTTACAATCTCTCGATATACCACAGCATCATCCAAAAAAAGCCTCAGTGAACTTCCGATGTCATCCAGTAGGTCATTTATGTATATTGTGAATAGCAACAGTCCTACGACACTCCCCTGCAGCACACCTGAAATCACTCTTACTTCGGAAGACTTTTCTCCATTGAGAATGACATGATGATGATGATGAGCGTTTGGCGTCATTGGCCGGGAGGCCCCTCGCGGGGCAGGTCCGGCCGCCTTGGCGCAGGTCTTATTACATTCGGCGCCACATTGGGCGACCTGCACGCCGGATGGGGATGAAATGATGATGAACACAACACAACACCCAGTCCCTGAGCGGAGAAAATCTCCGACCCAGCCGGGAATCGAACCCGGGCCCGGAGGACGGCAATCCGTCACGCTGACCACGCAGCTACTGGGGCGGACGAGAATGACATGCTGTGTTCTGTTATCTAGGAACTCTTCAATCCAATCGCACAATTGGTCTGACAGTCCATATGCCCTTACTTTGTTCATTAAACGACTGGGGAACTGTATCGAACATCTTGCGGAAGTCGAGAAACACGGCATCTACCTGGGAACCCGTGTCTATGGCCCTCTGAGTCTCGTGGACGAATAGTGCGAGCTGGGTTTCACACGACCATCTTTTTCTAAACCCATGCTGATTCCTACAGAGTAGATTTCTAGTCTCCAGAAATGTCATTATACTCAAACATAATACGTGTTCCAAAATTCTACAACTGATCGACGTTAGAGATATAGGTCTATAGTTCTGCACATCTGTTTGATGTCCCTTCTTGAAAATGTGGATGACTTGTGCCCTTTTCCAATCCTTTGGAACGCTACGCTCTTCTAGAGACCTACAGTACACCGCTGCAAGAAGGGGGGGCAAGTTCCTTCGCGTACCCTGTGTAAAATCGATGTGGTATCCCATCAGGTCCAGCGGCCTTCTGTTCACACTTCATGCCGTCTAAATTGAATTGAGTGAATTAGTAAAAAAGCTGATACTTTGGTAATAACATTGCCCTTTCAATTTTATTATAGAGCTGCAGTTTATCTGCTATTAGTTGCCTAATAACAATACGAATACAATACTATTTTTTCAAAGAACTTCAGCCTTGCTTTAAGAAGCATCCTAGGGCAGATGCACGTAATTGTAGACCTATAGTGTTGACGTGTCAATCTGATGTAGAATTATGGAACACGTATTATGCTCACATATTGTTATGTTTTTGGAGAACAAAAATTACCTCTGTAAGAATCAGTCTGGATTCTGCAAACAGAGATCTCGTGCAACTCAGCTCATTCTTTTCTTTAATGTGCAAAACACCATTTTTACCATTTCTCGAGTATCGGTCATCAGACTGGGAGCCTCACCAGGTCGGATTAATAGTAGAGGTAGACAAGATCAAATGAAGAGTGCCACCCTTCAGCGCAGGATCATTTAATTGCCGTGAGATGCTCAAAAAGTGCCAGTGGCAGTGGAGAAGTTCGTTGTTCAAATTCTGAGAGAGTACATTCTGAGGAGAGTCAAATAACATACTTCCTCCCACACACTTGTTACAAAGCGACCACAGTGAGAAAATTCAAGAAATTGGAGTGAGTACAGAATTTTGCAGACAGTCATTCCTCCCATGTGCTGTTCACAAATTAAACAGGGCAGGGGGATCAGTTAGTGGTACAAGAAGTACCCTCCACCACACTCCATAACATGCCTTGCAGCATACAGAAGTACTGTAGTCAAGCTGCGGTTTCCCCGCTACAATGTTTACCCTCCACACTGGCTTCCATTACAAAACTGGCAACTCCTTGCTGCCTTAGATGATACCTTCACTCTACGGTTGCGAAATGTATTTTAAAAAGTTGGTAAATAGACTGAGTAGATTATATTATGCATTTAATGTTCTCAGTACATTCCATGACAGTGAAATACTAAATTCTACACGGTCTGTACACATACACTCAATAATCGCAAATTGTATTCAGTCTCGGGTGTCCCACGCAGAGAGATATTTACTGTGAAGAGGAGAATAGTTAAGGTAATGAGACAAGTGCCTCTTTCTTCCACCACTAAATATGTATATCCAGAGCTCAGACGAATGACATCATCGAGACCTACCGAACTGGATATACCAGTGTGTAGATAAGGACAAACTCACAAAGGCTCATACGACAAAATTGTTATTTGAGATAGGGCAATTTAAATACTTACTTTTTAATGTGTTTGAATAACAATCTGATTCTCATATACAAGTATATTTTAATAATATGTGTACTACTATTAAGTAAGTAATTTAGTAATGCTATATACTTTTAACACATGTTTTAAATGTGAAAAGTTATATTTCTGATAAATATTTGTAGGCTCTTTTTGCATAAATCAGTGTTGGGGGGTAATAATGAACAAACATTTCTTTCATCAAATATTACTTTAACCCTCAGAATATTTTAGTACATATCAATAATACTATTATTAATAATACATATGACCAGGGAACCCTCAGAAAGCCACAAAAATAAAATAACAGAAAGCAAATTTGTGATGTATATATGCAGACTGAAGCAACAAATGAAAATTTGTACTGAGGCCAGGATGTGAACCCGGGTTTCCTGCTCACTTGGCAGATGTGCTAATCACTACACCACCCTGGCACAGTGCTTTTGTACAACTGTACGGATTAGCCTGGCACGCCTGACTCCTCGAGCCAAATTCCCATTCACACCTCAGCCCACTTGGTATTCCTCCTAAACTTGAACAGCATTCCAGAGGCTCTCCAGCTGTATTAAATAGCACCTCGGCTTCGCTTCAGCCTGCATACGTACATCGTAGAGGTTTGACACTTGAAAGTATCTCTAAAACCATCTAGTTTCATTTGAGAAAATAAATGGATACCAAAATACAACTATGAAAATGAAATATCGCTGTTCTGTACTCCATACATTATGATGGATAGTTTATTTGGTATAGTTTCTAGTTACTGAAGGACGTGGTGTTTCTTTACCCTCTTTTTCTTCTTCTCCTTCTTCTTCTTCCTATCCTGCATTTATGTCTATTTTCTAAATAACACCTGGTTGCTGGTGACTATCTTCAAGCATACTGGGTTACAATGAATTATTTTCATCTCCATGTACTTAAATAAATCTGACACCCTTTTCTTTTTCTGGCTTCACTCATTCAACACCGTTGTTGATAGAATGGGATTTTTACTCTGCAGTGGAGTGTGCTCTGATACGAAACTTCCTGGCAGATTAAAACTGTGTGCCGGGACCTTTGTCTTTCGCAGGCAAGTGCTCTACCGGCTGAGCTACCCGAGAACGACATGACCTTTCCTCACAGCTTCAATTCTGCCAGGAAGTTTCATATCGACTGCACACTCCACTGCAGAGTGAAAATCTCATTCGGGAAACATCTCCCAGGCTGTGGCACGGCCACGTCTTCGCAATATCCTTGCTTCCAGGAGTGTTAGTTCTGCGAGGCTTGCAGGATAGCGTCTTTGAAGTTCGGAAGGTAGGAGACGAGGTACTGGGAGAATAAAAGCTGTAAGGAAGTGCTAGTTCTGCAAGGCTCGCAGGAAGTCGATTCTTCCTGGATAGCTGAAAGGAGGGATGGTAATGATGTTTGATGCAGGGGCCTAGAGGAAAGTCAATTCTGTCACTCGTCCCAGAGGTGTTTCACTGTGTTCAGATCAGGACTGTGGTAGGCCAGTACATTTCAGGACTGTTACTGTCCACAAACCATTACATCACAGATAGTGGTTCATGACACAGTACAGCGTCACACTGGTGCAATCGGTCATTGTGCCCAAACTTTTTTCCTACTGTATGCAGAACTCAGTTCTGTAAAATGTTTGTACACTTCTGCATTTAGCATTTTCTTGAGCACAATAAGGGGTCACATCATTACGACAAAAAACACCCCCATATCATTACACCACTTCCTACGTACTCCACTGTTGGCATTGCCAATTAGTGTCGACTACAGAAATATGTGACTTATTGTTCTACCCCATTCTTTGTCATTCTGTACGCAGTCATTGTGCTAATTAAACTGCTAGCACCACTGTACCCAGTCATTTTGCTGGCTGGACCTACGGTAGCACTACGGGATTTACGAACGCTTTCTTCTGCTGATTTTACTGCTATCCTCCACAGTGCTCGACGGTCCCTGTCCGTCAGCAGAAGACGTCTGCCCGGTCTCAGTCGTTCCTTCGCGTTTCCGCTTCACAGCCCTGTCGCGATTGTCTGACTTTGTCAGCTTTAGAAGGGTTAAAATGTCACTAATAGATCTGTTACTGAGCTCTCCTGGCGGACCCGTTCTGCATGTACTCAGATAACACAACTCTCCCCAACTCCATTTATACTCGTGGCTCGACCTTTTGTGACACTTAATGCTGAATTCTGATTTACATAGTGCAACCAGTCTGGGTACTTTGTCAGATTGATCCTAAGATTTTTTTCTGTGGCTTTCTGCTTTGGCAGTGCTTTATGAATGTGAAAAATTATGAATGTGAAAAATTGAATTGTGCCACAGTTCTAAGAGTGTGTGTGCACACACAGTCTCTCTTCGATAACCAGTTGCTTTCAGTTGGTAAAAAAGGCAAGTTACAGGTAAATTTCAGCCATCGTGATTCAATTTCAGACACGTCACCAGTGGCTAGCTGGAGGTGTGGGTATAACTTTGTGAAGAACCAGTTGTGCCCAAAGTAACATGCTTAAAAAATAGCTTTATGTTTTGGAATGGTAGTGCCTTCATATATCAAGACAAAAGAAAAGGTTTAAGAAAACGGGATGATTCAGGGATTATGTAACTAATTTACCTAGCATCCCAATGCAAACAAGACATAGCACCACAAGACAAAAGGGAATGTCACACCTGAAATGTCAGTTATTGATAATGTTTGGGAACCTGAGATATCTGAAATTGTGTGTGTGTGTGTGTGGGGGGGGGGGGGGGGGATAATTGGCAAACCTGGAAATGGAAGGTAAGAGTTAATCTAGAAGAGTATGGGGAAGAAAAATGAAGAAAAGATCAGTAAAAGAAGAAAAACATCTGTGTGAAACTTGGTAAACTCTGAAATCAATGAAAAGCCCTGAAATACTGTTTCTGAAACAAAAACTGCCCTGTTTATCTTGGTGATCGGAAAACGACTTATTCCACAAAAATACACAGCATAGTGAAATGAATATGCTACACATGGTAATTTCAGTTATTCATTCATATGTTGTGTTCAATAAAAATGTCTTGTGGATGCGGAATTTGTCAAAAAACTTTTTTCCGTTGAACTAGTCACCCACTGGTTTCATTTAATACTTCAGATTAAGCGTTTATGAAATTTTAAACAGAAGGTTAACAGTTGTCTGTATGATGTCAGTCAAAGCTTGTGTAATACAAACATTACAGTTAAGTGGAATTTACATCGCTGGGTTGAAATATTCTCACGAATTGTTGAAGAATTGCCTTAGAAGGTATTCTTTGTTTTTCAGTGTCTAGGGATCTTCAATTTCCTGTATGGTGTTTGTTGGTATCCTGTTATAAATAATGGAGGACGCAAAGATAACAACAGGTACTATTGTTGAACAATATTATGAAAAGAATAGTTGCTACACACCATATACCAGAGATGCTCAGTTGCAGATAGGCACAACAAAAACACTGTCAGGAAATGAGCTTTCAGCCAACAATTCCTTCTTCGGAGAGAGACCACACGTGTGTGTGTGAGTTGCATTTACTTGTCTGTGTATGCATGGTGCATGTGTTCTTTGTTGTCCAAAAGCTCATTTTCTGGCACTCTCTTTGTGGTGCTTGTCTGTGGCTCAGCATTTCCACTAATGGTGAGTAGCAACTATCCTTTTTGAGTAGCAACTATCCTTTTCGTAATATTGGTCTATTATTGAGGTGTTTAGTGGTAGGCTTGTTAACAAGACTAAAACTTCACTAAGCATTCTGCATATTTCAGTTTTTTGAAGAAATATACCTCTATTCCTTGATTGATTATAAAGGTAACTCAGTTTGGCAGTGTGACTACTATCAATTCAGCAGGAGTTGGAAGTACTTTGGTTGAAATACAGGATTCACTATTTTGCAGTGGCTTAATGATTTTTGTTATTTCTTTAATGTTTGACTTGGCAGAACTGATGTCTGATGGTGGAATATGCAATGCCTGTGAAAGCAAATCTAATGGATCTCATTTTGATGATCCATTGTTTCTTGTAGTCTTTTCAGCTATTATTAGGAAGAATCTGTTGAATTTGGTGACCAATTATTTTAATTTAAAATCATTTTTGTCACTGTTACTGTCACTTGGGCTCTTAATATCATTTGCCTTACGAAGCTTATTCATTTCGTGCCCAATAATGCTCCAAATTTTCTGTGGTTTATTCTTGGAGTTCTGAATTTATTTTGCATAGTGCGTGTCTTTTGAACTTCTTCACGGCACTCTACGGATTTTTTCAGTATGGCCTTTAGTGCCTCTGTAAGTGTCCTGCATTAGATACAGCTCTCTTTTCCTGGCACAAGATGTCAGCTACCTGTTCTCTCTGTTTGCACTTGTAGGTGTCCCTTATTTGCAAAGAAAAACTGGACTCACAGGGTTGTAAGAATATTTATAGCAAATAATGAAATTTTCTCACCTATTCTGGTAAACTTCTTCCCAGTGTTCATCTAGTAAATTCTTTCTTGATAATGTTACTGAATCGACATTTATTCTCTGCATCTACATCCATACTCCGCAAACCACCACGGTGTGTGGCGGAGGGTACCTTGAGTACCTCTATCGGTTATCCCTTCTGTTCCAGTCTCGTATTGTTCGTGGAAAGAAGGATTGTCAGTATGCTTCTATGTGGGCTCTAATCTCTCTGATTTTATCCTCATGGTCTCTTCGAGATATACGTAGGAGGGAGCAATATACTGCCTGACTCTTCGGTGAAGGTATGTTCTTGAAATTTTAACAAAAGCCCATACCGAGCTACTGAGCGTCTCTCCTGCAGAGTCTTCCACTGTAGTTTATCTATCATCTCCATAATTCTTTCGGAATTACTAAATGATCCTGTAACTAAGCGCGCTGCTCTCCGTTGGATCTTCTCTCTCTCTTCTATCAACCCTATCTGGTACGGATCCCACACTGCTGAGCAGTATTCGAGCAGCAGGCAAACAAGCGTACTGTAACCTACTTCCTTTTTTTTTCGGATTGCATTTCCTTAGGATTCTTCCAATGAATGTCAGTCTGGCATCTGCTTTACCAACGATCAACTTTATATGATCATTCCATTTTAAATCACTCTTGAAGCGTACTCCCAGGTAATTTATGGAATTAACTTCTTCCAGTTGCTGACCTGCTATTTTGTAGCTAGATGATAAGGGATCTATCTTTCTATGTATTAGCAGCACATTATACTTGTCTACATTGAGATTCAATTGCCATTCCCTGCACCATGGGTCAATTCGCTGCAGATCCTCCTGCATTTCAGTACAATTTTCCACTGTTACAAACTCTCGATACACCACAGCATCATCTGCAAAAAGCCTCAGTGAACTTCCGATGTCATCCACAAGGTCATTTATGTATATTGTGAATAGCAACGGTCCTATGACACTCCCCTGCGGCACACCTGAAATCACTCTTACTTTGGAAGACTTCTCTCCATTGAGAATGACATGCTGTGTTCTGTTATCTAGGAACTCTTCAATCCGATCACACAATTGGTCTGATAGTCCATATGCTCTTACTTTGTTCATTAAATGACTGTGGGGAACAGTATCGAACGCCTTGCGGAAGTCGAGAAACACGGCATCTACCTGGGAACCCGTGTCTATGGCCCCCTGAGTCTCGTGGTCGAATAGCGCGAGCTGAGTTTCACACGATCGTCTTTTTCGAAACCCGTGCTGATTCCTACAGAGTAGATTTCTAGTCCCCAGAAAAGTCATTATACTCAAACATAATACGTGTTCCAAAATTCTACAACTGATCGACGTTAGAGATATAGGTCTATAGTTCTGCACATCTGTTCGACGTCCCTTCTTGAAAACGAGGATGACCCCCTCCCTTTTCCAATCCTTTGGAATGCTACGCTCTTCTAGAGACCTACAGTACACCGCTGCAAGAAGGGGGGCAAGTTCCTTCGCGTATATTGTGCAATATTGTCCTTCCCTTCCCTTGTAATCTAAGCTTCATTGTTGGGGTGCTTTATTCCTGCTATCTGACCATCATGGTCAGATAAACCATTTATTATTGGCTCACATTATTTCATGGGATTGCTCCTGTCTTCATCCTCCTTTGTATTGTGAATGTTACAAATCAGGCTGTCCATCAGTGTTCTAGGTAGTATGTTGTGGCTAGTGGAGCATATTTTTGTACCCAGTGTTAGAGTTTTTGTGACTGTTCATAAGACAGACAGTAATGTATTGTGTGGTTGTTGTTAGTATTCTTAGTTTTCTGAACTGTTGCCTACATGAAGAACAAGAGTGGACACCAGATATTATAGTTAAGAAATGCTTCTGTCCAGTACATACTTTGTGTCTATCTGTGGAATTCCCTCTGAAAATTATTCCATGTGTCATTAATGATTGTAAGTATGCATTATGATGCCTTTTTTAAAGCTTTCATCACCAAAATCAGACATTATACAGAGATCAGATACTGGTGAGCTCAAATATTTGAGAAGATATACAATTCGTGATTTCTAATTCAATTTCTAATCAATATGCACCCACAGGAAAATTGAATATTCAGTTTTAGATATTTGCTTTCCTTGTGGTCTTTTGTTTTGGTGATAGTATAACCTTGTGTAGAATTTAACAAACTGTTCCCTTTCTAACTTAGGTGGTAGGATGTCTGCCAAGAAACAATAAATAATTTCTCCAAATATTTTATTTAGTGTTCTTTTGTTGCACACTCGGGAGTCTGTATTTGAGTCCATCTTTCCCAAAAAAGTAGTTAGAAATAGTCATATAGGCAATGCCAAGAAGTCTTGGATCACTACAGGGATAATAACATCTTGTAGAACAAAGAGGATGTTATACAGTTCTCTCAGGACTTGTAATGATCCAAAGAAACGACAACACTACAAACTTTACTGTAGCATTCTCAAGAAGGTTATAAATAAATCTAAAAGTATGTGCATAAAATCAGAAATTGAAAGCTCAGAAAATAAAATTAAAACTATATGGAATGTAATAAAGAGGGAAACTGGCAGGACAACAGGGAACATGTCTCAGGTAGAGATTAAAACAGGGGACAGTATCATAAAGAAACCTGAGTTGGTTGCAGAAATATTTAATAACCACTTTTTGAGAGCAGCAGAGAAGACAGGCTGTAATGGTTCTATGGAAGAATCATTGTCCCTCCTACAGAAAGCTATTAGCAACAGAATCCCACAGTTATCCTTACCTCCAGTTACTATAAGCGAAGTCATAAGAGTAATTAGATCATTAAAAAATAAAAATTCTGCTGGTGTGGACAATATTTCTAGTAAAATACTGAAACACTGTTATAAATTTGTTAGTCCCGTCTTATGCAACATATACAATGCATCCCTACAAGATGGGATTGTTCCTGACAGACTTAAGTTGGCTGTAGTGATTCCTCTCTTTAAAAAAGGTGATAAAAGCATTGTTACAAACTATCGCCCAATATCCCTATTAACTACCTACTCGAAAATTCTAAAAAAAACTCATGCACAAGAGGATTGTAGACCATCTCAACTTCCACAGTATCTTAAGCAAAAATCAGTTTGGTTTTCGTGCCGGTCTTTGTACTGAACAGGCAATATTCTCTTTCAGCAACCAAGTTTTGGAAGCCATTAACAAAAAAAATGTCTCCAGTGGGTATTTTTTGTGATCTTACGAAAGCCTTTGACTGTGTAAACCACCAAATTCTTTTGAAAAAGGCAGAATACTATGGTTTAGGTGGTACTGTTGGCTTGTGGCTACAATCATATCTACAGGATCGGAAGCAGACTGTAATGCTAAATGGCTCTTCAGGGGAACCTGCCTCGTCTGAATGGGGCACGATAACGTGTGGTGTGCCTCAAGGCTCCGTTTTGGGCCCACTGCTTTTCCTCATCTTTATTAATGATCTTCCTCTTTGTTCTGAGACAAACAGCAAATTTACCCTGTATGCCGATGATACCACAATTCTAATTGACTATTTGATTGATCATGATCTTGAACAAACTACAAATACTGTTTTTAATGACATCTTAAATTGGTTCTCTTCAAATGGTCTCTCACTCAATGCAGATAAAACTCATTATATGAGGTTCCATACATCACAAAGTAATCCCGATGAAATTAACATAAAATGTAGAGATCAACCAATACAGGAAGTTGAAGATACAAAATTCCTGGGTGCTTACATAGACAGTAAATGTAATTGGTCAGTTCACATTCTTCATCTATGTAAAAAACTTAGCTCGACAACATTTGCGTTACGGGTAATTTCTTCAGTGGCTGAAGTTGACACTATTAAGGTTGCCTACTTTGGCTACTTCCACTCACTGATGTCATATGCTATCATATTCTGGGGGAACCAACCACTTGCAAAAAAAGTTTTCACCATCCAAAAAAAAGCAGTCAGAATAATGTGTGGGGTCCATCAAAGACACTCTTGCAGGCACTTGTTTCGGAAGATAGGTATCCTAACAACTGCCTCACAGTATATTTTTTCCTTGCTGACCTTTGTGTGCAAAAATTATTTCATCTACCAAGACAACAGTAAATTCCATGGTTATAACACCAGAAACAAAAACAATCTACATTTCGAAATGAAACGTCTCACTCTGGTACAAAAAGGAGTTTACTACTCCAGCATTAAGCTGTTCAATGCTCTACCATTACATATCAAATGTGGATTCATACAGAACTGCCAAAATTTAAACAAGTTCTCAAAGATTACCTGACAAAGAACACTTATTATACTGTGGATGAATATCTGAAAGAAAATGTATGCCATCACTAAACTTATTGTGTCTAGAAGTAGTTCAATTGATTTTATTGTGCATTTGGGCATTAGCACACTTTTTGTAACAACAGATTGGCTGTAAATGTATTTACTCTTGTAGGCCTAATATCTGATTTAACTTTGTGCTCTTATCCTTAACCTTTATTTGAAACTCCTTTTTCTGTTAAATGGTTGTTATGTTATCTAGCTGACATTGTATCTGTTACTGTATTTATAGTATGTCTTACTTAAACTATGTACAATTTGCCATTGAATTGCCCTTGTATTTATTGTAAGTTTAAATTGAAACCTGTACAATTTGACACATTCCATATCCTTGTCATTGACTCACTAACTGGATCTACGGAACAAGAAATAAATAAATAAATAAATAAATGATGCTTCAGCAGAGAGCTCCGTTTCTGCTTTACGAGTGTAAGACTGGAGGGCAGTTATACGTAGCAAGGACTACATTGCAGCTTTTACATGTGGCCGGTGAGCATGGAGAACATAGACTGGCTACACATCATGCCACTACTTTGTAACCGATACTCGTGACCTCGGTGTTCGTATCATCTTCCTGCACCAGTACCTGAAAGCTTACTTGATTTGTAGCATGTAATGGGCCATCACGGTACACACTGCATCAATTTCTTCAGCTTTATGTATAATGCTATGCAAGCACAGAAACACATGTACAATGTTGCACTATATTCCAGTCCACAGTAACAATGTGCCAGACAGCAATGCAAGTAGTAATTTTTTGTGCTATTCAATATTTGTCAGTGCTTGTATGGTTTAGATTAAGTTACTGCTTTCTGATTCATTTTCCAATAAATATAGACCCACAGGAATATTGAATATTCAGTTTTAGATATTTCCTTTCCTTGTGCTCTGTTGTTTTGGTGATAGCAATCATTTCATTTCCATAGTGCAGGGGCATTGCCAGATAACCTATTGTGTACAGTACTTTTGTAAAGTTTCTCCAGCAAACATTTTCAGTTAATTTGATAGTGATTTATCAAGTTTTTGTGATCAGACATATGGACCATTTTTGTCAATGATTGTGATTATTTGAAAATTCAATCTTTGCGTGGTATTGTGGTTGTGTATCCGGATAGTAATTTTAGTTATTTCAACATCTCTGGGTTTCTAACACGCAGATGCGCATGCCTGTGCCGACACGCATGTGCACTCAGTGTATATACCTATTACTGGACTTGAGCGTGAGGTATATCTAATCTTCACCTTTATGACAGCTTGAACCTTGCCAAAGACACTTTCAGTGAGGTGTCTGAATGTCCGTGCAGGAATGTATAATGTACTGTGGATTTGCAAGCAGGAAAAAGTCATATATGCTTCTTCAGTCTGGTGGCTTGATGTGAATAAAAATAATTTTGATTTGAATTTCTTATGTAATTTAATCTTTGGCAAGGTTTGCAAAGTTGCTGGCTCAATTTATTGCCAAAATAAGTGAGTGTGTAAGCCGTCACAATTGAAAGTCTCTCCAGAGAGGAACATGAGTACATTACTATTATAAATACACTCCTGGAAATTGAAATAAGAACACCGTGAATTCATTGTCCCAGGAAGGGGAAACTATTGACACATTCCTGGGGTCAGATACATCACATGATCACACTGACAGAACCACAGGCACATAGACACAGGCAACAGAGCATGCACAATGTCGGCACTAGTACAGTGTATATCCACCTTTCGCAGCAATGCAGGCTGCTATTTTCCCATGGAGACGATCGTAGAGATGCTGGATGTAGTCCTGTGGAACGGCTTGCCATGCCATTTCCACCTGGCACCTCAGTTGGACCAGCGTTCATGCTGGACGTGCAGACCGCGTGAGACGACGCTTCATCCAGTCCCAAACATGCTCAATGGGGGACAGATCCGGAGATCTTGCTGGCCAGGGTAGTTGACTTACACTTTCTAGAACACGTTGGGTGGCACGGGATACATGCGGACGTGCATTGTCCTGTTGGAACAGCAAGTTCCCTTTCCGGTCTAGGAATGGTAGAACGATGGGTTCGATGACGGTTTGGATGTACCGTGCACTATTCAGTGTCCCCTCGACAATCACCAGTGGTGTACGGCCAGTGTAGGAGATCGCTCCCCACACCATGATGCCGGGTGTTGGCCCTGTGTGCCTCGGTCGTATGCAGTCCTGATTGTGGCGCTCACCTGCACGGCGCCAAACACGCATACGACCATCATTGGCACCAAGGCAGAAGCGACTCTCATCGCTGAAGACGACACGTCTCCATTCGTCCCTCCATTCACGCCTGTCGCGACACCACTGGAGGTGGGCTGCACGATGTTGGGGCGTGAGCGGAAGATGGCCTAACGGTGTGCGGGACCGTATCCCAGCTTCATGGATACTGTTGCGAATGGTCCTCGCCGATACCCCAGGAGCAACAGTGTCCCTAATTTGCTGGGAAGTGGCGGTGCGGTCCCCTACGGCACTGCGTAGGATCCTACGGTCTTGGCGTGCATCCGTGCGTCGCTGCGGTCCGGTCCCAGGTCGACGGGCACGTGCACCTTCCGCCGACCACTGGTGACAACATCGATGTACTGTGGAGACCTCACGCCCCACGTGTTGAGCAATTCGGCGGTACGTCCACCCGGCCTCCCGCATGCCCACTATACGCCCTCGCTCAAAGTCCGTCAACTGCACATACGGTTCACGTCCACAATGTCGCGGCATGCTACCAGTGTTAAAGACTGCGATGGAGCTCCGTATGCCACGGCAAACTGGCTGACACTGACGGCGGCGGTGCACAAATGCTGCGCAGCTAGCGCCATTCGACGGCCAACACCGCGGTTCCTGGTGTGTCCGTTGTGCCGTGCGTGTGATCATTGCTTGTACAGCCCTCTTGCAGTGTCCGGAGCAAGTATGGTGGGTCTGACACACCGGTGTCAATGTGTTCTTTTTTCCGTTTCCAGGAGTGTACTTAACATTTATATTTTCAGGCTTTTAGTTATTAAGTTTAATTAAATTCTTATTAATTAAATTCTTTAGTGAAAGGATCCCTGATAAATAATAAGGAACTATTAAGTATTTCAAATAATTAACATTTTTATTAGTACAACTCAATACAAATACATTTTATCTGGACTGTACCGATTGAGAATGAGAGCAAAACGTGGATGCGAAAAGTTTTTATTATTTTAATTAACCGGCAAGTAGAACTATGAGACGATCTCCATTTGCATTTCACGCATAATATTTTCTCCACGCTCACTGACAAAGTTTACGAACGTCGGAAATCGGATTATAATATTATGACATGTTACAAATAGCAGCCCATTCTTCCACGAGCTGAAACCGGAGAAGGCAGTAATGTTCAACACAGGGGTCCGGAATGAAATCAGTGTCTCACTCATCCCGGAGGTGTTCCATTTGGTTCAGGTTGGGATTCTGGACAAGTCAGTCCATTTCAGGAATGTTACTGTCCACAAACTGCTGCCTCACAGACGCACTGTTGTGCTGATACAATTATAGTCTGTGCACCGTCCCTCTACTGTGCACAGTAACAATGCTGTGAAATATGTTTGTATCTTTCTACATTTAATATTTTCTTAATTACAAAATGGGGATAACACCCTGACCACGAAAAACATCCCCACACTGTAACACCACCTCCTACTGGCACTACACGTAACGGCAGGCAACGTTCTCCAGGTGGCCACCAAACCCGGAACTTTCCATCGTACTGCCACGGGATGTTGTGTGACTCGTCACTGCGAACCACTCGTTTACGAACGTCCACTGTCGAGTGGTGTCGCTCCTCACGCCACACTGACTACAGAAATGTGTGGCTCGTGAGGAATTGCTCGACCGTTCTACCCCATTCCCCTTAACTCTGCGTCACTGCCACAGCTGCACTGCCGGTAGCACTCGAAAACACACAAGCAATCCCTTCCGGAGAGTCCGTGCAATTTTTTATGACGACCCACTGCGACGGTCGACGGTCCCCGTCTGTCGGTACGCGAGGGCTGTCGGGTCTCGGTTTAGCTGTGGCTGTTTCTTTGCATTTCCATTTGACGGTCACATCACCGACTGTTGACCCGGGGAGCTTTAGGAGAGTCGAAATATCCCTGACGGAGTTGTTACTCGGGTGACGTCCAGTGACTTGTCCACATTCAAAGTGACAGCTCATTCTGCTGTTACTGCTTCCCTGCTGAGGAGACAGTACCCTCTGCCTCCTTTTATACTTTTGGGTGTGCCTCTCGTGACACCGAGTGGTGAATTCTGTGTCAAGTACGTCTCACTATAGTGTCGAGAGGTGCAGTTCGGAGTTATTCCCGAGACACGTCATTTGCCCCCACGGTCGCCCCGGCCTCGGTCTCCGGTAATCGACCGGCCCCACACTCGACACCCTCTGCCCGACAATTTCCCCTCCCTCCGTTCTCTGGCTCCCAGGTCACGAACCCCCCGTCCTCTTCCACATTCGCCACTCTCCCCCAGCTCCGACGACCGTGCGTCGCGTATGTAGTGCGTACGCTTGCCACTTCGCCTTCCCACGTTGCCAGTCGAAGAGCCGATTGCCTCTCTTTGAGCAGCTAGCCACCCCTCCCCAACCCCTCCCCCTGCCTTCTGCCTCTCTCTCCCTCCACCCATCCCACCCGACACGACCCCACCACGACCTATGCCACCCGCTGAAATGCAGCACTGACAATACGTGTCTGGCAGCACTACAAAGGGGCGTAGGCGTAGGGGTGTGTGTGTGTGTGTGTGTGTGTGTGTGTGTGTGAGAGAGAGAGAGAGAGAGAGAGAGAGAGAGAGAGAGAGAGAGAGTTATTAGATTAGGTTAGATTAGATTAGATTAATTATTCATTCATTCCATAGACCCATAAAAGAGGGAATCCTCCTGGGTGTGGAACATGTCAGATACATTACAAAAATGTTATTAGAAAAACTTGAGTTTCATTAATTTTAATGATCCTCAGTCAATAAACAGTAAAATTATGTACATGATTTAAATTTAAACTTCTAATATTTACAGGTTTAATACTTACATCTGTTTTCATTAAATCTATCATTCAGGCATTTGCTAGTTTCTTGGCTATTACAACTGAGTATTGTCAAACATTAAAGTAAATTATTCACTTCAGTGATCCTCAGTTAAGAAGAGTCAGATTATGTACAAGATTTAAAATTAAACTTCCACTATTTACAGACTTAAGACTTACACCTGATTTCCATACATCCATCATTCACACAGTAGGTAGTTGCTTGGCTGTTACAACCAAGTATTGTCAAAAATTAAAGTATAATAAATTTTCATTAAAATGGTCCACTGTACTTGTTGAGAAACCCATGGATGGAATAGAAGGAGTTGACCACCAAAAATTCTTTTAAATTATGTTTAAATTGTGCCTTGTCTGAAACTAGACTCTTGATGCTTGCTGGTAATTTACTGAAAATATGTGTTGCTGAATACTGGACTCCTTTCTGGGCAAGAGTAAGTGATTTTAAATCTTTATGTATATTGTTCTTATTCCTAGTGTTGATACTGTGTACTAAGCAGTTAGTTGGAAAAAGAGATGTATTATTTACATCAAACTTCATTAAGGAATAAATATACCGGGAAGCTGTGGTTAATATGCCCAATTCTTTGAATAGGTTTCGACATGATGTTCTTGTACACTCCTGGAAACTGAAATAAGAACACCGTGAATTCATTGTCCCAGGAAGGGGAAACTTTATTGACACATTCCTGGGGTCAGATACATCACATGATCACACTGACAGAACCACAGGCACATACACACAGGCAACAGAGCATGCACAATGTCGGCACTAGTACAGTGTATATCCACCTTTCGCAGCAATGCAGGCTGCTATTCTCCCATGGAGACGATCATAGAGATGCTGGATGTAGTCCTGTGGAACGGCTTGCCATGCCATTTCCACCTGGCGCCTCAGTTGGACCAGCGTTCGTGCTGGACGTGCAGACCGCGTGAGACGACGCTTCATCCAGTCCCAAACATGCTCAATGGGGGACAGATCCGGAGATCTTGCTGGCCAGGGTAGTTGACTTACACTTTCTAGAACACGTTGGGTGGCACGGGATACATGCGGACGTGCATTGTCCTGTTGGAACAGCAAGTTCCCTTTCCGGTCTAGGAATGGTAGAACGATGGGTTCGATGACGGTTTGGATGTACCGTGCACTATTCAGTGTCCCCTCGACAATCACCAGTGGTGTACGGCCAGTGTAGGAGATCGCTCCCCACACCATGATGCCGGGTGTTGGCCCTGTGTGCCTCGGTCGTATGCAGTCCTGATTGTGGCGCTCATCTGCACGGCGCCAAACATGCATACAACCATCATTGGCACCAAGGCAGAAGCGACTCTCATCGCTGAAGACGACACGTCTCCATTCGTCCCTCCATTCACGCCTGTCACGACACCACTGGAGGCGGGCTGCACGATGTTGGGGCGTGAGCGGAAGATGGCCTAACGGTGTGCGGGACCGTAGCCCAGCTTCATGGAGACGGTTGCGAATGGTCCTCGCCGATACCCCAGGAGCAACAGTGTCCCTAATTTGCTGGGAAGTGGCGGTGCGGTCCCCTACGGCACTGCGTAGGATCCTACGGTCTTTGCGTGCATCCGTGCGTCGCTGCGGTCCGGTCCCAGGTCGACGGGCACGTGCACCTTCCGCCGACCACTGGCGACAACATCGATGTACTGTGGAGACCTCACGCCCCACGTGTTGAGCAATTCGGCGGTACGTCCACCCGGCCTCCCGCATGCCCACTATACGCCCTCGCTCAAAGTCCGTCAACTGCACATACGGTTCACGTCCACGCTGTCGCGGCATGCTACCAGTGTTAAAGACTGCGATGGAGCTCCGTATGCCACGGCAAACTGGCTGACACTGACGGCGGTGGTGCACAAATGCTGCGCAGCTAGCGCCATTCGACGGCCAACACCGCGGTTCCTGGTGTGTCCGTTGTGCCGTGCGTGTGATCATTGCTTGTACAGCCCTCTCGCAGTGTCCGGAGCAAGTATGGTGGGTCTGACACACCGGTGTTAATGTGTTCTTTTTTCCATTTCCAGGAGTGTATTTACACTACTCATTACTCTTATTATACGCTTCTGTACTCTAAAAAATTTTTCTCTGTTTGTGGAGTCACCCCAAAATATGTGATATAATGGAGTGAAGTTCGCAGCTCGTGGTCTCGCGGTAGCATTCTCGCTTCCCGAGCACGGGGTGCCGGGTTTGATTCTCGGTGGGGTCAGGGATTTTTCCTGCCTCGAGATGACTGGGTGTTGTTGTGTCGTCTTCATCATCATCATTCATCCTCATTACGGTCAGAGGAAGGCAATGGCAAACCACCTCCACTAGGACCTTGCCTAGTAAGGTGGCGCGGGTCTCCCGCGTTGCTCCCCTACGCTTTGTAAAGAAGTATGGGACTCATCATCATCATCATCATCATCATCATCATTATCATTATCAATGGAGTGAAAATAAGCAAAATATGCCAGTTTTTTTATATTTGTATCTCCTATGTCTGGCATCATTCGCATTGCAAACACAGACTTGTTTAGGTGCTTTAGCAGTTCATTAGTATGTTGCTCCCAACTGAATTTATTATCAAGTTGTAATCCCAAGAATTTTACACTCTCAACTTCTCCTATTTCCATGTCATCATGTTTTATACACACACCAGAAGGAAATCTCTTGGAAGTTATGAACTGCATATAGTGGGTCTTTTCAAAGTTTAATGACAGTGAATTGTCTATGAACCACTTATTAATGCCAGTAAAAATTTGATTGGCTGCCCTTTCTAAATTTATATTTGATTTACTATTTATCGCAATGTGTGTGTGTGTGTGTGTGTGTGTGTGTGTGTGTGTGTGTGTGTGTGTGTGGGCGCGCGCGCGCGGGCGGGGAAACAGCAAGTTTTATATTTCTGTGTGCCTTTCGACAACTCAGCGCTTTTGCTTTTCAGTGAATGTTTTAATTTGTGCAGTCAAATGCTCTGAGCAGGTCATAGAAAATACTAGCCAGTGCTTTTTGTTGTTTAATGCTAGTAAAATTTGGTGACAGAACGTGTTATAGGCATTCTCAGTTGAGCATATATTCTGAAATGCAAACAGGAATTTACTGAGGATATTATTGTTGCTCAAAAATACTCCATCTTCTCAAAAATTTTGGAAAAAAATGGTAGTTGTGGAACAGGTTGGTGGCATCTTCTTATACAGGTATCTACAATGGTACGAGGGTAGACAAAGATCTTTGCGTACTCTGCTATCTGAAATGAACGTTTCCATTATCTGCCTGAATTTCTCTTTCAAATTTATGTTTCCCATTCCATAGGGGTAAACAGATGCACAATTTTGTTGGCATTACTTTTGGTCTTCACTGCCAAGAATGACTAGTCCACCCCGTGCAAGCCTCTTCCCCTCTGTATAACTGCTGCAATCGACATCTGTTTGATCCTGCTTACCGTATCGGTGCCTCAGTCTCCCTCTACAATGCTTACCCTTCACACTTCCTTTCATTACCAAATTGATTGTTTTATAAGCTTTTGAGCTGAGTCGTATCGTCCAAAGGTGGTTTTAATTCTATTCGTAATTTTATATGTCTAAAAACTATGCAGAGTAACTTATACTTAAAAATGGCCTCTAAGCTGTCAACCATTCTTATACGGCATTATATGTTCTGATAGTTACTTTTTGTAGTCGACAGGTTTCATTTGCATCACTTCAGTATATCTAAATTTTTTACCGTAGTTCATCCAAGTATTGCAATGTGACTATAAAATAGCAGGATTACTGATGTAAAACTTTTTATTTCAAAACCATACATATTTGTCACCCTCAATACACTCCTCTCTTCTATCTCTACTGTGCTCTGTCAGAATTTTTCATTGATGGAAACAGTGCTAGAAGTCTTCCTCTGTTAGCTCTTTGCTGATGCATGCCACTTTACTGAAATATTGTTCCTTTTAATGCAGATTTAACCTTGGGGAATAGATAAGTTACACGAAACTAAGTCTGGTGAATAAGGTTGTGGGTCTGACACTGGGATACCGTACTTTACTAGAAACCTCTTAACAGACAATGCGATATGGCGTTGCCTCGATGCATAACCCGTGACTTGTTCTTCCACAATTCAGATACTTGTTTTCTTATTTTCTCGTGGAGTTGGCAACAACCTCAAGGTAATAACGTTGATTAATAGTTTAACATCCACGAACCCAGTGAAGATACACAATTCCACAAATATCGAAAAAAAATCCTCGTCGCTTTGAATCTCGATTTGTTCATTTGAGCTTTTTTTGCTCCCGGTGACGTTGGGCCCTTCCATTTCATGGATTGCACTTAGTTTCTGAATCATAAGTGAAAAACAAAGCTTTGTCATATTATCACTCTTCCCGAGAAA
Organism: Schistocerca cancellata; assembly: GCF_023864275.1. Lineage (NCBI taxonomy): Eukaryota > Metazoa > Arthropoda > Insecta > Orthoptera > Acrididae > Schistocerca > Schistocerca cancellata. The sequence goes on from NC_064637.1 coordinate 159,400,240, forward strand.
TTGGGATAATTTTCAGTTATATTCAAAGTGTCAGTACCAACATTTTCACAAGCTGCTTTTTGTTTGATTGTGAGAATTTTCAGCACCAGCTTCACACGCTCTTTTCTCATTTTAAATTGGTTATGCAAAATTCTTAGTTGCAGCAATTGACTGAATGCTCAACTGATGGTCAGTTCGAAATAGATTACCTACTTTTTCAATATTTCTGTCTGTTTTTGATGTTAAAGGATGCCCCAGGCACGAGATGTCTTCAATGTATTCTCGGCCATGAAATGCTCGAACCACTCAAACTAGAGTACACAGTAAATAGCTTTCACCGTACACTTCTTCTAGTAAAAAATAGATTTCAGTAGTAATTTTGCCAAGTTTCATGTGAAACTTCACGACAGTTTGTTGCTCTGTTATTACACTTACCATTTTTCTGCCAAAACAAAATAACTGTTCTTACACAAATGAAGGCCACGGCAACACTGATTTGCATACTGACACCAGAGATGCCACATCCAACTGCGAAGCTCCTGTCTTCTCAGCTATCGGTCATTCACCTTTGGCGCGTGCGAACTTACTCTGTAACGTCATCAGTCCTGTTATTTTATAAGCACACCTTGTAAAATAGGAAAAGCAGATAATCTGCTTTAACTTGTGGTATAATTCCTCTGAGCCTGAGTAGCTGTCCTTAGTATGTTATTTATGATAGGAAGGTGTCTTTCCACTCTCAATAGTTGACTCCTGTGAGCTACAGGTATTTTTTAAGCTACTTCCACGTTTGGTTCTCATGACTGGTCGGATTTGTCTCCCGTGTCTGCAGTAACTGAGGTCACGTACACACACTCATGCTGAGGTGCACAACTCAGAAGTAGTTTATTTGAATATCAGTGGTGAAATAAATTTCCACTGCTGCCGTTTGCCCGTTATGGGAGGTGGGGCAGCAGTGTCCAGTTCCCGATCGCCAGACACTCTGACACTGTCTCAGGTTAAGCTGCAAACCACTCTACAGTGTTTAGATTAGATTAGATTAGATTAGATTAGATTAATACTAGTTCCATGGATCATGAATACGATATTTCGTAATGATGTGGAACGAGTCGAATTTTCCAATACATGACATAATTAGGTTAATTTAACAACATACTTAAGTTAATATAACAACTTTATTTTTTTGTGTGTTTTTTTATTTTTATTTATTTATTTTTATTTTTTTTAATAATTTTTTTTCTTAATTTATATCTAAAAATTCCTCTGTGGAGTAGGAGGAGTTGTCATTCAGAAATTCTTTTAATTTCTTCTTAAATACTTGTTGGTTATCTGTCAGACTTTTGATACTATTTGGTAAGTGACCAAAGACTTTAGTGTCAGTATAATTCACCCCTTTCTGTGCCAAAGTTAGATTTAATCTTGAATAGTGAAGATCGTCCTTTCTCCTAGTATTGTAGTTATGCACACTGCTATTACTTTTGAATTGGGTTTGGTTGTTGATAACAAATTTCATAAGAGAGTATATATACTGAGAAGCTACTGTGAATATCCCTAGATCCTTAAATAAATGTCTGCAGGATGATCTAGGGTGGACTCCAGCTATTATTCTGATTACACGCTTTTGTGCAATAAATACTTTATTCCTCAGTGATGAATTACCCCAAAATATGATGCCATATGAAAGCAATGAGTGAAAATAGGTGTAGTAAGCTACTTTACTAAGATGTTTATCACCAAAATTTGCAATGACCCTTATTGCATAAGTAGCTGAACTCAAACGTTTCAGCAGATCATCAATGTGTTTCTTCCAATTTAATCTCTCATCAATGGACATACCTAAAAATTTGGAATATTCTACCTTAGCTATATGCTTCTGATTAAGGTCTATATTTATTAATGGCGTCATACCATTCACTGTACGGAACTGTATGTACTGTGTCTTATCAAAATTCAGTGAGAGTCCGTTTACAAGGAACCACTTAGTAATTTTCTGAAAGACAGTATTGACAATTTCATCAGATAATTCTTGTTTCTCAGGTGTGATTACTATACTTGTATCATCAGCAAAGAGAACTAACTTTGCCTCTTCATGATTATAGAATGGCAAGTCATTAATATATAATAAGAACAACAAAGGACCCAAGACTGACCCTTGTGGAACCCCATTCTTGATAGTTCCCCAGTTTGAGGAATGTGCTGATCTTTGCATGTTACGAGAACTACTTATTTCAACTTTCTGCACTCTTCCAGTTAGGTACGAATTAAACCATTTGTGCACTGTCCCACTCATGCCACAATACTTGAGCTTGTCTAGCAGAATTTCATGATTTACACAATCAAAAGCCTTTGAGAGATCACAAAAGATCCCAATGGGTGGTTTTCGGTTATTCAGATCATTCAAAATTTGACTGGTGAAAGCATATATGGCATTTTCTGTTGAAAAACCTTTCTAGAAACCAAACTGACATTTTGTTAGTACTTCATTTTTACAGATATGTGAAGCTACTCTTGAATACATTACTTTCTCAAAAATTTTGGATAAAGCTGTTAGAAGGGAGATTGGGCGGTAATTGTTGACATCAGATCTATCCCCCTTTTTATGCAAAGGTATAACAATAGCATATTTCAGTCTATCAGGGAAAATGCCCTGTTCCAGAGAGCTATTACACAGGTGGCTGAGAATCTTACTTATCTGTTGAGAACAAGCTTTTAGTATTTTGCTGGAAATGCCATCAATTCCATGTGAGTTTTTGCTTTTAAGCAAGTTTATTATTTTCTTAATTTCAGAGGGAGAAGTGGGTGAGATTTCAATTGTATCAAATTGCATAGGTATGGCCTCTTCCATTAACAGCCTAGCATCTTCTGATGTACACCTGGATCCTACTATATCCACAACATTTAGAAAATGATTATTAAAAATATTTTCAACTTCTGACTTTTTGTTCGTAAAGCTTTCATTCAATTTGATGGTAATACTGTCTTCCTCTGCTCTTGGTTGACCTGTTTCTCTTTTAATAATATTCCAAATTGTTTTAATTTTATTATCAGAGTTGCTGATTTCAGACATGATACACATACTCCTGGATTTTTTAATAACTTTTCTTAATATAACATAGTAGTTTTTATAATTTTTGATAGTTTCTGGGTCACTACTCTTTCTTGCTGTCAGATACATTTCCCTTTTCCGGTTACAAGATATTTTTATACCCTTAGTAAGCCATGGTTTGTTACAAGGTTTCTTACGAGTATATTTAACTATTTTCTTGGGGAAGCAGTTTTCAAATGCATTTACAAAAATGTCATGAAATAAATTATATTTTAAATTGGCATCAGGTTCACGGTACACCTCATCCCAGTCTAACTGCTGTAGGCTTTCCCTGAAATTTACAATTGTTAAATCGTTGACTGAACGTACTACTTTGGAGGACTGTTTAGTATTGCTGAATGGAGCTATGTCATATATTGTAACTAGCTGTGCACCATGATCAGAAAGACCATTCTCAACAGGCTGAGCATTTATCTGGTTAAACTTATCTTGGTCCACAAAGAAGTTATCTATCAGTGAGCTGCTATCCTTTACCACCCGAGTAGGAAAATCAATAACGGGTGTCAAATTGAAAGAACCGAGTAATACTTCAAGGTCATTTTTCCTATTACCCTCTTTCAGAGATACTACATTGAAGTCCCCACAAATAATAATTTGCTTCCCCCTGTCTGACAGATAGCACAACAAGGAGTCCAAATTTTTCAGAAATAGATGAAAATTTCCTGATGGGGACCTATATACAGTTACAATTATAAATGTGCCTTTATTTAATTTAAGCTCACAGGCACATGCTTCTATATGTTTCTCTACACAAAACTTTTTTGTTTCTATACTTTTTGCACAATGATAACTTTTGACATATATGGCAACTCCTCCTTTCTTCATATTTTCTCTCATTACATGTGCAGAGAGCTTATAACCACTTACATTTACCTTATCCATATCAGTAACAATGTGATGCTCAGACAGGCATAGTATATCTATTTCATTCTCAGCTTCTAAATCTTCTAAACAAACCAGAAGCTCATCTACTTTATTCTTTAAACTCCCAATATTTTGATGAAATATACTTACATTATTTTTAATTATACTTTTATGAGAACCTTTCCTTATTCTAACATTTGCAGTACTCTCCTGTCTGAGTTTCACATTGTGCTTAGGCCTAGTTCCTATACCAGTGGTCACATGGTGTTCAGAGAGGCAGATTATGTCAACTGGGTTGGGTGACTTTAATTCATCAATGCAATTACCTAGGACTGAGATACAACTTGGTGGAGATAAAATTTCTGGCGATTGGTGAAAATTTATAATTGGTAGCTGTGATTGGTGATCTAATGTGCTAGAATTGTGCTGTTTAATTTCTTTCCTAAACTGAAGATTTGTTTCAATCCTGACCTCTCGTAGAACTTGACATCTTTCTGTCTTACCTATCCTAAAAAAGATGCTGCTCCAACACCTGTAACCACTGGTATTTTACCATTCATGGCAGTGCCTCCCCCCTTAAATTTCCTGCTATTACCCCAGCCAGTTTCCCCTTCCCTTTCCTGTTGAGATGTAGGCCGTGCCTGGTATAGTCCCACCTACTGAGATAATCAACAGGAACCACACCAATATGAGCCCCCGCACCTGACCCAAGCAGCCGTTCCAACTCCAAATTAACTCTCCCAACAGAAGAGTCCAAATGAGGCCGGTCATGGCGTCTCAGGACAGATACAAACTCAACATTGGTGTGTCTCGATGCCGACGCAATCTTTACCAGGTCACACTCTATACTGTACCCAGGATCTCTGTCGATGCTGTTCCCTGGCCCTCCCACAATAACCACGGTGTCTTCCCTGGTAAATCCTTTACAGAGTGAACCTAAATCCTCTGTCACCTGATCCAGACTAGCACTTGGTTTGAAAAAATTTGTGACCTGGTATTCTGGTCCTAATTCCTCCTGCAGAATTTGGCCTACACCTCTGGCATGAGAACTGCCTAACAACAAAACTTTCTTCCTTTTCGATGACTTTCCTACATTCTTTTTCAATTTCCTATTGAAAGTTTGTTGTGTCCTGTCTACACCTACCTCTGCTTGAGGCTCATCAGTTTCTAACTGAAGCAACAGGTCAAACTTATTTTTGACATTCACCACAAAACTGTCAGACCTAGTTCTAGGCCTGTTCCTTCTGCTACCTGTTGCCACTTCCCACCTCTCTTTGCCCTTCTCCCTCCTTAACCTGTCCAGATCTTCCCTAGCCTGATCTAGCTCAGCCTGAAGGGCAGCAATTTTCCCCTCCTGTTCCACTATCTTCCTATCTCTGCTGCAAATCCTACATAACCACTGATGAGCCTGATCCACTTTCCCAACACCCACGCCACTGCAGTCCCCCCAGTGAAAAAAACTACTGCATCCATCACACCAAACCCCGGAACTAACAATTCTACGGCAAGTCAGGCACTTCTCACTCATGGCAAAAATAATACTTTAGCTAGAATAAATCAATTAAATTACCGAAAATCAAAAAAGACGTTACAAGAATTAAGCCTATTCACAAATGTGTATAAGCAAGTTTCTGATTTAAAATTCCGCTGTTTTTCTGAGATCTGTATTAAAACAACGAAGGTATATGCTATTTATTATATATTTCACTCGATGGAATGAAAAAAAGAACAATTAAACGAGATACTTTAACTTTGATCCTCGAAAAACGTTACGAGAATTAGGCCTATAAACAAATGTATATAGGCAAGTTTCTGATATAAAATTACGCTGTTTTTCTGAAATCTGTATTAAAACAATGAAGTTATACGCTATTTACGGTAGTTTACTTATTTGTTACCGAGAAACTAGTTAAATTACAGTGAAACAAGAAACAAACACGTTCACAAAATTTAAGCCTAAGCGCGACTTCGCGAAGTTACGATCTTTTCGTGTTTTCTGAAAAAATACGCAAAGAAAAGTCAAACCTTTAACGGCAAGACTAAACGATACACTAATGCATGTATTTAATTTGTTGTCGGCGTTAAACTAAATTATATTCCTGTCTAAATCACTTAACTTTCTGGAAATGGTTTCTGGCGTCACTTACTCGGCGGCCATCTTGCCTCCACAGAGTGACGGTACACGGCAATACCGACAGTCTGCGGTTGCAGACAGTCGGTTTTGCGGCCCGCCCGGACCTGTTTCAGAGCAGTAGGCTGTGTGTCAGCACCAGGTTTCACCGTCTCTCTTCCTGTTTTCTCATCATCAGTAAAACAACTGTGTCTGACATTCTACACTCTCTACTATCTTTCATTGTGTCAATAAATAAAAAATATCCTCCCCACCCCTCCCACAGTGGCGTTCCACCACCCACTCGACCTCCGCAGCACCCCTGTCCGTCCCTACTCCACCCCTGCTCCCGACTCCTGGCCTCGTGGCCGGTATCCCTGTAACGGACCTAGACGCGAGACCTGTCCCGTACGTCCTCCCTCTGCCACCTACTCCAGTCCTGTCACGAGCACCTTCTACCCCACCAGAGCAGGGCCACCTGTGAAAGCCACTGTGCAGCAGTCTGTGTGGGCACAGCAACTGACGAGCCGTCCGCTCTGTACGAACGAACGGCTGCCGCCGAGCTGTGGCGGAGAGACAGCCGGACCGCACAGGTGCCGAACGTGCTGCCCGACACGGTGTGTTTCACTGTAATGTCTACTTTGTGGCCTATACCACCCAGATTCATCTCACCTACACACCAGCTTTTCTGAACTGCACAGGTAGAAACACTCTTTACCACGTAGCCTTCATTCCTGTAACTCCCCTGGCCCCAGCCTTTGCTAGTCACTATCATTCACTCACCTACCCCCTTTCCTGGTGCCACTCCAGCTCTACACAGCCTTTTGTGCCACCGGTGAACTTGCGTAGTACTCCTGTGCCTCCCCCACCCGGCCTCCTGATGCTGATGCTGCACCTGGCAGCCCAGTCGTCTGCCTCCCGCCCACTCCCCCCACACCCGCGTGGCCCGCCGTGCTCCCACAGGCAACACTGTTGGCTTCCCCCACCTCTGCCCAGATGTAACCCCCCCCCCCCTCCTTATCACCACTACTCCCTGCTCACACGTGATGCAGTCACACAGGCCATGTCACCTGGAGACAGTGGCCATGTGTGAATGAGTTGTGCTTATGTGATTGTGTGTGTGTTTTCTAATTTTGAAGGAGCATTTTGTCTGAAAGCTGAATTATTTTTGGCTTTCTTTTTGTCCGTGCCTGTCAGCAACTCAACATTTCTTCTACGTGGTGAGAAGATATTTAGGTTCCGCAGAGCTGCAGACCTGCGAGGATGTCGATTTCTACATTTCACCTGCTGTTCTTTAACATTCCTCGGACAGTATATCTGCGCTTAAAACTTGTGATACAGGTTGCTTGTCAAAGTGTAGTAGGGTGCACAAGTTTTCTTAAACTATTGGGTTGGTCTATAAGTTCATAGCATTTGCTCAGTAGTTTAATAAACATAACAGAGACTTTAGTCATCAATAAAATATTCTCCTTCACTACAAAAGTCTGCTGATTCTCAACTTTTCGATTCCGCGACTATAGACGTCACACTCATTGAGCTCTGTGTGGAGCACATTTTCGTGTGTAAAGGAAGTTCCTTGAAGGTTGTTCAATAGATAGCGGAAAAGGTGAAAATCTGAGGGCGCAATATCAGACGAATAAGGTGGGAGCGGAATGACTTTCCAACCCAAAATGCTAGTGGGTGTTATTGAGAAGTAGTACAACTTGGTGCAGTCTTCCCGGTTGTTGTTCTCGGATTGTGTCTGAAAGGTGCCAAAGTTATCGACACTAAATGTCAGCAGTGACGGTTACACCTCGGCGAAGCAACTCTTAGTACCCCACACAGTCACTGTTCCACGAGGTGCATAACACTATTTTTGGTGGATGCCTGCAGGTGTTTGTACAGGGAGTTTCTGCTCTGTTTGGACTCGACCATTCCTTTATTTTCCTTATATTAACATAAAGAAACCATTTTTCATCACTAGAAATGGTACAGGGTAGGAACGATCGATGTAGTTCGTGAGCCAGTTGACGATGAGCGAGCAGAGGTGCACACGTGGCCACCCGCCGATCTTTGTGTTTTTAGCTCAGAGCGTGCGGTACTCGTACACCCAATTTTTGAACGTTCCCCTTTGGGGACAAGTTCATATGATGGTGGAACGATCACAGTGTATCACATCACATTTGCCAGTTCTCTAATAACTGACGTGGATTGTTGTCAAATAACGTGTTTAAATTATCTTTGTAAACCCTGAAGGACGTCCTGAACAGTCCTACTTAAAAGGAGAAAACTGTTTTCTTGCTGTGCTCTGTCCAACGGCATTACCCCATACGTGGCCTCCGTTACCGTCTCCCCTCTACAGATCTGAAACATAAGAATGTGTCAGAAATGTTCGGATTTATCCACTTGGCACTCCATTTTGTAGCATCCACAGCTCCACTTACTATCTCCAAATGACAAACTAACAATTTGTGAACTTAAATAGCAGCAGTGAACTACTAATAAAAAATGACAATCTTTAAATAAACCCGTAGCAAGTGGAATGCCAACATGTGAAACAAAAACGCTACGAACTTATGCAACAAACAAATATAATTGAGAATTAACCTGTCAATTCTCTGGCAGCATGTGATAGTTTCACTGTGCTTCATTCAGTCTAACTATCATTTGCATATTTTGCATTTCTTTTTTTATTTTCTTTTATTTGGCTACTTTTGCTATCTTCTGTTAAATCCCATCTCCATCCCATCTCTTTCTCCATCTCTCGTTTTTCTATCTCATTTCAAAGAAAATAAATACCACAAAGACATTCTTTTTCTTCCAATAATGAAACGTGGGAATGGTACTCGTAATTTAGTATTGACAGGGAAACTAGTTGTTTTTTTCATCTACTATAATGTCCTTACCCATTTAATTGTTTTCTTAGATTTATTGATTTATGAAATTACATTAAGTATCAGAAATACTGAACACATTGATTCCTGATTGAAATTCTTTGGATCACGCTGCTTCTTGAGAACCAGAAGGTAAGAGATGTGGATAACACACAGAGTTAGCAGGCAAAAGACAAAAGTTGGGTTTATTGAAAGTTTTATTACCTTATAATTAGAAAAATACAGTCTGCAATATGATACAGAATGCAGAATATTACAAGCTATGCGCCATAATAAATAAATAAACATCACTCAGTCTTTTGGAAATGTGCACTGATGCAAGGGCTCTATATTGAAGTCTCCTGGTAGGGCAAACACGACACCACTGTTTCTTCAGTTTCATGATTTTAACAATTTTATCGTGGTTTTCGTAAGGTTTTTTGTAGCATTCATATTCGTAACATGTTATCAAATGTGCCATATCTATTTTAGTAAATGGTGTAAATTCTGTTGTTCGTGTGAATGATAACTGATTGTAACTTAATTAGGTCTGATGGGCTATTGAATTTATTTGTTCAGTGTGTTGGCTCAATTTAGATCTAAGAACTTTTGTGAGCTTGTCTGCAATCACTGACTGTTGCAAGTTATTGTTATGGTACTTCTGTCCTGAATGTATTACATATCCTTACACTTGCAGTGTTACGTGGCTTTATGCTTAATTACAGACTTACTATTTTATCAGTTGATTTGTTTTCACCATGTAACGCCCGCTGTTTACGTCCTCCTTAGTTGCTGAGCGATGTATCACTTTTTGTTCTGATGCCGCAACTCTTCCTTTGCTATATCTTTACTACTTTTTATTTATATAAATGATGAACTATTGGTTTTGCCATTTAACTACTTTTTAATAACTGTGAAAGTATTACAGGTATCGGGTCCCACCTAATGTGTCACCCTCGCGGCTCAGGTTATCCATGGCTCGTGGTAGTTTGCAGCATTCGTTTTATTCCTTGCCCACTTGCCGCTACATCGAACTTTCGTGGTGATCATTGGGCAATGTCTTCCACGTTATGTGCAACTTAAATAAACTTTCTTCCCACAGTATTTCTGAAAACCCAAAAACAAACTTAAAGAACATAACAATAATAACTGTTCTTACAATTATTCATATAAGTCTTGGTCGATTTAATGAGGGGTGGGACAGGCCTAAGCCTTGTGACACCACACACTATATAGATATAATTTTGTAAACTGTCTACTGCATGTTGATGATTGCTACATCCTCTACATACAGTTCAAATATAAAAAATAAATAAATAAATAAATAAATAAAAATAAAAAAAACTACATGTTTCACAATAACAACATGCTTTGCAGTACATTTTATTAGGCTTACAAATGCCTGCTTTGTTCCACTCCCAATTGATGAATATGATGTGAATTTAGTAGAATGTTTAATCAAATAGTGTCCGTCACAAATGGTTATGAGGAGCGGACATACAGTGTAAAGCCTGGAACTGCTTGTCTACTGCTATGAAAGCTTCTCTGACATCCTCACTGACCAGCTTTTCCTTGTAAATGATGATAATGGCAGTCCTTTTGTAAGGAATATCACAATCTTTTGCTTACAGATTGTGTCTGTGGGTTCGGGAAGTTATGCGCCCGAAGGGGTTACCACAGTACGTCTAACATCAAACCAGTTCCTGATGCCCGGCCTCATCGACTCGCACATCCACGCGCCACAGTACCCAAACATGGGCCTCGGCTACGACAAGACTCTACTAGATTGGCTCGACACGTATACCTACCCTATGGAGACCAAGTACAGTGATGTCGAGTTTGCACAGACTGTTTACAGAAAAATTGTGGTAAGTTGTTACAGTTTCCTGTTAAGCACATATGCAACAGATATGGACTAAGTCATCAGAATTTATTTTGTGTATTTACTTATTGTGTGGCACTGAACAGGCAGTAAAGGACACCAGAGAGGAATTTGGAAACAGAATTAAAGTTCAGATAGAACAAATGAAAGCTTTGAGTTTGGCTGATGACATTGTAATTCTATCAGAGCCAGCAAAGAACTTGGAAGAGCCTGAATGGAATGAATAGTGTCCTGAAAATAGGTTATGAGATGAACATCAACTAACATAAACAAAGGATAATGGAGTGTAGTAAAATTAAATAAGTTGATACTGAAGGAATTGGATTGAGAAGTGTTGCACTAAAAGTAGTAGATGTGCTTTGCTGTCTGGGCAGTAAAATAATTTGTGACAGTTGATGTAAAGAGGATATTAAATGTAGACTGGCAGTAGCAAAGAAGAAGAAGAAGAAGAAGAAGAAGAAGAAGAAGAATTTCTGAAGAAGAGGAATTTGCTAACATCTGATATAAATTTAAGTTTTAGGAAGTCTTTCCTAAAGATATTTGTCTGGAGCATAGCTTTGTATTGATGTGAAACATGGACAATATGCAGTTCATATATGAAGAGAATAGAGGCTTTTGAAATTAAGTGCTACAGAAGGATGCTCAAGGTTAGGTGGGTTGATGACATGGCTAATGAGAAGGTACTGAATAGAATTTTGGATAAAAGAAATTTATAGCAGAGTTTGTAGTGGATGCCTTTCTAAAAAAAAAAATTAAAAAAAAACAAAAAAAAAAAAAAAACGGTGATTGAATTCTGAGCACTCAAGTTTAGTAAAAATTCAAGTTATAGTTCATCTCAGGTGAACCACCACTATAACGGGCATAAAATAAAAATTTCCTGGAACGTTTGAGTTATTAGCATCAGGATCATAACTGGGCCCCTAGAATATGCATCTGACTCCTTTTAGTAATGTTCCACTACTGTGTGTTCTAACAACCATCAAAGAGTACTAAATGACAAAGCAAACAGCAGATTATTGTCAGGCTCACCCACCAATAAAAAAATAAATAAATAACAAAACTGCACACCGCAATAGATTTCTGGGAATAAAACTAAAATATTTTCATTTTAGTTCACTTTGTAAAGGAAATGACAGACTGCTGAGACCAAAACAGAATAAATATTTTTGAAATAATTTTACAGAAAATGCTCCTCATAGTAATAACTTTTGAACAGTTGTTAAACATAAAACAACTGCAATAGATCTGGTGCAAATATACAGTGATTAGTCCACAATGGATACAAAGCAGTGACTGACTAAAAAATGTCATTACTTTGTTGTTTCTCCAGTGTGGATTCAGTGCCCCCCAGTCCACTAGTCCTTTGGATATTGCATTCTGCAAAACTCCAAACCAGATGGTGCCTCAGGTGTCCTTAGCCATTCACGTGAAACAAATTATCCCAAAAGTCATTAATAAAAGAATTTTTCCTCTCTTGTTGCCCTCGTTTGGAATTAATATTTTCGTAACATCACTTCTGAAATTAATATTTCAGTGGGGAATAAAAAAATGTGTATAACTGACCCTTACAAACCTGACTAAAAGAAAGGACTAGTTGGGAGGACACATCCTGAGAAATCGAGACATCGAAGAATAGTCAGTATGGTAATGGTGTGAGGGGGTAGGGGGGACAGAGGAGACCGAGGTGTGAGCGCTGTAAGCAGGTCATTTGCAGTAACTGTTCAGAGATGAAGAGACTTCGTGCAGGACTGACTACCACGGAGAGCTGCATCGAACTGGTCTTCACGCTGAAGGCCGTAATACCGAGAGTGGCAAACTTACTCACGTTAGCTTCAAATTACAAATCCTAGAAATATATTTTATACTATCTGTACCCAGCCACACTTTGCTGTGGTTCAGTGTGGTCAGATGGAAAAGAAAGAAAAGAGAAAGCATGCCTTCGTAATATGTATGGCAATTGGATATATGAGATTTGTGTAAAAAGTATCCGACCTTCTATTTCCCCACGCAAAATAGACGATAGCGCAGTGCCGCTGTATACAGTAAAGGAAGAGACCTGTATGCGTGTGTGAATTTTGTCCACGGCTTCCGGCATGTCAGTTGCTGCCTGTCCGTCGCTGAGTGAGGTGCTACGCGACGTGTTCGTTGGATTATCGGTTTTCTCGAGATGACTGAATGTGTCGAACAAAGATATTGCATCAATTTTTTTCAAAAACTTGGTGATTCTCAAAGCGAAACAATTCGTAAGATTCAGCAGGTGTTTGGAGAAGATGGAAGGGTGTAACACAAATTAAGGAGTGGTTCAACCGATTCAGAAATGGTCGCACATCGGCGGAGAGTGACTAGTGTTCTGGCAGGCCCCGAACAGCTCGGAGTGCAGCTGTTGTTGAGAGGGTGCAACATTTGGTGATGGCAGATAGTCTGACCGTGTGGGAGATTGCCCGAGAGGTTGGAGTGAGTAAAGGTTCTGCACGTGCAATTTTGCGTTATGATTTGAACGTGCACTGAGTGGCTGCGAAATTCGTGCCAAAGTTGTTGTTACTGGAACAAAGAGACCTCCATTTTGACATTGCACAGGACCTTCTGGACACCACCAGTACTGATCGTGGGTTTCTGTACAACGTGATAACTGGAGATGAGTCACGGGTGAACGGGTACGAACCAGAAACAAAAAGATAGTCGTCACAATGGAAGCATCCCGAGTCTCCGAGGCTGAAGAAAGTGTGGCAGGTGTGAAGCAGAATCATGATGATGCAGACTGTCTTCTTTAATGTCTGTGGAATTGTGCATCACGGATATGTACCGGAAGGACAAACAGTGACGAAGGAGTGCCATCAAGATGTTCTCCAGCAACTCCGTGACGCAGTTTGGCGCAAAAGACCAGACGTGTGGATGGCGAAAAAGTGGCAACTGCATCACGACAATGCCCTCGCACATTCATCCCATTTGATCCAAAGTTCTTTGCCAAGCATGGAATTACAGCTGTTCGCCAACCTCCATACTCTCCAGACGTGGCTCCTTGTGACTTCTGGTTTCCAAAAATGAAGACACCACTGAAAGGATCCCATTTTGAGAGTAGAGAAGAGATAATGCGGAGCACGACGATGGAGCTGAACACGGTTCCAAAAGAAGACTTACAGAGGTGTTTCCAGTATTGGAGGGATCGGTGGGCTAAGTGTGTGCAAGCACAAGGGACCTACTTTGAAGGGGATTATGGTCCCAACCCCGTCAGGTATTCAAAATATTTTTTTCTGGGCAAAGGTTGGATACTTTTTAGGCATGCCTCATACATCCTAATCTCCTTCTCGCCTCTGAAGTCCATCTTGTCCTCCTGGCCCCCTTTCTCTCCATCTCTATATGCTCCCTCTCTCTGTCCCTCTCCTCCTTCCCATCCCCCCCCCCCCCCCCCCCCCTCTGTCCATGCCCTCTCAACCCTGCTCCCACCCCACTCTTCCTGCCCCCTCTCATCTTCAGCCTTGTTTATTGTTGTTGTAAATTTAGCTTCTGGAGCAGTATTCTGATTGTAAACCAATAAGCCGTAAATACAACTTTCCCGTTTGTTGGTGTCACTATTGTATATTTTGTGTATGTATTTATGCAGGGTGTATCAAAAAGAATCATCCAATTTGGCACATCTATATTTCTGAAACTAATAAACATATACAATGAATTTTGTTTCTTGATGAATGGGAAACTATTTTTCACGTGTGTTCAATAAGTCCCCCTTGAGATGCACGGCATATGTCATTGTGGCATTCGAATTGTTCCCACACTGCAGCGAGCATGTCTCGAGTTACAGCTTCCACAGCTGCTGTATGTGACCGATCCATCGTTCAGTAATCCTTTGACTTAAAAAATTCCCACACTTCCAGATGCCAGTGTGGCAGTGCCCAATCCTGTTGGTAAATGGAGTCATTTGAATCAGTCTCCAACTGTGGGAAAGGAAAGTTCTCGAGCATATCGAGATTTGTGCTTTCTGTAACAGTGTTCTCGGCAAAGAGAAATGGACCGTACACCTTTTTTTGTGAAACTGTGGAAAGCGCATTAAATTTTGTAGAATCTCTCTCGTGTTGTACAACTTCACACAATTGTTCAGTACACCATATTCTCATATTATGATAGTTCACCTTTCCACTTAAATGGAATGTTGCCTTATCAATAAACACTAAGTGTGGAAGAAAACTGTCATCCTCCATATTGCCAAGAGCACAATTACACAACTCCACATATTGTCATTTGTCACCTTTGCGACGAGCTTGCAATAGCTGAATTTTGTACGGTTCATGTTAAACGTCGATGTAATGCACGCCAAAAAGACATTGGGCGCATGTTGAGCTGTTCAGCTGCATAGTGAACGGCTTTCTGCAGACTCCTTGTGAAGCTATGTTTGATGTGTTCAGCATCTGTGTCAGACACTTGGGGACAGCCTGGCAATTTGCCTTTACACACACAACCTGTTTCTAAGAATTGTTCATGCCATGGTCTAATGCTCTGTGCTATAGAAGAGTCCACACCGTACCAGTACAAAAGTGATGCTGAACAGTTATTACTGAGCCGCACTGCTCAAAACGTACAGCACAAAATGCTTTCTGTTGTCCCAACCTGACACCATTTTTACTAGAACTGAAGGATGTGCTCACTGCTGGCATCTAGCTGGAACCGTGTAAAACTTGGAGTGTTTGCTCTTTCCAACAGTACATTGTTCGCACGTATCTCAAATAACATAATAGTAAGGATTTTTTAAAAATTGGATGAGTCTTTTTGATACAACCTGTATATTAAAAAGCACCAAAGAAACTGGTATAGGCATCCGTATTCAAATACAGAGCTATGTAAACAGGCAGAATACAGTGCTGCAGTCGACAATGCCCATGTAAGACAACAACTGTCTGGTGCAGTTGTTAGATCAGTTACTGCCGCTACAACGCCAGGTTATGAAGATTTAAGTGAGTTTTAACGTGGTGTTATAGTTGGCGTGTGACCAGTGGGACACAGCATTTCCGAGGTAACGATTAAGTGGGGATTTTTGTGTACGATCATTTCACGAGTGTACTACGAATATCAGGAATCCGGTAAAACAGCAAATCTCAGACATTGCTGCGGCTGGAAAAAGATCCTGCAAGAACAGGACCGACGACGACTGAAGAGAGTTGTTTAACGTGACAGAAGTGCAACTCTTCTGCAAATTGCTGCAGGTTTCAGTGCTGGGCTATCAACAAGAGTCAGTGTGCAGACCATTCAATGAAACATCACGGATATGGGGTTTCGGAGCCGAAGGCCCATATACATACCCACGATGACTGTACGACACAAAGCATTATGCCTTGTCTGTGCTTGTCAGCACCGACATTGGACTGGTGATGACTGGAAATATGTTGCCTGGCTGGACAAGTTTTGTTTCAAATTCTATCGAGCGGATGGACATGTATGGGTACGGAGACAATCTCGTGAAACCGTGAATCGTGCATGTGATCAGGGAACTGTTTCAGCTGGTGGAGGCTCTATACAACTGCAAACATTATTGAGCATATCTGGGATGCCTTGCAATGTGCTGTTCAGAAGAGATCTCCAACCCCTCGTACTGTTGCAGATTTATGGACAGCACTGCACGATTCGTGGTGTCAATTCCCTGCAGCACTACTTCAGACATCAGTCGAGTCCACGCTACATCACGTTGCGGCACTTGTATGTACTCACGGGGGACCTACACGATATTAGGCATGTGTACCAGTTTCTTTGGCTCTTCAGTGTGTTGTATGTATTAAAAATATAAATGTATTAAGGAATTAGGTGCCTAGAGACACACCCATATTAGAATTCATTGTTGTGTCAAAATTTCACAGCAATTGGTTAAGAACTTTTGGAGATTAACAATTTTTGTACAAACTGACATATCTGTGTAACATTCCCAGTTTTATTATGTATATATTACATATGTACCAGATCACATGCCAGTAGGCATATAAAAACACAAGTATTCAAATTGAACATTGTGTCAGAATTTCAAAGCAGTCTGTGAAGAACTTTTGGACATCTGAGATTTTGAAGAAACAAACTTCTGCGTTTTTACTTGTATAGAAACTGTGAATGTTCCTAATCACACATCTCTGAAAGCTTTTAGCTAAATGCTTTGAAATTTTGACACGATGTTGCACTGGAAAATGCAAATGTTTTTATACATCTATTTTTTTTTAAATCTAAGCAATATATAATTCTTTATAAATTTTATGATAGGAAAACATTGTTACTTATGTACTTCTGGCAGTTAATGATTTTGGACAAATGAACATTTACATTTTTATTAACATAGGTATTTTACAAATTGTATAAAAAGTATCATTTTGAGCCAGATTTTCATATTTGCAGATCTATATCCATTTAAAAGCTTCAGCTGTTGCTTCCAGAATATTTTCTCTCACAACATTATCAGATGATGCTGTCCGTGGTTCGTTGTGATGCACCGAGGTCTGATGGCATCCGACCTGTGTGGGACAGACACAGCTGTGATGCGGCCGTACAGTTCGGGCCCGGCACTCGCACATTGTGGCCTCCACAGTCATTACGACAAATACCGCCTCCCGACTTGTGATCTCTCTTTCTGTGCTTACTTCAGGGGAAAGGGTCTTCACGACAGTGCTCTCCACGTCACAGACTGCAGGTCGAGGCAGGAACAGAAATCTAGAAGAGAGTGAACGAGACGTAATAAATTGGCAAAGCACACTGTCCATATACGTGAAGCTGCCGTGTGAGTTACCTCCGAGCGTATCTCACGTAACCTGAAACCCAGTTCCTGCCGACCGGGGATTCTCTTCCTTCCTCCCTCCCACTCGCCTGGGTAGGCTGGAGAGGGGGGAGCTGGTCATCCACACTCCAGGCTAAGAGATAGTCACACCTCCACCCTGTTTCCAATCTCTCACTACCAATTCCTTTTCCATTACTGGAATACAGAACCTGTAGTTCTGAAGCCCAAGACTGTTACTTCCTGTACTAAGTACTGGATGTTTCGCCTCAGACCAAAGGGGTCAGTGCTATGCCTACTCTTGTTTCTGACCTGCACAAATGATCTTTCGAGGACTTTTAAAGTGCTCTTCAATAACTGTAATGTTTGCTCGTGACACATGAATAGTAATTAAAGGTCGAAACTTAATCATAGCAGTCACAGCTCAAATGACAGCTTTACTGGCCACAACTTATGTCTTAATGTCACAGACACTCATATTAATCGATATTATGAGAACGACTGAGTGCTGCTCACTGTATAGGTGAGACATTGAGTTGCAGACATGCATGATGAAAAGACTGTAACATATAAGCTTCCAGTCAAAACCTTTACCAGAAAAGAGAAATGTGCACACATTCACAAAAAGAAGTGCACCTTGCACATCTACATCCACACCTACAACTACATCCACACTCTGCAATCCACCGTGCAGTGCACGGCAAAGGGTCTGTCCCACTGTATCAGTTATTAGCGTTTCTTCCTGTTCCGTTCATGCACGGAGTGTAGCAAGTATGATTATTTGAATGCCTCTGTCCGTACAGTAATTATTCTAATCTTATTCTCACGATTCCTATGTGAGGGATATGTAGGGTTTGTAGTGTATTCCTAGAGTCATCATTTAAAGCCAGTTCTTGAAACTTTAACAGAGTTTGTCGGGATAGCTTATGTCTACCTTCGAGAGTCTTCCAGCTCAGTTCCTTCATTAACTTTGTGACACTTTCCCACAGATCAAACAAACCTGTGTATACATTGAATATTCCCCATTAGCCCTGTTTCGTACAGGTGTTGCATACTTGAGCAGTATTCTAGAACTGGTCGGATGGCTGATTTGTAAGCAATCTCCTTTGTAGGCTGACTGCACTTTCCAAGTACTCTACCAATAAACTGAAGTCTAGCCCCTGCTTTACCCATGACGGCCTGTGTAATCGTCTCATTTCGTATCCCTACAAAGTGTTACACCAAGGTATTTCTCAGAGTTAGCCGATTCCGACAGTGGCTCGTCGAGTCTCAGTGGATTGAAGTTTCTTGTCTGCTGTGACATATACACCACTTCCATTTCCCGTCTGCCTATCCTTTCGATATACACTTAAATTTTTCCAAAAAATTTCAGTGCTATCAATTTCAGGTTTCAACTAGCTTTCTATACCTAGTATTATGTGAGCTTCACTGCTTTTCGTGAGCACTTCAAATCTGGCACTTTGTTGTGAATGGTTTGGTAGTTTACCATTAGGATTTTAATACTCTCACATGTGAGAGGTATTTCTTTTGATACTTCTGGGTTTCCTACGGGTGTCATTATCTGGAGTCGCCTAATCTAAAAAAAAACCTCGTGTGCACCCCACTCACAGTGAGCTATCTGAGTAGCAGACCCTGACGTGTAGTACACACTGGACCCATTTAGGGGAACCCTACAGTTCTCAACCTTATGGGGCAAGTCCAGGAAGTGGCAGCCTAGGTTGTCACAGAACTTTCAAAGTCTCCGGTTCAGTCGTTACACTCGAGTCAGGGCCAGAGGGCCGTGGTAAGTTCTGGGGACAATGCTGCAAATAGTGAGCTTCGTGGAAACTCGTCGCTCGGGCCCGATCTTCTCGACCTTCTCAGCCAGTCGCCGGAATGACTGGAGTACGACCTCGGAGCCGAGGTGATGGGCATCGTTTATTCCGACGTGCACCACAATCTGCAGTCGGTCGTACCCTGTTCCCTCAGTGGCTGCCGCAGTAGTCTCTCGAGCGTGTCGGATGAGGCTCCCAGGTGTACACACTGAGTGCATCTGGTGTCATTTCCTGCCCCTCGTTGCCATTCCCCTAAATGGTACCGTCATTTGCCGTACGTTTTAACTGCCTACAATTAATAGACCCTACCCTTTTGCGTTTGCCACCTCCTGGCACTGGACAAAACAGGTTTCCATAAAACAGGTTCAATGAGTCCCACTGCCTCAGTTTCAGTAAAAGACAAACCTCAAAGACTTTCAGATAGAGGGATCGGTACAATACCCTGAGTCCTCCCCGGTCCCTGCGGACCATGTACGGGATGCGTAGACCCACCATTGAAGTGCCTCTTCCAGTTGAGTGGACAAATAATGACAGATTGTGTACTTTCGGCAGAGGAGACAGGATTCACAGGAGAGGATAGTACTCGAGGTACTACTTCTGACACAACAGTTCACATCAGCTGCCGATCGTTTAACAGTAGTCGGGGCAATTTCCGGCCACTTACGAATGTCGACCGACTCGTCCTGTGTTCGAGAACGGCATTTGCAGTGGAGCTACATTTTGGCTGGTGCAATGTATTACAAGACAGTGAAGAAATAGCTTTAAATTAAGCATACTAAATATCTTAATGATTAATGGAAAATCTCATATAAAGATGTGAAACAAATACTAACAAAGAGATAGAGTGGCTGGCCAGTACTTACCTCAGCTCAGTACAGCCGATAGATACACATAAAACAGAACCGAAAATTACATTCCTAGCTTTCGGAACAAATGTTCCTTCATCAGGGAGGAGAGAGGGGAAAGAAAGGGAAGAAGGGAAAGGAGATTCAGTTACTCACAACCCAGGCTATGAAGCAACAGGGAAAGGAAAATAGGGAGGGTAGCAAGGATGGAAGCATGGTTGTCAGAGGGAAGCCAAAGATATTCTACTGTAAGTACTGTGCCAGCTTCAAACCAAAGAGGATGCATACAGAAGTAAAGAGGTATATAGTATAAAGATAAACACAACTATGTAGGATGAAAAGATGCGTGAATGGTTAAGAGGAAAGGGAAAGAGGAGAAGACTGAAGAGTAAATGGGAGTGAGGTTGTTTAACGTAGGTTCAGTCCAGGGGGATGGCGGGATGAAAGGATGTGTTGGAGTGCAAGTTCCCATCTCCGCAGTTCAGAGGGACTGGTGTTGGGTGGGAGAAGCCAAATGGCACATACGGTGTAGCAGGTTCCTAGGTCCCTAGAATTATGCTGGAGGGCATGCTCCGCTACTGGGTATTGGGCATCTCCTAGGCGGACAGTTCGTCTGTGTCCGTTCATGCGCTCAGCCAGTTTAGTTGTTGTCATGCCGATGTAAAAGGCTGTGCAGTGCAGACATGTCAGTTGATAAATGACGTGTGTAGTTTCACACGTGGCCCTGCCTTGAATTGTGTATGTTTTACCAGTAGCGGGGCTGGAGTAGGTGGTTGTGGGGGGATGCATGGGGCAGGTTTTGCAGCGGGGTCGGTTACAGGGGTAGGAACCGCTGGGTAGAGAAGGTGGTCTGGGAATATTGTAGGGTTTAACAAGGATGTTACCCAAGCCACCTTCCTGGATGTTGACCTTCGTCTTGTTGAAGCTCACATCCACACCTCTGTCCATATCAAACCCACAAACAAACAACAGTACCTTCACTTTGATAGTTGCCATCCATTCCACATCAAACGCTCCCTTCCCTACAGCCTAGCTATTCGTGGCAAACGCATCTGCTCCAGTGATGAATCCCTCAACAATTACACCAATAACCTGACCAGTGCTTTCCTCTCCCGCAACTATCCTACAGACCTTGTCCACAAACAGATCTCCCGAGCAATACATTCCTCCCCGTCCAACAACAATGTTCCTACCCCCAGACCACACAGAAGCATCCCCCTTGTCACCCAATATTATCCTGGCCTCGAAAACATCAACAAATTACTCCGCCAGGGATATGACTTTCTCAAGTCAACCCCTGAAATGAGATCATCCCTTGACAAAATTCTCCCCACACCACCCAGAGTCGCCTTTCGTCGCCCCCCTAACCTCCGTAACATCCTTGTTAAACCCTACAATATTCCCAGACCACCTTCTCTACCCAGCGGTTCCTACCCCTGTAACCGACCCCGCTGCAAAACCTGCCCCATGCATCCCCCCACAACCACCTACTCCAGCCCCGCTACTGGTAAAACATACACAATTCAAGGCAGGGCCACGTGTGAAACTACACACGTCATTTATCAACTGACATGTCTGCACTGCACAGCCTTTTACATCGGCATGACAACAACTAAACTGGCTGAGCGCATGAACGGACACAGACGAACTGTCCGCCTAGGAGATGCCCAACCCAGTAGCGGAGCATGCCCTCCAGCATAATTCTAGGGACCTAGGAACCTGCTACACCGTATGTGCCATTTGGCTTCTCCCACCCAACACCAGTCCCTCTGAACTGCGGAGATGGGAACTTGCACTCCAACACATCCTTTCATCCCGCCATCCCCCTGGACTGAACCTACGTTAAACAACCTCACTCCCATTTACTCTTCAGTCTTCTCCTCTTTCCCTTTCCTCTTTAACCATTCACGCATCTTTTCATCCTACATAGTTGTGTTTATCTTTATACTATATACCTCTTTACTTCTGTATGCATCCTCTTTGGTTTGAAGCTGGCACAGTACTTACAGTAGAATATCTTTGGCTTCCCTCTGACAACCATGCTTCCATCCTTGCTACCCTCCCTATTTTCCTTTCCCTGTTGCTTCATAGCCTGGGTTGTGAGTAACTGAATCTCCTTTCCCTTCTTCCCTTTCTTTCCCCTCTCTCCTCCCTGATGAAGGAACATTTGTTCCGAAAGCTAGGAATGTAATTTTCGGTTCTGTTTTATGTGTATCTATCGGCTGTACTGAGCTGAGGTAAGTACTGGCCAGCCACTCTATCTCTTTGTTAGTATTTGTTTCACATACTAAATATCTTTTAATATGTTGAGCTAAAAAGTTGCTAACTCTCTATAAGAATTAAAGCAAATATTCTATTAAAGGCAACACAAAAACCTGTGGTAATAGTACTAGTTTCCTAATACATTTTGAGGTTAATTATAGTTGTTAGCAAACTCAGAAACAGATTTAATTTATGATAAATGCAGATAATATACAGAGCTAATCCTCTTCAGTGGAAACCTAGGTGTTACATGCTACATTATAATATCTGCTACAGTAACTAAATCACAAATGCAAATTTACTACAGATTGCTCATAGATTATGCAAAGGCTAGTGGTAGCTTCCAAAAAGCCTCAAAAATAAACATTTAGTTGCACTGATATACAGTGAAACTCGGGGATAATGTATTTTTTGGCAGAACAGTTAAGCACAAATGACAATTTGCTATGAAATAAGTTAGTATCCGAAACACTGGTACCGCTAACTTCCGAAAATATAGTTTTGTAGGTGTTAGAAAATTCTTATAAATAACCTATTTCTCATAATTGTACAATGAAATTAGAGAACGATTGCTCTGAACGAGGATAGGCCTACTGTTCTCAAAAATTTTAAAAGAGCCCAACTGTTTAAGCCTATAATTGACACTAACAGCACAAGTCTTTCGGCATCCGCCAATGTTCAAAAGTGCACAATATTGTCACGTAGAAGAAGGAGTAATTAGACGAATCAGGAACACTAACTTCACTTAACAAAGGTTTGTTCAGCACTCGCACGTATGAGAGAGCGGAGTGAACTGCCTCCGGCCAGAAGACGTACGGTATATATACAGTTACAGAACATTCCAGTACAATGATTCTTGACATTTGTGGATACTTCTAGAACGAACTGAATATAGAAATTAAAATTTTACAGTTCAGGTGAGTTGTTAACTCACGGTCCTCTGTGCAGCAGTCTAATATCGTAAAAACTACACCACTGTGCTACTCAGCTTCTTCTGCGACAATATATCACAATACAAATGGGTATCGATACAATCACTGTAAGGTTATACAGAAGCAAAGTGAACAATAAAATCTGAGAATCTAGAACTTCAAATCGACACACAAATCGTGTACAAGCAGCCTCTCATAAACGAAAATTCTGAAGTCTGCTTTTGTATATAAATAAAAGTATGTACTGCACAGTTTTCACTTAGCTCTTTCGGTGCACACGTCTACACTTGTGGCTCACGAAGAGTACTGCAGTGTAAGTTTATCTCGGTCAAAATCGCTAAAATGTGCAGCGACATCTCCGGCCACAGTGCAACCGAAAGGCATCGAATGGGAGCATTGATCTGGAGTGGGGCAAGGAAAGGGGAGGAATACCAGAGTACGGGTGCTGCCTGGCAGTGTGGAGGGACCGGAGGTGGCAGGACGAGGTGTCGGGAGGCCGTGAGGAAGGGACAGGCGGGGGGGCGGAAGTTCGGCAACGGCCATTCGTCTTCGTGGACAGCTAGTGGATAATCGTAACAATATAAAAAGCTACGTGTTCATTGCGGAAGAGCTTTTCCAGTCCTACTCTTCGTCAGAGGCAGTGCCACCTGCAAAAGCAGCCGTGTCGTATGCTGACACTGCAGCAATCGTTGCGCAGCTTTTTGTATTGCTGTCCGCCGGGACGAACAGCCACTGCCGAACCTCGGCCGAGACCGAAGTAGACGACTGTGTGGCATAACGTTCAGCTGAATACAGTGTGCTTTGAGTGGCTGCTTCACTACCTGAACCATCTGGATCCCCCTTCCACCACCAGCTTTTCTGAACTGTGCAGATACGGGAGTTATCCTTACTACACATTTTCTGCTCCCGAAATCGTCCGAGCCTCGACCTGCGATACCTTACTGTCCCGCACTGTCCACGCTACAGTTTTCACCCTCTGTGTCCTGTCACCCACTCACAGTCACCTTCCCCTGCCCTCACTGTGTGCTGCTGTCTGCTGGCGCATCCACTGTTCGTGTCCCCTTCTTTCCACTCCCAATTTTCCC
This sequence comes from Schistocerca cancellata, assembly GCF_023864275.1. NCBI lineage: Eukaryota > Metazoa > Arthropoda > Insecta > Orthoptera > Acrididae > Schistocerca > Schistocerca cancellata. The sequence continues at coordinate 159,424,707 of NC_064637.1, forward strand.
CCCAACTCCCTTCCCCACAGCCTCTCGGCACCCTGTCCTGCCACCTCTGCTCCGTGTTCACCCTACCGGGCAGTGCCGATTCTGCTTTCCCCACTCGTACCCTACTGTCCGTCCCCGTTCCCCACCCACCTCTGGACTATTACTCCTGTCGACACATTTCTGTTGCAGTCTGGCCGGGGCAGCTGGAGACAGTGGTCACGTATGCGTCAGGTGTGCTCGCTTGCTCGAATGCGTTTCCCTTTTCTGAAGAAGTCTTTGAGCGAAAGTTTATATGTAACGGGCTTTTTGTCATACCTGTCTGCACCTCAGCATATCATCTGTACGGTGAATAGGATTCTATCCTTTCCACATTATTGTTAAACACTCGTATTATGCAATTTTGAACAAACAGTGATGATCTTTTAGTACCAGAAGTAGATATAATGGTCATACACTAAATGAAACACAGTGTACAAAATTCCGTGGTTTCTACCCGGATAAAAAATTGAAACGGAATCGACACATCTGCTACTTACCCTCAATAAGTTGATAATTAGGACGGTGGTTGTAGGGAAAGGCAGAAGACGTGCTTTGCCCCTGCACCGGGACTGGCGACAGGGGAGCAGCAGTGAGCGGAAGACAGTCTCGGCTGCTTCACGCTGTGTCACCACCGTTACCCTTGAGGACGTGTTCGTAATACATTGCGTCTAGTATAAGCCTAACATTGGCAGTGCTGAGAGACGAATGCATATCTTCTAGCTAGTACTGATAGTCTCTACTTCTGGCAGCATCACTGAATTGTCAGTTTGTCATGGACACAGTATTAAGTTGCAGGTTGCCCATTTGGTTTCCAGGGGCAACAAAAATTTGATTCTCAGTATTTAATATAAACAGTGACAAAATTTAAAAACTTCAAATGCTATCATCGTCTCCTCAGTAAGAGGTATAGTCTTATGTGAAAGGCTTGTCACAGTAAGACAGGCGTTGCATACATCTTGAGAAAGCATAGCTCAGTGCATTCAGATACCTGGAATATAGTCATCCAGCATTTGAGCGCAAGAGTATTTAGTGACTTGCAAAAAACTTTGCACATAATTTCAAACCTTTGTGAAAATTTTTCTAATTCACACTCCCCAATGAAATGATAAAAGGGAAAAAGTTAATCCCTCACTATATTTTCATTTTTGATGGAGTAAAACTGCCACATTGGGCATGGCATTTTAATTCATTGCTTCTTTAGTACTAACTGCATTCTCTGTACATTTTGCAGTTGCTTTCCACTTGTCACTTAATATACCTGCAAAATTGTGTTTTTATACTACACATATTTCAGGAGATATGATGTCATAAAGATTGAGATGCATGGAAAACTGTCTTTTGCTTAAAACAGAGTGCAAATCACTCACAATATACTCGTCCAGTGTTTGATAACGAGAGCACGTAGCAACTTTCAATAAACTTTAAACAGAATGTCAAACTGTTTCTAAAGTTTTCTCGCTTACCTGCTTAACGTCAAATATTTAACACATTAACTAATTTGTAAAGTAATCAGAAGTTTGAAGCTGTAGTGAGAGTTCATTTCTTTAAAGACTCAGGGATCACAGCTTTACTTTCAAAAACATTGTGTGAGACTAATAAAAACTGAACAATAAATCATAAATTTACAGAAAAAAACAGACTGCTCATAAAGATTGATAGTATACAGTTTCTTTCTATGCTATTATGACTTTTAGGTGAGGATAATGATTCAGTTTATGACCTGCCCCAATAGCCGAGTGTGTTGTGCACCTGCTTCTGCAACACAGGAAAGTGCGTTTGCACCCGATTGAATCCGTATCACAGATTAATGAAGAGGACCACTGTGCCGGCCAGGCAGGATGTGGTTTTCAAGTGTTTTCACACATTTGATTACACGAATACCAGGTTGCTACCCGTATCCTACCAGAGTTACACAATTCACCAACATCTACAAAAAATGTTCTCCCACTTATATATGCAATAACACGAGACACACGGACATACGCATATTTCTGTCTTGGTGTAAAATGGTGAATCTTGAAGAATGTGCAACTGCTTACTACCACTAATAATGCCAAATCCGACACGATGTGCTGACCCTGTGGAGACCCTGGATAGGGCCGGGAAGAAGAAAAAGAGAATGACTAAGTTTAGAAAGAGGACAAAACGTAGCAAATAATTGCAGAATACACGTCACACTGTTTGCTTTATAGGAAAGAACTCTGCATTGCGGGACGACGACAGCTTGCTACTTCACGACGATCCATCCCGAGACGGCGCTACTTCTGGCCCAGGAGGCGGCGGCGCAGGGGCAGCGCGCACTCGTCGGCAAGGTCTGCATGAACATCAACGCTCCCGACGACTACACTGAGACTACAGAACAGTCCGTCACGAGCACCCAGCAGTTTGTACAGGACGTCGCCAATCTGGGGGTAAGCTCGTATCACTTTATATTTACAGTCATCTTGACTTCTCTGCAGTGTTGTCTTGGCCTGAAGTCATGAGGTGGGACCATATTAGCTCTGGGATTCTGCAATGCACAGCAAACTGTGAAATATTTGCATAATATTGCTGTCCTGACAGATTAGAAAATTGAGGTCAAAGAAATAGTAAGAAGGTAGCTTTGTGCAAAGGGAAAAAAAGCACACCACCGCATTTGAAAGCAAAATGTCAATTCAGATACCCACTTTCAGTGTGAGGGAATCATTAGTTTGAAGTGCACAAAGGGTTCGGAATAAAGACAGGCTCTTTGAAGTACTAAGATGAAAATCATAGAGGTGGTGAAAGACACGATAACACGAGAAAATTTAATTTTTTTATTGGCAAAAGATGGTTACACCTCATGGCATCAATGTAAACTTGTAGCAACTGTTCAGAGTGGAGTGATGGCTTCCAGTCATGTATTTCAACAGCACACACAATTTTTTCTACAGTCTTCGAAACATCCATGTTGCTTCTTACTTTTTCCATAGATCATGTTCATAATATATTTTATGAGTGAGTGTGTGTGTGTGTGTGTGTGTGTGTGTGTGTGTGTGTGTGTATCCCAAAAATTTGAGGTCGGTTTTATTTGAACGCATACCCTCTTAATTTATTTGTATGATGCCAAAACAACTATATGTAAAATTTCAGAACCGTAGGATGTTGGCAACCCGTGCCGACTTGCACTGAAACATGTCAAGTTGGCTGTACTTGGTACGAAAGGCGAAGGCATGCACCCTCGTGTCGGTGTGTCTCTAACATTGTTAGTCTAAATTGTTGTCAGTAAGTGAAAATGTCAGTGGAATTACATAGTAGTCCTAAAATGCATATATTTTTAATAATTGCGGTGAAACATCAGATAAAAGGTTCAAAACTGCCGTCTAATGGACAAGTTCTAGCAGTTTTATTTTATAATATCCGGGAAGTGAATTTAACTGTCAGTGAAAGTGCAAATCTCACCATTCGGAAATGTATAATCTTTTGGGAAAAGGCACGTATCCCTACCAAATCTGCACCTAATTGTGCAAAGAAATTAGTGAACCTATATCAAGTTTGGAGGGAGTAGCAAAAAGATCAAGTTTGGAGGGAGTTGCAAAAAAATGCACAAAAAACCCAGAAGGTATTTGAGCAGTGCCGACAAGAGTTTGTCAACAAGTTGGAGGATTTGTTCAACATTGCACACGCCGATGCACTTCAGTTAATGAAAATAAATTAAGATAAAATCTTTTTACAGCGACAGAGAGAGCCAGATCGGCCTGGTCACTTACCTGGGGAGGACAAGAAAATGGCAAATAAAGAGGAAAGGTCGCGCATCAGAACTACTGAGGAAGAAAACTGATGTGCTAAATATTTTTCCATGTCAGCTCCTTTGACAGCATCTTATGAAGCATTACAAAATGATTCATCTTCAGATTGTAGTAAAAATGAGATGTGTTTGCAAGAAAATTTCCCAACTGTGATTGAGAACATAAAATTTGCAACCAGTAAAACAACTATGCAGAATAATTTCATTACTCCAAAATTAGTAGCAGTGCTAGACAGGTATCAGTTGAGTGTGAGAGATTCAGTGTATATTCTTGAAGCTACCATTGAGGCACTTGGATATAATACTAATGAATTTCCTATAAGTAAGTCCTCAATTCAAGGAATTCGTACAGAGAAACAGAAAGAGTCTGCGGAAGCTATAAAAGTTAATTTTTAAAACGAGGTTCTAGATGATGTGACTGTTCATTGGGATGGCAAACTGTTGCCTGCTACACACGATTTGAAATCAAAAGAGGCACGTCTTCCAGTAGTTATTTCATATAGAAATAAAGAGCAACTTATTGCTGTGCCAAGGTTGGAAAACTCTTCAGGATGTGAAGAGGCGAAAGCTGTTTGGAACACGATTGTGAACTGGAATCTCAAAAACAAAGTGAAGAAGTCCTGATATTCCACTCTTCAAAAAGTTCAGAGATAACTGGAAAAGTGTAGATCCAGATAACATACAGTGCTACAAAGTAAAGGTCATAATGCACCTGACTGTTTCAGAAATTGACAATCTGCTTGAGTTTTACTGCACTGAACTCACAAAAGAATTAATCAGAGATGATTACCGAGAGTTGATAGAGCTTTCTGTTATATTTTTAGGTGGAGATACAGACAAAAAATTCGAGATACGGCCTCCAGGTACCATACACCAACTCGATGGATGGCGATAGCTATATATTCCCTAAAAATATAATTACTTTGTGCTCAGTTAAAAATTTGGAGCAAGGAGAAGGTAGTACTGTTTGACATTTGCCTGTTCATCGTGACATATGGCTCCAGTGTATTTTGGCAGTAAAGGCACACTATCAAAATTTGTGCTTTTTGAAGTCAATGAAGGCATACGAAAAAATAGATAAAGACATCTCAAAAGCAGCTCTACTGAAGATAAGCCAGCATTTATGATATTTGACTGATGAAGTTTCTGTCTTGTCACTGTTTGACGATGATGAGGATCTAGAAACAAAAGTAAAAATGGTTGAAAATTTAACCAAAGATAATTTATCAGGTCATGCTAACCATTACACCCCTTCGAAGGAAGAACTTTGCGGTACACTGTATGGTGAGTTAAATAAATGAATAGATACGTTGTTTCTTTAGTTTTCTGTTTAGATCACAATTTTGTTAACTGGTTTGCTCTCTTAATCACAGAGAAAAACATATCCCACTTCATTTCAGTCAGAAGCAAGTCATTGTTCCATGATGACAGTTTTCTCCATGAATGTCCTGCCATGTGGTCAAACAATGCTTCCTTTCAAGAAACCAGAAAGAAGGTTTCAGCACTGAGAGCAGTGAATGATACAGCTGAAACAGTGGTCAAGTTGATGCAAGACTTTCATGGTTTAATCTCAGTTGAGGAGGAACAAAAACAATTTTTGTCATGTTGCATACACGAATACTGAATGATTTATCCTGACTGCAGAAAACAAACTTTGAAACGAAAATTTAGAGACTGATGTTTTTGGATGTAATAAACACGATTTGGGCAATTTAGTGTTTTATTTACCAAACAATCATTAAGTTCCAGAATCCCTCCATTCCCACATAGTAAAAGTTTTCAAGTCTTACGTTTAGCATCAAGTCGGCACATGTTGTAATAATTTAATTGTAATAATATTTAGTATGTGAGTTATTAAGGTCAAGTAGAAAAAAAATAGAGGGTATGTGTTTTCGATTTCATGAAAAAAAAATCCATTATATCTTGAGACACCCTAGAGAGTGTGTGTGTGTGTGTGTGTGTGTGTGTGTGTGTGTGTGTGTGTGTGTGTGTCAAACAGTTTTATAGCTGCATATTTCATCCCTTTCAGTGCCAAAGTTGGATTCATTAAAAAAATTCAGATCATTTTTTCTTCTACTACTGTACTGACGAATATGTCTGTCACTCTCAAACTGAGATGAATTGTTCATAACAAATTCTGAAAGTGCATAAAAGTACTTTAACACTTCGCTAATATTTCCAGGTGCTTAAAGAGATGTCTGCAAGATGTATATGTTTTAACCCCACACACAATTCCAATCACTTTCTTCTCTACAATAAGTGCCTTTTGTGTAAGTGAGAAATTACCAAAGAATGTTATTTCATAAGGCATCAGTGAGTGAAAAATATGTTAACTTACGGACTTTGTTATACCCAAAGTTGGCACATACTCGTGTGGCAAAAGTAGGTGAACCTAAGCAGTTTAGCAGGTCTACAGTGAGATGAGAACCTTATCCACTAATTGCTCTTCTGTCTGTGGGATTTCATACATTACTGAATTCATGCAACCTCATAGGAAAAAACAACTGATCAGAAATATCTAATATACCAATACTAAATGGCTGCTTTAACCTGTGAAATTACAGCAACAGTAGACATTAAACACACAACAAAATCTATTGTGCACGGACTACATGACATCAGGTTTGTTAGCTTTGCCAGCTCACAACCAAACTGTAACTTTGCAAACCTATGTGCACATCTTGTGATGCTGCCCCCCCCCCCCCCCCCCAGCCCCCCCTGCACCTCCTCAAAATACAGGATAAATAAATACTGTCAGTGTGTGGGTCTGTCTCTGTTTCTGCACGCCATCATACAGACTAAATGTCATCTTTGATATTGCAGTGGTAGAACGATGTGGAAATATTAAAGGAGCAAATCAGATATACATTTATATTAGTAAATGGCTATCGTCGAACTCAGGCCATGGTACCCAGACCCGTTTGCAAATACCTATCGTAATGATTTCCGTAGGTTACAGAAATTTAATTTTCAGTATTTCACATAGTTATTAACAAAATCTGTTCCTATCTTAACAATTTCTGCAGGCAACATAAATTTAATTTTCAATATTTCACTTAGTTATTAACCATATTTAAAAATTTGAAATGTTGTTATAATCTACTCTATAAGAAGTATAATCTTATGTTAAAAGTTCAACACAATAAGGAAAGTATTACAGTCAGAAACCGTGTATTTGTCTCAAGGCAATGTAACTAACTACGTGCGTATACCTGGTGTTTATCCTCATCCACCCAATGTTTGAGAATGAGAGCACTTAGCAGCTTCCAACAAACTTGCACACAATTTCAAACCTTTGCAAAACATCTTTACTACTAACTGCACTCACAGTATTTTTGCAGACATTGTCCACATACAGCGCTGAATGTACCTGCAATATTACATCAATACATTGGCATACGGTTCAGGAGATACGACATCATAAACGTGAGATACTTGAAAAATTAGATTTTGCTGTAAAATTGATTGCAACTTACCCATAATGTTATCACCCAGCAACGTACACACCTCATATCAATTATTTAACACATTAACTCATTGTAAAGTAATCAGAAGCTGTTTCATACATGGGAATTAGATTCTTTAAAGAGCTGGGCTTTACTGGTCAGTATTTATTTCACAGATTTTTGAGTGAATGCTTTTGGAGTGCTGTATTTGACAGAACCACAATTTCCTGCAAGTTACGGTAAAACAATGTATCGAGGGCTTTTGGGTTCATGAGAGACAGTATCAAATTGTAAGATTCCCCTAATCCACAAACCAGCAAAAAGGAGTTAAGAGGTGGAATTTCAGTCTGCTACAAATTTTTAAATGTCTGAACATGTTCATGTCATTGTATTTCATAGATAATCTGTTGGTACAAATGATTTCAGTTTGATGAATTTCATTCCACTGATGAATCACAATTATGTCTGAACTAAAACATTTAATGACTCAGCAGCATAAAATATAAATAGGAAAGTATACTGAGCGAACTGCTTACTGATCGGAACTGTCATGCAGTCTGTTCTGTCTTCCCTCTTACCAGTGCTGACACATTTTGCCATCGCACTCTCCTCTATTTTATCGTTCAGTTTCATTCTTGCCTAATTTTCTATCTTATCGTGATTTTTTGCACTCCCTTACTGTTAGTTTAATTTTTATACTTCTTCCTGCTCACATTGCTGGGTTGGTTGCAGTTGGGACAATAAGACTGGTTTCCAAAGATATGATGTGCTAATTATGACTGTGCTCAGAAAATAGCTTCCACCTGTGTATAGGTGAGATTAATTCATGTGATGAGGGGAATACATTAATTTTCTTTTTGCAGGTTCATTTATCTTAGAAAGAATAGTGACAGAGAGGAACCGGAGGAAGCAAAGCTGTGAAGGCGAGATTCTGGGTTTGAGTTCAGGGAGTTTCAACATATCTTCAGCTTTCACACTTTTTATCATTGTGTGCATTGTGGTTGTGGTACAGTATACATCAAGAAACCTCTTTTATGGCCCACTTGCTTCATATGAAGAGATTCAAAACAATAGCCCCAAATTTCTTTTTACGTGTGTAATACTGGTAATTAATTACCTGTCATGTATCTTCTGATAACTGGAACTGTATTCAGTGAAATATCGTTTCATTTTTCTTGTGGCATTATGCTACGCACTCGCATTCCCTCAGAGTGTTTGTTAAGACCACAAAATCCACTTGGTATATAATTTTCTTGCAATCAAAGAACAACTCTGGGTACATATGTACACAAGGTCCTATCATTTCTTGTTTTTATCATTTTTTGGGTTCTTGTTTGAAAACTAAACAACAAAATTTTTCATCTTTTTCAGTGTGATTTGGTAAAGCCAGTGATTACACCACGATTTGCCATTAGCTGTGATATGGAACTCATGACGAAGCTTGGGAAGTTGGCTCAGCAGAATAATCTTCATGTACAGGTAAGGATTTCTCAATGCTTTTGTTGAAAGACACATTTATTACCAGATTTGTAGTTACGCGTATATAATTTTTTTTGCAAAAAGTCGATCGGAATCCTAAGGGTGAACGCTTTATCAGACTACTTGTGGTTAGTCTGTCTTTGGATTTGTGTATAAAAAAAAAGCTGTAGCTGATTTTATCCCAAACACACACACACACACACACACACACACACACACACACAGTGTGTCTCTCCTAAGAGTCCTTGTGTATTTTCTCTGTTGTTTCGGCAGATATTTGCAATTTCATTTTTGCATAGTGTAGATGGAGTCATCCCAAACAAATACTGCTCCTCATATCTTTCAAGTGGTGCCCATTGTTGACAGAAAGCATCGTTTTTTTTTTTTCCTGTTACAAACAAATTGATTTTTAAAGTGGAATTTTATGTGACCATTTGAGAGACAATCACAGATTAGTCTAGTGTGGTATTCATTCCATCGATACGTATTAACAGGTACAGTAAAACTCGATGAGTAACTAGTACTCCTGTAGCGATGGCACTGCTTGCTATGGCCTAGCACACAGCACTACTGAGTCACTGCTGGATTCCTATTTATTCTTAGTTTTATTATCCCTGTTAATTCGTATTGATAAAACAAGTATAGCACTGGACTAACCTGGGACTGCTCTATCGAATATCAAAAATTTCACTTTAAAAATCATTTTGTTTGCAACAGAAAGCAAACCGATGCTTTCCACTGATGCCGGGTGTCGCAGGAAAGACATGATGAGCAGCATTTGTTTGGGCTGACTCAAGTTACGTGTTGCAAAAAGAAAATTCCAAATACCTGCTGAAACACCACAGAAAATGTGCGTGATGACTCTCAGAAGAGACACCACGTAGGGTGATCTGACAGTGGAGTATTAAGCAGGTATCCGTAAAGGTTTGGCTCCAAAACAAATCTGAACATTTTCAGCATAATTGTTCCACTGGTAGCAAAAATTTTAGTGGTCTAAAATGTATAATCAGAATGTGTCATGTTCAAGTAAGGTGCATCCGATGCTTGTTACTGTAAAACGGAGCAAAGCATTGTATGCGCAGTGCTACCTATACAAGTTTCATTTTTCTGGAGTACATCTACATCTACATATACATATAATGATATGGTTATAATAGAAGGAAACATTCCACGTAGGAAAAATATACCTAAAAACAAAGATGATGTGACTTACCAAATGAAAGTGCTGGCAGGTCGACAGACACACAAACGAACACAAACATACACACAAAATTCAAGCTTTCGCAACAAACTGTTGCCTCATCAGGATGATGTCCCATTAAGAAACTAAAACAGTTCCTGTGTGCAATGTAAAAATTGTATTGGAGGTGTTATCATAAACAAATTTACCATTATAATATTCCTTGACATTTCATAACAAACAGTGCTTGACTCTCAAAGGTGTGTTGATTGTGAAAGTAACTTAACAGTGAAAAGCACATCTACCTGACTTGAGTGTCACTGGTCATAATTGATTGCCTTGACTGATTAATACATATGCCAATCTAGATGTGGGACCAAGATGTCTCCCTTTTGAGGGCAACATAGACTGTAAAAAAGTAATGTGCCCAGAGATATTTGAATTACTATTGAGAAATAATTTTATGCTGCTAATCAGAAAAAGTGGATAGATCCAGTGCTGCTTACAGGATAAATTAATCCTGAATGATTAAAAAGTATCATTAAATGTATATTGCACATTGTGTACAAAATGTTGTTATTAAGGTTTTGCTCGTGTCTTTCAACAGTCGCACATATCAGAAAATGAGGGTGAGGTGCAGACAGTTGCAGAAATGTATCCCAACTGTGCGAACTATGCCGAAGTGTACGATAAGGCAGGTTTACTGACAAGCAAGGTGAGTATCGGATGTCACGTATATGTTCATTTTTCTAAATATATTTATGTTTTGTTTGTGCTTTCACCTCGATTCGAATTCTGTATAGATTAACAATCTAGGTCTTAGAAGAAGAGAATAACAGTGAATTCTTGAACTCTGACTGAAACACGCACTGACAGCCATTAAAATTGTGACGCCACGGAGGCACCTCGTTACAAATATCAAATCTACTACGTAAGGTAAAGTTCTGCTTTCTAGCCCCAGACGGGCTAGTCAGCTGCCGTGTTCGTTACGACCTGATGAGACTAAAATTGTGCGGTCATCACTGTGGGTTGTTTGGTTGCACTGGGAGATGGCAGATTGGAACTAAAACTTGTGAAACACTTGTTCACTTTATTACACGAATGATACAAAGATTTACTTAACTTTATACAATCCGTTGCCACAGGAACGAGTCAAATATTTACGACTGTCTTCGAACAGTAAAGCGTCACTCGGTGCAGACAATCGTGGACTCTTCTCTCAGAGTACGAGTTCGACATTTAGTAAAGCACAGTTCCGTCTGAGATTTGAATAGCACCGGTGTCCGAATTAGGTGACATCGAGTGCTCTGTTGGAGGCCACGAACTGGGTAGAGCGAGTCTTGTGTCGACCTCTGTGTGGCGGTGCTACTGTGCCGAGAGAGGCGAAGTGCCTCCGGGAGGGCCTCCCACTCGTCGTCGCAGATTGCCGAGACGTCACTAATGTCTGCGTTATCGACGCGTGTCGCCAAATCTGGTGCGGCACCTCGATCTTTGGACGAAACTGTGGCGTCGTCCTCTGTCGGTGGTGTCATTTGATGCAGTTTGGAGGGGCACGTGGTCAGCACACTGCTCTCCCAGTTGTCATCAGGTTTGCTGACCTCTGAACTGCTAATAATGACCCGAGTAACTTCTCAGTTGGCCTCACGAGGTTAAGTGCACCTCGATTCAGTTCTCCGCCGAGAAAAAAATCCCCGGCAGTACCAGGAGTTGAATGTCTGTCTTCCACACAATAGGCTACTGTGTGTTTCCTGTCAGAGGGCACAGTAACTGATGAAAAGTCATTGAGTGAAACAGAAGTGATTTCTGGAATTCGCCGAGGTAGTGTTATAGGCCTTCTGCTGTTCCTTATCTGCATAAACAGTTTAGGAGAGAATCTTAGCAGCTGTCTTAGTTTGTTTGCAGATGATGATGTCATTTATCGTCTATTAGAACTGCCAGAAGGTCAAAAGAAACTGTAAAATGATTTAGAAAAGATATCTGAATGGTGAGAAAATTGCTGATTGACCCTAAATAATGAAAAGTATAAGGTCATCCACACGAGCACCGAAAGGAATCCGTTAAACTTCAGTTACACGATAAATTGGCCTAATCTAAAGGCTGTAAATTCAACTAAACACCTAGGAATTAAAATTAGAAAGACCGTGCAGAAAATGTTGTGGGAAAGGCAAACCGAAGACTGTGTTTTACGGGCAGAACACTTCGAAATGTAACAGATCTACTAGAGAGACCGCCTAGACTACACTTGTCCGTCCTCTTTTAGAATACTGCTGCGCTGTCTGGGATCCTTATCAGATAGGAGACAGGACTACTGGAGTTCATTGAGAAAGTTCAATGAAGAGCAGCACGTTTTGTGTTATCGTGAAATAGTGGAGAGTGTGTCACAGATGTGAAACAGGATTTGGGACGGACACCATTAAAACAAAGGAATTTTTCACTGCGGCGGAATCTTCTCACAAAATTCCAATCACCGACTTTATCTTCCAAATGGGAAAATATTTTGTTAATGCTGACCTACATAGGGAGAAATGATTGTTGTAATAAAATAAGGGAAATCGGAACTCACACGGAAAGATGTAGGTGTTGGTTTTTTTCGTGCACTGTTTGAGAGTGGAATAATAGAGAATTAATGTGAAGGTGGTTCAGTGAACTCACTGCCAGGCACTTAACGTGTGATTTGCAGAGTATCCGTGTAAATGTAGATGTACAGAGGCAAATGTACTATGTGTTCGATGCAGGTGATTAGCATTTCAGCCACACCGTCTGAAGAAAGTAAGAGTAGTGTAATCTACACTGTATACAGGGAGTATCAAAAAGGATGGCACAAACTTACACGGCTGAAAGTACACAATAATAGAAGCAAAAATGTCTAGTAAACATGGGCTCTAAAATGCATACCTTAAGAGCTATGAGATATTCTTCATTTTTCAATATTGAGAAACAAATCTCTTCTACTGCAAGCTCTTTGCTTTCCATAGTTTGGGAAGTGGTAGTACGGACCAAAACAAGAAAAAAAAAAAAAAATCCAGTAAACATTTGCTCTAAAATGTACACCTTAAAAGTTATGAGCACTTGTTCATTAGAAAAGTTGTATTCCAAAGTACTGAAGATGAACAGGTGTTCATAGCTGTTAAGGTGTGCATTTTAGAGCACATGTTTACTGGACATTTTTTCTTGTTTTGGTCCATACTACCTCTTCCGAAAATATGGAAAGCAAAGAGCTTGCAGCAGAAGAGATTTGTTTCAGAATATTGAAAATCAAGAATATCTCATAGGTCTTAAGGTACGCATTTTAGAGACCACGTTTACTTGACATTTGTGCCTCTATTATTGTGTACTTTCAGCCGTGTAAGTTTGTGCCATCCTTTCTGATACACCCTGTATAAGGAAACATTATTCAGCAGGTTTGTCATTCAGAAAAGTTGTCTGAATATTAGTCGTTCGTGAGAAGATAGTTTTTTATGCCTTGTGTAAGAAGCAGAAACCTCTGCTCGAATTTGTCTAAAATTGCTGATATTTCTAAGAGGATACAATTTGAATGAACTTGGCACTTCAACATACCTATGAAAAACTCCGTTTAGCCGTATTTGCACTTACAGTCATCGGTCGGGTATCGATCTTCAGGCAGAAATCCTAACTAAGTTACATTCTCTCAGACGTAGTAAACTTTGGAGTAATGTGATAAGACTGAAAACTAGAAATATTGTGTAAAGTTGATAAATTGCTAATAATTTGGATGTTCGTATTGACTGTGAAATATATAACGGCAACACACAAAATAAAAATAGTTTTTATGAAGCATTTGCATGCTTGACTAAGGTTCGAAGATGAATTCCATATTCAGGTAAGAAGCTCTTTAACAGTTTACCTTCAGCACAAGACAGGTGATTTGGGATCTTTAGAAATACGAAAATTAATCAAAAGTGGCACTTTTTTCCACTTGTACAAATTATCTAAATATTTCAATTCTAGAATTATAAATCTGAAGTGTTACAGGGCATATTATATCAAGTAAAATCCACCATCTCTCTTGCAGTAGATATGAAAATATTCCATTGGTGTTTTCACCCACATACATATACGTAAAGTGTTCGCTAGTATATAAATAGCAGGTGTCAGCACAGTAAAGTGAATGCCCGTTTCATAACACAAAATTTGGTAAACATCATTTAGTGCAGTATATAATCAGTTTGTAACTGCTACTTCTCTGCGTCGATGTATTCCTCAGTTCGAGCCACATCTCTGACGGATCTCTATCACCTAAGGTCCTTAGAGGCACGCTATGAAAATGTGTGAGTAGGTGAATGCACAGTGGGCTGGGACACCACTAGATCTGACAGTGGACCTTTCTTACTCTTGTTCTTCGTATTGAAAAAAACTGTTCAATTTTATTTTCACAGTGCAGTATCGTTGAATTTGTACAAATGTTGAGCTCAGTAATACACTTTTATCATTTCAGTTTTCTAAGCCTTTGCACTGTTACTCATAAATTTCTTCCGGTATTTATTTAAAGAAATGTCCTACTTCTTATAATTTTTAAGTATGTCATTCTATTTGTATATTTTATGAGCCCATTCTTCATTGTAACGATGTGGTTTTTATCATCAGTGTCTCCTAATTCTTTTTGTTGGGGTTTTGCTGATAAGTCCAGTCACTTTTTGCCTGTGGGAAAGGATAGATAATTCCAAAACACAAATTTCAAGAGTTATATTTTTTCCACTTACTAGTGCTAACGTTTATTCAACTCATTTGCTACAGGCCAGTTTCTACCCGTAGAAAACATTCAAAACACTGAATTTGCATCATTTGTGTTCAATATATTTTTTTCAGTCTCATTGTTACTGTATTATACATATTTCCATGTAATGTAAAGTTAAAAAATTTGGATAAATACACTGTGTTTCAATTTCTCTTGATTGTGTTGTGAAAGTAAAATTTGTAGTCTTATTTATTGTTTAGCAGTTTGGCAGTTAGAAGTGCAAGTAATGTTGAATGAATAAAAGTTAAGTCAGTACATATACAGTAACTTCTCTACAGTAACAGAGTACACTGGTTCTGCCCAAACCCTTTCTCATTTTTCTGCATATTTAGACACAATACGTGTACTAATATGAGACTCTGTGGCTGCTCACCTCCTAACAAATTGTTTCTTATTTGTGCGATTTAGCTGAGTGGTGTTTGTCGCATTTGCAGACAGTGATGGCCCACGGAGTCCTGCTGAAACCTGAAGAAATCACTCTGCTGAAGGAGAGGGGGACATCGATATCCCACTGTCCCACATCCAACATCAACCTACATTCGGGTGTCTGCCCCGTGCGGACGTTGCTGCAGTCCGGCCTCACAGTCGGTCTCGGAACAGGTTCCTAGTGACTTTCTCGAACTTACTTACAGTTTCGTAAATAACTTCCTTTCCCATACGTTTCCACAGAAATAGGGTACTGTAATATCTTTATCTCGATGATGCGAGAAATTGCCTGTTGCTCGAACGGTTTGAAGGACGGTTCAGTGATACGATATTCCTCCCCGACACCAGCTTTTCTGAACGAAAGAGGTGTGCGTTACCCTCGCTCCCTGCCTCGATCTCCGCAAACTCGCTGTCCCCACACCTTCTGCCCTGCAGTTCCCTCTTCCTCTGTCCTGTCACTCCCTCCCCACGTCACCTTCAGTGTGCGTCGTGTGCCTGGCCTGTACACCTGCCACTCCTCATTCCTAGCCAGCACACCGGCCGACTCCCTCTGAGCCATTAGCTGTGCACCCCCAATACATCTCCCTGCCCGTCACTCTCTCTCCCACTACCATCCCAGCCGACGCAAACCCCCGTATCTCCCAGTCCACCAGCTGAACTGCAATCACAGCACTGTGTGACCAGTCAGCACTGTGTATGTAGGGGCACAACTTGTGGTGTGTGTGTGTGTGTGTGTGTGTGTGTGTGTGTGTGTGTGTGTGTGTGCGTGTGTGTGGGCGTGTGCACATGTGCTACTCTAGCTCAAAAAGGATTGCAAGTTTTCTTTCTCTTTTGAGTGTGCCTGTCAATGATTCAAAGGTTCTGCTATTTGGCAAGTGGCCTCCTTTGCTCTTAAATTAGTTATTACATTCTACCAGAACTTTCGCATATATATGCAGTTGGAGCATTGTTACACCATACGGTTCAACCTATGGGCCATTTGGCAGGTCTGCTGCTGCTCAAAACGAAGAAAGCATGTACAGTAATTTTTGTACCTGTGTTCTCAAGCTATAGCATAGAGTGCTGCAGTGCATCTTTAACTGACAGCTGCTCAAGTGGCTTTTTGCCATATCGTGTCTCAATGTTACATCTCCCCATCCCCATCCCCATCCCCATCTCCATCCACATCCACATCCACATCCCCTTTCGTCACAAAAAATGGAGGAACGCAAAGGTGAGGTGCACCCACAATCAAATCTGGTCCTAAGCAGGGCAGCACCGACAGTATTAAATAATAGACTGCATAAATATGATGCCAAAAAGAAGATGATGACAATTTTGATCTGATGATGACGTATGCCACGGGGGGATAGTAGTTGTAGTGATAATGGTGCGCCAATGGTATAGGTACCGGAGTTCCGTCTGTATCCACCCTTCAATAGCGAATGCTCAGTGGGAGCGAAGCGAGCAGGCAACCGTGCCACAGAGATCCACTCGTGTTTCCTGCAGCTGACCGAGCAAATTTGACAGGAGTCAAATTGTGGTCTTCCGAGCGGCGGGGTGGTCCTTTCGGAGAATCGCCACACGAGTCGGACGTGCTTCGTCAGTTGTGCAGTGGTGCCGGTGTCACTGGTCATATTAACATTCTCACACCTGTAGATGAGGTTCCGGACGTCCACACAGCACACACACCCGCCAGGATCGCCGTACTGTAAGGGCGGCAGTGGCAGGTCGTACAGCTGCCACGTCACAGATAAGAGGCTCGCGAACCCCAGACACGTCGACACAAACTATCACGAACCGGTTATTAGCGGTGGGAGTACGGGCACGCACACCTCCGGCCCTTCTTCCAGTCACGCCACAGCACTCGTGTGCACAGCTAAATTGGTGCTGTCAGAGGATCACTGGGAAGACGCAATGGCTTGCTGTGGTCTCCAGTGATGAAAGCAGATTCTGCCCAGTCATTTGCACGTACGATAGAGTGCTTTCGCTCGAGACGTACTGGCCCCGACCTGGCCTCACGGTCTGGGGTGCGGTAAGCGACAACTCTGACCTACATTTGGTGTTTCTGGAGGGCAGCTCACAAGTGCTCGATATGTGCGGAATGTTGTTAGACTCATTCTTTTTTCTTTATTGCAACAGGAAGGTGATGTGTTGTTCCAACCGGATAATGCTACCTCACACACTGCCTGTGAAACTTGACACGATCTGCTAGACGTGCGGCGACTTACCCGGCCAGCACGATCTCCGGACTTGTCTCGAGTGGAGAACGTACGGGACGAGAAGTGATCTGTGAGACTCTTCGGCCAGCAACTCTTACTGAACTATGTGAATAGGTCTAACAGACGTGGTGTAACGCCTCCCAAGACAGTATTCGCCATCTGTATGATTGAGTGGATGTCAGTAAGGACGTGCATTGCTGTCCGTGGAGGCTACACCGTATACTAATATGGGTGTTTCAGTGTGGGTAGTGCTGTTTATCTGTAAATGTAGTCATATCGTGTACTTCGTAAGCACTGTTGCAACAGTAAATCTTGAGTGAAGTTAGAATGCATCATCGTAACTGGAGCTCCCACGAGAAGAATCTCTGCTCTAGATGACTTGTACCACGAACACATTGCTAGCGACCTAATTTCCTACGTCGAGGACACGAACCGTTTTCTTTATTGTGTCTCCACGTTGCCTCCTGCACTCCCCCTCCCTGCACCAGTATCATCTCAGTCCTTGGTTGTTAGTTTTAACACCACCTCCCTATGAGAGGTAATGTATGATTTATTTATGTATTGTGCAGTTATATGTCTTCAAACTGGTACACATTAAGATCACCACGCCCTAGTCCTGTAGCATGCTGTTAGAGGAGCGAAAACAATATTTATTTAGTAATCTGTTTAACATGGCAAGATTAGGGTCATCACACACACCTAACCAGATGTTCCACATATATTACATTGCTTATTTTGCAGTAAGCATGTTATACTAGATTTAGAAAAGAATTACAACAGTACAGATAAGGAAAACATACACAGAGTTTATATTTGTACACGGTAAACACAATAATAAATAGAAATTACTGTAAGGTAGTTTTTTTTAAATTAAGAATATTAGCAACAGTGTGCATGGAGAAAGGGGTGATTGAGGAAGGGAAAGATAAATGTGATAACCCACAGTTAAATAATTTAATGGAAGAGAAGGTGGCGTGACACAGAGAGAAAGTAAAAGAAAAGGAAGCATAAATGTGAGAAGAAATGACAATGTCTTTGCTTTTTGAGTTTTGGGGAAGTGCTATGAGGATGACAGGAGGCATTTCTTCAACTTTTTCTGAAAAGTGGCAGGACATCGAACTGTGTAAAAAGTGCGGGGCAGCTTGTTCCAGAGGTGGACAGCAGCAACAGCTAAGGAATTTGTGTTTTACGAATCGGCACCGGTGGGGTACTAAATGGGTGAGACCTTCTGTTTATATTACGATTGCGCGAAAGGTGTTTAATTTCTGAGGCGAGTTACAGGGGGTGCTTGCCCACTGAGGAGCCAGTGAAGTAGACGCAGTGTGTGGTAGTCCCGTAACTTCTCTGCTCGCAACCACCCTAACCGGGTCTACGAAGCGCCAACACAATTATTTCGACGAATGTAATGCACACGAGCGTTCGCAATTAGCTCTAATGTCTTGTATTTTCAGTACTTGTATGATGCTGAATTATATAACTACTATAATGGAGGTCTGATAGAATGAGTGATTGGTCAAGTTTATGTTTCACATCCTGTGGAAAAATGTTCCAAAACTTTCTGATGGCACAGATGCAAGTGGAAGTCTTCCAGCATCTGTCTGTCTGTTTTTCAAATAACTTTTAAGCCACTTCAGGGTACTATCTGAGAAGTTTAGCCATTGCATTTTTCTGAGCAGTATGTCAAAGTTGAAAGTGTAAAAAGCTTTGCTGAAATCTAGTAGAGCTGGTCATTAGTTACCTCGATTAGTGCAGTGTTTCTGGTATGGTGTTTATGAAACCTGTCCGCCGCTCGTGGTCTCGCGGTAGCGTTCTCGCTTCCCGAGCACGGGGTCCCGGGTTCGATTCCCGGCGGGGTCAGGGATTTTCACCTGCCTCGAGATGACTGGGTGTTTGTGTTGTCCTCATCATTTCATCATCATCCAGGAAAGTGGCGAAATTGGACTGAGCTAAGGTTGGGAAATTGTACGGGCGCTGATAACCACGCAGTTGAGCGCCCCGCAAACCAAACATCATCATCATCATATGAAACCTGGATTAATATTTACCAACCAAGTTGAATTCACCCAAGCTTCACTTATTTTGGTCACTAAGAGTATGTTCCAGGGCTTTAGAAACACTGTGCCGATTGGTCGTTAATTATGAGCCTATCACGGGTTTTCGACCTTAGGAATAGATTGTCGGCCTACGCTTCTTTTCTGTGATGTGGGGTATGTTCCATTTGTGAGAGAAAAATTAAATATGTCTGTTAATACAGGTACAATGTTGTAATCTACATTCTCAATCACGGTTATGCTAATACAGTTGTTGCATATCGCTTAAGAAGAAATTACCTTTATTGCTTTTCTTGTGTTTATTGTTATGTGTTTTAGGAGGAAAATGTCACGGTTAGTTATGTAGCTAGAAGGTTCTTGTTAACGACAATTCTTTGCCGCATGGGAGTCGATTGGTGCACAGTAAAAATTGTTCATTTCACCGGCAGAGACCTGAAAAACTGTTTTGCTATGGGGATTCTTCCACAGGGTAGCATGTATGGCAGGATACAAAGGAACAAGTGTGCCTGATTTTAGCATTGCAAACACATTGATTTATCCTGTTTTGTACATTTCTGTATTCTTTGTATCGTTCAAATTTCGGATTTGCCTCGAGCAGCATCCCTGTTGTTCATCATTTGACATAATTCTGTTGTCGGCCATAGAAGATCTCCAAATGAGACAGTCTACTGATAAAATCGAGTATTGCGTTGTAATTCAGTTTTGGCAGCAGCTGGAAACGTTGCAGGTGTCACGCCAACACATGGGGTTGAGCCATTTTGGTTTGGATGCTCTAGTAACGTGTGAAGATTTCAATATGTACTAGAAAAGCAGACTTTTTTTGCAAACAAACAAAAACTAATTAAATCATTATTTTTTGATGTGATAAGAAAAACTTCATGACTACACTTTGTTGCATTCCCCATTACTGTGGCCTCACTGCCATTGAGCTTTACCTCTCCTGACATTCTGCCAATTTCAAAGTGCCCGATTCTTATACACCTGACTAAATATATCCTTACTCACATCTGCAACATAGCCACAGACACCTGCATGTAGCACCATCCTGTGTCAACTTGTTTAACGACCACCCAGAGGAAGCACTCCAAAGATCTTAAACCTATTGTTCGGTTAAAGTTCATCGACCACCTTTTCACAGTGTAGACAAAGTGCCGAGACACTATATACTCATCCATTCACAGCTGTTCGATTCACCCGGTCCTCGTCAGCTCCGTATGTCGACTTCCTGGACACTGTCTTCCACCCTTCCAGTGTTTCCATAAGAAACCTCTTTTTGCATTACGTCCATCAACAGTGCCTCAATTTTGATATTTGCAATACCTTCTGCACAAAAGGGTCTCTCCCACACACTTGAACCACCTCTGGACAGTATGCTGGAAGTCTTCCAGACAGGTGCTGCACTCTACCTTGTCCACAAGCAGATTTCCCGTGCCATATCTGCACGTGTCGTGCCCAGTCCTCTGACCATCCCTTGAACTGGTTGTAAAGGAACACCACCTTCATTAGCCGATACCATTCCAGGGCTTCAAATATCTTTCGTCACTGTCTGAAATGAGGAATACCTTCCCAAAATTCCTTCCACCCGTCCCAAAGCGGTACTCTGGCACCCGTCCGATCTACAAAATATCCAGACCTGCCCACATGCCACCTCTACTCTCGATCCCTTGCGACATTGGCCGTACCCTTGTGGAAACCTCAGGTAGAAGACTTGTCCGATGCACTCACTGAGAACATCCTGCTGCAGTACTGTCACAGGCATGTCGTATCCTACCGGAGATAATGCAACCCGTGTAATAGTTGTACACTAACCAGCTCTGCTGTAACTTATGCACAGACTTTCACAACCGTCAACTAACTGGCCAGTCGAAAAAACGGTCTCTGCCAATATGTGGCCAAGACGAGAGTTGACCACCTGGTGATGGAACATATGGTTGACATCAGAGATTACTTCAAAAACTTTTCAAGATCTTCCCACCAACAGCACCAGCTTCTCTGAATTCTGTGGATAGGAATTGTCCTTACAACACATCCTTCAGTCTCGTATTCCTCCTGGCCCCAATTCCACACACATCTTCACCTGTATCCCAACAGTTGCCTGCTTCACCCCACAAGGCCATTGTCTGAAAGCTTAGCAATGATTCCAGTCATGTTCGTGTTGAACAACTGAGAAGTTTGAGATAAACTGGAAATTTTTCATTTGTGTGGCTGTTGTTGTTGTTGTTGTTGTTGTGGTCTTCAGTCCTGAGACTGGTTTGATGCAGCTCTCCATGCTACTCTATCCTGTGCAAGCTTCTTCATCTCCCAGTATCTACCGCAACCTACATCCTTCTGAATCTGCTTAGTGTATTCATCTCTTGGTCTCCCTCTACGATTTTTACCCTCCACACTGCCCTCCAATGCTAAATTTGTGATCCCTTGATGCCTCAAAACATGTCCTACCAACCGATCCCTTCTTCTAGTCAAGTTGTGCCACAAACTTCTCTTCTCCCCAATCCTATTCAGTACCTCCTCATTAGTTACGTGATCTACCCACCTTATCTTCAGCATTCTTCTGTAGCACCACATTTCGAAAGCTTCTATTCTCTTCTTGTCCAAACTAGTTATCGTCCATGTTTCACTTCCATACATGGCTACACTCCATACAAATACTTTCAGAAACGACTTCCTGACACTTAAATCTATACCCAATGTTAACAAATTCCTCTTCTTGAGAAACGATTTCCTTGCCATTGCCAGTCTACATTTTATATCCTCTCTACTTCGACCATCATCGGTTATTTTACTCCCTAAATAGCAAAACTCCTTTACTACTTTAAGTGTCTCATTTCCTAATCTAATTCCCTCAGCATCACCCGACTTAATTTGACTACATTCCATTATCCTCGTTTTGCGTTTGTTGATGTTCATCTTATATCCTCCTTTCAAGACACTGTCCATTCCGTTCAACTGCTCTTCCAAGTCCTTTGCTGTCTCTGACAGAATTACAATGTCATCGGCGAACCTCAAAGTTTTTACTTCTTCTCCATGAATTTTAATACGTACTCCGAATTTTTCTTTTGTTTCCTTTACTGCTTGCTCAATATACAGATTGAATAACATCGGGGAGAGGCTACAACCCTGTCTTACACCTTTCCCAACCACTGCTTCCCTTTCATGCCCCTCGACTCTTATAACTACCATCTGGTTTCTGTACAAACTGTAAATAGCCTTTCGCTCCCTGTATTTTACCCCTGCCACCTTCAGAATTTGAAAGAGAGTATTCCAGTTAACATTGTCAAAAGCTTTCTCTAAGTCTACAAATGCTAGAAACGTAGGTTTGCCTTTTCTTAATCTTTTTTCTAAGATAAGTCGTAAGGTCAGTATTGCCTCACGTGTTCCAACATTTCTACGGAATCCAAACTGATCTTCCCCGAGGTCGGCTTCTACCAGTTTTTCCATTCGTCTGTAAAGAATTCGCGTTAGTATTTTGCAGCTGTGACTTATTAAACTGATAGTTCGGTAATTTTCACATCTGTCAACACCTGCTTTCTTTGGGATTGGAATTATTATATTCTTCTTGAAGTCTGAGGGTATTTCACCTGTCTCATACATCGTGCTCACCAGATGGTAGAGTTTTGTCATGACTGGCTCTCCCGAGGCCATCAGTAGTTCAAATGGAATGTTGTCTACTCCCGGGGCTGTATTGTCTGTAATTGCTTTATGATTATTGGAGTTATTTTAAGAATCTGTCTTTGCAACTACTAGAAAATGCTTTTTTTTGTCACAAAATGCCTTTAGTTTTATTGAAACTGAACATCAGTGGTGGTATTATTGTCTGATTTTTGTCTCATTTTCTGCCTAATACATTGCTTTCTGGAACTATGCATTTCTCGATGTGAAACGTGACACAATGTAGCACCACTATTGTTTGTTTGTGTCTTTCTGGATAAACCTGTCTCTGTCTCTTATTTGTTAAAGGCCAGATGAGGACCTTCTTTATGCCTCAAGGTTAGCTTTACATGCCCTCCTTCCTCTGTTGACATCTTTCTTTTCTAATCCCTGTTATCCATTTTATTCCCATCCATCAGTGTCATTTTTGTGCTGTCTTCTGTTTCTTGGTGTTTTTTAATGCCAATTTCTTCCTGAGTCACTTGGCTTTGCCTTTCACTTTTCAGTCTGATAGGACTCATTCTTTGGATGTATCTCTAAAATGCACATTCTGTGGCATAGATGTGAATAAAAACAGTGATCTAAGAAATGTAGAATTTGTTTGTTTTATCCCAGTCTACAGTGAGAAAAATTGTCATGAGCCTGTCAATTTTAGTTTCTGGTAAGTAACTTGCAGTGAACAGTAGCACTGAGATAACTCTGCCAGCACTGTGATATAGTTTGCACCATATATTTAATCCTGTTCCATGGTGCTTAAATAATTTTCTTTGTAGATATTGACAATGCCACTGTTGTTTTGGAACCAACCTGGCATTTGCCTGAAGCAATTTAGGGAAATCACGGAAACCTAAATCGGGATGGCTGGATGCGGGTTTGAACCGTCGTCCCCCTGAATGCGAGTCCATTGTGCTAACCGTTGAGCCACCTTGCTCGGTGATAGTCTGTTGACAATTCTCGTATTGTAGACTGGAGTAAAAGAAACAAATTCAATGTCAGTCTTTTTTTTTTTCTTAACTTCTTTTGTCATTTTTTTAAAATCATGACTATGTGTTCTGTGTTACTTGTCATTTTAAACATTTCTGCTGCTGTTCTGTACCCTGATGTCATCTTTGCTATGTTTCTTTCCTTTCTCCTGATTTCTTCCATTTCTTTTATTGATCCTAAAATTACTCTTTCTGATACATTTGTGCATTGTGGCAGAATTACCATCTAGTAATAATGAATTTTTGCATTTCTAGACAATGATTTTTTTATTAGAAATGTTATTTCTTAAGTGAGGTGCTAAGTCCATCTTTCAAAATCTTCTTCTGTTGGCCTCATTTTTCCCTATGTTAAGGAGGATACCTCGAATGAACATTGTTCTAATATTCCATATATGCTGTGCTTAATTTTGACGGCGCTGTCTTGTAGTGTTTCTTAAGTACGATTTTCTGTTTGTTGTGCTAGCTTTTCAGTGTTCACCCGAATTGCCGAAAGATGTGCAACACGCTAAACAACAGTACATTCTTGCAATAACATGTGGTTAACACAGTAAAATGTTGACGTGTGACAGATGTGTCCGGAGGCAGCACAGAGTCGCTGCTGGACGTGATGCGCAGTGCCCTCAGCGTGTCTGTGCAGAAGGGCTTCGACGACAGCTCTCAGCAGCCTCTGAGTTACCAGGAGGTCTTCTACTTGGCCACCATGGGAGGAGCCAATGGTAAGTCCACGCATACAAGTAATTAGTGCGATGAAAAACCAGTCCGAAGTTGCAAATTTTCCTTTTTTTATTCACTTGATGAGACCCATTTTCAGATCATCGTAACATACTTAAGAATGGTATTTCTGAAGATGTGAAAACTTTCATGAAACTGCTCATCGAGTGAATAAAGAAAAGGAACATTTTGCAACTCTGGACTGGTTTTTTGTTCTACTGATAAACAGAAGTTGCTGATCCACAGCTATTCCAGCTACCTCCCATACATTTCCTAAATGCTGCAGACCACTGCCTAATCAGTCATGACAACTAATCTTGGGTGATGAGAAATGTCTCCTCAACCTTTTGTGCAGTAATGTTCTACCGTATCTTCCTTCGCCGTCGTTGTTACCGTGAGACACCGTTATACCAAGAGGAAAGGCGCGTCGATCTTAGAGCATGAGATATGATCACCTTAAGCCATTGACAACACACAACGGTCACGGTAGCACCTGATTCCAGAATACCTGCAGTAGCTAAGATCTACGAACTATCCCCTGTTGACCAGGTCCCCAAAACTTACCTCGTAACGAGATCCCTTCAAAGCAAATTGTCATAACGATCGTCTATAAAGGCTTCGTACAACGAGAAAAAATGTTACGGTTGATGGAATAATAACAGATACGACCAAACTGTCTTGTCTCTTCTGCTTTATTTAACATAACTTCGTTCACAGTTTCATTTCGCATTCACCACTCATTCACCGAAACCCTTTGATGAACAGTTTTGGTTGCTTAACACCAACAGTCAATGATAATGATACAGCTTTTCTCCTTTTTATAAATTCAAGCCCGCTCTCCGTGATATAATAAAAAAATAACCGGTCTCAATACCGCGTCCCTCGTGAGATGCGAATAGACTTATCCTGGAATTGACCGCCTGTAGGTGTACTCAATTTAATGACCACACTTCGCTGTCCGCTATTTCGCGTAACTGAATGTCCATTTGTTAGTCTGATTATACACTGTAGCTATTTAAAATTCGCCCCTATATTTTTCACAACGCACAATTAGCACTTCGTTACTTATTTGTTTTTTTTTCTAAGAGTAAACGGGAAAAAAAGACGCCGTATCATGGGCTTAGTCGACATAAAGCAAAACACCTTAATATGCCCAATTTCACCTCCTCTTATAGGATCGGCTACCTTACTCATTAATTTACTACATATTGTTTCCAATAACACTAAACAGGTATTGCCGTTCTATTTTAATTGTATTCAAAAGCATGTTACTACTATTATGACCAACCAAATCGTCACAAATTGCGCGGCGTGCGTTTTTAATGATAACTTTACGCTATTCAATTAAATCGCGCGGCGTGCGTTTTTAATGATAACTTTACGCTATTCAATCTCCGTTACAGCTATCTTGACTCGTAATGTTACAATGTGATCATCGTAAATAGATGCTGCAAAAATTTTTTTAAAAATTTATTTGATGATATGTAGTTACAATAGCCTAAGAATTATGAAATGCACCAAAATGTGTTGAAACTTTCATGTTTTTAAATATAATATGCTTAAGATTTTGTTTTTTGATAACTTCGATATCCACAAGGCCAGTTTCATTTGGGAACTGTGGAAGGTACATTAGTGTATCTGTTCTTGTTTTGTAAATATTTATTGTGTATTCTTG
This sequence comes from Schistocerca cancellata, assembly GCF_023864275.1. Classification (NCBI taxonomy): domain Eukaryota; kingdom Metazoa; phylum Arthropoda; class Insecta; order Orthoptera; family Acrididae; genus Schistocerca; species Schistocerca cancellata. The sequence goes on from NC_064637.1 coordinate 159,451,047, forward strand.
TTCTGTGACAAGTTCCACAACCTAGAAGATCTCCTCACTATGGATCAATTGCAATGAAAAGCCCATCTAATCTAATCACTTCTCCTCCAGGATGGTACAACACAAGACATAATCTAGGTAACTCGGCATAAATCTCAAGGCAGTACCTATCATCATTCGATTTTTTATTTTTAGCAAAAAAAAGCAAACTTTCTTCTTGTGCTATATTTTTTCTGTGCTTCATTCATTTGTAATTCTGTCTCACAAAAAGTTTTTTTCCCCATTACTTCTGAGATATATTTCCCATAACCTTTCTTTGTGTGTGTGTGTGTGTGTGTGTGTGTGTGTGTGTTCTCAAATCAATTTCTCCCATGAGAGCCAATTTCAAATAATCACCTTTATGAATTTACCACAGCTTACCCAAAATTAGGAATAAAGTAAGAATAAAACAACCACCACCACCAATAATAATAATTATAATAATAGCAGCAGCATTAATCTTTATTTGTACATAAATTTTCTGTCTTTGACATCATCTCTATGCATACATTTACAGCAGTCGTAAATCATATCACAGATGTAATGAATATATGCAAGTAGCACAGTATAAATATTTACCACCACTGATATACTGCAATAGTACTACTGATGATGGACTTCACAAATATTTGAGAGTGTATAAACATCTTTCAATTAACAACTTTTTACACTTGCTTGTAAAATTATTTATATGATTTGGCAACCTACTGTTGAATTTTCTTCCATTTGCAAATGGATTGTGCTCTGTAGCTCTTTTATTACTCAGTGTCCTATGATATTCACATCTCATTTGATGTATTGGAATTAAAAGTGTGTGTGTGTGTGTATTCATTATGCAACAATGTAAGGAAAAAGATAGACTGCTACTCACTATAAATATGACATGTTAAGTTGCAGGTGTGTTCAAGAAATTGTTTGTTTACTGCCACCACTACTTGCTGCTAGCCTAGCAGCTGCTGATGAGAGGCGGAGGCGCAGGGGGGGGGGGGGGGGGGGAGGGAGTGGTTTGTTTGGATGTGATTCTCAGAGCTTGTCGATGCAGTGGTGATCTGTGGAATCTCGGCTGAAAAATCACAAAGCTGGTACACGCACAAGTCTTTTGGAGCACACCATTCATCATACACTGTTAAACGTGGGGCTCCACAGCCCACCCCTACGTGTTCACTTGTTGACCCAACAACATAATCAGTTAAAATTGCAGTGGGCACGGGACCATCGGGATTCGACAGTCGATCAATGGAAACGTGTACGCACTTTTTTGCTATACTAGGTTGCCGGTAGTCTCCACAAATGCCGTCATCGAAGTGAACCGTGGCTCAAAACGTGTAATGTGCCGAGGACACAGGCTACTTGGAGCAGTGTTACGATATGGGAGACATTCTCCTGCGTTTGTATAGGACCTGTGGTAGTAATCGTGCCTTCCCCGATGGCAAAGTCAACTTTCAGCAGTATAATTGCCTGTGTCTCAGAGCCAGAATCATGCTGCAGTAGTTTGAGGAGCATTATAGTGAATTCATGAGGATGTCCCTGTGACCAAATTCACCTGCTGTAAATCCAGTGGAACCCATCTGGGTCACAGTCGGGTGCCATCAACACACATGCAAATCAGTGGCTCATTATTTATGCGAATTATGTGACCTTTGTGTAGGCATCTAAACACATACCTCCTACCAATAACCTGTTGTATCACTGATGTATTTTGTTCCGAAGACGGACAAACAAGCTGTTAATTAAGGTGGTGGTGTACTAGTGGTAGTAGTAGTAGTGGTAGTGGTAGTGGTAGCAGGAGCAGCTTTATTCATTACAAGGCTGGTGTTCATATTGTTTTGGCTCATCAGTGTACATGTCTGTAGACTGCTTAGTGGATCAAACATACATTGTGTGTGTTTGCCTTTAAAATGAATGTTTACATTTATTACTTCCACTATGTGTATCTCCACAAGGAATTTTCTGTATTGTATATTAATAAACATAACAAAAATTTCTACATAACAAATGATAGCATACTGATATAATGGCAACAGTATGAACTTCATTAAGCTGGACATATATCTACAAAATGTTGCAAAAAAAAAAAAAAAAAAAAAAAAAAAAAAAAAAAAAAAAAAAAAAAAAAAAAAAAAAAAACAGAAGTAGTCTTTGGTGGAAAAGCTCCTTACCATACAGAGGAAATGTTGATCAGAGTATAAGAACATAAACAAGAAGTTGAACATTGTCACTTATTTTTCAAACTTGAATTCTGTATTCATACCACTGTTTGTATTTTGCCCACGAGTTGTCATAATTATATAAAGTATGAAAGCTGCAATTATGGTAAAAATAATTTTTAGCACGCCTATCAGTTTGTGTCTTTTATATAAATATTCTGATGAGAGTGACATGTGGTAAATATGAGTCAAATAAAGTGAAGACACACACGTAGTAAAAAGGAAACAGCAGTTTACGTAATACATGTGAACTTTTGACTACCGAGGTTGTGGTCCTGTTACAGCTCTCTCTATGGGCAACGAAGTGGGATGCTTCAAGGCGGGCATGCATTTCGACGCGCTGGTTGTCGACTTGAATGCCGGCCCCGGCACTGTCATCTTTGAAGACCTGCCACTGAAACCCCTGGAAATGGTGCAGAAGTTCATCTACTGCGGCGATGACCGAAATATCACCGCCGTGTTTGTCGAAGGGCGCGAACTCAAGGCGACAGCAGCAGCCGACGTGCGGCAGTTTGACTGACAAACTGCTGAGCCGGGTACAGCGATGTGCTGCTGAAGTACACTAAATTACTTGCGACACTTTCACCTCACTTTGCAATAATGTATTCTGTCGTACGAACAGAATAATTCTTAAGAATTTAGCCAGTTTTAGCTGCCTGTGAATATAATAATTGAAGCGTTCTCTAGAACAATGACTTAACTGCAATTGAAATTGGTCAGAAATTCTTACATATTACACTACCATGTCATATACTGTGAAACAAAAATATTTCAGCCGCGCGGTCTAGGGCGTCTTGTCACGGTTCGTGCAGCTCCCCCTGTTGGTGGTTTGAGTCCTCCCTCGGGCACGTGTGTGTGTGTGTGTGTGTTGTCCTTAACATAAGTTAGTTTAAGTCAGATTAAGTAGTGCGTAAGCTTAGGGACTGACGACCTCAGCATTTGGTCCCATAAGACCTACCCACAAATATCCAAAAAACATTTCATTTATATTTGACTGAAATTTAGTCAATCCAAGAGCATTTGAAATTAATTTTAAAAAACCCTATTTAAAATGTTTGATGCTCTTTATCTCTATCCCAGTATATTTCATTTAAGAAGTTGTTCCAGAGAATGCTCTACTTGTAACACTGACAGAACACAAGGAAATTTTATTAAGTTTTTTTCTAAAATAAGCTGATCGCTTTTAAAGAACTCTCCATTACTCTTCTTCCGTATGTCCAGTTGGAAGTGGTAGCTCCTGTGTATTTCTCTCTACTGTTTTTCTATGTTGTCAAAACAGTAACACACCCTGGATTTGTGTTGGTAGCACTATGATGACTTGTTTGTAATATGTTGTGATTGCACAAACATCCCTCAAGAGTCAGTCTGTGTGTTAGTGAAAACTATATCAAAATACCTACAGTAGATCCTGAACACAGGCAAGAACTGTGGTGGCAGACTTTAATTTATAATATGTGTAGGTTGATGTCCTATCATCTCCCATTTCCCATATGCAAACAAACAGAAATAATGTAAAGCGAGGTCATGTGCACACCACGAGGGAGCTATGCTGATTTTGGCCAAAAATTTCTGCACTAAGATGGCTATATGAAAGCTACATTGCCATGGTGGGGGGGAACCCAGCCAATTATCTGTTACAAATTAGGTCTCCCTTGTGTATGCAATTCTACAATATTCTCGGACCCTGCAAATAGGAAAACTGATAAACAGTCTGACCTAGTGGAAGCAACTCTGCATGTTTTACCCACTCCCTCACATAAAAAGTTTCATAAAGCATTTTTAAAGATGATACAAGGATGTCCTCCAGGGGCTAGCTTTGCTCCCCTCCCTATGTTAAAATCTGCTGAACTGAAATACAGGAAATCCACTTTCAATTTAGTACTCTGTCTGAGAAGCATGGCATATGAGACAGAGTTAGTTATTTGGAATTAAGCTTAAAATCGAAATGGTAACTGGTAGGAAGATGAACTGCGTACGAAGAGAGATTGTGACTGGGGTTGTAACATGAGAACAATATGTGAGAGAAAGAAAGTATTTGTTGCAGTGCAGTGCTGAATGATTACAGCAAAATGAAGAAAGCTGAGAAGAAGAGATGGTAACAGTATTCCAGAAGAACAGTTGATAAGAAGAGGAAATGGGAACAAAAACAGATGAAATTAAAGGGGAGGGATACAAGAAATAAGGGTGAACAGAAAGTGATAGGCTGGTGTAGATCAGGTTTAGTGACATATCAGAATGAAAACCCTATATATATATATATATATATATATATATATATATATATATATATATTTTTTTTTTTTTTTTTTTTTTTTTTTTCCGCTTTCAACACTACCGCTGCTATAAAATCCACCGTTTCCAGTTCACAAACAGTTCCTTTCAGCTATTAAACAACCTTTTCGGCTAGTTTTAATATCTTTTGCTTTATTTCCATTTCCGTTTTTCTCACATCATCGATCTAAATATATTTTTCCCACGTGGAATGTTTCCCTCTATTATATATATATATATATATATATATATATATATATATATATATATATATATATATATATATATATATATATATCAGCGGGTTTGTTGAAGCTGAAGCCATAAGAGATTGAGCATCAACTCAGATGTGGGAGGAACCATTGCAGCATTGCATTAAGTTACGTAGATAAACCATGAAAAATGTGAATCTGGGTTGCTAAATGGGACCACTATTCTCCCGCATGCCTTAACCACTGTGGCATTTTGTTCAGTAAATATCAACAAGTCCTCTCCACTTGTTATGATTTTATTTGGTGAATTTGTATGTAACACAGCAAATCATGACTGACAGTCATCTCAGGGTACTCACAGGAAATTTTTTATTGTCATTAGGCCTTTAGAGCAATAGACAATTTTTTTATAAGTATAACATAATTATTACATTAGCAAATAGAACTGTTTGGCCATGTCCGTTGTTAGCTTACAATTCTTTTAATTCAAGCAGGCATTGGCAACAAGCCATTCATTTAATGTTTTCCTAAATTCCATATGACATAGCACTTTGAAAAAGTGCAGAATAAAATGTTTTATGTTAAAGCTTCGGGTACACATTTCATAAGACATCATCTTAATAAGTAAATTACTCTGGATAATTAAAATACATGAGTGTTAATAATGTGTTGTTCCCAGGACACTTTGTCATCTAGGTATACCCCTAAGGACTTTTTCCTTTAGACTAAATACCATCTTTTGTGTTTTGTTCTTGTTCAGGACAAACAAATATGATGCTTAGGCAAGTGTATTGTCAGCAGACCTTATTTAGATCACTGTTGTAGTTTAGGAAGGTAATGTCTTCTGCAATTAGCGCTATTTTGGGACTTATAAAGGAGGGTAGGTCATTGATCATTCAAAAACAAAAAAGGTCCCAATACAGGTCCCTGCGAAAATATTTGAAATTTTTCAAAATGAGCAGACGACTGATGGTAAATGATGTATTCCATTATTTTGGGACTATTTACATTGGTCTGAAACTTGCAGGGTTGTCTTTGTCATCCTTTTTATACCCAGGAACCACACTATGCAATGAATCATTTGTGTTTACTGAGAATACCAAAGAAGCTATTACACTTTCTGGACTGGCTGGATCTCACCGTTCATGGTGAGTGTCAGGGTGTAGACACAAATACGCAGATAACTTTGTCCCTTCCAATATGTCATCTTTGGGAAGTTCTGTCTCAGTGCATTAAACACACATTACTTTTTATTTATGACCGCATTACTCTTTGACTGAGACATGAATGTTGAAGTGGAAGTTTTGCTCACTAGAGGCAGCTACCACCAGGTTAGTCAGCTGAACAGGTATCGTATAATTTTCAGCTTTCTAATTTTGCTGTTACTTGCCATAATTGTCTGTTCATGGTTTTTATTTATAAATAAATAAATAAATAAATAAAGTGCCAGACCAGGGAAAAATATGGGGATCTTAAATATGTGAATATTTTGACACACATACAGCAGTATTGTACCTTGTTTCAGGTGTAGGTAATTGGGTTAGCAAAACTGGCAATTTTAAGTTGTTATACCAAAAAAGAGGAAGAATAGAAAATAATTGCACAGTATTTGCGCAGCTTTAAGAAACCAAGTGGCATTATTATATATATTCAGAACATTTGCTCAACATGGTGATGAAGAAATAATACACGTATTTCCTGGTATCTGGATGGAAATGAAAAGACCTTATCTCTGTCTGTGGATAGTATCAGTGAAAGGAAACAATTGTTGTGTCGAGATTTTACTGCATTTATTTCATAAGAAAGATATTTTGGTATACCATTAATGCATTTAATTACAGTATGTGACAAAGTGCTTACGTAACGTATTAAATGTTGTGTCCACTAAGATGCTTAAGTTTTTCTGCTGCTTAGTAATAACTGTTTTTTTTAGAATACGTGTGTGTTTTTGTACTGAAGTTTGTCAACCATTATGAATTTTTAATAAAAAGGAAATGCATTTAAGCACATAATGTTATCCACCTGAAGAATTAACATGTGTGCAGCCTTCCCTTTCCTGGCACTCCTCTAACAAGGGGACCACCTCTACTCATCTTCACTGATTTCTTATATGTAGGGCTTTGGCAGAAGTTGGGTGTGGGGGGGGGGGGGGGGGGGGGAGAATTGGCCAAATAGGAATAGTGCTCTGAGGGTTACATACATACATACATACATACACAGTTCAACCCTCCTGGGAATTGAGAATCTCAACGATTTGAGCTCATTCGTCTACATCTATTGGTTTTGATGAGTGAGTACCTAAATCCCTGTGGCAGTATATGGTGGACAGTAGCTCTGGTACCAGTAACTGATCTTCCGTTCCATTCCCTCTTCTTTCAAAAATGATGCATGGGAAGAATGATGGCTAGACGTCAGTTCTGGGGTTTCCAACACATTCAAGAGTGTTTTGTGTAGCTCCACATATGCTATAGTAATTCTTGAGAAAATAATGTTTTCAGAATCTCCCCCCCTGGTTGTACTGCGAAACCTTGCTTCTTACCACATTTCATGATTCTTGGTCAACAGATACCATATAGATTTTGATGGGCGAGTAATAGATGTATCTTTTGATTGTAGTCGCTCAAAAGCTTAAAATTTTTACACCACCAAGAGATCATACATCTTAAATTTCAATCTGACACATTTCTGAGGGGGTGGGGGGAAGGTTCTTAACAGTCAGTCAGACAACAAAATGATCCATTTTTACCAGTTGAGATATGGAATCCTAAAAATAGTATTTGTTATGCGGGTTGGGGAGGCATGAATCATTTATATTAGCTTAGTTTCCAGGCAGCAGCAGTTGGTGCTGCGGAAAGATTATGGAACAGTAATCTGATGGTTGAGATGTTGAGCTATGCAGAAACATCTTTTTGTTTTCAATTTTTAACATTACTTACACTGCAAATTATCTGCAATAATATTCAGTATATTGTATTTATTAATAATTAAGAAGAAAATTTGGGACAGCAAGTAAATTTCCAAGAAATGATTGTGAGGCATACATGAGAACTTTGTATATAAAATTAGATACTTCTATTATTTTACAAGTTGTTGATTTACACATGCTGGGGTGATACAGGGAGCAATATTTTTTTTCTCGCCATCTTGCTGACATTACAAATGCTGCATTTTTTTCAATTACAAGATTATTTTAAGTCTTGATTTACATTCATTAAGCATTCTCCCTCATCACACAGTTTGACAGCAAGCTAGGTGTAATGCATCATTTCACCAAATATTTGTGAGGGTAACTGTTTATAGACACCGGAATGTATTGATGGTCTTCTCAGGGTGTAATTTCTTTTTCTCTCATATATAAGAGCACTCGTAAAGCTTTGACGAGATTCTTACTCTGCAGATAAAAAATAGACATTGCAGGATTGTAATAGTGAAGTGCACTTGGGAAATCTGTCCTACAATTGTGGATTTATTTGTCCTCCCCTTTTATGAAAATTCTTTTCGTTTATTTGCAGTGTAAGTAAGTCGCAAATGTAACAAAATATTTTTTTTCCCCCCCTTGCACTGGGATTCAGCCTCACTACCCTCGGGTTACCATTCTGTTGTCTTCCTACAGAATGGAACCTACGCTACTATGAATGGCTAATTGCTCACCCAGCCTATGTAAAAAATGCTATTTTTTTCTAAACTCTTTGCATCTGGAGCTCCCCCTTCTTTCGGGTCTGTCCAAGCACTGCATGTACCACAAATCTGGTCGATGATCTAATTATATTTGGAAAGAAAACAAATGTAATTATGAAAATGTTTGCTTTGTATAAATATTGTGTTACACACATACTGACCGTATTACAACATTATCTCTGTGCTAATGAAGACTCTCTTTACTGTGGCCAACTCTCCTATTGCTTCTGCAGTAACGTCTGTCAGTTCTTTAACTTTCCAGCAGGCACACCTAAAGTTGTCACACGAGCAGGCTCACATTGTAAAATTTATGACACAGACATTTTTTAAGTAAATGCAAGCCTGTGCTCAATAAGCTGTTAAATATATTGGATAAAGATCAACGAATACATACAGTTAACTTTTTTATTACACTTACGTTTGCATACTGGCTCCCACAGTAAAGCTTGCATCTGTGACGACACTACCTTGCTGTCAATTCCAGAAAAATAATTGAGTAAGCTAAACAAGAAACAGGAGCCATTTTAAGATTGTCGAGTAAACATCAACAATTGAATACACTGCAATGGTGGTGTAATACCTCAAGGTTAAGCCATAAAAACGACTGCTGATGTAAAAAGTACAACAGCACATCTGCTGGAGGGTTAATCTAGGTACATCTGACTTGGAAAACAACTGCAATTTGCCTCCAGTATAACACAGGAGCAGCACTGTCTTAAAAAATTTCTCCTTTATCCCATCTCCCTACTTTCCATGAAGGAGCCAGTTCCGTTTGGGGAAACTGACATCATCATCATCATTATTATTAATTCGAAGTTTGTCACAGCATTTCCTTACTAGATGTTTTCATTTGTAATAGTGGTGCCTGCTGACACAGAGTTACAGAATAGTGAGCAGCAAATATCCAGGTTAATGCAGAGACTGTGCGGATAAAAACACTGCTTACTGTACTCCCAAAGCAAGCTGCATGTCATATTTGAAAGTCCACTCCTTAGCTTGCCTCAATCAACTGTTTCATAATTATGAATCTTTGGTTCCTAGAGAAAGAATCACTTAAATAGATAGGCAGCAAATCAACTGTGGACATAGTCCTCATATCTACTTCAAGATTAAATGGGGAAACAACTAAAAAATATTCTAGGTATGTCTAATGGTGTTTTCAAAACAGGATACTTCACTTTTTTTTCCCAAAAACTTCCAAACTGCGCACTGGTAGCCCTCACCAGCAGCTTGCTGTAATTTTTTTTTTTAATAAAAGAAATGCCTCCACACTATTTTTTATGCATGTATTTCTCGAATAAAGTATAACAGTTACAGTTGATTTACACAAGCCTGCATTTCAAACTGAAATGTATTACATCTTTTGAAATACTGTGTAAAGCAAATAAAAACAAGATTTTTATGAAATAGACATATATGTATTATTGTATATCCATATGTCTTAAAAGCAGAACATGATTTTTTGCAAACACCAGTGTCACAATACAAATATCCAATATTCTATTTACAAAGTCACAAAAGAAGTATAATGTATATACAATAACATTACAAAACTGGCAATGCCAAATAAAAAAGGACAAGCCAATAATTTTCTTACACATATACACAGATAATAAAAAGTATAATATAATAGGTCTAAACAAGTAGCAAAGGTCACTTTTCAGTCAGTATTTTAAATTATTAAAAGGATGAGGAGAGGTGAAAGAGTACCTAATAAATATATCCACTTCATAAATTACACTACGTGCTTCTTAGGATATGAAAGTTGCGCATCTGGGAACAGGGGACACATTTCCACCATTCGTACTTCGTTAGCTTTCAGCTCTAATCTCTCTTTTGCAAAAAGAACTAAGGAGAAAAGAAACAAGAACTTCTCCACACAATTCTGTCCTATCTCCATAACATTTAGTGATCACACACTAAATGTTATCCATTACTGAGACTCTTTACAGGTAGAAAATAAAGATGCTAAAATTGCATCGTGTTAATTCCTATCATTTATGATGTAGTCTTTGGTATTTCTTACATAAATGTTACACAAACTCTCACAGTAGAGCAGCTGCAGACTAAAGATTAAACAACAAACAGCCAAGAAACAAACCAGGAGTGTGCCATATAAAATACTAATAAAGTAATTAACCCAGCCAATACACACACATTTTCTGAGGGTTACACAGAGTGGCTATTCTACAATTACTTAATTCTGAAGGGAGAGTATATAAATATAGACATGTTCCACAAAGTGGCAGATCGACCGTTGCACTGGATCAAAATATAAAAAGTGTAATGATATTTAACAGCAACACAATTCTACTGTTATCACATTCCTATGCCCCTTGTAATCTACCATTTAGCACCCAGAATGATACAACAGAAATACCGTTCCTCTCTCCCAAGATTAGCATGTAGCTCACTGCCCATGTATGATACTGCTGCAAAGATTAATCATTTCTTTCTTATATGCACAGCCTTAAAAGAATCCGAAACTCCAGCTACTTAGGTGGATATGCCACTTGGTAGTAACAACTACATGGCTGCTAATAATGTGAAATAGATATTATGTACTGCAGAATATATATCACTTCAAGTCGCATCTTATGACATTTTACATGCCAGGAAAGGGTTGTAGGCAATGTATAATGTTTATGGAACTGGCTCGCAGTAAATTTCTGGGAATAAGCTATCAAAAAATGAATATTTAGAGAGAAAAAGAAAGAGTGAACAAGGTAATCTTTTAAGAAACAAAGCTTACATTTCTTGTCTGGACACGACCTGAAATTGTCGCATAACATTACAAAATACCAGTTGTGAGTTGGCACTTTTTTTGTTTTTGGAAATAACTTTGGTTTGCGCGATGGAGAGCAGACTTTGCTAACATTAATAAAATAGCAGTTCTGGGGAATAAATATGTTCAAGTTTTTAACACACGGCAATGTCCTACTATAAACCCGATGAAACGTGTGAATACCACCATTTAATTATGAACAATATCTTCCTCACTACAATGCTGCACGAGAAATTATTCCTTTGCAGTTCCCAAACAATACAAAACTCGATATTGTTATGGACAACAGAAAAAAAAAATTTGAATCTCCTGTTTACTTCATACTTTTTGATAATATCAGCAACACTGCAATAGGGGGGGGGGGGGGAAAAAAAAAAAAAAAGTAACAACAGCACACATGGAGATGGAAAAGCTTCTTTTAATTCTCTCATGCACCAATTTGCTTTACAAAAGCATGTAATTTCAATAACAGCAAGTCTACTTGCAGCTTATCTGTAATTATCGGTTGCACTTATAAAATAATTTTCAAAGATATGAGCAGAAGGTGGTCAAAAGTAAAAACCTGTTTTTTATCCAACTTGTGGGAAACAATTTATCTATAACTGAGTATTTCATGGAAAAGAAAAAAGCTGTGCCATTATGAATATTCTGTACTAAACAAAACCCAAGAGGGGACATTTAGGGTTCCACATCTCACATTTACTTTCATTTGCACAGCAAGGGAGACGCACAGTATTACCCCTACAACCACGGGCGATTTTCCATTTTATCATACAAAACTGTAGACCAATTTTATCCGTTAATTAGAATAGTTATAGTTATTTTATTAAAGGAATTAATGAGAAAACTAAAAACTGAATTTAGAATTGATTTTTGACATTCAACACACAATTGGTATAATACTATGCAACAAGATACCAGAGGAAAAAAAAAAAAATTGCTGCATATCCTATATTTAAAATTAAAGACAAGATACTTCTAATAAAGCACTGTTTATAACAACACACGGAAAGTTCTGGTTGAGAATAACGAATTATTTAGGAATAGAGAGACGACACAGCACTTTTGCAGTCATCTCTTTATTCCTAAGTAATTCATTAAAGCACTGTTTCTATTCTGTAAAAGAATTTCTGAACACGTAATTAAAAAAGTTAATTAAAAATTAAATTGTAAGAGTACCTTAGTTGCCTGTGTGCTAATACTATGTATTATTGCAACTTTCATTTGACGTGTCCAATATCAATTGTGCTTTATGATATGAATAAATTCAATGCACGAAACATAAAAATCACGCTCAACTTTATAAAACTTACTGATAACATCTCTTGAGTGTAGTGCACCCTGAAGCAAGGATACCTACACAAGCTCGCTAAAATGACTACAAAATTGCCTGTGCGAGAAGGTGTACGTGTAAGTTTATGGATGAGAGCTGAGAATGTGTAAAATGTGACTTCCGATGTTCCAGCACAACATAAAAAGATTTGGCGGGAAAATAGTGACATCTGACGTACAAACAGCCCACAAACTATATCCAACAGAGTAACGGCATGCCCTGTGGAATTGCACAGAAAGAACCGAACGCACATGTGAGCATCGCCCGCAGCTGAGGGTTAAGGTCTCTGCAGATTATTTAGGAAAATTCCATAATGTGGTATAAAGGAACCAGTGAAATAAGGTTCAAAAAAAATGGTTCAAATGGTTCTGAGCACTATGGGACTCAACATCTTAGGTCATAAGTCCCCTAGAACTTAGAACTACTTAAACCTAACTAACCTAAGGGACAGCACACACACCCATGCCCGAGGCAGGATTCGAACCTGCGACCGTAGCAGTCCCGCGGTTCCGGACTGCAGCGCCAGAACTGCTAGACCACCGCGGCCGGCCAGTGAAATAAGGGTAAAGGAATAAACTTGCATAAAAATAACAAAGAACCACTAAAAGTCATGGCTGAAACTCCTTTCTGCTTTAATAGCAGCAGAGACAAGAGCTGCCAATTCCATTTTTGAGCAAAATATTTTGACAATTGAAGACTACTAGCTCAGCTGTCTATTGTGCACAAATTTGGAAAAACAACTCTATTGGACACCCAAAAATGTACTGTCTATCATACCGTGGAAAAAACATGTTACCGTCAAAAATGTACTGCACAGAACATGGCTGTGTCCAATCTGATGCCTCCTTTTTCATGCAAATTTTTGCCCACTTACAGCTTCAAAACTGAAAGGCCTTCTGCATTAAGTGAAATAGCATGCTCAGTCTGTACAATTAAGATAGAATAACGCTCACATCAAGCCGACAGAGCACTCGACATATGCAAAGCGATCACTGGAAAATGCGGCAGCCGTGCTGGAATCTCCGTTATAATGATACTTCCTTCTATTTGTAATCCAATCTGATACTTCACACTTACGTTACGATACTACAAGAATCTGTTCTACAATCTACCATCAAAAGGAAAAAAAATCAGAACAACTATGTGCTAACATAATTTAAGAATGACTGGTTTAACAGCACAGTATGCAAGCTTTCTGCATGGATGTTTGATGCCATATGCTGACTTTTTCCTACTCTTCCAGCAGGTCACATCCTGACCTAATGGTACTTCGCTTCCGGTAACAAATATTGTGTTCTACAGGAAGTGCAGCAAAGGTATTGGTGTAATAATGTGCAGTTGTGCTCTCGGGTAGGAGGGGTGGAATGGTCCAGAATAAGGGTCCCCGAGGTATTGCCGAGAATACCTGGCCCACTCTGGTAGGCCCGGCACTCGGCTGCTCTCCACTGTGTCGGGATGCGAACCCTACACACTGACCTCCCCCTGACCACGCACCGCAGAAACGACCGACACCAGTGTAACTTACAGGCAACAAAAACAGTTACTTTTCTTGTATAAAATATTAATTCTCTTCTAATCCTGTTATGTCAACAACAAGGAGACAAATACCAACACCATAGAGATTATAACAAAAATGCAATTTATGAAATAATCACAGCCCACGAGCAACATAATTTTCAGAACAGGAGAGACACCCATATGAGAACAAGTTAACCCTCACATGGAAATAAACCCCCTTTTTTTAAGGGGAGGAGGGATATTGCTTTGAAAGCCAACAAAATGTTTTCAATCAATTTTCAGTCCACCTGCAACACCAATTATTAACAAAATTTAACTGCACATTACAGATTTTGACTTCTCTAAGCAGCTTATCTGCTCAATATCTGTCACCAGCTCATGCAAGTTTACCACCAGCTCCTAATTTACATGCAAGAATACTCTATTTTGTCCACTAGGTGTAAAAAGACTACAATCAATTTTCTAGGACTTCAATTTGTTAGTACAACCAGCCACCACTATAAAACAGTATTTATGGTTCATCAATGAACAAACATCTCTAAAATTTTCTTGTTAATGTCTAATTTATAAAGTTAGTTTTCAAAGACTATCTCATTTTCACTGACAGAACATTGTAAAAATATTATATTTTCATGTTATTACTAAAAAAGTAACACAGTAAGAGAAGTTCAAAGGTTACACAAAATAAGACTGTTCTGCTTGACTTCCCACCACCAAAGTTTCGTAAATCTGGATCAAGATGGTGGAAATGAATGCTCATACTTATCATAGATGGACAATGAAGTTTCTTTCCAGGTACTGTTCAACACCTATGAATAAACCTTTCTTTAAAATCATTTCCAGTTTTTATTTTCAAATTAGCTGCCAGAGTATAAAATCTTCAACAAAGAGCAGCTGAAGTAATCACAGCACAAAAGAAAACAGCAATCTGTCAAAGCTGTCAAGCGTCGCCATGCCGCAGTAGCTGACGAAGACCTCGTTACTGAAGAGCAAGCAGAAGTGTTAGACACATGCCATGCACCCAGCTTCAGGGGAGGAAGAGATTAGAAATGGAAGGCAGAGTTAAGCAACATTCCGATCAGTCGAGAGCAGCGCGGAGTATAAGGGCCGTAGGTAGGGATAATGACCTTACATCACTCAAAGCTACAACCACCAGCAAGGAACATAAACGTGTTCTGTTGTAAAATCCAGACTGCTGAGGGCAACCAATGATTCACCACTCCGAACGGAAACATACGACAGAGTGTATATATTGACAAACACTTTTAAGTTCAGTCCTCAAAATCATATAGATAACTGCAATTTTTACTATGTGTCTCGTCAAATGAGACAAGATGCTCGTAAGGTAATTAATTCACAACGGATTTTGCTGTGAAAAAACTGTGGCGAGGCTAAGAATCAAACCCTGACCCCCTAGCCTTTTAAGGAAACTGTTCTTGCCGAGCAACACTACTCGCAATCCTCTTTCACATCTTCAGCTCTAATCACTGCTCGACATTCGGCAGTAAGAACACTGACGGCAAAATACCAGGGTCTGGCTTAAAATCCCAGTTTGCTACAAAAGTTTCGAGATCCTCGTATTTTCTAATCGTTACTGAATCCTTGCTGGTAGGAATACTGTACTGCGGACAGTGTATCTGCTTCAAGTGTGAAGGCTTGCTTGCGAATTTTGGGGACAACACACACGAACGTGCAGGAACTAAAGGGGGGAAGAGAGAGAGGTTGAGGTGCAATTGCAGGTATCAAGCTAGGTTGCTACCAAAAGTAATGTTAAGCAACTGTTAGCATTCAGAACACTTCTCTTTTTAAAAAAAAATTCATATTCGGACATGTTTTAACAAGTTGTAAGTCGCATAAACAATGCCATTTGGATGGAAGTTATTCAAGCAAACCAAAATTAATATTCTACCACACTTCAAGAACTTTAACAAATTACTCCCTTCGACACTTCAACTGACAGCAGTACTCTTAACAAAGCTCACGGTCTGCTTTTGATATAACCACTGAGAAGCATCACGGTCTACAGAGCAACTTATCGTGAGATTTTTATGTCGGGAGACGTACGGTGCACTGTAATGTATAACTCGTCCGACAGGAGCACTGGAGACTTTGGTAATGCTGTCAGTTCACCTCACAGCTTCAAACTACTTACAGACATTTTAAACTCTCAACTAACTTTTTTTCTGTTACTTGTAATTATTAGAAATATTATTTCATGCAAAACATGGCACAATGCCACCTCTGAACTCAGAGAATTAGAAGCATTGGCAAGGAAGATAAATGCCATTACTAAACTCGTGGTATCACACAGATGTTAATTCTGTACAAAGAATTTATAAGCTGCGTAATGCTGTAAGCAAACATATTAGCCCCAAAAAGTAAGTCTTAAGTCTTACCGCCAGCTGTTATTTTTATGTATGTTTACAATTAATATTACTATAAATAACATCAGTTTTAGCTACAGAACTGGAGCAGCTTATATATTTCATTCCCAAAGGCTGCTTACCTACAATACACATTTGTCTTATGTACACTTTTAGGATACTGTTCTAATGTTCTTATTGTGCCCAAAATGTCAGTAATTATGGACATATAATAATGAATAATACTATGTGTTTTTGTCTGCTTTAATACGGAGTATATGAGAAAATGTCATGGTGCGAAAGTGGAATCTTTAGCTGCTGGAAACTATTTGGATCACAAAGTATGTACTGGAGGAAAATGTTACAAATTAAGCTTCTGAGTAAATTTCAAAACAATAAATTCCTTTCACACCATGACGCTTTCAGACAGCGACAAATTATTGCCGCATTATTCGATCTGGTTGTCTGCATTTTGTCTCTTGTAGTTTTGCCAAATACTGTTCTTCTTCTGTCCAATCACATTTCGTTTTTACATTCTGACGCCGCTTAAATACGTGTCCATGTAACTGTTTATGAGGCCAGGCCATGAATTTCAACAAAACGCAATTTCCAAATCTTTAGTTCTAGGTATCTTCCCATTTCCATACTGCCCGAGGTAAATATCAATGCAATTCCTACAAAACACACACTCTCATCCATCTTCCACTGCATCTGACTACACAGGGAACACACACAAACTATCACAATGCATTTTTGTAGTCCTGTCCCAACCAACCAGATACAAATTGGGAGGCATGACTGATCATTCTTGCAAGCGTCTTACAACGAAATGAGAAAACCACTACTGTGGGGCCATTACTTCAATTCTAACAACCAAAATTTCACCGTAGTGTGAGAGAGTCATTGGAGGAACATCTGCCAAATATACAATTTTTAGGTACAATCCTCTGCAAAATTTGAAATTGGTCACATTAAATGATACAGTCTATCTGATGCTAATCATGAACCATTTCCTGAGGTGCACACTATCAAAAAGCTAGTCTCGCTCTAGGGACCAAATTCAGCTCCTGACAGGACCTAGTATTTTTGCTGTGGGTTAGGATATCAGTCTACAGCAGCCACCACTAGCATACATCCACGTTCACCCCACAACCCCTCTCTGACACACACACACACACACACACACACACACACACACACACACACACACACACACACAAGGAACAGATGTCCTAAATAAAAATGTGGTTACCACATAGGAAAATACCTAGCAGGGATCGATCAAATTATCACATGTGTCAGGTAAGGTGAGGACGAGAAAGGTATATCCGTGAGGAAGTTCCTGTTTACTTCTGTCTGCAGCAATACTGGATCAGCCGAGTCCATTCGATACTGAAACGCGCCTCTAATAGTCGACACATCCCTACGCCCGACCCCAGTTCTTATAGTAAACACTTCCAACTCCTATAAGTGGCAAAAGAGTAACGAAAAATGCAATCTAATACTGCAGTTGATAATAACAAAAAATTGGCAGAATGTGAGATATGCAACTTGAATGGACCACTAACAACGAAGTACATTCACTTTCAAAGTCACTTAGTACAACCCAAAATAAATTTATAAACAGTCGTCACGTAAGAACAAGCTTTTTCTGTGAAGTATTTAAGAAAGTCTTTACAACACACCACAAAAAAAGCTCTGTTCCACATGACGAGATATAAATTATTTTTGAACTGTGCAGAATACTTATTTCTCCCCCGAAATACTACACGAGACAGAAATGTACCTAGGTGCTGAACTGCCCGAAGAAGCAAACAGGTACAGAGACAGGTGGGGTGTCCTAGCGTGGGAAGCAGAGGGCGCCCGACCGCTAGACGACAGCCGAGCGCGGCACGAGTCCCTTCTGGTCTCCGCGGCAGCAGAGCAGCCAGCTGTCGTCGACATCCAGCACGACACGCAGACGCTCGCCCTCGTTGAAGGCGAGGTGGCCCGCATCAGACGGCAGCCGGTGGCACAGTGTCCGGACGAACCTGTCGGCGTGCAGTTATTCCTCTTAGTCTGTGTTACAAGTGTCGAGTTATACGCTAAAAGAAAAATGGAGGTCATATTACAGTAACAGAACAGGCAAGTCGGCAGAGCAGTTTCGATAACAGTTCTGCAATGTACCATTTGACCCTCGTCTCCCTCAAACGTAAGTTGCCTTTCTAAGGATTCTAGCAAAATGAGGTGCTGATAACCATAAAGGCCTAAATCACATTGTCATCAATTCTGAGACAGTAGCATGTATGTGTGCTCCTGACATCTGCTGATCTTACAGTGAAACAGTTTTATCTGCACTGTACGTCTACACTTATATATGAACATTCACACAAAGGTCTCTCATCAAATTCTCTCTCTCTCTCTCTCTGTGCGCGCGCGCGCGAGAGTGGGGCGGTGGCACGAACATCAGTTGTAATGAGTTCCTTTTTTGTATTTGTATTTGTGTGTGTGTGTGTGTGTGTGTGTGTGTGTAGTCACATAAAGGCAGGCTCCCATCATGGAATGTAAAAAGTATCCTGGTAGGAAACCCTGACAACCAGCACTATTTGAGATATGTACAAGAAGTAGAGGGCCTTAGGGTCTGTTCAGCATGTGCAGAGTAAAAGGTGACTGACAGTAAGGACCCCTGAAAATATAGGCAGAATTTGCACGGACATTGTGAGAAGTCTCCGCAAATCGGTAAGGAAGTTATCACGGCAGGTTGGTGAATCTCGTACATCATGTCATTGTCTACTAAAAGGTACGAAAGGACTGATGACCCTGTAGTTTGGTTCCTTTGCTCTCCAAACCAATCAACCAAAGATATGAAATCAGAAGCCTACTGTGAGAATGTGATGATATCTAGAGATCTTTGACTCTTTCTGTGCACAATTAACAGATGCTGTAAGCAGTATGCAGTATTCCAACAAGATGGAGCAACTGCTTACACACCCAACCAAAGTAAGGCCCTGTCTCCAACATGTTCTCTGAAGACAGACTTGTCAGGGGGCCCCGCACTTTGTGACATTTTTATTTATGGGTTACATTAAAAGCAAGTGTATGTTGACAGTCCTCACACAATAGACGATCTTTAACAGAACATTACTAGAGAAATTAACATCACACCTACAGAATTACAGAGTGATGCTGGTAACGCCACCACACGAAGGCGTGTCCTCAGCCAGCATCTCTTATAAACAGGCACCTACATGTTTTTATAATAGCACACAAGGAATGAAAAGCAGTTCATTATTACTTTGTTATTCTTTGTATACTAGAATGAAATTTTCACTCTGCACCTGAATGTGTGCCGATATGAAACTTCCTGGCAGATTAAAACTGTGTGCCGCACCAAGACTCGAACTCGGGACATTTGCCTTTTGCTGGCAAGTGCTCTACCACCCCACTGCAGTGTGAAATTTTCATTCTGGAAACGTCCCCCAGACTGTGGCTAAGCCATGTTGCCTCAATATCCTTTCTTCCAGGAGAGCTAGTTCTGCAAGGTTTGCAGGAGAGCTTCTGTGAAGTTTGGAAGGTAGGAGACGAGGTACTGGCGGAATTAAAGCTGTGAGGACGGGTCACGAGTCGTGCTTGGGTAGCTCAGTTGGTAGAGCATGTGCCCGTGAAAGGCAATAGCCCGAGTTCGAGTCTCGGTCTGGTACACAGTTTTAATCTGCCTATAAGTTTCATTTTTTGTATTATTTCAGTCTGGCCAATTTGAAGAGATAAGTGACAAACTTTTAGTTCTTGGCCACACTTTTTGTCATGTGATGTTGCCTTTGGTCAGACTGAAAAAGAGAAGTGTAAAGCTGAAACAGTTTTTTCACCTGATGTTTGTGTCCAGTTATACAGAAAGCAAGGCTAGCAAAACATTATACACTCTGTAAAATGGATGCTGAGAATTTCAGAACCTTTAAGAGTCTTACCGACCTCATTACCACACCAAAAGTAAATTACAAAGTAAATTTCACAAATTTTACAACAATGAAGTTTTCAACAGTTTGCCAGGAACTGTTTTCTAAACTAACCTATTCTTCACTGGAGTCACGGAAGGCCATTTTGCGCAAGTTATATCAAGTGAGGCCACCATTTGTCAAGTCCCCACAGTTTGGATATGCCTTGCAAAGTTTAGTGCCCAAATACATACACTCGTGGTCATTGCAGACTGTCGTGCCACACAAAGTGGCACTACACAAAACTGGTGCTAATAGCATAGGCACATAGCGAACACACACGACACAGATCTGTAGGTCCACGGTATTGGTGATAAGGTCCGAAAGACATGTGCTACAAAACGTCACTGTTTCCTGCGCAAGTACCGACATCAATATGGGATATGATCACCGTGCACACGTACACAGGCTGCACAACGGGTTGGCATTCTCTGGGTCAGGTGGTCGAGCAGCTGCTGGGGTATAGCCTCCCATTCTTGCACCAGTGCCTGTCGGAGCTCCTGAAGTGTCCCAGGGGTTTGAAGACGTGCAGCGATACATCGACCGACAACATCCCAGATGTGCTCGGTGGGGTTTAGGTCTGGAGAACAGGGAGGCCACTCCATTCATCTGATATCTTCTGTTTCAAGATACTCCTGCACGATGGCAGCTCGGTGGGGCCGTGCGTTATCATCCATCGGGAAGAAGGTGGGACCCACTGCACCCCTGAAAAGGCGGACATACTGGTGCAAAATGACGTCCTGATACACCTGACCTGTTACAGTTCCTCTGTCAAAGACATGCAGGGGTGTACGTGCACCAATCATAATCCCACCCCACACCATCAAACCACGACCTCCATACAGGTCCCTTTCAAGGACATTAAGGGGTCGGTATCTGGTTCCTGATTCACACCAGATGAAAACATGGCGAGAATCACTGTTCAGACTATGCCTGGACTCGTTCGTGAACCTGGGACCACTGTTCCAGTGAGCATGTACCGTGTTCTCGACACCAGGCTTTATGGGCTCTCCTGTGACCAGGAGTCAGTGGAATGCACCTTCCAGGTCTCCAGGCGAATAAACCGTGTCTGTTCAGTCATCTGTATACTGTGTGTCTGGAAACAACTGTTCCAGTTGCTGCGGTAAGGTCCCGAGAAAGGCTACCTGCAATACTCTGTGGCCGTCTGCGGGCACTGATGGTGAGATATCGGTCTTCTTGTGGTGTTGTACACTGTGGACGTCCCGTACTGTAGCGCCTGGACACGTTTCCTGTCTGCTGGAATCGTTGCCATAATCTTGAGATGACACTTCGTGGCACACGGAGGGCCCGTGCTACGACCTGCTGTGTTTGACCAGCCTCCAGTCGCCCTAGTATTCTACCGCTTATAGCTCATCAGTATGTGTTCTTTGAGCCATTTTTAACACACAGTCACCATCAGCATGTCCGAAAACTTCTACACACTTACACGCTGCACAGTAATCTGACATGCACCAACACACCTCTGCATCTGTGGACTGCTGCCAGCGCCACTGTGCGATGACTGCAGGTCAAATGCACCGCACGGTCATACCCCGAGGTGATTTAAACCCGCAAACTGGCCACCAGAGCGTTGTTTCACCCTGTATCAGCATTATCCTTAATTTATCAGCATGAGTGTAGATGGACAGCAAATATCAATCACGAAACACAAAGATGTAACAAAACTACTAGATTTCATGCCTTTGGCGGACAAACAGTTTTACCTGAACCTCAAGCCATGAGGATGATGAAGTGCCGGAATAGATCATAATTGTATATGTGGTGCTCAAAAATACAGGACGTTGAGACTTGGTTTAAAAAATCAAGTAAAACCTATTAGACTGGTGGTTTGGCTTTATGGTTCTCAGTATCTCAAATCTGAATCTAGTAATCATGGAAGTGAGCTTTTTTTTTTTTTCTTTTAAAATAAGTACTACATAGACACTGTTCTGTAACAGAAATAAATTTTGAAATCTCTGAAGGAGGAAATGGGAGGTGTAGGATTAAACTGAGACCTCCACCTGTACTGTACTAAACATCTTTATCCGCACTGAACTGAACATCTTTTCCTGCATAATTTCAATTCACATCAGTGACTGTTCAACATATCTACAGAAGATTGAATTTTTCATCTCCACCTGAATATAGGCTGCTGCTAACTTTTCCAAACAGATACTTTTACGTTAATTGCACTGGCATATATGTGTTAAACATAACATAATCCAGACTAATCATGACTCATTATCACATACTATTAGTAAGAGATTTAAAAAATTGCAGAAACTTTTAAATTTGGTCAATAACTCATTCTACATATTAGATATAATGTTCCCTTCTGATTATGACTTTCGCTAATCACAAAAAATATATTTATAAATGATAATATGTGTGTGCATGGGCCACGTTAAATTAATTAATTTATTTTGGCTATTGTGGCTTTCCCAAGTAACAACTTACAATTGGAAAATTAAAATTTAATTTTAGGAATGAAGTCATTCTCAAACTGTTTTGTAAAAGAAATTATTTGAAAAAGTTTTACCACTTCCTGCCTATTTCTAATGTCGCATGCACTGCGATAAACAAGCGTGCAATATTTACACGAATTTCCTAGGAATTACTATAGGAAGTAATATGTTGAGCAAGTGAATACGTACTTAAAAACCTATTTGACATAATGTTGTTATTTTAGTGAACTGCTAACTACTTTTATATGGATGACAAGGAATCCTATTTTTTATGAAGCTGACACGAAATAGATAGATACAGTTTACATGAGGATGATGTCCTTTTTAACAAATGTTTGTGCATTGATGCACTTCATGGAGTGGTAGGAAGTGGTGAAACTTTAAAAAAAAATAATAATTATTCTGAGAAAGAAAGAAAAATTGAGAACAGAATGTATCACTAAAATAGGGCTACTTTTTAATAATTGTATGTAATTATAGCTGTTAGTTGACAACAGCACAATAGTCCAAATGGCAATTGTAAATACTCGCTTTGTCAGAAAAGTTCTGGGACAAGTTTTTTTAAAAACAGAAAATCCTTACTCCTACTGAAGTAGTCTCCGGGCTATCTATATACTGTTGCCAATGTTTTTGGAGCAAGCAGGGAAATTTTCAACTGGGATACTTGTAAGCTCATTTGTCACAGCCCGATGGATGTCTGTGATATCTCAATTAAGCTTTCGGTTGCCTTTTCACTTGCAGAAACTAGAAAAAAATCGAAATGGGAGAGGTCCGGGAAATATGGCAGATGTGGGATGGCAATAAGAGATAACAGATGACGTGATATGGGGTCTTGCATTGTCACGCAGTAAGTACCAGCCCTGAGAATGCCACAAGTAAACATTTCAAGATTTCGATGTAAAGAGTTTGGTTCACTGTTCAACCTAGAGGAACATACTTGTAGTGAACTAATCGTTTACTATCAAAGAATGTGATCAACACCGTCTTTCCTCGAAGGTTGTCGTCTGACTTATTTTTAAGGCTGGTGATCCAAGACCCCACCTTTCAACACTTTGAAGCTTCATGTGAAGGTCATGCTGGTAGCACCAATTTTCATCCCCATCAATAATCTTTGACAGAAATTCTTCATCTTTCCTCTTCAGGGTGTCTACATGGACAAGGAAAAATAATTCCTGCATTTTTCCCGGTTGAAAATACACTTTCTCTTGGGTGAAAATACACTTTTTCCGTGTTAAGTGACAGTATATGTTTTCTCGGCACTTATCAATCCTTCTATGGTTTATGGTTTTATACACCGGCTTAGAATTTCCCGGCACTTTAGAAAATGAAACTCGGGGGGGAAAAAAACACGTTTTGGAAAGATCTTTGATGTGTAGCAACATATACACTGCATATTTCCGTGTTACGAAGGTATAAGTTCGAATTCCACCAAACACCGCATGTTACTTTCCGAAGCATTAAAATCGAGATTGCAACGCGCTTTTGTAAGCCAGTCACAGCTCATGTCACCTGATCTCACCAGCTGATGACAGCATTTGACACTGATGTAGTCAGCCAATAGCAAGATCACTCTTAACTAGCGCGAACACACAAATAAGAAAAATTAATGGCTTAAATTAATGTACAATTGTTGCTACAAGAAAAGCAAGGCTATCACATATAATATTGGTCTCTAAGATTAATAAGCTGCAAAAGAAGCTAAGCTTCCACATATATTGTTGATCTTTGCGCGTCACACATCACATAAATGTGCCTGTAAAATTTTTTAATAACGACGTGAATGTCTGGTCTTCTGGGCTCGAAATTCTTCATATGGTCGTCCACAAAGAGTTGATTTTTAAATGAGAGTCAAACGCTCTGTGTTTTAAGAAATTCGTCGTACACTCTCTCACATAGTTTATCTTACATAAAAGGAAATTTACTTTTAAAGTAATGCTTTTCAAAGCAATATTTGCAATATTTTTCCGTGACCTATTAGAAAGGAACGTTTCAGCAGTTGCCAGAGAGCGCCAGATAACAGGAGTCACTGCTTTTGCACTTCTACGACGACGCAGAAAGCCTGCATGTTCGTACGTGTGAAACATTAAAAGATCTTGCATTAAAACGAATCTAATGTAAAAAACTGTCACGTCACGCTCATCGGAGGCAATTTGTTGTTAAGAAGCACTGCACAGTCCTCCTAAAGCCTTTGACACACTTTGCTGTTGGCAGACGCTTGTATGAGCACTGTGTTTTGTTGTCGTATATGGTGCATTTTCTTTGCGACTCAAGTTTAATTTTCGTTTTTTTCCTCTCGTTCATGTTTTGTTGCTGCAGTATTATTCTGCAGAAGCGGGATACAGTAATTTTTTTTGTTAGAGTATTGGTTCTTACCAGTCAAAATCACAAAAATTTAACTGAAAACTAAAACAATGAAAAATTCCCGGAACTCAAAAAGATTCCCGGGTTTTTCCCGGTT
Organism: Schistocerca cancellata; assembly: GCF_023864275.1. Lineage (NCBI taxonomy): Eukaryota > Metazoa > Arthropoda > Insecta > Orthoptera > Acrididae > Schistocerca > Schistocerca cancellata. Next base: position 159,476,326 of record NC_064637.1, read on the forward strand.
TTCTCCCGGATGAAAAAATTCCCGGCTTTTTCCCGGATCTCCCGGGTCGTAGACACCCTGCTCTTTCTGTTCGTCAGTGTTCGAGGGACAAATTTTGCATTACGTTTCCGTTTCCCTAAATCTTCGTGTAAAATCTTATGACACACATCACGATCAAATTAAGTTTTTCTGATACCACATGCACAGTTACATAGCGGTCTCCTCGAAATAGCTGCCTTACACGGTCCGTGTTTGCATTAGTATGTGCTGCACACGGGCAACCAGCTGTGAAATTGTCTTGCACTGAATCTCTGCTTCACGGAACCCTCTTTGCTACTTGTAAACACAAATTCTTGAAAGTGTTTCACCTGCATATGCTTGGCCAATCATTGGCCACGTTTCACTACCGATTTTCCCGAATTTAATTCAAAACTTAATGTTCACTCTTTGTTCATAAACAGAATCCACTGAGTCACCATAAGTGATGAGCCAAGAACCCAACCAGTGTGTTGCTAAACACAGCCCTGCCACCTAATGAATTTGCACAGAAATATGGCCAAGGTTATTTTGAGGGCGCTCTCATACCAGATAACATACAAGCAACATTTGTTCCTTTCCAGTATTGTGAACTCAGAAATAAAACAAAAAAAGTTTTCTGGAACTTTTTTGACAAAAGGAGTATATCAATTTAACAACAACAGAGACAGAACATATTATTTCCAAAATGCTGTAAGACTATGGGTGCAAGTTAACATAAAATAATATATTTACAATTTTCACACATAAAATGTATATAGTTCATGGAGTGCTGTTATTTACCTCAACTGTTGTCCAATGTTAGCATGTGTTAATGGGTTCCTTTGTAAACACAGGAGTGAGGTCTACTGCAAAAATAATTTCAGAAAAAAATTGAATGAAGCAAAACATGCAGCAACCAAAATAAAGAAACAAATAAATTGAAACAGCCGATCACAACATGTACAGAACACAAAGCACAGAAACAGATATACACACTGCACAAAAGAGTTAATATGATTACATGCTTGTCTGTAAAATAAAAAGCTTCATCTATAAGCAACTGAAATAAAAATAAACTGTGAATCATAGAGCATTGCCGATATGCTATCTTCAATATCTGCAGCCACAATGAACATACATATCCTCTCGATAATCTTTAGCAGAGCAAACTAAGCAATTGGCACACTGATGCTGCGTATGTCATTCCGTCACATACAGGGTGTACATAAAGTCCGCGAACACTTTCAACTATTTACTGCACAAGAACTAAACACTGTACAGATGTCATAAATATTGCACTTTGAAAAGAAACTCTGAAAGCTGTTTTTACAAACATTCGATGTGCACGACACACCAATTTCTTTGGAGTCCTTACGAATGTCTCTCGTACGTGCTCCACATTTACTTCACTCACACTGGGACGTCCACTTCTCTTTGCCGGGCACAAGAAACCCGTCATAATGAATTTGTTGTGCCTGTGGTAAATGGCCTTCCTCGTTGGTGGCTTCTTATCGTACTCAGTTCTAAAGATCCGTAGAACAGCTGTAGCACACTTGTTTTTGTCGAACTCCAACACGCAGAAAGCTCGCTCCGCATCTGAACTCTCCATGTTTGTGACTAGCACTAACTATCGGCAAATTACCAAACAATGCTGTGGCAGTACACATGGGGGTGGGGGTTGAAGGGAACTTTCAGGAAAAATGTCATATGTATGATATCTGTACAATGTTTGCTTCTTGTGCAATAAATAATTGGAACCGTTCCCGGACTTTATGTACACCCCATATTAGTGGCCAGAATCTGCAAAATCAGATTTGAGGTAATGGTGAACAGCATACAAAGACTTTTTTTCAGCAGATTGTGGGCAAAATGTGGAAAATGGGTAACAACAAAGAAAATACTATAAAAGTGTCAGTAGTTCATCAACAAACGAACACAGTGATAACTGATTTTATTCAACATACAGAAATGGGAAGGCGCCAATGTTTTTCCTCGTATGGTCGGTGAGAACTTACAGCGAGGCCCGAGGCAGATGCTTCGCAACAGTTCTTACGAGGTGCCATTCCTGCAACTAGCTGTGCATCAAAACACAGCACAACGTCCGACAACATTATACGATAAATATCGTAAAACAGACACTGAAATGATATACCTCTTACGACAAGTCTGTACAGAGAAAGCTGTTAGCTCTCCCTGTCAAGTTTTGGGTGGAATAAGGCATTTGACAAGACACCAGAAGGTAGTTGACATTCTCGACTCTCCAGAATTACACCGACACTGGGCCACAATGTGTGTCACTCACAAGAAGTGATAAATTCAGACTGACACCTGTGTTAGTCCTTATTATTGTACTATATGACACAGATGTGCATCATAAACCTTCAATGAACGTAATGGCTAGCCTGATCACCTGACAAGTTTATACACCTTTTTTGGTAAGTGATAACCAGACATGGTTTTTATGTACTTGGCAACAATCTGAAAGAATTGAGAAACGGAATGAAGAGGAGGGGAGGGGGGGGGGGGGGTTACAGGTGTCGCAAATGAATAAGTGAAAGGCATACTCATTGCCTTTTCCAACCGTAGAGCTGTGGCCTACGAGATGATCGTGTCAACTAAATGAACGGTAATCGTATGACTTTCCCAGCCTCCTGTTTTACACGAGAGTATCGCTCTTACAGCCCTTCTGGCAAGTTGCAAGGGAGACTCGGAAAAACTGCACAAGGAGTTTACAGCACACTTGGCACAGAAAATGCCTTTAGGATAAATGAAGTAAATCAAAGGCGATAAAGAGTAGCAAAATAACTGGAAGTTTTACCTACGAAGTCTGATCACACGAGATGGCCGATGCGAGGAAGACATTGGCAGTAAACACACACACGCAAAGAAAGATTTCTTCAGTATGAGAGCCCTACCAATGTCATATACAGACATGTAACAGAGGGAGAATTCCTGAAGATGTAGGTCTGGAGCAGAGAACTATACGGAAATGAAATGCGAGCCATCGAAAATCTGCGGGAGAATCTGAAATATGAAGATATGAAAAAATAAGAAATTAAGTGTACTCGAAAAGTATGAAATGATGTAATATGAAGAATAGGTGAGGAAAGAAGTCAATGGAAGATCTTTACTAGAAGAAGAGCTGGGCTACTTAGACTTCCACTGGTTCCAATAGTTGACTCAGTATGAAAATGGCAAAAAATTGTAGCAGCAGACGAAGAGTGCAAATTATATGAAATATTGGGTGCAGTAACCGTGGAGGGGAGGAAAGATTAGCACAAGGTAAGATGAGGTGGATGACTGAAATAAAGCAGTCAAAATACTTAACAGGAATCCAAATCATTCCAGCACTTCCCTAAACACTCTCCACACTACCCTGAGCATTCCTGTCAGCCCCCCCCCCCCCCCCCCCCCAATCTGACTTTAGAGGGAACAGTTTGAGCCAATGATAACTATGCAGTTTTAGAATAAATTTTTCATTCTGCAGTAGAGAGTGTACTAATACAAAACTTCCCGGCAGATTAAAATTGTCCGCCGTACCGGGACTCGAACCCAGGATGCTTGCAATATCCTTTCTTCCGGGAGTGCTAGTATGACAAGTTTCGCAGGAGAACTGTTGAGGAGTCTGTTAGGTGGGGACACAAGTCACTAGTGGAAGTAAAGCTGGGAGGACAGGTCGTGAGTCGTGCTCGGATAGCTTAGTCAGTACTGCACACAAAAGGCGAAGGGCCTGGTTCAGAGTCCCAGTACAAAATGCCTTAGCGTATCCGAGCCTACTCCCAATAACTGCACCTTTCCCCGAAATCGTCAATTACTTTAGAACAGATGCTGGATATCCTGACACAGTTGGAAGCAGGCACTTGTAACTTAGTGCTGGCTCCAATGACTTTTGTGGCAAATACCTTGGGTAAAATGTTTTCAGTAAACTTGCTGTACAAAATTCAGATAAAATCCCAAACTTTCTATGATTATCTCCATTATCTTCGTCAGGGGCTCTGTATGACTACTGTGAAACTGGTGAGGCATCCACCTTTATACCAGAAGGACAGCATCTGATCAGTTGGATTGCATCAAAAAGACAACACGGAAATGGCGCATACTGAGCAGGTGCCCTCTACATCTTCAGATTATGTTTGCGCAATCTATCCAATGTCACTAGCAACGCCATCATTCGCATCGGGTAGCTAAGTGCATAATCGATGTCTCTATTGAAGTTTTTATCACAGTCCAATTTTACAGTCTGAGGTAGAAAGTTCAATAGTTTAATTTTGGACTAAGTGATTAAAATTTCAATAGAAACACCAGTTACACACGTAGCAGTGCAGGGAAGTGTGTACTTGATAAAGAGTACAGAAGAAAACTTGTTGTAGTTTATCACCTGATACAAACGATACCACTGTGAGTGACGTTGGGTAGAGTGCACAAACCTAATCTGTGAACATAAACACTGCTTCGGTACAAGCCATTTCCGTGATGTCATTGTGACATAATATTGCCAATTAGATGCTGCCCTTTTGGCACGAAAGTGAGAATCTTGCCCGTTTCAAGCAGTAAGACATATCTCCCGACTATGACGATGAAAGTAGTCATCAAAAGATCAAGATTTTATCCAAATTTGACATGCAAGATTACCGAGAACTTTTTATCCGTAACTTACCACTGCTTACTTTGCGAAGTCTGAAAACTTTGTTCCCTAATGTATGGTTTTTCATTAAACACGGATATTTATATCAACAACAAATGATCGAACTTTACTTTTTTGTACCAATTTACACCACTGACAATTCATTTACCGTCAGTAAAACTGTGTATTGACCCCAAACAAATTGTAGCTGTCAATCTTTTATATACTACATTATTCATGTGTAATATCACCAACACAAGTTACTGTTATACTATATTATCAATGTGTATACATCATTAATACAAGTTTCTGTAACTTTTTGCTTAATTTAAAGAGGAGTGACTAATGTATGCATGATGGAAAACAAAATCATTAACAGTAAACATTTAATAATGTTGGAAGACGTTGCAGAAAAGAAGCAACGATTCCCATAAATTGCTGGATGCCAACCACAACTAAACAAAAAATGAAGTTGCTATTATATTATCTTCAGAGTCGACAAACCTGTTTCAAGCTTGGTAAACTCAACATAAACAGACTTTATGCGAATGATTTTAAGTGCGTCAGATAAAAACTTATCACGTGCAACAAAAATGCGAAGCAACTCCCAGGTGTATCTTCCATACATGAAATAGAAATGTATGTGAACACATAATTTTATACAATTTGGTCACTGAAAGATTTTCCGCCTGCTATATGAACAAATGAAGCACAGGACAAATTACTGTTAAGAGACTACTGTGTGTCCTGTTAAAGGTCTCATTCTACCTTCACAAGTCTTTACTGAAACAAAACATGAAAGCCTTAACAATGTTAACTGACTTAACCTTTAAAATAGTTGCTAACATTTTCTAAACCACTTTCTCCCTTTTTCCCCCTACTGTATTGTTCTTCCAGCCAAACACGCTTTTGGTCATTCACACTGTCCTTCATAAATATCTGATGTTACAAGCAGGTGTAACCTGACTCAAATCTCATATTGCACAGCAGTACTCAAATGTAAGCTGGAAAATCGATTTGTAAGCAAGCTCTTCTCACACACAAACTGCAGTTTCCTAGTAACCTACTTACAAACTGCTACTTAACCTGTAACTATAGCTGTGCCTCGTAAGGGAACCACGAGCTTTTACTCAGCATGTGAAGGATACCAGTATCAACATCGGTACGACGTACTACTGTCATGCATCGCGGGTTCTCTGGAACTTGGAGACGAGCGTGCTTTTTTTCAGCAGGGCACGGTTTTGTTCTTTAGTTCGACAATGTACAAACACTAGCAATCACATGTCAATACGCAAAGAGAGTCCTCGTTCAGGTTTTGTGCAGAATAGTTTTGTGCCAAAACTATTTGAACTGCTTCCTTAGGTGATGAATTATGAGAGTGGTAGTATTACATCAGTTGGTAGGAAAAAATGTGTGTAATGATTCAGTTTATTCGTGGAAGGTGTGCAACTTTGCTTCCCCGTTTTTTCTCCCAACATTTGAGGCTTTAACGAAACAAATTGGTTACACACGTATCATTCAAAGTATTTTCCATAACTGGCCACTACTTTCTCCCATCTATCAGGCACTGTACGAATCCTGTGTTGAAAAAATTGTTCAACTTTTGAAGTGCTCCACGAATCAATCCAATTTGTGACTTCTTCCCGAGATCAGAAGTGTTGGTCAGCCAGGCCATGCGCCATTGATCTAAACAGGTGATAGAGGGAGCAATGTCACAAGAGTATGGCAGCGGGGTAGGTTTTACCACTTTAATGTTTCCAAGTACGTTTTGACCTCTTTTGCAACGTGGAGTCAAGCACTGTTGTGCTGCAAAATCACTTTATCGTGCATCTCGCTGTATTGCGGCCATTTGTCTTTTAATGGTCTGCTCAAATGCATTAATTCTGTTTGATAACGAGCACCTGTGACTGTTTCACTTTGTTTTAACACCTCACAGTACAAGACGCCGAGCTGGTCCCACCAAATGCAGAGCACGATCTTGGAGCCGTGAATATTCAGTTTGGCCGTCGACATGGAACAGAGCAACTGTTCACAAACACCATTCAACGTCTCCTGGTTTCAGCTCACATGGGGCCCCAAGTTGCTTCTTTCTGAATCATGCCCATAGCCTTAGGACGTTTTGAAATGGCTTGCTGTGTCACTTCCACTAATCGTGCCAATTCTTCTCGAGTTTGACGGGAGTCTTCGCTCGGCAATGTCTCCAATTCTGCATCTTCGAAAACATTCTCTCCTCCACCGCTATGCCGGTCTACGATGTTAAAATCCCCGTTCTCGAAACGCTGAAACCATTCACGACACATTCATTCACTAACAGCGTCCTTACCATATGTACTTGAGAGCATTTGATTAGACTTGAATGCTGCTGTTTTTTTCACATTGAAACAAAACAGTAACACCTCCTGCAAATGATGAGAATTAGGCTCGTAAACTGACATTTTCAATCGAGAACAACTTTATGATGCAGACACAAATGACTAACGTTTGAATGAGGTTATGTTGACCGAGGTCCGAGCTAACGATGTCAATACCAGCGGAGGAAGCAGTTCTGTCATTCTTAGTCGGTCTCTTCCGTAGGTGCAAGACATTATTTGAAGAGTTGTAAAAAGGCTGCTGTGGAATGTTGCAAGGTAAATGATTACTTTATACAGCAATGGCAAACTTCACTCTGAAAGTGGAATACATTCGCTTAATATGTGCATGGTTGGGTCTAGGCACTGTTAGAAGTGTGGTATTTGCATGAAGTAAAATGATATGCACTACTATCCTTCCAAAGCAAAATTTTTACACCTTTAAGAAACTTAGAGATTTGTAAAGTAAAGAGAGAGATTTTCGTATTAGGTAAGATGGTCAGATCCCACATCCACGCTTGACCACTGAAAATTTAAATACCGAGGAAGGAAGACATTACAAACACAATTGTTCATATATTCAGAAAGGCCCCAACGTCCACAAAGAGATCAATTATCGGGGTTAAAAAGTCAAGAGTGCCGTGTGAGTAATGATATCTGACATTCTCATATTTGTGTTTAAAAAGAATACATCTGCCTATGTTAAAATTAAATGGTGACTGACTAAAATGAAACCTAAATTAATGTCAATATCAGCACACAGCCATGTAACACCACTGTAACATCTCACTTTCCATGTTGATCACACTTATCCATTACTCATTGTCATGAAATTGGAGTTTAGACTGCTTTTCTTATTTAAACTAACAGTGCTGGAAAATCTGAAGCACGAGTTACAGACCCAATGACCATTCCAATTGGCATTATTACCCTATGTTATTACTAAGACCAAAGCTGTGAGTAATGAATCACCTACCTGTACACATCCATCTCATTGACAACTTTACTTTGCTCTAGAATGAGATCTAGCTGCCTGTCTTCATATAAGGTTGATATTCTTCAAGATTTCTGCCCTTATTTTCTCTCAAGTTAACACTTCTCGAAACAACTGAGTTACCCGTCAAGTGTCAGACTGCCAATAGGTGAAGACACAGGTATCTCTAGCAAAAAGTTGTGTGTCTTCTGAGATAAGGCAGTGAGGGAGTCTTTTGTATGTCTCGGACCCTAATGTAAGTATCAAAATTTCCAGAGATGAGTCAGAGAAGACTTCTGCTCGTAACACAGTCTCACCAGGGTCCACGACAGTTTTGCAACTGAGCAAATTTTTGCTATTTTTGGCTGGAGTGCCCTACCACTACCATCTTAAAGTCCCAATTTGGCACTATCATACTTCCATCTTTTTACACTATGTACACTATGTACTCAACATTTTCCAGGCTCAGATGCAGACCTCAAAGGTGTACGACAATGGCTAGTTGCTGGTTCAGGTTTTTATGAGAACAGCATGCAGGACTTTTTCATACCTGACCAAAGTGCGTAGCAAATAGTGCTGGTTGCGTGAAAAAATGATAATTCTGTGGTTGTAATATTGCTCTAGTTAACTATATAAGAGTGCTTTGTGTTGTGGTTTCCCTCTTATTAAATGAGGAATCAAGAAATATATTACAACCCCATACAAATAGCAGAGGCGAAATCAGACTAATTTAAGCAGTCATTCCTCCTGCACTCCATATGCCAACGGGTAACGCTTGCCGTGCATGTCACTGTGGTTTGCACAGTACACAGCTTATTTTGGCCAGCCTACAGCGAAGCCTCACCGTGGAGAGGTGGAGGCGCCCGTGGCCCCCGTGCCCGCCGTCCTCCCCGCAGACACCGACACGGGCCGCCTCTGCTGCTGGCGGGTGCCCCCGCCCCGCACCGCCCCGGTCTGCCCGTACGGCAGACTGCTCGGCCGGGAAGCGGGCGCACCGGAGGAGACGCGGTCCACCCTGCTGGGCCGCGGGATCCCGCGCTTACCGGCCCCCGCGACAGTGCCGTTCTCGGTGGCTTCCGCCGGCGCCGGCGGAGATGTCTTTGCGGAAACTGGTGTAGAAGGTGGCGCAGAGACCCGCCTCGAAGATGCCGGTGTTACAGATGAAGAGCGCCTCGTCACTATGCCTGTATAAGAATGACAGTGTCAGTAACAGTATCGAAAGAAAAATTAAATTTAGTAGGAAGACGATTGTTTTCTCAGCCACATTGCTCGTACGAGGCCCGGAAGATCAAGAAATTCATATTCTCTAGGATATCCATACATACGTTCTACTCGAGAACGTGCTCCGAGATAATGTCGGTTTCCAGGAAAAGCCGAAAATAAAAACTCTTAACATGTGGACTGAACTGAAGCAGGAACAGCACAGGAAACGAATGCAGTAATACTGGGCTAAAATTAAGGCCCAGTCAAAGGGAAAAGGAGAAGTGCATGTAAAATACCGTGCTCCAGAGATGGTCAATATGAAAAGGAGAAGAACTAATTGAGAAACTGCCAAAAATTGCAAGCGGACAACTTGAGGATCTGTAATTCCAAGTATATGCTGAAAGAAAAAATGAAACTGTGGGATAGAAAATCAAGTGAATTGGCTTAACAGAGAAGAGGCAACTGGGCCCAACATGATAACCCAATGATTATATATGGACTATGTGAAATAACTTCTTGATCTTTTAGCAGCAGTTAATCATTCATCCCCAGGTGGACCAAGTGTTCCTAGCAACTGGAAAAATGAGCAATCATTCTTGATTTCAAGAAAGACCATTGCACATACGCATACAACTACAGGCCCATACCACTGATCTCAATCCATCGCGTAAGTCTGTAACACGTTTTATGTTTACCTATTATGAGCCCTCTGGTTAACGAAAAATTTCTCTGTGTTAATCAAAATGGATGTTACAAACAATGATTGATTGACATGCAGCTCACTCTGTTCGTCTGCGAGTCCCAGAGGGTAGTAGATACTGGTGTCCAGATCAAAGCCATGTTCCTTGACTTCTGTAAGCCATTTGATTATGTTCCACACAGTCATTTAATGAACAAAATACGAGCACACGGAATATATTGGCAGTTTTGTGATTAGACTGAAGAGGTGCTATCAAATAGAAATTCACAGATGATGCTGTTGTATACAAAAAAACTGCAGTATTAGAATACTGTGCTGCAATGAAAGAAGACCTTTGTAGGAGTGATGATTGGGAGTTGACCCTCAACATAAAGAAATGTAACATACTGAGCATAAATAGGTGGAAACTGTACGATTACACGATTGCTGCACAATCACTGGAAGCAGCCACATCCATTAAACATCTGTACTGAATATTTGTGTACTGAACAATTCAAAGTGGAATGACCACATAAAACTAATCATACCAAAGATGAGTGCCAGGCATCTTGTGATTTGAACTATGTTTCGCCCAAAATTTTCACTTTCGTCTGTCAGCTATTCTTTCTTTAAAAACCTTGTACTCTAAAATGGCTCAGAAGCAGACTACTCTTTGGAAGAAGGTAACTCAGAAAAACCCTCATTCGACAGCTAATTTAATGTCACACTCTGTCCGGGACACTTATTGAGCACAATTGATGCAGGAAATGGGGAAGATTCCAAGTAGAGCATAAAGTTTCATCACAGCTTATTTTATTAAGTGTGAAAGCATCACAGAATGTCCGTCCAGCTTCAGTGGGTGACACTACAAGGTCATCACTCTGTAGTTTACTATTTAGAATTCCAGGACTGTACATTTCTAGAAAGTCAACCAGTATATCACTTCCTCCTAAGTATGTCTCCTGGAGAGACCAGAAAGCGAAAATCAGAGACACTCAGAATTTGCAAGGAGGCTTACCAACAATTGATCCTCCTGAGGTTGATTCGCAACTAGAACAGGAAATGGGTAAGTGACAGAGGCACACAAATTACCCTCTGCCACACACAACAAGATGGTTTATGTAATACAGCTGTAGAAAGCAGAGGAAATTATACCCAGCTGTTAAAACTGTTTGTTCCTTCCTCACGGAGGAAAGGATGGGGGATCAGGGAAGGTCGGACAGACAGAATTGGGGTGACGAAAGACAGCGGTCTCCTCTCGTGCTCCCTGCAGGTGGATCGCGCGCAGCCTGCGGTCTGACGGGCCTGCTCCTTTCTCCCTAACCTGAAATTTCTTGCCAGATTAACCCTTTCTCGGCAACAGACGAACTCTTTGCTTTCCGTGCTGAGGCCGACACGTTTCGGCTGATCCGCTCGCCAAATTCTGGTGCCCGTGCAGAGAGATGGCATTCTGTCTATTAGGTGAAAAAAAATCTGATTTTTGAGCATCTTGTAATTGATATTTTTACTCAATAAAGAACTCAGTTTCTTTTCATTATCCATCATACATACTGTGCTGCATCAAATTAAGTAAAACACTGCACAAAATTTTAAACAGAGTGTGCAAACTATATGTACGGTTTATCTTAGCCAACACATTCCAGCAAATGAAATGTAGGTAAGGTGCCAAAATTTTATTTAAAATTGAGAGCAGAAGGGTATCTCACTTTGTTCTCAAGTTATTGGGTTTTATTTACGACGGACAGTCAGGTGCGACACACCCAGTTCTGTTCGGAAACTATTAGGTGCAAAAATGTGTGCCCTGAAATGAGGGACATCCTACCCACAATACTTTCCAACCCTCCTGAAGTAGTATTCCATCACCCACCCAGCCTCCACGACATCTTATCCCGTCCAAATGTCACTCCTACTTCCAAGCCCTTGCCACAAGGATCATATCCCTGTGGAAGACCCAGGTGCAAAACCTGCCCAATCCACCCTCCCAGCACTTCCTATTCCAGTCCCGTCACAGGTTTATCCTATCCCGTCGGGGGCTGGGCCACCTGTGAAAGCAGTCACGTCACCTACCAGCTCTGCTGCAATTACTGCACAGCTTTTTATATTAGTACGACTATCAGGATGGACAGACACCGTTAAACTGTTGTCGAGAGCAAAGTAGACCACCCTCTGGCACAACTTAACACACTCGATTTCAATGGCTGCTTCACTACCCGAGCCATCTGGACCTTTCACTGCACACCAGCTTTTCTGAACTTCACAGATGCGAGTTATCCTTACAACACATTCTCCGCTCCCGTAATCGTCCTGGCCTCGGCCTGTGGTAATAAGGTATCGTACTGTCCCCACATCCTCCACCCAAAACTTTTCACCCTCTATGTTCTATCATCTCCTCCCCCATTTCAGTTTCCCACCCTGTTTATTTGCAGCCCTCTGTTCTTTCCTTGCTCCTCTCCTTTTGTCCCTTTTCCCCCCACCTCCCTGACGCCGTGCCCGTCGGAGTCTAGTTCCCGCACACTCCACCGGGCAGTGTTCGTCTCTCTCCCTACCCGTACCAATACTACCCCTTCCCCTTCCCCTTCCCCTTCCCCACCCCCTCCAGACTGCCCACGTGACGTCACATTCCGGCCCGAGATACCGGAGTCGGCGGTCGTGTGTGTCCGAGGTGTGCTCCATCGTGTGTACGTCTCTCTTTACTGACGAAGGCTGTGGCTGAAAGCTACACGTGAGTGTCTTTTAATCGTGCCTCAATGTGTCTTCTTTATGGAACAGTTACTTTCAAATACAGTGAATGAACCTGATGTTCAAGAAAAGAAAGAAAGCAAAAGAACCTGTAATGTATTTGAGACAGTTTATTTTGGAAAATAAATTTCAAGCTGTCACAATTTCCTGCCGTACCCAGTGACGGAGACCACAATGTACAAAGTTATTAAATCTCGAGGCAGTCGGCAAGAGCACGAGACAGATTTGTGCGAGAAGGAGCGACATACCATTGGGAACCCTGGCAGCGGCCGGCGACAGCACGGGGATGCCGGACGGCTGCTGGCGGGTGGGCGAGGCGACGGGCCTCGGGATGCGGCTGCCCGCACCGGCACGGCCCCCGGGAGAGGCGGCCGGACCCCCACTGCTGCTGCTGTGGTTAGAAGACACGCACGACGGGCTGCTTTCCGAAGGTGAGGTGGTTTTGCTGCTGCCCCCAGATTGTGGGGACAGAGACGGTTCCTGTAAAAACACCCGAGTAACACGTGCATAACACTCTTACTCTGTTCCACTGACCTGTTAACATCCAATAATTCAGGAACCGTTCAAAATAGGAACACACTACTCTTCACAAGTGACTGCAAGCAGAGGGAGATTACATTACTGAGTGACGAATCTATGGAAACAGTAACTGCTGTAAAATATCCATCTGGAGCAACTTGTGTGGAGCGATCAAATAAAACTAGTTGGGGAAAAAGGAGATGCCGGGCTGATATTCATTGGGAGAACCTTAACAAAATGTAAGTCACCCACAAAAGAAATGACTAGTGTAACACTTGTCCAGTCAACACTTACAAGGTCGGATTAATTCCATTCTATCTCGGAACAACAACAAAACTAATCCAACCGATACGGATGATTCAGAAAAAAATTGACCAGGTGTGAATAAGACTCGCTCACTGAGGGTTCCGTACAGACTTTAATGATGTATACAGACAGTTCATCCATTCCAAGAATCGAGAGTCAATGATTTTTGCCGATTATCGACACTGATGTTTGCAAGATATTGGTCCCAGTAATTCCGAGGCTTTTGAGAATGTTTTAATTTCAAGACTGAAGTCTGACAACACATGCCAATAAAATTTTTGTGTGGATGTGATAATAAATTAACAATTTCAGATTTATTTTCTTTGGCTGGGTAGTGAAACCTCGTTTTTTTGCCAAATTTGATGATTCTAGGTCAACGTGAAGAGCCTTATACGTTTTCATGAGCGAGTTAATACTAAAAAATCTAACATACCTAGCTGTACCTTTTGGTTGAATTGACTTGAAGCTAACCTTTAATATACCACAAAGGAGCCCGAAACCTTAGTATGTGACAAATTTCAACTTAATATGTCTACTTATTCCTGAGAAAAATGGGTCTTAGCAGATGGATGTAACCCCTCCCCCCCCCCTTCCCCTTGTGTGATACAACTAAAAATTAACAATTTTGGATTTTTTCCTTTGGCTGTGCTGTGAAACTTCACTTCTTAAACAAGTTTTTGATCAGCAAGTTTGTAAGAATCAGAATATGTGACAAATAGCCCTATCTTTGGACTGCCCTGACATAGAAGCTTCAATTTTTTACTCTGCCACGAGACTGTAAATCTTAGGAAGTGACAGACTTCAACTGCATACATCTACCCATTACTGAGAAAAAGGGTTTCTAACAGTCGGACAAATAAAGTGATCCAATGAGGGTTCTACTGTTATTGATTGAGGTACGAAAACCCAAAATAGAAGTAAATGTACGAATGGCATATTATTTTTTGTTCAACAGATTGTTTCCTATTTTGTTCATCACTTAGCTTCTTCACACAACTCATCGTGTTGGATGCGTTACTTTTCAAAAAAGTATAATAACTAGCACACGCATTAATGACATCAGATAACGAAAGCAATGTCAACCTGTACATGAATCAATGCAAAACACAGCTATGAAACAGTTGCAATCAGTGACATTAACAACTGTACAATCTGTGTTTACATGTTGACAGTACTTCTCCAGACAGTCACCCATTTGTCGTGCCGTTACACCAGCTTCTTTATCCTTTCATCAAAGAATGGCGCTGCCTGGTGCTTCAGCCAATTGTTGACAGCATAATTGAGTGCATCGCTGGTTGTGAAGATCGAGTAGTCAGCCAGGCCCTTATCTTTTGAAAGAGATGAAGATCGGTTGGTGCCAAGTCTGGATTGCAGTGAAGATGTTGAAGAATCTTCCAGCCAAAAGGAGTGCCTTTCCTTCATTTAATTCAAGTTATGAAGGAGAATGATTCCTTCTGTAATCATACACTGATGTTTGTTTCAGATTGACCTTCATATGCTTACTGTGACAGTCTTAAGAAACTCTGATGTCACAGTATTATCATTCATTTGTTATTAAATTCCTTTGTGATCCCAAAAAATGTATCTGCCATTCTGAGGTTTGGCAGTGTCTGGCTGAATTTTTCTGGGGCATTGGAAGAATACGAGCGCTTTCAATCTTTGGACTATTCCTTAGAGCATGTGTGCCACCCCAGTGTCCATTACGTTCAGAAATTCCTCAACCGCTTCACGTCAAATCTGAATAAATGTCAAGGCCAAACCCAGACTTGGTTTTTCTGATGATCAGGTTGAACATTTTGGTACTAACCATACACAAAACTTCTGTTAACCTAACCATTCTGTGACAACAATGAAGAGGCTTGTTGCTCAAATCTCAAGCACATCTTCAGATAATTTGGAAATTGTAAACTGATGATGTGTGCAGCACACAATTTCATCAACATGTTACACAAGTTCATCAGTCTCATCTTAATGTCTCTCTCTCAATGACTTTCACCACGCACATCTCTATGACCTGCTGAGAATTTTTCTGCACCACTCTCCCACAAAAACATCCCTTATAACCCCAACCGCACGACTGACAGAATCTCGGGGGCACCGTCTCCTCCCACTCGCAGGAAGTGAATAACAGAATGTACCTCTCAACTGGCGGGAGATGGAAAAGTGCCGTCCATTTCGATCGCTTGCTGCTTACACGACGACAATGAAACAGAGATCCGACAGACACAACATTGAATTCTCCTTTACCAATCACACACGTATTGGGTAACTACAAGCTTTTGTTTACTTTTAGCACCCAATCAGAAGTTAGTTTCTCAGTATCCCTCATACACAGATACGACGTCATCAATAACTGACCCGACAGCGAAGTTGCAGCCAGGCTGGGGTACCTTGTTACTAAGCAGCTCCCACTTCATCTGCAGCCGGCGGAACTTGCCCCCGGCGGCAGCCGGTTGCGGCGAAGAGCCCGCCGGCTGCCCGACTGCCCCGCGCTCTGCCGCCGCGGTCGCCGGCCGCGCGTCGGCTGTCGCCTTCTGTCCCCGCGTTGTCGGTGGCTGCTTCTCCTGTGGCTCCAAGCTGTCCGGCTCCGGTCGGGCCACGTTTTCGTCCACCTCTACACCGTCTGTATCTACGTCGGGGTCAGAGTCGTCTTCTGCTCCCAACCGGTCGAAGGCCTGTGTGATGTAGTGTTAGACGGATGTGATAAATGATTTTCAAACTATGGGGAAAAAAGAAAAAGGAGCTTCTGAGGCATTTTTGGTACAAGTCTTTTCAAAGAAACAATAGCTGACAGACAAAAGTAAAAAACACAGGTACATATCAAAATAGTCACTACAGGGCCTGTAGTCTTTAGGGGACAGAGTTTTTAACTAAAATTCTAAATCTATACTCTGCAAATATTCATCTACATCCATACTCATCAAACAACAATAAACTGAATGGCAGAAGCACATACTAGAAAGTTTTGAAATGTGGTTCTACAGAAAACTGCTGAAGATTAGATGGGTACATTTAATAACTAATAAGGAGGTACTGAATTACAATTGGAGGGACGGATCTCAACAGTACAATTTCACTATAGGAAGTGATCAGTCAGTAGGACACATCCCGAGATATTGAAGACACGTCAATTTGGTAATGGATGGAAGTGTGGTGGGGCAAAAATTGTACAGGAACACCAAGGCTCGAATAAAGTAAGCTGGCTCAAATGGGTGTAAAGCTTCAGTAGTTACGCAGAGCTATGTGGCTTGCGCAGGACAGATTAATGTGGAGAACTGCACCAGCACAATCTTTTGACTGAAGACAACAGAAATAGCAATATGTATCATTTGGAAGGTTTTTATATTATGCTGCTGGGGCTCTACATCTGAGGCAATGATGATACTAATGTAGGCTGTTGACAAGTTCTCTCTCTTCAATGCCTAAATGCACTTTCAGAATGTTTACACTCAGCACAAAAATGTAATTTCAAGTTATCTCACACAACAAACACAGCGTATGTTTCACTGAGAGCACAAAAATATTGCTTCATCTAAAGAACTGTCTCAATACTGTAGAGAAACCATACTCTCCAACAGAACTACTAGTCCCATGGCAGCACAGCAGAACTCCTGCTGGGTTTCAAAGGCATGTAGAGGGGCCGGGTGAAAAGCTGAACTTTACAACCTGTAACAGTACTTTCCGTTCAAACTGATACAAGCAGAAGTTACAATCACACTAAGGAAATGTACGTACCTGGAAGAGCCTCGAGCCCAGCTGGATTCCCGACCACCTCTTGCGAACAGTTGAAGCCAGGTCCGTGAGAGATGTGAGGCCATTTGGGGCGGCCGCTGTGTCTACACAGGAGCGAGGGCGCTGGGTGCTGTTCTCCCATGCCTGGAAATATCAACATATCAGGGCATCCAAAAGTGTTTGACAATTTGGGACCTAATTGTTTTGCTCTACATTTACATAACCACATAATAATAATAATAATAATAACAACAATAATAATTGCAGCAACAACAACAATTATTATTGTTGTTGTTACTGCTACTGGTGCTGCCATTCCCTCTGCTCTTCAAGCGTGGACACGTAAAAGATTTGACCAGAAAAGAGTAGACGCAAAGAGTCAGCGGATTTTGAAAAGCCAACTTAAAGGCTGCAGTGCCATTGAGGCAAGCAATACCTAGGCTGTACCCTGTTGGCAGAAACACTATAGGCATCATGAACTGGATACCAGTAAACCACAGACTCAAGGTGCTGGTAAAAGACCAGCACACATTGGCAGACTACCTAAAAGTGGGGTAAAAATTGGCTCTGATTGGAGTCGACAACAGGAAGATTCTTTAAGTACAGCAAAGCAAGACTCTATAGAGGAAACTACTCTCCACTGGCATACTGACAGCCTATGCGATAAATTGTCATGTGGGCAGTTTTTTGAGAAAACTGAAGGCAAAACATATGAAGAAAAGACCTGACCTAGGCAGATCAACTGAACACTAAAAAAGGAAAATTAAGGACTGACCTTTGTTACACAGGAACAAGCCATCAGAAGTAATGCACTGAATGCCATATTCATGAAACTGGCAGAAGAAAAGAGTGCAGATCCTGCAAAGAAGCTGAGGAATCAACGCACCACATCTAGAGCTGTTGCAACCACTCAGACTGATTGCAAGCAGAGTCAAAATGCTTTGGCATCATCACACAATCTTAGGAGGTTATGAGGAGTCTGTTCCATAGGTAACGTGATCCTAGCCTCACTAAAGGCATTGGGGTATAACACATTGGTACATAAAGATGTGACCAGTAGTAGGAAGACCAAGGAAGATATGGATGGACCAAGTGCAGGAGGATACAGGAGTAAGTAGAATTAGATGGCATACAGTTCTCACAGAAGAATGGTATATGGGCAGACAGAAAGGAAGAGTCCTCGTTAACCGTACCTGGGCAACTGGAGCGGTAAACTATTGATGATGATAATGATGATGGGTTTTCAACATCTCAGTTTTCACAAGACAGAGCCCGAGAGTACACAACATGTATCATCAAATGCCTTTTGGTGTACAACCTGATCATGCACAGTACATTTCTCAGTCTCAGTGGCACATTTTCAACATACGTGGTATTCTTAAACATTACAGAACTGCCTTCACTATATCCAAATTACATTTGTTTCTGTCCTCTGCAATGGAGAATAATACTAACTAATATCTTGTTTTCTTCAAGAATTGTGTCGAGCCCACGGAGGCTCGCTCTGTGCAACAATATTCATTACTTGTTTCAATACAATATGGATTCTAAAAGTCTATAACATTTATTCATTTAGTGTATACATCAGTTCACTGGCCTTCCTCACAGTCTTTATTAATCCATATTAAACTACTACGCAAAATTTTATCATTACGCACTTTCCTGCTTTATATACACACCCGTAGGACATCAATACAGACAATGACTAGTTATTCTTGCTTCCCAAGTAGCAAAAACACTCAGAAGAGCACTTTAATTAAGAATGGAAAGAAAAACAAAGTAGATTAGGACGTGAGCAGTTCAGTTTCAGGGAAAGGAGGAATACCCTTGAAGAAATTTTAGCACTACAGTTAATAACAGATGGCAGATTTCTGAAAAACAAGATATTGAGGCTAATGGCTGCTATTAAGTTTAAAATTTCAGTTGAGTAGTCAGGCACAGAAACCATACTACAGTTAAAGGAGTTGAAAGGCATGAAATGTAGGCAGTAATATAGAAAGGAGTGAGACAAGGTTGTAGCCTACCTCTTGTGTTATTTGATGTGTACAATGAGAGGAAACCAAGGAGAAATTTGGAAAGAGAATTAAAGTTCAGAGAGAACAAATAACAATGCTGAGACTTGCTGATGACAATATAACTGTGTCAAGAGATACCAAAGAACATGGAAGATCAGTCGAACAGAGTGGAAAGTGTCTCAAAAAGAAATTGTACCCATAAAGGTTAAACGAGGGAAATGGAGTATCATCAAAGTAGGCAATGATGAAAGAATGAGAGTAGGGAGTCAGAGAATAAAAGTTGTAAATGAGCATTGCAATTTGGGCAACAAAATAAGTGATGATGGCAGAAATTCAGAGGAAACAAAATGTAGACCGGCAACAGGAATAAGTGGTGCTGAAAAAAAGAAGTGTTTTTACGGAGGGTTTTTGTTTGGAGAGTAACTTCATATGTAAGTGAAATACGGATGGTAAATATTTTGGACAAGAAGATAATAGCAAGTTTTCAAATGTGGTGCTACAAAATGATGCTAAAGATTATGCTGGCAGAGCAAATAACAAATGAGAAGGTTCTAAATCAAACTGAAGAGAAAAGAAATTTAGAGTTCAATTTGAATAGAAGACGATGCTCGAAAGGACACATTCTGAGGACTCAAGGAATCATCCATTCCATACAGGAGAGAAGTGTTGGCATAAGACTGTAGAGGAAGACCAATGTTTGACCACAGTTATTGGGTCCAAATAAATGTTGGCTGCATTAGTTATGCAGAGGTTATGAGGCTTGCGCCCTTTAGACTAGTGTCAAGAGCTATAGCAAATAAGCCTTTCAACGGGGTGGGGGGGGGTGGGGGGGGGGGGGTGCTGCTGCAGTGCTGAATGTGGAAATTTGGTGGGCTGCTAGCTGCAACACCAGTGGCTGAGTTGGGAGGGGGAGGGGGGGATCTGATAGCTTAGTATACTTTTTAATTCACCTGTCTGCTGCTCAACAATCAACCCTAATTAATGTTGTTGTTACTCCTTCACAGATTTTCCAATATTAAATTATGCTGAGGCAACAAAAGTCACTCCACACCTCCTAATACTGTGTGAGATAACTTTTTGCCCAGCGTAGTGCAGCGACTCGAGGTGGTACGGACACGAGTTGTCGCAAGTCCCGCCGCACAAATATCGAGTCATCCTGCCTCTGTAGCCATCCATAATTGTGAGAGAGTCGTCGGTGTAAGACGTTGTGCACAAATTGACTTCTCAATTATGTCCCACAATCGTTTGGTGAGATTTGTGTCAAACAGTGTAGCTGAAATAACCACTTCCAGACAGTGGTTAGTTCAGTTGGAATGGGACCCAGTCCATTCCATTTAAATGTAGCTCACATCATTATGAAGTCACCACCAGCTCGCACAATACCTCGATCACAACTCGGGTCCACGGCTTTGAGGGGTCCGCATCACATCTGAACCCTACCGTCATCTCTTACCGTCTGAAACTGGGACTCACGTGATCGCGCCACTGTTCTCCACTCGTCTAGGGTCCAACCGATGCAATCGTGAGCCCAGGGAGGCACTGCAGGTGATGTCGTGATGTGCCGTCAGCAAAGGCACTTGCATCGGTCGTCTGCTGCCGTAGCCCGTTAACCCTCGAGCAGGTGTGCTGTCTTTCTTAACGTAAGCAGGCACGTGGTGTTATTTGTACACATATAAGCAGGGCCGGCCAGAAATTCTGCACGCTTGCCGTGCTCCTGCACATGTGCAACTTCCGGGTCACAGCGTGCATGCCGCAGCCGTCAGTGTTCACGTTTCTACCCACAGATGTCGCTTTATCCACTTGCTGGGATACTCTGTACCGGCGCATTCTAGTGCTCTTTCCACAGCTTGCAAGCCAACCATGGGAAGGTATTTCGCATATTAAACATTTAAAAATACTGTCACAGTCTACTCATTGAGACGTCTACTTTTATGTTAACAGTTTAACCCAGTAAGACAAGTAATACAGTTAACAACCGTGGGTTTTTATTAAGGCAGCTTGACTGACGGCACGTAAATACGAATAATGTTTTTGATCTAGTATTTAAGAAAGAGAGCACTTAGCGACTTCCAACGAACCTTATTCATGATTTCAAATAACATTAAACTAATGCAAGGTTTCCTATAACTAATTCTCGGTGCCCTCAGTTACACCCACATAATTTCTGTCTCACTGACCTCTGAACAGAATGATAACCGCAGACCTCTTGATGACCACCTGTTATTTCAATACCATTATTGCTACATCTTTCATCAGCTGCGTCTGAAATCTGCATAATGACCGACAATTAAATGAATGTTATGTTTTATCGACTTCAGCTGAGTGTAGCCCTTCACACATTTAAAAAAACCCTAAATGTAAGTATACATTGGAACAATTGGTTTAATGACCAACTTTCCTGATAATAATGTAACATGGAGCAGAATGAGGCACTAATGCACAGTTAGTAAACAATAATTTTTAATTATGAAAGGAATAAATCCAAACACGTTTATCACTGGTCATGAGAAATGATAATCGAGTTGATGTGTCTCATCCATTTTCTTTTGGACATTTAATTTTGCTTGCCGTTCTTCACTCTTGAGTACACTACACTCGTCTTTGTGATATGTATTGTAGTGTCTTTCAATTGAAAACTTACGCTGGCTGCCTATTATTCGGCGGCATAGCAAACACTATGAGTTTTCACCAACGGCTACAAAAAAGAATTGCAGTTCCCAGCCATTTTTAAACGACTGAGAACATAGATCTCCCGTCCTTCGCTTTTTCACAGTACCTGCCATTTCTCAGTACTTCTCTGTTAAGGTTACGGTTACCAGGGGTAAACGAGACTGGGTATGTTGCGCTCTTGCTTGTACCACATAAACAGGGAAGAGGAGCCACCGCCGTTCATTTAGGACACATGTCTAATAACAGATGTCGCTGTCGCTCGCTGTCGCACACGTGCAGCACTTCCGTACGTCTGCACACTGTGCAGTGTTTGGCTGGCCCTGCATATAGGGAACAGTCCATGAACCATAGACCCTGCCGTCGGTAGGGAGGCTTGCGTGCCTCAGCGATACAGATAGCCGTACCGTAGGTGCAACCAGAACGGAGGGGTATCTGTTGAGTGGCCAGACAAACGTGTAGTTCCTGAAGAGGGGCAGCAGCAGCCTTTTCAGTAGTTGCAGGGGCAACAGCCTGGATGATTGACTGATATGGCCTCTTAACATTAACCAAAACTGGCCTTGCTGTGCTGGTACTGCAAATGGCTGAAAGCAAGGGGAAACTACAGCTGTAATTTTTCTCAAGGGCATGCAGCTTTACTGTATGCACGAAGAGGTGCATCAAACCAGTCTCAGGACTGAAGACCACCACCACCACCACCACCACCACCACCACCACCACCACAACAACAACAACATAAAGAACAGCTGTGTTTATGTTACAAAGGTACACATATAAGAGCAAAATCACAGTGCAATGACAAAACGATAAACTAAACCTCCATTATATCGCATCGTTGCCACGGAAGTCTTGCACAGCAGCAATGACCCACTCTACATACTGAACAGCACAGCTGCATCAGATCTCAGTCAATCGTTTATTCCATTCCCAATTATCTCGTAGACAACTGCCTCACTGCAGAATTGTGCTGCTAGCTCATAATCTGAGTCATTTTTGTGCACAGACCATAATTCTTTTTTTTCTCACCCACCTTCTTGTTTATTTTATATTACTGCTGCTTACTTTTACACATGACAACACAATTTACCAATGCATTAGTTTAAGCAATAATGAAGGAATATATACAGGCTCGCATTGTAAAACAGCAACGGAACGGAGCAATGCAATGCATTTGTTGTGGTCGGTGCCCGCTCGAAGGTTAATATCAAATTGTGCCGCAAAGTCCAAAAAGATACATTCCTTGTACATCTCACATTGATTTCTGCAGTTATTTCATGCAGTGTTGCTTACTGTTAGCACTAACAACTCTACGCAAACACTGCCACACTCGGTCATTAAGCGGAGGCCGTCAGCCACCGTGTTGCTCGTGGTGAGGGGTAATGCCTGAAATTTCGTAGTGTTGGCACACTCTTGTCACTGTGGATCCTGGAACACTGACTTACAGAAACTGCAAAAATGCAAAAACTGGAGGGCTAGGTACAGATGCAAAGCCCATTCCTGCCAAATGACAATCCAGTGCATTGAGCATTGCACTACTCCACATGAAACGAGAAAACCACGGGCGCAGAAGCGCAGAGCACTCACCTGAGAGGAGCCGACCACATCCGGCAGCTGGGACTCCTCCTCTCCGCCGCCCTGTCGGGGCGACGGCTGCGACAGGGACGAGTGTATCGACCTGACGAGCCCGCGCAGGCTCCAGCCGGGCGCGCCTGCCGGGATGCCGGCGACAGCCGCGGCGCCCGCCCGCGCCGGTCCCCGTGTGGGCCGCGGCGTCTCTGCCGGCGGCGAGAGGGACAGACGGGCGGCGAGCTGTCGCGGCTGGTGCAGCAGGTCGAGACGGAACGGCAGCAGTGCCAGCGGCTGCAGGCATGCCACCAGCTGGTCCGCCAGCCCGCGCCATGCCGGCCCGCCCAGGTTCCCCAGTGGCAGCAGCCCGCACTCCTCCTGGTAGTACCGCCGCAGGACCGACTCGCGCGTCCGCAGGTACCCCACCCACGCGTCCAGGGACCGTACGCTGTACACGCGCCAGTTTACTTAAGTAAATCGCAGTATGTGTGTGAAAAAAATCAGCAGTAGAAGTTACGAGTCTATGGTACGTAAAGGGCTCGAAAGTAATCCCGACACAGAATACTGTCCGATGGAATTGAATTCCTAATAACGTGTCAGGTGTTTAAAGAATATACAAATATGTCTAGGAAAAATAAAAATGAATGAAGAATTCCTAGTAGTTTAGGAATCAGATCAATACGAAGTGCTCGAAAGATAAATTGATAGGACTGCACGAAAAATGTGAAGAAATCTACCGTATTTACTCGAATCTAAGCCGCACTTTTTTACGGTTTTTGTAATCCAAAAAACCACCTGCAGCTTAGAATCGAGTGCAAAGTAAGTGGAAGTTCTGAAAAATGTTTGTAGGTGTCACCACAACTAATTTCTGCTGTCGAATATATGTAGCGCCAAACAGGCACGCTTTGCAGGCACAAAGATAAATACTGGCGCCAAAACCTCTGCGTCAGTAAAAAAAGGTGGAAGACGAGCGTTTTCCTCCGTCCCGAGTTTCGACCACTGCATTTTCATACATTATCCAACGAAGTAAATACAAATTCTGTATTGTTCATCTTTGAATGTAGCAGCATTTCAATGTACTACGAAAATCTGGCTGGCAAGACTGGGATGTTTGTAAATATGGCCAACTCTACATTCTGAATTTTTTCCTACCTGTGAGAAGAGATGGTTGCTAATAGGAACTTTTATGAATTGTGAATCACATGCAGTATTCTCTTCACCATAAGAATAATACAAATATAAACATTTTTGCAATGTATTCTTTCGTGCTTGCTGCTATCTCATTTAAATCCTGCCTGGCTAATAAACTACAAAACTAGAGTGAGACAACAGCAAATGTGGAAGAATATACATATCATGTCACATTCATATTCGTACTATTCTTATGCCTAATAGTGATACAGTCAGAAATGAAGCACAGCAATTGACAAGATTTTTAAATCTAAGATGACTCTAGTTTCTGTGCAGAATGTAATGTACAAAAGAGGCGTCTGCAAAGATTTTCAAACGGAGAAAATTTTTCGCTAAACTCTCGTTCACAACATCTTCTATCATACGCAGTCTATTATTTGGTTCTTGTTGATCATTATCAAAGAAAGCTGCAATGTAAGTAACAACAAATAGCAGTCTCTTACCATTATTTCGCTTATGAGACAATTCCTCTCTTTTTTTTTTTTTAAATAGTAAGCGGTGGTAGCGCGCACAAAAGCCAGCCATGCCGCGAGCAGCGACAGGCCGTAAACACTCATTATCAGAATGCGACAAACAATGTATGACACAGTACAGTAATGCATTTTCAGCTTAGAGTGACGTAAACACCTATAACAAAAAGAACAGCACTTATCAGATCAAAGAAAAATAAGCAATCAATTCAAACCAGACAAAGCACGTGAAAAAGGAAGGGTACCCGTATAAATACGGACGAAGCGCCTGACACATAGCAATGGCTACCTGGTAAAGCTTAACTGCTACGCTTACGACTGGAACCAAACTACTGTAGCTGTATCGTCATTCATTCGACCTAAATTGTCTCTCATATTACAATGGACCAACTTTGTTTCGATTTGGAGGTGCGGCCTAAAACTTTTCTCTCCACTTGAATTTCGAGTCTCAAATTTCAGGTGCGGCTTGGATTCGGGATTTTTTTTTTTTTTTTTTTTTTTTTTTTTTTTTTTTTTTTTTTTTTTTTTTTCTTGATTTCGAGTCTCCTTTCTCAGGTGCGCCTTAGATTCGAGTAAATACGGTAAAAGGTAAAGTTCTTCAGAAAGACAGTGAAATTAGAAGCAAAGGCATCAACACTAAGACAGCAAAAAAACAATTCTACTATTAAACTCAAGAGACAGGTGACAGATGTACAGAATGGGTTGAAGACCACTATGAGGGAAATGAGTTTACGCTGATGTGTCAAATGTGGCATTATATATTATTTTAAAGACATAGGAGATGTAGCATTAGTCATGAACTTGACTAAACTTTTGGAGACTTGGGAATAAACAATACAGACAGGATAGATAATGTTCCTTAGGAATTTCTGAAATCGACTTGGGAAATGTCAATCGCATCATTCACGTTAGTGAGTAGAGCCTATGAGACTGGAGACATGCCAAAGATGGAGATGAACGTTCAGAAGAACATCATCTACACAATCCCAAAAATATCACAAGTAGATAAATGTGAGAATTATGACACAATAAGCTTAACACCTCTTGCATCAAGATCGCTGACAAGTAAAATCTACAGAAGAATGAGAAAGAAAACTGAGGATTCGTTAGATGACCATCAGTTTGGCTTTAGAAAACATAAAGCCATTCCATGTTATTTGACCTGTAAAAAATGTTTGACATGTAAAATGGAGTATGATGTCAGAAATTCTAAAAAAGCTATAAGTTACCACAGAAAGATGAAAGTTGTGAGGAGAGCAAAAATGAGGTTAACAATAAACTGAACATCAATATTTGGGAAATTAGTAGTAGAAGTAGTGAAGGAATTCAACTACCTTGGAAGCAAAACAACAGTATAGATGAAGCAAAGATAGCCTACAGAGCAAAGAAGCATTCATCACAAAAATAAGTCTTATAGTATGAAATATAAGCCTTAGTTTGATGAAGAAATTTCTGGGTACATACTTTCCAAGCACAGCATTTTACAGTAGTGAATTACGGACTGTGGGAAAGACAAGAGAGACAGATATTGAAGTATTTGTGATATAGGGATACAGGCATATGCTGAAAACTGGGCAGATTGGTAAGATAAGAAATGAGGTGGTTCTCTACAGAATCAACGAAGAAACAAATATCTGGAAAACACTGATTTGAAGAAGGGACAGGATGATAGGATGTGTGTGAAAACATCTGGGAATAATTTCCACAGTATTAGAGGGAGTCATACATAGCAAACACTGTATGGAAAAACAGACTGGAATACACTGTATGGAAAAACAGACTGGAATATATCCAACAAATAACTGAGGATGTAGGGTGCAAGAGCTACACTGACATGAAGAGTTTAGTGAAAAGAAATTGTGCCAGGCTGCATGACACCAGGCATAAGGCTGGGGGAACACCTAGCATTAATGACACTGTTGCACATGGGTGCCACAATTTTTATGAGGATTGCACCTGAGTCAGGTATACAGAGACCTGTGGAGCTACAAATATGGAATATGTGTAACCTAATGTATATAGTAACTGAGTCATATGAGCCTGGCTGTTGCATCAGAAATAACATGGTGAAGTCAATTTTATAACTGAAGGATAAACTATCTCAAATTTTGATTACTATCAACAGGTTGTGTATCCATGTAGATGTAGATCTGGTTGATAGACATGTAGTAATGGATATTAAGAAAAATTAAGTTGTCATCAACCCAAAGGATTATTAGAATACTCAATGCTGTCCTACTGGATATCTTATGGCACTGATGACTTTCTATCTGACTTACACAGCTGGTTATAGGTGGACTGGCAGTTTAACGTGGATTCCCAACTGCCACGCAAATCGTTGTTTGTCACATTAATGAACATTTCTGCAGATAAAGAAGTGAATGGTGCCAGATAAAAAATGATTAAATAAACTGTAGTAATTTAAATACAATTTGTAGTAAAGTAATTACCAAAAAGATTTAACATACCCAGAATGGACAGGGCGCTGGTTGCTCCAAAAGAAGATTTTAAAATTGTGAATAGTGCAGTCTAAACAATACAGCATAGTTGAGCAGTATTTACCAAGATATACCTATCATTCTTATGAGTAAACCACAACAAATACTGTGTACAAAGTATCCATTACCCAGATGCCAGTGAACATTACTAACACAAACAGCACGGTGACAAACTGTCCAGAGCACAGTTACGTGAAACCTCGGCACCATTAGCAGGCTGTGACATGTGAGGCAGGCTGTGGTTTCATTGAAGTCTGGGTCCTGTATTTAGGTCAGTTGGGTGCCGAAAGAGATGGTGCAACATTTATAGCTTCTAGCAATCAATCCTTACATCAACTACACTGTCACAGACAGTGACTAATCCTGCAGTGGAACAAGTGCTCCAGTCAGCAGAGACGGTTTTACTGCCGACACCGATTAGCAGGTGAGATGCTCACAGCCCGTCCTCAGAGAGAGGCCATCCAACAGATACTACAAAATAAATGGCCTACTCAAGTACTTCGCCATAGAGCACAAGCCAGTAAGCAAATGTATGTTTTCTTTCTGCTCCATAGGTTGACCGCACTGATTCAACCGTGAAATGAAATACCTTACTCTCTCTGTTGTTCCAGCCTGTTGGCTGTGTAGATTCAGTGAATAGCTCTATTTGTTGTGAGTTCAGAGCATTTTATTGTGACTGCCCTGCTGTCCGTATGTGCTGAGGAAGCAATTTGGCAGGGGGGGGGGGGGGTTCGTCATTTGTTTCCTGTGCTCTGAAAGGACTAGAACTGTAAACTTACTTTGCAGAATGCAGCTGCATTCTCAAAGAATGTAAAATTTACGAATGAGTAAGTCACTTTCAAAGTGGAAGCATACCTGCCTATGAAAAGAGCATTCAGGGAACACCATTTATTTTGACAACAGACAGGAACATCGAGACAGCACAGTGAATGATTTGTTACAATCATTATGCCAGACTGGAAGATACTGCACTCGAGTTGAACATTAGCAATAGTTCAGCAATTGCAGTGGTCCACAATTCTCCAAACTACCATAAGGTAGTGTGTCAACAGACAAGCACAAACAGGGACACTTGGAGATGAGAAAATCACATTTAGACATTTTGAAGAGGAAGGAGAAGACTTTCTCAGTTGCATGGCAAAAAATCAAAACAGAAGGGAAGAGAAGAGAAGAGGGAATCTTTCAGGTGTGATTTTGCTTCAGTATATTGCCTGCCCTCATTCAAAGTCACAGTTTTGAGCTGCTGGAGCAGCCAATATGCAATCCTGACCAAACTCAAGAGTTATTTTTCACCATTTTGGGCTGATGAAGGTTCTCCTGTATGAATCAATTTTTTGTCAGACAATGAGATTATGGATGTTGTGGGAGAGTAAGTGTGCACAATGCTGCAAAGCTGCTTCCAATGTGGAATTAGAAGGCTTGTCAAAAGCCCCCATAACTGGCTGGATTAGTCAGTTCAGATATTGGAAGAATGCAAAGACAGACTACTTCTTATAGTACTATGCTCAATAAAGCATATAGTGTTCAGCCCAACCTTTATGTTGTGGACAGCTTTGCTTTACTTACATCAGACGGAAGTTTGTTGGAGACACTTTCTCTATACTGGAAAATCTCACTCTGAATCATTTGCAATGAGGCAAATATGTACTGAAACAGTGTGCCAGTCTGGTACACAAACCCAAACCAACTTAGCTCTCCAGGCACGACTCACGACCTGTCCTCACAACTTTACTTCCACCAGTATCTTTCCCACCCTCCAAATGCTACAAAAATCTCTCCCATCTGCCTCACTGGAATAGCAATTTTACAAGAAGAAGAAGAAATATAATCTATATCTTGACTATTTTCTACTCTGAACAAATTTTTGAAAACACGAATGTATCAATAGACCGAGTGCTACTGCTAAATGCACTCTGTACAATTTGTATTTCATTTTTTTTAATAATGTCCTACTCTCAGTGTATGTTGACATCACAAGTGACAATTTGGGCCTACTGAACTGGAATGTTCAAGATGCGGGGAAAAAAGTCAGTGTTATAATTCTTTATACTTTGACAAACCACAATTTTTAAGAAACATCACAATTGCTTTTGAATGTAAAATTATTTATTTATGTAATTTACTATTACAATTTCAGCTGTGTAGCCATTATCAAGTGGAATACTGCAAAACTGGGCTTCAGCACATGTGAAAACTTTAACAAATATCTGTCACATATATACATAAATAATTTATGAGTAACAGAGGCCACTCACCTATCAGTGGAAGCGCTGTCAACAGGCACATAAAAAAAGAACGAAAAACTTGCTGTTTGGCAAGTGGTCTCCTTCACTCCTAAATTATTTACACTCTACCAAAACTTTCATCACCATACTCATAAGTATATGTGTCATAAACATGACAGTGTGTTGAGTATTTACTATTACCATTGCTATCATCTTTTACATGAATTACACAAACCACTACTCACGAATACTGTATAAATGACAATAAATAATTTATATCTAAAAACAAAGATGATGAGACTTACCAAACAATAGCGCTGGCAGGTCGATAAGACACACAAACAAACACAAACATACAGACAAAATTCAAGCTTTCGCAACAAACGTTTGCTTCGTCAGGAAAGAGGGAAGGAGAGGGAAAGACGAAAGGATGTGGGTTTTAAGGGAGAGGGTAAGGAGTCATTCCAATCCCGGGAACGGAAAGACTTACCTTAGGGGGAAAAAAGGACAGGTATACACTCGCGCACACACACACACACACACACACACACACACACACACACACACACACACACACACATATCCATCCGCACATACACAGACACAAGCATGTCTGTGTATGTGCGGATGGATATGTGTGTGTGTGTGCGCGCGCGCGCGAGTGTATACCTGTCCTTTTTTCCCCCTAAGGTAAGTCTTTCCGCTCCCGGGATTGGAATGACTCCTTACCCTCTCCCTTAAAACCCACATCCTTTCGTCTTTCCCTCTCCTTCCCTCTTTCCTGACGAAGCAACCGTTTGTTGCGAAAGCTTGAATTTTGTGTGTATGTTTGTGGTTGGTTGTGTGTCTATCGACCTGCCAGCGCTTTTGTTTGGTAAGTCTCATCATCTTTGTTTTTAGATATATTTTTCCCACGTGGAATGTTTCCCTCTATTATATACAATAAATAATTTTGTAGTCAAAGATTATCATGACAACCTTTAAAAAAATTTATATGACTGAACCACAACTATGAGCAATTAATAAAACCACAAACTTGTAACAAAGCATAAATATCACTTACTTAAGTAGCCCCAACACAAAAGCGTTGAACTTCATTATCCCCTCTGTGAAAACATCTTCACTGTTGATGCGTAGTACCAGTTCATTTAGAGACTTTGTCATTGGATCTGCAAAGAGAGGAACACACTAGCATTGTCTATGACATAGAAAATGATGTGTCATTCTACCTTATATACAAATGTTAATGTCTATTCAGAAATAAAACAAGTAGTACACAATAAGATAAGGCACCCTAATTTAAGTGTGACCAAAATAGACAACTGCATGCTAAGTTTCAAATTTCTCAGGCTTCTCTCACTGTTTCCCTACTTATTTCATTACATTGAGTGCCAGACCACAAGCCTTGTTTAAATTGAAACCTCCATCCCTATTTTATTACATAAAATGCATGTTTGACCATCAGCTGCTTTTATTTTAGCACGGACCAGTCTCAGTCGTGGACCATCTCCCCAGATAAGGATTAAAATGGTTTAAGCCACAACATTACATTTGTCATTACTTAAACAAGGTCTGGAGCATGTCACAAATGTCAATATATGACACAAGGCTTTTAGAAGCAAACATACTAATACCAAGTGTTCACAGAGCAGTAGTGGAGAGATCACGACTATAGGTCCTGTGTTGTATACTGATATTCATGACATGCTACACACATCATTTAAATAATGACAAATGTAATATTGTGGCTTAAACCATTTTAATCCTTATCCGTGGAGATGGTCCACGACTGGGACTGGTCCATGTTTGGGTCTAAAATAAAAGCAGCTGATGGTCTAACATCCATTTTATACGTTACTTGATGGCTGTTGATAGTCAGCTTCTAAAATTGCCCATTTTATTAGGTTTCCTGACATCTTTATTTTGGTAGGCTCCTCAATTACACAGTTCCAGAATCTTGGCATTTGCACCACAATACTAGTGTCATTGCACTTCATTTCATGATTATATTCGAGGCAGTGCTTGTCAACAGCTGATTGGATCAGTTGTTTTTAGTCGGGTGTGTTGCTATTGTTTTTCGCATCTCTTCTCGACTGTTCTAATACTCTGCTCAACATAAGATGTGCCATATTCACACAGAATGAGGTAGATATCTGTCTTTTGGAGACCTAGATCACCGTTACCATTACAAATAAGACTACCTATGCTGATGTGAGGAAAATAAAATACACTGGATGCGAACATTTTCATAGGAGTCAACCGATCTTTCACAATATTAGTCCATCATAGTGTAGATAAGTGATTCTTGGCTAGGGGTCTGGCCCTCAATTTATTTAGATCTCATTGGCCATTAAATCCATAACAGCTGACAATGCCAAATGGGTATTTCACAAAATACCAATGTGGACTCAGAGAAACAGACGAGCATGGAAGGGTGTCAGGAACTGGAGTCTGCAATGAGCATGTGTAATCGCACAACTTTGAGCACCTGAAAATGATTGGGGTGGCCTCAGAGATTGTTGTTGTTGTGGTCTTCAGTCCTGAGACTGGTTTGATGCAGCTCTCCATGCTACTCTATCCTGTGCAAGATGCTTTATCTCCCAGTACACACTGCACCCTACATCCTTCTGAATCTGCTTAGAGCCTCAGAAATATTGTACATAAAATGGAAAACGACAACAATTTTTGATTTTTGGCATTAGGCCAGGGTTCAAGGCTATCCAAAAATGCACATACCACTTATGAAAGCCTACATTGTACTATTATAAGTTTAGGATAATAACGATGTTGAGACAGCATTTCAAAAGAAATACAGAGCATAAGGTGTGAGAGAGAAAAAAGGAATGGTAGGTCAGCAAGGGGACTACATAACATCACTGGTGGCCAACAGAGGCAAGATATATTGATATAGTAGCATCACATCAGACGCCAATACAGACAAGAGGACCTCTCTCAGTTTAAGCAATTGCTGGGTACTGCCACAGCAGAAGGATTCGGAGAGAGAAGGTCAAAATGACCTCGAGAGGTCAGTCAGTTGGATACTGTAATGCAATCGGTTGGTGAACAACCTACACCATTTGTATTTTTTCATACTTACATTGATTTAGGATGAAAAGCTTTTAACATTTCATATTTCATCAATGGTTCCTTCTTAACGAAAAACACTCATCGTTTTAAAGAAAAGCACTCATCGTTTCAACAGCTTCCAAATTATATTTAATGAATAATGAAAGTATTAGCTGAATTTTGCTTATACAAAATTGTAAAGAATGTCTTAAAAGCCTTGTGATAAACTGTCAATACAAAATTTGGAATGAATCTAGATGTAAAATCACCAATTTAAAATATAATGCTGTAAATAACAAACTGTGATGTATTATATTTCATTATTGTTCTAACAATACCCACACCTCATTCCTGAAATGTGGTGATACATTTGAGTTAGAGAAGAAAAAAAAATCAGCTGCGAGTTAATTCCATGTAAAGATGAAACTGGCAGACTTTAGAATGCAAAGATGAAACTGGCAGACTTTAGAATGCAAAGATGAAACTGGCAGACTTTAGAATGCAAAGATGAAACTGGCAGACTTTAGAATGCAAAGATGAAACTGGCAGACTTTAGAATGCAAAGATGAAACTGGCAGACTTTAGAATGCAAAGATGAAACTGGCAGACTTTAGAATGCAAAGATGAAACTGGCAGACTTTAGAATGCAAAGATGAAACTGGCAGACTTTAGAATGCAAAGATGAAACTGGCAGACTTTAGAATGCAAAGATGAAACTGGCAGACTTTAGAATGCAAAGATGAAACTGGCAGACTTTAGAATGCAAAGATGAAACTGGCAGACTTTAGAATGCAAAGATGAAACTGGCAGACTTTAGAATGCAAAGATGAAACTGGCAGACTTTAGAAAGCAGAGAGTATTATTCAGAGCTGTGGGCTCTACAGAGCAGCTGTCGATGTTGTCATGTGTTGCTGGCTCTGCTCGCTACAAGCACAAAACATACATACGGCAACAGTCTCCGTACACTGGGGTTCCAGCAACCAAAGACTTTGGTCCTCTGCAAGTTGAGCTTGTGTGAACATGTGCCTACTTTCTACTTCAGAAAAATGGCTTTGTCCAAAAGCTTTAATATTTTAGCAGACCTTTTTATTAAGGCTGCCTGTGACTCAGTGCCTGCTCTATGTGGTGAGTGTACTGTTCAAATACTATTACAAACAAAGAAATGTGTCATGTTTGAATTTTCGCACATCAAGCAATGAGGAGCGATTGTTTTAGTTGGTAAAAAGCTTTCTATGACCGAGATCTAATAAATACTTCTTTATTTTCAACAACCAGTTCTGACAGATTTTACTGTCATCTTCTGGTCTTAATTTTTTTTGTAACAAAGCTTGTTCACTGTGAGTTGCAACCTTATGCCAAGTTGTCATATTAGTGGATAAAAGGCAGCACATTATATGAAGGTCTGTCAGAAATAAAACATTTACTATCAAAAAGCACCTTATGCACATGGCCACATCTGCATATGCAGCACTCACAGATCATTTTTAGGTTTTAAAAATCACAATGTAAAGTAAAGTAAAATGCCCATGTGTTTAAGTTAGCTTGATATGTTCCAGTCACTGATGATCCACCTTAGATCTCGGTTATAGAAATTTGTTTTACAAGATATGACGTGTCTAAATGCTTCACTTGTTTGGTCTCCAAGCAATGATATTAAATGCTACAGCAAATATGCGCATCTAAACCTGTGATGATAATTTACAAGTCTAATGTGACCAGAGTTTTTGCCGTGCAACGACGACACATCCTGCAATAGCGGACTGATTTTATATATCAAATGACAATATTCCACGATACATAGTAGTATAACAAAAATATCGAAAAGTACAGAAAGAAAACTAATATTCATAAGACACTTGAGAAGCATATGGAATATATCTAAAAAATTACCACAATGATATCAACAATGTAGGAAAAGACAGACTGCTATTTGCTGTACAGAAGACACGTTAAGTTGCAAACATGCACAATTAAAAAAGAGACCTTACATAGAGTTTTTGGCCACAGCCTTAATCAGCAAAAGAGAAACACACACCATTCATACACACAAGCAGGCACACCTCACACACACACGACTGCCGCCGCCACCATCTCGCACTGTGATAAAGGCTGTGGCTAAAAGCTCTATTTAAGTGTCTTGTAATTGTGCCTGTCTGCAGCTCGACATGTCTTCTATAAGGTAAGCAGCAACCTTTCTTTTTCTACATTGTTGATATTCCTACCTGGAGTTTCCACTGTTTGAAATTAGCGTAGTATATTTTATAGGAGTAAATATACCCTTCAAGATAAGAAAAAGAAAATTAAAAGGAATCGGATTTCCCCCCCCCCCCCCCCCCCCCCCCACACACACACCTGCAAAAGGAAAAACTAGGGCACTTCATTTGAAATCAGACCCTCTGGTGCAAGTTATCGTTCCGAGGATGGACAAATTAGCAAGCAACCCATTTGTATTGCTGCAAAGTCTCAGCTCAATTGACAGGTCACATTTATACGGTCGAAGCCTCGCCTCAATCCTCGAGCAAGACGTAAGTAACGCGACGTCCGTGCCGGCAGTACCGAGTGTCCCCTTTATCCGGCAGTAACGTATTCTCACAGAAGAAACAGACTGACGGTAACAAGAAAAATTTCTACCGAACGTGTTCACGCGACACGACACGCGCACAAAAATAAAAGCAGCCAGCGACGGGAGTACCGTCGGCCTCACCTTTCTGGGCGGAAGCCTCGACGACCTGCCAGAGGGAGTTGGGGATCGGGCCGAACGCGGTGTCCAGCTCGGGCCGCAGGCCGTCGCAGAGGGCGGCGTAGAGCGCGGGGCAGAGCTTGCCGAGCGCGATGCGCGCCACCGCCGGCGTGCGCACCGAGTCGCCCAGCGCGCAGCAGTGCTGCCGGTTCTCCGCCGCCGAGAAGTGGCTCACCACCTGCTCCACCGCGTCCCCCACCGCCGTCACCAGCTCTGCGACGAGACGATAATTACTATTGGCTTTTCACTGCAGTCTGTTAGTAACTAGATACATTGCTTCCGACATATTTTAACACACTTCCACTTTTCACATAACAGGATTCCTCAAGCTGAGTGCAGTAGGGAACAGTTTAGTCCAATTCTTTTCCACCAGCCTATCAGATCGTAACATCACCCGATGGCTATTTGCTATCATTAATCATTTTCATTTACTGTTTACCATTCGAAGAATTAAGTATAGCAGCCTTTAGATGCCGTAATAATGTTTTTCCAGTTACATTTTCCTGGAGACGTACCGAGTCTCGACTGTATCTCCAGTGAGGATAGAAGCTGAAGTACCGAATTAAAATCTTTGAACTAGGGTCATCTGCTTACATGACAGATATGCTATTCACTACACTACCCTGACACTGTGACTAACACAGCACCAACGATTACCCTCATCCGATGCCCTCCCGGACACGAACTTCAATTCACACCTCGGCCCACCTCAGTTCTCCCCTTCTCAAATTGTCAGTATTGCCGAGGCTCTCTCCGATAAAGTCGAAACTCTATTTGTCACCGAGAAAAATTAAATTCCGTCAGATCGGCAGATCACCCGAGTCTGAGGTACAGGCAGGATTTCGCCACTACATACCAAGTTGGGGAGATATTCAAAAATCAGAGAGCCTCGGCAACACTGACAATTTAAAATGGGGAAAACCGAGATGGGCTGAGGTGTGAACTGAGGTTTGTGTTGGGGAGGTCACTGGGCTAGGGTAATCCGTGCAGCTATGTTAGCCACAATGTGAGGATTGTGTAGTCAATAGCATATCTGCCTAGTAAGCAGGACACCCGGGTTCAAGTCCCAGCCTTGGCATAAATTTTAATTCATTACTTCAGCTTCCATCTTTATTTTCCAGAGACATTTGCAGAATTATCTCTCAAGTTTGTTTGAGAAAAAATGACTAGCCTCGGACTAACGTGTTTTATTCGTGCCTCAGTGTCACGGTAGAGAGCAAACAAACAATTTTTCTCACACTAGGTTCTTTATTAACACTGTGCATATGATGTGAACTATCTCTTAACAAACCAATCTTAGTACCAGAAGAAAACATAACCCAACCGGATGTTTCCTGCAATGAAGAATTCTGTATCAGCTAGATGTGAAGATTTAATTAATTTCTACCGAAGTCCAATTGTCTTCCTGCAGACCAGAAAAAAATGGTTCAAATGGCTCTGAGCACTATGGGACTTAACATCTGTGGTCATCAGTCCCCTAGAACTTAGAACTACTTAAACCTAACTAACCTAAGGACACCACACACATCCGTGCCCGAGGCAGGATTCGAACCTGCGACCGTTGCGGTCACACGGTTCCAGACTGAAGCGCCTAGAACCACAGAGCCACATCGGCCGGCTGCAGAATAGAAATTCAGAGTCCCCGGCAATGGCACACTTTATAAGATGTGTAAATACATCACTTAACAGTTTATTTTGTGGAGCCCCAACAACACATAACTGAGGCTTTTGCTGAAGCTAAAGTTAAAACTGGAACCACATTACCTCTACCACCGCGCATTACATCCCCATTATTAATACCTTCACGAGACTACTACAGTACCTCTGCCAAACCACAGCAGTTATTTATGGATTATAAAGCTAACTGTTAATGTTTTACACTATTTAGTTACCCTATTATGAAATCTTCAACTTACAAGACAATCATACGACGAAAACAAAATAGTTTAATTTGCTCCACCACAAGTCTGTTGACATGTCAGCACTGTATAAAGCACTAAATGAATTGGGCACCTGTGATACGCCAAGTAGAATAGTTGTGTTAAAGGATACAACACTGAAAGTAAATGTGAATAACAATATGACCAAGATCTTGAACTTTACATGAAACAGGGTGATAGGCCTCTGCAGTCATCTTAAACTTAGCACTGCACAGTGCGGAGAAAAAAAAGGAGGTACTATGATGAAATCCAGTCATATGTATACAGGGTGTTACAAAAAGGTACGGCCATACTTTCAGGAAACATTCCTCACACACAAATAAAGAAAATATGTTATGTGGACATGTGTCCGGAAACGCTTAATTTCCATGTTAGAGCTCATTTTATTACTTCTCTTCAAATCACATTAACCATGGAATTGAAACACACAGCAACAGAACGTACCAGCGTGACTTCAAACACTTTGTTACAGGAAATGTTCAAAATGTCCTCTGTTAGCGAGGATACATGCATCCACCCTCCGTCGCATGGAATCCCTGATGCGCTGATGCAGCCCTGGAGAATGGCATATTGTATCACAGCCGTCCACAATACGAGCACGAAGAGTCTCTACATTTGGTACCGGGGTTGCGTAGACAAGAGCTTTCAAATGCCCCCATAAATGAAAGTCAACAGGGTTGAGTTCAGGAGAGCGCGGAGGCCCTGGAATTGGTCCGCCTCTACCAATCCGTCGTTCACCGAATCTGTTGTTGAGAAGCGTACGAACACTTTGACTGAAATGTGCAGGAGCTCCATCGTGCATGAACCACATGTTGTGTCGTTCTTGTAAAGGCGCATGTTCTAGCAGCACAGGAAGAGTATCCCGAATGAAATCATGATAACGTGCTCCATTGAGCGTAGGTGTAAGAACATGGGGCCCAATCAAGACATCACCAACAATGCCTGCCCAAACGTTCACAGAAAATCTGTGCTGATGACGTGATTGCACAATTGCGTGCGGATTCTCGTCAGCCCACACACGTTGATTGTGAAAATTTACAATTTGATCACGTTGGAATGAAGCCTCATCCGTAAAGAGAACATCTGCACTGAAATGAGGATTGACACATTGTTGGATGAACCAATCGTAGAAGTGTACCCGTGGAGGCCAGCTGCTGTACATGGTACGGAAACAACTGGTTCTCCGTAGCACTCTCCATACAGTGACGTGGCCAACGTTACTTTGTACAGCAACAACTTCTCTGACGCTGACATTAGGGTTATCGTCAACTGCACAAAGAATTGCCTCGTCCATTGCAGGTGTCCTCGTCGTTCTAGGTCTTCCCCAGTCGCAAGTCATAGGCTGGAATGCTCCGTGCTCCCTAAGACGCCGATCAATTGCTTCGAACGTCTTCCTGTCGGGACACCTTCGTTCTGGAAATCCGTCTTGATACAAACGTACCGCGCCACGGCTATTGCCCCATGCTAATCCATACATCAAATGGGCATCTGCCAATTCCGCATTTGTAAACATTGCACTGGCTGCAAAACCACGTTCGTGATGAACACTAACCTGTTGATGCTACGTACTGATGTGCTTGATGCTAGTACTGTAGAGCAATGAGTTGAATATCAAAAGAAGCACCGAAGTCAACATTACCTTCCTTCAACTGGGCCAACTGCCGGCGAATCGAGGAAGTACAGTACATACTGACGAAACTAAAATGAGCTCTAACATGGAAATTAAGCGTTTCCGGACACATGTCCACGTAACATCCTTTCTTTATTTGTGTGTGAGGAATGTTTCCTGAAAGTTTGGCCGTAACTTTTTGTAACACCCTGTATACAATGTGTAATAAAATCTGGTTGTAACTGCAAGTTGTCGGAGTAGTGATTTAGTAGATGTTGGTGTCAAATCGAGGATTAAGAAGAGTTCATCTAGTAGGGAGTGTAGTTTATTGGGAACACACACATCGACTGAACTTTTGCAGTTTTTATATACAGTATTTACAGATTAGAAAATTGTTCATGCCATAATTTTTACAATAAAAATTATTACTTACTGCTATTTATTTTTCTGGTCAAAATCTGTATTTACTCTCATCTAGTCATAGGTTACTGGTCACACTGTAACTTCTCTTATAAAAAACACTGATGCATTATTATGCCATTAATCTTTTTGTTTTGTAGTTTTCATACTTTGTAAAATAACTGCTTTCGAACACAAGCAATTGTCTCACATGAAATGCAGATTTTTCTTATGAGAGATGTGAACTATTTCTGCTGTAACTTTTTGTTCGCTTGGGTTTCTTTTTTTTTGTTTTATTTATTTTTTATTACGTTGATATTAACTTTACATTCGGAGATTAAGGAGGGTGAGATTGTGGCTAGCTGTGAGGACACTGCAGAGAGTTGAATGTGGATCTCACAGATGTTAGGACCTGGGCAAAGAGTTTTAGGCATTTGGGTGGTCACGTTTATTTGGACTTGTGTCATTTATGCTCAGCTCGTGCAACTGAAAACCACAGTTAATAAGAATCTCATCCAAAAATTCATAAAATCAGCACAAGTACAACTAATGGCACTAAGGCAGCTTTGCAAACAAACGACTGAACATTGATTGTGTCTGTTCTATTGTAAAGAGTGTATTGTATGAAAGATAACATCTGACCCAACTACCACAGGAGACTACATCACCTGTGGATCAATCGCCACCCCTGTTCTTCCTCTTAACTACCACTTCATCAAAACAATTCGTGCACAACTGTATTGGAAACTTACCCCTCTTTTGTGCAATGTCGATTGCTGCCAGAGGCACAGATGGGCTGTGCACATGTGTCAGGAGAGATGCCGGCCTCACAGCCTTCTCACACGGACTAGATTCATTGTCTTCCAGCTTCCCCTGTAAGAAGAGGAAGGAGCAATGTGCAACATTCTGAATATCACTTACACTGGTACTAAGGCACAAAAACTCAATTACAACATAAGTTCACTATAAGAGGGTATGAGAAATGGCTATTCAGTGTTTATAGAAAGTCATTCTGAAAACAGAATGGAATGAATTAGCTTCAGTTAAAATCACTTTCGATCTACACGTCATTTCAGTATATCTCTCAAACAGATAAAGAAAACATCATTCAAAGTTTTATACAAAAGTGCTGGACATATGAATAACAGTGCATCACAATACTCAAAGTACATAATGTATATGTACGTACTTGAAAATCGGTCATTAAATGCACATCATGTATCTTTGAAGTACCAGTACACACCAGCTAAGATTTTCGGTGTTCAGTTAATTAAAGATTGAAATGCAACATAACACACAGCCACGAAAAACACACTGAAGTATTGTATCTGCTCCAGAGGGCCAATTAAAATAAATACTGATATGCACTCTTAAGTCATATGATCTTGGTTATGTCTGTCTTTCCTAGTGTCCATCTAGTTTTCATGATTTAGAAAATTAATTTTTGTCCTCCGAGTCTTTCACAGTGGCATGCTTCAATAAAATAATATTGTTATGCTTACTTGACATCGCCCGGATCCCAAGTTTTGTTATACAGATAACCAGTTTCAGCCAGTTCCATGGCCATCTTCAGACCAATAATCACAGAACTTGCAACATGTCAGACACTGTATGGAGTGCTAAGCACTCTCGCATAGGCAAAAAAACTGGGCACAATCCCATGTGCATGATGATCTTACACACTCTTGGATAACAGCCATAAGCAATGTAACACACCATTCTGCAGGACATGGGAACCAGTCAAAACTGTCCTCCTGACGGAAACAGGCAATGAAGGTGTGCTTCAAATACTCAAATTCAGACTCTAGATGGTCGTTATCAGAAATCTCTTTGCTCTGTGTACTAAAGTGTCCAGGACCACTTCCTTCTTTACAAGGTGGTGAGAACTTGGCATTCAAGTATCGGTAAGTGTGCATATATATCCTGTACGTCGAATGTCTTCCGCTCAGATAAAACCTCCAAGAACAGAAGCTTCCCATCCCTCTGCATCTTGACAGTAAATTTAATGTCAGGTTGGCTCCAACTGGTCGACAAACTGCTGCAGTACATTTTCACCATGAAGCCATGTAAGGAAGGTGTTGCCAACATATCCTAACCCCCACAGAGTTCAGAGCTTACTCCTGAAAGTGCTCCGTAAAGGTCAAAGACAATTGAGAGTCCACAGCTATGCTATCCATCATCGTATCCAATGTATCCTAGCCCCACAGAGTTCAGAGCTTACTCCTGAAAGTGCTCCGTGAAGGTCAAGGACAATTGAGAGTCCACAGCTATGCTATCCATCATCTCATCATATTAGTTGCAGTACAGTAATTAGGTTATTGTTAAAGCATGGTGGAACACCTTGACAATCTCAGGTGGAAACTGTTGGACCAAAAGATCAAGCATGTTTTGTACCAGCACACTTACGTGTTTTGAACCAGCACCCTTGTAAAAAGTGACAATGTCCACACTAACCGTTATGTTGTTTTGGTCTGTCTTTATTTTCCTGAGGGTCTCAACTTGAGACTGCAAGTTAATAATTTGATGTTTGCAGTATCCCAATTTGTGTGCTAACAACAATTCCAGATATTTTGCCAATCTGTAGGCATTAATTTCTTCACCACTACTTCTTGCAGTCCAACACAGACCATTATCACAAAGACAAGGAAGTTCATAAAGGACTCTGGTATGCAGAGCTGCTACGAGCTGCCCAACTTGCCTTCCATGCATGG
Organism: Schistocerca cancellata; assembly: GCF_023864275.1. Taxonomy (NCBI): domain Eukaryota; kingdom Metazoa; phylum Arthropoda; class Insecta; order Orthoptera; family Acrididae; genus Schistocerca; species Schistocerca cancellata. Next base: position 159,518,543 of record NC_064637.1, read on the forward strand.
GTCACTTCAGCCCTCTCTGTAAGGTTCCCGAAAATGCTACTGCACCTATACCAGCAGAAAACAATGCCAGCTCCGGCAGTTGGTAATTTTTTAACTCCTGATGATGATGGCAGAGACAGCTATCGAGAGCTCGAGTGTTTTAATCAAAGTGACACGGCTTGTGAACCGAGAAGGTATTTTTGAAATTCATTTTTACTTGAACTTCATGGACCGATATCCTTATAGATATGTGCATCATCTGCAAACAGTCTTGAGATTACTATCAATATTGACAGGTTATTAATAAACAGCAACAGCCCCAATCCATTTTCCTGGGCACACCGGAATTAACTTCTATCTCTGTCAACGACACTATATCCCAGATGGGGACCGTCGCTGTTCACGTTGTATATTAATCTCCTCGCAGATAATATTAATAGTAACCTCAGACTTTTTGCAGGTGATGCTGTTATCTGTGATGAAGTACTGTGTGAAAGAAGCTGCATACATATTCAGTCAGATATTGATAAGGTTTCAAACTGGTGCAAAGATTGCCAACTTTCTTTAAGTGTTCACAAATGTAAAATTACATACTCCACAAAAAGAGAGAGAGAGAAAAAAAACCTTGTTGTGATTACCATATCAATGAGTCATTGTTGGAATTTGCCAACTCATACAAATATCTGCGTGTAACTCTGTACAGATATGAAATGGAATATCACTTAGGCTCAGTTGTGGGTAAAGCAGATGGTAGAGTTCAGTTTATTGGCACAATACTGGCGAAGAGCAATCACTCTTCAAAGGAGGTTGCCTACAAATCACTCGTGCAACCGTTTCTAGAATATTGCTCAAATGTGTGAGACTCATACCAAATAGGACTAACAGGATATACTGAATGTATACAGAGAAGGGCAACATGAATGCTCACAGGTTTGTTTGATCTGTGGGAGAGTGTTACAGAGGCACTGAAGGAACTGAACTGGAAGACTCTTCAAGACAGAAGTAAACTATCCCGAGAACAACCATTAATAAAGTTTCAAGAACTGGTGTAAACTATAACTCTTGGAATATACTGCACCCCATACATTTCATGTAGGGATTGTGAGGGTACGATTAGAGTAATTACTGCACGCACAGAGGCAATCAAACGTTATTCCTGCACCTCATACGTGAACGGAAAGGAACTCGAGTAACCGGTATAACGGGACATACCCCCTGCCACGCACCTCATGGTGGTATGCAGAGTATAGATGTAAATGTACACGTACAAGTCCCTCCGTACAGTCACAAATTTTAAACGATACCTCATACGGTCACACTTTCGAGACCACCACTTACGACAACACGTCAGAAACTGTTTCTGTCGGGTAGAACACTGCAACGAGACATCGGGGTTACCTGGCAGAGCCGCTGCTGGTGCTGCAACGCAGCAGACGGAGAGTTCGGGGGGCGTCGGCAGGCTCAGCCGGAAGCTGACAGTCTTGCGGCCGCTGTTGCTGCCGGACGAGGATCGACCCGAGGAGGATGCTGAGCCGCCCGAGCAGTCGCAGCTGCCGCCACTCCCGCGCGGAGCTCCGGCTGCTCCCACCCCCACGCCACCTTGCAGGTGCCTGTGCTCCGGGGTGTTGTGCGGCGCCCCTCCGTTGCAGACGTCGGCCATCACATTGCTGCGCTGTCCGCACAGGAACTTGCTCACCTGTACGAGATACACAACTCTTTGTTTAAATCTATTCTCGGAGATAGAGGGAGGGAGGGAGGGAGGGGAGGGGGGAGGGAGGGATGCAGGAGAGGGTAAAAAGGAGGGAGGGAGGGATGCAGGAGAGGGAAAAGGGAGGGAAGGAGGGATGCAGGAGAGGGAAAAGAGAGAGAGAGAGAGAGAGAGAGAGAGAGAGAGAGAGAGAGAGAGAGAGAGAGAGGAGGGAGAGGGGGAGGGGGAGAGGGAGGGAGGGAGAGAGAGAGGGGGGGAGGAGGGAGAGGGGGAGAGGGAGGGAGGGAGGGAGAGGGGGGAGGGAGAGGGGGGGGGAGAGAGAGAGAGAGAGAGAGAGAGAGAGAGAGAGAGAGAGAGAGAGAATTAGAAAAAGTTCTGTAAATTAATTTACATGTAGTTAATTTCTTTAGGTAACTGGCACTCTTGTGGCTTCTGTGATCTGTTGTATAGACTTGTGGATAAAGATGACAAACTGTTTGGGATGTTCTTCAGCTGTTTACTTGTGAATCTGGTATTGGAACTTGTACTGTGTACTTTCCTTGCTCAGAAAGCTCTAACATCAAATTTCTTTTAGTCTATGACTGCTATGCTACTCTGTGCTGATCACTGTATGTCTCTATATGATTGTCCAGAGATTCTGCACCACAGTTTGAAAACTTGGATCTATCGTACTCTTGCGAAGTGCGTGTGTGGGTTTCATGTAAAGAGAATTTCGGACACTAGAGAAACAGCAACACCCAACTGAGAACAGATGCCTACGTCTTAGTGCATGATGTGTAGAAAGGAAACTGCACACAACAAACATGTATGGAAAGAATAGGTGAAATAAGGGAAACTGAATAAGGGTCTTAGTCCAAATGCCTCATTAACACTTGGTCATCTGAAGAAACCAGGATGTTACACAGCCTAACAGTCAAGTTTGGTATAGTTTTGTGACCCTCTGGTCGAAGGCAAATTCTCATTTCATCTAATTATTACAAATTGTCATAAAAAATTAGGTTTTTCTAATGCAACTGTGTTGAAAGAGTGGTTACTTAGCAACAAATTACCATATCGACGTTGCTTTGTTGGAGGCCATCACCGACTAAGGAAAACTTCTGTGTAATGTTGTCTATGAGGGCACAACGGCCAGCCAGTGGCCAAGATATTCATGCTGAATTAATAGTTTTTTTATTCCATTTTTACTATTATTTACATGGGCAAATAGTGAATACTGATAACAAGAAGGCATTTTTTACCTCAAAACAAAAAATGGGAATTTACGGTCTCTCACGTTGCCGGAAACAAGATCTTTCAGTACAACTGTTAAATATCTATGATGCGCAGTATCTGATCTGTCCGAGAGTAATAATCTTACTTGTAATTTTAATAAGGAGACCAGAATGGCTGGAAAGGGGTGGACTGCTCACTTCCAGGAAAGGTTTTGGACACAGAGGTTGGGTGGTCAAGTGCCCAGAATATGCAAAGTGGGTCCACAAACTGAGTGTGGCTATATGTGAGTATGAAAGAGGCTATTATAACGAAAACTGCACCTTAACACTTTTGAATCATTTTCAGTTTTCTCGGCAGTAATTATGAATTTTTCTTGAACAAACAAATAATACTTATATTACGTAATTAATTTTTCACTCTCAACATAGTAATTCATAACGTAAGTCCCTTTGCCTCTCAATGCACTTTTTCAAAGTTAAAACTGGTCTTCTCAATTTGTTTAGACCTTTGTACCTATGTGGCCTTCAAGCCCCACCGCATAGGGCACAATGGAAACTAGGGTATTTTTCTCATTACTGATTATTTGGGTGCTGCCCTTCCATCCAACAAGAACGTGACAAAATCAGGCAGATAGGAGGATAGTCTGACTGTACGCCCTGTGATTTTGGAGTACCTAGATGAACTAAAACAGCTAAATAAAACTGCCAAGCCTTAGGGTGGCTGTCACACCCACCCTTCCTCTTCAATACTTGCTCCACATCAGGATTCTTAGTCTGCAGGACGACGTGCTTTGCTTCCCCTTTTGCAAACCTCCTTATCATTCCTCCTACTCTCTTCTATCATGCTCCCAGGTACTTGAAACTTTCTGCTTTCTTTAGCACTTTTCCTCTAATACTACACAATAGCAGAAAAAAGTTACTTTGTTTTCTCCATAGTAGCTGTCACTTAGCCCACTTCTGGAGGTGAGGCCTCCAATGCACAGCTGTGTGGTGGCACTCAATATGATAGGTAGCTACTTCGAATCCTGATTGAGGTAAAAACTGTTCATCACTAATATTTAGTCAGCAAGGATATTTAGATATTTCCAATTTCCTGCCTGATGCCTGTCAGAAAAAGCCTTAGAGTTTTAGACCTTTGCACTAGAATATAATGTTCCATTCTTGTCCACTATGAGATGTCTCTTATCATTTCATTTTACATGATTTAATGCCAATAAATAAATGCTGTGATGATAGTCGGCAAATTAGATTTTCTCAGTAGTTTGTGTATGTTAAATTTTGACAAAGTGATTTATTAGTTATCATCATCATCATCATCATCATCATCATGAGATTAGTTGTTCTTTTCCCATTTTCTTTATGTTCTTCATTACAGTATTGATGAGTGTGATAAGTATTGGCAAATGCTTATTACAGCCCCCCCCCCCCCCGCCCCCATTCAAAACCACCCTGACTTTCCACCCATGAGTACGATGCTCTAACACTTTTAACACAGCATATGAATTTCTGTAAGTGGATGGTTGCAGACTTTCAATTTTGTTAAGCAGTCCCATATTTTATACCTCAGCGTCTTGCCATATACCTTCCCCTAATCTAGGAGCACTATTGGTAAGTCTTTTCCTTTCTCCCAATAATTTTTCTATTATTTCTCACAGTGGAAAAATATTGTCAACTGTGTCTTTGTTATCCCTAGAACCATGCTGTTGTGGTTCTAACATAGCTCTCATTCTCTTTTACAATAAGTTTAGGCAGTATTGTAAAGTATACAAAATACAGATTTCGTAATTGTGAACAACATTCTAGAGCTGTGCCAATGAAATGAAAAATGGCATGTGGTACACTAAACCATGTACTACTTCTGTACACAAACAATGTGCTGTGGAACAGCTACTGAGGGCATTAAAACAATCTACAATAGCAACCCACACATTACACAAATGTAAGCAAATGCGAGACAGGAAGAAACGTGGCATCTCAAGCTGGTCGCTCCCTGACCCTCCACAAGGTACACACCTGCATCCTCAGCCTCTTCATGTCGTCGTCTCCCCAGCCCTCGAGATTCTCTGCCGACCCGAGCACTGACGACAGGCCGCTCACATTCAGCAGGCCGTCGAGGCCCAGAACGGCGTCTGCCGCCGCACTGCGGGGGAGGGGCGGCGTGGGCGGCCGCGGCTCCTCGTAGCTCGAATCTGTGCCGGCATCCACTCCTGTGGACAGAGTGCCAGTGTGTGTTGGTATAAAAACAAAAACAACACTAGACTGCTTACTGGTGAACATTTTGCCACTTGCTGCCTGTTATCTGGGAACCAAACGTGGTCTGTGAGTAAGTAATGGAATCTCATGAAAACTGAAAAGGAAAGAATAAAAACACTTTCTAGCTTTCTAAAATACCTAGTAAGTAACAGGACTGTTCCTATCGCCTTCTGTAAATAAATATCCTGATCGTTGTTCCAAAGAGTATTTTTAACTTACCTATAATAAACTATTGGGTTGATGCATAAGTTCATAGCATTTTTCTGTAAGTTTTAAACATCACAGATACATAAAATGGAGACTTCAGTCATCAACAATATATTCTCCTTCACTCTTTACAATAATGTCAGTGCTGCGGTAACTTTTCGATTCCACAACTGTAGAAATCACGTGATTTTGAGGTGAAAAACTCACTGAGCCCTGTTTGGAGGACATTTTCATCCGCAAAGGAAGTCCCTCGAAAGTTGTTCGACAGAGAGAGGAGAAGGTGAAAATCTGAGGGCACGGAACCAGGTGAATAAAGTGGGTGTGGAATGACTTTCCAACCAAATTCCTGTAACTAGTAGAATGTGGGCAGGCGTTACTGTGGAGTAGCATCACTCCAAGCCGTCTTGCTGGTCACTGTTCTCGGATTGCACTTCTAAGGCTCAAATGGTCTAAGCGCTATGGGACTTAACATCTGAGGTCATCAGACCCCTAGGCTTAGAACTACATAAACCTAACTAACCTAAGGGCATCACACACATCCATGCCCAAGGTAGGATTCGAACCTGCGACCATAGCAGCAGCGCGGTTCCGGACTGAAGCGCCTAGAACCGCACCTCTAAGGCATTTCAGTTGTTGACAATAAATGTCAGCAGTGATACTTACACTTCAGGGAAACAATTTGTTGTACACCACCCAATCGCTGTTCCACCAAATGCGTAACGTTACCTTTTGTGGATGCACAGAAGTCTCTGTGCGGGGAATTGCTGCTTTGTTCGGTCTCAATCATTTGTTTCTTTCCTTATGTTAGCATTAAGACACCAATTCTCATCACCAGTGACAATACAGGATACAAATGGTCGGTATTGCTCAGAAGGCAATTGATGACGAGCAAGCAGAGATGCACATCTTGCCACCTGGTGTTTTTTGTGATTTTGGCTTAGAGCATGCAGTACCCACACATCCGATTTTTCAACCTTCCCTGTTGCATGCAACTGTCACACAATGGTGGAATGACCACAGTTTATCGTATTTGGCAGTTCTCGAGTACAAAGACGTGGATAACTGTGAATTAATGTGTTTAAACCATCTTCTTCAAACTCTGAAGGTCTTCCTGAACAAGGAGAGTCACTAATGTCAATATGATCCTCCTTAAAATGATTGATTTCCTTGCCGTGCTCTGTCCAATGGTATTATCACATTATATGTGCAAATGTTTCTGGCTGCACCCACTTCTGTCGTCCCTTTACTGAACTCAAACAGAAGAATATGTCAGAAATGTTCCAATTTCTCCACTTGTCTCCCATTTTCTAGTATCCACAGCTCCATTCACTATCTCCAAATGACAATATGTAAACTCAAAGAGCAGCACAGTGAACTAAAAGTAAGATATGATAAATGAAAAATAAATCCACAGCAGTCGGAATACCAACATGCAAAACAAAAATGCTATTAAGTTATGCACCAACCTAATAAAATCAGCACACAATTTACTGTATTCAGCATTGTGAAATTTCAGTACATATCAGTTAGTAATCCAGTAGAATGTAAGATAAGCATTCAATGATTTGTCAAATTAACAATCAACAGAGATGGGGCACAGCTTTGGATTCCTCCTTGGGGAGTTACTAAACACTGTGTTGTTCTGTACATCAACATGAGAACTAATTCATCCTGCTAATTGCGAGGAACGAACAGTGTAATGTGGAATTAGAGCCCTGACGCAACTTGATAGTTTTGAAAACGGGAGTGAGTGTGGAGGGAGATTGAGGGAAGATGGGAAGGGAGAGGGAGGGAGGGAGGGAAGATGGGGAGGGAGGTAGGGAGGGAAGATGGGGAGGGAGGGAGCGAATGAATGAATTTGTGGCCTTCTTGGAAGACCATGTCAGTTACTGCCAGAAATTATTGACAGAAATCACGAGAAATTTAAATCAGGACAGCTGCCAAAGATTTTATCCCCCCTCCTTTGGATAGCATCAAACTGATTGAAATATCCCCAATTTCAGTGCTAATTCTCCTCAACTTTTGAACTTATTTTACTACCTTTTCTCTCTGCGCCCCTTTTGAAATACAGTACATTACATGTTCTATTGTATTATCAAGCTAAACCTACTGTAAAATAAATACGAATACACTTACCCTGACTGAAATGCTTGGATTTTTTTATGTTAATTACCTTCTGCAATACCATTTTCTTTGTCTCATTCACCCACATCACAAGAGCTGGAATGATATCTCCAGTTCATCATCCAGTATGTCCTTAACTTTGCGAGGTATTGTTTTACAGTCAATAGCAACCATAGGGACTATCCTTACTACTTACATTTTTTATGACATTAATGATTTTTATGATACAAGGGGGCACAACAATTTATACTACTGTAAATTAAATAACTTAACATTTCCACCTAGAAAGCACAAAAGTTCTCGCATTTGCTCACAGAGCAAGTAAATTAATTATTTACAAGTATTAATGTATTAAACTACAAAAAATGTGACCAACTGATCACTTAAAAGAAGACTGGGTGAGACAACTAGTTTGAATAAACACTAATAAATCCTCGCAAATAATTAAAAAAGCAATAATTCCTGTCTTAGTAATTAAGGCACTTCTGGTTTCTTACTACAACTTGAAGCATAAGTTTTACTAATATTTTATTGTGAAAATTTACAATATTTTCAATCCCCTCAAGTTTTATGCTACGATATCACAATTTTGTCACATCTCTTTCCCTACCTTCATCAAAGTCTTCTTCGTCATCACAGAGGTCTTTATCCGGGTCCAGAGGTGGCGGTGGCGGCTTCCGCAGGTGATGGTGGCGATGGTGACGGTGGCGGTGGTGGCGGCCGGTGCCGTCTTCCTTCTGCTGCTGGCGCAAGATGCCACGCTTGCTGAGTGCGGGCGGTGACACCTTGCCCTCCGCCTTCTTCTTGTGTTGCTGCAGCTGCTGCTGGACCGAGCACTCACTCTCGTAGCGGTACACCAGCAGCGGGTTTGAGTCACTCAGCAGTGTCGAGGAGCCGCGGAATCCCGATGACGGGTGGGAGCTGTGAGGTGAGATACGACATCGGTAACCGCTCGAAACTGATCTGTATAAAATACAAGTTAGTCGGCACACTGGTTGGGGTACTAGTTCGTCGACACTGGGTGTCAGATGTTTCAATGTAACACTTTTCCTCCCTCGAGTTTTCTGGCTTTTTCTAGTTTGAAATTTCAGATATCCCTGAAACAATTTATGTTGTAATTAAGCGCTTTGAGTTACCACATCATATACTAGTCATTATTCCAAGTTCAACTACAATTCACAATTTTACCAATAACTGCCACCCCTTTTGTTACTGTCATAAACCAGCATTCGCTAGCACTGTATGATATCCTTAAGTATATGTATTAATACCCCCATCCCAATGAACAATGGACCTTGCCGTCGGTAGGGAGGCTTGCGTGCCTCAGCGATACAGATATCCGTACTATAGGTGCAACCACAATGGAGGGGTATCTGTTGAGAGGCCAGACAAACGTGTGGTTCGTGAAGAGGGGCAGCAGCCTTTTCAGTAGTTGCAGGGGTAACAGTCTGGATGATTGACTGATATGGTCTTTTAACATTAACCAAAACGGCCTTGCTGTGCTAGTACTGCAACCAGTTGAAAGCAAGAGGAAAATACAGCCTTAATTTTTCCCGAAAGCATGCAGCTTTACTGTATGGTTAAATGATGATGGTGTCCCCTTGGGTAAAATATTCCAGAGGTGAAATAGTCCCCCATCCGGATCTCCAGATGGGGATTACTCAGGAGGACATCGTTATCAGCAGAAACAAAACTGGCGTTCTGCGGATCGGAGCGTGGAATGTCAGATGCCTTAATTGGGCAGCTACGTTAGAAAATTTAAAAACGGAAATGGATAGATTAAAGTCGGATATAGTAGGAATTAGTGAAGTTCAGTGACATGAGGAACAAGACTTCTGGTCAGGTCAATACAGGGTTATAAATACAAAATCAAATAGGGGTAACACAAGAGTAGGTTTAATAATCAATAAGGAAATAGTCTCGCGGGTAAGCTACTACAAATGGCACAGTGAATGTATTGTGGTGGCCAAGATAGACACGACAGACACGTATACCACAGTAGTATAGGTATGTATGCCAACTAGTTCTGCAGATGAAGAGATTGAAAAAATACAGGATGAGGTAAACGAAATTATTGATAGTGCAGAGGGATGAAAATTTAATGGTCATGAGGGTCTGGAATTCAATAGTAGGAAAAGGAAGAGAAGGAAAAGTAGTAGGTGAATATGGACTGGGAGTAAGGAATGAAAGAGGAATGCGCCTGGTAGAATTTTGCACAGAGCATTATTTAATCATAGCTAACACATGGTTTAAAAACCATGAAAGAATGTTGGATCGTGGAAGAGGCCTGGAGATAGAGTATAAAATGGTAAGGCAGAGTTTTATGAATCAGATTTTAAATTGTAAGACACTTCCAGGGGCAGATGTGGACTCTGACCACAATCTGTTGGTTATGAACTGTAGATTTAAAATTGAAGAGACTGCAAAAAGGTGGGAATTTAAGGAGTTGGGACCTGGATAAACTGACAGAACCAGAGGTTGTAGAGAGTATCAGAGAGAGCATTAGGGAACGATTGACAAGACTGGGGGAAAGAAATACAGTTGAAGAAGAATGGGTAGCTTTGAGAGATGAAGTAGTGAAGGCAGCAGAGGATCAAGTAGGTAAAAAGACGAGGACTGGTAGAAATCTTTGGGCAACAGCAGAGATACTGAATTTAATTGATGAAAGGAGCAAATGTAAAAATGCAGTAAACGAAGCAGGTAAAAAGGAATAAAAACGTCTAAAAAATGCGATCGACAGGAAGAGCAAAACGACTAAGCAGAGATGGCTGGAGGCCAGATGTAGAGGCATATATCACTAGGGTTAGCCTGCCTACAGGAAAATTAAAGAGACGTATGGAGAAAAGAGAACCACTTGTATGAATATCGAGAGCTCAGGTGGAAACCAGTTCTAAAAAAAAAAAAGGGGAAAGCAGAAATGTAGAAGGAGTATATAGAGGGTCTATATAAGGGTGATGGACTTGAGGACAATATTATGGAAATGGAAGAGGATGTAGATGAAATGGGAGATACGATACTGCGTGAAGAGTTTGACAGACCACTGAAAGACCTGAGTTGAAACAAGGCCCCAGGAGTAGACAACATTCCATTAGAGCTACTGAAAGCCTTGGGAGAGCCAGCCATGACAAAACTCTACCATCTGGTGAGCAAGATGTACGAGACAGACAAAATACCCTCAGACTTAAAGAAGAATATAATAATTCCAATCCCAAAGAGAACAGATGATGACAGGTGTGAAAATTACCAAACTATCAGTTTAGTAAGCCACGGCTGCAAAGTACTAACACGAATTCTTTATAGACGAATGGAAAAACCTGGTAGAAGCTGATCTCGGGGAAGATCAGTTTGGACTCCGTAGAAATGTTGGAACATGTGAGGAAATACTGACCCTACGACTTACCTTAGATCATAGATTAAGGAAAGGCAAACCTACATTTCTAGGTTTTGTAGATTTAGAGAAAGCTTTTGACAGTGTTGACTGGCAGACACACTTTCAAATTCTACAGGTGAGAGGGGTAAATTGCAAGGAGCGAAAGGCTGTTCACAATTTGTACATAAACCAGATGGCAGTTATAAGAGTCGAGGGGCATGAAAGGGAAGCAGTGGTTGGGAGTAGAGTGAGACAGGGCTGTAGCAAATCCCCGATGTTATTCAATCTACGTATTGAACAAGCAGAAAAATTTGGAGAAGGAATTAAAATCCATGGAGAAGAAATAGAAACTTTCAGATTTGCCAATGACATTGTAATTCTGGCAGACACAGCAAAGGACCTGGAAGAGCAGTTGAACGACATGGACAGTGTCTTGAGAGGAGGATGTAAGATGAACATCAACAAAAGCAAAACGAGGATAATGGAATGTAGTCGAATTAAGTCGGGTGATGCTGAGGGAATTAGATTAGGAAAAGAGACACTTAAAGTAGTAGGTGGTTTTTGCTATTTGGGACTGCAAAATAACCGACAATCGTCGAAGTAGAGAGGATATAAAATGTAGACTGCCTATGGCAAGAAAAGTGTTTCTGCAGAAGAGAAATTTGTTAAATCAAGTATAGATTTCAGTGTCAGGAAATCTTTTAGAGAAGTATTTGTACGGAGTGTAGCCATGTATGGAAGTGAAACAAGGACGATAAATAGTTTAGACAAGAAGAGACTAGAAGCTCTCGAAATGTGGTGCTACAGAAGAATGCTGAAGATTAAATGGGTAGATCATGTAACTAATGAGGAGGTACTGAGTAGAGTTGGGAAGAAGAGGAATTTGTGGCAAGTTAGTATTGGAGGGCAGCGTGGAGGGTAAAAATCATAGAGGGAGACCAAGAGATGAATACACTAAGCAGATTCAGAAGGATGTAGGGTGCAGTAGGTACTTGGAGATGAAGCTTGCAAAGGATAGGGTAGCATGGAGGGCTGCATCAAACCAGTTTCTGGGGTGAAGACCACAACGACATACCCCATCTGAAATCACTCTTCACTGTATAGTCATAGCTGACTTCAAGAATGACAATGTGAGAAAGTCTGTGCACAAGACCACTTTTCATGGAAATTAGGAAAAAAGAACCAAAACATTAATATTAAATACTGATCTGCAAAACACGTGTTCAAATTCGGAGCTGTATTTATATTTTATAAGCATTCAAGAAATCCACTTTTATTTCTGTGTGAATGACAAAATTCAATGGTATCTGAAATTCTGATGTGCAAATACACTCCCAATTGTGCATTGCAGAAAAGAAGCTGGAGAATCCACGGACCACTAACATGATTCCCAAGGAACACAATGGAGGTAGCTGTGATTGGTCATCCTTCCAACAACTCAGTTTTTTTTCTTCACCTTTCCTTATATGACTTGTGCTGTACCTTGCAGATTAAGCAAGTAATAAGTAGAATTCTTTTACTTTTATGACGACTTTCGAGGAACATGCTTGTCCTTTCGTCCAAGTAATTTGAATGTGAATCTCTCAATGAAAAGAAGGAACTGTCTATGAAAACAGATGTCTATGATCCTGATTTCTTTTGTAATAGAAGTATTCACACTTTCGCTCTCTCTCTATGACAATGGGATAAGACATGTGGTCTTTATGGTTGAGAATTATTTGTGAAATACATGAACTGTGGTTGAAACTATATTTATTTCATAGCGTTATTTCCAATTTTAAGTAATGTGCTACTTGGAAACAATGTCCAATAAAAACGGAGAACAACTATAATAATTAAACACAAGAACTATAGGTGTTTATCTGGAGTTGGTGGTATAGTAATTTTAAACAACATTTTACACTGCTGTGTACCGAAAGTATCTTTTTAGTTTACTAAGAATTAAATATTTGTTCTGAATACGTAGAAAACTTCTACATCTACATCTACTTCCCCAAAAAATGTCAATTCTAGTGTGATTCGGGTGTGGAACATTCCAGAAACCACCTCGCATTTATTCTTTATAGCAGGATCCTTACAGCACGACATACTCACAACCAATTGTTTCCGAAGCAGAATTTTAAGAATGATTTGTAACAAAATTTGTCCAAATATTTTTTTTCATCAAGAAACAGATCAACATACCCTAGAGTGTCTCAGAATTCCACCGAGGTTTTACAAACTTATCCAGTAATGCCGTAAACTCATTTTCCCTGAGAACTCCCAGTTTTCCAGGTTTTTAGCAGACAAGGTACCAACCTGCTACTGTTTCTCCACCAACCTGGAATCCGAAGTGACAGCCTTGTTAGTGTCCGGCTCCTCGAGCAGGCGGCGGTACTCCCGCGGCAGCAGGACGGCGAGCGAGTCGCGGTCCCTGACGTGGGCGAAGCCCTTCCTCCGGAGCGCCTCGACGTCGTCACACGACAGCGGCCGCGGCCGCCTCTTGCCGCCGGTCGCGCCGACGGCGACAGTTGCGGCGGTGTCGACCTTCTGGGGGGCCAGCAGGAAGTCGAGCTCCCTGTGCCGGTGCTTGCGGAGGAACGCCAGGTCGGGCAGCGTGTAGTTGGGGAACAGCACCCACGTGCGCCGCTTGTGTTCTGCCAACGTCTGCACCGCGCGGCTCAGCGTGCGCGGTGACGGCGGCGTACCCGCGGCCACCTGTGGGGTGTCGTCACACTCGATGCTGTACCGACTGGTGTTCGGGTGCAGAGGTTACCCGATCAGTATAGTCAGGGTGTGGGCGTCATTAGTGGACATTAAATTACAAGGTGCAATTTATGTGGACCCAAAGGAGGTTTTTCTGGCTTTGGAGCCGTAAGATTCCGTGCCGAGATTTGCTCCGGAGTTTAGCCGAGACTACAATATCGGAGATGCGACGTAAGAAATGGGGTGGGTGTCAGAGAAGAGATATTACAGTGACTACCAATTCTATGAGAAATTGCACCAGTTTAGGAGGAGGAGGATAATGTGACTTTCGGCCGACACAGGACCAGCACACCAAACTTCTAAGATTTGTCTATTAATATCTGATAAAGTATAATTCAGATTGAACTTTTATCATGCTGAATACACTCTCAATAGCAATGTTTAAACAACTTATTTCAGATCTCAAGCTAAGAACACTTTTTATTAACATTAGGATAACGATATTCAAACGACTTACTCAGTGCACCTTCGCCTCCAGCTGAAAGTGCAATGCAAAGTGAAGTGATTCAGTCTGTCTAGTCAGTTGCGCAACAGGGTCAGACGTAACGGTTCGCATTACGGGCCGCGCAATCTCAGATGCGCGCTGTACAAAACTGTATTCGATTACCACTACTCTGTGTGCAAAGCAGAGAAGAACGGAGTGCCAGTGTGTATTATTTTGTGAATATATTTCTACAATATATTGACGAATGACTGCCTGTAACATTATCTGTGAAATGTGTGACATTTTAGGTGCTTATATTCAAAACCTCTTACTAGTTCTCACATTTGTTTGGCAGTGAACTTTTTAGGATTTACGGATTCCTTTCGAAGCGAGATTTCCTCTGACTTGCGTTTTCTCTTCTCCGAGTGTATTTACAAGTCATTTGAGAACACCTTCCACTACTTTGTAGTTTTCAATAATACTGATTTTCACTTACATTCCAGCAAATATTTTTATTTTCTCACTTTGGGTGCTAGTAGTGGTCCACAAGCTCTTCACAATGACACCTGAATCAATGTCATAACTAAACCTGTTTATATAACTTTACAATCACGGGCATGTGCCTGCACTGCTACCATAACATCACAGGCAAAATAAATACTGCACGACAAGTGCATACAGACACGATCCATTCACTGCGGGCCTCATAGTCGTTACTGATTCAAATTTGACAGTGTTTTATAACACCAATGAGTGAATAATTTCCACATCAAAAGAGTTAATTCTATAAAATTGTGAAATGAAAATATTGTGCACATTTGATAATCGAAAACCTCACAGACACCTTTTCAGGTACATAAAGATTCTTACACTTCCATGACAATAAACATACTCCGTATTGATGTATGTGGTTAAGAACATGGGTGAATTCAGGATGAACTCTGCAATTCACAACCACAATACTAGAAGTAGAAATTTTGTACACAGGTTATGTATCACTCTCAAGGTTTCAAAATGGACCTTTATACTTTGGTGCAAAAGTCTAAAGCTGCCTGCCAGCAGACATCAGGTAGGAAATTTAGAATCCCTAAATATTTAACAAAAAAATAAAAGAAACCTCACTAGCCAGTTCTTCTACAATGTATCTGAATACCTGGACTCAGCAGAATTTACATTCCCAACTAATATTTGTATCCGATACAATCTGATTTTCCCAGTACGTAGATAGCTTGTAGTGTAATGTGTTTTGTTTGAGGTATTGGACAATAACGGCAGCTGAGTACTGTAGGATGAGGAATAGTGGCCTTTTTTCAAAACAGGTATTTTTCATCTAATATACACATATAAGTACTCTAGAAGTAATTACTATAATTGGAAGTTTGAGTACATTAGCACTAGTCATAATTTGTTGTTAGTATACTTCAGAAGTAGCCAGCAGTTGCTTCTTCTGCCTGCATATGTAGAACTTGAGTCATTCCAAACTATTCTTCTTCTTCTTCTTCTTCACGAAACACAAGTCTGGAGGACATATAGTCAAATGAACAGATCATTTCCTAGAGGTAAGAAAAGACTGGGAAGATGTCCTAGAATAAGGTGGGCTGATGACATAAGCAAACAGGCAGGAGCAAAACGGAGGCATATAAATGACAACTGTAACACAGGAGGAGTCAGGCGTTGGACTACAGTGAAGCAGCGGACTCACATTGCGAGACTGGATGACGCTAGTCTGTGTCGCCCTCTCTTCGAGTGCCCGGCTGCCGTTGTTGTTGTCGTGGCAGCGGATGTGGTCGAGGGCGGGCGGGATCTGGACCGGCAGCGACACGGGGACGTACTCCTCCAGCTTGGACACACTCTCCGAGAGCTGTTCCACCGAGGAGGAGCTCTCCGACTCCTCCGTCTCCTCCCTTATCAGCTCCGGCTGCTGCTGTTGGTGCACGGTGCCGTCTTTCACCGGAGGCCCGACCTGCACAAAATGGAGCGATATAGTGTTGCAACACTGGAGGAAAGTATGTACAGAACGGACTTAACAATTATTCATAGAAGCAGTCACAAAAAGCTCTACAGGTATATTATATAACAGTTAATATTAGACAGGAACAGTAAGCAAACGGCAGGTGGCAACAATACAAATCTAATACAGACGAACAAATTGCACGATTTTATTTTTAAATTTCGACATTTGCAATTTCAGGCGTGACAGAATGAATATTTCTTGCTTTAGCATCTATCAGACTTAAAAATATCTCACAGTATTTATATGTCATCATATGGCCCATCCATTAGCTGAGTATATGTATTTCAGGCATTTTTTAATGTACAAACATAATCAAAATATCGTATATGGTGCCTGCAGCTGTTTAAAAGGGTTCAGATGTTGTTATAGCAGCTGTTATCAAACAGTCAATGTGTGCAATATTTTAACTTTATATACAAAAATGTTGCCGGAAACATCACGTGCCCAGCTAACGGAGACAATTCGTTTAAGGACAAGAATTTATGTCTGATAATAAGTCATGGCTGCAAAATACTCACAAATTATTAACAGAAAAATGTAAAATCTAGAAGCCAACACTGAGGAAGGTTAATCATAGTTCCAGAATAAATGCAAAAACAGAAGAGGGAATACTGACCCTATGACTCATGTTAGAAGATAGGTAGAAGAAATGCAATCTAATTCTATGGCAATTACAGATTTAGCGGAAGTGTTCAACAATGCTGACTGGACTACACTCTTTAAATTTTAAAGGTAGCACAAATAAAATACAGGGAGATAAAGGTTATCTACATCTCAGATGCAAAACCATGTTGCAGTTATAGGAGTTATAAAGGCCATTAAAGTGAAGCAGTAGTTGAACAGGGAGTGAGACAGGTTTGTAGCCTATCCACAATATTATTCACTCTGTACCTTAGGAAGCAGTAAAGGAAACCAAAGAGAAATCTGAAAAGGAAATTACAGTTCAAGCAGAAGAAATAAACACACTGTGGTTTCTTGATCGTATTGTAATTTCCTGAGATATGGCAAAGGACTTGGAAGAACTGTTGAAAGGAATACGCAGTACCACGGAAACAGGTTGTAAGATTAACATCAACAAAGCAAAATAAGCCTGATGGAATACAGTTTAAATAAGGTGATGCTCATAGAATGGAATTACATTAAGAAATGAGATACTGAAATTAGTACACAGATTTTGCTATTGGGACAGTAAAATAAGTGACAATGGATATAAAAAATACTATAAACAACAAGAAAATCATTACTGGAAAAGAATTTGGTAATACTGAATATAAATTTAAATTTCTGGAGGTATTTATCTTCAGTGCAGCCTTCTACAGGAGTGAAATGTGGGGGATAAGCAGTTCAGTTAAGAGATAACAGAAGCTTTCAAAATATGGTGCCAGGAGAATGTTGAAAATTGAATGGGTAGATCGGATATGTAATGAAGAGGTACTGAACCAAACTGGGGAAAACATTTGCAGCACAATCTGATCAAAAGAAGGGATTGGTTGATTGAATCATCTACTTGGTAACTGAAGGGTCAGGTAAAAATTGTAGAGGTAGCACAAGTCTCGAAAACAATATCCTGTAAGTACGCACACATAAAAGTTGCAAAGGACAGACTACCATGGCAAGCTGCATCAAACCAGTTTTCAGACTGAAAACCTCAACAATGACATATCTAAAAAATTTGATGCACTAATGAATGAAACTTCTGCTGCATTTAATTTGAAAATACCTGAATGCCACTATGAATCTTTTAAAAATATTTTTGTTTGCCCGGTAACCCCACCCAAGAAAAATTAGCAAATCGTTTGACAACACATGAACAGATATTTTCTCACCCCAATAATGATTTTTAGGTTATAAAGCTACTATGCCTACTCTTCTAATAATTATCAACACATGATACATGATGTGCACTTACTTTCAGACATAAGGGCAAGTATGAGCACACTATTATCAGCGATAAGGCACTGCATACGTCAAAGATGTGTTTGCACAGAGTTTAAAAACACGTCTCTCTTTGCAACATTCTTACACCAAAGTCAGCTACACCTCAGCAACCACATTCGTTGTTTGCATCCCTTTCTGCACTTGTGACAAACACCTCTACATACGTATTTGCATTGTCTGCTACACTGAACTTTCAGCTCACACTTCAAATTGTCTACTCGCATAAGAGCTACAAAATAATAACAGAAGAGGAAGACCTAAAGATCTATGGCGCCACGTTAATAATACTCGACAAAATAAACACATGAAGAAAGAGACATAGGTAGTCATCACTGGTAGAGTGAGAAAACTTAGCAACTTCCAACAGACTTTACACAAAATTTCAAATGTTTGTGAAACTTTTCCTCCCCGATTATCCCACAAAATGATGAAACGAAAAAAGTTTGTCCCACATCGATTTTCGCTGCTCCTGCAATAAAACTTCAGCTTCAGAGATGGTGTTTTAATTTATTACTGACTATGTTTGCAACACAGTTTGCAGACGGTATCCGCACATACCACTGAATGTACCTGCACAACTTTATCATCGTGCAAAACACAGTTCAGGAGATAGGGCGTCAGACGTTTCGATGCTCGAAAAATCTTGCCTTCGTTTAAAATGAAGTGCATATACCCAGACTATATTCAATCAGTTTTTTCCCACTGAGAGCACTTAACGACTTCCAACAAACTTTAAGCATAATTTCAAGATGTTTCTAAACTTCTTCTCACACTTATGTAAAATATTTGTAAATTAATCATATATCTGAAGCTGTTTTATACATGAGAGTTCGATTCTTTAAGGGATTTGGAGTTTACTGGTACTACATAAGACGGGACAGGAATGACATCATGAATCTGAAAGACTGTTCTGTTGTTCATAATGTCACTAGGATATTTCCGTCCAATTCTGAAACTCTGACGAATATAGTAGGGCCATTTGTTTGAAAGAAAGACACAAATTTCAGAAAAGCAACCCCTGCGAAGAACAGACTTGCTGTTATTCATTGGTTTTTGGCAACTGGTGATTTCTATCAAAAGCCCTACATATTTATTCCAGATTTCGAAGAAAGCTTTATCTGAAACAGTTACTGTAGTTTGTGAAGCATAAACACTAGTGCTGCATAGTGGTATTTTGTGGTAGCAGACCAGAAACAGTGTTCCTTTGATCTGTACCGACACAGCCATGGAACACTGTTTATGAACAGCGGAAACTCCAGGTAGGAATATCAAGAATGTATGGAAACAGAGATTGCTGCTTACTGTAAATTTGACGCATTACATTGCAGCTCGAGCTCTGGCCAAAGCTGCCGGACTTGGTGGGCATGTGTCTGTCAGGTGTGCTCGCTTGTGTGTACGGATGGTGTGTTCCTCTTTTGCTGACGAACACTGTGGCCACAAGCTTTGTGTAAGCGTTTTGATTGTGCCCGTCTGCAATGTTATGTGTCACCTTAACAGTAAGTAGCAATCTATCTTTCCCTACATTGCTGAACACTGTTTTTGTGTTGACATGTTGAGAACATCTGTAGTCCCGTAGTAGCTGTGAACACTGTTGCAGAGCATGTTTCGCTCTCTTTGTAAACACGCCTTAAGAATATGAACCTTGTACAGCAATGCAATAGGGGAAGGGGGAGAGGTTTCAGCAAATATGCCCAGTCGTGGTTCTGCCAGGTAGCAGAAGTTGCTCGAGGCAGAAGGGTGTACACAGCATTAGGTAACTACTTAATTTTGCGTTCTACCTTACGGCAGGTCTTGTCATGGGGGAATCCTCGTCAGAGAGGTCCACCGCATGAGCATCTAGGGAAGTGATTCCAGTGGCAGTTTCCTGTTGCCTTCCACTGATGATGATGATGAAATGACAATGAGGACAACACAGCACTCAGTCCTTGAGCGGAGAAAGTCTCTGACCCAGCCGGGAATCGAACCCAGGGCCTCTTAGCGTGACAGATCGTCATGCTGATGAGGTAACTAAATGGAGATTAAGCTTTCTGGCTTCCCCTGATAAAGCACAGGGTTAGCTGGTCACCATCTGATAGCACGAGGACAGCAGGCTGTTCAACCTCAGTTCTCCCCTTAGATTACTGGATCGGTGACCGCAATGCAATAAAATGTGACACTGTTGCTCACACGAATAATTAATTTATGCTCTGCATGTTATTATACTAAAATTGAAAATTCCCGAATCTGTAGAAGTCACCTCAGAGTGTCGGTAGTCTACAACACGATACTTACCAGGCTGTCTTCAAAGCAGCACGTCGAGTACTCTTCACCACCTGTGACATTCCCCACACGCACCCAGTTGTCGACTCGGGGGTCTGCCGCCTTGATGCACTCGGTATTCCTGTTGCCGTTGTCCGCAACCGACCGGATGGCATCGGTACTGCCACTGATGATGTTGTTGCTGCGGTTGTTGTTGTAGCAGCACACGCTGCAGTCGTTCAGTGAGCAGCGATGGTTACTTCCGCTCGCTCCCGATTCCGACTGGCTGCAGCTATCTGAAAAATTAGCACCACCCACACATGGAAGACGTTTTCAAATTAAATAATGTACATCAGTGTGGTGAGTGTGTTCTGCAGTCTACCTTTCTCTTCTCAGTCACCTCTGCAATAAGTTGATCACAGTTACGGTACACTTACGGAGTAGTGAACCTTTTAATAATAATTCGATGTGGGACAGATCCAAAGCCCTCACATAATCATCGAAAACAGTCATTTCTGCTTTCAGTTGCCTTTGAAGTTAGGGTCTATCTATCACATCTGTTTTCCAACAGTCAAGAGGGACAAGACAAATGTGGGAGAACATATAAAGGGTCATTATTTTTGTCTGCTTGTACGAGTGTGTGTGTATTTGGATGCGAGATTTCTGCCTGAAGATTAGTAATATTCGACACTACAAGAGCAATTAAAAATTAAAAAATGGCGGCTTTGAGCAGAAACAAACTTGTTTAATTTTAGTAATAACATTATTATTCCACGAGATTTTGGGACTGCAGCCAAAAGTTGTAAACTTCTTGACTCGCTATTTTGGTTGACAACCAGGCAGCCATGTTAGTGAATTTTATCACAATGTTTATATCCAAGACTGGTGGAATCCTATACATTCATAGATCTCTGCTGCACGAGTGTCTTCTGTTGAACTGTGATGCATCTGAGCTACTACGGTGATAGATGACGTGCGAGTAGTAACAAATTACACACGCATGGAGTTAAAATTTGGTGGTTAAATTTACAGAATTAACTGTTATTGGAGGCACTGGATGTGTAATTTTGTTTGTCTGCACAATGTAAAGAAATGACCACGTCCCACGTCTTAGGCAACTAAAAGCTGCCATCCTGATTAATAAGGTTTTCCACCAAATGTATTTCCACAGATTCCTTATGATCATACTCCAAAATTTTTGTGTCAGAACACTCCGTAGAACGTCATTTGGAAATACAATGCTTGACTATGACCTACATGGGCTGCAAAATGTGAGTGACAATTTTCTGTGCACATCTGATTTATTTTGCACGGAGTCTGCCCAATGGCCCACTGTAGACTTTCCCAAATTGACAAGGTACTTTGTTTTCCACAAGCCCGGATCATCATCATCATCATCATCATCATCATCATATTATTATTATCCTTTCTTTCTTTTCTCAGACGTTATGTCTGGTCAAAAATGGAAAGTGACGCGGACCTTGATCAAGTGTGACTTCCTTTTAACTGTACGGTATATGTTACATTGCATTTAGGAACTTTCGGGTCATTGAACATGTATCAATAATTACAGATTTCTGTAGTTGTATATATAAGTTTGGATGTAGCTGTATTGCATTGATGTACTGGTGGATATTGTGTGGTATGACTCCTGTAGTTAACAGTATAATTGGTATAATGTCAACTTTATCCTAATGCCACATGTCCTTGACTTCCTCAGCCAGTTGGATGTATTTTTTAATTTTTTCTCCTGTTTTCTTCTGTATATTTGTGGTATTGGGTATGGATATTTCGATTAGTTGTGTTAATTTATTCTTGTTATTGGTGAGTATGATGTCAGGTTTTTTATGTGGTGTCGTTTTATCTGTTATAATGGTTCTGTTCCAGTATAATTTGTATTCATCATTCTCCAGTACATTTTGTGGTGCATACTTGTATGTGGGAACGTGTTGTTTTATAAGTTTATGTTGTAAGGCAAGCTGTTGATGTATTATTTTTGCTACATTGTCATGTCTTCTGGGGTATTCTGTATTTGCTAGTATTGTACACCCGCTTGTGATGTAATCTACTGTTTCTATTTGTTGTTTGCAAAGTCTGCATTTATCTGCTGTGGTATTGGGATCTTTAATAATATGCTTACTGTAATATCTGGTGTTTATTGTTTGATCCTGTATTCCAATCATGAATCCTTCCATCTCACTGTATATATTGCCTTTTCTTAGCCATGTGTTGGATGCGTCTTGATTGATGTGTGGCTGTGTTAGATGATACGGGTGCTTGCCATGTAGTGTTTTCTTTTTCCAATTTACTTTCTTCGTATCTGTTGATGTTATGTGATCTAAAGGGTTGTAGAAGTGGTTATGAAATTGCAGTGGTGTAGCCGATGTATTTATATGAGTGATTGCTTTGTGTATTTTGCTAGTTTCTGCTCGTTCTAGAAAGAATTTTCTTAAATTGTCTACCTGTCCATAATGTAGGTTTTTTATGTCAGCGAATCCCCTTCCTTTCTGCTTAATGTGAATCTTTCTGTTGCTGAATGTATGTGATGTATTCTATATTTGTGGCATTGTGATCGTGTAAGTGTATTGAGTGCTTCTAGGTCTGTGTTACTCCATTTCACTACTCCAAATGAATAGGTCAATATTGGTATAGCATAAGTATCTATAGCTTTTGTCTTGTTTCTTGCTGTCAATTCTGTTTTCAGTATTTTTGTTAGTCTTTGTCTATGTTTTTCTTTTAGTTCTTCTTTAATATTTGTATTATCTATTCCTATTTTTTGTCTGTATCCTACATATTTACAGGCATCTGTTTTTTCCATCGCTTCTATGCAGTCGCTGTGGTTATCCAATATGTAATCTTCCTGTTTAGTGTGTTTTCCCTTGACTATGCTATTTTTCTTACATTTGTCTGTTCCAAAAGCCATATTTATATCATTGCTGAATACTTCTGTTATCTTTAGTAATTGGTTGAGTTGTTGATTTGTTGCTGCCAGTAGTTTTAGATCATCCATGTATAGCAAATGTGTGATTTTGTGTGGGTATGTTCCAGTAATACTATATCCATAATTTGGTTTACTTAGCATGTTGGATAGTGGGTTCAGAGCAAGGCAAAACCAGAAAGGACTCAATGAGTCTCCTTGGTATATTCCACGCTTAATCTGTATTGGCTGTGATGTGATATCATTTGAATTTGTTTGGATATTAAGTGTGGTTTTCCAATTTTTCATTACTATGTTTAGGAACTGTATCAATTTAGGATCTACTTTGTATATTTCCAATATTTGTAGTAACCATGAGTGGGGTACACAATCAAAAGCTTTTTGGTAATCAATGTATGCGTAGTGTAGCGACCTTTGTTTAGTTTTAGCTTGATATATCACCTCTGCATCTATTATCAGTTGCTCTTTACATCCTCGTGCTCCTTTGCAACAGCCTTTTTGTTCTTCATTTATAATTTTGTTCTGTGTTGTATGTGTCATTAATTTCTGTGTAATGACTGAAGTTAATATTTTGTATATTGTTGGTAGGCATGTTATGGGGTGATATTTAGGTGGGTTTGCTGTGTCTGCTTGATCTTTAGGTTTCAGATAAGTTATTCCATGCGTAAGTGTATCAGGGAATGTGTATGGGTCTGCAATGTAACTGTTAAATAATTTAGTTAGAAGTGAATGTGTTGATGAACTTCTTTAGCCAGAAATTTGCTATTTTATCTTTTCCAGGGGCTTTCCAATTGTGAGTAGAATTAATTGCTTGGGTGACTTCATGCTGCAAAATTATCACTTCAGGCATTTATGATATCATCTTGTATGTATCTGTTTCTGCTTGTATCCACTGTGCATGCCTGTTATGTTGTACCGGGTTTGACCATATGTTGCTCCAGAAGTGTTCCATGTCTGTTATGTGTGTGTTATCTATTGTCTGGTAAAATTTCTTTTGGTTTGTGTTGAATGTTTGGTTTTGTTTCCTTCTATTTTCACTTTTTTTTGTATCTTCTAATTCGTTTGGCCAATGCTTGTAATTTATGTTTCTTTTCATTTAATTGCTCTATCGCTTCTTGTTGTGAGATTTTACCTAACCTTTTTCTTTTTTTTTTCCTGACATTTCATTTCCTATAAATTGTGTTAGCTGTCCGATGTCTTTTCTCAGTTTTTCTATTCTGATCTGTAACCTGTGTTGCCATGCTGGTTTTGTGGGTTTCTTCTGTGTGTTGGTTGGTTCTGATCTCTGCCTAGTGTGTATATTTAGTGTAGTGAGTGCTCCTATATAAACCAGTAGTTGTAACTCTTCCATAGTTGTGTTTTCATTTATTTTGTTGTGTATGATTGTGATGATAGTTGTTATTGTTGTTTCGACTTGTGGGTTATTTGGCGGTCTATGCAAGAATGGTCTAATGTCTGTATTTGTGTCTTTGTATTCTATATATGTCAGCTGAAATTTTTCTTCTATATCTAATGTGTGTGTCTCTTCGTGTTCTATTTGTGCTTGTTCTGGTGGCTGTCTTAAGATTTTGTTTTCCTCTGACTGTTTAATTGATGCGTGGTGTTCTTTGTTTGTTTGCTCTGGGATGTTTGAGTCCATTACTGTATTTTCTTCTTCTGATTGCACATTATTTTGTTCCAGTATTTGTTGTACTTGTTGTTTGATGTTTTCTAATTCTGACTGGGGTATCCTGTTATTTTTGATTATTACACGGAACTGATCAGCTAGTCGTTGTTCTGTTAAAAATTTTAATTCTGGGTATCTGGTAATAAATGTTGTGTATACTTGTGATCTGTATCCAGTTGTGTTGGTTCCTAGGTTTGTTGCTTGGTAATAACAGAACATGAGGTGTCGATTAACTTCACCTGACCATCTCATCCTCTGCCTTTGTTTTCCTTCTAGGGTGATTGCAGGAAGCATATCCTGCAAAACACCTGTATTTGGATTTAAATCATTTTCCAGTTGGCTAGCAGTGTCGTTACCATTGTGGGCGGGCATTGGGTTCAAGCGTCGTCCCCAACCATGACGGCGCTTGTCCGAGGCTTCTTTAGTTCTGTCCTGAACCAACTAATCACACTAAAAGGGGGGTTAGCCCTATTAGTGGTTTGTTCTTTTCGTCGCCTTTTACGACTG
This sequence comes from Schistocerca cancellata, assembly GCF_023864275.1. Taxonomy (NCBI): domain Eukaryota; kingdom Metazoa; phylum Arthropoda; class Insecta; order Orthoptera; family Acrididae; genus Schistocerca; species Schistocerca cancellata. The sequence continues at coordinate 159,543,865 of NC_064637.1, forward strand.
GCAGAACATACCGGAGGCCTATTCTTTTCCCGGGCCTCCACGGGGTTTATTATTATTATTATTATTATTATTATTATTTTTATTTTTTTGGGGTGGGTGTGGGGGGTTTAGGGTGCAAAACATCTAAGGTCATTAGCGCCCAATATAGAACCATAGAGTGCTCGGACCGTGAGGTAAAAATCAAATCTCTTTTGTCATATTACTGCTTTTTAAAAAACTTAAAACACAAGCCACATCTCGCACACCAAAGTGACGCGATATGCCGATAGAGAAAATTATGATTATCTTGCAGAGGAACAGAGTAAGAGGCGGGCCGACCGAGATGGACTGCGACATCAGCAGCGTCATTCCCAGGCACACCAACATGGCCAAGAACCCAAATGAACAGCACTTGGGCTCCCCCATCCGGGAACAAATTGAGGCAGTCCTGGAACCGTTTAACGATGGGGTGGACTGGATCTGGATCATCCAGACTCTGAAGGGCACTGAGGGAGTCAGAGCAGATCACACAGCAAGTGAGCTGGTGCCTCTGGACATAGTGAACAGCCTGATAGAGGGCAAAAATCTCCGTGGTAAAAACTGTGCACTGCTCGAGAAGCCGGTATTTAAACTTAGCATCCCCAATGACAAAAGCACAGCCAACACCGTGGGAGGACTTGGAACCACCAGTGTACAAAAATATGCTATCGGCAAGTTGTGAGTGAAGTTCAAGAAATTTGCAGCGATAGGTCAGCTCGGAAGTTGAATCTTTCGGGAACGAGCTGAGGTCAAAATGAACGCAAACCTGTGCCTGGAGCCAAGGTGGTGAAGGGCTCTCCCCCATTCGTAAAGTGACAGGAAGTGTGAACTGCAGCTGCCGAAGCAGGTGACGAAAGCAGACGCCGGGAGGCCGCAGAGGAGAAACGTGCATCTCGTATTGGCAGTTGAAGGAGGTCATCAAAAAAAGGGTCAAAGGTTGGGTGCCCTGGTATGGAAGAAAGCTGACACGCATACCTACTGCGCCGGTATGACTGTGGTAGTTCACCAGCTTCTGCGTATAGACTCTCAACTGGGCTAGTACGGAAGGCACCAGTGGCGAGACGGATCCCCAAAGGGCGGATTGTATTTAGACGGCGTAAGATAGGCGGCCGTGCTGAGGAGTAGACAACGCATTCATAATCCAACTTGGAGCGGACAAGAGATCGATAGAGGCAGAGGAGGACAGTCCGGTCAGCTCCCCAAGAGGTACCACTCGACACACGAAGGACATTGAGGGACCAGGTGCAGCGTGCAGCCAGGTACAACACGTGGAGAGACCAACTGAGTTTCCTATCGAATGTAAGACATAAGAATTTTGTTGCATCCACGAATGGGAGAGCATTTTGGCCCAGTCATAAGGACCGTGGAAGAAATGCTTTGTACTGCCACAAGTTGACACAAGCTGATTTGGTAGCAGAAAAGCGGAAACCATTTGTGATACCCCACAAACAGAGACGGTCGAGACAACATCGAAAACAGCATTGCAGGAGACACGTCCGCTGGGACCTGCAATAAATAGCAAAGTCATCAACGAAAAGAGCCGGAATTGCCAGCTGGAAGGCAGCCCATAATTGGGTCGAGGGCTATGGCGAAGAGTACAACACTCAGTACGGAGCCCTGAGGCACCCCGTTCTCCTGTGAAAAGGTGCGGGATAAGGAGGAACCCACACGGTACCCGGAAAACTCTGTCTGTTAAAAATTTGCAGATGAAAGTGGGAAGACGACCGCGAAGACTCCGTATATGCATAGTATGTAGAATGCCTGTCCGCCAACAGGTATCGTAGGCTTTCTCCAAATCAAAGAACACGGCCACCGTTTGACGTTTCTGCAGAAAATTATTCACGATGAACGTCAACAGGGTGACGAGATGATCAAGCGCTAAGTGGCACTTGCGGAACCCACACTAAGCATTAGTGAGAAGATGGTGTGACTCCAGCCACCACACTAACCGACCATTGATCATACGTTTCCATCGTTTACTGATACAGGCATGTCATATGTGCTCGCCGTACTCCCACCAGGCAAGCGGCAGAATATTTGGATAATTGTTCTGAAGCCAGCAGTAACACAAACGTGTAACAATCCAGCTGAGGTGGTTTTCAATAATAATTACAATTCACGTTTACTGCATGCTGTACGCTGTTCATGATAGTGGAGAGCTGGCAGTAAGAGGGATGTGTGTCACAGTAGTGAACATGAACAAATGGTTATAGCTCTTGAGGTATGCATTTTAGAGCCCTTGGTGTTGATTTTTTTGTCAAGCCGTGCATTCATTCCAGTTTATTAACTCTTACGCATACTGTAATTTTTTCTAGGCTATTCTAGTGCATAGTTTCTGAAAGAGTATTAAAATTATCAGCAGCAAGAGTAGGAGTTGGAGTAGTAATGTTATTAGTTCTTCATCTGTATCTTAGCTCTCATTGGCATTAGATACTATCAAATCATTTTTAATTCTATCAATACCATATTATTGCAATTTATTAGATTAAAATTATTGTCATTTCTAAAACTATGATGCAAACAACACTGTGTTTGTGAAACCCTGGTCCGATGTAAGGCCTGAAATATACATAAAAATTAAAACAGGAAACATTCTACATGGGCCCCGGATGCTACCTGTGGCGATGCTAGAGCCGGTGCGCTGGCGCATGAAGAGGCGAACCAGACTGAGGTCCCCCTCGCCCACGTCGTACAGCCGCACGCAGCGCCCCCCGCCGTGTGCCCCCCTCCTGGGTGGACACAGGTCCGGCAGGGATCTGCTCTTCAGGGCTGCCCCTGTTGCCGTCGACGTCGGCATCGCCGGTGCAGTGTTGTTGTTACCTGTCGGAGAATCGCCTACTGTCATCACGCACTAATTTATGTTTCTAAGTTTCAAATAGTAAAGATAAGGTACGTGTGTGTGTGTGTGTGTGTGTGTGTGTGTGTGTGTGTGTGTAGAGAGAGAGAGAGAGAGAGAGAGAGAGAGAGAGAGAGAGAGAGAGAGAGATATGTACAGGGTGTCTACATGGACAAGGAAAAATAATTCCCGGATTTTTTCCGGATTCCCCGGTTGAAAATACATTTTCTCCTTGGTGAAAATACACTTTTTCTGTGTTAAGTGACAGTATACTTTTTCTTGGCACTATTCAATCCTTTTATGGTTTTATATACCAGCGTAGAATTTCCCGGCACTTTATAAAATGAAACTCAGGGGAAAAAAAACACGTTTTGGAAAGATCTTTGGTGTGCAGCAACATATACACTACATATTTCCGTGTTACCAAGGTATAAATTCAAATTCCACCAAACACCGCATGTTACTTTCCGAAGCATTAAAATCGAGATTGCGACGCGCTTTTGTAAGCCAGTCACAGCTCATGTCACCTGATCTCGCCAGCTGATGACAGCATTTGACACATGATGATGACAGCCAATAGCAAGATCACTCTTAACTAGCGCGAACACACAAATAAGAAAAATTAATGGCTTAAATTAATGTACAATTGTTACTACAAGAAAAGCAAAGCTATCATATATAATATTGGTCTCTAAGATTAATAAGCTGCAAGAGAAGTTAAGCTTCCACATATATTGTTGATCTTTTTTGCGCGTCATACTTCACATAAATGTGCCTGTAATATTTTTTAGTAACGACATAAATGTCTGATTTTCTGGGCTCGAAATTCTTCATATGGTCGGTCGTCCCCAAAGAGTTGATTTTTAAATGAGAGTCAAACGCTATGTGATTTAAGAAATTCGTCGTACACTCTCTCACATAGTTTATCTTACATAAAAGGAAATTTACTTCGAAAGTAACGCTTTTCAAAGCAATATTCGCAATATTTTTCCGTGACCTATTAGAAAGGTACGTTTCAGCAGTTGTTAGAGAGCGCCAGATAACGGGCAGGAAACCCGCATGTTTGTATGTGTGAAACATTAAAAGATCTTGCATTAAAACGAATCTAATGTAAAAAACTGTCACGTCACGCTCATTGGAGGCAAATTGTTGTTAAGAAGCACTGCACAGTCTTCCTAAAGCCTTTGACACACTTTGCTGTTGGCAGACGCTTGTATGAGCACTACTGTGTTTTTTTGTTGTATATGGTGCATTTTCTTTGTGACTTAAGTTTTATTTTTGTTTTTTCTCTCATTCATGTTTTGTTGCTGCAGTATTATTCTGCATAAGCAGGATACAGTAAATTTTTTTGTTAGAGTATTGGTTTTTACCAGTCAAACTCACAAAAATTTAACTGAAAACTAAAACAATGAAAAATTCCTGGAAGTCAAAAAGATTCCCGAGTTTTTCCTGGATGAAAAAATTCCCAGGTTTTTCCTGGATCTCCCGGTTGTCCCGGGTTGTAGACACCCTGGATGTTATCTGTACACTCTCACGCAAAGAATTCGCCCAAAAGCTAGCAAAGATCTAATTCTTTTTTGTGTGACTGTCAATGACTCAACACATCCACTATTTGGTGAGCTCTCTCCTTTATTTCCAAATTGATCACAATATTTTTACGACAAGGCAGCTGTGCCAGAAGAGGTCATCCACAGGGATTCGTAAAATACTACTTTTTGCAGTGCCAATATCTTTCTAAATGGCTTATTACAGAATTTTGTAATAGTGCAAATACATCTACATGACTACTCTGCAATCCACAATTGAGAGCCTAGCAGAGGGTTCAAGCACCTTCAAGTTATTTCTCTACCACTCCACTCTACCGATGAGCAAGAAAAATGAACACTTAAATCTTCCCATGCAAGCTCTGATTTCATGTATTTCTTACTATTTAGGTGACTGCTAATAAAATATTTTCTCATCTGGAGGACAAGGCTGATAACTGAAATTCGTGAAAAGATCTTACCTGAACAAAAAATGTCTGTTTAAATAAATGCCATCCCAATTTGTGTATCGTATCTGTGACACTCTCTCCCCCATTTTGCACATACATTTCCCAACACTCAACTTACAGCGAGTAAGTATCTTCCGTAATGAATACAATGAATATCAGTGCTCACAATTGGGATTTTTCATTAGATTTGTCTCTACATATTTACATCTTGTAACAGTGAAATATATCAAGATTGGAATAACGTTGGAGGGAATATAAAAAGTGGAATGACTACTCGCTGTATAGATGAGGCAATGGGGAATCCACAAAAAACACTGAATACACTGCAAAGTTTTCAGGTTGTGTCTCACACTAGACCAGAGGAGAAACTCTGGAAGCCAAAGACTGATCATTCCCTTTTCATCTTTAATGTGAGTACTGTCAGCAGCGACTGTACCTGACGGGTGCCGTGTGAGCTGCACGTCACTGGACCGCTTGTGCAGCTTGCTCCACGTCGTGTACAGCGAGTCGGACCGCGCCATCGACTGGTCCACGGCGGGCTGCCGCCCCAGTTGGGGACGGTGCTGCCACCGATGGTGGCTGTCCGAACTTCCGCCCACGTCACTCTCGACTGCAAAAGACACCACGTCAGCTACCAGCATCTATTCCCAAAATAACGGTCGGGCAAGTTTTTCCGAGAAATGTTATATTAATGATGAAATGAATATAACCCAGTTGGTGGAAGCAACTTGAACAGAGCTTTGTGAATGTGTCTCATACAGACACACTCAAATATGTAATATATGATAACAGTGCTACTGCAGACACAGAGCTAGACTGAGACAGAAACTGCCATCCTACCCCGATATCACGCACATTTTTAACGTACTGACACGTAATCCAGTCCCTTGTATATTTTTTTCCATATTTAATGTGCCTTCTTTTACCGAAGCTAAAATTGTACAGTAAATTCAGGAAAGGTGTGTCAGATAATACACAAATTTCCAACAGGTATTTTGGTATACCTTATGCACATATAGTAAACGTAAACTATGAAACAATGTGAAATGGGGTACTACCACTTATCAAAACCAGTACTCAGGGAAAAACCATCTCTACCCGGTTCAAAGTGAAATACTGAGACTTTTCTTATCCACACAAATAAACACAACCAAACAGCAAGCAGTATTTAGATTTTGATGTACTCAAAAACTACGTTAATTATTCGGTCACTACTACATATGACAGTGACGCATAAACGAGTTCCGTAAGGAGCCACAAAAACCTCCAAGCACTTGCCCAATAAGATAAAACTGTTAGACAAGTAACAAAGCAAATTTTAAATCTAGCCTAAAACTGTTTCTTCTGGAAAAAGATTTCCAGCCACTGGCAACTTTTTTCATTAACTTCTGTAAATGTGTAGTTGAAAAGAACTGAATTTAAAGTTATCATTACTCAGATTAGCAGCTCATTTTTATTAAATCTGAACCTGTGTGTCATTTCGTAACTCTAAAATGGCCAGCATGTCCATATTTGCAAACAAATCCACATAAGGAAAGAAGATTAGGATTCAGTGCACCATTAATGACGCAGTCATTACAGTTTGAATTGAAGCTCTAACTGGGTACGGAATGGGAGGAAAAACAGCTACATCTTTTCCAAGGAGCCAATACATCATTTTTATCAAGAAATGTAGGGTAACCAATCTTCCCAAATGCAACTCCACTGTGCTAACAACTCCCACCTCGTATGTTAGTAAGCTGCATAAAAAAGTAACTGTTGACAATTTCACAAACATATGTGCATACATTCAAAATATTTAAAAGCAATTTTGATATTGTTATGCTTTAATTTAGGAAGAACTTTAGAAAGCTGCCTCTAGAGTAGTGACAGAGAAAATGGTTAGGTCCCAAAGTTAGTTGAACCCAGCTGAACAGACTGAATTTTTACGGATACTGCAACAGAATCTATTGATAAAGTTGATGAAACAACAAGTTTTAGACAAAGTTTACTGCCTAATTTACAACTGCACACAGCGCTCAGTAACACTTTTGTTCTTACAACTTACAAGCATGTAACTTGTGCATTTATACGTCTCCTGTCTCAATTTCATTCTAAAACAGTGCGTACATGCAGTCATCCTCCTGCTTCCTGGAGTAATGTCAAACAAACAATATAAATGATTTCTTTAACCTGACTGGAACTGACAGTGACATCTGCATTCGACACCACCACCTAGCACTATAGGAGAGTCCACAAGAGAATATTCTCGACTGTTGCAGTGCAGTTGACGCGACGGCTTCGCTCGTCTGCCTCGACCAATCACATAATGCAGTTTTATGTGTGTCTCCGTGGCAATGCCTCAGTGTAGTTGTTCTACAGTAGTAGTAAATATTAATATTTTTTTATTTACTTCATTTATCCTAGACAAGATATTTTCCTGTAAAACAGAACCACTACAGCATTAATTTTCTACTAGGTGACGGACTGGAGCAGTTGTTATGCCCAAGAAAGTCACAGAAAACAGAATTATAGCTATGAAAAGCACTAGACTAAAATAGGAAAGTAAAATGTTACTGAAGATGGCTTATTACCAACAAAAATATTTCTAATCTCTAATATACAGGGTTTGCCTGAAATATATAAACTAACATTGATACCAACAGAATTCACAAGACTTTCAGTACTACCCCCCCTCGCACATACCACACGTACCCGGTTCGTGATAATCTGAGTCGGCCTCTGAGCAGAGCGCGAGGCTGCCCTCAAAGGCGATGGTGTAGTTGTCCTTGTTGGCCTGGCAGGTGAGCATGATGTCGTGGTCCGTGAGGCCCTCACAGTCCAACGAGTCGACACTGAAGTTGCAGCCGGGCAGCGGACACTCCCGCACCGGTGAGAACAACTGCTCCGACTTGCAGATGGACATGGTGTCCGTCGATCCGGTCGTGTCCTCCGCCTGGAAGGAGAAGGTGACAAAAATCGACGTAAACACTGTGCCCCTACTACGAGACAGATGTTGTTGTTGTTGTGGTCTTCAGTCCTGAGACTGGTTTGATGCAGCTCTCCATGCTACTCTATCCTGTGCAAGCTTCTTCATCTCCCAGTACCTACTGCAACCTACATCCTTCTGAATCTGCTTAGTGTATTGATCTCTTGGTCTCCCTCTACGATTTTTACCCTCCACGCTGCCCTCCAATGCTAAATTTGTGATCCCTCGATGCCTCAGAACATGTCCTACCAACCGATCCCTTCTTCTAGTCAAGTTGTGCCACAAACTTCTCTTCTCCCCAATCCTATTCAATACGAGACAGATAATGGCAACTAAATCTGAGGAAACGAGAGTATTGTAAGACTGAAGTAGCAGCTGAGTCTGGGACAGATGGGTAACGAGTCTACTTGTGGCTCGGAGGAGCCCTATGTAATTTTCTTTAAGAAGATTTACAGAAACCGATGGAGACTTTACCAAATAGTCTTTTTGCAGATTTCTTCATTATATCACATGGGTGACACAATACTGTTTAGAATTTGTCAGCATATTCAACTACTTTGAATTACATTAGAGTGGCTGGAAAATATTGTAAGACGTGACAAAATAAATCTCGGGTGAACAGCCTGGTACGAGTGTGCATAGGACACAATATTTCGGCACTCGACCACGTTGCCATCATCAGGTGCGCTGATGTACTGACCAGTACATGTCATATGCACACTCATACCAGGCTGTTCACCCGAGATTTATTTTGTCATAAAATACGCCTGGAGAAATTGAAGAATGACATTGTAAGACATATCAGTCAAATATAGTGTGCAGTAACTGTTGTGGTCTGGAAGCAACTTATCACTTATAGCCCACATCCCCCATAAAACAATAGCAGCATCAGTAATCGTGACTTATTTCAAACATTTATGTCAATTTTTTCAAAATTGTTTTTGTACATGCAATAGCAAACAATGTACAAAGTAGAAAAGCTACCTTGATTTCACTACTGTAAACCATGCAATTGATTGTCACATTAGCAAATCTGAGCATACACTTAATGAGGCAGCATCACAAAGTTACACAAATCTTTGAGAACTGTAAATGCACAGTAACCTACTTAGCTATAGTAAGCACATGGAGACCAATTGAATTCTCAGATTTCCTGAAGACATCAGCACGATAATATATCCCTAGCTGGGTACTCTGTAGTGCTGCCTTGTGACATGTGCTTATTTCTGAGGTTTGGTAAATATTTACTTCAGAGAATTATGTACAAGTCTGACAAAAAAAGTTAACAAAATATTAGTCAATAGAGCACAGTAATACTTTTGTGCTTTACACATATCAATTCATACAATTAGTCCACATCTGAATGCACATTCTGTTGTATTTGTGATAAGTGCTCTTACTGTACAATAATTATTTTAAAAACTACAGTTCTTACCAAATATTCCAGATGACCCAAAATGCCTCCTGCTATAATTCATCAAAGTGACATAAGTATTCTGATGTTAGTAGCTACATACATGCCTTAATATAGTACTTCCAGGTGATACAGCAGGAAGTGGTACATTGGTAAATAGGATAAAATTAGTACTTAATGGTCAGAAGCAAACTATTCCAGAGTTGTTTGTGTAAGTTCTTGTGCCTACACAGACATCTATCATTACTAACACATTCCACACAGATGGTAAAGGAACAGCTTGCAAATCATGAGAGAAGCACATTAAGACCCTTGTCTCAACACTGACAATGGTAGGGGTTGTGCAGGTGGAAATAAGATGGAAGAGCTAACGAAATAGCTCACAGAAGTCAAGCAGATATCTGCTAACACGTTCTGGCACCAGTAAAAGACACAGATACCTGCATTTGCAGCACCCAGCACAGTGAACTAATGCATTCCAGAGGGTAACGTGGTGACGGGGTCGGCACACAAATCGCACACGAGCTATTCTATTCGGGGAGTGCAATGCGAGAAGCTCTGATTTTACGAGCAGGAATGAAATGGTGGGGATGACTGGGTATAGGGAAGAACATGCTGCACAAATTAAAAAGATGCGTGCTCTTTTTCACGGTGCTATTTTGGCAACGGATGAATTTGGCGAAACGTTTGTGAGCATTTGTGCTCCTGAAGTACTATCCACCTCAATGGAAGGCTTGTATTTGATTAAAACAACTTCCTTTCTTTATTTCTGTCTGCAGAATGTTTCAGGAGGAAGTTGAGATGCACTACAAGGTGCTTTAACCCCCCTCCGGTTTGGTTCCAAAATATTTTGAAATTCCTTTGAAGTTAAACTACTTCCATTGAGACTGTATATTTGTGTTTACTTAAACCATTATTGGGCAGTTTTGACTACACAGAGATTTCCAGCTGGATAAATCTGTAAATGTTAAGTCATCTCATATCCAAACAACAACCAGGGTGTCTAATCATATGTGGCACGTAACATTATCAGTGAACCTATAAACATGTTCTGTTGACAGATTTCTGTGTATATACCTACATGTACACTCTGCAAGCCATGATGAGGTGTATAACAGATGGCACATCCCACTGTACCAGCTGCTTGGTTTTTTTCTCGTTCCATTCACATATGGAGTGAGGGAAGAATGATTGATTGAAAGTCTCTGTGCATGCAGCAATAATTATTCTAATCTTATCCTCAAAATCCCTATGTAAGTGATATGGAAGAGATTGTAGTATATTTGTAATCATCATTTAAAGCCGGTTCTTGAAACTATAGTTTTCATCTATCTTCAAGAGTCTTCTAGTTCACTTCCTTTGTTATCTCTGTGACACACTGTCACAGATTAAACAAACCTGTGACCATTTGTGCGGCCCTTCTCTGCATTATGTTCAAGATCTCCTGTTATCGTATTTGGTACAGGTCCCACATACGCCAGCAATATTCGAGAACCAGTCACACGAGCGATTTTTAAGCAATAAGCAATCTCCTTTGTAGACTGATTGCACTTCTCATGTATTCTACCAATAGACCAAAGTCTACCACCTGATTTACCCACAACAGTCTATGTGGTCATTCCATCATGTTGCATCCGAGTAATTGTAGGAGCTCGCCAATCCTAACAGTGGCTCACTGATTTTGTGGTCACAGGATTCATTTCTTCATTTTGTAAAGTGCAAAATTTTATGTTTCTGAACATTTAAACCAAGTTGCCAATCTTTCCATCACTTTAAAATCTTACAAAAATCTGACTGAATATTTATGCAGCTTCTTTCAGATAGCACTCCATTATAGATTACTGCACTGTGTGGTACAGTCCACACAATTTGTGAACATGGTAATGTGATATGTAATGGATCATCCTGAAGGCAAAATTTCACAAACCGTCTACATTCTTAACAGTTTCTAGGTTACACAGTCAAAACAAGAACGGTGCATGTTATGCTGTTATGCTGTATCAACACATCTTTATTTATCCTGTACTGTCAACTTGAATGAAAGTTCCTAACAGTGTAATGAAATTGTGTAGTTAACATAGGCTAGGGTCTACTGTTTTCCTTAACATTTCTTCTATTAGTCACCCGACTTCTGACTGGTTCAATGCAGTCTGCCCAGACTTCTCTCCTGTGACAATCTGTTCACCTCCGAGAGGCACTCGTATCCAATGTCCTCAGTTATTTGTTCGACATCTTAACCTGTATCGTATCATTCTGTCCCATCTCCTCATCGGTGTTTGGCACATATTTCTAATCAGTTCTGTGGAGAAACTCACCATTTATCAATTTATCAGTCCACCTGACTTTCAACACCCTTCCTTAGTACCACATCTCAAACAATTCAGTCCTCTTCTGTTCCGGTTTCCCCACAGTTCACTATTCACTACAGAATAATGCTGTGTTCCAAACGTACAGTCTACGAAATTTCTTCTTCAAATTAAGGTTGCATTTGACAGTAGCAGACTTGTTTAGGGCAGAAAAATCATTTTTGCCTGCGGTAGCCTACTTGTTATGTCCTCCTCATTCCACCTGTCAGCTGTTATTTTGCTTATAAGGTGGCAGAATTCATTCACTTAATCTGAAACTTTGATGTCAAGTGTGTAGCTAATCTCATTTCTGATACTTTCCATACTTGTTATTTCTCTGGTTCATTCTGAAAGAAAGTCTTTTGCTAAGGTCCTGTAAATCTTCCTAACTTTCACAGAGCATATCAATGCCCTCAGTGAATCTTATGATATTCTTTCATCCTGCATTTTAACCCCACTTCTGAATATCTCTCTTATTTCCACCACTGCTTCTTGACACCCTTTACAATCCGAGTACACTGTCTGACAAACAGTGAAGCACCCAAAAGACACATTTGGACATTACCGTAGCTTCTTACACATACACACTGTCGACGAGTGTGTGAACGACTGAGACATACAATTATTTGTGACAGGTACAATGACCACCAGACAGCATCAGTGTCATAAACAGGCCCGGCTGGTTATACGAAGAGGCTCGATTAGCACCAGATGTCGAGCAATTGCTGTGAAGGACACGATGATGCCACGCACTTCCTCGAGACAGTGATATTGACACCTGACAGAGTTTGAAAGGGGCATTACTGAGGGTCTCCATTTGGTCAGCTGGTCAAATCACGCAATAATCACGTGTGTGTGTGTGTGTGTGTGTGTGTGTGTGTGTGTGTGTGTGTGTCACAAGTGACAGCATCTGAAACAAGACTTGAGGTATTTGTTTAAGTTCCTTGTGAACTTTCACACAATGTTGTTTCTGATCGCCTTAAAGCAGTCACAGCACAATTTTGCTGCATTCCTTCTCGTTTTCAATTATTTTGGCAGAACACATTCACATGTACCATAACTTATTCCCAAGATACAGTAATTCTTATCATAATTACAAGATATGTTGAAAACAAAAGCTATAGCACATCAGAAAGTAAAGTAAATAATTTTTTTGCTGTTGCGGACATGATTGTGAGATGCTGAGATGAAGGCTGGACCATAACTGCCAGCTCGTTTACTTTCCCTAAGTAGCCTGCATCTGAGCTTATGCCTGAGCCATTATCACCCGAGCAACCTGCCTCTTCCAGTCCTGACAATCTATGGAGTACTTTCTGCACTGCCCCCTTCTGTGACTCTTGAGATCTGTCACTGGCAAGACAAACATTATTGCAGGTGTAAAAATTAGTTTATGACTGAGGCTTCTCTGCAGATTTACAGTTGTAACAAATCCAACAATACCTGAAGACTTTCTTTCTTCAATAGTTTCTGATCTTATTTTGGCAACTCATTTTCGAAGTTACTGTCATTTCCAGATTCTTTGGATCAAAGAACTATCAATTACATTTGTTGTTGAAAGACTGTAGTGTTAAAATCTACTGACAAACAGGTTAGCACTGTCACTTTCAGAATTTGTGACAGAGTTATCACTTAACATCGGATAATCCATTCTCATTGTCACTCTTCATGATTATCCGTATGATCTTTTCTTTGGTGCAATCAAAATACACTGTCATTTTCCTCATAGATTAGATGATGAGAAAGAGACAGATGCCAATCTTGATAACCAGTAACAGAAAGTGAAATATACAAAATATCTGAACACAACACAGAGGCCAGAGCTGTGCAAAGCTCCCGAGATAAGGCGCAGAAATGCCGTCGTATGCCTAAACGCATCTCCGGTGCCCGAGTCTCGGCGGTCTATACTCAGTATTAGAACTCGGCGGTCAGCAAAGAGGGCCGAGTTAACCAGTCCCTGTCAATAACGCTGAATGCAAACCCAAACACCGTGCTCAAATTTGTCAGTAGCTCCTCGGGACTGTGAGAGCAAAATGAGCAAGTTTAAAATAAACAAATAAAATTTAAAAAAATATTAGTAAGTGATCTAGACAGCATTATTCGCAGGAAGCTGTTAATGACTGTGGATTCATCTACATAATTTATTCCTTTATCAATAGTTCCAGTGCAACTTGCACATGCATAAAAGAGCAGTACATAGATTACAGCCTCCCATTCAGGTTAATAGCACAACAGAGAGAAGAGGAGGTCAGGAAGTTGGTGGGTGCGCACAGAGGAAGCCGTGTTAGTGAAGCAGTGAGCCAGTGCTCCGCCACCCACACATGCAGCAGGCCCAGCGGACGCTCAGAGCTGATGCGGTCTTCACCTGCGAGCTGCTGCGCGGACTCACGGACGAATCAAACTCGAATTTTGCCATCATGGAGCCTGAAACGCTGGCGTACATCTCCCCCTGTCTCTCGGCCTGTACGCCGTCGTACGAGGAAAAAAAAAAAAAAATCCACAACAAAACTCACTCAGGTTAGTTGCTCAAACTGCAAAACACACAAACTCCCACACACTCTCACTATTGTTTCAGCTGCATATTTCACACAAGTTCCAAGGAGAGTGTCATTAGTTACTGTCCTATCTCAATTATTTAACAGATTTATCTTTCCAGACCATTGCAGGGAGAATTCACTATTCCTCATTATTGCTGGAAAATCATTACAGAAGGTCTTTTTAATTCCCGTGTCCACTGTCATTACAAATTTCTTGAAAGAGGTCATTTTCCTGCACGAATCTGCTTTTTATTTCAAATGAACACTTAAATTCCATTTTATTTCTTATTAGCCAATTTTAGTCCACTGGGCATTATCGAGAAACTGATCGCAAACGTTAGGTTAAATGCTTACAGTACATCTTGATCCACATAGTACTGCAAACAGTACATGGTGTAATGGCACCTCTACTAATAATACACCGTAATTGTAGCGGATATTGGCACAACAACCACATATCAAGTTCTACAAGTGTTTATGTTTGTGTACCTCTGCGTGCGCGCACATCTGCACTCCTACTAGGAAAATAGAGAAAGCTCGAACGCTAGTGTCGACTGTCTTCCACTCGTGTTTTGGTGCACCGTGCACCAGTCCCCTGGAAGTAAGTGGCTGTCATTTTCTTATTTTACATATTTTACCATCCAGGCATTTCCATTATCATACAGAAGCTTGTATACACTGTCTAATAAGTATTAGTGGACATTAATATGGGGTGTGGCCATCCTTCACCTTTTTGACAGGTTGAACTCTTCTGGAAACACTTTCAACGAGGTTTCTGAATGTACGCGTAAGAACGGCAGCCCATTATTCTCGAAGACCTGAAACTAGAAAAGCTGGCAACGTTACACGCCGGAGTCTGTAGCGAAGTCAACATCGTGACTTGTCCCAAAGACATTCCGTCAGGTCCAGGTCAGGACTCTGGTCGGTCCAGTACAGTTCAGTAATGTTATTGTTCACAAACCGTTCCCTCATGGATGCTGCTTTATGAAACAGTGCACTGACATTCTCATAAAAGCAGTCACCATACTCAGACTGTTCCTCTACTGTATACAGGCCACAATGGTGTGAATTGTCTTCATATCCTTCCACAATTAGCAATTTTTGAAGTGCTAGAAGTAGATCACATCCTTGCCAGGAAAAAACACTCCCATACCATAAATAATGCCACATCCTCTGCACTGCACTGTCACCACTACACATGAAGGCAGCTAATGTTCTGCGGGCATTCACCAAACCCACACCCTTCCATCAGATTGGCACAGGGTGTAGCACAATTCATCCCAAATCACTCGCTTCCATTCATCCACTGTCCAGTGTCCTCACTCTTTACAACACCTCGAACGTCGCTTAGTACCGACTGATGAAATATGTCACTTAAGAGGAGCTGCTCTGGCACTGTACCCTGATCTCTTTAACTGCCAATGCACAGTAGTTGTGCTAGCTGGACTGCTGGATGCACTCTGGAACTCACTGATTTTGCGCATTTTTTCCTTTTTTTTTTAAACAACTGCACACTGCAGTGCTCGATGGTCCTCGCCTGTCAGTACGTGAGGAGAGTCTGGTCTCTGTGTAGCTGTGATGTTCCTTTATGTTTCCGCTTTACAGTCATATCACGAACTGTCAATTTGGGCAGCTTTAGAAGGGTTGAAATGCCCCTGACAGATCTGTTACTCAGGTGACATTCAATGACTTGTCCATGTTTGGAGTCACTGTACTCTCTCCACCAGCCCATTGTGACATTATTGCTTCTCTACTCGCAACACAGTGCACCGTAGCTCCTTTTACAACAGTAGATCTGCCTCTTGCTACATCTAGTTGTCAATACTAGATCACATAGGTGCACCTGTACACTGCTGATCAGATTATGTAGAACAAAAAGATGGTTCTGTTACCGTATCAGGACACGACATATTAAAATAGGTCAACACCTTGAAATCACATGATGTTCATGATGTTCTGTAAGCATTTAACATTACTAATTTTATGTGATAAATTTAATAATGTCAAATGGAATGAAATGAAAATGTTTTCCATTTCAAGACATTAGCAAGGGCCTGACAGTGTCTATTCCACATATGAAACTAGGATTCGGAACACGAAGCAGATGCATCCTCGGGCAACCACTTAAGCAATCTGTGATCGTAATATCAAATGCGTCGGTGAAAGATTCTAAGCTGACGTACATTATAAAGTCACCGTGGTAATTGTGTGAATTACAAAAGTTAAGACAGTTGGCAATATTATAATTATTTTTATAACTCAAAATTTCAACATGCTTAGTTATACACAACAAATGCTTACACACCACAATTTAATAAAAACACATACTTCTCACTTGTTGGTGATTGTCTCAATTAGGTGTAACAAGAAATGTGCAGTTAGTACACCATCTTTATTTTTAAGCAACACACTGCTATAGCATCACAATGGCAACACTTCTTACAAAGAGTTATAGGGAGAATAAACTACCTGCAAACAGTGGTCTTAAATAGCTCCAACCATTGAAGGGAGGAAGCAAGTAGCAGCATGCAGTAATCATCATTTAGTCACTGCTCGCCATACGTATGAGCACCGCTGACGCACTTCTATAGTTGTGTAAATCGAAGGAGGAGAGGGAGGGGGAGAAAGGAAAGGGGAAGGGATTACTGATGTCAGCTGCAGTGGGACTTTACGTGGAATCAGTGGCAAGATAATCAGCAATGAGCTGGGCATAGGTACGTACGGAGTTAAACATTCCAGAACAATTTCCGTACCTAGGCAGGGGGGTGGTGAGAGAGGGAGAGGTGGGGGTGGTAGCAGAGCGATAATGGTGTACAACTCCTCTATATGACTATGTGGAGCTCAACACTTTCTCTGTCTGCTGGGTGGTTGTCTTTCCTCAATTGTCAAATTCTTAACTACAGTTCTGAAGTTTCTTGCTCACAGTTTGTAAACCACTGTTACACTTTATCTGAGCGTGGGACTACCTCTGATTATAAGACAGTATTAAAAGTCCTGGCTGGAATACAAGTAATGAAAGGAAAGTGCTCAGCAGATAGTTGTAACTGTCAAGCACAGTGGCCAACAGGCACAAAGCAATATCAAACTGTTGCCCTCACTGAACATCTCTGATATGTGAGAGAGTTGTTAATATCACTACTTGCATTACTTGCGTTCCACCTAGGGCTTTCTAGTATCGTGTTGTCCCATTCAGGTAAGTTTTAACAAGATTTCACAAACCACAGGCAACACACTTGAAAATATAGTTACAACTCTGACAACTGGCAATAACATGTCTAGCCTGTACCAAGCACACTGAGAAGACAGCCACGCTGTTTCATTCTTCAGCGTAAGACACATTGGTAAAAGGATTCATTTATGAAACCAATTATATTCCAATTGCTCCCTTTACTTTCAACTGATTACACATGCACACCACGATGATTACAATTTAATAGAGGCTGGAGCACCAACAAGGAGTAAAGAATTTAAAATTCACTTTATACCATTTTTTTAAAACAATGGACACAAAATAAATTCCACACTGCAACAGACAGTGTAACATTTCACATCTAGTTTCAGAGTAGTTTGGAAAGTGAAGATGAGTAATATAAAGGGCCTATTGGAGCAAAATTTTAATTTTTAATATTGGTACCAAATTACAATGTCATTCTGGGTAACTTTACATCAGTTTCACAGAACACAATATTTTTTCCATATATGGTGCTCTGGGTAAATTTAGATCATGCCAGAAAGAAACCAGCTGTCAACTGGAAATAAAAACAGTGTTAATTCAGTACTGCAGGTTTACTTAGAGATGATAAATGTACTTGGATAGATCTGGCATTACTCAACTTGAGTAACTGTTGCCAAGCGCTCTCTTCATGGCCAATACGATTAAAGGATAATCACAAGTCTAAGAGCTTGTACAAAGTTGAAAAGACCACTGAAATAACAGCTGTCACACAGGTAATAAAAATGGTTACTTTTAGTACAAAATAACGCAAGTAGGTGTAGCGGCAGCCATCTGAAGGAAAAGTGGTAAGTGGTAAGTGGTACAAAGATACCCTCACTGGTAAAAAGTTACCACAATTGAGTGTAGCAAACTAAACCCAATTTGCCACTCACCTGGCACTCCTTTTCTTAGTGTAATAAATGTACGATAGCTCTTCAACCGATGCCCAGTGAACCTATTACCTTCACACTCCTTTAAAACATTACACAGAATTGACTCTGGTGTAGAATATAAACTGATACTTAGTGGTGGATTATAGCACAGTGCTAGGCTCAAACTGTAATGCATACCTTTGGGGAAAGTCTAAGAGAGTTGGCATACGCGAATAGTTCGGCTGGTGTAACACCACTGTCAATTCTGTCCTCTTTGAGAGTGGGATGTTTTATTACTTTCTAGCACCCAACTGGGTACACCACCAGAAATATCCGAGAGTCTGCATTTGAGTCTCGGCCTGGCACACAATTTTAATTTGACAGTAAATTTCATAACCCAAAATATTTTTTACAATGTTAATTGCCTCTCCACTAATACGCTAAAACGACATTTCATTTAAAAGGAAACATTAACTAAATTCTTGTGCAGCTAGTTATTTTTTAAATATTTTCTATCAATTCTGTCTACAAAGCCATCAGATATAGCATGCACAATGTCAAAAACTATTTTTAAGAGTAGTTTCAAAGAAATACTAATAAACTGCTCAAAACATTAAAACCTACAGAAAGCAGTCCATCATCCACCAACACAGTTCTGCTTTTTGGTGAGCAGTAACCCCCCACCCCCCAAAGAATTCACATTCTACCAAAACTGCCACATTTCATCTTTGAAAATCAATTCCTTGAACTTTTCTTTGGGCACAAATACCAACTGGATGAGAAATTGCCCAGTTAAAATGTGAACTGCTTTCTCCCTCATTATGTTAAAGAAAAAAGTGCTCTAACATGACATCCACTATTTTTCACAGCAAAACTTCAAATGAGCATGCTCCGGCATACAAACGCCTACAGAAAACTCGCTAACGGCAGAGCGCACGAGCCGCACCTGGATGTCGGCACAGCACATGGCGGGCAGTGTGCTGAGGATGGAGTGGATGTCCTCGGTGCGGAGGTCCTCCATGTCCACCTCTGCCAGGTTGGCGTCCAGGTCGCGCGCCAGGTCGTCGTAGCGCGGCCCGCCGTGCCGCAACCCCGCATCCTCGCTGTACGACAGCACGCTCACGTGGTGGCCTCCGGGGGCCTCCCGATATCTGCGAAACGAGTCGCGTCGATGCGTTATTTGCACATTCCGTAGACACTTCACTACAATGTGGGAATCAGTTTTACATTTATATGCCAATGAAATTATGACTAAAACAAATGCGTTTAACAGGTTAAACATTTTTCTTGAAAATGGTTACACAGCCTAAATGTTGTAATACGCAAAATAAATATACAAAGCAACCAATGCAAGAAACTAATTTTCTGTCTCTTGTCATACTTACGATGTCACCAGAAAACCTCAAAGTTTTTGTCTCCTCTCTAAACTCTAACAGCATTGCAGAGGCTCTCCAGCTGTATTCAGCATTCAGTGAACAATATAGTTTCATTTGACTATAGCACCTACACCTGGGTTTCAGGCAGGATCGCTCATTTCGTTCAATGCTTACGTGCTATTCCTATGCAGTTGGAGAGCCTCTGCAATGCTCTTAGGGTTTAGGGGGAACAGCAGTGGGCTAAGGTGTGAATGGGAATGCGGACTGAGGCATACTAAGGTAGTCCGTACACACACACACACACACACACACACACACACACACACACACACACACACACACACACACACACACACACAAAATAGATGTTTGAGACTTCAAATGGTCTCTGGAACCATATAGTTTCATTTGGGTTTTGCATTTATAACACACTTTCTCGGTGTAAAATATGCCAAAATGCAAACCATTAATGTTCCTTAAGTTTCTCCTAACTGGTATCAATCGTCATTGAAGCCTATCCCCGATGTTATTCAATCTGTACATTGAGCAAGCAGTAAAAGAAAACAAGGAAAACTTTGGAAAGGGAATTAAAGTTCAGTGAGAAGACACAAAAACTTTGAGATTTTCTGGTAACATCGTAATTCTGACAGATGGCAAATTAGTTTCCTGCATTGGCTGCTTGGTATATTTATTCCATGTTAATACAATGTTTAAGCTGTGTTAGCAACTCTCAAGCAAAATGTTTAACTCATAAAACACATTTGTTTTAGAGTCATAATTTCATACACAGAGCACAGTTAACAAGGATTAACATTTTGCTTGAACATTTCTACACAGCCAAAGTGTCCAAGTAAACAAAATAAAACAAATAACAAAAAATGCAGGAAGCCAATTTCTTTCTTAGGATGTTGTCAAATGAAATAAGGTGATACTGACAGAGTTAGATTAGGAAATGAGACCTAAGTGTGGTAGAGAGTTGCTATTCGTGCAGCAAATAACTGTTGACGATTGAAGCAGAGAAGATGTAAAAAGCAGACTGACAGTAACACGAAAAGAATTTCTGAAAAATAGAGTTTTGTTGACCTTTAACATACATTTATATGCTGGTAACTCTTTTCTGAAACTACTTGGAGTGAAGCTTGGTTTGGAAGGGAAACGTGGTATCTGAAATGAATTACTACAGAAGAATGCTGAATGTTACAGGGCTAAAAATTGCACAACTAGTGGAAAGGTAGTAAACTGAAGTGGAGGAAATACAAATTAATGACACAAATAAAACAATGGAAAATCCAGGATGGAATGTAACAATATTGTGAAAAGGACAGTTGCTACTCACCATATAGCGGAGATGCTGAGTTGCAGGTAGGCACAACAAAGACTGTCACAAATATAGCTTTCAGCTGGTAAGGCCTTCATCAAAATTAGATTTTACACACACACACACACACACACACACACACACACACACACACACACACACAGATATATATAAAATTGCGGGCATGCAAACACAACTCTCACACACAACTGCTGTGCTGTCTCAGGTGGCCTGAGACTGCAGTTTTGTGTGTGTGTGTGTGTGTGTGTGAGAGAGAGACCTATTTTTGATGAAGGCCTTACCAGCTGAAAGCTATATGTGTGACAGTCTTTGTTGTGCATATCTACAACTCAGCATCTCCGCTATATGGCGAGTAGCAACTTTCCTTTTCACAATATTGTTATAAATTTATGACACCACTGGACAAAGTGACCAACTGATTGTAGACATCCTGAACTCTCAAGTAACAGTAATTTTGGTACTTGAAGGAAGTGGGAAAGGGGGGTAAAATTATTGTGGGAGACCTGGGCTCGAATACAGGGAGCACGTTCACATGGAATTTATATTGCAATATTTACTCATAGATGAAGAGGCTGGTACAGGATAGAGTAGTATGGAGAGCCCCATCAAGACCAGTCTCTCGACTAATCGACCATGACCTACAGTACCTCATGGAAAGTAAACAACAGTTATAGCCCGCTCATCATAAGGATAAACCTGATACAAACTTTATACCATGTATCCTTCTGCGTTTGCTTGAATCTCATTGGATTTCATTTCACATGAAGCGGAAGCCGAGGTGTGACCAATATAGTCAAGTGTAATCGTAAGGATATGTTTTATGTTGTGTCACATGCACATAGTCTGAGCGATAATACGGGACAACAGCTTTAATGGCACATCAAACTTTGACAGCACCGTCCAGCCAGCGGTCCAACTAAACCTGCAATGATGTGAGCAGTTGCAGTTCAGATGTAAAAAAGAGACAAGTAAAGAAATAATACAGCTTTGAATGTCATTTAAATTTTAAAAAGAATGAAATAATATACGGCAAAACTACAGTACTACCACAAGCTTCTTATGTGAGCAGACAGAAAGTATAAAATACTCTCGTTCTCACCTTACATAGTATTCTAATTACAAACAAGAGTGATGAAAATTCATTTACATAGTATTCTAATTACAAAAAAGTGATGAAAATTCCTACCTTAAACACAGGATAATTTTTCTGAGAGAACTATCTGTGATGCAAAAGCGTAGTGCAGTGATTTCGCCATACTGTTGAATACTGAAGCCAATGAACGTATTAATTACAGTCAGTAGTCAGGTAACCTCTTAGTTCCTTCCTTACCAGAATCCGAGAAATACGTTTCACTTCTGAAACTGTCACTTGCTGCGTTGATAAAGAGTCAATCAACAACAAAATCTACAAAGCCAACCAGGTGCCACATTTTCTCCTCTTCTTTTATGATGTGCTGTTCTTTATCCTGCCAGTGTTTGGCAGTGACATGCAAAAATGATGTGTGCGTTCATTCCAGTATGTCTGGCAGCTTAACTGTCTTTTTATTTATCGGGCCAGATCCCTTAACTTGGCTCCAGATCAGTTCTGTTGGGTTCACATTGTAATGTTATAGTGGCAAATGTAAAAAAGGAACATTTGTATTGTGTGCTTGATGTTGTTAAAATTGTTTTCCATCTTCCTATGACACTTATCTAGGACTGTGGTATAAAACCATGGACATAGTCCAAGTAAAGAGTATTTGGATTTTCATTCTTGCCTTAAAAAATTAAACTGTTACATTTTCTTAATGTAAGCAACATTTATTAACAGTCTTTCATAAAATATCGATAATTAAGAATTTATATTTGAAATGAAAACAGGAATTTCACATGCAATATTTAATTAGAAACAAGAAGACGCGCATTATTCACAAAAATAATGATGAATTTTACGATTACGAGACGTAGGTATTTCAAATAGAACTGAGGGGGTGGGCAACCCATGTAATGCCGCTTAACAACCTTTGTTTACATTAGGTTTATTCTTATGATGAACAGAATATAGTTGCAGGCGAGAGAGGTTATTTTGCACTAACAAAACTACTCACTACAAGACTCTTATCTTGCATGTAAAATTAATCATCTGCAACACACAGACTAGTGCTCACGTACGTCTCAGAAACTTTGACCACTAACAGTAAGTGATACCAACACAGAGAGAGTAAAGCACTCCAAAGAATAACAGGCCATTCCTACAAATGTGGGAGATGAATAACTTACTGTAACAAATAAACCTTATACCACACGAACATAGCCACCCATCAGAAAACAGTAAAGACTTCAAGACGGTGTGGGCCGGGTTGGTGATACAGAGGTATACTAACTGGATATCCTGGAGGGCAATGTGAGTGCAGCTGACCAAAATCCAGGTACATAGGTGGTATCCAAGAAAATCTGGCTAGAATCGGATACAGAAATGGCAGAACTCTGAGAAGGACTGTAGACTCACAGATGAAGAATATAACTTCACAGGCAAGCCAGACACAGAAAGATTTTTATGGCCAAACGCCTCACTCATATCTGTGCCACACCAAGTCTGAGCTATGGATAATGTAAATTGTTCCTCCTCCTAGTATGAGGTTGGTGGGTAAGTTTGTAGTATTTTTGTTTTGCATGTCGGTATTCCGGTTACTGATCGATTGTTTTTTATTTATAGTTCACTGTTGCTATCCGAGTTTACATATTGTCTTTTGGAGACAGTGAGTGGAGCTGTGGACGTTACAAAATGAAATACAAGTGGAGAAAGCTGAACATTTCTGTCTATTCTTCTGTTTGAGTTTAATAGAGGAGTGACAGTAGAGGCAGCAGCTAGAAACATTTACGCTGTGTTTGGGCATAATGCCACTGGACAAAGCATGGCAAGAACATGGTATTCTCATTTTAAGGAGGATCATTTTGACATTAGTGACTATTCACATTCTGGAAGATCTTCGGGGTTTGATGAAGATAGTTTAAACGCATTAATCCGCTATGATCCACATCAGTGAACTCGAGAACTGGCAAATGTGACGAACTGCGACGATTCCACTATTGTGCAATATTTGCACGCAATGGAGAAGGTTTGAAAATGGGCGTCCCTCTCAGTCAAAATAGCACAAAATCAGCAGGTTGACATAGATGCATCTCTGCTAGCCCACCATCAATTGGCTTGTGAATAGCACCGACCATTCCTATCCTGTATCATAACTGGTGATGAGAAATTGTGTCTTTATGCTAACATAATATATTGCAGACACAATCCATGAACGACGACGAGGAACATTGCGTGACGTGATGCTACCCTACAATAACTGCCCGCATTTTGCTACAATCATGAAAAACCAATATACAGTAGTTGGGTTGGAAGTCACTCTCCACACACCATATTCACCTGATCTCGCACCCTCAGATGTTCACCTCTTCCGCTCTCTATGCAACAACCTTCAAGTAACTTCCTTTCTGAATAAAAATGTGGTCGAACACGGCTTGACAAGTTCTTCCCCTCAAAACCATGTGATTGCTACAATGGTTGAATTGAAGTTCCCTTAATACTGACAGAGCGTTAAAAATAGTGAAAGAGAATATGTTGTTCTTGATTGAAGTCACTGTTCTGTTTATCTGTTGTTTTTATTAAACATATTGATGAATGCTACGAACTTGTGCACCAACCCAATACTTTATTTATGAAAGTTAATGTTGTTCTTAAACTGACTGCATGCCAATGAGAAATTTCATAAGGGAGAATTTGTACTGCCAGAACACCAACTGGGAAACACTAAATACAGTGGGAACACAGTACAGCATGCTGTAACCACTTATAATTCAATACAAAATCAGTGACACAAAAGGAGACAAGTTTCTGGAAAGAATGGGCCTATGAAGATGAAACTGTGTACATATACATACCATTCTGCCACAGATGTCAAAGATCTGTTGAATAGAATGGATAATGTCTCAGAAAGAGGTTCTAAGATGACCATCAACGAAAGTAAAACAAGTGTATCTGGGCGTTTTTTAATTAAGTAAGGTAATGCTGAGGGAAATAAATTACAAATTAACATATTTGAAGTAGAGGAGAAATTTTGCTTTGGACAGCAGGGGATATAAAATGTAGACATGCACTCATACAAAAGGGTTTCCAAAACATACAAAGTTGTTAACACTTAAATATGTATGAAGTGTTGTAAGGCCTTTTCTGGAGCTATTAAGCACTCTATACAACAGTAGAATATGAGCTTTGAAATGTGGTGGTAAACAAGAATGCTGAAAATTATTTGGGTAGTTGAGATAACTATTTCATCACATTGGAGAGGAAGAGAGATACAGAACAAAACCAGAGGCATCAAAGCATGCTTAATTCAGTGATGGGGGAAAGGAAAAGGAAGGTGGGAGAGGGAGAGAGGGGGAGGGGAGGGGGGGAGAGAGGGGGAGGGGATGGGGAGAGGGGGGGAGAGAGAGGGGGAGGGGACAGGGAGAGGGGGGGGAGAGAGACAGAGAGAGAGAGAGAGAGAGAGAGAGAGAGAGAGAGAGAGAGAGAGAGAGAGAGAGATGTGTAGCTCTCACTGAGAAGAATCTCGATGATACGGAGAGTGCCAAGACACATTGACAAATGAGTCACAAATCACAGCAACTTAATCTGTACTCATTATTGACAAACAATCATTATAACTTGATTTTTTTAAATGTGTATGTGAGGTCATTGTAGGGTCAACCACCTTTCACAATGCAGAAGCACTACAACTGACATGTTTTGAAGGAGCAAGTGTTCATCAAGATTACTCTGCAACTCTTTAAAAAATGATAAAAATATAAATATTAAAAAACTTGTGCTCCATACCCTTAGCTAGCATTCCTAAAATGTGCTTCAACATCATTCATGAAGCTGGTAAAATAAAATAAATTTAAAACAGGTTTTTGATAAATGCAATAAAGCTAGTATCTACAAATTCAGTGTATGGTAATAGTTGTGATGCAAACTACGTCGGTCAGACTGGCAGATCCTTCAAGTTGCGGTACAAGGAATACAGGACTACTTTTCGGCTTAATAATTTTGAGAAGTGTGCCATAGCTGGACACGTCCTTGAAACAGTCTCCTTTGTTGGGAACAGGACACTTCACAATTTTATACATACAGGATAAGGTTAGGAAATTTGTGCGCTACAGCCGTCAGAGATCCCAATAAATAGGGTGCACGATGAAAATAATTAAATGAACAGATTATAGAAGATGCAAACAACTTTTTAAATTTTTTTTGTAGATTTATTGTAATATCAGTCTGTAATTAGCTACTTTAACTAGGCAACAGTTGTATTGTTGACATTCCGTGTGTAACAATATTCGAATTCCCAGGCACCCCGGTGTAAGATTCAGATCAGTAGCACAGATGGGCCTAGAGAGAAACGCAAGGTAAAGAAAAATTTCTTGCGTGTGATGCCATATGTGACATAGATGGCATCTTCAATATTTTTTATTTTGTTTAGTTTAGTTCCTCTTGAGAATGTCGTACATTACAATGTTTATTAGATCTGTATTGCATAATTGGAGTGTTTAGTGAAGGTAAAAACACTGTTGCTCATTCTGACTAGTGATATTACCATTGGCACTTAAAATAATAGTACTACTACTAATATAGAATGTTATGGTGACAGACAAAACTGCTGTGTGGTCCGAGATCTAGATTAGGTGCTTGTGAGATGACATATCTACGAAATGTCATGACAAGAAGCTCTCCCCCACACTTGCCAATATCCAGAATATGGAAGACCGGTTGTAACTATTAGGGGCCTACTTACCCCTCGAATGCATGAAATGACTAAGACAACTTTATGTCATTTTCTAGTCTCTGGAGACATTAATAACGCGAAAATCACTGCGAAGAATCCCCTTGTAGCTGTAGAGGTTCTTTGTTTTGCTTATGTTTTCGTATTGTTAGTGATTTCTGTTCACGAATTCTTAGCTTTAATCTCCACCATGTTAACGTCACCACGCTACAGGCACTATAACTCATTCTATGCAGCAGACTATAGATTGACATGACGTACCCATAGTCCAGGAACCACTGGTAGTCCGAGTTGTCCTGAATGAAGTCCAAGTCCTGGGAGGACGCATTGCTGGCTGCGAAGCTCCCATTGGATGTGCCTGTGGCTCCAGCAGTGCCAACGGGCTCGGTCGTGTGGTTCGAGTTGAGGTCGGAGGTCGCGGTGTCGGCTGGGGATGTCGTCAGCTCCTCAGGCATCCCCCGCGGTGGCAGCCCTGCTTGCAAGCCTGCCGCAGAATGGGAAGGGCAGCAACCATTAGATAACCTACTGGCTGTAAGTTAATAGGTGTGAAGTTCATAAAACTGGCATTTATTTACATTTGATTTCATTGTGAGTAGAAGGAATGACCACCTGTTCTCTATCAAGCATTAACTCCAGAGCAAGGTTATCCTTTATTTAAGTTTATCCAAATAAACCTGTTAATTTCAGGATAATTCTATTACTTTGGAGTGGAATATGTTTTTAAACTTCCTATTAAATTAAATCAGTGTGCTGGACTGAGATTCGATCCCACCACCTAGTTTTTTGTGGGGAATGCTCTTACAGACACACAACCTGTTACACCCTCTAACACCCTCACAACTTCAATTCTGACAGTACCCCTAACCTACTTTGTAAACTTCACTAATCTATTCAAGTTTAGATCATAGGGTCAAACTGCATTGATTTTCACAAGCTACTGGTAATAATTCTATACAATATGACCCTGCAGATCAAAGTAGGTTCTCTATCCAACAGTGACACAATCTACTCAAATTTGCACCACTGCATTAACAGGTCTTTTTTTTTGTCCATACTGGAATTGATTTAAGAGACAACTGCTTTTAAAATAAGCATTTGGTTTTTTTCCCATTATCACTGTAATATTTTAGATAATATTGGAACCATAATGATGGGTCTATAATTTTCTGGTGATTCCCTATCTCCCTTTTTCAGCACAGATTTAATTCCAGTCAATTTTAAACAGTCAGGAAAGGCATTTTATTTCTATCACTTTTGTTTTATAATAATGTTGGAAAGACCATAATAGTCTTCAGTTTTTGACTTACTGAGCTTTGTTTCTACGTCTACTATATTCTTATGGGAAACATATTCAGACTCACTATCTGACTACAAATTCTGCACTTAGTGAGGCAAGTAATGCTGGTTCACTATAAACAAACAGCTTCTATCATTCTTCTTCTTCTTCTTCTTCTTCTTCTTCTTCTGCTTGAGTGAGTGCATACAACCAGCTTGTATAGTATAACTAAATTTAGCATATCATACCAGTTTGCTTAAATGAAGTAAAATTATACACTTGCATACTGAACAGCATGGCCCATATTTCAACAGGAATATCATACATGTATTAATTGAGGATGATGCCTCATGTAGTTTGAAAGTTGTCCTGTGGGGATAATGAATAAACAAACTACATTTAAAGGGGATACGGCCTCTTCGCAAATAAACTTTTTTGGCGGTATATAAAGTCTATAAATCAAATTGTTACTGAAGGGACAACTTTATATCGGTGGTATAGCCACGGGAAACCTTGGCTATAAATTAATAAAACAAATTAAATTTTATTGTCATTCAACTGATTACAGCTATAGACAACATAAGGATTACAAAAACATGCATAAAGCATCTTACATTAACAGCATTAGGGAAATTATGGTACACACTCCAACAGTTACTTATATGACATCAAATTTTCACATTAATGAATTTCATTAATTGAGTAAAGAGGATTAATCAATAACCAAATGTACAATCTGTGCTTAAATAAGTCGAGTGTAGCTTCTACCCATTCTACAGGCAGTTTGTTGAACATTTTCATACCAATATCTTCACAGCTATTCAATGTTTTCGATAATCTACAGTAAGGTATGTCAATATGCCTATTATTTCTAGTGCAGTGGGAGTGTGGATCCTGTCTAAGCTGGTATTATAGCAAGTTATTTTTTGTGTATGAGAGAACAGTGTAAATGTAAAAGTTTATTACAGATAATATTTTTAGGTCAATAACAATGGGCTGCAGTGGGCACAGTTTTCTGAGTTTGTAATAATCGTAATAAATTTCTTATGTAGTACCAAAACATCCTGAATGAGCGTACTATTAACCCAAAATAGAAGTCCATGGGATATGGTACTGTAAAAAAAAGCAAAATAGGCTGTTCTTACATAAACCAAAGGTACATGATTTTTTAAATTTCTTAACAAGTACACCACTCTAGACAACCTTGCACTAACATACTTAATATGTGGTTCCCAAGACAATTTACTATGAGTGACAATACCTAAAAAGATAACACTACCTAGACAGTCTTCTACTGGCAAATCTCTTAAACTAAAAACTGTTTGTTGAGTTTTACTCTCATTGAGCAAAAATCCATTAGCTCAGAACCAGATTGCTGCTTGCAATAGTGTGTCTTTGGTCATAGTTTTAAGGGCATCAAAGTCTGAACAAATATTGAAAAAAGTAGTATCATCAGCATAGAGGACGGGTTGAGGATTTATATAAAAAGGCAAAACATTTATCATTAGAATGAATAAAAAAGGTCCCAAAACTGAACCCTGTGGCACACCGCACTTAACATCAGCTATCTGCAATCTCTCGTTCCCAATACACATAATTTGTTTACAGTTATTAAGAAATTATTCAAATATGTTATCTACATTATTGTTAATGACTCCATAATGAGCTAATTTGTTGAGACATGAACTATGCTCTACACAGTTGAAGGCTTTGCTAAGGTCACAAAAAGTAGCCTGAGCAAACTACTACTCCTCATAAGCACCAAGCACCTTTTTTATCAGAGCATGAACAGTGGATTTGTCCTTCCTAAAGCCAAATTGTGCAGCAGAGAGAATGTTGTCATGTTCCAAATAATCACATAATGGATTCTAAAACCTTAGAAAAAATCTGATGTCAGAGACACTGGGCGATAACTAGAATGACAATTTTTCTCTCCCTTCTTATAAATGGGCGCAACTCTTGATAATTTAACACCTCTGGAAATACACCTTCATTTAAACGTTCATTTATACAATACGTGAGAGGGAGTACTATACAACTGGCTATGTTTTTTGAACATATTACTAGAAACATCATATATATCTACACTATCAGATGGCCTAAAATTATTTACAATGCTTAAAACAATACCTGGTGTTACCGATGAGAAAACGTTATTACTTTTTATTTTTTTTTTGTAAATATCAGATGCCGTTTCCTGAGGCCTAACAATACTTTCACAAATTTCATTAAAATATTGCACACCAAAGTTATAAAACTCAGTTGGTGATATGGCTACAACCTCTTTTGTTTACTTGTGGCCACTGTGTTTATTACACTCCATGATCTCTTACATTTATTTTTGGATGACTCAATACTAAACATGTCATGTTGTTTCTTAGCCTCATTGATTGCATATTTATAATACTTTCTAGCTCTTAAGTATCTCAACTTAGCCTCATCTGTTTTGTGTAGTCTATAAAAATCTAAATACATTAACAATTTGTTTTTCATATTAGCTAGTTCAAAAGTGTATCATGCATTGTTATGCCAATATGCTTATTTGAGTTGCATGTGTTGGTATTGACTTTAAATTTCTACTGAGGAAATCTTGTCTCAAAAATAGTTAAGAAAGATAATACCGACAGAATTTCAACGTAGCTAAACATTTTTTTTTTTTTTTTAATTGCTGATCGCTGCATATTTCAATTTAATTACCGTTCTGAAGAAGAAAAGGTTGAATCCCAACTTTGA
Organism: Schistocerca cancellata; assembly: GCF_023864275.1. Lineage (NCBI taxonomy): Eukaryota > Metazoa > Arthropoda > Insecta > Orthoptera > Acrididae > Schistocerca > Schistocerca cancellata. The sequence goes on from NC_064637.1 coordinate 159,574,581, forward strand.
GTTTGTTCTCAATGTTCTTTTGCTCTCTCCATTTATTAACCACGAATTCTCGGAACACATTAAAAATTAATATATTCTCGCACACAAACGTTCTACAGCAAATTGCGCTCTGTAGCCTCAGGATACTAATGAACGCAAATACCTCTAACAACAATCACTGGAGTGAGGCATCAACCTATTATTGTGGTCATTACTATAGTGGTGCCATATTTTGCACTCAAAAGTTATACAGTATAATTTTTGCACGTTCTGATTGACATCTCGCCCTTTCAATATGCCACCTATAGTATATGAAGTGAACAGCTTCGCGCCTATGAGACAATGGGAACGTCTACTTCATGAATGCAAATTAACGCAGACAAGGTAGAGGCGCTCTCACAATTGTATGCTAAAATTAGCGGCTTTTAGGTGGGCACTGCATCGTGGGCGGACAGGAACTGCATTTAGCAAGGCAAAGACGGGGATGAAAGATACAGCGCTGCGACATGAAACTGGTTTTGAAAACGTGTATTCATTTTTCAGTTGTGCCCCTTTTTTTACTAATCACAGGAACCATACAATTACTGCTTCCATTACATGTAGGCTATACCTATTTTCTCTCTCTCAACAACAAATTTCTTTCGTGTAACTTAACTGCCTGAATCACGAAAATATTATGGGGACTAGACTGACAGCTTTTAATAGATTCACAGCATCAACTAGATCATCAAATGAAAAAATTGTTGTCGAACCATAAACTAAATGTTTATCGATAAACAAATCATTTTGTTGTAGAAGTCTGACATCAACGCAGAATTATAAGAGTAACCAAGTAAGTAGCTGAAACTTATGTTGACACTATAATACTCGCAAAGCATATCGACGTGCCTGTAGGAAAAATTCTTTGGAGGAAAGGAATGGGGGACACACTTTCGAAGCGACGGCCATACGCGGTACAGGCTAAGGTAGGATCGTGCTGGGAAACACAATCGACAGAGTGAAAGCTCTGCCACTCCCACGCATAAAAACTAAGCTTTGTCACAGCTAAGTCTCCAATTCAACATAAGACGTACACGGCCAATGGAACTCACATTCTGCGCGTTGGCGTATCACCATCCCACGCAGCTGGTCGATAATTCTCTCCGACCCGTCCCCATTCCAGCTGCTCGGCCAGAACGCTGATCGTAACAACACCAACACTTGCTCGCTCCTCGAGCTGCGACTCTCGACTGTCAGGCACTCGCCATAGCGCAGCGCACTGTAGTTCATAGCCTTGCCGCGGGAGGCGCTCGCATCTGCTATCATGCGACACGCGCGCCTTCATCACGTTTCGAATGCCGTTAAACGACGTTCTTAAACCATTTTGGGAGCGGGAAGCGATTTATAGGAAGTGCACGTGACTGCAGGCTAAGAAATGCGAAACTACAGTTATTGGGGGCAAGTCCAATAAATCACGTGCCTGGTAACGGGAATTCTATCGGTTGGAAGTATCCCTGACAACAGACACATTGCACATAACGATATCCCTCAATCTTGCAATACCACAACAGAATTCCGAGGGAGAAAAACTAATATTTTGCCTTTAGAAATGGGCAATGTTATTTGTGCTACAGCAACATAATAGCAGTTAAAGAATAGACTTAAAAATTTATTCGCGGCCGTTGTCTATTATGTTAAAAAGTTCTTCAGTATTCGTGCTGCATCATTCTTACGGAACTTCCCATCTGTTTGCAGCCAATTTTCTCGAAGAGGCCCGAAACCTCGTATTGTAAGACTGCGCAAGAATGACGCGATACTGATAACGAAGACCTTTGAACTTCGTAACAATAATTTTGAGCGATTATCATGCACGAGAGAACATTGACAACTGAAAACGACGCTAATATAGGGGAAGTCTCAGGGAAGCCAGAGTTGAAGTTACCGTATTGAGATATTTTCCTTCTCATCTACGGCAAATTGCTTAAAAAATTTGGAATTAACAATAAATGGAAGACTATATATAAGCACTTACATACAAGCACATAGAAGACGACTAAAATATTTAATATCATATTTTGCATAAGCATAATCCCTGTTGAGGGTGTCACGCTCAGAGAGCAACAGGAATACTATATAGTACAACAAAATGTTTTGCGCTTTTTAGGAACATCGATGGAGAGGTATTTTTACTCCAGCGTGGCTTAGTGTGAAGGCAGTGGACTCGCATTTGGGACAGCTGACGACTGAAATCCACATCCGGCCATCCACACAAGTGACCTGTGGTTTCCTTACACCGATTAAGGCGAATCCCGGGATGTTTCCTTTGAAAAACAAACAGCCGATCTCCTCCTTATCCTTTCAGAAGCTAGCTTGTGCCCCGTCTGTAATTACATCGATGAGACGTTAAAGATAATCTCTCCCCCTTACGATTCTCGTTGGACTGTAGTAATGGATAGAATTAATTTTATAATCTTAACAAGTGGATGTCAAACATCTTCGACAACGTCCTTGTAGAACGCTTACTTGTAACGCAGAATGAAAGAAGAAATAATAGAAACTTTGGTCAGGGTGGCTTAGGGGACAAGGAGAGAATAATTTAGGACCATCTCACTCGTATTGGGAGTTCTGCCTTCTGATTCAAAGTCATACCATATCTCCAAGTTCCTTGTAATGCCGTACAATTAAAGCATTAAATAATTACGTTTCTAACTAGTGCTTAATATCGTAAGTTATGTAAAAAAAAATAATTCTCGAACAGCCGACGATAGTTCCGTCAAGCATGGTGCGGAAAGCAAACGAATAGATGGATGATCTGCTGCGGGTATTTACGCAAACTTTGTAGGCTGATTACATTTTCCTGATATCCTACCAATGAACTGAAGTCTATCTAGGATTGGCAATGAAGCACCAATGAGTGTCCTTGCAGGGAACATACTAGTTGGACAGTCTAGAGACACGGCAAATACTGGTTCAAAGAAGCTCTTGTACACCCTTTCAGAAGTTTCAAGAGCTGAGGTGAACACTTTACCCACGACTACGCTTTTCCATTGCAAATTCCCACAAATTGTTACACCCAGGTGTTTTGTTTAGGTTACATATTCCAGCTATGTTCAGACTCATTGATACTACAGAAGTCTTGTATATTCAGCGCTCTGAAACTCATGAGATCCAACACGACCAGGAAGTGTAGCAGTTTAGCGCCTGAAAGCTGTAACACGTTTACACGACAACCTTTATACCACAGATCCACGTCATTTTAGCACCATAGAGATTTCGTACTAAACACACACACACAGATGTCCAGTACACAATACATGTCACTCATAATGGGCCACTCGCCCGAATACCTGTCTGCAAATAAAACACTTCTTCATGCAGCTCATGGTGTACAGTAGACAGCGCATTTTGCGTTTTGTGAAGTGCACAATTTATATTTCTGAATATTTAGAACAAGCTGCAAATCTCTGCATCACTCTGAAATCTTATCACGATCTGACTGCATATTTATGCAGCTTCTTTCAGATAGTACAGCTGACACAGTTGAAAGCAAGTAAGTCGCCAGGTCCTGATGGAATCCCAGTTCAGTTTTACAAAGAGTACTCTACATACAGTACTGTCCCTTCAGTCAGCCTGCATTTCTCGCGAATCTCTCCCTCAGCGCAAAGACCCGGGAGATTGCAAAAAAGCGCAGGTTAATTCTGTATATAAGGGGGGTAAAACAACGGACACGCAAAATTACAGACCAATATTTTTAACATCGATTTGCCGCAGAATCCTTGAACATATGCTCAGTTCGATAAAATATACTTCCTTGAGAGGGAAGAGCTTTTGTCCACAAATCAGTAGGGATTTACACTCCTGGAAATGGAAAAAAGAACACATTGACACCGGTGTGTCAGACCCACCATACTTGCTCCGGACACTGCGAGAGGGCTGTACAAGCAATGATCACACGCACGGCACAGCGGACACACCAGGAACCGCGGTGTTGGCCATCGAATGGCGCTAGCTGCGCAGCATTTGTGCACCGCCGCCGTCAGTGTCAGCCAGTTTGCCGTGGCATACGGAGCTCCATCGCAGTCTTTAACACTGGTAGCATGCCGCGACAGCGTGGACGTGAACCGTATGTGCAGTTGACGGACTTTGAGCGAGGGCGTATAGTGGGCATGCGGGAGGCCGGGTGGACGTACCACCGAATTGCTCAACACGTGGGGCGTGAGGTCTCTACAGTACATCGATGTTGTCGCCAGTGGTCGGCGGAAGGTGCACGTGCCCGTCGACCTGGGACCGGACCGCAGCAACGCACGGATGCACGCCAAGACCGTAGGATCCTACGCAGTGCCGTAGGGGACCGCACCGCCACTTCCCAGCAAATTAGGGACACTGTTGCTCCTGGGGTATCGGCGAGGACCATTCGCAACCGTCTCCATGAAGCTGGGCTACGGTCCCGCACACCGTTAGGCCGTCTTCCGCTCACGCCCCAACATCGTGCAGCCCGCCTCCAGTGGTGTCGCGACAGGCGTGAATGGAGGGACGAATGGAGACGTGTCGTCTTCATCGATGAGAGTCGCTTCTGCCTTGGTGCCAATGATGGTCGTATGCGTGTTTGGCGCCGTGCAGGTGAGCGCCACAATCAGGACTGCATACGACCGAGGCACACAGGGCCAACACCCGGCATCATGGTGTGGGGAGCGATCTCCTACACTGGCCGTACACCACTGGTGATCGTCGAGGGGACACTGAATAGTACACAGTACATCCAAACCGTCATAGAACCCATCGTTCTACCATTCCTAGACCGGCAAGGGAACTTCCTGTTCCAACAGGACAATGCACGTCCGCATGTATCCCGTGCCACCCAATGTGCTCTAGAAGGTGTAAGTCAACTACCCTGGCCAGCAAGATCTCCGGATCTGTCCTCCATTGAGCATGTTTGGGACTGGATGAAGCGTCGTCTCACGCGGTCTGCACGTCCAGCACGAATGCTGGTCCAACTGAGTCGCCAGGTGGAAATGGCATGGCAAGCCGTTCCACAGGACTACATCCAGCATCTCTACGATCGTCTCCATGGGAGAATAGCAGCCTGCATTGCTGCGAAAGGTGGATATACACTGTACTAGTGCCGACATTGTGCATGCTCTGTTGCCTGTGTCTATGTGCCTGTGGTTCTGTCAGTGTGATCATGTGATGTATCTGACCCCAGGAAAGTGTCAATAAAGTTTCCCCTTCCTGGGACAATGAATTCACGGTGTTCTTATTTCAATTTCCAGGAGTGTAGAAAGCATCGCTCGTGTGAAATTCAGCTTGCCCTTTCCTCACATGAGATCCTGCGAACGATGGACGAAGGGCAAGAGGCGGATTCCATACTCCTAGATTTCCGTAAAACATTTGAAACAGTGCCACACTGCCGACTGTTAACGTAGGTACAAGTATGTGGAATAGTTTCCCAGGTGTGTGAGTGGCTCGAAGACCGAAGAACCCGATATGTTGTGTTCACCACAAGGGTGAGAGGACCGCTATTATTTTCAAGTGATCTGGAGGACAGCATCCTGCGCCTGTTTGCTATGATACTGTGGTGTCTGGGAAGATGTCGTCGAGTGGCTGTAGGAGGATACAAGATGACTTCTTGTTGGTGTGATGAAAGACAGCTAGCTCTAAATATAGAACAATTCAAGTTAATGCAGATGAGTAGGCAAAACAAACCCATAATGTTCGAATAATACCGTGCTGATTGACTCATTTACGTCGATTATATATCTAGGCTAACGTTGCAAAACAGTGTGAAATGGAATGAGCACGTGAAGATTGTCTTAGGAAAGGCTAATGGTCTACTTAGGTTTATTGGGAGACTTTTAATAAAGCGTAGTTCATATGTAAATGGGACCGGATATAGGACACTAATGCCACCCATTGTTGAGTATTGTTCGAGTGCTTGGGATCCGAACTAGGTCGTAGTGAAGGAAGACATCGAAGCAATTCAGAGGCGGACTGCTAGATATGCTAGCGATAAGTTCGAATAAAATGTAAGTATTACGGTGATATTTGAGAACTCAAATGGGAATCACTGGAAGGAAGGGGATGTTATGTATGAAGTCTTCACGTGTTGTCAGCCGAGCAGCGTCGTCGTCTCGTAGCAACGTTTCGATGGAATGCGTCTCCATCATCTTCAGGCGAAGGCTGTTCTTTTCGAGGAGCACTATTGAGATAATACAGAGAACCGGAATTTCAGGCTGACTGCCGAACGAGTCTATTGCCACCAACGTACATATAGCGTAAGGACCATGACGAAAGGATTAGAGAGATTTGGGCTCTTACGAAGGATATACACAGTCGTTTCTGCCTCGCTCTATTTGCGAGTGGAACAGGAAAGGAAATGACTAGTAGTGGTAGAGGGTACCCTCCGCCACACACCACACGGTGGCTTGCGGAGTATGTACGTCGATGTAGATTATAGATTATCACTGCATCATCCGCATAACGCCTGAGGCTACTATTAATACAGGATGTTTCAAAATGAACATACAGGTTTTAAGGCGTTTACTACGTTCAACTTACAATTGTAAATAATACACCAAATGAAAGAGCAACTCAAACAGTTTTGTTTGTATGCCTGTGCGCAATGGGAAAGAGTATGGAGTGACAAACAGTGACGAGTGCGAGTCGCGAGTCTTTCACGCTTAGCCCCAAGGAATATCCCCGCGGAAAGTTTATGGGCCTTTCTTTTTCGGTGAATCAACTTTAACTGATGTTTCTTATCTTGATGTGCTACAGCTACGGCCCGTGCCTCAATGGAAAGAAGCTGAGCAACACATCGTTATTCGGGAGCAGGATGGTTCGCCGCCTCACTGGCCTAACTCAGTACGCGGCTGGTTAAACGACGTTGTATACGACCGGTGGGTTGGGCGCAAGAGGCCGGTTGACAGCATTTTATGCATGACCTCCACGTTCACACATGATCTGACGCGATCATGTGTGTGTTCCTCCGATACCGGCTGATCTATCCGACTTAGAAACAGTGTTATCGCAGCAGTTACACCTGACAACTCGCCTATCGACACTCTATGTGTGATCTGTGTTCACATTGAATAATTGCAAGAAAAACCGTTTGTGTTTCTCTTTCATTTCGTGTATTATTTATAATTGTAAGGTTAATGTAATATGTGCTACAAAGCCTTAAAACCCGTATATTTATTTTGCAACACCCTGTATTGTCTGCCAGGTTATCGATGTACAAATGAAGATCAAGGGCCCCAACACAGTTCCCTGAGGCACACCTAAAGTTGCTTCTACATCTGTCGATGACTCTGCGTCCAAAGTAAGGGCTGTTACATCATCTCTACCAATAAACCCCCATCCATTATCGTCTGATATCAGTATGATCGTAATTCCGCCAATAAGCGCAGCTGTGGTACTGGGTCAAAGTCAAGACATAACATGTCTATCTCACTTCCCTGATCCATGGGTTTCAAGATCCCATATGAGAAAACCGCGCTTTGGATTTTCGTGTGCAGTGTTTTTAGGTATGCATGTTGGTTGAAATGGAGATCATTCTGTTCGACAAAGGCAAACGGTGGTTAGTATGAGTTAGCGTGTGGTGGGCCACTCGGCGTTTCTCGGATTTGCCGTAAAACAGAGGACGCATCCAGTGCTTGGAATGAAGTGCAGACATCACTCTGCCATGTACTAGAACCTCAGTAATTTAACTGTTGAGTCTGCATCGCAATCAAATTTTATTATTTTTAGAGTGCCTAAGTTAGTGATGGTGTAATTTCAGCATCGGTTTATACTGTTAAAAGTAAGAAGTAATATTATCGTACTAGTATTAATATTTGAGCAGCCTAAGGTACATCGTATTGAACAATACAATTCCGTTCACTCAAGCCGGTTTCTGGTTTCACCGTGTTTTAATGTGCTGTGTCTTCCGGGTGGTATGGGACACCTCATTATAGCGCGGAAGCGCTGCTACAAATATCTACGAAAAAAAATTTTTTTTTTTTTTGGGGAGTGGGGGTGGCGGAGTCCTTGGTGCTACGTTTCTATTTGAGCTAGAACATGTTGTAAAAAGTTTTTGGCTTAGACCGAACCAGAGGCTGCTTTGTAAAGCTATTCGAACATTTGTCTTAGTTGAGTTTTGTTGCAGTATATTAAGCAAGGAATGGACGTCGAAACGGAGATAACGCCTAGGTAAATTGTCCGAATCGATAGTTTTTTCAAAAGATTTAGTTGGGTTGAAATTAATGCTCAGCTAATGGCACCATTTGTAGTCTATTTTTATTTACAGACCTATATTTTTCGTATGGGCCTTACAACCCGAGACTTTTCTTAAGTTATCGAATTTTAAGTCTTAGAAAATCTTTTAGTGCTGGGTGTTGTTTTCAAAATCTTTTCTTCGCCATTGACTTCAAAAGGGATGTTCAAGCAAAGGTTTGATGCACTTGTCTTTTATTTCAAAACAACAACAACAGAAGTTTTGTACCAGTTTTGGCTTAACTGGGTCATACTCGCCGCCATTGCCTTAGCTCACTACGTCTGAGCTCACATTACAGTATTTTCTAAGAAATGAGTGATTGGAGTAGCTGTACTGATAGAGGTCAAAATACGTTGGCCAGTCTCGAATGCTTTAAGAGTAGTTTCAACTGTATCGTAGAGACAACATGGCGCTTAACGTACCTAAAATGTAAACAAATGATTAAAACTGAAAGCCAAAAAACATTTCACCAACCGTAAACTCGGCATCTCGCTTCTGCTATAGTAGACGCAGAGCTACTAATCGGTAATGCTGGCAGCGACCGTAAAGCAGTCAATATCGGTCGATGTCATTTGGTTCAGTTACAATAGCCACCACCTCACTGAGACTATTCTCAGTGAAGGCGACTACTTGTTTCTACAGCTGAAATGAAGTGGTCTGGATTACGTTGGGTTTTTTCGGATTAACAAGTAAGTGTGTATGAGATTTATTCTTAACACATAACAGAACTACTGTCAGAGAGAGTAATGCCTTTTATTTTCAGCGTATTAAGCTGAACCGAGAAAATGACACGACTAATTCTATCAGACTCCTGATCTGAGCTGTGCAGAGCTCAATATCTATATTACTAAGACTAGTCATGGTTTGTCTATCTTCCAGGGCCAACAAAAATTTTACTGTCAATATTTAGAGTAATTACTGACCAAAATTAAAAGTGCACTCATAATCTACTCATGCACTACGTTTACATGGCACAAATCTTCCAGAAGAGGAAAACCGAATTTCGGAAACCGTTTCTCGCTGCCGCGTTTGCATGTTAACGTCTGAAGCGGATTTGCTAGCCCTTTTAAATATGGCGCCTGGAAAACAGCTGATACAGTTTCTGATTCAGCGAACACAATCATCATTTGTCTTCACTTACATATTACAGGTAGACAGCTTCATGCTCAGTCTAATATCTCTGCTTCTCCTTCACTGCGCAATAAGTCCATATTACCCAAATATTCTAAAAACAAGACGTAACGTGTCAAACCAAGCACGTTTCAAAAGCAGTTGCATTTACATGGGAGCGAAAATCGATTGCGGTATTGGAGAATTGGCAAATTAGAAGTGGATTTCCAAAATTGATTCTGAAGTTTACATGACCAACCAAAAGCGGTATTGGGAAATCGGTTTACGATATCCGGTTTTGGAAGCCCCATGTAAACGGCGTGCTTAATAGGAATGTCTTATGTGAAAAGTTTAACACAATAAAAAACAGATGGCTATGCTGTGTTTGGCCTGAGGCGGTGTGACGCAGACGCGCAAATACCGCCACTCTATTCATCTGAGGAGAAAAACCGTTAGCGACGTCCGGCAAACTTTAATTTCAAACCTTCATGAAAGTTTTTCCCCGCTGGTACTAGCCGCAAAATGATGAAAGGAAAACAATTTATAGCTTACTTCTTTTTTCACTGTTCACGCAGTAATATTTAAGTATCACGATTGACGTTTCAAAAAAATGGTTCAAATGGCTCTGAGCACTATGGGACTTAACATCTATGGTCATCAGTCCCCTAGAACTTAGAACTACTTAAACCTAACTCACCTAAGGACAGCACACAACACCCAGCCATCACGAGGCAGAGAAAATCCCTGACCCGCCGGGAATCGAACCCGGGAACCCGGGCGTGGGAAGCGAGAACGCTACCGCACGACCACGAGATGCGGGCGATTGACGTTTCGGTCCATTACTTCCTTACAACACAGTTTGCAGAACCCATATACCACTTTATATAACTGGATAGTGATGTCACACTAGTTCAGGAAATATGACGTCATAAACATTCAGATGCGTGAAAAGCTAGCTTTCCCTTAAAATGAAGCGCAAATTGTCCAGACTACAGTGTTTCGTAATAAGAACACTTCCGGAACCGCGTGACTGCTACGGTCGTATGTTCGAATCCTGCCTCGGACATAGATGTGTGTGATGTCCTTAGGTTAGTTAGGTTTAAGTAGTTCTGAGTTCTAGGTGACTGATGACCTCAGATGTTGAGTCCCATAGTGCTCAGAGCCTTTTGAGCCAACTTCCAACAAATTTTAATTTCAAAGCTTTTCCAAACTCCTTCCCCTTTACATACTTAACGTCAAATACTTGACACATGTAACTCATTCGTAAATTAATCAGATATTTGAAGCTGTTTTATGTATTGGGATTTGAATTTTTAAAGAACTGGGAGTTTACTGCTTCGTACTAGACAGCAACACCCTCCTGTAACAACAAGTTTACAGATTAAAATCTTTTATCCTAAGAAAGATTTTCAGTTAGCCAGTAAAGATATTTAGATTCCGGCGATTATCATCATTGAATTATTGTTCTGAAAGAAACTATCTTATATTTTTTAAATACTGTTAATCAAATTTGCACGTATTTACAAGTCCCTGTTAGTTATGTTGTACCTACAAAATCATATCGTTTTACGGCACGTACTTCAAAGGGTACGACGTCACAAACATTGAGCTGCGTGTAAACGAAGCTGCAGGACAAAATTCTGTAGGCATACGGGTGAAACACGTGTACCAATACGCGTGGAATATGTTAAACATTTAGGCATGTGGGTAAAGCCACAGGTAAAAAGCTCATCTTAAGTTCTTGGGACGATTTCAGTCAAATTTGGTAGACATATTAGTTACAATATGGAAAGAGATACTGTAGGGGTAAGAACCACCAGCCTCATATTGGGTTGAGTGTGACAATGGAGGATAAGGAGATGAACAGACAGCGAGAGGGAAGGTGGAAATAGTGACAGGTAGTAGTAGTAGTAGTAGTAGTAGTAGTAGTAGTAGGAGGAGGAGGAGGAGGAGGAGGAGATGAGGAGATGGACAGAGATACGGGAGGGGGAAATGGACAGAGAGAGGGGACGAAGATAAAGACAGAGAGAGGGGGAGGAGGAGAGAGAAAGGGGAGAGGAGCAGATGAACAGAGAGGGGGGGGGGAGGTGGGAGCAGATGTATTAATAGAAGACTGGAATAAATACACACCTGCGTAAGGCCGGGTACTCACCCTGGTACGTTGTAACTGTGTAAGAAACGCAGAGCCACGTTATACAGGCTCATTGCAGTACAATTATAAAAATAATATTCCACCGTTTTACATGCTATACGCGATGCGGCTTGTAATTTCACTTACCCAGATGTTGGAGCATACGCAAAATGTAGTGACTTATCTATTTTTAAGCAATCAGGTCTGCTTGAAAAACTCTGCAATTAAAAAAATTACGAAAACCGGAAGAAAAAACGCAGTACCGATACCTTACGTCAAGGCACTTCGTGTATATGAAAACACTCATCAGTTAACAATTTCTAACCCCACACTTCTCTCCAGCACTAAATCAGTGATCCCTTGACGTCTCAGAACGTGCCCTACCAGCAAATCCCTTCTTTTAGTGAAACTGTGCCGCAAATTTCTTTCCCCCGCCCCCCACCTACTCCCTTAATTCAGTTCAGTACTTCCTCATAAGTTACTCGATGTTGTTGTTGTTGTTGTTGTTGTTGTGGTTGTAGTCTTCAGTCCTGAGACTGGTTTGATGCAGCTCTCCATGCTACTCTATACTGTGCAAGCTTCTTCATCTCCCAGTACTTACTGCAACCTACATCCTTCTGAATCTGCTTAGTGTATTCATCTCTTGGTCTCCCTCCACGATTTTTACTCTCCACGCTGCCCTCCAATGCTAAATTTGTGAGCCCTTGATGCCTCAGAACATGTCCTACCAACCGGTCCCTTCTTCTTGTCAAGTTGTGCCACAAGCTCCTCTTCTCCCCAATTCTATTCAATACCTTCTCATTAGTTATGTGATCTACCCATCTAATCTTCAGCATTCTTCTGTAGCACCACATTACTAGACGCTAATAGCGATTTGACGCAAGGGAGAGCGGGGTTGAATTAATTTATTTTAGCAGTCCACTCGATGTACCCAACCAATCTTCAGCAAACTTCTATAGATAGTACCACATTTCAAAACCTGCTATTTTCTTCTTCTGTAAACTATTTACCATCCACGTTTCACCTCGGTACAAGACTACACTCCATACAAACACCTTCAGAAAAGACTTCCTAACACTCAAACATGATGTCTAATACTGATCTATGGTAATTTAACAGTACTAAATGTAGTTGTTTAGGATGTCTGTTGAGTGTAATACTGTGAATGGTTGAACAGTGCACAGTTGCTGTAGGCAGAGCAGCACTAACTCCTAGACTGAAACTGTGTTCCGCGCGCTAGTACGGAAAATTTTGCGATACCATGCCCACAAAAGTAGCATTTGTTCAGTTTACGGGTTGAAAACCTATAAATATATATTTAACATTCATTTGCATTAAATTTTGCTATACAGTTTATTATAACGAGTTCAAAAGGCCGGAAAAGCTGTTGGGTTGTTTGTGGGAAGAGACCAAACTGCGAGGTCATCGGTCTCATCGGATTAGGGAAGGGCGGGGAAGGAAGTCGGCCGTGCCCTTTCAAAGGAACCATCCCGGCATTTGCCTGGAGCGATTTAGGGAAACCACGAAAATCTAAATCAGGATGGCCGGACGCGGGATTGAACCGTCGTCCTCCCGAATGCTGTAACCATTGCTTTAAACAGTGATTATATGAAATTTAGAGTCACACGTTTGACTAGACGCTAATAGGAATTTGACGGAAGGGAGATGTGGGTTGCGTTGAATTAATTTATATTAGCAGTGCACTCGAATATTTAGCCGAATACAAAACTTCTTTTACGATTACATTATCTGAGCCGGACACGCATTAGTGACATAAAAATGGATCGTGTCTGCCCTACGCCCTTATGACGGCCCTTTACACGACATGAAGCGTCGCTTACCACTGGACTTGAGAAATATGTGGCTTTTGATTGTTGTTCGACCATTTGAGCCCATTCTTTTCAACTCCTACGGACAGTCATTGTGCAAGCTAGACCGCTGGCAGCACTTTGAAAGTCAAAAGTGATTCCTTCCGATGGTTTCATATGTCTTTTTTATTACCACCCTTCACAACACTCAACAGTCCTTGTCCGTCAGGCTGTTCTCTGTGTAGGTGTGGTTCTTCCTTCTGGTTTCCACTTCACAGTCATGTAACCAACAGTCGACTTGCGGAGCTATAGAAGGGCTGAAATGTCCCTGATGGATTCGTTGCTCAGGCGACAGCGAATGTCCACTCCACGTTCGAACTCACAGAGCTCTCTTGACCAACCCATTCTGCTGTTACTGATTCTCTGCTGACAAAATAGTACTCGACACTCAGTGGCCAACTCCGCATTACACGGCAGTGTCCGGGAACTTTTGATCAGATACGATATGTGGGGGCTTGCACCACGGTGTTGAAACGAAGACATGATTTTTAGTTTTTACGGAGTGCGTGCCTATGCTGGAGCTCAGACAGCCTGCGGTGTGAATGAGGCTCTGGATGCAAGGCAAAGTGCAGGTATAAATAAAAAGTGTCTTCATTTAGTGCTTTTAGCTCGCCGCAGTTGGCAGCGCCGGCAGGACGTGGGAAGTGTTATCATAGCCGCGGCTTCCCTTGGCTGGCTCATTTCCACAATTGAGTCGATGAGCGTCGGTGCTGGGTTTCTGGGAGGGGGGGAGGGGGAGGGTGAGGAAGAGGTTGACATCGCGGCGCCGCTTTCTGACGTGTCGTGTCGTGTCGTGTCGTGTCGTGTCGTGTCAGCACCCAGTGGTTATGGTTAGCCGTCGCACACAGCCAAGTGGAATGTTACAACACTGATATTCAAAATGCACTTCGCATCACATCTAGCTGTGAAGTCAAGAGAACCCACTACGTTGCCTAACATACGATGACAAGCCGCTAGAAGAAGTGGACAGTGTTAAATTCTTGGGATTACACCTTGATAATAAATTCAACTGGGAGGAGCACACCACAGAACTGCTGAAGCGTCTTAACAAATCTCTGTTTGCAATGCGAATTGTGTCAGACATAGGGGATATAAAAATTAAAAAGCTGGCATACTATGCTTACTTTCATTCCGTAATGTCATATGGGATTATTTTTTGAACCAATTCATCTAGCCAAGCTAAAGTTTTCCGGGCACAAAAACGTGCAGTAAGAGTCATATGTGGTGTGAACTCAAGAACATCCTGCAGAAGCCTGTTTAGGGAACTAGGGATACTAACTACTGCTTCCCAATATATTTATTCCTTAATGAAATTTGTCATTAAAATATATCACTTTTTCAAACCAACAGCTCAATACTAGAAATAAGAATAATCTGCACAAGGATTTAAAGTCACTTAGTCTTGTACACAAAGGTGTGCATTATTCAGGAACACTTGCCAGCAGCCATAAAAAGCTTAACAACCGATGAAATTCAGTTTAAGAGAAGCCTAAAGGATTTATTGGTGGCCAACTTCTCCTACTTCATTGACGAATTTCTCAGTAAAACAAACTGATATAACTTCTGCACCATTTCAGTGCAGTAATGTGTTCATTGTAAATAAGTATTATAGTAGTTGTATTACACGTAAATTACCTTATAAATAAATAAATAAAACTTTTTTATTTTAAATTCAGTGCATTAGTATTTGTGAAATGACTCTTTCATATAGTGTTCATTTAAAAATGATGATCATTCCACTTGGGACCTATGGAATGGTACATTAGCTTATTTGTTTTAGTTGTAAATATTTGTCACGTATTGTTGTTTTTCTGACATGTTCTACATCCTGGAGGACCTCATCACTACGGATAAATTGGAAGTAACTCTAATCTTCCATTGTGAGATTTGACGCTTGCTTCAATTGTAACACCACGTAGGTTCACTGGAGAAAATACAGATCTGGTCAGAAGGGCCCGGACACGTCTTTGCAATGCGCAATTGGCCACTGGATGTCACTAGGGGGCGGACCCGCCAGCATAAAAGGAGAAGGGGAGTATTGTGTTGTCAGCAGAGAAGCAGTAAACAGCAGACGCGGGTCGGTCAGCAGAAATCGGCCATGTCGCACGTGGACTAGTCATTGGATGTCACTTAGGTAACACATCCATCAGGGACATTTCAACCCTTCTGTAGCTCCGCAACTCGACTGTTAGTGATGTGATCGTGAAGTGGAAACGTGAAGGAACAAAGCGAGACCAGGCAGACCTCACGATCTGTGACCGTCGAGGATTGCCGAGCATGCTTGTGAAAAATTTGTAGCGAATCAGCAGAAGGAATCAGTCGTCAGTTCCACAGTGCTACCAGCCGTTCAGCTAGCCCAGTCACTGTATGTACGGACTTCAAAAGGATTGGGTACAGTGGCGGAGCAGCTCCTCACAACCACACGTTTCTGAACGATACTCGAGATGGTGGGAACAGCAACGCCACCGGACAGCGGATGACTCGGATCACGTTAGAAGCTGCGGAAATCAGAATGGAGGGTGTTTGGCGGATGCCCGGCGAGAGTTACCTGCCGTCGTGTCAAGCGCTAACAGTGAAGTACGAAGGAGGTGATGCTACGGTACGGAGGCGTTTTCGTGGTTGGGATGAGGTCTCCATGCTTCGCTCCGGAAAACGCTAAATGCCCAAGGATATGAACACAATATGAAACTTCCTGGCAGATTAAAACTGTGTGCCGGACCGAGATACGAACTCGGGACATTTGCCTTTCGCGGGCAAGTACTCCTTGGAAAGCAGGAGACGAGGTACTGGCGGACGTAAAGCTGTGAGGGCGGGGCGTGCTTGGGTAGCTCAGTTGGTAGAGCACTTCTGAAGAAGTTTCAGTCCTCTGAATGTGAAAATATTTTGTTGAAGCCGACCTACATAGGGAGAAAACGATCTTCGTAATAAAGTAAGGGAGATCAGTGCTTGCGCAAAATGATACAGGAGTTCGCTTTTTCTGCGCGCTGTTCGGGAGTGAAATAATAGAGAATTATTGTGAAGATGGTTCGATGAACCCTCTGCCAGGCACTTAAGGGTGATTCGGAGAGTATGCGTATAGATGTAGACGCTATTTGATTTTGATACTCTTCGAAATATGACTAACCTCCTCCTCCTCCTCCCCGCTCCCCCTATACAACACTGATAAGGCAGGCATTTACGTCACGCAGTGAACGGATCGTAGATGAGACTGTACTGCGACATTTCATTTGGTCTCTGGAGAGGAGGTGGAACTTTTTTTTTTTTGAGAGGTACTCACGGCTGGCGAGCCGGCACAGCAGCGACGTCGAAGTGGCGGTAGCCGACGTCGCTGACGTAGACTGCTGCTGGTGCTGGGGGGACGCCGCGACCGAGGCGTCGCGACGCCGAAGTCTGGGCAGCCTCATGGCGTCGGCACGCGTGCGCACATCGCCTGGGGGTATGAGGCACGGCCGGCGCTCAACACAAGGGCACGTCACCAGCAGGTGGGGGCGCCACAGTACAGCACAGTACTAGCTACCGCAGCCACACGAGCAGCGCTCAGTCCGAACAACACACACACACACACACACACACACACACACACACACTGGCCCTCTCTGCCGGTACCAGCCGTCAGCTTTGGCCCACGAAAAACGACGACGGAAACGAACCACTCATCGGAATCAAACACGCGTCACAACATTAACAACACTTCTTCTGGGTTGGCATCTCCGTCTCGATAAATTTAAAAAAACGACGCCATTTCCATCTGGCGAATATTTAGTTAGAGCACCCTGTTCATCATCCAGGTGTGCATTATTCAGTTTCCGGATTACCTGTGTTTGTTGTTGTTGTTGTTGTTGTTGTGGTCTACAGTCAGAAGACAGATCTGATGCAGTTGTTCATGTTATTCTGCCTTCTACAAGCCTCTTCACCTCTACATAAATACTGCAACCTAGATCCATCTGAACTTGCTTGCTGTCTTGGAAACTTGTCTCCTCGCACTATTTTTACACCCCCCCTCCCCCCTCACACACACACACACACACACACACACACACACACGCTCTCTCTCTCTCTCTCTCTCTCTCTCTCTCTCTCTCTCTTCCCTCCACTGACCTTTATGCCTCAGAATGTTTCCTACCGACCAATCTCTCCTTTTAGTGTGTGAAATTTCTTCTTTTCACCACTTGCCTTCAGTACCTTCTCGATAGGTACTACATGTACCCACTTAATATTCAGCGTTCTTCTGCAGCTTCTAGTCTATTATCTCCTGTGCTATGTCATGCAACTAAGAAAGAGATATTTATACAGAATGTCGCCTATCAAAACACACATAATATTCCGGATACCTTCAGTGAAGACTCCCTAACATTTAAATTTATAATCCACGTCAGCAAATTTCTACTTTTTAGAAATGTTTTTCTTGGTATTGCTAGTCTGCCTTACACAGTACGAGTATGTCCTCTGCGCTTCGGGTATAATCTCTTATTTTGCTTCGCAGATAGCGAAACTCAGCTGCCAGTTTTTGACTCGCATTACCCACTCTGATTCAATTACTTCCCTCAACTTTGATTTACTATTGTCCATGTTCCATTATATAACCTCTCTTTCTAGACACTACCCACCCTGTTGAAGTCCGTTGCGGTCTGTGACAGAATTAAATCGCCATCAGCAGACGTCGAAGCTATATTCTTTTCACAGCTGAATAATATACTTTTAAAATTTCTACTTGTGTGCCATGCAAATTCAATATTCTGTATTCGCAATCGCTACCTTCGCCATCTCAAAGCCGGCCTTGTTGGCCGAGCGGTGGTTCTAGGCGCTACAGTCTGGAACCGCGCGACAGCTACGGTCGCAGGTTGGAATCCTGCCTCGGGCGTGGATGTGTGTGATGTCCTTAGGTTAGTTAGGTTTAAGTAGTTCTAAGTTCTAGGGGACTGATGGCCTTAGAAGTTAAGTTCCATAATGCTCAGAGCCATTTTTTTTTAGCCGTCTCAGAACCAGTCCTCTTTCAACCCAACCTAAATCTCGGACTAATTGTTGTTGTTGTTGTGGTCTACAGTCTAGTTTCTAAGACAGAAGACAGATCTGATGCAGTTGCTCATGTTATTCTGCCTTGTACAAGCCTCTTCACCTCTACATAAATACTGCAACCTAGATGCATCTGAACTTGCTTGCTGTATTGGAAACTTGTCTCCTCGCACTATTCCCCCCCCCCCCCCTCACACACACACACACACACACACACACACACACACACACACACACACACACACACACACACCAACGCACGCACGCACGCACGCTCGCACGCTCTCTTCCCTCCACTGACCTTTATGCCTCAGAATGTTTCCTATCGATCTATCTCTCCTTTTAGTGTGTGAAATTTCTTCTTTTCACCACTTGCCTTCAGTACCTTCTCGATAGGTACTACATGTACTCACTTAATATTCAGCGTTCTTCTGCAGCTTCTAGTCTATTATCTCCTGTGCTATGTCATGCAACTAAGAACGAGATATTTATACAGAATGTTGCCTATCAAAACACACATAATATTCCAGATACCTTCAGTAAAGACCCCCTAACATTTAAATTTATAATCCACGTCAGCAAATTTCTACTTTTTAGAAATGTTTTTCTTGGTATTGCTAGTCTGCCTTATACAGTAGCCGGCCTCGGTGGTCGAGCGGTTCTAGGCGCGCAGTCCGGAACCGCGCGACTGCTACGGTCGCAGGTTCGAATCCTGCCTCGGGCATGGATGTGTGTGATGTCCTTAGGCTAGTTAGGTTTAAGTAGTTCTAAGTTCTAGGGGACTGATGGTCTTAGGAAGTTAAGTCCCATAATGCTCAGAGCCATTTTTTTTTTAGCCATCTGAGAACCAGTCCTCTTTCAACCCAACCTAAATCTCGGACTAATTGTTGTTGTTGTGGTCTACAGTCTAGTTTCTAAGACAGAAGACAGATCTGATGCAGTTGTTCATGTTATTCTGCCTTGTACAAGCCTCTTCACCTCTACTACTGCAACCTAGATCCATCTGAACTTGCTTGCTGTATTGGAAACTTGTCTCCTCGCACTATTTTTACCCCCCCCCCTCCTCACACACACACACACACACACACACACACACACACACACACACACACACGCTCTCTTCCCTCCACTGACCTTTATGCCTCAGAATGTTTCCTATCGATCAATCTCTCCTTTTAGTGTGTGAAATTTCTTCTTTTCACCACTTGCCTTCAGTACCTTCTCGATAGGTACTACATGTACCCACTTAATATTCAGCGTTCTTCTGCAGCTTCTATTCTATTATCTCCTGTGCTATGTCATGCAACTAAGAACGAGATATTTATACGCAAAATAATACAGATGTAAAAGTAGCTATTATTATTGTTCTCTTCTACCTCTGTTCAAGCACGTATCATATCACAGGTCACATCACACGCCTTGGGTCAACGCTGACGTCTGGTACTGGTAAGTTCAATCAACACCCCCGCCTTCTCTCTCTCTCTCTCTCTCTCTCTCTCTCTCTCTCTCTCTCTCTCTGTCTCTCTCTCTCTCTGTCTCTCTCTCTCTGGCGCGTGCCCTTCACACACACACACACACACACACACACACACACACACACAAATCACACGGTGTAACTCTGGAGAGCTCAATAGGCTTTGGAGAGCCTTAAGAAAACTGCAGACTTGTTGTTGGTGTTTGGCACGCACCAATTCTAGTTTCTGACGAGAGTCAATAAATACAGCACTTCAAAACAGCTGCGTCCGCAAGAAAACCATGGCCAACCGGTCTCAACGGGGCCCAGCCGTCATACGCAAAAATAGCTTCGCGAGTGCCCAAGTGGAGCGTTGTAGACCCGCTGCCGTTCACCGTGTGTACAGAGTACAGTGGACGACGTCGGGAGATCCAAGGCGCACATCGCGCATGTGCTCTTACACACAGAGTAGATAAATAAACGCGATGCGCGTGATGGGGTCATGTGGAGGCGAAACGCTAGAAAATTGTAGCGAACTGCGGGAAGGCGTGCGGAGGATCGAAGGCTGGTGCACGGATTAGCACTCGACCCGCAACATAAACAAACGTAACGCTTCATGCATAAATACGCAAAAAGAACGGTCACTGTACGAGAATGAGATTTTCACTCTGCAGCGGAGTGTGCGCTGATAAGAAACTTCCTGGCAGATGATAACTGTGTGCGCCGACCGAGACGCGAACTCGGGACCTTTGCCTTTCGCGGGCAAGTGCTCTACCATCTGAGCTACCGAAGCACGATTCACGCCCGACCCTCACAGCTTTACTTCTGCCAGTATCTCGTCTCCTACCCTCCAAACTTTACAGAAGCTCTCCTGCGAACCTTGCAGAACTGGCAGAAGTAAAGCTGTGAGGAACGGCCGTGAGTCGTGCTTAGGTAGCTCAGATGGTAGAGCACCTGCCCGCGAAAGGCAAAGGTCCCGAGTTCGAGTCTCGGTCGGGCACGCAGTTTTAATCTGCCAGGAAGTTTCCGATCACTGTACGGTGACACGATATCAGAATAAACGCTGGAAGCATTCACAGCCATAAAATAAATAGGAGTACGCATTCTGGGTGACAGAGTGCAACCACTACGTAACCTAATCGCATATAAGGCAGATGCCAGACAGATTCATCGAAAGAATCTGCGAAGGAGGCAGCTTAAAAAAAAAATCCTCGTTCGACAAATACTTTAATACCGCTAGCCGGTATTGGATACATACCAGATAGGACTGACACAGGAAACAGACTACATGCAAAGAAGAGCAACGCGTTTCGTAGCAGATTCATTTGGTAAGAGCCAAGGCGTCAGGGGGGATGCTAAGGAAAGTCTGGTGGCAGACACTGCAACAGAGGCGTCATCCAGCACTGTGTGGTTTAGTGCCGAAGTTCCGAGCGCGTACGTTCGTAGAAGTATCAAACAGAATGTTTCTTCCTCCTCTTTGTATATCGCGTAAAGACCGTGAACGTAAACTTACAGAAATTCCAGATCGCGCGGAGGCTTACCAACACTCTTTCCTGGGAACCATTCGCAACTGGAACTGCAAAAGGGGGGAGGGGGGGGGGGGAGTGATACTAGTACGCACAGTACGACAAACCGTGACGTAGCTCGCGAAGTTTAGATGTTTACGTAAACGTCGCCATGCAATTCCTGGTGCATAGAAATAGGTGCAATCGATGTTGATGTAGCATTCTACAACACCGACGTTTTTGAGATTCCGGATTCTCGCGCAATTTGTCTGCTACTGATGTGCGGATTAGCCGCGACAGCAGCTAAAACACCTACTTGGGCATCATCATTTGTTGCTGGTTGTGGCTGAAGTTTCACATGTGGCTGAACACTTGCTGTTTCCTTAAATAACGTAACTATCCGGCGAACGGTCGGGACACTTGGATGATGTCGTCCAGGATACCGAGCAGCATACTTAGCACACGCCCGTTGGGCATTTTGATCACAATAGCCATACATCAACACGGTATCGACCTTTTCCGCAATTGGTAAACGTTCCATTTTAACACGGGTAATGTATCACGAAGCAAATACTGTCCGCACTGGCGGAATGTTACGTGATACCACATGCTTATGTGTTTGTGACTATTACAGCGCCATCTATCACAGCGCCATCTATCACAAAGCGAAAAAAGTGGTCCAACTAAAACATTCATATTTCTTTACGTACTACACGAATATGTAATAAAATTGGGAGTTTCTATTTAAAAAAAAACACAGTTGATATCCGTTTGACCTATGGCAGCGCCATCTAGCGGGCCAAACCTAGCGCCATCTGGTTTCCCCCTTCAAGCTAGACAAGTTTCGTTCTTTGTAGTTTTTTCGTTTGACGCTTATTTCACGAGATATTTGGCCCGGTAACGATCAATGAACCACACTGTATGTACCACATAGATGGTTGAGACCTGAAAAGGTCTCTGGAATCGTATAGTTTCATTCTACAAAATTTTATCTCGCTCTCATATTCTCCTGACATGCCACTGAGCATCTTGTTCCTCTTTCCTAAGATGAAGAAACCACTGCGCCGTCGAGATTTTGACAATGGTAATGAGGTGATTCTTGTGGTACAACATTTCCTGAACAGCCGATGTGCAGACTTCTACATTGTCTCTGCTAGCTCACCAGCGTTGGGGACAATGTATCGCATTAAATCGTAAATATGTAAAAAAGGACTGAGTTTGATGGTCACACCTTTATTTCTTTCCATGCTATAACTGATAGTTTATTATTGTGAGAAAATGAAATCCTACAGCCTTCCTTATGATGTCATTTATTTTGTAGCTACCAGTTTCGGAGCCCCAATGCTCCATCTTCAGGCTGTAGTTGATGCTACAAGCGTTGACACGATCCCTACATATACCGCAGCAGTGGCGAACATAACTGGTTACGCAGACTATCTGAAAACTTTGGTGTTAGCACTCCAACCAATGAAGCTTCGAAATAAAATCATAAGGACGACTGTAGGCGTCTCATTTTCTTACAACAGAAAACGGCCGTGGTGCCCGAGACCTGCTGTCAAAAGTATGGATATACAAAAATTTGAAAGTTTATTACTACTTCTCGTAAATGTACAATCCGAGTTGCTCCTCTAAAGTGATGAAGCTCTGTACAGTTACCTTGTCTGATACTGAAAGATCAGAATGACACCCTTCCTTTTTTTTCCTTCAATGTTGGCCGGCCGGAGTGGCCGTGCGGTTCTAGGCGCTCCGGTCTGGAGCCGCGTGACCGCTACGGTCGCAGGTTCGAATCCTGCCTTGGGCATGGATGTGTGTGTGATGTCCTTAGGTTAGTTAGGTTTAAGTAGTTCTAAGTTCTAGGGGACTGATGACCACAGATGCTAAGTCCCATAGTGCTCAGAGCCATTTGAACCTTCAGTGTTGTACGTGAAAGATACTGATGATGCTCAGGAAGTTATTAGAACCGCCTGGCAGCTGCGGTGTGTTGTCAGGCACGTGAGAACGACCAACTTCCTGCGACACAGTAGAGCTAGGGCCTCAGCTACGAGGCGAGGCGAGGGAATCTCCGCAAGTGCTAAAGAGGCGGGCTTTAAAGCGACTCCAAGGCCCGCGCGACCCACGTAATGGTTTCGTTCATCTTTCGCCGCTAGCGTACCAAAGAAAAAAAAAAACAGGCAGATACAGTCTCAGCTTCTGGCGAATCTTGCGGGTTGTACGGTCGTACTGCGTGTCGGCAAGACTCAGAGAAACCGAATGCCCCTCTGATGATGTCCGACGTTGCTCTGGACGAAACGACAGCAACGGAAAAATTTGAGGGACCACGACCGCATAACACAAAAGATTCACCAGCAACGAAGGTTGTCTTTTGTGTTATGCCTACTGCTAAACTCTCTCGTTAACAAGGTAATCAGAGAATCTATCACCCAACAAACAGTCCCATGTGACCGGAAAATTGCGTTTTACAAAAATGCTAAAGGAAGGGACGCTGTTGACTACGGACCAATAACGTTAGCGCTCGCCCTGCTGCAGGATTCCAGAACATTTCCTAAATGTTACAACTTTAACTGAAGTAAAAACAGCTTCTCCCAGGGAGTCGTCATGGGTACAGGAGAAACGACTCCTGACAAATTAATGTCAGAAAACGTATGTACAACAGCGTGCATTGACCATGAAACATACGATGCAGGTGAACAGTTAGTTTCCGTCTTCCACGATCACCGATAGGTGTTTAATAGTGTACAGCATCGTCGGTTCATCAACACGACACGATCCTACGGATCGGTCAATCTATACTGCTGAACCGCTATCCCGAAACCAAAAACTAGTTGGACGTTGTCTGTCTAACAGGTTCCAGGGGGGCAATAGAAACTGATTGTCAACGCAATTTTGTCATATGATGACATGGTTGGAGACCGTGGCTGTTATTTGAAAACAAAGGTTGACGGTGTTGAGACAGCAACCAGCCACAAATTTATTTTAAGTTCCTTTATTCAAAAGGTACCATTACGTTTCGAATCATTACAATTCATCATCGGACGGTTTCATGCTTTCATTAGAACATAGGATGCCTTTTTTATTGATAAATAAAATATAAATAGTACATAATTATAAGCACAGATGGTTGCGTTACAGATTTGCACTTGGGTGTGACTTACGTGAAATGTCGGTCTGAATGAATTGAGTTAGCTAACACCCCTTTCCTGAAAAATTTCCAAAAATTATTCTCCACCCTCCAAAGCAAATAATATTCGTACACCTATCTGCAGATCAAATAGCAAATTTATATGTTACTACAATTTTCATGATGCTAAATGTAAATAAATAATGTCCTGTCTTATCCATATATAGGGTGTTACAAAAAGGTACGGCCAAACTTTCAGGAAACATTCCTCACACACAAATAAAGAAAAGACGTTATGTGGACATGTGTCCGGAAACGCTTAATTTCCATGTTAGAGCTCATTTTAGTTTCGTCAGTATGTACTGTACTTCCTCGATTCACCGCCAGTTGGCCCAATTGAAGGAAGGTAATGTTGACTTCGGTGCTTGTGTTGACATGCGACTCATTGCTCTACAGTACTAGCATCAAGCACATCAGTACGTAGCATCAACAGGTTAGTGTTCATCACGAACGTGGTTTTGCGGTCAGTGCAATGTTTACAAATGCGGAGTTGGCAGATGCCCATTTGATGTATGGATTAACACGGGGCAATAGCCGTGGCGCGGTACGTTTGTATCGAGACAGATTTCCAGAACGAAGGTGTCCCGACAGGAAGACGTTCGAAGCAATTGATCGGCGTCTTAGGGAGCACGGAACATTCCAGCCTATGACTCGCGACTGGGGAAGACCTAGAACGACGAGGACACCTGCAACGGACGAGGCAATTCTTCGTGCAGTTGGCGATAACGCTAATGTCAGTGTCAGAGAAGTTGCTGCTGTACAAGATAACATTGACCACGTCACTGTATGGAGAGTGCTACGGGAGAACCAGTTGTTTCCGTACCATGTACAGCGTGTGCAGGCACTATCAGCAGCTGATTGGCCTCCACGGGTACACTTCTGAGAATGGTTCATCCAACAATGTGTCAATCCTCATTTCAGTGCAAATGTTCTCTTTACAGATGAGGCTTCATTCCAACGTGATCAAATTGTAAATTTTCACAATCAACATGTGTGGGCTGACGAGAATCCGCACGCAATTGTGCAATCACGTCATCAACACAGATTTTCTGTGAACATTTGGGCAGGCATTGTTGATGATGTCTTGATTGTGCCCCATGTTCTTCCACCTACGCTCAATGGAGCACGTTATCATGATTTCATACGGAATACTCTACCTGTGCTGCTAGAACATGTGCCTTTACAAGTATGACACAACATGTGGTTCATGCACGATGGAGCTCCTGCACATTTCAGTCGAAGTGTTCGTACGCTTCTCAACAACAGATTCGGTGACCGATGGATTGGTAGAAGCGGACCAATTCCATGACCTCCACGCTCTCCTGACCTCAACCCTCTTGACTTTCATTTATGGGGGCATTTGAAAGCTCTTGTCTACGCAACCCCGGTACCAAATGTAGAGACTCTTCGTCCTCGTATTGTGGACGGCTGTGATACAATACGCCGTTCTCCAGGGCTGCATCAGCGCTTCAGGGATTCCATGCGACGGAGGGTGGATGCACGTATCCTCGCTAACGGAGGACATTTTGAACTTTTCCCGTAACAAAGTGTTTGAAGTCACGCTGGTACGTTCTGTTGTTGTGTGTTTCCATTTCATGATTAATGTGATTTGAAGAGAAGTAATAAAATGAGCTCTAACATGGAAAGTAAGCGTTTCCGGACACATGTCCACATAACATATTTTCTTTCTTTGTGTGTGAGGAATGTTTCCTGAAAGTTTGGCCATACCTTTTTGTAACACCCTGTATATTAAAAAAAATCTTTTACATGGAACCCTTTATAATGTAACAGTATTCGCTCTAAAATTCACAAAATCAATTTCTCTCTACACTAGTGTAAAATGCATTTCAGTAGCATAAGTGAATATACGATCCTTTTCCAGACATGGTACATTTTTTATAATGTTACGAAATATCATAGCATCTTTGACACTCATGTACTTGTAAACACTTTGTATCTATCAAAACATGTGATGCATGTCAGGAATGTATTCTGTGACAAATTAAAGTGCTCAGTGATACAAATTTGTGTGTGCAACGAAAAGAATGTGGTGGAAACGTGTTCTGCGACAAATCTGAAGTGCTCAATGATACAAATTTGTGTGTGCAACGATAAGAATGTGGCGAAAACTACTAACATCCTTTGTTGGACGAAAACTATGAAAACAAATTATCCAGCCCAACGTTTCATGTAAGTCACATCCCAGTGCAAACCTGTAACGCAACCATCTGTGTGAGGTGCTTATAATTATGTATTATTTATATTGTAGGACAAAGTATCAATAAAGTATCGATAAAAACGCACCACATGTTCCAATGAAAGCTTGGAAGCCGCCTGACGATAAAAAATGAAATGATCGTATGGCATTGTTGGCCGGGAGGCCCCTATTCGCGGAAGTTCGGCCGCCGTATTGCAAGTCCTCTTTATTTGACGCCACGTCGGCGACTTGCGAGTCAATGATGATGGACACAGAACACCCAGTCCCCTCTCGGGAATCGAACCCGGGCCCCCTGCGTGGTAAGCGGTAGCCGTCTGACGATGAATTGTAAAGATTCGAAGCTGGTAATGTTACCTTTTGAATAAACGAACTTCAATTCGTGGCTGCTTGCTGTCTCAACAACAATCAACATGTGATTTTCAACGCGTCGCCTAATTCAAAATGCTGTAGTAATCTGCTCATTAAGATGTATTACCTCACGTTACAAGTTTAACACAACAATACAAGTCTTAATGTTAGAAGCTGTGTGTTTGCCTTGTGGCAGCATATCGGACTGTGATCCAATACCCAGAGTAAACTCGTGCAGTATTTCAGGATGAGAGCGCTTAGCTTCTTTCAGCATAATTTTAAACCTCCACGAAACTTTGATTCATCTGAAACAAATGATGCTCTCGACGCGATATTTGATTGGGCGAGAAAAAGCCATCCTGGCCCGAAATGTGACAGAGCAGTGGGGGTGGCGACGGAGGCGGCGGGATTTTTTTTGGGGGGGTGGGCGTGAGGGGGAAGACAGAGAATGGTCCGCGCATTTCGCGCCCGCCAGTTCACGCCGGGCCTGCCGCTGTGTAATACCAGAGGCTGTAGTGGGCGATGACGTCACTGGCTGGATCGACGACGTCACCGGCGCTTTGTCCGCTTTAATGGAACCCGACGGCTCTCGGGCTGTCAGCTGCAACCGCACAGGGCGCGCAGTCAGCGGCAAAGGAATGCCGAACACTGCTTTCGTAAGTCAGCCACAGCATCACGTCGGCAGAGCAAAGAGCCACTAGCGCGAAAATCCAGATCTACTACCATATCCCACAGGGCACCTTACTGACTGTGTCGCGGAGGGTAACAGTACCATTCCCTCTCCCTTTCCTCTCATACCTTAACAACAGATGGCCTAGGTCATTCTCCACACTAAAGAGGACGGCTGTGAGGTGGCGTTTGCTCAGTGAAGGTTGCCTCAGGGATCAGTGCTCGGGCCACTACTGTCATACAGCCCTTAACTCGCGAGCTGACTGTTCTGTAACGTATACTAAGAGATGGGGTCTCTGGGAGTCTTATGTTTAAACCGAGATTCAAGGTAAAAATCATTTGAAATTTTTAATGTACGCTATATACATTTATTTTCACAATTATTTAAGTGCTGTTTAAATGCTTCTAGTTTATTTTATTGCACTAAATAAAGCCCGAAACATTTTACTATTGATCACACAAAAGCACAATTTTTGTGTGGTTCTTTTAAATAGTGCACGTAAATAGACTGTTAAGAGTACTGAATTTTACATTCTACAAAATTATACAATCTCTGTAGCAAATAAATTTCCAAATAAAACTAAGTTCTGGGGTTTACATTTGCGCATAAAAATTCCACACGAATGGT
This sequence comes from Schistocerca cancellata, assembly GCF_023864275.1. Classification (NCBI taxonomy): domain Eukaryota; kingdom Metazoa; phylum Arthropoda; class Insecta; order Orthoptera; family Acrididae; genus Schistocerca; species Schistocerca cancellata. Next base: position 159,602,908 of record NC_064637.1, read on the forward strand.
ATATAAAGAAAGTCTGTCAAACTGACATTCATGGCTGGGAACTACATTTTTATCACCACTCAGAAGACATCCGACTTTAACACACTCTTTAAGTATTTCATTCAAGAAACAGACAGATCCCCATCATAACTCTGCTGAAGTGCTTCCTCTGAATGATATTCTTGTTCGGTAACAGAACAGCGATGACTGGCTCCATAGACCGACTAACAATTCCATCAGACTCGGCAAAGTTAAAAATGACACATTCGTGCCAAAACATTTTGAACTAAAGGGTATCGTACTGAAGAAAACAGGTGCGTAGTTAACGAGGCGTGGTTTAGGAGACTCCAACACCTGTCAATAACACGTGTCAACAATAAACACAGAAGGCGATAGCGCAACCGACAGCAAAACATCGTAGGCTTGTCAATTTAAGGAGGGTAGGGGGAGTATAGAACCATTGCACCGCAACTGGCCTTGGTGAGGGAGTTCAAAAATTTTCGCGCGGCCTATCCTAAGAGAGATGTCAGCAGCATTGTCTCTGGTACGTCGACAATATTTGCAATTTCGTTCTTGCAGTGTGTGACTCGAGTCACGTCAAACAAATGCTGCTGACCACGTTTTTAACGTGACAATCAGTGTCGACGAAAAGCGTCGATTTGTTTTCTTTTTCGAACGAAGTGATTTTAACGCGGAATTTTACGTGTCCGTTCTATAGAGCGGTCCCAAGTTAGTCTAGCGCGGTATTCGCTTTATCGGTCCGCGTTAACAGGGACAGTAAAACACGAAGAACAGCACAGTATTCCAGCAGCAATAGAGCAGCCCTGCTGTAGGGTGGTAGCAGTGGACGCAGGCCGGGACAATGCAGTCGCTGTTACGAGGCCCGTGTTGTTCCTCGCGTTTCACTGTCCCTGCTAATACGTATCGACAAAACGAATACCGCACTAGACTAATTTTGGACCGCTCTATGGAATGGACGCCTTAAATTCCGCTTTGAAAACACTCTCCGCAAAGGGAAATAAACTGACGCTTTTTGTCGCATGGAAGACGCGACGGGCGCTATTTGCTTGAAATGACTTCATCTGCACACTGCAAAGACGAAATAGAATAATAGACAAACCGCGCCTGACGACTACGACATCTTACAAAATGGTTCAAATGGCTCTGAGCACTACGCGACTTAACATCCGAAGTCATCAGTCCGCCATACTTAGAACTACTTAAACCTAACTAACTTAAGGACATCACACACATCCATGCCCGAGGCAGGATTCGAACCTACGACAGTAGCAGCCGCGCGGTTCCGGACTGAAGCGCCTAGAACCTCTCGGCCACAGCGGCCGGCCCGAGATCTTACACGTATAAATGATATGGCTTCCAATAAGATTGGCGACTAAACTATTTCTGTTTGTTGAGGATTCTTTCAATGAATCACAGTTTGGCATTTGCCTTAGCTGTGATTTGTTGCATGTGCTCACTGGACTGTAAATTATTTCATATGCATACTTCTAGATATTTTATGGATGCAGCTGTTCAGCTGTTCACAGGGATTGTTGTGTAATCATACAATAATGGGCGTTTCTGCCTCTTTACCTAATATTTGTTTATGTTGAGGATAAACTGCGAATCCCGTACATAAAGCATCGATCCTTTGCTAGTATTCTTGCGTTTCGCTACAGTTTTCTAGCGTTGCAACTTTTCTGTGTGCAATAGCATCGTCCCAAAAAAGGCTCACGAAACTTTTGACGCTGTCTACTAGCTAATATATACCGGGTGATCAAAATGTCAGTATAAATTTGAAAACTTAATAAACCACGGAATAACGTAGATAGAGAGGTAAAAAGCCACACACATGCTTGGAGTGACATGGGGTTTTATTAGAACCACCTCATATTGCTAGACGCGTCGTTTGGTGATGATCGTGTGCTCAGCCGCCACTTTCGTCATGCTTGACCTCCAAGGTCCCCAGACCTCAGTCCGTGCGATTATTGGCTTTGGGGTTACCTGAAGTCGCAAGTGTATCGTGATCGACCGACATCTCTAGGGGTGCTGAAAGACAACATCTGACGCCAATGCCTCACCATAACTCCGGACATGCTTTACAGTGCTGTTGACAACATTATTCCTCAACTAAAGCTATTGTTGAGGAATGATGGTGGACACATTGAGCATTTCCTGTAAGGATCATCATCTTTGCTTTGTCTTACTTCGTTATGCTAATTATTGCTATTCTGATGAGATGACGCGCGATCTGTCGGACATTTGATATTTTGTATTTTTTTGGTTCTAATAAAACCCCATGTCATTCCAAGCATGTGTGTCAGTTTGTACCTCTCTATCTACATTATTCCGCAATTTATTCAGTTTTCAAGTTTATACTCACTTTTTGATCACCCAGGATCGTAGTTGTCCTACCGACACTCCCTTGGGGCATCCCTAAAAGTCCTTTTTTTGTCTGAAGATGTTCAAGAATGACATGCTGTCTTCTGTCTGCTAGTCACACTGCTGGTCTGAAATTCCCTACGGTCCTAGTTTGTTCATTAAGCGGAGGTGCGGAAATGTATCGATTACCTTTCTGAAGTCGAGAAACGCGGCTTCAACCTGGGCTCCGCCGCCGGTATCTGCTGCCTGCGTGGGTCGGTTGGACCAACAGAGTCAGCTGGCTTCCACACAGTCGTTGTTTTCGGAAACCGATATTGGCAGCTACAGAGGAAATTTTCGGTCTCCAGAAACGTCATAATACTTACAGGTAGACCACGTTTCAAAATTCTACAGCTGTTTTTAGTGCTTAGGAATCTGTTTCTTTTTTCCGTGGTGACAGGCACAACGTTACGACTACAATTTGCACATCTACATTTATACTCCGCAAGCCACCCAACGGTGTGTGGCGGAGGGCACTTTACGTGCCACTGTCATTACCTCCCTTTCCTGTTCCAGTCGCGTATGGTTCGCGGGAAGAACGACTGTCTGAAAGCCTCCGTGCGCGCTCTAATCTCTCTAATTTTACATTCGTGACCTCCTCGGGAGGTATAAGTAGGGGGAAGCAATATATTCGATACCTCATCCAGAAACGCACCCTCTCGAAACCTGGCGAGCAAGCTACACCGCGATGCAGAGCGCCTCTCTTGCAGAGTCTGACACTTGAGTTTGTTAAACATCTCCGTAACGCTATCACGGTTACCAAATAACCCTGTGACGAAACGCGCCGCTCTTCTTTGGATCTTCTCTTTCTCCTCCGTCAACCCGATCTGGTACGGATCCCACACTGATGCGCAATACTCAAGTATAGGTCGAACGAGTGTTTTGAAAGCCACCTCCTTTGTTGATGGACTACATTTTCTAAGGACTCTCCCAATGAATCTCAACCTGGTACCCGCCTTACCAACAATTAATTTTATATGATCATTCCACTTCAAATCGTTCCGCACGCATACTCCCAGATATTTTACAGAAGTAACTGCTACCAGTGTTTGTTCTGCTATCATATAATCATACAATGAAGGATCCTTCTTTCTATGTATTCGCAATACATTACATTTGTCTATGTAAAGGGTCAGTTGCCACTCCCTGCACCAAGTGCCTAACTGCTGAAGATCTTCCCGCATTTCGGTGTAATTTTCTAAAGCTGCAACTTCTCTGTATACTACAGCATCATCCGCGAAAAGCCGCATGGAACTTCCGACACTATCTGCTAGGTCATTTATATATATTGCGAAAAGCAATCGTCCCATAACACTCCCCTGTGGCACGCCAGAGGTTACTTTAACGTCTGTAGACGTCTCTCCATTGATAACAACATGCTGTGTTCTGTTTGCTAAAAACTCTTCAATCCAGCCACACAGCTGGTCTGATATTCCGTAGGCTGTTACTTTGTTTATCAGGCGACGGTGCGGAACTGTATCGAACGCCTTCCGGAAGTCAAGGAAAGTAGCATCTACCTGGGAGCCTGTATCTAATATTTTCTGGGTCTCATGAACAAATAAAGCGAGTTGGGTCTCACACGATCGCTGTTTCCGGAATCCATGTTGATTCCTACATAGTAGATTCTGGGTTTGCAAAAACGACATGATACTCGAGCAAAAAACATGTTCTAAAATTCTACAACAGATCGACGTCAGAAATATAGGTCTATAGTTTTGCGCATCTGCTCGACGACCCTTCTTGAAGACTGGGACTGCCTGTGCTCTTTTCCAATCATTTGGAACCTTCCGTTCCTCTAGAGACTTGCGGTACACGGCTGTTAGAAGGGGGGGGGGGGGGGGGCAAGTTCTTTCGCGTACAATGGCCATGCGATATGTACGTAGACATATGCCTCAGATTTAGTGGAATTCCGGTTAGCAAGCTCCCCTTCTCGGGGGGATTCCCCTCCGGCCTTCTCTCAATACGCTGAGACAAAACGCACAGTCACGCGGGGGAGGGATCGATGTGGGCGGAACACGTAGTGACGAAACCCGCGGGCCCCGGGTTTTCCAGGTGAGTCAGCACATCCCAGGAGTGCTGGGAGAGGCACCAGCCAGCCAGCCACGCCTGGGCACATACGGCTGCTCGCGCCCGTGTTCCACACACTTCACTTCGGCTCAGCCCCCTCCCACCGGCAGCTGTTCGCTGCCTCGCAGCTGTTTCGACCCCCAGACACGTGCGCTACGCTGCTACAGAGCAGCTCTTTTACCAGAGGGGCTCCCCCAAACATCCGCTCTTGCCGACCTCCTGGGCGACGGTAAAGCGACTGTAGCCGCAGGACGCTCCGCCACTGAGCGAGTGTTAGGCAGGTAACGAGTGACTGGCGTAACAAGAAGGCCTATCGAAAGACGCGAACAGAGCCTGGCATCAGGGTAAGGAAATATACAGACGATGAATAGCGGAAAGGAGAAGAACGACTGGCCTAACTTCGTAAATACTTCCTTTGTTAGGAAAGATGTTTTATATGCCTGTCGTCATTGGCGATGATGCGGCATAACCCGCTGATGTGTCGGAACATCGATGCTGTCGATGACCACCTGAATGGCTGTTTTCAGCTCAGCAATGATTTTGGGGTTATTGGTGTACACCTTGTCTTCAATATAGCCCCACAATAATGAGTCGCATGTGTTCAGGTTCGGAGAATTGGCGGGCAGTCGACGCCCACGCCAGTGGCCGCTGGGTACCCCAGAGCCAGAGATACGGTATCCAAAGTGATCCTCCAAGGTCTTCACTCTCCTGCTTCGAAGTGGTCGAGCTCTGTCTTGCATGAACCACATCTTGGCGAAATCAGGGTCACTTTCATTAATGGGCATGAAATCATCTTCCAAATCTTCACGTACCGTTCGGTAGACACCGCCCCATCTGGGAATATCGCACCGATTATTCCGTGACCGGACACTGCACACAACACAGTCTCCCATTGAGGGTGGATAGACTTCTCGATCGCGAAATCCCAATCGCAGTCCCCCAAATGCACCAATTTTGCTTATTGACTAACCCATCGAAATGAAAGTGCGCTTTGTCGCTAAACTAACCAATATGGGCATACTAATTCCCATCGTGCCCCGCGGCCCACCGTGCAGTTTGAACGTCCTGACGGAAAGCATTCAGAAGTTATGATGATTTTATTTCACATAGTTCAATAATTGCCACCCCGTAAATGCAGTTGCCATCGTTTACGGAGATCCTGGAAGCAAGCAGGGAAATTTTCAACTGATGCTGGTAAGTTCATAGCCGGCCGCGGTGGCCGAGCGGTTCTAGGCGCAACAGTCTGGAACCGCGCGACCGCTACGGTCGCAGGTTCGAATCGTGCCTCGGACATGGATATGTATGATGTCCTTAGGTTACTTTGCTTTAAGTAGTTCTAAGTTATAGGGGACTGATGCCTGTCGGATGTCTGCAATATCTTGATGAATCTTTCCTTTCAGTCGCCTTTTCACTCGCACAAACAAGAACAGAATTGCAAGGCGAGAGGTCGTGCGAATATACTGGATGTCGGGTGGCAACAACAGAATGTCTGGCCAGATACTCGGTAACAGAAAAAGTAGTATGGATGGAGACTTGCGTTGTTGTGCAGTAAGAACCAGTCCTGAGAATGCCACAAATTATATTGGTGACGTCGAATTGCTTGTAGCATAAGTTTAAAGACTTCGATGTAAAGAGTTCGGTTCACTGTTTGGTCTGGAGGAAAGTACTCATGGTGAACTAATCCTTTACTGTAACAGAATGTGATCAATATTGTCTTCGTTCTCGAAGGATGTCGCATGACTTTTTTCGAGGCTGGTGGTCCAGGACTCCAGCATCCAGCACTTTGATGCTTTGTTTGGGGGGGGGGAGGGGGGGGCACTAGCAGCACCAACTGTCATCTCTAGCACTAATGTTTGACAGAAATGTGGGATCACGTCTGGGTCCATCCAGTAGTTCCGCATAAATTCTTTCTGTTCGTCTGTTTAGTGTACGGGGAACGGAGTTTTATATTAAGTTTCCGTTTCCCTAAATCTTCACGTAAAATCTTACGACTCCCATCACGATTCAAATTAAGCTCTTCAGATGCCGCACGCACATTTACATTGACGGTCTTCTTGCAATAACTGCCATACACCGCTCCACGTTTGCATCGGTATGTGCTGTAGACGGGCGACATGCTCTGGGATCGTCTTGCACTGAAGGAGGAGCAGGATGGTGCCCTACCGTTTCTTGATGTCCTGATGAAACGGAAACCTGACGGCAAGCTGGGACACAGTGTATACAGAAAACCTACACACACTGAGTTGCCACCACAACTCGCAGCGTGAAGGCGTTTTGCGCACACTTGTTCACAGGGCACGATCGATCTGCGATCAGGAGAGCCTTCCAGTAGAACTGCAGCACCTAGAGACAGCATTTCGGAAAAATGGGTACAACCAGAAGCAAATAAGACACGCACTCAGACAGACTGCGCCAAGAGAAGAAGAAACAGAAGAACACAAGTCATTGGCGTGCATTGCGTTTGTCGGAAACACCTCAAGAAAAATCGGCAGAATCCTGGGGAAACACAATGTGAAATAAGTATTCCGACCCCCTGCAAAAACCTTGACTATACTGGGTTCGGTGAAAGATAACCTAGGCCTCCGAAAACCAGGCGTTTATCAAATTCCCTGTCAGTGCGGAAAATCATACATTGGGGAGACAGTCCGCACTGTAGAAGAGAGGTGCCGCGAACACAAGCGCCATACCGAATTAGGCCAGGCCACTAAATCAGCCGTGGCTGACTATTTTATAAAGACTGGCCATACTATGGACTATGAAAAAACAAAAATCCTGTCAATCCTCCTACTTCTTGGACTGCGTTACTAAAGAGGCCATCGAAATCCGACTACAGGACGATTTAATTAATAAAGACAGCGGCCTTCAACATAGTCAGGCTTGGAACCCTGCACTCAGCCTGGAGAGAAAGATGGGGTTCCAGAGATCGAGGACCGCCCCCGACGGCGGCAGCAGGGAGACTGGAGACCCCAGTTCGGACCCAGGCGCCGCTTCCCCCATCACCTCCAGTAGCCGCCGCGCCGGCCGCACCGAAGACACCAGGAGAGGAATGGTGGAGGGGGGGGGGGGGGGGCAACGACTAGCATATATAGGGCGCCGAGAGGAACAGCACAGCATTCCTCAGGAACCACCTGAAGATGGCAGCGTGTACGCCTGCAGAAATATTGTGGAGAAATTACGACGTACCCGGTCGGATACCCGATAACTGTTCAAAAAAGTCCAGAGAATAATTTCCTTCTAACACAGGGGTGCTTAATCTTTTTAGGCTTCAGATACAACTTAGACTATTTAGAGATCTACTCAGTAAATAACTCGTAAAGGTTTAAGCACAAAACAACACCTTATCCAAAACGAACCATTTCGATTGCACAAAAAAGGGTAATTTTCTCTGTATCAAAAGTTGTTGGCCCACTACTCAATTTTTAAGACACCACACATGTGAAAAACGTCATAAATTGCATATCACTGCCAAGTTTATTATAATCAGGTGAAAAATTTATCACGGCCAACCTTACACAGTCTGAAAGATGAGAATCGGACAGTCTATTTCTACACTTACATTTCACCGTGTTCATAATTTAAAATATTTCCTTACCTACGTAAGTTGATCCAAAAAAATCGATAAAACACACAACGGTACTTTTACAATGTTAGTGTAAATATGGCCGCATACTTCTTTGCAGCTTCTCGATTCAGAGATGTTTGCTGGTCTGACAGTTCTGATCGCATTTGAGGAAAATGTTCCACATTTAATTTCTGTAACTGTGCTACCCAAACGTGAAGCCTCGCAGCGAACCATGAGCGCTTTCATCACACATGGAAATTCCCGCTGCCAAAGCACCAAGGTAACAGTTCAGTTCACGAGTAGTAAGTAACCTCAACTCTGCCTGGTGAGGTTACTTACTACTCGTGAACTGAAGGGGAGACCGTGACCTGGCGCGAGCATTAAAAGGCGGTGAAACGCAGACGCAGTGCAGGCGAAAGAGGCGGAGGCAGTGATGTCAGATCTATCGCCTACAAATATCGTGCGAAACACTCACTGTCAACAAAATGGTGTTTTCAAAAAGAGCTCATTTAAACAGATTTCGTACAAAGGCTTTGAATCATCATCATTATCAGTTTTGTGCTATATTAGCGCGTCCTTTGCCTTTCCATTTTCTGGGATCCATTACTTCCTTCTTAAGGTTGCTGTATGTTGTACCGTCCATCGCGTCATCCAGTATTTGAAATTCTTAATTCCTCGCTTTCTTCTCCCTTCTATAAGCCTTCTAAAATTGTTTTTATCAGTCCGTCATTCTTTCTTAATATATGCCCAATCTAATTTCTTTTTCTTCTTTTTATTACATCTAGTAACTGTCTTTTTTCTCCCACTCTTCTCAGTACCTCTTCATTTTTTACTCTGTCCATCCAACTTATTTCCATCCTCCGCCATGCCCACATCTCAAAAGCCTCCAGTCTTTCTCAAAATCCATGTTTCAGCGCCATACAGAAGAACACAACATACAGACATTTGATGAGTCTCTTCCCGAGTTCTCTGTCCAGACCGCTGCAGAAAATTCTCCTTTTCTTATAAAATACCATCGGTTCATAAAGCCACAGTGGTCGACCGGTCGATAGTGATCATGGGCTGAGCACTCCTGCTCTAATACCTGCATGCGGTTTGAAAACTAGGGAATGATACAGAAAATAAATCGTATCAAAAATCAGAAAAAAAGCGGTTGGTTGCATGTTTACACCCAAATAAATCTTCATTTTAAATCACAGTTGCAGTTCGCCAGTCACAATGGACATCGCGAAGTTTTGCATATTATCATGAAGTTACGCTATCGCACTTTTCGACACTCTTGTTCCTTCTGGGTATTTTGCTACCGGAATCTCGATGAACGTGTCTTATTGCGATTTCATTACACGACCAATTGCCTTTATCCTTTTTTTTTACCGTCTGTACAATTAATAATTTTTAAGAACATCTGTACAATTAATAATTTTAAGAACATTTCTCGTAGGCGGTCCGGTAAAAAGTACTTCAAAAATGGGCACAAACAGTCTCGACCGCAAAAAACATTTATTTTGTGATAACCGGTTTCGGTCAGTTTTGGCCATCTTCAGAACCTTATACCATGACGGTAGGCGGTGGTGGCGAATGGAGAGGGTGTTATAATTCCACGATCGTCAGCAGTTGACTGACCATCATGGTAATGAGGATCCGAAGATGGTCCGGAAGTGACCGAAACCGGTTACTACAAAAACAAAAATCTTTCTTGCGGTCGAGACCGTTAGGGTTCATATTTAAAGATCTGTAGAACGTGTTGGAAACCCTGTCTATAGCTCTGCCTTAACAGAGACGAGCAGTTACTGAATTAAGAATTTTAACCCCTGTTACAAACCACTTTTTGGTCTTCTTTGTTATTAGGTGCAGGGAGAGTGCCGTAAAGTGTGCACTCGACCACTGCGAGAGGTAGACCACACACGCCGACCTAGAGCTACCGTAAATATGAACGCGAACTGCGTGCAGTTAGCCGTGGTCAATCGAACATGCGTGACGTCGCCCGCATTGCGGAACCCTGCCGGAGACGATATTCCGCCGCAGCTGTCTGACCTATGACCTTTTGGAGTTCACCCTTACGGCGCCTTTTGGCTGGAGCGACTGGAATAATTCCCGGCTCGGCCCTCTACCAGGGATCGATGGTTACAGTCTCCAAGACAGCGCCGCCTAACGCCTTCCCCACACATTCCAACCTCTCTGACAGGTAACCATAGCCACTATAGCGAATACCCCAGACCTGATCGCCCGTTCTTTCCTCAGGAAAAAAAAAATCGTCGAAACTAGTCGATAATTTATTTATTTCACCACGATATGTTTGGACCAGGTTATCTTTTGCATTTAACCACACATCCTTAATCAGTTAGCATCATGTACACTGCCCGACAAACAAGAACCCAGAAGGGGTAAGGGAAACTTAGCGGTTTGAGGAGGTGTGCGATATTATTTCACTGATTACAAAGAGCTCGGCATTATGGGCCTACTCATCGGTATAACGTTGCAACCCTCCTTCCCCTCTCAGGCCTAAATGCGCGCACTGACTTGGTTGGGAAGCATGTCCTCTCTACAGCAGGCAAGGTGGTTCACAACCGTTGAAACTTGTCCTCTGGCACTGGGACCGAGTTGACGTCCGCGCTGGTGCTAGTGGTTGATTGGTCGGCGGGGGGGGGGGGGGGGGGGGGTAACCAGACAGCAATGTCATCGATCCCATCGGGTTGGGGAGGGAAGTCAGCCGTGCCCTTTCAAAGAAACCATCCCGTCATTTGACTACAGCGATTTAGGGAAATAGCGAAAAACTGAAATGTTTCTTTTTATGCGTAAAGAAATTTAAGCGCCAAAATTAAAAGGTAAGAAACGCAGTATTTCTGTATTAATTCCGAGTATTGTCTTTCATGTAATTAATTTTTAAATGTGAGAGAGGACACAGATATTAAAGAGACCAACAGTATTTTTTAATTGGCTGATAAAGCATCAGACGCAGCGCAAGCAACGCCAACAATCACAACAATCAGAAGCGCCGGAAAGGAGCACAGCGAAATCTCTCGAACATTTTTCCACGCAAGAGGCTTCCAGAACAGGAAGAGACTGAGGAAAAATGACAGTCAAGTTGCGTTCAGTTGTCTGCCTGTATGTAAACAAGAGCGGCGTCTGGCTCGCTCTCTCCTGAGGCCCGCTCTATATTGATGTCTCCTCTCTTGTCGATCGTTCTCTCAACGACGGCTCTCTCGAATGATTTTTGTAATAGGCAGTTGTACTTGAAAGGTATTTTCAAGGTGTGTAAGGCATTTATCTATGTAAAATTATCGTTGATATATGAATAATTGTTATTGTTTACCAATATTTTAGCCGGCCGCGGTGGTCTAGCGGTTCAGGCGCTCAGTCCGGAACCGCGCGACTGCTACGGTCGCAGGTTCGAATCCTGCCTCGGGCATGGATGTGTGTGATGTCCTTAGGTTAGTTAGGTTTAAGTAGCTCTAAGTTCTAGGGGACTGATGACCACAGTAGTTACGTCCCATAGTGCTCAGAACCATTTGAACCATTTTGAACCAATATTTTATTTCAGCAACATTAACCTTGCCTGCCAACTTTTCTATTTTCAGCTGGCAGAACTGCAAGACTGCCGACATATCGTTTGCTGGCCGCTGCCGAACATCACTGATGTTCGAATTTGTAGCAGCCACTCGTGTGTCCTTCAGATCTGTTAAGCCGATCCGTAAACGCAGTTTCCGGGCAGCACTTCTGCGCATAACGCGTAATATTAATGATCGGCACACGGCCAACAAACAATGTGCGCGGTCGGTCCACGCCACGGTATCACAGCAGGTTAGAAAAAAATCTTGAACTATTAATTTTCTCTCTCTCTCTCTCTCTCTCTCTCCCCAAGTGGTAAATTTATCTGTACCGTGTGGTCAAAATGATGATTTTAAATTTTTTGCTTGGCTGCTTCTTGTATCTGTCTGCACCCCAGTTAATTTCCTTTTATCAAAATTTACTTTTCAAGCACCACTAAAGAGCGCTACACAAAATAGAGAAAACTTTCTTTTCTTAAAACAGTAATTCCAAAACTAAATCAGAATGGCCGGACGCAGGTTTGGACCGTCGTCATCCTGAATGCAAGTCCACTGTGCCACCTCGCTGCGTCCGCGCTAACACGCAGTTCATAGAAACTGGTGCTGTGTGTGTGTGTGTGTGTGTGTGTGTGTGTGTGTGTGTGTGTGTGTGTGTGTGTGTGTGTGTGTGTGTGTGTGTGTGTGGACGCGCATTGTCCTGCTGAAAAATGCCACACGCCACTGCCACATGAGAGGTGACGCGAGAAAAACACAGTAAAGAGAAAAACACAGCGAGGAGAAAAACACAGCGAGGAGAAAAACACAGCGAGGAGAAAAACACAGCGAGGAGAAAAACACAGCGAGGAGAAAAACACAGCGAGGAGAAAAACACAGCGAGGAGAAAAACACAGCGAGGAGAAAAACACAGCGAGGAGAAAAACACAGCGAGGAGAAAAACACAGCGAGGAGAAAAACACAGCGAGGAGAAAAACACAGCGAGGAGAAAAACACAGCGAGGAGAAAAACACAGCGAGGAGAAAAACACAGCGAGGAGAAAAACACAGCGAGGAGAAAAACACAGCGAGGAGAAAAACACAGCGAGGAGAAAAACACAGCGAGGAGAAAAACACAGCGAAGAGAAAAACACAGCGAAGAGAAAAACACAGCGAAGAGAAAAACACAGCGAAGAGAAAAACACAGCGAAGAGAAAAGCACAGCGAGGAGAAAAGCACAGCGAGGAGAAAAACACAGCGAGGAGAAAAACACAGCGAGGAGAAAAACACAGCGAGGAGAAAAACACAGCGAGGAGAAAACCACAGCGAGGAGAAAAACACAGCGAGGAGAAAAACACAGCGAGGAGAAAAACACAGCGAGGAGAAAAACACAGCGAGGAGAAAAACACAGCGAGGAGAAAAACACAGCGAGGAGAAAAACACAGCGAGGAGAAAAACACAGCGAGGAGAAAAACACAGCGAGGAGAAAAACACAGCGAGGAGAAAAACACAACGAAGCAGCTAAAAAAGAAAAAATGTAGCAAATACCTCACCATGCTCATCAGATGCAGACGTTGTAGAAGATTCCAAAAATTGAGTAATGGGGTCAATAAAAATTATGATTGGATTTAGTCTGTTTCCCGTTCACGATGGTCGCATGAATGTTGTTCAGCATTTAGTGACAAGCATAGCTACTGTGATTAGAGAGAGTCAGGCTAATCCTTGAACAAAACCAGCAGCTCACTAGAAAAATTCTGCTTTCATTCAATAATTCCAAATGAAAGTATGTCGTTGACTTTTTTTTGTCCATGTATAACCATTTTTACATGGTCCATCTTTCCCAGTGTACTGGTCGAACTCACCCATACATCTGTGGCTGCAATGGACGACTCATCTGAACTTCCATTTTATGATATCTCTTGTATTTTAAGTGGAAATGCCTCAATAATGCATTCTACATGACTGTCTGTACGAGCATGCTGCTAGAAGTAAAAAAAAAGGGGTGAGAAACACACAAATTTTAGGGTTCAAATGGCTCTGAGCACTATGGGACTTAATATCTGAGGTCATCAGTCCCCTAGACTTAGAACTACTTAAACCTAACTAACCTAACGACATCACACACGTCCATGCCCAAGGCAGGATTAGAACCTGCGAGCGTAGCGGTCGCGTGGTTCCAAACTGAAGCGCCTAGAACTGCTCGGCCACAGCGGCCGGCAAACACAAATTTTATGCTGAAGGGAAAAAGTTGTCAATATCTCCTGGAGTTACGCTACAATCTGTGTGTTTATGTCACTTAAGCTACAGGTATGTCATTCCATTTTTGTCTGAATATCCAAATTTTCGATTATCCGGGCGACCTCTAGTCGCACCTAGCCCAGATAAAACGAGGTTCCACTGTACACATTGCTGGAAGCCAGCAGTGCACCGGCTCAGGGCGTGGGCCGCAGTAAGGAGTGTGGCGAGTTATACGGCCGCCCTCCACCAGAGGGTTCCTCCCGCCCAGCTGTGGGGATTGGCCAACCGCCGCCGATATGAAAGTCTAAGGCGGGCGGGGAACCCCCGAATGTGGGTCAGGCAGCAGCCAGCGGCCAGCGGCCGGTCGATACGCCGGCCACCCCGGGTCGCCATGGCAACGGCCGCCCGGCCACAGCCAGAGGGGCGGCGCCCGGGGCCGTTCACCCCACCTGTTGTCAGCAAACTCTGCCCGCCTCCTGCAGTGGCAATGTTACACTGGTGTGCACGACGCAAGGGCGAAAGTAACTTCACTGATTATAAAGAATCCGCCTCGACTGCAAACAGAAACCGGATGTTGACCAAGGTTTCGGGGCGGATAACCATGCCTTCTTCAGAACACACTAAAACTACAAACTGCCTAAAGAGGCATGGTCGAACATTGATACAGAACGCCCTTTTCGACCATGCCTCTTTAGGCAGTTTGTAGTTTTAGTGCGACAGAGAAGTTGCTGTCCATGCATAAGCACGGCTTTAGAAAGCATCGATCCTGCGAAACGCAACTCGCCCTTTTTTCACATGATACCTTGCGAACCGTGGATGAAGGGTATCAGACGGATGCCATATTCCTTGTCTTCCGGAAAGCGTTTGACTCTGTGCACCACTGTAGACTCCTAACTAAGGTACGAGCATATGGGATTGGTTCCCAAGTATGTGAGTGGCTCGAAGACTTCTTACGTTAATAGAACCCAGTACGTTGTCCTCGATGGTGAGTGTTCATCGGAGGTGAGGGTATCGTCTGGAGTGCCCCAGGGAAGTGTGGTAGATTCGCTGTTGTTTTCTATCTACATAAATGATCTTTTGGATAGGGTGGATAGCAATGTGCGGCTGTATGCTGATGATGCTGTGGTGTGCGGGAAGGTGTCTTCGTTGAGTGACTGTAGGAGGATACAAAATGACTTGGACAGGATTTGTGATTGGTGTAAAGAATGGCAGCTAACTCTAAATATAGATAAATGTGAATTAATGCAGATGAATAGGAAAAAGAATCCCGTAATGTTTGAATACTCCGTTAGTAGTGTAGCGCTTGACACAGTCACGTCGATTAAATATTTGGGCGTAACATTGCAGAGCGATATGAAGTGGGACAAGCATGTAATGACAGTTGTGGGGAAGGCGGATAGTCGTCTTCGGTTCATTGGTAGAATTTTGGGAAGATGTGGTTCATCTGCAAAGGAGACCGCTTATAAAACACTAATACGACCTATTCTTGAGTACTGCTCGAGCGTTTGGGATCCCTATTAGGTCGGATTGAGGGAAGACATAGAATCAATTTAGAAGCGGGCTGCTAGATTTGTTACTGGTTGGTTTGATCATCACGCGAGTGTTACGGAAATGCTTCACGAACTCGGGTGGGAGTATCTAAAGGAAAGGAGGCGTTCTTTTCGTGAATCGCTACTGAGAAAATTTAGAGAACCAGCATTTGAGGCTGACTGCAGTACAGTTTTACTGCCGCCAACTTATATTTCGCGGAAAGACCATAAACATAAGATAAGAGAGATTAGGGCTCGTACAGAGGCATATAGGCAGTCATTTTTCCCTCGTTCTGTTTGGGAGTGGAACAGGGAGAGAAGATGCTAGTTGTGGTACGAGGTAGCCTCCGCCACGCACCGTATGGTGGATTGCGGAGTATGTATGTAGATGTATATGCGTTCCGAAGAAGGCGTGGCTATCCGCGACGAAACCTAGGTCAACATCCGGTTTCTATTTGCAATCGAGGCCGGTTCTTTGTAATCATTAAATTACACACGATTGCTGACGCGCTGCAATGTTAAAAGTTCGAAAGTAACTTTCGCGTGATGGATCAATGCAAAATAATATGGCCCGATGAAACTTGGAGCATACACGCAAGGTGAAAAGAAAGCCATTGGACAGCGATAGGTACATATACAGATGGCGGTAGTGATGGGTACATACGGTGTTAAAGGAAAGTACGTTGGTAGAACTATTGCCGGTATTCAGTGATACATGTGAAAAGGTTTCCGATCTACATCTACATCTACATCCATACTCCGCAAGCCACCTGACGGTGTGTGGCGGAGGGTACCTTCAGTACCTCTATCGGTTCTCCCTTCTATTCCAGTCTCGTATTGTTCGTGGAAAGAAGGATTGTCGTTATGCCTCTGTGTGGGCTCTAATCTCTCTGATTTTATCCTCATGGTCTCTTCGCGAGATATACGTTGGAGGGAGCAATATACTGCTTGACTCTTCGGTGAAGGTATGTTCTCGAAACTTTGACAAAAGCCCGTACCGAGCTACTGAGCGTCTGTCCTGCAGAGTCTTTCACTGGAGTTTATCTATCATCTCCGTAACGCTTTCGCGATTACTAAATGATCCTGTAACGAAGCGCGCTGCTCTCCGTTGGATCTTCTCTATGTCTTGTATCAACCCTATCTGGTACGGATCCCACACTGCTGAGCAGTATTCAAGCAGTGGGCGAACAAGCGTACTGTAACCTACTTCCTTTGTTTTCGGATTGCATTTCCTTAGGATTCTTCCAATGAATCTCAATCTGGCATCTGCTTTACCGACAATCAACATTATATGATCATTCCATTTTAAATCACTCCTAATGCGTACTCCCAGATAATTTATGGTATTAACTGCTTCCAGTTGCTGACCTGCTATTTTATAGCTAAATGATAAAGGATCTATCTTTCTGTGTATTCGCAGCACATTACACTCGTCTACATTGAGATTCAATTGCCATTCCCTGCACCATGCGTCAATTCGCTGCAGATCCTCCTGCATTTCAGTACAATTTTCCATTGTTACAACCTCCCGGTACACCACAGCATCATCTGCAAAAAGCCTCAGTGAACTTCCGATGTCATCCACCAGGTCATTTATGTATATTGTGAACAGCAACGGTCCTATGACACTCCCCTGCGGCACACCTGAAATCACTCTTACTTCGGAAGACTTCTCTCCGTTGAGAATAACATGCTGCGTCCTGTTATCTAGGAAATCCTCAATCCAATGACACAATTGGTCTGATAGTCCATATACTCTTACTTTGTTCATTAAACGACTGTGGGGAACTGTATCGAACGCCTTGCGGAAGTCAAGAAACACGGCATCTACCTGTGAACCCGTGTCTATGGCCCTCTGAGTCTCGTGGACGAATAGCGCGAGCTGGGTTTCACATGACCGTCTTTTTCGAAACTCGTGCTGATTCCTACAGAGTAGATTTCTAGTCTCCAGAAAAGTCATTATACTCGAACACAATACGTGTTCCAAAATTCTACAACTGATCGACGTTAGAGATATAGGTCTATAGTTCTGCACATCTGTTCGACGTCCCTTCTTGAAAACGGGGATGACCTGTGCCCTTTTCCAATCCTTTGGAACGCTACGCTCTTCTAGAGACCTACGGTACACCGCTGCAAGAAGGGGGGCAAGTTCCTTCGCGTACTCTGTGTAAAATTGAACTGGTATCCCATCAGGTATCCCATGTCGTTATGGCTGGACGACTGGAATTAACAGACGTCGAATGCGGAAAGGCAGTTGCAGCTGCACGCACGGATCATTCAGTTTCGGAAATCGTTGGTGAATTCAATATTCTGAGATCTACAGTGTCAAGAGTGTGCCGAAAATAGCAGATTTCCATCCACGGGCAACGCAGTGACCGAGAGCCTTCACTCCACGAACGTGAACAGCGGCGTTTGCGTTGACTTGTCAGCTGTATCAGGCGACCGGCAGTGCGTGAAATTATCTGCAGAAATCAGTGTGGGACGTACGACGAACATATCCGTTACGACAGTGCTGCGAAATTTGGTGTTAATGGGGTAGGACAGCAGACGGTCGACGCAAGTGCATTTCCTAACGCACGACATCGCCTGCGGAGCCTCTTGACCATATGAATTGGAACCGTGGCCTCGTCAAATGACTCCTGATTTCAGTTGGTAAGAGCTGATGACAGGACTCGATGCCGCGGACTCGAGCTGTCAACAAGGCACTGCGCGAGCTTGTGCTGGCTCCGTCACTGTGGGGAGGCTGTGTTTCCGTGGAATGGTTATGTTCAGAGACAATTTGCAGCCAACAACGATGGAATTTTTATGGATGGCTATGCGCCATGTCACCGAGCCACAATTGTTCGCGAATAATCCACAAAATCCTGCACCGGCAACTGTTCCGTAATTACAGACGGCTACAGAGGCAGTACGGCTCAATATTTCTGCAGCGGACTTCGCACGAAGTCGAGTTGCTGCACTACCCCGCGCAAAAGGAGGTCCGACACGGTATTACGTATCGCCTCTACGTCTACATCCACACTCCGCAAGCCACCTGACGGTGTGTGGCTGAGGGTACTTTGAGTACCTCTATCGGTTCTCCCTTCTATTCCAGTCTCTTATTGTTCGTGCAAAGAAAGATTGTCGTTATGCCTCTGTGTGGGCTCTAATCTCTCTTCGCGAGATATACGTAGGAGGGAGCAATATACTGCTTGACTCCTCGGTGAAGGTATGTTCTCGAAACTTCAACAAAAGCCCGTACCGAGCTACTGAGCGTCTCTCCTGCAGAGTCTTCCACTGGAGTTTATCTATCAACTCCGTAACACTTTCGCGCTTACTAAATGATCCTGTAAGAAAGCGCGCTGCTCTCCGTTGGATCTTCTCTATCTCTTCTATCAAACCTATCTGGTACGGATCCCACACCGGTGAGCAGTATTCAAGTAGTGGGCGAGCAAGCGTACTGTAACCTACTTCCTTTGTTTCCGGATTGCATTTCCTTAGCATTCTTCCAATGAATCTCAGTCTGGCATCTGCTTTACCGACGATTAATTTTATATGGTCATTCCATTTTAAATCACTCCTAATGCCTACTCCCAGATAATTTATGGAATTGACTGCTTCCAGTTGCTGACCTGCTATATTGTAGCTAAATGATAAGGGATCTTTCTTTCTATGTATTCGCAGCACATTACACTTGTCTACATTGAGATTCAAGTGCCATTCGCTGCACCATGCGTCAATTCGTTGCAGATCCTCCTGCATTTTAGAACAATTTTCCATTGTTACAACCCCTCGACGTACTGCAGCATGATCCGCAAAAAGCCTCAGTGAACTTCCGATGTTATCCACAAGGCCATTTATATATACTGTGAATAGCAACGGTCCTACGATACTCCCCACGCGTCACTCCTCACTCTTCACTCCTCACTCTTGCTTCGGAAGACTTCTCTCCATTGAGAATGACATGCTGCGTTCCGTTATCTAGGAACTCTTCAAGCCAATGACACAATTGGTCTGATAGCCCGTATGCTCTTACTTTGTTCATTAAACGACTGTCGGGAACTGTATCGAACGCCTTGCGGAAGTCGAGAAACACGGCATCTACCTGGGAACGCGTGTCTATGGCCCACCGAGTCTCGTGGACGAATAGCGCGAGCTGAGTTTCACACGATCGTCTTTTTCGAAACCCGTGCTGATTCCTACAGAGTAGATTTCTAGTCTCCAGAAAAGTCATTATACTCGAACACAATACGTGTTCCAAAATTCTACAACTGATCGACGTTAGAGATATAGGTCTATAGTTCTGCACATCTGTTCGACGTCCCTTCTTGAAAACGGGGATGACCTGTGCCCTTTTCCAATCCTTTGGAACGCTACGCTCTTATAGAGACCTACGGTACACCGCTGCAACAAGGGGGGCAAGTTCCTTCGCGTACTCTGTGTAAAATCGAACTGGTATCCCATCAGGTTCAGCGGCCTTTCCTCTTTGGAGCGCTTTTAATTTTTTTTTTCTATCCCTCTGTCATTATTTCTATATCTACCATTTTGTCATCTGTGCGACAATCTAGAGAAGTAGCTACAGTGCAGTCTTCCACTGTGAAACAGCTTTGGAAAAAGACGTTTAGTCTGCCTCAGTGTATATACGACGAATAACTAAGGACTACTCTGAGAAAATACACTCCTGGAAATGGAAAAAAGAACACATTGACACCGGTGTGTCAGACCCACCATACTTGCTCCGGACACTGCGAGAGGGCTGTACAAGCAATGATCACACGCACGGCACAGCGGACACACCAGGAACCGCGGTGTTGGCCGTCGAATGGCGCTAGCTGCGCAGCATTTGTGCACCGCCGCCGTCAGTGTCAGCCAGTTTGCCGTGGCATACGGAGCTCCATCGCAGTCTTTAACACTGGTAGCATGCCGCGACAGCGTGGACGTGAACCGTATGTGCAGTTGACGGACTTTGAGCGAGGGCGTATAGTGGGCATGCGGGAGGCCGGGTGGACGAACCGCCGAATTGCTCAACACGTGGGGCGTGAGGTCTCCACAGTACATCGATGTTGTCGCCAGTGGTCGGCGGAAGGTGCACGTGCCCGTCGACCTGGGACCGGACCGCAGCGACGCACGCCAAGACCGTAGGATCCTACGCAGTGCCGTAGTGGACCGCACCGCCACTTCCCAGCAAATTAGGGACACTGTTGCTCCTGGGGTATCGGCGAGGACCATTCGCAACCGTCTCCATGAAGCTGGGCTACGGTCCCGCACACCGTTAGGCCGTCTTCCGCTCACGCCCCAACATCGTGCAGCCCGCCTCCAGTGGTGTCGCGACAGCGTGAATGGAGGGACGAATGGAGACGTGTCGTCTTTAGCGATGAGAGTCGCTTCTGCCTTGGTGCCAATGATGGTCGTATGCGTGTTTGGCGCCGTGCAGGTGAGCGCCACAATCAGGACTGCATACGACCGAGGCACACAGGGCCAACACCCGGCATCATGGTGTGGGGAGCGATCTCCTACACTGGCCGTACACCACTGGTGATCGTCGAGGGGACACTGAATAGTGCACGGTACATCCAAACCGTCATCGAACCCACCGTTCTACCAATCCTAGACCGGCAAGGGAACTTGCTGTTCCAACAGGACAATGCACGTCCGCATGTATCCCGTGCCACCCAACGTGCTCTAGAAGGTGTAAGTCAACTACCCTGGCCAGCAAGATCTCCGGATCTGTCCCCCATTGAGCATGTTTGGGACTGGATGAAGCGTCGTCTCACTCGGTCTGCACGTCCAGCACGAACGCTGGTCCAACTGAGGCGCCAGGTGGAAATGGCATGGCAAGCCGTTCCACAGGACTACATCCAGCATGTCTACGATCGTCTCCATGGGAGAATAGCAGCCTGCATTGCTGCGAAAGGTGGATATACACTGTACTAGTGCCGACATTGTGCATGCTCTGTTGCCTGTGTCTATGTGCCTGTGGTTCTGTCAGTGTGATCATGTGATGTATCTGACCCCAGGAATGTGTCAATAAAGTTTCCCCTTCCTGGGACAATGAATTCACGGTGTTCTTATTTCAATTTCCAGGAGTGTACGTGTGTGAGGATAATGCACTATTTTCACTAACAACGACTCCTGATCTTTGAGTGTACGCCAGTATCTGTGTCCCCCCCCCCCCCCCCCCACCAAGCAACCTGAGCGAGAGAAGAGTGTCGGTTTGCGGAAACGAGGTCTCAGCGGACAGTAGCGTCTTCGCAGCCCCACCTCTGCGGTCTGAGTCCGATACGCTTCAGCTGTAGGACCGCAGGCCTCATTCCTCACGCAACCAGTTGGTGGGGAAAAAACACTCACCGGGAAGTGAAAACGTCTCTTCGCTCGTTGGCCGAAATTTCTGAAGTGCCGAAACAAAAACCGTCAGATTTCAATGACTAGTAACTACGCGACTAGTAAAGCGTAAACAGTGGTTGAGCCCGCAACGGGTAGATCACGTTTCTACGTGTTCGTCGCGCTGAATCCGTTCTACTTGTGACGTCATCGGAACAGTGTAGGTGCATGCGAGGATCATACAAATTAGCTCTGTGTAGAGTGGAAACGGGTTTAGCTAGCAGACGGATTCTGGTGTCATTGTGAAGCTCTTCTAGGACCAAAAGCGAGACTAAAAATGCTAGGTGAAATACAAGAGAAAATTGAATATTACGAAACAGTGAAAGATATGGTCTCCTATCTCCCGTAAATATGCTCGGAATTATAGAAAACCAAATCAGAGAAAAATTCGCCTCGAAAGAAATGCAAAAAGCGGTAAACGTCTAGTGCCGAGCAGAGGAAAAGGTAAGGAAAAAAAATGTGCAAAGCGATTACGTAGCTGGCCCATCGTGCGTACAGTGTGTGGTGACAATCCAATCTTGTGAAGCCTTTATAGTACTCCGTGTAACCATTCCCTATCTGCCACGCTCTGCACATCTGTGAAGTCCGTCCTAGCCATTAATCCCAGCACCCATAACGAGCTGACGGAATAATTTCGCAAATTCAACTTACGAGGGGCGTTTGAAAGGTCCGTGCAAATTCCGGAAGAAGGCACCACCGGCGCGTATCATGTTTAGTTCGTAGCATCTTTGGAAAGAACGCACTTCAACTTTCAGCCATATCGGTCTATTTCTTTGTGTTTGGCATTCGTGTGAATCAACGAAGTCGAGTGATTGTCAAAAAATGGATGAAGAAGAATTTCGTGTGGTGATTAAACATTACTTTATGAAAAGCCAGACGCCTCAGGAGACTAAAGAGAAGGTTGATAAACATTACGGTGACTGCACTTTCGATTACAACAATTTATAAGTGGTTTCAAAATTTTCGGAGTGGCCATATGGGCACAAGTGATGCTGAAAGTTCTGGACGCCCTGAGGAGGTTACGACTCCACCAATCATTGATAAAATCCATGATATGGTGATCGATGACAGAAGAGTTAAGATGCATGAGATTGCTGTGGGCATCTCAAATGAACGGGTACATAATATTTTGCATAAACATTCGGACATGAGAAAGCTACCCCCAACATGGGTTCCGCGATTGCTCATGTTTGACCAAAAACGGAATCGTGTTGCAAGGATGGTTTGCAGCTGTTGAGGAAGAATCAACAGGACTTTAAGCGTCGTTTCGTCACTGTGGATGAAACATGGATACATTACTATACTCCTCACATCAAACAACAATCTAAACAATGGGTTACCAAGGGAGAATCTGCACCAAAAAAGGGGAACACCATTCCTTCAGCCGGAAAGGTTATGGCGACTCTCTTTTGGGATTCGCAAGGGTTAATCCTCATCGACTATCTGGAAAAGGGTAAAATTATTACAGGTGCACATTTTCATCGTCATTGGACCGTTTGAAAACCGAACTGCAAGAAAAACGCCGGCGATTGGACAGAAGAAAAGTCCTTTTCCATCGCTACAATGCACCAGCACACACACTTCAGCAGTTGTGGTCGCAAAATTAATGGAAATAGGATTCCAACTCGTTT
The DNA here is from genome assembly GCF_023864275.1 of Schistocerca cancellata. NCBI lineage: Eukaryota > Metazoa > Arthropoda > Insecta > Orthoptera > Acrididae > Schistocerca > Schistocerca cancellata. Next base: position 159,626,215 of record NC_064637.1, read on the forward strand.
CACATGCCCCCTATTCTCCAGACTTGGCTCCCTCGGACTACTGTTTGTTCCCCATTTTGATGAAATGGCTGGCGGGACAAATATTTTATTCAAACGAGGAGGTGATTCCAGCAACTAATAGCTATTTTGCAGACTTCGACAATTCCTATTATCCTGAAGGGATCAACAAATTAGAACAGCGTTGGACGAAGTGTATCAGTCTAAAAGGAGACTATGTCGAAAAATAAAAAAGCTTTACCCCAAACAAGAAAGCAGTTTTTATTTTTGCACAGACTTTCCAAACGCCCCTCATATATGACACGTATCGCCTCAGTTTGCGGGAACCGTGCACTGCTGAAGTTAACTATTGACGAGAAACACGCCATAGATAACCGTTAGGCCCCAATATTGGATATTTTTATATTTCAGTAAAGAATCTGATAAAGTCAGCTTTGTCATACTGCTCAGAAAAATTAGACAGCTAAAATTTTCAAATAGTGCACCGACGTGGTTTGAAAGTTATTAAGGAAGCAGAGAACAGCGTGGAGTATGTGAAAATGAAAAGCCATCCTAGAAGCATCTTCTCTCAGGAATGTCACTATCGTTTTCCTTGTACGTCAATGACATCCTTTGTTGTCAGAGCTCTCATTTTAAATCTAACTCCCGTAATTTGTCTTTAATGTTCCATTTCTTATTAACTCATATAATCTGTATTTTCCTACTACAGCTACTGACGTTTTCATTATTAGTGACACAAATATTCCTCAATGTTTTTGCCTTATTAAAACTCTTCTCTGTATCGCCTTCAAGCTGATGCGAAATACCTAAAATGCCTCGTCGGCTGTAACACTTACCTTAATCCTGCTAAAGTAAATAATTAATATAATTTGATGGGTGCTCGGAAGACCTGGTGAAATACTCAAAAGTACTTTGTGCTCCCTGCTATATTTCTAGCGCTTGTGAGACAATGCCAATTGCCTGCTGACACTCATGCGTAGCAGACAGATCACATGTCTAGAAAAGCAGCGCTTTCTTCAGGCCAACTTTTGGTGCGAGAATGGAGTTACATTTCACACGATCTCACCGCATCCATCTCAGAGAAACATAAAGTGACTATGTGATTCATGAAGTTTTCCCGCCGTAAGAAGTATCGCACGAGGTTTCGGGACTGCAGTCCGATGACAGCCATTCGGCCATCTTCAAGAGAGTATTTAACACTTACCTAAAGATAGCTGAATGACTGTCCGCCGAGATGTAGTGGCAATTGTCATTTCCATAGCGCTGCACAAGCGAAACCTCGTGGAGTAACACGGCTACTTGAAAAAGGTGCTCAGACAAAGTTACTAAATCAGTTCTTACCAGACTACCTCTGATGTACACCACGTACGAACACGACAAAAGAAAGAATCTTCATTAAATCATTCAGACCGACAGGTTCCGCCTTGACCACGTATTTCGTCCACCGAGTGAATACAGCTAGATTATATCAACAGTATGCAGGCAGCCATTAGTGGAAATTAAGATGGGCAGTGTCTACCTTCGCCTTTGTTACAGTTTGAACTCTGCTGACGCCACTTTCAGTGAGATGCCTGCAGAGGAATTCCACTCAATTTCATGAGCCGAAACCACAGAAGGTAGAAATTGAGGAAGCTAGGACTGGAGTGAAGTCGGCGATCTAACTAATCCGCTAGGTTCACGTCGAGATTCTGTGCAGGCCGGTCCATTTCAAGAATGTTAGGCTAGTTTCACACTGGGAGACTGGTGACGGTCCTCAGCGACGGTCACTCACAGAGATAAATTCGTTTGAACTGGAGCGTTCACACCGGGTCGCTACACTGCCACACTGTGAACCAGCAGTGACTCCACCTCGCCACAGCAGCCACCGCGGGACAGGCATTAGTGTTCGCGCTGGGGGACAGGTCACAGAGACAGCGCTTCAGATCTGCCAACACACGGCAGTCATTTTTCAGACAGTGATTCGAAACATTCATTCTACATTATACTGTACACATTGTAGCCATGAGTTTAGATTTGATTAACACGGAAGACTTGATGAGTGAAGTAGAAAGTCGTCCTGCTATTTGGGACGTCAAAAGCGATGACTATAGCAACAAAGTGGTGAAAACGAATGCTTGGCAATAAATTAAACGAAATTTGTGCCTGATTTCAATGAGAAGAGCACGGATGAAAATAATAAAATTGATAAGTTACATGTTCTTTTTGAAAATTTAATACCTTATTTTTCGGACCATAAAAGAGTAGCGAAATTTAGTTGCTACGCCTGTAAAGGCTAGGAGGGTAGTAATCTTCAAGCACATTTGCATCCCTCACCCCTTTTCTTTTGCATTTACCAGTATTATGTGTACCTTTAAGCAGTCTTAATGCGATAAGAAGGGACAATATGGATGAGCGTGGAAACCAGGATTCACCCCTACAGGGTGAATGAAAAAGAATCTAAGAAAGTACTTATATTTCTAAATTTTCCTAACAAAATCAAGTGTGCGTCTAATCGTCGTCTTAAGGCGATGGTCTGAAAAATACAGTTAAAATATTATTGTCCATTCCTGTGATTTCTTGTTTCACATCTCTTAGCAGTTCATCAATCGAATTCGACATTCGAAAATACTGAAAAAAAACTTTTCGTCTTGTCTCAGATCGACATAAGGAATATAAAACAATATTTTCTCCAGCCGATCTCGTAGCAGTGGATGTAGGAGTAATGAACATTTTGTCTTCATTCTCCGCCCCCTATTCTTGCTTAGAAGTACTAACAAAAGTGCCTCCTCACTCGAGTCCATTTCATTAACTAATCTGTTGTAACTTCCTGGCAGATTAAAACTGTGTGCCTGACCAAGACTCCAACTCGGGACCTTTGCCTTTCGCAGGCAAGTGCTCTACCAAGCGCGAAAGACAACGGTCCCGAGTTCGAGTCTCAGTGCGGCACACAGTTTTAATCTGCCAGGAAGTTTCATATCAGCGCACATTCCACTGCAGAGTGAAAATCTCATTCTGGAATACCTGCGGTGTCGGACACCGGTGATCTAGGAGTGTTCATCACAATTACCGGTGACCGGTGACCTTCACCAGTGTCACAACGTGAAACCGGCCTCATTGTCCACCAAATACTCATCCAGAGACACTGCTTTATGACAGCGCGTGTTGTCGCGCTCATAAAAGCACTAACCAGCTCCGAGCTGCTGCTCTCGTCTACACAGAACACAACGCTGTGAAATACGTTCGTATCCTCCGGCATTTAGCTTTTTCTGAAGCGCCATAGCCGAACCACAACCACGAAAAACAGCCCCCATACTGTAGCACCGCATCCCTCGAATTTCACTGTTGGCACTAGACATAGTGGAAGGTGATGTTCACCAAACCCAAAGCCTTCCATCGCATAGGTACAGATGGTCGGTTGGTTGTTTCATTGACTGATTTGGAGGGAGGGGATCAAACAGCGGTCCCGTCGGACGAGGGGAGGATGTGGGAGGAAGTTGACCGTGCCCTTTGAAAAGGACCATACCGGCATTTTGCAGACGTGATTTAGGTAAAAAATGGCAAACCTGAATTAGCATGGCCAGATGCAGGTTTGAACTGTCGTCGTCCTGAATGTGACTCGTGTGCTAACCACTGTGGCACCTCGCTCCTGTATTGCTACAGAGTTTAGCGTGATTCTTCTCTCAAAAACACTCATTTCCAGTCGTCCACTGTCCAGTGTCGCTCTTTCTGACTACAGAAATGCTCAGCTTATGAGGAGCTCCTTGCCCACTGTGCCCTATTCTTTTTAACTGCCTACGCAGAGTCATTGTGCTAGCAGCACCATGTCACTCGTGTGTGGTTACTTCCATCGATTTCGTGCAATTTTTTTCAAATCACCCTCCGGAATGCTCGATGGCCCCTGTCCGTCAGTATATCATGTCTACCTGGTGTCAGTGTAGCTGCGGCTGTTCCTTCACGTTTCCACTAGACAGTCCCATCATCAGTATTGAATTTGGCAGCTTTAGAAGGACTGTAATGTCCCTGCCGGATTTGTTACTCAGTTGATATCGAATGAGTAGTCCTCGTTCGAAGAGACTGATATTTCTTGGCCGACCCATTCTGTCATTGCTGCTTCTCTGCTGGCAACACGATACTCCGCGCTCGCTTTTGTTCTGGCGCGTCGGGCAGAGAACAGAAACGGAGCGAGCACGAGTGCAACGTTGCGGGTTGCATACTTCACAAATGTAGGCGCCACTGTTACGTCGGTGCAGGCACTAGCAGGCTTCCTTCGCTGCAGCTGAAGTTGCGTTCTCTCTTAGGCCGGTATTACACTATCAAATTTCTTAGTCCAATACCTTTGTCAAAGAAATTTGGCGGTGTAATAGGGAACTTTGTCAAATGTCGTCAAATATTTGATCAAATCTAGGGCCTCACTGTAGATTTGATCAAAGAAGTCACTTGTCTTCTGTTCAGTGCAATGTGACATGTTACCACTTGGAGCGCTAGCATCACTGCAGCGTTCTGTCATCTGTAGTGTTTTTATAAACATTGCTGGTAAATATAATTGGAGTGTACCGACAACTACAAAATTAATAGAGCTGTATGAAGCTGATGAGGCGCTTTACAACGTGAGGCACGCTGAGTACAAAAATAGATTACGAAGATTGGAGACCTGACCTAACATAACTCTCTCCTGTAGCAAGGAATCGGAGTGTTACAGTGAACCTGTCTTCTGCAGATACAGCAGTTCTTAAGTGGATATTGTGCTTTCTGATATGAGGATGCACTTCACTGAGCACATGCAGAAATGTATGCTCATCCATTCTTAAGTAATTGATGTACGACTATCCACTATATGCTCACGTAACAAGTTTTGTTGAATGCTTTTATCGTGTCGTCGTAAAACCCACGGCTTCACCCAAGTACGTTTCCTTTTTTTCCCCGCTTCTCTTCCGCATGTGCACCCAGTGCAATTGTGGTACACGCAACTGCTGCGGTTAATAACAAGTTGTTGTTGTCAGCCATCTTGAACTTTGACGAAAAATACGATGACAGTAATACCCCTTTTTAGCGCCACGTCAGAGATCTTTGTCAAATATATGTGACGAATATTTGATCACATCTTTGACAGAGAAATTTGATAGTGTACTACCGGCTTTACTGAAGCGTGCAGGAGTGTAATACTTGCGGCGACTTACTTTTAGTACGGAAGATAAGTGCGACATATTGCTGCTCTGAAGGCAAAATGACCGACTATCGGGACCAGACGGAATTTTGCGAGACTGTGCAGGGTGTAAGAGGAAAATTCGTTGATGCAAAGTACACAGTTTCAAATATGTTCCATTACAGGAGCAGTTATTCCAGATATAGGTTTCGCGCTATAGTCCATACTTGAGACGAAAAAGCATACAAATTTCGTCTAGTGCAAACAAAATGGTTGTTTGTTGTTTACTCCATCTCCACCATGACAGAACGTATGTGCTGTGTCAAACGAAGACTGGACACAGAACAACCTCACTATTATATCCCTGCGACAAAAAAGCGCTTTCTTTTTCTGTATTCATTTGGTCGTGGCCACTTGCGTTTGTGAGGTAACAGCGAGTTCTGTATCATATCGTTCATTTGCGTTATTTATAATTAGTCACCATTTAGAGGTTGCATTTGATCCACATGTCATGTTTGCTGGTACTGTTGTTACATATTCGGTAACGCCTCGGATCTGTGTATATGTCAACGCAATCGTCAGAAATTCTCCGAATAGATATTATTCACCAAAATAAATTTACAGTAGCCTTCGAGAAAGTTTTCTCTATATGAATGTATCTGCAAATAGAACGATATTCACCGCAAACTGATCAGTTGCTATATTGGTATGTAACATGCTTCTGTCATTTAGGCAGATTGGATATTTTGTGAAATTTCTACTCGTTCTGATGACGGTGAAGTCCCGTACTCCTTGACAGAGCGTAGGGGACGATGCGGCAGACCCGCTGTACTAGGCAAGGTCCTAGCTCTTGAGATTGCACATATTGCCGAAACATAGTGATTGTGTGAAATGAATGGATAGTAATTTAGAGCCGGCCGGGGTGGCCGAGCGGCTCTAGGCGCTACAGTCTGGAACCGCGCGACCGCTGCCTCGGGCATGGATGTGTGCGCTGTCCTTAGGTTAGTTAGGTTTAAGTGGTTCTTAGTTCTAGGGGACTGATGACGTCAGCAGTTGAGCCCCATAGTGCTCAGAGCCATTTGATTTTTTTTGATAGTAATTTAGAGTCTAACGGCGAACATTTCTTTCAAAGCGGTTGCGTGTGCAGCGGGAATGCGGCGAGTCCGCGGTTCCACGTGTACTCGCTGTCCTTTCCGAGCGAGTCGAGTCCACTAATGGTACCCGGAAATAGTGGGATGCGACGAAGACGCACGAGTCGATTCCAGGTGCACAAGGAGACGCCGAGCTGGTAGATGACGTCACAGGACTCGCTGGCGAGTTTAGAGGGAGTATACGGTGTCCACCTGATGTGGCATTTCTTGATAATTTCGCATTACGTAGGTGTGTCTGGATACTTCTAGCCAGACAGCGTGCACCAGAAGGTGAAAGCGATGATGGAGGTCAGGGCCTAATATAGGTTTTAAGATGGCCACCACAATAAATGGCTGCTGAAAACATACATAGCTTTCGTAGATGTAGAGAAAGCCTTTGATAATGTTAAATGGGATAAGATGTTTGAGGTACTCAAAAAAGTAGGAATAGACCATAAAGATAGAAAAATGATATGGAACCTGTACAAAAACGAGACAGCAGTTTTTCGTGGACGGACAAAACAAGAAGAGGTGCAGATACGGAAAGGTGTCCGACAAGGTTGCGCACTATCCCCTGTTATCTTTAACGTATACATTGAAGAGGCGCTGAAAAAAGTAGGCAATGAACTGCTTGAACAAGTTGATAAATTTACTTATCTGGGCAGTAATATTACCAGGGATGGAAGGAGCAAGGCAGAAGTGAGAAGTAGAATAGCTCAAGCAAAGGCTGCTTTTAACAAGAAGAAAAACATATTAACATCTAAGAGCATCAGCCTTGAAATCAGGAAAAGATTTTTGAAATCATTTGTGTGGAGTGTGGCATGCTATGGGTGTGAAACATGGACTCTCGGGACAGAAGTTAAATTCTTTTGAAATGTGGTGCTATAGACGCATGTTCAAAATAAAATGAATCGACAAGGTCACAAACGAAGTGGTTCTGAAAAGAGCAGGTGAGAAGAGAAGCTTCTGGAGTTTCATTGTTAAAAGAAGAGTGCAATTTACAGGCCATCTATTAAGACTTAAAGGACTCCTGAACACAATCATAGAGGGATACGTCGAGGGAGAAAGACGAAGAGGAAGACCACGACTGAGGTACATGGATCAAATCGTGAAAGATGTGGGATGTAACACCTATAAAGAAATGAAGAGAAAAGCTGAAAAAAGCTGAAAGACGCACAGAATGGAGACAAGCTGCCATTGTAGCTGTTGCAAACCAATCCTTGGATTGACCACTACAGAAGAAGAATCCTAGGTCAACACGAAGTTTTTTGAGCCCACCCTAAAGACGGCGCACGTGCGGCCCAGAGTCGGAAATGTCGCGCCCTGTCTGCAAATGTCGGCGGCGCTGGTGTCACGTGCTGACGTCACCGCCCCGGAGGCACACGCCGGGGGACTGCAATGCTGCGACGAACACTTCCGACCTAAACACAGCTCACGCTGTACTGCAACGTGGCCTGATGTCAGACGCGACCGTGGACTGGTTTGCGCCCTCTGGATTTGTCCTCCCCTCCTCCCGGCCCCCTTTTTTTTTTTTTTTGCCACAGCAGGGAAACTGTCACAGCGTTCTGTGTCTCGATCTAAAATCCGAGAGTCACTAGAGCATGGCAGAGGCTGCTTGCAACTCCTCACCACGTCATGGTGTCTTTACGTTCGTTGCGTTGATGGAGCGAGGTAATAATTACTTCTTCTACACTATATCTCATTTATCTAATCGTTACTACGCAGGAACGCTGTAACAAGTGCATGTTGAAAGGTGGCTACACTGAGTCACAGCGCCAGAGATTGCGCCAGAGAGTATTATTCAGCCGCTTCCACAGGCAGTAGTTGTTCAGAAGCTGTGGTAGGAGTGCTTGTCGTGAAGTCGTCGTGGAGAGTCCTTGTCGAGAAGCGGTGGTAGAGAGTGCTTGTGGAGATGTTGCAGTAGCGTGTCGTTGTTGAGAATATCCCATGGAGAGTGCTTGTTCAGATGTTGTCATATTGCTTTGATGGACTAGTGTACTTTTCGTCAATATATATGAAGGTAAAAAATTCCTTTTTTTATTATTTCAATGTCTTAAACAATAATGCCTCTTGGTCACAGGTTCAGTCAACAAAGCATCTGGCTCGCTTTCATGTATTAGACTGTAATTCGGGTTTCTATGTGCAATTATAGTATTTCAGTTTTATTTAATTCAGTCTAAATGGTATTTAAAATATCTTGTCTTATTGAGGAAGAACCGTGCCAGATGTGTACGTTGAATCACACTTCCACACACAGAACAGTTACATTTGTGCTTTGTTGTTTCGTAGCTTTTATAGTTGCCGGGGCCTTAATTAATTAATTGTGTTAATGGAAGATTTCTTTCGTTCTTTGTTGTTATTCTAAGCAGTCAGATTGCGTACTAATACTGGTCAGAGCCAACCGGTTACGAGACTGTGTAACCGCACAGACAGCGACTAAAAATTAAAAATATTTGCATAATGAAAAAAATTTAATTAAGCCCCCCATGCAATGTCTGAAAAGGCAGCGCACACAGTAGCTGATTCGGGGAGGGGTGGTTCAAATGGCTCTGAACACTATGGGACTCAACTTCTGAGGTCATCAGTCGCCTAGAACTTAGAACCACTTAAACCTAACTAACCTAAGGACAGCACACACATCCATGCCCGAGGCAGCGGTCGCGCGGTTCCAGACTGTAGCGCCTAGAACCGCTCGGCCACCGGCTGAGGGTGGTCTTGGTGCTCGGTTCACATTTGAGCCAGGAACATGGGGGTAAATAGTTTTTGGTTTAGCCCGGTCCGGCGGCCATTTGAATAGCCATTCGAACATCTGTCCTACTGTGGCCATGTTACAGTATGTTAAGCAATGTTTGAACGACGAACCGGAGCTGGCGCACAGGGAAATTGTGCGAATCGATTAATTCCTTTTATAAATGATTGTTAACTGCGCTGAAATTAATGCTCATCTAATGGCTCGATTTGTACGTGCACCGCTCTGATATTACGTGAAAGTCGCACTCGTTCGGATTTTAAGTGCAAAAACTTTTTTTTTGTGAAGGTTATTTCACACGCGCGACTTCCATCTTTCAAACTTGTGCGAATCAGTTCAAACTTTGTAAGAAGGTAGACAAACACATGTAATTAATGATCATCCTGTTGTTTTGTGAAAGCTTTGTCCGTAGTGACGATATAAGCAAAATTGTTCGAAAGACAATACGAAAATCTAGACCGGATCGGTCGTCACCCGAGTCAACACAGATCTACTGCGGTCTACTGTCGAAATTGTGGCGGAGTAATAGTTGGGAACCACAACCAAAAATGCTCCTATCCTAGCACAAAAAAGGCGAATATGTCCTGGGTTTAGTTATGTAATGCAAAAAACCTTTTCGACTTATCTAACATTTTCAAAGACGTTGAAATCGAAACATCTTTACACATCCGCGCTTTTTTACGAGTTAACCCTACTTCCTCAGAGCAGGGAGCCCTTTACGACCTACATCCTGCGAAATGTATCACGAGTGCTGTAAAAACAGAGAGACAGAAATTTATGTCCTTCTAGAGAGTGGGATACAGCTACAGTAGGAAGAATGCGAGAGTGAGGCTGCATATATAGCAGGAGTATCCCATAGTGAGGACGCATACATACTAAACTTTAATGACACGTTCTGTCAAACGGCACGACATGACAAATGCCATGTTGGATGACATGACAGCATGTTACTTTCCTTGACACGAATCGTTATATTACATGTGTACAAGTAAAACAGCGCGAACATGTCAAGATGTTTTGATTTAAATGTCTCTCTAGCTTTTACGTAAGTCGAAATTCTGCCCAGGACATATTCGCCTTACTTCATTCTGGTTTCATATGCATGATCCCTACGAGACAGATACGCAGGGCATCCTTATTTTTCTGTTCACTTCTTTCCCTGTCCGTTCAGTCACCTTCACCTACCCTGCACATGAAACTTCATCAGATGGCTCCGTAACATCTTCGTTAATTTGTACGATTTGGCAGTTTTCTCGCAGATTAAAACTGCCTGATTACTCTGAAACTTGACCTTGCAGCATGTGCATAGGTTGCGGGTTCAAGTTCCGATCTAACGAACACTTTTAATCTGCCAGGCAGTTTCAAATCAGCGCACACTCCGCAACAGAGTGAAAATGGATGTCCGAAGTTCTTTTAGATATATCGTGTGTTTCGCAATGAATATCGTGGTTTTAAGGCTTTGTGACATTTGTTATCTTCAGCGTATTGTTGTAAACAGTGCATCAAATGAAAGAGCAACTCAAACAGTTTTCTTTATAAGTGTCCAATGTGAGCAGCATTTTTCACACTGCACACACCAGTCGACAGGCAGTCTTCCCATACGTTGATCAGGGTGTCTGCGGTTCCTTATTTTTTATGTGAATTAACGACTGTCGGATTTTTTCCTTTGCTAGGACCACAAAACCCTGCTTCTTGCCAAATTTCATGACTCTATGTCAACTTGAAGTACACTGTGGGTTTTGGTAAGTGAGTTTTCGAGTATTAAAATATGTGACATAAATGGGCGTATCTTTTGACTGCATTGGCTTAAAAGCTTCAATTCTTTTTTACATCGCCAAGGGACCGCAAACCTTAATATGTGACAAATTTCAACGGCATACGGCCACCGATTCCCGAAAAAAACTGATTTTCTCTACCGGATGAGATACTGAAACCTAAAAATGGAAGAAACAACAACCTCCGAGTATAGCTGCAGGGCCTCTGAGAGGAGAAATGCGGCTGTAGTTTTCCCTCGCGATCAGCCGTTCGCAGTGCCAGCCGAGCAGGGCCATGTTGATTGACACTATGAGGCCACATCCGTTGCCGCAGCAACTTCTGAAAAAGCTGCTGCCGTCTTCAGGAACTTCACATTTGTCTCGCCACTTCGGCCGACGGTGCGGCTGTCTGTATTGTTGAAGTACGCGTTGGCGAGATCCATTTGTTATGTCGCGCAGTAATCGTTACATTTAGTAGCAGACGAGAAACGACACTGAATTTACAGTTGCAACCTAATATTTACACAATTTCAACTTTTTGCGTCTCTCTTAATTTTAGTTTGTGACAGAACTATTAGATTATAACTGTAGATTTAGTTTTATTATTCTCTGTTGTTAAATGGAACGATAAACAAATTCAGCTTTATCATTTTAGTTAAATGCAAACATTTCTGTTTAACATAGTAAAACTTTCTTTTGTTAACAACTACGTCTATACTCTGTACAAGTAGCACCTCATTTTATCTGCGTTATTCAGTTGTCACCTGGCGATGGCCAAAGAAGCTAAAAGCTGGTAAGTGATCAAATAAATATTATTTTGCGGAACATGGCGTACGCGTATCGTATTTCATGCAGTGTTTTGTTTTGTTGTTGACGTATTCTGCAAATAGATTCAGTGCTCATTTGAGCGAGAGAAAAATCTCTGCTACCGAGTAATAATTTGCCATGGACCAAAGACGGAAAACAAGAAAATGTTATATATATCTCTCTCTTTCGTTTGGTAGCAGCGTTACCGCACGGCCACATGTCAGCAGTGTGCCCGCACACTTAAGCGAGTTCTCGCGAAACAAAAAAAGGCTACCTTCATGCCATAATTGCGCTGCGTAAGATTGTTTTCCGTCAGCGTATTATAGAGAGACTAGCTTAGAGCCACTGCTATGGCCTGCACTGATTTTTTCCTTCATTCGATTTTTTATGTTGTTCACAACTTGCAACACTTTCTAAGCCCTTCATGATAGTTAAAGCCCTAAAAATGGTTCACATGGCTCTGAGCACTATGGGACTTAACATCTGTGGTCATCAGTCCCCTAGAACTTAAAACTACTTAAACCTAACTAACCTAAGGACATCACACACATCCATGCCCGAGGCAGGATTCGAACCTGCAACGGTAGCGGTCGCGCGGCTCCGGACTGCGCGCCTAGAACCGCGAGACCACCGGGGCCGGCTTAAAGCCCTAGAAGCGTGGTCTCTTCCGAATGTGCTTCTGACCAAAAAGCGATTCTGGCAGCTGGAGTCCAACTTGTTTGTTAATTACGCCTTTTGAGTTCTTGTGGTGATGTTCCCATAGAAACTTTCATCCCATACCACATATTTATATCCAAGCGAGAACTGAAATACCAGTTTTCATAGACTTGGCTTTAAAAAATTTAATATAACGAAATATTTTCTTAAACAGTTTCGCCCTCTTAGCGGCTAAATTTCCAAAAATGGTGAAAAACTATTTTCTTATTTATGATTGAGAAAGAAAATACCAATTTTCGTAGTTAAGAGTGGTATTTCGAAGAAACCCTTGTTAAACAACACTTGCCGTATATAAATTTCTGTTATTGTTGATATGGTTTCCAGAGACTGGTTTGATGCAGCTCTCCATGCTACTCTATCCTGTGCAAGCTTCTGCATGCAACCTACATCCTCCTGAATCTGCTTAGTGGATTAATCTCTGGGTCTCCCTCTACGATTTTTACCCTGCACGCTGCCCTCCAATACTAAGTTGGTGATCCCTTGATGCCTCAGAACATGTCCTACCAACCGATCCCTTCTTCTAGTCAAGCTGTATTGACTCCTGCCATCTTCAGAATTTGTGAGAGAGTATTCCAGTCAACATTGTCACAAGCTTTCTCTAAGTCTACAAATGCTAGAAACTTAGGTTTGCCTTTCCTTAATCTATCTTCTAAGATAAGTCGTAAGATCAGGACTGCCTCGCGTGTTCAAACATTTCTACGGAATCCAAACTGATGTTCCTCGAGATCGGCTTTTACCAGTTTTCCATTCGTCTGTAAAAAAATTCGTGTTAGTGTTGCATCCCACCTAAAATTGAAGCCAAACACTTTAAAGCACAGCTTAACAGACACTGAAAACTGGATAAAACCAGAACATGAGCTTTTGTTTTAGAACGATGAACTTCCAGTAGTCTTAGCAATTACTGTAAGGCAACTGCTGGCATTATGGACACACTAGTCATGAATTCAGTCAAAGAAAGTAGCACAGGTGAGCCGCGGGGAGAACACACGGCCAACCAGACGGAGGTAAACACAACACCTTCCCATACCCCGCCACTCTGCCGCTGTCCGACGTAAACACGGCTGGAAGCGGCACGACCACCGGCTTCGGAGCCACACACGGCCGGGGTCCTCGGTGGTCTAGTGGTCAGAGGGTCTGCAAAGTTCCAGCGCCTCGGCTGGGGCTATTCGCCCCAGCCGGGCCGGGGTTCTATCCCCGGCCGGCGCTGGAATTTTCAGATTTCTCTACACTAGCCTCCACCTCCGCCCGGGCATGTGGAGCATGCCGGGAACCCCCGTGGGGTCCGTGCGTCGGATCCCACGTGGTGTTCACACTCAAACTACAAACCAGAGCCCCATTATGCCGTCGCAAACACTGATCGTTATTACATTCTTAGCTTTTTATTTGCTATTTTAATATGTCATTGCTGTACTCCCAGACAATGTTTCCTTAAAGAAAGTTACTGTTAAAGCGAAATGCACGGTATTACATCTTTAGAACCTGAGCAATGGAAAATCCTTCATAAAATGAAATTGGCTTCATTCTTGTTGTTAGTATGCTGAATTCCAACACGAAAAAAAAAAAAAATTAACGTATCACACATTTTTTACGATTAATTTTCAGTTCTACTTTACAATGTAATTTTTCACCAATGATACTAATAAATATTTCACGTACTGTACTTCAAATATTTTGAACAACAAATAAAGCATTTTATTCCTAAATTATATCAGTGTCAAAATTAAATGCATGATATCGCTACGTTCAAGAATGGAAAAAAGCGTTCTTGATACTTAAATGCCTTATTCTTCAGCTTTTTAATGTATTAATATGATAAAAATATCGATTCAGCCATGTTTCTTTTACAGTTAAGACTGCACGTAAATAAGAGATTTTACTAGCAATTTTACCAGCACCCCTGTGTATTTCGTATGTGCTGGTGGCGCACTGGTTATACATCACATCACATCACAACTACTACTAAGTGCTCTGGCTCTTCTGTGTACGCGGTAATTTCGTGGCTCCGAAAAAAAATTACGTTAGCAGATCTACACATTACGTAGATTTGGCTGAAATGAGCAATATGAAACCATTAAGCAAAGACGGAGAATGTTTCGAGAATATCTGTGAGACATTTGCTAATCTGTAACAAGTGAAACTGGAAAATAATAAATAGCTATGGTAGACGTTTAGTACTGTTATACCACTGTAGTTGCAATGTGGAGAAGTTATTTAACCTTCTCTTTGCTGTTTAAAATTATGGAAGCCAAAATACAGTGCAATTATCTTGATCCTGCATACAGTGCAGAAGAAACTGAACCGAATCTTCTATTTTTTTTCTTTTTTTTTTGGAATTAGAAAAATAAAACGAATTGCTAGTGACAAAGACAGTGCCATATACCTCCCTTTTAACGCTTAAAATCGTCGAAAAAATGGTATTATTCGTATTCATTTACTTAGAAGGAACACTGAATAATACGTTCTGCACACGTTGAAGTCCCTAGACATACAGTTAGCATTTTATCTAGTGAGAACAGAGCTAGTTTGTAACACACAAAGATAGTAACCGGCAAACAGAGCATTGGAAACGCAGCCCGTTTTAGTAATAATCGGGTGGATTAAGTCGCCGACTTTCCGTAGCCATGTCGCTGTTTGTCACTCCGCTAGTCACTTGTCTACTCGTCCGCCCGTAGTGCAGGCCTTCTCTGCTAGAGGGCTCTAGCTCTGCTGGCGAGAGCTGCCCCCTGGTAGCGTTGGTCGCTTCACTCTTCACCGTCTGAACCACAAAACCATCACACGTAAGGGACACCACGGAAGGCAGTTGCCGACAGGTGCGAATGTTACTGAACCATCAGTTTTGAAATTCTCGGTTGCAAAATACCGACACGAATTGCATACAGAAGAATGAAGTTACTCTTAGAAGCCAGTCTGAGGGTAGGTCAGTTTGGGACGAACACGCTAGGCGCTGCACGCCTTAAGACTGGTTGCCAAGGCTTGGTGGTATATTACTGGAGTGCCGGTGTGAAGTCGCGGGATCGAATCCCGGCCAGATGCCGGAAATTATCAGTATGCCTTGAAGCTGGCTTTCACCTCTTCATGAAGTGCACGTGCGCCACGAACGATACGTGGTTTGGATTCCACGTTAAGCCGTAGGCCGCGTTTCTGCGGTAGGGCTGTGGAGGTAAGTTTGCGAAATGCAAGAAGCCAAAGTGATGTCCAGTAAAAAAAAAAAAAAAAAAAAAAAAAAAAAAAAAAAAAAAAAAAAAAAAAAAAGTGCGATTAGGACTGGCGTACTGAGAGTTTCGTACAAACTTAATTGTGCTTATAGACAACTAATGCATTCCAGAAATCGAGGATCAGGACCAATGTTGCCTGTCATCGACATTGAGACTGGGAAGATATAGGTCCCAGAGATTCCAAGGTTTTCGAGAAATTGGTAATTTGAATAATATTAATAACGATTATAATAATAATCAGCATTTCTCCACTCAGACTGACTGGGTCGCAATCGTAGAAGTCGAATGTCGGGCAAGGAATAATTTTATTGCTCATATGAGTCATTTCGGAATTTATCCATCACGAGATAACCAGGAGCTATTACTGCATGTAGACATGGCGTTGTATGTAAAACGAACATTCGCAAACTACTCTACGATTACTTCACGTAGACTGGTTTGCGAATGTTTGCTTTACATACCATGTCTACGAGCAGTAATCGCTTCTGGATAAATTTCGAAATGCATCATACGAGCAGTAAAATCATTCCTTGGTTGATGTTTGATTTTTACCATTGGGACCCAAGTTAGCGTGAATACAGAACTACTTATTTTTTAATTGCAAGTCTGACGCAGGATAACATATGACAAATGAAATATCTTTTGTTGTGATATAATTACAAATTTACAGTTTTCGGACTCTTCGCTTGGCTGCAACGTGAAATCCTCCTTTTTGCCGATTTCATGATTCTAGGCAAACGCGAAGTACTCTACAAGTTTTTATGAGTGAGTTTGCAAGTATTAAAATATGACATAAATGGCCCTAGCTTTTGACTGAATTGAGTTACAACCTTCAATTTTTTATGCCGCAGAGGGAGACAGACCTCAGCGTGCGAAAAAATTTCAACAAAAAGAGTTTTCCACAGTCGGACAGGAAGACGGACCACAAAGTCATCATATAAGGGTTCATTTTTTACTGATTGAGGCACGGAAATCTGAAAATCATATTATTTATCATTTTACATTGAAGGAACGGCGAGCAATACGTCTAGCTCCGTCCGTCATTGGTTGTTTTGCTGCCTAGGTGGCAGAATTCAGCTTCATATACTTCGTGGTTCCAAATGCTGATGTTAAGTGTGTCGCCAATCTCATTTCTGCAACTCCTCATTACTTTCGCCTTTCTTTAGTTTGCTGTCAAACGATGTTCTATACTCGTTAGGCCGATCTTTGAATTCAGCAGGTCCAGCGATTCTTCTTTGCTGTCAGTGAGGACATTCTGGAACCTTTCTGTTATTTACGTCATTATCTCTTCGACCCAGAGGCTGAACAGCAGGGGCGAAAGACTGCAGGCCGTTCAACTGGCTCTGAGCACTGTGGGACTTCACGTCTGAGGTCATGAGTCCCCTAGAACTTAGAACTACTTAAACATATCTAACCCAAGGACATCACACAAATCCATGCCCGAGGCAGGATTCGAACCTGCGACAGTGGCGGTCGCGCCGTTCCAGACTGTAGCGCCTAGAACCGAGCGGCCACACCGGCCGGCCTGCAGGCCGTTTTAAACCGTTAGTGCTGTGAGGACTTCTTTGTCTTTCAGTCTTATTCCTCGCTCGTGGTTCTTGTACACATTGTACAGGGTGTATCAAAGAGAAACATCCGATTAAAAAAAAATTCATAACTATTATGTTATTTGAGATGTGTGTGTGTGAACAACGTACTGTTGGAAAGAGCAAACACTCCAATTTTACATGGCTCCCGCTAGGTTGCAGCAGTGTGCGCCCGCTGCAGTTCTAGTAAAAATGGTGTCGGGACAACAGAAAGCGTTTAGCGTTCTACGTTTTGCACAGTGCGTGTCAGTAATAACAGTTCAGCGTGACTTTCGTACTAGGTACGGTGTGGCACAGAGCACTAGACGATGGCATGAACAGTTTCGAGAAAAGGCAAATCGCCGGGCAGTCCCTGAGTGTCTGAGAAAGACATCGAACGAACCCGCCATAGGTTCTCAAGGAGTCTGCAGAAGTCCGTTCGCCGTGCAGCTCGACAGCTCAACATGCCCCTGATGTCCCACTGGCGCGTGTTCAATGAATGAACTGAGACATCGCAAAACAGCAGCTGTGGAAGCTGTAACTCAAGGCATGTTCGCTGTAGTGTGGGAACAATGTGAATACCGCATTGACATATGCGGTGCATCCCAAGGGGGTCATATTGAACACCTATGAAAAGGTATGAAAAAAAAAAACTTTCAGTTTCTCGTTCATCATGAAACAAAATTCATTGTATATGTTAATTAGTTTCAGAAATATAGACGTGCCAAATCGGATGATTCTTTTTGATACACCCTCTCTATTATCTTACCTTCCCTACGGCTCATTTTTTTCAGAGAATCTGGAAAATGTTGCACACGAACATCGACATTTCGAACGCACAATGCGGTCCATGGATTCCGTTCCCGGGCCACGTCTGGCTGAGGGTCGGCTCCAGAAAGTATTAGATACAGGCTTCCAGGTAGATGCCATTTTCCTTGACTTGCGGAAGGCGTTCGATACAGTTCCGCACTGTCGCCTGATAAAGTAGGAGCCTACGGAATATCAGACCAGCTGTTTGGCTGGATTGAAGAGTTTTTACCAAACAGAACACAGCATGTTGTTCTCAATGGAGAGACGTCTACAGACGTTAAAGTAACCTCTGGCCTGCCACAGGGGAGTGTTATGGGACGATTGCTTTTCACAGTATATATAAATGACCTAGTAGATAGTGTCGGAAGTTCCATGCGGCTTTTCGCGGATGATGCTGTAGTATACAGAGAAGTTGCAGCATTAGAAAATTGCAGCGAAATTCAGGCAGATCTGCAGCGGATAGGCACTTGGTGCAGGGAGTGGCAACTGACCCTTAACATAGACAAATGTAATGTATTGCGAATACATAGAAAGAAGGATCCTTTATTGTATGATTATATGATAGTGGAACAAGCACTGGTAGCAGTTACTTCTATAAAATATCTGGGAGTATGCGTGCGGAACGATCTGAAGTGGAATGATCATATAAAATTAATTGTTGGTAAGGCGGGTACCAGGTTGAGATTCATTGGGAGAGTCCTTAGAAAATGTAGTCCATCAGCAAAGGAGGTGGCTTACAAAACACTCGTTCGACCTATACTTGAGTATTGCTCATCAGTGTGGGATTCGTACCAGGTCGGGTTGACGGAGGAGATAGAGAAGATCCAAAGAAGAGCGGCGCGTTTCGTCACAGGGTTACTTGGTAAGCGTGATAGCGTTACGGAGATGTTTAGCAAACTCGAGTGACAGACTCTGCAAGAGAGGCGCTCTGCATCGCGGTGTAGCTTTCTGTCCAGGTTTCGAGAGGGTGCGTTTCTGGACGAGGTATCGAATATATTGCTTCCCCCCTACTTATACCTCCCGAGGAGAACACGAATGTAAAATTAGAGAGATTCGAGCGCGTACGGAGGGTTTCCGGCAGTCGTTCTTCCCGCGAAACATACGCGACTGGAACAGGAAAGGGAGGTAATCACAGTGGCACGTAAAGTGCCCTCCGCCACACACCATTGGGTGGCTCGCCGAATATAAATGAAGATGTAGATTTAAGATTGTCCAAAGCTTTTTCCAAGGCCAACAAATCCTACGAATGTGCATTGATTTTTCTGAGGTGTCGCAACGTCAGAAGGGCCTCTCTCGTGCCTTTACTGTTGCTACAGACAAACAGACCTTCGCCCTTCTTCTGTACTAGTACTCTTGTCAGCAACTTCGGCGCGTGCGCTGATGTAGACAGCAGCCGGTGTTGACGCCCGCCTACTGCGCTACAGACCTTGGGAGTCACTGGCAGTGAGACAGGCGCTTAACAGAGAACTGGGCTATCCGGGTCGCGTCGGCGGAGAAATTCTGGCATCGGTCCGCGAGCCTGCGGCAAAAGCTGCTGGCGTCGGACGTGCCAGAAGCTGGCGGCGAAAACAAGAACCGGGGAGGCTCCATGCCAGCAGTCAGAGGCCGGGCTAGAGAGCCGCCATGTAACAACAACACAGCACGGCGCTCCAGCCCTCACCGGTACCAGGGCGGTCCAGTAGGCTCCCGTGTGCGTGTAGGGTCCGCGCACGGTACGGTGGCCGATGGCCAGTGACCAATTATGGTCCAAAGCGCTGGGCGAGTTCAATAGTTAGTTCGGAAGCGGCGGCCGACACCCGCTTTCGGTCGGTCGGAGGCTGCGATGACAGAACCGAGGGGCACGCGCTCCAGGCTTTCTCAAACGATTTTGCAGAATGCAATCGGTAAAAAAAAATTTGATTTTTGTGTTAGTTAGAGGTTCACACATCAGTTTCATGATGACGTGTTCATCATATCGTTAATGGTTGTGGTTATTGTGATATTAGCACTGAAGTAAGACACTGTATGGAAGTGAAATATGGACGATAAACAGTTTGGACAAGAGAACAGAAGCTTTCGAAATGTGGTGCTACAGAAGAATGCCGAAGATTAGATGGGTAGATCACATAACTGATCAGGAGGTATTGAATAGGATTGGGGAGAAGAGGAGCTTGTGGCACAACTTGACTAGAAGAAGGGATCGGTTGGTAGGACATGTTCTGAGACATCGAGGGATCACCAATTTAGTATTGGAGGGCAGCGTGGAGTGTAAAAATCGTAGAGGGAGACCAAGAGATGAATATACTAAGCAGATTCAGAAGGATGTAGCTTGCAGTAAGTACTGGGAGATGATGAAGCTTGCACAGGATAGAGTAGTATGGAGAGCTGCATCAAACCAGTCTCAGGACTGAAGACCACAACAACAACAACAACAACAACAACAACAACAACAAGACACTAAGCGAAGTTCGAAAAAGTTGCAATGAGAAATAGGGAGTGGGTACGATCTTGCGTTTGGTGCGTATTACATAACATGTTGCTCCAAATGGAATCTATCCAGTATACTGACTTTTTCTTTAGACTTGGGTAGAGGTTTCGAAAAAATTTATCTGACGTAGCACACTCATTTGCGATCACGCCCGCCAGCGATAAAGCCAGAACGAAATAACCACAACATTCCTCAGATTTCATGTACGGACTGAGATATGGAGCCGGCCGAAGTGGCCGAGCGGTTCTAGGCGCTACAGTCTGGAACCGCTACAGTCGCAGGTTCGAATCCTGTGTCTGTCATGGATGTGTGTGATGTCCTTACGTTAGTTAGGTTTAAGTAGTTCTAAGTTCTAGGGGACTGATGACCTCAGCAGTTAAGTCGCATAGCGCTCAGAGCCATTTTTTGAGATATGGAAATGAGATTTTGGCAAACGATTTCACGCATGGGGCAGAGCAGTTTTTCATATGGCTACTTTGCGTAGCTTCATTAACTAACAAGTTATTCCTCTAACTACAGACTATTTACACGAAAGAACGCAATTTTTAAGGGCCGTCAATGTCTGGTGAAACGAGATAACCTGTCGATTTTAGAACATAACCGAAGACATTAATTTTTTTAAGACTTGGGTAGAGCCGTCTACCGGTCACGAGTCTCGAGAAAATTGATGTAACGTAGCAAACACACCGTCGCGTCGCGCCAGCAAGAAAGCCAGAGTGAAATATCCATGTAGTATTTAATGACCACCGATAGCTGGCGAAACGAGTAATGCTGTGTATTTTGCGACAACATAAGTGATAACATTACTCGTTTTTTGTACCGAGGCTGTGCTTTTCCACAAGCTGCTGACCTTACTTTTCCTCAGATCCACACTTAAGAAACTTAAGGTACTAGTGAGGCTAGACAGTGTAAATTGCGCTGTGTTTTGACAAAATAAGCAAATTTATCATGGCTACAAGAGAAATGTGTAGGTTTTACTCAAAATTCACCACTCATGACGCTTCTCTGAAATACTTGAAAAAAGAGACAGCATTGGTCGTATATTTTTTACTATCCCAAAATCGATTTTCTGTCACTGATTGACCATCTTCAGTGCTGCACTTGTTCAGCAGACCTCGGTGTGACGCGGCTTGACACGCCCTTGGTCACATAGAGGGCGTGTCAAGCCCCGTCACACCGAGGTCTGCTGAACAAGTGCAGCACTGAAGATGGTCACTCAGTGACAGAAAATCGATTTTGCGATAGTAAAAAATATACGACCACTGCTGTCTCTTTTTTCAAGTATACCTGTTATCTGGTCGTAGTGCACAAGACAACATGGAGTCGCCAATCAATAAAATTTTGCTTCTCTGAAAGTTACAAATGGCTAACAAGCCAAGCAAAAATAAATCGCTGCATTTTCAGTGGAATTCTTTTTACATAATAACCAAAACACAAATGACAGTAGGTCTTTTTGAATGGTCACCATGCAACTGTGGGTGTGGTGGTACTCCACTTGATATTTACAAAACAAATGTGAGTGTAGGCTTCAGTTTAGAACGCCACGTCCCCTCCAGCGGTCTGCATTTCCCCTACAGCGCCTGCCCACAACCCCCACCATCACCACTCTCGCCACGCATGCCCTCCCGACGGTTGGGCATCTACCCGCCACCTTATTTTGCGCGAAGTATAGTACACGCACGTCGTTGTTAACGGAACTTGCTTCCACTGTTATGTGCCACTGCCCACACACAGATTCGTAAGTTAGTTGTTGTCTGTTGAATTTCTGGAGAATGAAAATCTCGTCTACAAAAACGGACATGAATTACCTACCTCGGAAACACAATTCTTTCTGATCGTCCATGTCATCCAGGGAGCCGTAACAACGCAGTTCGATAAAATACAAGTTTTGACAGTATCGGACCAGAAATAGTTCAAACTATATAATTCTTGACGGGATGAAATCCAACAGATGTAAACGGAATTTCTGGAATACTCCGAGGGAGTCTTACAGGACTGCTACCTGTTTACAATACACTGAGCGCTCAGAAAGAGTCTGAGAAGACTGTAAGTGTGTTGCAGGGTAGGCAGTGCCGAGACATAATACTTAAGGGGCTCCGGAACGCCCTATACTTGCAATGTTAAAATAACGCTTATAAATTACATCTTTCCTCACAAAGTATTTGAGGTAGGAAGTTGAACTTTTTACAGATTATTTATTGGAATATGGGCTACAACTTAACACAGGGATTTTACAAAATTTTAGTTCAGTTATTAAAGATGATTTTTTTCAATTGTAATGAAAATTCACAACGTTTTTTGCAATTTTTTATTTATATATTCAAAAATACAGTTTTTTGGAAAAAGGCTGTGTTCAATTATGCAGAAGGTACTGTGCAACATTTACTGAAAGTTTGAAACAAATATGTTTGGAAGATCCTTAGAAAACGTGTAATTAGTATGAGAAAATAAAAGTTTTGGGAATCGAGCGACAAAGATTGGATTAACTTTTTAGTGCATTCCAGGTCCATAGGATGGATTATCTTCATCCTCTGCAAATTCCTCCTCCAGCTTCCTCTTGTTCCTCCTCCTGTTTGCTCTTGCTTGTATTTCTAGACTCTTTACAGCACTGTCTGCAGCCCGAAGGCGTTCCTTGTCTAAAGCAAGCATCGCTCGTACCTTGTTAGAACCTATGTTCATTCCCATATTTCTAAATACCTTGCACCTTACAATGTTGCCATCATTGAAAGTCGCAACAGCATCATACACACCAAAGTGAAGTGTTTCTATTCCAACAAATACAGTCTTGGGGATTCTCGACCATATAACACTATTTACACTTTCATTGGGGTTTTGAGTTTTTCCGTGAATACACTTTTTCAACAGTTCAGGTGCTGCTAAGTCTCTGAAAACAGGTTTTATCACCTCCATTATTGCATGAGGCAGACTGTGCTTATGAGTGTACACTTCACCAGTTAGCAATCCTTTGTTATATTTACACCAACTGTCTTCTTCTTTGGGAAACAAGCTATGTTGGGGATTTTCATCGGTTGAAGAAGTATGAAAAAAAAGAGCCCAAACAGCCTTCTTCATTTCGTCGACACTTTGTGTATTTTGCCTAATAGCCATTCCATAATAGTTCTGTATTTTGTCAATTACACTGTCAGTTAACCTTCCCTTCCCATCCAACCCTTTACCATCACTGAGTTTTTGTTTTTTGTACGAAGCTTTCAGTCGCCGAAGTCTTGTTCCCATTCGCTTCTGTACGTGTCCAATACACTCAAATTTCTGCACTACAACATCTTCACCATAGGGCTTCAGTCCTTGAACATGTTTGAAACTTTTAGAATCACCGTCACCAAGGTAATTAACATATCGCACAGCGCCACAGTGGGTCACGCCCATGTAGAACACATTTCAAAAAAAAAAAAAAAAATTAAAAATAGTTGTAGTCTTCGGAATTGAATAAATTATATATCTATTAAAAGGTAATAGTCTGCACATTCAGAAAACCCAAAAAAGTAAAAATTGAACTTTTCATGATTTTGAGCCTTTCCGGAGCCCCTTAAGAAAAAACATTCGTTACGTTGCACCGTTTCCGAGTTGATTAGCATTGAAGTTAGCCAATCATGCCGTAGCGCCCGCAAATTCACGTGGTCCACCAGAGACAATTAGTGTCAATTGTCCTCATAGCGAGAGATGATAATCGCACGAGACCACGCAGCCTTTGGCTCGGGTTCGATCCTTACTACCATCCCAATATATGCGTCGCGGTCTTGTTCAGTTTTCGCAGACGAAGCGAAGAACACGTTTGGCGATACCGTCTCGGGCGGGCTGCCTGAATTTGCGCGCTCAGCGGCCTGATTGGAGGGAATCAGGGAAGCAGATGGCCCGTGCATTGTCCGCGCGACCATCGCATTTACAGGTCCTGCCCCTCATTTGAGGGTGCCTGTAGCGAGTTCAGACAGGGACGAATTGCCACCAGAACGCAGACCACAGCGCAACGTCTGGCGCGCAAAGTGCTTGCTTCCAGAACAGCCCAGCCGCGGCTGACTCATCACACGACTGCCGCCGGCTTATCACGGCCGGATGACGCGACGTTCAATTACTGCACAGCCGGCAGCGACACCGCGATGGCGGCGCTTTCCGCCTCTCACGTATCTGTCTCACCACGTGGATAAGCCGGGGTTCGGTGCTCGGACAGAGACGTATCTTTTCGTTAAACACCATTCAAAAGACAGAATAGGACAAAATATTTGTTAATGTTACTTAAAATCCGTCACGTAGATGTGACGTAGCATGTGAAAGTTGCTGGATTTGGACGGGTTACTCCTGTAACTGAAATATCAGATCTGAAGATGGTTCTGAATGAACCGAAACCGGTCATATGAATAAATAAAAAATTTTTTTTGCAATCAAGACGGATTTTAAGTAACATTATAAAATCACTGATTGCTGTTATCCCATAAGACATTATGTCTGTTTTTGCAAAATATTTTTTGTTGATGAATTCTTCTCGGGTTATCAGCCGAGAATTCGTCAGTGGAATACGCCGAGAAAGACTGCAACCGCATAAAATATTTTCTATTCACGACTACCGGTTTCAACAGTCTCAGTTGTCACCGTCAAGTCTAACACATTTTTTGTAGTAAAAGATGTTCATTTTATGTTCACCTCATGCACAACATGTCGAGTGGATAAAACTCGGCACATTATAAAATTTTGTCATCGCTAAAAGCATTAAAAAACACAGCATCTTGTCCAAAAGGCCGTGTCCACAGATGCTTGTTACATTTTTCAAAATGATTCAGTGATGCTTTGCAACAACTGCTCAAAATTGTCGTGCTCCTATAATAACGAAATAATATTTTCAATTTGTTTTATAATTGTTGTATGCAGTCATAATAACAACATTGAGGCGAAGACGTATATGGCATAATATACCACGAACGAATCTTCTGTAAAATACTTGAAAATGGACTAAGGCCGAGATAGCACAATCGTACATCAAACAGCGAAAATGTCAGCTGAAGGCATCACAAAATCGTTAGCAAAAGATTCTCTGCCGCTGCTGCGTTGTTGTAGACGACCGCGTCATCTTCGAACAGCCTCGCGAAATTTCTGACGTTATCCACTACACCATCACACGTTGTCCCTGAAGAAATCTTAAATGTAAACAAGATATGCACAACTGCAACCAGTCACTTTTTTGAATAATAATGCTTTATTCCATACACCGGTTTTCAAACCTTTTCAGGTTCATCTTCAGATGGTTTCGGGAGGACCCGGGAAGTTACATCATTACTGGTAGTAGCATAGTGCTGGGTGCTGGTTCTATGGCAGAAAGATGGGTCACACTTTAATGTATCGCCATGACTATAGCTTATCTGTCGATATGGATGTAAATTTAGTTTTTACTTACTGTGGCAGTATAGGCGGCTTTTTTCGTATCTGTCTGCCTCCATTTTGATGTCCAGAACACTTTCACACGAACTATATTAGTTTACACTTTACCAGCATCCAGCATGAAAGTGTTCTGGACATCAAAATGGAGGCAGACAGATCCGAAAAAAGCCGCCTATACTGTCACAGTAAGTAAAAACTAAATTTACACCCACATCGACAGATAAGCTATGTTGTTGTTGTGGTCTTCAGTCCTGAGACTGGTTTGATGCAGCTCTCCATGCTACTCTATCCTGTGCAAGCTTCTTCATCTCCCAGTACCTACTGCAACCTACATCTTTCTGAATCTGCTTAGTGTATTCATCTCTTGGTCTCCCCCTACGATTTTTACCCTCCACGCTGCCCTCCAATACTAAATTGGTGATCCCTTGATGCCTCAGAACATGTCCTACCAACCGATCCCTTCTTCTGGTCAAGTTGTGCCACAAACTTCTCTTCTCCCCAATCCTATTCAATACTTCCCCATTAGTTATGTGATCCACCCATCTAATCTTCAGCATTCTTCTGTAGCACCACATTTCGAAAGCTTCTATTCTCTTCTTGTCCAAACTATTTATCGTCCATGTTTCGCTTCCATACATGGCTACACTCCATACAAATACTTTCAGAAATGACTTCCTGACACTTAAATCTATACTCGATGTTAACAAATTTCTCTTCTTCAGAAACGCTTTCCTTGCCATTGCCAGTCTACATTTTATATCCTCTCTACTTCGACCATCATCAGTTAAGATAAGCTATAGTCATGGCGATACTTTAAACTGTGACCCATCTTTCTGCCATAGAACCAGCACCCAGCATTACGCTACTACCAGTAATGATGTAACTTCCCGGACCCTCCCGAAACCATCTGAAGATGAACCTGAAAAGGTTTGAAAACCGGTGTATGGAATAAAGCATTATTATTCAAAAAAGTGACTGGTTGCAGTTGTGTATAACTTATTTACATTCAATATACAGTCACGGTTCTAAAACATCCGTAATGGATAAGCATAATAAAGAAATCGTAAACTTTCAGCGATATGACAGGAACGATCCTTTGAACCAAAAAAGATGTGGGCATCTGCCGTATTCCGAACGATTTGCGAGACAACACTTTTAATGTCCTTTGTCATTATATTCTGTGTTAGTCATTATATTTTCAGGTGTACGCATGTATAACATTTAGTTAAAATTAAAACATGCGTTTTACGAAGTATCATTTGAAAAATACGTTGTTTTTTTTCCACATTCACTTCTAAGCACTATCGTGTACGTCAAGTTATATCGCAGTAAATCTTCGAATATCCCCGTCAATATCAGTGTACTTGTGCGCTCTTGGGAGAACGCGTTGCTTGTCCGAGTGACTCTGCAAGTTGCGTAATGAGTGAAGCAGCATCCATGATGCGAACAAGCACATCATTTCGCAAACTAACCATTCGTTTGTACACCTGTTTTCATCCTACTGCATGCACAAAAATCGGAAGACATCTGGTCCCGTGATCTTGGTGGCTAATCCGGCGATTGGTGTGAAACTCATGCGTGCGAGAGCCACTAGCACAAATACCAATGTACATCAAATGCGTTCTATCTCGGAAACCATTCGGAATAGCACGTATCGCTGTATAATTGGTTTTATATTAGGAAAAGAGACACTGAAAGCAGTAGGCCTGTTTAGCTGTGTGGGTAGCAAAGTAACTGACGATGGCCGAAGTTGACGCGACGTAAAATGCAGACTGACAATGGTACGAAAAGAATTTCTCTAAAAGAAAATTGTTGTTGTTGTTGTTGTTGTTTTGGTCTTCAGTCCTGAGACTGGTTTGATGCAGCTCTCCATGCTACTCTATCCTGTGCAAGCTTCTTCATCTCCCAGTACCTACTGCAACCTACATCCTTCTGAATCTGCTTAGTGTATTCATCTCTTGGTCTCCCCCTACAATTTTTACCCTCCACGCTGCCCTCCAATACTAAATTGGTGATCCCTTGATGCCTCAGAACATGTCCTACCAACCGATCCCTTTTTCTGGTCAATTTGTACCACAAACTTCTCTTCTCCCCAATCCTATTCAATACTTCCTCATTAGTTATGTGATCTACCCATCTAATCTTCAGCATTCTTCTGTAGCACCACATTTCGAAAGCTTCTATTCTCTTCTTGTCCAAACTATTTACCGTCCATGTTTCACTTCCATACATGGCTACACTCCATACAAATACCTTCAGAAATGACTTCCTGACACTTAAATCTATACTCGATGTTAAGAAATTTCTCTTCTTCAGAAACGCTTTCCGTGCCATTACCAGTCTACATTTTATATCCTCTCTACTTCGACCGTCATCAGTTATTTTGCTCCCCAAATAGCAAAACTCCTTTACTACTTTAAGTGTCTCATTTCCTAATCTAATACCCTCAACATCACCGAAAGAAAATTGACATCTACTGTAAGCGTTAGGAAGTGCGTTCTCAAGGTATTTGCTGGTGTGTAGCCTGATGTGGAACTGAAACGTGCACGAAAGCAGCTCAGGGACGATGAGAAGCTTTTCAGATGTGGTGCTACAGAATAAAGCAGAAGGTAAGGCGCCTAGTTTGAGTAACTGGAAATGGGAATGCCGTGTGGCTAGGGCCTCCCGTCGGGTAGACCGTTCGCCTGGTGCAAGTCTTTCGAGTTGACGCCACTTCGGCGACTTGCGTATCGATGGGGATGAAAGGATGATGAAAGACACACAACACCTAGTCATCACGAGGCAGAGAAAATCCCTGGCCCCGCCGGAAATCGAACCCGGGACCCCGTGCGCGGGAAGCGAGAACGCTACCGCAAGACCACGAGCTGCGGACAGTTTGAGTAACTGAAGAGGAGGCACTGAACCGAATAGGGGAAAAAAAGATGTTTGTGTCACAACTTGACGAAACGTGAGGTCGTTTGATAATACACATCCTGACGCATCAAGGAATTATCAGTCTGATTGTGGAGGAAAGTGTTGCGGGTGAAACCGTGGACGGAGACCAAGGGAGGAATATACGAAGGAGGTTCCAGAAGATGTAGGTTGCAGGAGCTACGCAGCAGTCATAAAGGGTCTTCCACAAGACAGACTGGTGTGCAGAACTGCACCAGGCTAGTCCTCAGACGCAAACGGAAACAACAACAACAACAACGACAACAACAATAACCACCACCACCTCGAACATTATCGGTACACATCAGCTCAGACATTATGCTCGCATTTCGCCTGCATTTTCGTTTGCTGAATCCGGACCTCATAACCTACATTCCATTTACTCTGCGCTTAGAAGGGGGCCGCGATGACATTTTAAGGGGAGTTGGAACGTCCTACCCCGACAATGTTAAATTTCGTGACTTCGCTTCCCTGTATTTCAGGAATCACTGTAGCTATTGGCGTGAAACTTCTACAGCACATTAATCTGTATGTTGTGAGTCTGCTAAACTGCATTTCAGCCACTGCTTTCGTAAATACAGTTTTTAACAACAATGTTAAAATTTTGTGTACTTTTTGTACGTCATCCTAAATAGTTTAAATTAAACATAAAATTATGTTCTTCTTTTAGTTCAGTAAACTCAGTATATGTATTTTATTACTCCCTGAAAATTTGAATACTTTACTCGAAGTGATTTCTGAGATTTAGGGAAAAATGCAACAGAAAATGTAAATATTCAGGAATGGCTTCTACAGTTTCAAAAGACCAACTGACTTAATATATCCTTAACTTTTTTATTTTTAGTCACTCAGAAGCACCCTGCACCATACTGTATATCATCCTCTTGATCTTTTTCCAAGTATTTCCTTCTTTCTGGACTCCTTAGTGGCCAACTGTGCCGCATACTCTGCTTTATCA
Organism: Schistocerca cancellata; assembly: GCF_023864275.1. Classification (NCBI taxonomy): domain Eukaryota; kingdom Metazoa; phylum Arthropoda; class Insecta; order Orthoptera; family Acrididae; genus Schistocerca; species Schistocerca cancellata. The sequence goes on from NC_064637.1 coordinate 159,655,822, forward strand.
ATGCGAACCTTGTCCATCCATTCAAGTTCTCTGATGCAGTTTTCTCCAGGATAATTTCCCATATGCTGTAGCACTTTCACCCTATCAGTGTTGCCATCATTAAAAGCAATAATAGCATCACTGACCTCCCACTTTAGTGTCTTCATCAAAAACATTTTTTGGTTAGCGAGTCCATGTAAGATTATTGAACGACTCACTGGGACTTTGAGTGTGACACTTCTTCAGTATTTCAGGATTTGCCAGGTATGTAAATAGGTTTTATGATATCCATGACTGCTGCTGGGATGGAATGTTTGTGGCTGTATGAACTGTTTGAGTACTGGGTATTGTGGTAATTGCACCATGAATCAGGAGGGCAAAGGTGGTGTACTGGTTTGTTACCAGTTGACAGTCTGTGGAAGAAGGTAGCCGATATTGTCTGCTTCATTCTCAACAAATCCGCAGTACTATTTCTAATGGCCATGCCATAATACTACTGCAGTCCATCAATCATTTTGTCTGTCATCCTTACTGCCAAACTGTACGTCAATTTGGTTATCCGACCTGTTGTCCTGCCATTCATGAACAGCACTCCAGGGGCCGTTTTGCAACAGGCTAACACTCGCCCACATGCCGCTATTGTAACCCAACGTTCTCTACAGAGTGTCGACATGTTGCCTTGGCCTACTCGATCGTCAGATGTGTTTCTAGTCGAGCACGTATGGGACATTATCGGGCAACAAGTGCAGCGCCAGCGCCATCCACAAACACCATTAACCGTCCCTGCATTGACAGACCGACTGCAACAGGCATGTAACTTCATCCCATAAACCGATATCCGGCACCTGTACAACACAATTCATTCACGTTTGCGTGTTCGTATTCAACATTCTGGAAGTTACACCTGTTATTGATGCACCTGCATATCACGTTTTCAATGGCTTACCTCGCGCTTACATTAACCCGTGATCTCGCAATGTTAATCACAGAACTATGCTACATAGACAACTGTATCCCCGAAATTTCATTACTCTACGTTAATTACTGTTTGGTGCTGCGATTTTTACCCCCGTCAGTGTGTTTCACATCATCGCTGTCAACTGCTGGAGCACTGTGATACTGCAGGCACCAAACACCAGTCAATCTCAGTGTTTCGATACCCGCCAGATTACTCACAGCGATTTCTATTCGTCCGGCATTTGTTCCGCACAGAGAGACATACGACGACGACGCAGCAGAGACAGTTTTTTGTTCGCCGAAGGCCGGCGTAAACAGGCGAACACGTGTGTCTGTAAGCAGAGTGGCTGGACGGTTAGGGGACAGAGAAGAGAAGGGAAGGGAAGGGAAGGGAAGAGCCGAGCAGAGCAGAGGAGAGGAGAGATTAAATGTCGGGCCGCGCTCTCACAGCTGGGGACCGCCCGGTCGATAGCTGGCACCCCTCCCATAGCAGCGCACGTCAAACTAGCAGCTCACAGCTCACACGTCCAGCCAACTTCTGTCCACAGATCAGTGTGCCTTTAGAAAGCGCTCGTACGGAACACGGTATCTTCGGAAACATGCATTCAGCCAAGATGTAGTTTTTTTTGGAAAGGGTGCGGGGGGGGGGGGGGGAGAGGAAGAAGGAAGATTAGGGAGGGAGTGTTTCATTAGTCTTATCAGAGCAGCCCTGACATCGAAAATCTTCGATTACTTATTGGATATATTCCAATATCTGTCTTCCCTTACAGAATTCGTCTTTTACACATCCATCTAGTACCATGGAAGTTATTCCCTATGTCTTAACACATTTTCTGTCATTGGTTTCACTTCTCCTTGTCAAAGTTCTCCAAATATTTCTACCCGCGCCGATTCTGTGGTCTGCGTCTTCATTCCTTGCCTCATCAGTCCACCTAACTTTCAACATTCTTCTGTTGCACTACATCTCAGACTCTTCAATTCACTTCTTTTCCGGTTTTCCCACAGCCCATGTTTCACTGCTATACAATGCTGCGCTCTTATCCTACCTTATTTCTATATCCTATATTTTATATCTGATTTATGGAACTCCTCATATAACTTGTATTTTTTGTAAAGAAGCTGTTAAGCCCGTATGGTTCTTACGACTTCTTATCCTTACTTTTGACGCCAGCAGAAGACACCACGTTTTACATACTTTATCTTTTCCTTAATTGTATTTACATCTGTTTTACTGTTATCAGCTATTTTTAACAATTTTTGATTTGCACTCACTCAAACTGACACTACATCTTTTACTTTGTTATTTACTGTACTTTCAAACGTGTAAAAGCCTTCTAGCGGAGTTTCCGTTCGCTGAGTCACCACAATTTCTAGACAAATATCTCTGTCAAGATTGGAAGCGTGGCCCTATTTAAGCACAGCTGCTTGCCTTCGCCGAAGGTAAGGATAGTCGTCTCTTTTACGGTTCCACTACCGACCTGCAATCTGCCTCCTCGTTGCCAGTCTAGACCAACGTTATTAAAATTTTTATTTACTTTTGCGTTTTAGGTGCACACCAAAATTTCCACTACTTTTGATTAACTACTACCCGCAGTACCTGTACGTAAACAAGTCCCCCTTCACTCTCATGTTTTATAATATTTTTAAAATGTTTTTACCGCCTTCTTATGTTGCTATTATGCATTTTTCCCATGTCGGATTTTCGAACAGGTCTCAAATACCGAAAAGCTATTTTTTGCAACCTACCGTTTCTTCGTACTGAAAATATATTACAGTTGCTGCATCATAGCCGTAGACTGGGAGGAGTCGTACATACCTCCTCGGAAATTTCTGCCTCAAATAAAGACCGACATTTGATACTAGTACAGTTCTTTCTGACAGGAATGTCTTCACTGTCTGGTCTGATCTTCTTGTTGTGTACTCTTTGCTTGATCTGCTACATGTTATTTTGCTTCCGAGGTAGCTGAGTTCCGTCAATTTGACTGCTACTGCTGTTATTACATCTTCTAACATACTGCACCGTTCGGCGAGTGGCGGACCATCACTAGTCATTTCCTTTCCTGTTTCCCTCGCAGATAGAGGGGCGGAAAAGGACTGTATAGATGTCTCTGTACGAGCACTAATTTCTCTTATCTTCTTAGTACTTATGCGAAATGTACCCTGGCGGCAGTAGAATCTTTCTGCAGACAACCTCAAAAGCCTGTTCTGTAAATTTGCCCACTGGTGCCTCGCGAAAAGAGCGTCGTCTTCTCTCCAGGAATTCCCATCACCGTAACAGTTGCGTGTTGATCGAACCTACCAGTAATAAATCTAGCAGCAACACGCTAAATTGTTCCATTATCTTCCTTTAATACTCAAGAACGGGTCCCTCTAGCGTTCTATACGACGTTTGCTTTGTGATGAGCTATACTTTCCCAAAATTCTCCCAATAAAACGAACTCAAGCATTCGCCTTGCCTGCTACCATCCTCACTAGTTTCGTCTCTCTTCGCTTCTATTCTGCAGGGTGTTACAAAAAGGTACGGCCAAACTTTCAGGAAACATTCCTCACACACAAAGAAAGAAAAGATGTTATGTGGCCATGTGTCCGGAAACGCTTACTTTCCATGTTAGAGCTCATTTTAGTTTCGTCAGTATGTACTGTACTTCCTCGATTCACCGCCAGTTGGCCCAATTGAAGGAAGGTAATGTTGACTTCGGTGCTTGTGTAGACATGCGACTCATTGCTCTACAGTACTAGCATCAAGCACATCAGTACGTAGCATCAACAGGTTAGTGTTCATCACGAACGTGGTTTTGCAGTCAGCGCAATGTTTACAAATGCGGAGTTGGCAGATGCCCATTTGATGTATGGATTAGCACGGGGCAATAGCCGTGGCGCGGTATGTTTGTATCGAGACAGATTTCCAGAACGAAGGTGTCCCGACAGGAAGACGTTCGAAGCAATTGATCGGCGTCTTATGGACCACGGAACATTCCAGCCTATGACTCGCGACTGGGTAAGACATAGAACGACGAGGACCCCTGCAATGGACGAGGCAATTCTTCGTGCAGTTGACGATAACCCTAATGTCAGCGTCAGAGAAGTTGCTGCTGTACAGGGTAACGTTGACCACGTCTCTGTATGGAGAGTGCTACGGGAGAACCAGTTGTTTCCGTACCATGTACAGCGCGTGCAGGCACAATCAGCAGCTGATTGGCCTCCACGGGTACACTTCTGCGAATGGTTCATCCAACATTGTGTCAATCCTCATTTCAGTGCAAATGTTCTCTTTACGGATGAGGCTTCATTCCAACGTGATCAAATTGTAAATTTTCACAATCAACATGTGTGGGCTGACGAGAATCCGCACGCAATTGTGCAATCACGTCATCAACACAGATTTTCTGTGAACGTTTGGGCAGGCATTGTTGCTTGGGCCCCATGTTCTTCCACCTACGCTCAATGGAGCATGATTTCATACGGGACACTCTTCCTGTGCTGCTAGAACATGTACGACACAACATGTGGTTCATGCATGATGGAGTTCCTGCACATTTCAGTCGAAGTGTTCGTACGCTTCGCAACAACAGATTCGGTGACCGAAGGATTCGTAGAGGCGGACCAATTCCATGGCCTCCACGCTCTCCTGTCCTCAACCCTCTTGACTTTCATTTATGGGGGCATTTGAAAGCTCTTGTCTACGAAACCCCGGTACCAAATGTAGAGACTCTTCTTGCTCATATTGTGGACGACTGTGATACAGTACGCCATTCTCCAGGACTGCATCAGCGCATCAGGGATTCAAGGATTCCATGCGACGGTCGGTGGATGCATGTATCCTCGCTAACGGAGGACATTTTGAACTTTTCCTGTAACAAAGTGTTTGAAGTCACGCTGGTACGTTCTGCTGCTGTGTGTTTCCATTCCATGATTAATGTGATTTGAAGAGAAGTAATAAAATGAGTTCTAACATGGAAAGTAAGCGTTTCCGGACACATGGCCACATAACATCTTTTGTTTCTTTGTGTGTGAGGAATGTTTCCTTAAAGTTTGGCCGAACCTTTTTGTAACACCCTGCATATTCCGTGCGCATTAGACTGTTCATTCCAGTCAGCATCTCCTGTAAATCTTCCTGAATTTCACTCTGGATCGCAGTGACACCAGCGAATTTCATGATTCATATCCTTTTACACTGGATGTTAAAGCCACTTCTGCTGATATTTTCTTTCTGCTCTTGCTTCTTCAGAATGAGAAGTAGGGCCGAAAGACCGCATTCTTCCTTTACGTACTTCTAAATCCAAGCGCATATCTCTTGGTCGACCATTCTTATTGATTGTGTACCAGTAGGTTTCCGGAAAGCCTTCTACACTCTAACGTACGGCAGACTTTTCTTAAATACGTAGCTAGCTTGAAGACATTTCGAGTTGTGGAAGCCAGTACGTTGTCCTGGGGTGCGAGTGCCCCAGGACAGAGTAATAAGGCTGTCCCTGTTCTCCACGAATGTAGAACATCTGTTTGATAGGGAACGCAGTAATCTGAGACTGTTTGCTGATGACGCTGTGGTGTACATGAAAGAGTCATTGTTGAGTGAGTGGCTGTGTGATGAGAATGCAGGACGCACTCGAGACAATTTCTATTTGGGGTGATGCTAACCTTGTATAAATGTGGATAAACGTGAGTTCGTGGTTATGCATAATGTAAAAGAAACTGACAACTAATTTTGGAATAGAATATTTATCGTATACTCGACTTATTCGAGTCTGTCAGATATTGGGCGTAACGTTGGGAGAGGACAGGAAATGGAACGCACACGTAAGGACAGCTGTGGGGGAGGCGAATGACGGACTACCGTTCAATGGCAAAGCTCTGGGAAAATGTAGCTCACCTCTTAAGGGGACCAGCAGAAGACTGCTTGAGCCACCCATTCTGGAGCACTGGTCGAGTGTGGTGTTCCCCCACCCGGCCGGATTAAACAAAAATGGTTCAAATGGCTCTGAGCACTATGGTACTTAACATATGAGGTCATCAGTCCCCTAGAACTTAGAACTACTTGAACCTAACTAACCTAAGGACGTCATACACATTCATGCCCGAGGCAGGATTCGAACCTGCGACCGTAGTGGTCGCGCGGTTCCGGACTGAAGAGCCTAGAACCGCTCGGCCAACGCCCGGATTAACCGAAGATGTCCGAGGCGTGCTGCTAGATTTCTTAGTGGACGGTTCGATGAGTACGAAAGATTTATTGGAATTCTCCGTGAGCTTAGATGTGATTCATGGAAGGACACGATCTTTTGGAGAAACGCTGCTGAGAAGTGTACAGAAACTGCACTTGCAAGAGACCGTTGAACGATTCCACTGCCACCAATTACAGTAGGAACACAATTAGGGGATTACTTTTGAATACATTACGAGAAAGGCAGTGATCAATGTCTTACAAATATTTACTATTAAAACAGTCTTGATCACGATTCATTTATCAAGGTGACCGATTTCGACCACTACTGTGGTCATCTTCAGACCATTGAGTAGGAACCTCTTTCTGTTTAGTAGTGATTCTCCAAGAAAAAGAGGTTCCTACTCAATGGTCTGAAGATGACCACAATAGTGGTCGAAACCGGTCGCCTTGATAAATAAATCGTGATCAAGACTGTTTTAATAGTAAACAATTAGGGGAATTAGCGTTTGTAAAGAGGCGTACGTGCAATAATATTTCTAGTTTTCCCTGGCATTTCGAATGGAATAGAAAAGGGAATGAGTGTCAGTCGTACAAAGTACCCGTGCAGTGCACAGTGGATTACGGACGGTGCAGCTGCACAGCAGTCTACCGCCTCGTTACATTTATTTAATACTGCTATTAGCTAAGCTGCGCGCTTCTATAGTGAGCGCAGTTCTCCGTCGGTGGTAGGAGCCTTCCTGTAGGAAAGAGCACACACTTGTAACAGTCTGCTGTTCTTAGTGCCGGCAATGTAGAGTCCGCTTTTTTTCGTCCTGCGCCAATGGAGCCCATTGAGGCTCACTTTGTCCACTGCCAGCTAAGGACTCGGCGCTTTAAGGATGTGAGGTCCAGAGACAGCGCAGTCGACGGACCGTAGTTCGCTGCTCGACTTCCTAGCGGTCCCTCGCTACAGGACCTGCAGTAGGGTGGGGCTCACCTAAAACGAGACGACCTAAGTCTCAGGATGCACAGATGAATGACTGTAGTTTTCACGTCAGTGCATTTTTCGGCGTACGCTTCTTTGGAAAATTTGCTTGATTCGGCGTGGCCTAAACTGCTACTACCTCAATATCAGACTTTGTGTCTCCACCTTCTACAAAGGGTGTTTTTAATTCCATATTCCTACGTGAAGGTGGTATTGGTCAATACTTTTTCTAGTAATAATTTTTAGCATTAAACCGTATTTATGTCCTACATACAGCTCCTTTGGCGGAATAGCTACAGGCTGCGATCGTAGACATAGGAAATGTGGAAAAGTAGTGACCAATAGAACACCACTACTGGTTGAGTTCACATGCAGAAGCGTCAACTCTACACACTTGTAGCCCACAACAGAGACCACGCGCGGTGCAAGGTGTAAGACGAGGACCTACAGGACAATATATTCTTATTTTATATTACGAACGCCGCAATTACGTTCGTGGACTTTTCAGCGTTTTAACCTCGTGAGTTAAGTTTTTACAATCTGATGTTGAGAGCATTGTCTCTCGAAACGTGTCATTAACATTTGTGAAGGACAGAAATACTATTGAATCCTACCAGTTGTTACTGTAGAAGGAAAGCTCCTATAGTTATATTTTAGGAAAGCAGTGCGTCCTGGAATATGCTCAAATCTGTCCTCTCGGTCCCACCTATCTGTTACGGAGAAGCAGACACTATAAACAGCACCGCACGTGATTACCCTGACACACCCTTCGGCTCTTCTTCGCAGTTAATCACGCGCTCTTTCAAATACACCTGGTTCCACACGGATTGTGTCACACACTTTGATTACACATTCCCGTAACGTCTGCATGTTGTCGATGAGTTGGGCACACACCGATGCCTCCGAATGTTCCGTTTGCCAGAAATACAATGGATTCCCGTCCTGTGAAGCCAGAGGCCACCTCGAACCAATCCGTCGATCATGAATCGTTGCGGTGAGGTACCGTTGCGCGATCCGTACAAAATGGGGTGGTGTCCCGCCATGCGTAAAGCACAGTGCTTGTCTTTATACAAGGGCGACGTTCTCCAATAGCGCTGGTAGTTCATCGCGCAGAATTCGGTCATACAGAGCAACTTTTTATTCTGTTTGGTAAAGCGTGTGGCCCCACGGGTCTGTCATCGACAATTCCTGCGCACACACACACACACACACACACACACACACACACACACACACACACACACACACACGTGTGTATAGCTTATGCATCCTGCCTCAGCAGTAAATACTACACGTTATCCGTCACAACCAAAACGGGCCATATCTCGCCACGTACTGGTTTCTGCATATAGGGTACTGTCCTAGGAACAATGGTCAATATTCACAGGGTTATGACGGGAATATTCATTAGAAGCAAAATATTTTGTATGGAATACGCCCTATCCCCAATGGTTTCCGAGATAGAACACATTTAATGTACAGTTGTTTTTGGGCTTGTGGCGCACATGTATGTGTTTTACCCACGTAATCTCTTTGACGTTTTATTCCTGCACAACCCACCACGGTCCTTTCAAAGTCTTTGCTCAGGACGTCTTTGTGTCATTAAACCAGCCCGTTGAACGCGCAGCCGTTCACGGTGTACAGTGAGTGAAGTAGTGCGAGGGACCGAGATTGGATCAAAGAGAAATATCGCTTAACTGTGCGTGTATACGCGCTGGCCAAAATGCCGCACATCTTCACAGATGAGGGATATGCAGCTATGGACTTTGTTTAAAGGTTCTGAGATAGTAGCGCTTCTGCTGCTGTCTAAGAATACCGTCGGTGCTTTTCTGATATGTCTAATTTCTGATCGTAGAATATGTGCCAAAGTTTTCAGAACACTGGGTGAAACAGATATTCTTCCAAGTTCCAATTTTTTTCTTCTGAACGTGTATTTCAGCAACCTGGGACTGCGTAGTCCTGCTGCCACCACACGGCGATTTTCTGGACGTATCACTGTCTCACGAACACGTCTATGGCGAACATTACATGCTAAAGGTTTACCGTTCTACAAGTGCAAATCTTACAGTGTAGGCTTATTTGCCGGCCGCGGTGGTCTAGCAGCTCTGGCGCTGCAGTCCGGAACCGCGGGACTGCTACGGTCGCAGGTTCGAATCCTGCTTCGGGCATGGGTGTGTGTGATGTCCTTAGGTTAGTTAGGTTTAAGTAGTTCTTTAAGTTCTAGGGGACTTATGACCTAAGATGTTGAGTCCCATAGTGCTCAGAGCCATTTGAACCAAGGCCTATTGAATAATACAGAAAATAAATAACCTCAGGGTATACACGCGGTCAAGAAAAAAAATTCTCGGATTTCCCGGTGAAAAATACACTTTTTCCGGGATGAAAGTACATTTTTTCCGTGGTAAGTGACCATGTACTTTCCCTCAGTGCTGAAGACTTATCAATCCTTTCAGCGGTAAAAATTTCTTACGTCGTCGTAGTACTCCCCGGAACTTCAGGGGATAACAAGCAAAAAAAAAACAACGCGTTTTGGAAAGATCTTTGATGCGCGGCATCCTCTACACTACTTACTTTCGTATTACCAGAGTAAGTACGAATTCCAAATACAGCGCAGTAGGTTCCAAAGAACTGAAATCAAGATTACGCTGTGCAACGCGCTTTTGTCAGCCAATCATCACTCACGCCACGTGATCTATCGAGGAGATACTCAGAGCATAGGATACGTGATGTAGTGAGCAAAAAGCAATATCGTTTAGTAGGGCGAACACTCAAACAGGAAAAGTTAGTGGTTCAAATTAATATACGTACAGTACAGCTACAAGAACTAAGATCACACATTTAATTTTGGTCTTTTTTAGTGTGGGTTACCCTTTAAGAAGTATCAAACACAAATATGCCAGTAAAATTGTAAATACTGGCATAAATGGCGGGACTTCTGAGCCCGAAATTTTTCCAAGTGCTGGTCATCAAAGTGTTAAGTTTTGAATGAGAGTCAAACGCTCTGTGATTAAAGAAATTCATCGCCCTTTCTCACACGTAACACAATTCATCTATCGTAAAAGGAAATGTACTTTGAAAGTAACGCTCCTCAAACCACCGTTCGCAATATTTTCCCGGGACCTGTTAGGAATGTAAACAGCTGTGACGCCACCCTCATCGAAAGCAGTTCGTTGTACTGCGCAGTCTTCGTCCTTAAATCTTTGAAACATTTTGCTGTCCGCAGACGCTCGTGTGTGCTCTGTGTTTCGTTGTTGTAAATGAGCCATTTTCTTTGCAACCAAAGTTTTGTTTTGGTGTTATTCTCTCGTCTATGGTTAATTGCTAAAGTATTATTGTGCGGTAGCGGGACCAAGTAAAATTCTTTGTTGGAGTATCATTCCTTACCAATCAAAACTAAAAAAAAAAAAAAAAACAGAAAAGCAAAGCAACGAAGTCTATCCGGAACTAAAAAATTCCCGGTTTTTCCGGATGACAAAATTCCCGCATTTTCCCCGAATTCCCCGTTTGTCCCGGGGTGCATGCACCCAGAATACACCTAAAATGTGTATCTTGGAAACCATGTGGAATAGAACATCCGTTCATATAAAGATTTTGCCTGAAATAATCGTTCCTGTCACATCGCTAAATATTGACCGCTCCTCCCGGGACACACTATATAATTATGGAAACTTTCCTGCTAGTTTTGACTAGTATTGCCTCCTGTAGGAATAAGTGACACTTTTTTTTAATACCCTGTATAAGTACGAGAAAAGCAACAATTCGCGTTTTCGTGCCCTGTGCAGCTAAACTTTCCGGAGTGCCCGAGGCAGTTCTCTGCGGACTTGCCTGTTGGACCGAAGTTGGGTAGCGCTGACGGCGATGCAGCGCAGCGACTATTATGCCGCCATTCGCGGGAAGTGCGGCCGGCGTGTTAATTAATGGTTAAGTGACCGCTGCCTGCAACCTTAACGGCTCCCACGTTCGTCTAGCCCCTAGCGGCGCGGAAACAGCTGCCTGGCGCGCGGCGGCCATCTTGCTGACGTCATGCGGGAGGCCCGCATCGATTGGTCCAGCGCGCAGGAGACTGCAACTCGCACGGGACGTGCCCGGGAACGGTACGCTCTCACCAGAATGTTCCCTCGATAATGAAACCTCCCTCCCCCTTTTTTCTTAAAATCTGATTTCGGCGTTCGTTTAAAGGAAACTTTGCGCTTCTACGGCTGCCAGCAACCCACTAGGTCCCGCAGTCTCGTGAAAATAACGTCTCTCATCTAATTTCCGTGTTATTAGGAACGGTAATAGAGTATCGAACGGATCGTGTGCAACAAAGAAACGGGATGCAAAAGAGAGTCTACACTGCCACGAGAGAGAACCAAGTTGGACATCGCATCGCCATGTTTAATTTAGTGAAAACAAGGGCGTGTGTTTTAAGATAGTAAGAGAACGTGAGGAGGTCTATTTGAAACGTTCAACAACACTTAGTGTGAAATCTGCAATGCGAAACAAATTTGTTGTAACACTTCATATCGCAGCAACGTACAGATTTTTTTAGTTGACAAATTGTAGTCGTGGTAACAGACACAGCAGTGCAATACAATTTACTAAAGATCTTTACCAAAAGAAATGGCCGTAGAATTACGAAGTATTTGAATAATAATTTAGTTTTCAACTCACTGTTTTCATTTTCGTGTGTGTCTGCATCGCAGTAATGACAACATTACAGCCAACAGCTAATTTTTAAAAAACAGCTGCCAGAAAGGAAATCATCCAAGCAGTATATGCAGTCTATAGGTCTATAGGCAGTATATAGGCTTAGTCTTCGTTCTAATCTTAGAAAGCTTTTCTTTTTGGAATTGTTCTCCTTGAGAATAGCATCGTACTGCTTTGGTATGCTCAAAGTATGAAGTCTCGTCAGACTGTGCAACACGTGCAAAGGTATCGAACGCCGCTGATTTTTTTTTCTTTTTTCTTTTTTTTTTTTTTGCCACTTAGCCTCCATGTCTGGCTGAGTGGTATGAGGCGGGTTGATCATAGCTCCCTTAAGTACCCACCTACGCACATACCGCTGCCCAATTCCCGCCACATGGAGGACAACCTCTTGTTCCTGCCATTCTTTGAAGAAAAAAAAAATCAGTGAAGGTCTGGCCGCAGTAGCAAGCAGTGCGACCACACCCAGACAGAGGCAGTATCGCAGTCGGCCTGCCCTATCTCCATGACGCCCGGTCTTTGCCGCAGCCGCTATCGGCGTAAAAACAGTGTCGCACTTTTCGCGCTCCGCAGAGCGCATCTGCTAGTGCGTGCGCCATTGTTCTGGGGGCAGCCATACGCACACCTGTGATGCCCGCAGCCCGGAGCAGTAACCACACGCCCACACACCCTGCTGCCGTAAATGTAAAGCCTGGCGCAACTATACTGACTTTCTCAGTTACACCTGCTTGACGGTGCAGTGTGCCAGAATTTGCGATAATACTGCTGCCTTTGCCGCCTGTTATGATTTGTCAGATAGTAAAAAAAAAAAAAAAGCCATGTCTCCGCAATATCCTTTCTTTCAGAAGTGCTAGTTCTGCAAGGTTCGCAGGAGAGCTTCTGTAAAGTTTGGAAGGTAGGAGACGAGGTACTGGCAGAAGTAAAGCTGTGAGTACCGGGCGTGAGTCGTACTTCGGTAGCTCAGTTGGTAGAGCACTTGCCCGCGAAAGGCAAAGGTCCCGAGTTCGAGCAGTTTTAATCTGCCAGGAAGTTTCATATCAGCGCACACTCCGCTGCAGAGTGAAAATCTCATTCTGGAAACATCCCCCAGGCTGTGGCTAAGCCATGTCTCCGCAATATCCTTTCTTTCAGGAGTGCTAGTTCTGCAAGGTTCGCAGGAGAGCTTCTGTAAAGTTTGGAAGGTAGGAGACGAGGTACTGGCAGAAGTAAAGCTGTGAGTACCGGGCGTGAGTCTTGCTTCGGTAGCTCAGTTGGTAGAGCACTTGCCCGCGAAAGGCAAAGGTCCCGAGTTCGAGTCTCGGTCGGGCACACAGTTTTAATCTGCCAGGAAGTTTCATATCAGCGCACACTCCGCTGCAGAGTGAAAATCTCATTCTAAAAAAAAAAAAGTTTATTTTGTATGGTACACGCGAATCGCCAAAGATACTGGTCTAGGCATGCGCATTCAAATACAAAGTTATATAAACAGAATAAGCCACTGCGGTTGGCAACGCCTACTGCATATAAGACAACAAGTGTGTGGCGCAATTGTTAGGTCGCTTACTGTTGCTATAACAGCAGGTTATTAAGATTTGAGTGAATTTTGAACGTGGTGTTACAGTCGGCGCACGAGCCATGGGACACCGCATCTCCTAGTTAGCGATGACCTGGCGATTTTCCCGTACCACCATTTCACGAGTGTACCGAAAATCATGAGTCCGGTAAAACATCAAATCTCCGACAGCCTGAGAGAATGGTACCAACGACGTCTTTAGAGAATCGTTCAACGTGACAGAAGTGCAACTCTTCCGCAAACTGCTGCAGATTTCAGTGCTGGGCCATCAGCAACTGTGAGCGTGGGAAAAATTCAACGAAACACAATCGATGTGGGCTTCCGGAGCGCAGGCCACTCGTGTACCCTTGATGACTGCACGACACAAAGCTTTACGCCTCGCATGGGTGCGTCAACACCGACAATGGACTATTGATGACTGGAAACATGTTGCCTGGCCGGATGAGTCTCGTTTCAAATTGTATCGAGTGGATGGACGTGTACTGGTATGTTCCTAGAGCCACTCTGTAGCAATTCTGCACGTGTGGGGCGACGCATTGCCCTGCTGGAATTGCTCAAGTCCGTCGGAATGCACAATGGTCATGAATGGATGCAGGTGGAAAGTGAGTTACTAACCACCTTCTACACGGAGCACGTCCGTATCTCACCACTGACTTCTAGTATCAGCCGCACGCAGTTGACGTCATCAAGTGCATGGGCCTGAAAATGACGTCGTTACAACGTTGAAACTAGTTGCGAAAATAAAATCGACACCTTAAATACAGCTGGAGGAATTTCTTCATTTTTAATATAAATTTATACCAGCTGACGTCCCACTGTCCTCCATTTCAACTATGGATGTACGAAGACTACATAACAGTGCCACAGCAACACACTTGTTAACTATGAAGTCATACTGCCGTAAAGCGTGGACATAAATATTTTATTGCTCCAGTGTAAAAATAAACTACGCTGCTTGAAGAGCTTATCATGCGTTACTGGAACCTCGAAAGCGTTGGTGCATAAAGTACTTTATACGGTTACCAGATATGAAGCCGTCAAATATAATATACCGATGTACTTCTAGTATGGGAGATCTAACGTATACTTGAGTTATAAGTTTTCAGAATATTAAATTTTTTAGCTTCGTTCAATAAACACAGTCGTGATAGCATTGAAATTTTTTATTTTTGAGTTTTAGATGACCGACTTTGACCTTCTAAGAGATCAACTTCAGACCTTGGATTCCTTGATGATCGTATGAACAGTTGTGGAGAACAGTGGACTGCTAGCGCCGTGCAGCAGCGCTGTCTGTCGTTGTTGCAGTACTAGCTATGCTTCCTGTTTTAGAGTCCCCGGTAATACATGCCAGTAAAACGAATATCGGTCGAGACAGCTCAGCCCAATGAGCACGTAAAATTCCATTTTAAAAATCATTTTGTTTGTAATGGAAACAAATCAACGGTTTCCATCGATACTGTGCAAGACATAAAAGATGTGATGGGCAGCATTTACTTGAGTTGACTCTAGCTACACGCTGCAAAAACAAAATTGCTAATATCTGCCGAAATACCGTAAAAAACTTCGCTTGACGACTCTTAGGAGAGAAACCTTTACATATATATTTCTAGCGATCATGCTATAGCAATGAATAGGAACTACTAACCAGATAGGTCCTTCGGTTAACCTACGTCGTTGAATTATAGTAACATCTGGATATTAATAACAAATATTCCACACAAGAACCCGTGACTACAGAAATAAGTAATATAATCGAGCTATGTGTTTATATGTAGCAGATTCGTTCATGTACCAATCTCCTCATCTGGGTGGACGGAACATTCGATATACCCCTATCTCTGCCTTGCCCTACAGTTCTTACCCTCTACAGCTCCCTCTGGTGGCACGGAAGTTATCACCGTAAGTCTTAAGACATGTGCTACATCTCTTTACCTTCTTCTTGTCATTGTTTTCCATACGCTCCCTCCTTCACCGATTCTGCAGAGAACCTCTTCATTCCCTCTCTTATCGCTCCACCTTAAGTTTCAACATCCTCCTAAGTCACCACATTTCAAATGCTTCGATACTCTTCTCTTACGACTTTTGCAACAGGCCATGGTTCGCTACCAGACAATGGTGTGTTTCAAACATACATGTTCGGAAATTTCTTTCTCAAATTAAGGCCAACCTTATTTTTCTGCAGCATGTCGCCTTTGTGTCAGTATGCTTATTATGTCATCGTTGCTTTGTCTGTCATGTGTCATTTTGCGTCCAAGGTAGCAATATTCCTTAACATCTCCTACTTTGTGGCCCTGAACTGTTCTTTTCTTTTCCTTTTTTTTTAATAGCTAATGACATTTCTGTTCTTCCTCAGCACTCTTATATTTCTTCGGTTTACTCTCACTCCATGTTAGGTACTCTAAAGGCGGCTACACAGCGCCAGAGATTGCGCCAAAGATTGTTATTCCGCCGCCTCCACTGGTGCAGTTGTAGTTCAGAGGTTGCCGTGGGCAGTGCCTGTTGAGAGGATGTCGAGAGCAGTACTACGAGGTGCATTCAAGTTCTAAGTCCTCCGATTTTTTTTCTCCGGACTGGAAAGAGATAGAAACATGCGCATTGTTTTAAAATGAGGCCGCGTTCATTGTCAATACGTCCCAGAGATGGCAGCACCGTACGGCAGATGGAATTTTACAGCCAGCGGCGAGAATGAGAACTGTTTTAAATACTTAAAATGGCGACGTTTTCCTTACTTGAACAGCGTGCAATCATTCGTTTTCTGAATTTGCGCGGTGTGAAACCAATTGAAATTCATCGACAGTTGAAGGAGACATGTGGTGATGGAGTTATGGATGTGTCGAAAGTGCATTCGTGGGTGCGACAGTTTAAGGAAGGCAGAACATCGTGTGACAACAAACAGAAACAACCTCGGGCTCGCACAAGCTGGTCTGACGACATGATCGAGAAAGTGGAGAGAATTGTTTTGGGGGATCGCCGAATGACTGTTGAACAGATCGCCTCCAGAGTTGGCATTTCTGTGGGTTCTGTGCACACAATCCTGCATGACAACCTGTAAATGCGAAAAGTGTCATCCAGGTGGGTGCCACGAATGCTGACGGACGACCACACGGCTGCCCGTGTGGCACATTGCCGAGCAATGTTGACGCGCAACGACAGCACGAATGGGACTTTCTTTTCGTCGGTTGTGACAATGGATGAGACATGGATGCCATTTTTCAACCCAGAAACAAAGCGCCAGTCAGCTCAATGGAAGCACACAGATTCACCGCCACCAAAAAAATTTCGGGTAACTACCAGTGCTGAAAAAATGATGGTGTCCATGTTCTGGGACAGCGAGGGCGTAATCCTTACCCATTGCGTTCCAAAGGGCACTACGGTAACAGGTGCATCCTACGAAAATGTTTTGAAGAACAAATTCCTTCCTGCACTGCAACAAAAACGTCCGGGATGGGCTGCGCGTGTGCTGTTTCACCAAGACAACGCACCCGCACATCGAGCTAACGTTACGCAACAGTTTCTTCGTGATAACAACTTTGAAGTGATTCCTCGTGCTCCCTACTCACCTGACCTGGCTCCTGGTGACTTTTGGCTTTTTCCAACAATGAAAGACACTCTCCGTGGCCGCACATTCACCAGCCGTGCTGCTATTGCCTCAGCGATTTTCCAGTGGTCAAAACAGACTCCTAAAGAAGCCTTCGCCGTTGCCATGGAATCATGGCGTCAGCGTTGCGAAAAATGTGTACGTCTGCAGGGCGATTACGTCGAGAAGTAACGCCAGTTTCATCGATTTCGGGTGAGTAGTTAATTAGAAAAAAAATCGGAGGCCTTAGAACTTGAATGCACCTCGTAGTTCAGAGGATGTCGTGTGCAGTTGTTGTTCTGTTGGGAGAGAGAGTAGATGCTGTTCGGTTGGTGTAATGTATAGATAGAAGATGTTGCAATGATCACAGTGTGTTTTTCGTCAGTATAAATGGAGGTAAAAAAATTAGATCATTGCAACATCTTCCATCTATACATCACACCAACCGAACAGCATCTGCTCTCTCGCCCAACAGAACAACAACTGCACACGACGTCCTCTGAACTAGTACTGCTCTCGACGTCTTCTCAACAGGCACTGCCCACGGCAACCTCTGAACTGCTACTGCACCAGTGGAGGCGGCGGAATAATAATCTTTGGCGCAATCTCTGGCGCTGTGACTCAGTGTAGCCACCTTTCAACTCTTCCAAGATGCTACGGTAGGTGGGTGTATAAATGAATGTGCGCAACGGAAAATACTGAACGCGAAAATGAAGATTTGGCCCTGTCTGACTACGCCCTCAAGCAGATCTTAGGATCTCTTAATGGTGATATTATTTCCTCCTTGTTGCTCTTTAACATATAAATTACATAAATGAATGATTAAGGGAACTAGTAACTACAAAATGATACATGTTGATTCGGGGCTTATACATTTATTGTAGTTTAAAACTCCTTTCACATATTACAAATGTTTATATATCAATGTCCAATGAACATAAAGAGACACAAATGAATTTACTAACTAATATTACTGATCAACTGCGCAAATCTTCGCCTTTTTATGGCTACGCAATCTAATATAAATAACACGAGATGACTGATATCATCTACGTACCAAACACTAGAAGAGGATACTTTCAAAGATAAAACTGTGCAACCTCAGTGGAAATAAAACTTACGTGATCACTGCTGTTTAGCTTTATAGCCCCGATAAGCCGAAGCAATTAGCAATATCACCGTATGTACTGTGTCCGGTGCGTCGGAGTCATGGTTCTCGTACACGTCTACGACGATGGAAGAACTCCAGCCACAAAAATAAAAAACTCTTTCAAACACTAGGACGGCAGAAGATGGTCCTCGGACTAATACACTCTAATACTGTCTTCTCCTCTCTGTGTTCTACAGACAAGGAACGCTAGCTCCGAGTTACAAGGACGGAGTTCATATAACGTCTCTACGTGAGTATAGACAGAGGAAGTGCTCTCAATCACTGAACGCTGAGTACTCAACGACGACTCCCTACCCGGAGGCGAAGTCCAGAATCCTGTGAGTTCGCAACAGTACATGAACCATAGCCGCACCGTAGGTGCAAGCACAACGGAGGGGTATCTGTTGAGAGGCCAGACAAACGTGTGGTTCCTGAAGAGGGGCAGCAGCCTTTTCAGTAGTTGCAGGGGCAACAGTCTGGATGATTGACTGATCTGGCCTTGTAACACTAACCATAACGGCCTTGCTGTGCTGGTACTGCGAACGGCTGAAAGCGAGGGGAAACTACGGCCGTAATTTTTCCCGAAGGCATGCAGCTTTACTGTATGGCATGGAGAGCTGCATCAAACCAGTCTCAGGACTGAAGACCACAACAACAACAACAACAACAACAACAAGTGCCTAACCGTTCTAACTATAAAATCTCCTGAGAGCAAGGACAGTAAGTCCATCTGTACCAAGAAAAGCTGATACTAAGCTACCGTCAAACACGGGCGCTCAAAACGGTAGACCTCTTCGTCTCCACTGCTGGCTTCCAGCAGAGCTCGGCTCCCCTATCTCGTAACTGCAGAAGGCGAATCATATTCTCCCTCTCTACAGATTCTTCCGAACGCCGACCAACTTCATTTTAGTCTTTTGTCGTCGGGCGAGGAAAGTTTGCGAGGAAATACCTATCCCCGTTAATTAGGAGTTCATACAATGGCACAGACTAAAAATCCTCGGAAACAATCCAGCGTGCGTGATTTCCGAAGTAACGCTTCTTTGTTCCTCTCTGCTGCGTTCAAGACTTCCAGAGTTTCCGGTTGTCTTTTGGCCTAGCTACAATACCGGCCAGCCGCCACTCTGTTGTGCTTCAGCGCATAGGTGACCCGACCGTCCGTTCAAAATTGGTTCAAATGGCTCTGAGCACTATGGGACTTAACATCTGAGGTCATCAGTCCCCTACAACTTAAAACTACTTAAACCTAAACAACCTAAGGACATCACACATCCATGCCCGAGGCAGGATTCGACCGTCCGTCTTGGGCTACTTCCTGTTTATAGCAGGACTTTTCCACCCAGGCTACGAGTTACGCCTGCCTTTTCATTTCCACTGGTGTTCCAACCTAGCCGGCCAGAGTGGCCGAGCGGTTAAAGGCGCTACAGTCTGGAACCGCACGACCGCTACGGTCGCAGGTTCGAATCCTGCCTCGGGCATGGATGTGTGTGATGTCCTTAGGTTAGTTAGGTTTAAGCAGTTCTAAGTTCTAGGCGACTTATGACCACAGCAGTTGAGTCCCATAGTGCTCAGAGCCATTTGAACCATTTTTTGTTCCAACCTCTGCTAGTATAGGTAATCATTCATTACTCCATTTTGATAATAAAGACGATCCATCACCTTTCACGCAGTAAGCGTTAACATCTATTAACAAGGTGTACGTGACAATGTCAGTCTTTTTTAAATATTCATATATACTATGTACAACATATCAAATGATACCTAATTCCGGTTGTAAATCACAGCAAAACATGGAGATGAGTGCTTCTAAGGTGCCAAATGATAACCACTTTACAACAGATTGTTCACTCCATTCAACAGGACTTAATTACTTCCGTGTCAGCTTTCACTGAAGAAAGCCATGATACCAGCGAATCTTGTCACTGAAATCCTTTTGCCCTGAAGTTTAACACCGCTCTTAAACTTCCCTTTTATATCCGTAATTGTTATTCCATGTATGAAATCAACAGGAGGGGAGGGTGGCAGAGGGGGGGGGGGGACGCGAAAGATTGCATGCCAGGTGTGTGTGGCACTTGATGCCTAGAAGGTTGGCGCGCCGGACGCGTTTTCGTAAACAGAGCGATAGTCGGGCGCGTCACTGCAGGTATTCTTAGAACGACCCCGCTACATGACATTCTTGCTTTCTCGCTGCGCCGTTATCTCGTTTATGCGTCGCCTACTCGGAACGAGGTACGTCCCTGATAGCGCAGCAGCGTTCAACAAACGTGCTCCCTAGAGTTTCTTTTAATCGCAGCCGAAGACGGAAATCAGTCGTTACCATTGGTATGATGGTCCAAAACTTCGCCATCATAGAACAAAAACTCAACTATCTTAGGATAAGGAGGATGGTGGGATTGAAAAGGGGGCGGAAGAAGGAAGATCAGGGTTTAACGTTCCATCGATGAAGAAGTCATTACTTAGTGCAAGCTCGTATTGGGTAAGGAAGCAGCCGTGCCCTTTTTCAAAGGATCTATCCCGGAATTCACCTTAAGCGGTTTAGGAAAACCACGATAAAATTAAATCTGGGTCGTTGGACAGAGATTCGAACCGCTGTCCTACCGAATACACGTCCAGTGTACTGACCACTCCACTACCTGCACGGTGGGGGCGGAAGACGGGGAGTAAGGCTGCTACGACGACTGCTGAGACATTAAAAATCGACTAAGTTTCCTTTAATTTACATCTATAGTCACAAACTTTTTGTTAACAGATTACCGGTTTCGGGCTTTAATGACCATCATCAGATCTGTTTCATCTGATGATGGTCATTAAAGACTGAAACCGGTAATCTGTTAACAAAAAGTTTGTGACCATAGGCTTAAATTAAAGGAAACTTGTTACATATACGGGTCACTGTTTTTTCGCGACGATGTCGCAGCTTGTGAGATTAAAAATCGAGCCCGGAGCCTTGCCATGGAGTACTCTAGGACTGTAGAAAGCGTGCCATATTTATGGACCACCGAGAACAGCTGTTAAAACAAACTTTTATTTGCTGCAAGTTTCGACCGAAACCATCATCATCAGGCACTATAAAATTATTACAAGGCGTGCATGGTATCGGCGTTAGCCATACAAATAAAGATAAAAGTACACTGGCAGAAAAAGTAAAGCACCCAGAAGACGTGGTGGGATGTCAGAGTAACGTCATAGACATGCATGGCATAGGGTGATATGTAAATGATTAGACAAGATTATTGCAGAAGTTTATTCGGCCAGGTCGCATACAAATACAAAAAGATTACTAGTTTCAGAGAAATTAAATCGCCATCTTCAGATCATTTGTATAGAAAAAAATTTACAGGACGTATCCATTTCGTCGACTGTTCACATTAATTGGACACGATATATAGAGACGATATTCCGTAGTCTTGCGAAAAGAGAATAGCTGTGCGAGCAGTACACAATAGTCGCAAATAAAATACATAAGACATGTGCAAAATGTTTAAAAAAAATGGTTCAAATGGCTCTGAGCGCTATAGGACTCAACATCTGTGGTCATCAGTCCCCTAGGACTTAGAACTACTTAAACCTAACTAACCTAAGGACATCACACACAAAATGTTTCATGTTATGTTGTTGTTGACGTGTGATCTGATCTGCGCTTCCTGTCAGACGTCAACAAGGACACAATATGAAACATTTTGCACAGGACTTATGTACTTTATTTGTAACTATTGTGCACTGTTCGCACAACTATACCGCTTTCGCATGAAGAGAGAGGGTACTACGGAAGGTTATGCTGTGTTAGATTAAAGAGAATCCGGAACCGCGCGACTGCTACGGTCGCAGGTTCGAATCCTGCCTCGGGCATGGATGTGTGTGATGTCCTTAGGTTAGTTAGGTTTAAGTAGTTCTAAGTTCTAGGGGACTGATGACCTCAGATGTTAAGTCCGATAGTGCTCACAGCCATTTAAACCATTAAAGAGAACAGTCGTCATATTGGGTTGGTCCTGTAAAATTTTTTTCTATACAAATGATCTGAAGATGGCGCTTTAATCTCGCTGAAACTAGAAATCCATGTGTATTCTTATGCAATCTGGGCGAATAAACTTCTGTAATAACAAGAGCTATCGGATTTACATTCTGAGATCCCATCCAATATAGCTGACAGCGCTAGGTAATCACCATAAGTGATTAAGAGTTGCAATTCTTTGTGACACGAAGAACGGTCACCACAGTGCATAAATGTTGGTCGTGTTTAGTGATGTTACAGGCCTGGTAGAGTGTGTAGGGGGGGGAGGGAACAGCGACAAATGTTGAGTGAGCTATAGAAATTCTTCCAGTCCATATGTGGCATAACAGCAAACCAGTGCTTAACAGTATTGGTTAAAAACAGTCTTTGTTGCAATTTTTTTTTTAATTTTTCGACGACGCGTTTCGCCTTATTTACGCATCTTCAGGTTATCTTTTCTAGATGGGCGCGAGAGGCACCAAGATCTCCATAGCGCGTTCGCGTTCACAGGAGCGAGTAACAAGTAAGATGGGGGTTCCGGTAGTAAGCATAATGCATTCCCTGTGAACGGGAACGCGTTATGCAGATCTTGGTGCCTCTCGCGTCCATCTAGAAAAGATAACCTGAAGATGCGTAAATAAGGCGAAACGCGTTGTTGGGGGGACAAAAAGAGAAAAACTAAAATTGCAACCAAGACTGTTTTTAACCAATACTGATGAGTGATCTGTGTGAAGGACACACACAGAGATTCCATGTACTCGTGTGGGACATCGTTCTCAACAGCAGACAGTTTGAAAGGGGTGTCATTGTGAGTCCACGTATGGCCGGCTGCAAAATGTCAATTTGCAGAGCATTCGGATGTGCCAGTGGCCTCATTTTGGACTCCATCGAACGCGAGGGGAGGTATGCTCGCTGTCGATGTTTCGGCTGACTACGTATGGGCGGTACAAGCGACGATCGCCGTATTTTGCGCCAAGCACATCTTAACCCCTTCATATCTGCGTCTGCCGTCGGAAAAAAAAAAAAATGTGAAAAGTTGACTGTGGGGTATCGGCTACGGAGGCAGGTTACGAGAAGCTGGGGGAACACGGCAGGTTTGGTCGGCTGTTGGCAATATGGTGCCAGTGGCAATCGTAAGCCCAACTGTGAGACGGCAAATCTCGTTTGTTTACGCGCGTAATAGAAGGTTTGACAGCCGGCACGGCGCTCGTCCGAGTTGACCTACAACTGAAGGCCGGCGCGGACGCGACCCTAACTCAATCCAAGTCAAGAGGACGCCCAGCCGAGTGGCCAATTGAGCTTATTGCGCCAGACAAGCAGGGCTGTCGAGCCGTGTTGGTATCTGGCGAGCGAAGCCGCGGCGGCGCTCCGAACGCTAGCGAAAGCGAAATGTGTGCATACCTAACGAGGCCCGTGCGCCCTGTGCAGTCTTGACAGTTCTCGTGCATAACTCGCCGGACTAGCGCTCGTGGAAGAAAGGATATGGCGGACAGCACGGCTTAAGCACAGGGACGGGTTCCAGAATGCTGACACTTCCCGGTAGATTGAAGCCAGCGCTATCAGTTCGTGCGGCAAACGAAGTTCAAGGGGAGACTTAGCGCGTCTGCCACAACCAACCGCGTAACGCGATTGACTACGCGTTTCTATGGCAACACCACTGTGTCGTCGGAGCTCTGTGCAAGTCTATTCTTTTCGCCAGCAGCCTAACGCACTTCACCGTTGGAATCTACCAACAGCTGAGACAGCTGTCAGCGATCAGGGTTTTTCTTTCGTCATAGCAAGTATGTAGTCCAGCAATGCGTACCTCTATCGAAGTTTGGGCGGGGGGGGGGGGGGGGGGAAGGTAGGGTATGTCTGAGCCGTACACTGATAGCTCAGTCTGTAACAGTGTCCTATCTGTACTTCTATACTCCACAAGCCACTTCACGGTGCGTGGCAGAGGGTACTTAGTGTACCACTGCTAACACCCCCCCCCCCCCTCTTTCCTGTTGCGAGAAGAATGGTTACCGGTAAGCCTCCATGTGGGCCCGAATGCATGAGATGATGATTTGAGGTGACGGGCGCTCGAAATCATGGTCATGAGCTCCCTGACTAAAAGTCAGCATACTGATCTCATGAGTGGCGACGAAGGCTGTCGCCACACGCGGCGCACTTTATAATGTAAGTAAGTCTGCCTCCCTTTCTCGCCAGTTCAGGGATGAGGCCTGACACGTTCACAAGATTTCACCACCCTTGTAACACTGAAATAAGTATCTGCGAGGACGGTGGGCAGATCTCCATCGTGACTTAGGGCTGCCCTGATATCAGTATACAGGACACACATAGCCTCAATATGCTGTACTGAAAGTGGCACGCCACAACTTGGCAGAATAGTAGGTCCTCCCGCAGGAGGACGAAGCCGTGTGTTAATGGGCTACGTCCGATGTGCAGTCGTGTAAGCAGAAACTCCTTCCACGGGTGCAATGCCTCCGATTCCTTCTCCGTCCTCTTTTCATAAGACATACGTGCGAGGAAGCAATATCTAGGGTCATTGTTTGTTTAGGGACATAAGCTCTCGCAACTTTACTAGTAAACCACACTGTGATGCAAGACGCCTCTCTTGAAGCGTCTGCGTGACAGTTTCGAGTTAATTGTGGCGGAACGCGTTCCTTGTATTTGGATCTTATCTGTTCCTCTATCAATCCTGTGTGCTACGAATCTCAGGCTGACGAGCACTCTTCGAGTATTGGTAGAAGGAGAGTTTCATAAGCTACCCCTTTTTGAGGATGAACAACACTTCCTGACGTTTCTTCCAACGAATCTCGCTGTCGCATCTCCCTTAGCTGCGATTATTTTTATGCGGCCGTTGAACATTCTGTCCTTCCGTATCCGTACACCTAAATATTTAATAGAAGTAACTGCTTCCAGGGATTCTTCTGAGGTTGCGTGAGGCCCATATAGAAAGGTTCGTGAGAGGCACCTTTTGCGTTGGAATCCCGATCCGCCACGGGGTTATAATCTGCCAGAAAGTTACGAACCGGCGCAGACTCCGCTGTAGAATGAAATTCTGGAGAGTAGCACTCCACTGCAAGTAGGAACGAGTACTGTGGTTCACACCACGCGGAACGGAGCCTCTTTCCCTGAGGTCCACTGCCGGCCGCTGTGGCCGAGCGGTTCTAGGCGCTTCAGTCTGGAACCGCGCGACCGCTACGGTCGCAGGATCGAATCCTGCCTTGGGCATGGATGTGTGTGATGTCCTTAGCTTAGTTAGGTTTAAGTAGTTCTAGGGGACTGATGACCTCAGATGTTAAGTCCCACAGTGCTCAGAGCCATTTGAACCATCTTGAGATCCACTAGCTAGAGGTACTGTACGCCGACGTGGACAAGATGCCACCAGTCTGCACTGAACATCGGGCTCAGTATGCACTGACGTGACAAACGTCATGAGATACCCCGTAAAACCGACTCGGACCTTCTTTCGCCTGGCTTAGTGCAGCAACTCGACGTGGCACGGACTCAACAAGCCGTTGGAAGTCCCCTGCAGGAATACTGAACCGCGCTGTCTTTACAACCAGCTATAATTATGGAAGTACTGGCGGTGCAGCATGCTGTACACGAACTAATCTCCCGATAATGTCCCACAAATTTTCGATAGGATTCACGTTGCGCAATATGGGCAACCAAACCATTCGCTCCAACTATCTAGAATGTTCTTCAAATCTGTGATACGGCGCATGGTCATCCATAGAAAATCCATCGTTGTTTGGGAACATGAAGCCCGTGGGTGGCTGCAAATGGTCTACAAGTAGCTCAACATAACCATTTATAGTCAATAATCGGTTCAGTTGGGCCAGAGGACCAAGTCCATTCCATTTAAACATAGCTCACACCATTGTGGGGCCACAACCACATGGCAGAGCCCTTGTTGACAATTTGGATCCATGGGTTGGGTTATTTGGGGAAGGAGACCAGACAGCGAGGTCGTCGGTCTCATCGGATTAGGGAAGGATAGGGAAGGAAGTCGGCCGTGCCCTTTCAAAGGAACCCTCCAAGTATTTGCATAGAGCGATTTAGGGAAATCACGGAAAACCTAAATCACGATGGCCGGACGCGGGACTGAACCGTCGTCCTCCCGAATGCGAGTCCAATGTGGATCCATGGCCTCGTGTGGTCTACGCCACACTCGAACCATACCATAAGCTCTTACTAGCTGAAGTCGGGACTCATCTGACCAGGTCACGGTTTTCCAGTCGTCTGGGGTGCAACCGTTATGGTTACGAGCCCAGAAGAGGCGCTGCAGGCGATGTCGCGCTCTTAGCAAAGGCTCTCGCGTCGGTCGTCTGCTGCCACGGCCCGTTAACGCCACATTTCGCCGCACTGTCCTAACTAATACGTTAGTCGTACGTCCCACATTGATTTCTGAGCTTATTTCACATAGAGTTGCTTGTCTGTTACCACTGACAACTCTACGCGAACGCATCTGCGCTCGATCGTTCATTGAAGGCCGTCGGCCACTGCGTTATCGTTGGTGGGAGGTAATGCCTAAAAATTTGGAATTCTCGGCACACTCTTCAGACTGTGCAGCTCGGAATATTGAATTTCCCAACAATTTCCGAAATCGAATGACCAGTGCGCCTCCGTCCACCTAACACTCCGTGCTGAAAGTCTTAATACCCTCTGCGCGGCCATAATTATGTCGGAAACGTTCCCACACGAATCACCTGAGTACAAATGACAACTCCCGCAATGCACTGGCCTTTTACGCCTTGTGTACGCGATAATACCGCCATCTGTGTATGTACATATAGCTACCCTACGACTTTTGTCACCTCAGTAGGAAGTACTGTGCGCAGACTGTAGGACAGTGCATCGGCGACGGCGACGCAGGCCAGGGGACTGTCGCAAGAGGACGTGGCTCGTAGAGGCGGCAGGCGCGGCCAATTACCGCAATTCTGGGCCGACCGGCCTCCCCCAGCCAGCCGCCCGTCTCTGGCCGCCGTTAGCGGCGCGGCCGTGTTAGACAAGACGCAGTGGCGGCTGAGTCTGGGCTGCGGCACTGAGTGCAGTCCGGTAACCTGGCCTGCGCGAGCACACCGTACGAGGCTCATTCAGAAACAACACTTGATGCAGAACAGCTGCGACGTCTTTACTAACTTTTGTGTAAATAACAAGCCGTTGCCAAAACAGTAAGCCATTATCGAAACAGGAAACATTACAGTAACAGGAAATTTGTATCAAAAAATAAACTGTTCTCGAAGTAGTAAACCACTGCCAAAGTGGCAAACCCCTGCCAAAGTGGCAAACCCCTGCCAAAGTGGCAAACCACTGCCAAAGTGGCAAACCACTGCCAAAGTGGCAAACCACTGCCCAGACAATGAACCATTCGCGGGGCAATGAACCATTCGCGGGGCAATGAACCATTCGCGGGGCAATGAACCATTCCCGGGGCAATGAACCATTCCCGGGGCAATGAACCATTCCCGGGGCAATGAACCATTCCCGGGGCAATGAACCATTCCCGGGGCAATGAACCATTCCCAGGGTAATGAACCATTCCCAGGGTAATGAACCATTACCAAAATAGTAAACTATTCAAATGGCTCTAAGCACTATGGGACTTAACATCTGAGGTCATCAGTCCCCTAGACTTAGAGCTACTTAAACCTAACTAACGCAGGGACATCACACAATTCCATGCCTGAGGCAGAACTCGAACCTGCGACCGTAGCAGCCGCGTGGTTCCGGACTGAATCGCCTAGAAGCGCTCGGCCACCGCGGCCGGCCAGTAAACTATTTTGTAAATTATTCCAATTCATATGTGGCATACAGTACACCAGTGCTAACAGTATTGGTATTCATCTAGTATTGGTTTCCATCTAGAAAAGTTTTTACTGAGTTTAACGAAGGCGATTTGGCCTGATATATTCGACGATGCCCTTTCGCTACACTGTCTAATGGTTTTTTCTAAGAAATGCCAAATTGAGATAACATGAAGATGCCTAAATAAGGCGAAACGCGTCGATGAAAAATAAAAAACTAAAATTGCAACCAAGACTTTTTAACCAATACTAGTAATCAACTACCAAATAGTTTGCTGGTACTATTCCTATTAATAAATGGCCTCCTACCAAAATAGAACTCTGTCACTGAGACACTATGCTTTTACCAAAATAGTAGCCCAATACCAAAATAGTTATTTGCTACTAAGTAATATCACCACCATCATGTTTTCTGCTATATTAGCAGGTCCTTTTCGTCTCCACTTCGTGCCATCCTCCTAATGCTTCCGTCTCTCACATCATACAGGATCTGAAATCTCTTCCTGCCTCACCATCTGTTTCCTTCCACGTATACCCCCCTGTCTTTGTAAGCCCCTCCTTTTTCCCTAACGTATGTCCCGACCAGTTCCGTTTCCTTCTTTTTACCACATCCAGTAACTGTCTTTCCCCTTCCGCTCTCCTCAGTATCACTGCCCTCTTCCTCAGTGTCCACGTCTCAGCACTGTACAGGAGGACACTTCCACATTTTGTGAGTGTCTTCCTCAAATCTTTGCCCATATTACTTCAAAAACATTAGCAACCAGTTACTAAACACTGAACTCCCTATTTCACATCTGACCGAGTAAGCTAAGGCACTGGATTCCCAACCGATGTTTCCCCCTTTCGGTTATGTCGAATGCTATGTTGGTTCCTTTGCGTACTACACGGTCGATTTCCTCCTTTCTTATAGTGTCTCCAAACCGTGACAAGACCTCAGACAAGACTAGAAGGGCTCTCACCTGAGGTCATCTTGAGATCCAAATCCAATGACTGAGAATAGTAGTTCGTCGTCAGCACCAAGTCTGAACTGACGTCGATCAGCAGTGGGCTTAGATTTGCATCGTAAGATTAGGTCTGGCAGGAGTCGAAACCGGAAATCCAAATAAACGTATAAAGTATGAATGCAGAGTCTCGCGGCGATAACATTGAATTCCAACCGCGTGAGCACTCCTTGGCCATTGTCAAGTGTTTGACTGCCAGTGGGCTGTTGGTACGCCTTTATATAAGCTAGCTGCCGACTGTGATGTCGCTGGTGCCTGTGACATTGCCATATATGGGCATGTTTTGAGTCTGCCATTCTGTGGCTCTGCGTCGGGCAAGATAAGCCGCCTGTTGAAAAGACACAAGATCAAATCCATCTTCAGGCCTCCAACGAAAATCCGTCAATTAGTGAAACCAGTTAAAGACGCAGTAGGTCTCAGAACACCTGGAGTCTCCGAAATACCTCGTGAGTGTGGCCAGAAGTACATCGGACAAACAGTGCGCACTGTGGAACAATGCAGGAAAAAACATGAGAGGTATTATCGCCTAAGCTATCCAGAGAAATCTGCGTTAGCTGAGCATGCGTTAGAAAACGGTCACCACATAAAATTTGACGATACCTCTGTCGTGGCTCGCACTAACGGCTTCTGGGACAGCTAAATACAGGAAGCTATTGAAATAAAAATTGCCTCAAACACCCTGAATACAGACGGTCGCTTGCAGCTCAGCGCTGCGTGGGATCCTACAATCGCGCGGTTGAAGTTGGCACACCGAACGCCGACTCAAAACATGTCCATATGTAAGTAGAGTGTTTATGTTTGCTTTATGTAAGTAGGCTGTTTATGTTTTATTATCGGCAACGTTACGTAGCGCTCTATATGAAAATCACTGGCTGTGCTGTGTGCAGTCTGTGGCTAGTTTGCATTGTTGTCTGCCATTGTAGTGTTGGGCAGCGGCAGCTGGATGTGAACAGCGCGTAGCGTTGTGCAGTTGGAGGTGAGCCGCCAGCAGTGATTGATGTGAGGAGAGAGATGGCGGAGTTTTGAAATTACATATATTATGACTTTTGATGATATTAAGGTAAATACAGTGTTTGTCCTCTATTAAAATCTTTCATTTGCTAACTATCCCTATCAGTAGTTAGCGCCTTCAGTAGTTTGAATCTTTTATTTAGCTGGCAGTAGTGGCGCTCGCCGAATTGCAGTATTTCGAGTAACGGAGATTTTTGTGAGGTAAGTGATTTGTCAAAGGTATAGTTTAATGTTACTCAGGGCCATTCTTTTGCAGGGATCTTTGATAGTCAGATTGCGTTGCGCTAAATAATATTGTGTGTCAGGTTAAGCATAGTCTTGTACAATTGTTCTAAGGGGACGTTTCACATATATGGCAATGTCACGGGCACGAGTGACGTCACAGCCGGCAGCTAGCGTATATAAGGGCGCACCAAGAGCCCACTGGCAGTCATAACACTTGACAATGGCCAAGGAGTGCTTGGCCGAAAGCTCGTGTAGTTTTAACCAATTGACGCGGTTGGAAACCCGAGAACATTTTATTCAAACGTATAAAGTGATATAGACGGCGGTTATTTTTCTTTACTAAATTAAAAATGATCACGGTCTCTCGCATGTTAAGCCGGCCGCGGTGGTCTAGCGGTTCTAGGCGCACAGTCCGGAACCGCGCGACTGCTACGGTCACAGGTTCGAATCCTGCCTCGGGCATGGCTGTGTGTGATGTCCTTAGGTTAGTTAGGTTTAAGTAGTTCTAAGTTCTAGGGGACTGATGACAACAGAAGTTAAGTCCCATAGTGCTCAGAGCCATTTGAACCATTTTTTAACTCTCGCATGTTACGTCTTCAATAACGTGACAATGGAATATACACATGAAATAAACCGAGAAAAAAAATTGAGGATGCTAGTTGCAAGCGCTACTCCTACATGAAGAGGTTGGCGCAGGAGTGTCGAATCGCAGTAAACCAGTCAGATGACAGACGATCCAAAAGAAACTGTCCTCTTACACTGAAGAGCCAAAGAAACTGGCACACTTGCGTAACATCGTGTAGGGCCCCCGCGAGAACGCAGAAGTGCAGCAACACGACGTGGCATAGCCTCGACTAATGTCTGAAGTAGTGCTGGACGGAACTGACAGCATGAATCCTGCAGGGCTGTCCATAAATCCGTAAGAGTACGAGTGGGTGGAGATCTCTTCTGAACAGTACGTTGCAAGCCATCCCAGATATGCTCAATAATGTTCATGTCTGGGGAGTTTAGTGGCCAGCAGAAGAGTTCAAACTCAGAAGAGTGTTCCTGGAGCCACTCTACAGCAACTCTGGACGTGTGGGGTGACGCATTGTCCTGCAGCAATTGCCCAAGTCCGTCGGAATGCACAATGGACACGAATGGATGCAGGTGATCGGACAGGATGCTCACGTACGTGTCACCTGTCAGAGTCGTATCTAGACGTATCACGGGTCCCATATCACTCCAACTGCACACGTCACACAACATTACACAGTCCCCAACATCTTGAACAGCCCCTGCTGACATGCAGGATCCATGGATTCATAAGGTTGTCTCCATACCGGGACGCGTCCATCTGCTAGATACAATTTGAAATGAGACTCGTCCGACCAGGCAACATGTTTCTAGTCATCAACAGTCCAAAGCCGGTGTTGATGGGCCCAGGCGAGACGTAAAGCTTTGTGTCGTGCAGTCATCGAGGGTACACGAGTGGTTGTTTGGCTCCGGAAGCCCATATCGATTACGTTTCGTTGAATGGTTCGCACGCAGACATTTGTTGATGGCACAGCATTGAAATTTGCGGCAATCTGCGGAAGAGTTGCACTTCTGTCACGTTGAACGATTCTCTTCAGTCCGGTTCTTGCAGGATCTTTTTCCGGCCTCAGCGATGTCGGAAATTTGATGTTCTACCTGATTCCTGATATTCACGGTACACTCGTGAAATGGTCGTACGGAAAAATCGCCACTTCATCGCTATCTCGCAGACGTTGCTGTCCATAGCTCGTGCGCCAACTATCACAACACGTTCAAACTCGCTTAAAAATCTTGATGATCTGCCATTGTAGTAGCAGTAAGCGATCTAACAACTGCGCCAGACACTTGTTGTGTTATATAAGCGTTGCTGATGTTGTATAAGCGTTCTGCTGTTCACATACTTGTGTAATGAATACGCGTGTGTATACCAGTTTCTTTGGCGCTTCAGCGTATGAGAGGCGAGACTTTGCCGACAGCGCTAGTGCGTATGCCATGGTGTCTCTCATAGTGTGAGGACACGAACTGCCGCCACTGTTGTCGGTGGCCCGCCTGTCGGATGCGGACGTTAATTCCGGGGGCCCGCGCGTTGTTTCCGAGAATACTCCGTGTGTCTGCGCCAGGTTTCACCCTGCGCCTTCCTTCTCGTTTGTCGGTAGTCAACGCCGCAAGCATAAACTTTCACTTAGCTGTCAGTTATCACCAACTCTGCCCTTCCCCCACCCACACCCAACCTATCCCACAACACACACACACACACACACACACACACACACTAAAAAAAAGTAGACGTAAGATTCACACTACGCAAATGAGTGGTGTTAATTAGCGCGGAAAAAGAAACCTCGCCAGGCAAGAGGCTGGACGCTAGAGTTCGCCAACGCCACACAGC
Source organism: Schistocerca cancellata (assembly GCF_023864275.1). NCBI lineage: Eukaryota > Metazoa > Arthropoda > Insecta > Orthoptera > Acrididae > Schistocerca > Schistocerca cancellata. The sequence goes on from NC_064637.1 coordinate 159,688,272, forward strand.
TTAAAGTGATCCATAGAACGCCCGAATTACCAGGTGTACCGTTATGAAATGAGCATTAAGATACAAATGTGTCGATTGCGAACATTTGTTGTGAACGAGCCTTAATTTTCGTTTTAGTTTGGTTGGTATGACATCTGTCAAAGATATTTAGTGTACATCAATTCATGGAACGAACAACATGGTATGTTTTCATCGTGTTAACAATGTCAAATTTTGTACCAGAAAGTGATGATTTGCGGAAAGCATTAATTTTTTGTTTTCATTTGGAAAAAGAGTGCTGCAGAGTCGCATCGAATGCTTGTCGAGGCATACAGTGATCATGCTCTATCAGAAGCAACATGCAAAAGATGGTTTCAACGGTTCAGAAATAATGATTTTGATGTAAGAAATGAAGAACGTGGAAGACCACCAAAAAAGTTCCAAGACGCCGAATTGCAAGCAATATTGGATGAAGATGATACTTTGAGTCAGAAGCAAATGGCAGCAATGCTAAATGTTGCACAACAAACAATTTCTGACCGTTTGAAAGCTATGGGAAAGATCCGAAATTGTGGAAAATGGGTGCCACATGAATTGAACGAACGACAGATGGAAAACGGAAAAACCGTTTGTCAAATTTTGCTTCAAAGACATGAAAGAAAATCCATTTTGCATCGAAATGTTACTGGCGATGAAAAATGGATTTATTTTAAGAATCCTAAACGGGAAAAATCATTGGTTAATCCGGGACAACCATCAACATCGACTGCAAAACCAGATCGATTCGGCAAGAAGACAATGCTCTGTGTTTTTGTGGGATCAGAAATGTGTGGTGTATCATGAGCTTCTAAAACCAGGTGAAACTGTGAATACTAATCGCTACAGAGAACAAATGATCAATTTGAACTATGCATTGATCGAAAAAAGACCAGAATGGGCCAGAAGACGTGGCAAAGTAATTTTTTTACACGACAGTGCGCCTGCACACAAAGCAAAACTGGTTCAGGATACAATCAAAACACTTGGCTGGAAGCTGCTACCCCACCCGCCGTATTCACCAGACTTGGCCCCTTCCGACTAACATTTGTTTTCAACTATGGGACACTCATTGGCTGAGGAACACTTCGATTCCTACGAAGAAGTCTAAAATTGGGTGTCTGATTGGTTTGCTTCAAAAGACGAACATTTCTATTGGCATGGTGTCCACAAATTGCCGGAAAGGTGGTCAGAATGTATAGAAAGCAATGGTCAGTACTTTGAATAAAATGTTTTTACTTTTCAATTCAATATTAGTGTTTCATTTTCACAATAAAACGCTCATTTCATACCGGTGCACCTGGTATTTGATCACCGTGTGTAGTGTGCGCTGATCCTAGTAGCGCTCCTGACATGTTGCAGGTCCGGGATTGGTACTTTCCCACCTTCCACCTCTCTCTGTCTTGTGCTTTTTCTTACTTTAGTTCCACGTAGTTATCGCTTTCCTCGAGTCAACTGGTATCTTTTTATTGCTGCCCCTTTCGCTACCTCTACCATCCCTTCAATTCCTTGCAGGAGTAAGCACTGTCGTCTCAAGATGCGACCCAGCTAACTTTTCTTCCTTTTCTTTTTTAAGTTGTCTAAAAGCCCTTTCTTTCCCCCAATTCTTCAACACTTCCTCGTCCCTCATCCTTTCCTCACAACTCATACCAGTTTCCCCCATACTAGCATTTCCAATGCCCCCAGCTTCCTTATATCCAGGTCTCTGTCCCGTATAAAGCTATGCTCACACTAATCGTTGGCCTAATCTTTTCCTCCAAACGACAGTGAAGTGCACGGCGGAGGGTATTTAGGATTTTACTACACGTCAGGCTGCAGACCAGTATTGGTGGCCGAAGCCGGCCTATCTCCTCAGATCAGTACGTGACTACGAGCGCTGTCACACTGCAACCGATCTCATCGTCCGAACGTACAGAGATCCGACGACAGCCGGCGAAATTAAAATCAGTTTGTTTTGTGCGGTCGAATCGCCCGCCGTTTTCACACACAAAATATGGAATGCGAGAAGCTGATAACTTTAGTCCGAGAAAGAGTGAGCTTGTAGCGCCTTCACGCTGAAATATATCGTAATCGGGACACAGCTCGTAATCTAAGGAATGAAACCGCAGATGTATTAGAAACCCCAAGTAGGTATAATCTCCATCGCAAATTTTAAGCGTAAACTGCAATCTGAAAAAACTGATTTGTTCACGTGAGAAAGATGGCCCATCTTATTGTTAAAGTTACTGTAGTCGATCATTTTGTGCTGTGGTAAGTTGGCATTAGCTATCTACAAATTAATTATTATTGTTACTGCTTATTTAGGTGGTGATCCTGTCATGCGCGACAGGTCGCAGATGTTCTGTGTGTGTTTCTACTTTTCAGTGTTTTATGCGTTCACAGTGCCTTATTATAAAATTAATGTTTGTCTTTTACATGTGTGCTGGATGAAAGTCATTAAAGGTTAAGTGACACTTCTGTGTTTTTCTCAGTTTAGATGTAGTTGTGTGGAATTTTTGCTGTCTTGCTGTTTTTATGTAACACAGATCTGAAGATGGTCATTATAGACCGAAACCGGTAGTCTGCGAACAAAAAGTTTGTGACCATAGACGTAAATTAAAGGAGTCACTGTTTTATTCGCGACAATCTCGCAGCTTGTGTGCCTTTTCTTTGTTTCCACGAATCATATCGACTATGTAACAGAATGTTTCTCTCTTCATCTCGAATGTTCGCGAATGTTGTCTGTTTATTCCAATAACTTGAGAAAGACTGTACAGTACCCAGTACATTTTTTTTCCCTTCGAGACAGATACAGCTCGTTAATTTTAATAGCAGAGGTAACAATGCAGCACTCATGTCCAAGCTCACAGGCGTCTTGGCAGCCATCCCGCCTAAAGTGGTTGAAATGTAACCCTCTCTATACAACAGATTTTTACCTAACCTAACCCAACCTCCTTGATCCCTCCAAAAACTGACGAAATCGGACGCACTGTAAGCAAGCGTTTTGCGAAGCAGCGCTGTTTTACATTTAGAACAAGTTCTCAGATTTTATACAGTTGCAGCAATAATTACGTTACGAAACTGCAGTGCGAAGAAAAATATAATGGCGGTTCTAGTGTTCTAATTGAACACCTACCCTTTAATCTTCTTTACAACCGGTGTTCCACCGGATCGCAATTGTCGTCTTCATAGCATCCAGGACGTCAAATTTCAATAAATCCTACAGTTTAATTAATTATGATCGTTTTATATCTATTTCATCTCTAATTGAGAATCTTATGCGGACGGAAACTTGCGACGTATAAGGCAATAAAATTTCTAGAACATCCAGTAGTCTACATGGCTATTTTGAAACGGACTGCCCTCCTCCCGTGTAGAACGCCTACGTTGTTCCTAATCTCGGGTCACGACCCGGCGAGAAGGTCCCGCCGGTATGACGTAGGTCCAGGGGGAGATAACCAATTGTTTTCAACTTACACCTTCCTTCTTGCTGGAGAAGAGGGATCCGTCAGCTAAAGCGCAGTATAATGAACTATTTAGTCCCTCTGTTGTGAAACTGACGCCACATAACTGTATTTAATGTCGTTCATTAATTGCTATGGACCTGGGAGCGCTCAAGCCTTCATCATGATAAGACAAGTCTATTACCAAATAATATACGTTGCTGTTGCTCGAAATGTCTATTATCACCATACGTGCTTTTGGGGCTCCAAAATCGATGGTGATAAACAACATTAAATACAGCTGTGGGAAGTGAATATCATAACACAGAGAATAAACAGCTCATTATTCTCTGCAACAAAGCCGATAATAAGGCGAAACACATAAAATTATTTATTATTGAAAATTCAAATAGTTCCTAAGGTACAGTCAAGAAAAGTGACCAGATTAGAAGAATCCAATTCACACATCCTCAGCAACGAAGCGGTAACACAAACAGTTGCACGGATTGCGGCAAGGACGTTGATAATCATGAGAAACGGACTTCGTATCTCTCTCTCACACACACACACACACACACACGCACACACACACACACACACAAGATTTTTTGGATTTATTTCAGCGGGAGCTTTCCTCCGACTTGCGTTGTTAGCTTTTGTTGTAATTACGAGCATATTTATAAGTCATATGAGACGGCATCTTTCTTTATTTTGCAAAAAAATGAAATGAGCGTATGGCATTGTTGGCCGGGAGGCCCCATTCGGGGAAGTTCGGCCGCCGTGTTGCAAGTACTCTTTAGTTGACGCCACATCGGCGACTTGCGAGTCAATGAGGATGAAGGACACACAATACCCAGTCCCCTGCCGGGAATCGAAACCAGGCATCCTGCGTGATAGGCCGACATTATTTTGCAATTTTCAGTTGTTTCCGAATTTTCACCCGTATATATATTTCGGCGAACATTTTCACTGTCTCACTGTGGATTCTAGCAGTGTTGCGCAACCTCTCCACAATGACATCCAAATAAATGGTCTAGCTAAACGCATTTCAACGCTACACCAATGTGTAACTTAACACGCAGCTAATTTCCAACAGTCAGGCGCATGCGCCAACACTGGTACGATGACGTCACAGGCAAAACAAATGCTGCACGAGAAAAACGTTACAGCCATGATCTGTCCGTTTGTTATTAGCGTGTCGAATATCACGGTATTTTGTTACAGAACAAAGTTAAACCGACGAGCGAAGAGACGTTTTCACGTAAAAACAGATGTGGAGGGGGACAGAAGCACAAAATCCGTTAGTATAGCACAAGTGAGAGCGGCGATAAGACGTTAACTTCAGACGTTAGCAGACAATGACGCCGCTGGACCCCACTCGCTAACGACGTCAAAACGTTCTTCCTGAGAAACCTAGATTCTGAATTTCCGTTTCGCCTTGTTACGGCCTGTGTGAATGCCGCCATCTGAAATGTGTTGTGCAGTATTTTCTGGGAAGGTCACAGCATAGCTGCAATGTATTTAAAGAACGGCAGCTGGGAACATCTAAAAGCTCCTGTAACGCGTGTTTACTTCACCGAAAACCAAGCACGGCCAAACTACCGTCTGCAGTTCGCGGTATCGCGCTGCAAGGAGTTAAGCGGAGATTCTTTGCTGTCAAATACAAAATTGTTTTCAGTTCAAGCATCTGTTAGCTATGTATGCGTCTTTTATACAGTCCCCAGCGACTGATGAAAAATACATAAGAAAAAAGTGCGTAAAATGTATACAGATGCTGCTATTGAAGACGAATTCGTATTTGACGCCAAGCAACCTTCTTTTAATTTCAAGATGGTCCCTTGAACGGAGCTGATCGTCTGTGAATTAAACATGTATTACAGCAGGTTTTACTCGCTTCATGCTTTCATTCTGTAAACACTTTGCGAAATATACGTTTCAAAAATCCAAACGCCTTTTTCTTTGTGCACACTTTTTATTCGTTACAGAACGGTTTTGGATTTAACATTAAGGCACCATCAGTGGATTTAATACTTGGTCGGTCTTTTTCTTGCCGAAATCTGCGTTCCATCTCATCGTCTACTCATAGGTTACTAGTCGCATGGCTTGTTCGCTCATGAAATATCGACAAATTTTTCAACTTGCGATATTTTTGTTTCTTAGTTTCCATATTTCCAAAGCTAATTACCGTGGAACAGCGCTATTGCTCTAGCAGTAACTGCCAATATTTCTTACAAGAGACATCAAGTGATCACACAGTTACAACACAAATCATTTGCAGTTCTTATTCAAATGCTCTGAGGTTTGTGCACTGTAGTAGCTGTGTTCCACAGCAGTTAGTTTATGAGGCACGAAAACTACGAAACAGTTAGATCGCACCTGAAAACGTTTCGATGTTTTATTGGTGAGGTATCAATTCGAGCTTTGACCAATCAACAGATGGGCGGAAACTCAGATTTCGGTAGGAAAAACGAGTAACTATTATACGCAGTGAAGATGCCTTAACGTAATAGGTTTGTTTATGAAGTAACTTTTCTATTACCAGTCACGATTTTTGACAACACGTTTCTGTAAATGATTCCTATTTTCAGATGTGTTTTCTGTGTGGTGTGCCGTTTATTCGTGCGTTTTCTTTATGTGGGAGGTACTGCATGGTTCTGTTGTCTTTATTGTAAAGTACAAACACGAGCGCAGTTTTAATTAATGATCGATCTTTGTATAGAGTTAATCGCGGAATTTGGAAGGAATTTCTACTTATGGTCCTATTGTGGTCCACTTGAGCAGAAACTCACACGTATTACACATCACACACATGTTCTGTGCACGTTGCACACCGAAATTAGCAAATGTACATAAACAGACGGCTACAAAAGTACAATCAGTCAACGGAGATAATAGTATAGTTCATCTACGGAGTATGTAACTTTGGTACGAAGGGATTTATCTTAATAATCCGGATCATTATTGGTTATATACATTTGCAATGCTACTTATTTCTGCGTGTCACTCTTTATATTTACGAGTAGTGTCGTAGCATCTAAAGAAACTCACTGATTCACTTATTAAAACAAATACCCTTTGTAGCGAAGTGTACACACACTGTGGAAGACCTACGGAGTTATCTCTATTGGCTACATGAACAAACATCATTCCAACTGTGTGTTTATGTTCGTTTGCTGACTTTAATACTCGTACCGTGCACAGAATTGTCTGTGATGTTTAATATGTGAGTGTTTCTGAACAACTGGACCACAAGAAAAGCATAAGCAGAAGTTCTTTCGAAATTTCACCCCTAACACTGCATGAAGATCGATTATTAATTAAGATTGCACCGCGTGCTTATACATTAAAGGCGACAGAACAATGTAGTACATCGCACGTCGAAAACCTCAAGAATTAATGGCACAGTGCACAGGAAACGCACTTGAAAATGGGAATAATTTTCCGAAACGCCTTGTGCAAAATATAAATAAAAATAAAATAATGACGTAGCAGAAAAAGTTCTTTTTAGTGCTGCGTGCCTCAGTCTGTAAAAACAAAATCCTTACAGGATCCCCCTGCTGACCGTCTGGCGGTTCTGTCTCTATATCTGTCTGTCTGTCTGTCTGTCCGACTGCTGAGAATCCTTTTTCTCAGCCAAGAGTAGACGTATCAAGTTGAAATTTATGACAGATATTAAGGTCCAAAGTACCTTGACAGAGTAAAAATGTTATGTTTGTTAGCCTATTCAGTCAAAAGATACTGCCATATATGTCACATAATTTGATACTGGAATAATACTCACTCATGCTACTTCGAGTTGAGCTATAATTATGAAATTTGACAAGAGCCGAGTTTTCACAGTACAAGTAAAGGAAAAAAATCCGAAAATTGTTAATTAGTAATTATATAACACCAATAAATACATATTCGTCATTTTTATCCGTCTATGTTTGCTTGTCCGTCTGTTGCGACGTCCGTTTTCTCTGAAACCGGTTCGCGTATCACGTTCAAGTTTATGTCACATACTGACAGGTGCTGATCTCTTGCCTTTGTAAAAATTTGAAGCTTCAAAGTTAGTTCAATGAAAAGATACGGCCATCTATGTGACACATTTTAATACTCGCAAATTCACTTATCAAAGCCTATAGGGTACTTCCTGTTGACCTAGAATCATGAAATTTGGTAAGGATTTCACAGTACAAGTAAAGGGGAAAAATCCGATTATTGATAATTTGTAATTAATATCACAGGAAAAAATATTTATTTTATTATTTGCTATCGGACTTCAGGCTTGAAATTAAAAAACATTCTCGAAAGTTTTGCAATCCCTGAGACCGACATCTCGCCACTATCGATGTCAATATGAGAGAAAAATCTTTACTATTCTCGATTCCCGGAATGGATGAACTGTCTGTATACATAATTAAGGTTTTTACGGAACACTCACCTCGCGGGTGCTACTCGGACCTGGCCAATTTTTACAAGCAAACTCACTGTTTTTAAGGTCGCAGTCTTTCACGAACAATTATTAACGTATCGTAACAAATGCGTTAACGTAAAAGGTGAGACGCGACTAGAACAAATAAAATAGGCTGCAGCAAGAAAAAGGGCGTTTGAATTCATAAAGGGAAAATTTATGTAATCGTAGGTGGTGCGCGTGATGGGCACGCAAAGAAACTTGCGCTGTGGAGCCTCTTGGACGCGGCTATGCGTTGGCGTTCACCCGCGCAGAGCCCGAGGAGCGAAACATCGATAGAGGGCAGTGAGCCCACTCACTCCCTCCCTCCCTCCCTCCCTCCGTCCCTCCCCCTCTCCCTGACGTATTCAGAAGCCCGGCAACACAAAAGGTGCGGCAGAACCCGAGCCTATCCTGCCCTGCCGTACACTATCCTCGCCACACAGAGAGCAGACGCCCCAGGTGTGGGGAGACGGTTATCTCTGGAGTCCAGCTCCGGTGGTACGGCTCCGTCAGAGCTTTCTACACAGCATCCTCAACACGGGCAGGAGAACAACTCTCGCGTGGTGAAGGAATGGTCTGGAAACGGGAGTGCACTGCAAGCCTTCGTATTATGATGTCTGGCGCAGGTTACTCTGCCAGTAGTAGTAAGATTTCAAGCTTACGTGACAGCATATACACAGCTCAGTAGGCGTGGGTGTGTGACAAAAACGGTCTCTAGGTCCCAGGGTCAGAGGTTCGATCTCCTGCCTGTCATGGGATTGTTTAATGTCCGGCAGTGTTTGTGAACCAGGGCTCCACGGACAATAAGGCTTTTCAGGGGTAGCGCACAGTCCATGACTGCAGCGCCTTAGGCCACTCGGCTAATTCCGCGCAGCTGCAAAGATACACAGCGGTACTACAGATACGTTTATAGATGTACAGCTGCCCGATATTCATTTCGTGCGTGTGTTCACCGAATGCAGTGGAAAGGCGGGCTACGCCGTTATGCCCAGCTGTTCCCGCACCGACGGCAAGCAAATCACAATACGTTTGATTCTGAGGGTTGTTGCATTACCCTGTCCTGTCTGTTGCACGTTTCGGTTATTGCATATTAGAGGTTTTTCTTCACTGTTGTGAACGTATTTTCGCAGAAACAACGGTGCTTACAATAACAAACTGAACAAATGTTCAAATGTTAATTACGTTACATCAGTCTGTAGCGAACCGCCGAGGACCGTGAATGCCTCATAGCAAAATACTCGGAAGGTGTTGCTGGATAACCTCTGAAACTTTGTCAGCGGAGTTTCGGTTTACGCTATGTAAGTCCAGGAACTACGCGTAACAGGCCAATTGTCTGCACGCAGAGTAGTAGTTAATGGATGGCGAAATAGAAAGAACAAACGGAAAGGAAATAATGGGGAGACAAGAAAAATGAAGATAAACGAGACAATGTGTAAAGAAAAAGAGCAAAAGCAGGAAAAAGGAAAATGGGTTAAATGGGATAAAGGGAAGTGGTAAGAAGGGATCATAACAGGCGGAAATGGAGAAAAATATGGGGAAAAAGGGGTAGAATGCTAAGGGTGCAAAGATTACATGGGTAAAAGATTTTTATGAATAAGAGTAGGAAAGGGTAATTGTGGTAAATGGGTCATAATGGTGAATGGATAATGGCAGTAAATTGGTAAGCAGGAGGGGGGGGGAATCGGTAAGAAGAGACGGGGGGAAATCGGTAAGAAGAGAGGGGGGAAATCGGTAAAAAGGGCGGGGGGAAATCGGTAAAAAGGGCGGGGGGGAATCGGTAAAAAGGGCGGGGGAATCGGTAAAAAAGGTTAGGTATCGGTGAAAAAGGGGGGTTTCGGTGAAAAAGGGGGGTTTCGGTGAAAAAGGGGGGTTTCGGTGAAAAAGGGGGGTTTCGGTGGAAAAGGGGGGTTTTCGGTGGAAAAGGGGGGTTTTCGGTGGAAAAGGGGGGTTTTCGGTGGAAAAGGGGGGTTTTCGGTGGAAAAGGGGGGTTTTCGGTGGAAAAGGGGGGTTTCGGTGGAAAAGGGGGGTTTCGGTGGAAAAGGGGGGTTTCGGTGGAAAAGGGGGGTTTCGGTGGAAAAGGGGGGTTTCGGTGGAAAAGGGGGGTTTCGGTGGAAAAGGGGGGGTTTCGGTGGAAAAGGGGGGGTTTCGGTGGAAAAGGGGGGGTTTCGGTGGAAAAGGGGGGGTTTCGGTGGAAAAGGGGGGGTTTCGGTGGAAAAGGGGGGGTTTCGGTAAAAAAGGGGGGTTTCGGTGAAAAAGGGGGGGTTTCGGTGAAAAAGGGGGGTTTCGGTGAAAAAGGGGGGTTTCGGTGAAAAAGGGGGGTTTCGGTGAAAAAGGGGGGTTTCGGTAAAGGGAGGGGGGTTTCGGTAAAGGGAGGGGGGTTTCGGTAAAGGGAGGGGGGTATCGGTAAAGGGAGGGGGGTATCGGTAAAGGGAGGGGGGTATCGGTAAAGGGAGGGGGGTATCGGTAAAGGGAGGGGGGTATCGGTAAAGGGAGGGGGGTATCGGTAAAGGGAGGGGGGTATCGGTAAAGGGAGGGGGGTATCGGTAAAGGGAGGGGGGTATCGGTAAAGGGAGGGGGGTATCGGTAAAGGGAGGGGGGTATCGGTAAAGGGAGGGGGGTATCGGTAAAGGGAGGGGGGTATCGGTAAAGGGAGGGGGGTATCGGTAAAGGGAGGGGGGTATCGGTAAAGGGAGGGGGGTATCGGTAAAGGGAGGGGGGTATCGGTAAAGGGAGGGGGGTATCGGTAAAGGGAGGGGGGTATCGGTAAAGGGAGGGGGGTATCGGTAAAGGGAGGGGGGTATCGGTAAAGGGAGGGGGGTATCGGTAAAGAGGGGGTATCGGTAAAGAGGGGGGTATCGGTAAAAAGGGGGGTATCGGTAAAGAGGGGGGGTATCGGTAAAGAGGGGGGTATCGGTAAAGAGGGGGGTATCGGTAAAGAGGGGGGTATCGGTAAAGAGGGGGGTTATCGGTAAAAAGGAGGGTATCAGTAATAAGGGGGATATCAGTAATAAGGGGTTTCGGTGAAAAAGGGGGGTTTCGGTGAAAAAGGGGGGGTTTCGGTGAAAAGGGGGGGTTTCGGTGAAAAAGGGGGGTTTCGGTGAAAAAGGGGGGTTTCGGTGAAAAAGGGGGGTTTCGGTGAAAAAGGGGGGTTTCGGTGAAAAAGGGGGGTTTCGGTGAAAAAGGGGGGTTTCGGTGAAAAAGGGGGGTTTCGGTGAAAAAGGGGGGTTTCGGTGAAAAGGGGGGTTTTGGTGAAAAAGGGGGGTTTCGGTGAAAAAGGGGGGTTTCGGTGAAAAAGGGGGGATATCAGTAATAAGGGGGATATCAGTAATAAGGGGGGTATCGGTATCGGTAAAATGGGTTTGGTTAAAAAGGGGGTAAAAGAGGGATTATCGGTAAAAAAGAGGGGTTATCGGTAAAAAAGAGGGGGTTATCGGTAAAAAAGAGGGGGTTATCGGGGGGAATCGGCAGAAAGGTGGGAATCGGCAAAAAGGTGGGAATCGGCAAAAAGGTGGGAATCGGCAAAAAGGTGGGAATCGGCAAAAAGGTGGGAATCGGCAAAAAGGTGGGAATCGGCAAAAAGGTGGGAATCGGCAAAAAGGTGGGAATCGGCAAAAAGGTGGGAATCGGCAAAAAGGTGGGAATCGGCAAAAAGGTGGGAATCGGCAAAAAGGTGGGAATCGGCAAAAAGGTGGGAATCGGCAAAAAGGTGGGAATCGGCAAAAAGGTGGGAATCGGCAAAAAGGTGGGAATCGGCAAAAAGGTGGGAATCGGCAAAAAGGTGGGAATCGGCAAAAAGGTGGGAATCGGCAAAAAGGTGGGAATCGGCAAAAAGGTGGGAATCGGCAAAAAGGTGGGAATCGGCAAAAAGGTGGGAATCGGCAAAAAGGTGGGAATCGGCAAAAAGGTGGGAATCGGCAAAAAGGTGGGAATCGGCAAAAAGGTGGGAATCGGCAAAAAGGTGGGAATCGGCAAAAAGGTGGGGAGGGAGTCAGCAAGAAGGGGGAAACAGATAAAAATGTGGGGAATGGCAAAAAGTTGGGCAACGGATGAAAAGGATCAGAAGGTGGAGTTAGAGTACAATGTGGGGCTCAGTATAAAATGGGGAAAAAGGTAGAAATGAAAATGTAAAAAAGGAAGTGGGAAACAAAGAGAAAAGGAGGAAGAGATGGTAGGAGCAGAGACTAGACCGGGAACGAGGCGAACAGGGTCCGCATTTTGGACAGTGCGACAGCCACCATTCGGTCCCTCCTGGCAGTGCTGAGAGACACGACGAGACAGGCAGGCAAACAGACAGACATACAGACAGACTTTCCCACGACGAGCGAACTGCGAACGGACTGACAGGACAGGCCTGGCCGCTGCTGACTGCTGTTCGTCGCAGCGAGGAAAGGGGGGGCCGTCCCAGCGGTTACGCAACGCGCAGCCAGCACGCAGGCACGGCCAGCCTCACACGTGACGACTACCCGGCAGCGCAAGTTTCCTCCCAGCGCCTTCTAAAGGCACTCGTAAACGATCAAACAGTCGGTCAAACTGTACTATACTTCTTAAACATTTGACTACGGCTCTGTTTGACGCGTTTGTCAAGCACAGGTCGTCTTTGACGTGTTTGGGAAAAATTTTGACTGACGGAAAGGTCGAGAAGATGGCGGTAGTTGTCGTGCTGATGTTTCACGTATATTTCTTTGGTGAAGAATTGTTTACTTCCAGTCTTGTCTGACTGTATCTTGAGTTTCCACAGCTATCGAAATTACTATCAAGGATAGAAACAAAATAGCACTGACAGTTACCAAAATGGAAGAGCTTTCACTTCTTTCTCACAGCCATGTATAATGCAGGAAGGTTATGAACAAAATCAGTATTTTACGCAGAAGATATGAGGTCTGTTCAAAAAATTCCAGAGCATTCGTAATTTCGCGCCAATGGTCTGTTGGCGCCAAATGCGGTTGGCATCCCTGCACACGTCTGTGTTTAGTGCGTAATTGTCGGAAGTTTCATTGTTGTATGTCTCTCAGTTACTGTTCAGTGCCGTATTGAGTAGAGCAATGCGACGCACAGTTTGCAATTTCGAGATGTCAGAGGTAGAGGAGCAATTAATGCATCTGCATTAAATGTTGCGTGAAACTCAAGAAAACCTTTACCGAGAGACACCGAATGATGCAGGAAGCCTACGGTGATGAGTGCTTAAGCCGTACTCGATGTTACGAATGGTTAACACGGTTTAAAAATGGCCGGACGGAGGTTAAAGATGACGTCGTTCAGGACATCTAACGACGACGCTCATATCAGGAACGTCAACGAAATTTTTGTTAAAAATGAAACTCCTCCAGCTATACTTAATATTTTATATTTACTTGGCTACTAGTTTCGACGTTGCGTCAACGTCATCTTCAGGCGCGTAGACTTTGATGAAATCAACTGTGTGTGGCTCAGTACTAGTCCGCGGTGAGACCAACACGTGCTGCACAGTTGGAGTTTCATTTTTAACAAAAATTATACCAGCTGTGTCCCACCTTTGTCCAATTTAAATATGGATGTACGATGGCCAACGACGTTGTACGTGCCAATCTAAAGACTGACCGTCCGAGAGGTTGCAGAAGAATGTACACTACTGGCCATTAAAATTGCTACACCACGAAGATGTGCTACAGACAGGAAATTTAACCGACAGGAAGAATATGCTGTGATATGCAAACGATTAGCTTTTCAAAGCATTCACACAAGGCTGGCACCGGTGGCGACACCTACAACGTACTGACATGAGGAAAGTTTCCAACCAATTTCTCATACACAAAGAGCAGTTGACCGGCGTTGCCTGGTGAAACATTACTGTGATGCCTCGTGTAAGGAGGAGAAATTCGTACTGTCACGTTTCCGACTTCGATAAAGGTCGGATTGCGGTTTACCGTATCGCGACATTGCTGCTCGCGTTGGTCGAGATCCAATGACTGTTAGCAGATATGGAATCGATGGGTTCAGGAGGGTAATACGGAACGCCGTGCTGGATCCCAACGGCCTCTTATCACTAGCAGTGGAGATGACAGGCATCTTATCCGCATGGCTGTAACGTATCGTGCATCCACGTCTCGATCCCCGAGTCAACAGATGGGGACGTCTGCAAGACAACAACCATCTGCACGAACAGTTCGACGACGTTTTCAGCAGCATGGACTATAAGATCGGAGACCGTGGCTGCGGTTACCCTTGACGCTGCATCACAGACAGGAGCGCCTGCGATGGTGTACTCAACGACGAACCTGGGTGCACGAATGGCAAAACGTCATTTTTCCGGATGAATCCAGGTTCTGTTTACAGCATCATGATGGTCGCACCCGTGTTTGGCGACATCGCGGTGAACGCAGATTGGAAGCGTGTGTTCGTAATCGCCATACTGGCGTATCACCCGGCGTGATGGTATGGGGTGCCATTGCTTACACGTCTCGGTCACCTCTTGTTCGCATTGACGGCACTTTGAACAGTGGACGCTACATTTCAGATGTGTTACGACCCGTGGCTCTACCCTTCATTCGATCCCTGCGAAACCCTACATTTCAGCAGGATAATGCACGACCGCTTGGTGCAGGTCCTGTACGGGCCTTTCTGGATACAGAAAATGTTCGACTGCTGCCCTGGCCAGTACATTCTCCAGATCTCTCACGAATTGAAAGCGTCTGGGTAATGGTGGCCGAGCAACTGGCTCAACACAATACGAAGGTGGTTGTTCTGGGCACTGATTTCTCAGAATCTATGCACCCAAATTGCGTGAAAATGTAATCATATGTCAGTTCTAGTATAATATATGTGTCCAATGAATACCCGTTTATCATTTGCATTTCTTCCTGGTGTAGCAATTTTCATGGCCAGTAGTGAACATTTCAGTTGGATGATGTCACGAAATCCTGATACAGCATCTTAAAATATACGGTGTTGCCGCCAAGTTAGTCGCACTGCTCGTGAGTCAAGACCAGAAAGACCTTCGCCTCGCCATCCGTGAAGAGCTTTTGGATCACGAAAATGAGAACGAGACGTTCCTTAAGAGACTCGATAATGGTGATGAGACATGGGTCTACGGTTATGTTGTAGAGACCATGGTTCATTCTTCTCAATGGGTCGGGGAACGTTCTCCAGGTCAGGTCAAATGTCAAAGCCATGCCGATAAGTTTTCTTTGACTTTGAAGGATGAGGTCATCACGAATTCGTGCCACAGGGACAAATTGTTAATCGAGTACTATGGGGACGTCTTGCGACAACTGGGAGAAAATGTGAGAAGCAAACGGCCTGAAATGAGGCGAGACAATTCATGGCTCTTGCATCACGATAGCGCACCAGCACATTTATGCCTGTTGGTGCGTGACTATTACACAAAACACGAAATCACCGTGCTGCCTCACCTTCCGTACTCTCTAGACCTGGTCCCTGCCAACTTTTTTTATTTCCGGAGTTGAAAACCGTCGTTGAAAGGACGAAGATTTGCCATGATAGACGAGATGAAAGAAAACTCACAGATGGCGCTTCGAGCGATCCAGCAAGAGGCGTACCGAGACTGCTTCCGGAACTGGAAACGGCGTTGGGGATGGTGCATCAATTCTGGAGGAGAGTATTTCAAAGGAGACCTTGCACAATAAGTAAAAGGTCAGCGTAAAAAAAAATTTTGTGGATAAAGTTCCGGAATTTTCTGAACAGACCTCTTATATACGCTAAATGCCCTACACAGTCTCGTACATTATCACTTCGACATCATTCGAAGGGTGGAAACGTCAAACGTTCTTAGCCCGATTTTTTTAAGCTGTTATGTTGTCTGTATAGTGTCGCATGCACCTAGATTCGATCCAAGTGCCAAAACATGGAGACAAGGTTTCGAACACTCATTGCTAGGTGGTTGATCGTCTTTGTGTGAAGCAGCGCCTACCTCGCAAGTGCCAAACCCCATCGAGCAAACTCTCCCCCATTTAGCCTGGGTGGGTACAGATTTTTGAACAGCGATGGTGATTTTGCAATCACAGAGAAACGAAGAATGGTAAGCATGGTCTTTTTTTACTTCAAACTTTACAAAAAAAAAAATGGTTCAAATGGCTCTGAGCACTATGTGACTTAACTTCTGAGGTCATCAGTCCCCTAGACTTAGAACTACTTAAGCCTAACCAACCTAAGGACATCACACACACCCATGCCCGAGGCAGGATTCGAACCTGCGACCGTAGCGGTCGCGCGGTTCCAGACTGTAGCGCCTAGAACCGCTCGGACACCCCGGCCTGCTCAAAATTTACAGAAATTTGTTGAGTGAGCTAAAGCTATGACACCATTCCTTGTAGTTTCAGTGGATACAACTGACTTCTTGGATATTAAAGATGCTACTCAAACACCGTTGTGAATGCGGGTGCTCAAGATCTCCAAATGCGGCATGATCAAAGAATGTCGTACTCATTCTTGTCAAATAGCTACATTTTTATTCTGAAACAGAAAAATACAAAAAGTGTGAATGTGCTGAAAATAGGAAAGCCCACGACAGGTGTCTGCTATGCCGGATCTCAGATGAAAGACCATTCACCTTCTCAGCTGAAAATCAGAAAGAACTGTTGTCAATGTTGGCATTCCTCCCTGAATAGCGCAGGGCGTTTGGCGGTTAACTTCGCAGCATTTGATCCCAAGAAAGGAGTTGTGTAAGAAACAGATGTCAGTACTGAGAGATTGCTTTTTTCCTTCAATTTCATAAAATTGTTCTCTTGTAATAAATTTAAAAGGAATGAGAAATGGTTTTTGTCGAATACAGTTGTATTAATTATAATATTACTGCTGCATTTCAATAGTTGTACCATCAAAAATGAAACGTGGTGCTTCAGTATTAATGGCACTTAGCAGTCAGTCAGTTTTCTGGCATGGCACTCAGAATGCTCTTAATAAATTATTTATTTTGTAATTTGCCTCATTATTTATTTTGCAGTGATGATGTGGGTAGCATAATTCTGTAGTATCAGAATACGTTATCAATTTTCTATACACAAATAAGTACAAAAAAAGACACATTGTGTTTTAGGTTCTCCTGACAAACGCGACATTTGGCATTTAGAACCTTTACCATTTCCAATTTTCATTTATTTACAGTGAACTGTTATCGGGAGCTTTGAGAAACACAAGAGCTTCAAAGGCCGTAAAAGGAGTCGGGAGTGTAACTTAGCTATAAATGGCGACGCGCCACCAACGACAGTTGACTATCTGTTTGGTGACCAAGCAGCGAGTTCACGTAACAGCAAAACTCTCAGCACCTGAAGAAGACGGTTTAGTTGGTTGTCGAAACATCGTACACAGAATGCAAACAACTCGGCAGGACACGCGGGAGCACACCACTAACTTTACGAGAATCGGTATTTGAAGAAGGGTGTCAGATGTAAGGCCTCCGTCTTATAGTTCGCGTGCGGACGATGACAATGCGATGAGAGGGATTAGGGTCCATGCATATCCACACAGACATCACATGTTCCCCTCGTCCTGTGCGAGGATTCAACAGGACAAAATTGACTGAAGTGCCCTCCGCCGGGGACTGTACAGTGCAGTTCTGTGTACGATGTGTAGGTGCAGACGTGTGTCCGCGGGTGTTAGCCAGTGCTCCGATTCTCGTCCCACTGCGCGTGTGACCTGTCAGCGACGCCGCCTACTGTAAACTCCGGAGGCAGCAAAAACTTACGTCAGCCGACTGGCCGCTCCGTTTGCAAAGGCCGATGCAGCCTGTTGACTATCGGGTTGCCAATGCCACAGAAACGAGGCCATCCCGAGAGACGATCGCGCGCGGAAACGGTGTCACAAACCAGCCTGCAGAGAATATTTACGGTATTTTACTCCCTAGCTGAGTGCGTAAAGTGCCAGACTAGGTAACAATCCCGAATTCAGAGATTCAGTCATCGGTCGGTCCAAGTATTTTTTTTTCTGCCTCTTTCCGCTCTCACCTCTGACAGTTTTTGGTTGAAGTGAAAAAATACCGAGTTGAGCTGTGACTGGCTGGTGACTAGGTTCAAACGTCAAACGCATACCGTATCCAGCTGGCCCAGGCGTAGTAAAGACAAAGACCTTCCCTCGTTGAAAACACCGATTCACCCAAGTTAAGCAACGTCGGTCGTGACCAGTATTTGGATGCGTTATCGTCCCGGTACCTCACGCGCAGTTAACAGTTTTCCCTTAGCCTTTACAGAGGAGAGCAGGAGGGGTGCTCGAGTGAAGTCCCTGATCACCAGTTTTTTCGCCATTGTCCTGGTTTAAATGCCAAATCTCTTCGCAGCGTCTCATGGATGAAGGGCAGGGTGATACTGTTGATGTGATCCGTCCCACAGAAGGTGACGTTAAGCTTGACGGCCTCCTCGGTGTTATTAGAGAGGAATATCGGACCAGGTTTGTGATTGGATTCAGGATTTCCTAGAAGAAAGAACACAACATGTCATTCTTAACGGTTCAAAATCTGCAGATGTAGAGGTAATTTCGGGAGTACCGCAAGGAAGCGTGATAGGACCTTTATTGTTTACAATATACATAAATGACTTAGTTGACAACATCGGTAGCTCCGTGAGGCTATTTGCAGATGACACGGTTGTCTACAAGAAAGTAGCAACATCAGAAGACTCGTACGTACTCCAGGAAGACCTGCAGAGGATTAATGCATGGTGCGACAGCTGGCAGCTTTCCCTAAACGTAGATAAATGTAATATAATGCGCATACATAGGGGCAGAAATCCATTCCAGTACGATTATGCCATAGGTGGTAAATCATTGGAAGCGGTAACGACCGTAAAATACTTAGGAGTTACTATCCGGAGCGATCTGAAGTGGAATGATCACATAAAACAAATAGTGGGAAAAGCAGGCGCCAGGTTGAGATTCATAGGAACAATTCTAAGAAAATGTGACTCATCGACGAAAGAAGTAGCTTACAAAACGCTTGTTCGTCCGATTCTTGAGTATTGCTCATCAGTATGGGACCCTTACCAGGTTGGATTAATAGAAGAGATAGACATGATCCAGCGAAAAGCAGCGCGATTCGTCATGGGGACATTTAGTCAGCGCGAGAGCGTTACGGAGATGCTGAACAAGCTCCAGTGGCGGACACTTCAAGAAAGGCGTTACGCAATACGGAGAGGTTTATTATCGAAATTACGAGAGAGCACATTCCGGGAAGAGATGGGCAACATATTACTACCACCCACATATATCTCGCGTAATGATCACAACGAAAAGATCCGAGAAATTAGAGCAAATACGGAGACTTACAAGCAGTCGTTCTTCCCACGCACAATTCGTGAATGGAACAGGGAAGGGGGGGATCAGATAGTGGTACAATAAGTACCCTCCGCCACACACCGTAAGGTGGCTCGCGGAGTATAGATGTAGATGTAGATGTAGAGTAGGCGGGTTTCATTCACCCTCTCCCTTTTCTCACCACCACCACCACCACCAACAACAACAACACAAACATTACACTCTTCGGTCTCTCTCTCTCTCTCTCTCTCTCTCTCTCACACACACACACACACACACACACACACACACACACACCGTCCCTCCCCATCACACACACACCTACTTTTCATTTTGGAAGGATAGGAAAAACCTTTCCAATTACGTGCCTGAGCCTGTTCTTCGGAGTCTCCCAGCCATTCATGCGGCACGATTTTACTTTACTTTTTACGCCCAATAAAGCAGTGTGGTGTTAAGCCAATCTTGAAACCGACAGCTTTTACCCAGCCGCATTCCGTCCAGCTATTTATAAAGGCTCAACCACTACTCTACCGCCTGCCTTTCAGAGGTGCTGGTACGGACCAAAACAAGAACAAAAAAACGTCCAATAAATACGGGCTCTCTAAGGGGCGCCGGTCCCCGCCACGAATCCGCCAGGCGGACTAGTGTCGAGGTCCGGCGTGCCGGCCAGTCTGTGGATGGTTTTTAGGCGGTTTTCCATCTGCCTCGGCGAATGCGGGCTGGTTCCCCTTATTCCGCCTCAGCTACACTATGTCAAAGATTGCTGCGCAAACAAGTTGTCCACGTACGTGTACACCACCATTACTCTACCACGCAAACATAGCGGTTACACTCGTCTGGTGTGAGACGTTCCCTGGGGACTCCACTGGGGGCCGAACCGCACAATAACCCTGGGTTCGGTGTGAGGTGGTGGAGACGTGAAGTGGACTGCGGTAGTCGTCGTGGGGTTGCGGACCACTGAGGCTGCAGCGGGGACGGAGCCTCTCCGTCGTTTCTAGGTCACATAAATATGGGCTCTAAAATACCTACATTGTGAGCTGTGACCATTTGTTCAGCTGAAGAGATGTGTTTCACAATAGCGGTGATGCAAAAATGCTTACAGCTCCTATAGTACGCATTTTAGAGCTCGTGTTTACTACATTTTTTTTCTTATTTTGGTCCATACTACCACCTCAGAAAGTTTGTCTGTTCAGTTATGGCTCACCCTGTTTTTGGTGCAAAGTTAGGGCGGTGGGTATCTGGAAAAATGGGAGACGTGAGAAAACATCCTTGGATAATATAATTCGCTCTAGCCAAAAGCTGCGCTGAGTGGCTGCCTGGTTTGAGGCGACAAGTCACGGATTTCGCAGCCCCTCCCACGCGCGCGCGCGTGTGTGTGTGTGTGTGTGTGTGTGTGTGTGTGTGTTTTGCCTAATTCCGCATTGGAACAGACAACTTGCAAGAAATGCTTCCCATGATTCCCACACTGAATTTTGAGTCAGTGGAATCAGCTTCAGGGGTTTCCTTTACGCCCAGAATTTCGCGTAGAATGTCGTCTGCAAAGAAAAACAAACTGGAGGTATTCGAGTTCCACTGCTACCCGAGAACTTCGAGGAAGCGTGAATTCCTGTTGTCGTACAGAGTAAGGAAATTGCGTACGCTTCCGCGACCAGCGTCCGTTTTCTGGTATTTGTGCTGCATCATATCATAAAACAACTGTCCGTGCATAGAAACGGTTGCGGTAGCCACTAAAACAAACTTGCCCCAGCTAACAGCTGTTATAACAAAGAGCGCACTTATCAATTGACGCAGCTGAAAATAATGCTTTCTGCTTAACAGTCGGAGCTAGCCAGACTTCAAATTCGTTTCCATGACTGGTTATGTTAGATGAAAATTTTCTCTGATGCTTACTGGGCAAAAACGTGGCTATTAAGACAGCAACTCCACGAGTACAATTATATCATTCTTTTTCAACATAATGAGTAGTACTACAGAAACAGCCGTTCAGTACGACATTCGACATGTTGTACTGTAGGCTGCATTGGCACTGAGCATAAATTAAATGTCAGTGTAACCAATACAGAGCACCATTAGGCGAGCACTAACACTACGCCGAAAAAGAGAGAGAGAGAAATTTAATTGTCAAAATTTTTTTCTCTAAAGTCACATTTTTGACAGCAAACGCCCAAAATTCCTGTATCCGACGTCGCTACATACACTACTGGTCAAAACTTAGGGGCAACAGTAACTTTCGCGTTATATGTTGCTGCCAAGTACCACACATACACAGAACTGCGAGACTATAGTACAAAGGTAACTGAGAGAAATGGACCTCCGCAATGAGACGAATAAAAGTGCCACTTTTGTCCAAAGACAATAACTACACTGAAGTTATCGCGAGTCATGATGGTCCACAAAAGCAGGGACACGGTTGTTAGTAGGGCGTGTGACCATTACGGACACCAGATCGTCTTCTGCAACGTGCTCCGATGCTGGATGTCAGTACACGGATGCAACATTATGCCTCTTCACACCGGTACCACCAAGACGGTCATGTTCCAAAACGCTCGACACATCCTCATGTCGGGTGATGGCAGAGGTGTTACGGTGTGGGGAGCCATAATGTTGCGTGTGTAACGCCGGAAATGCATATCCTCCTATTTCCATCTATTGTACTATAAATTTGTTTTCCTTATTTTTGTTACCTGAATATATGACATTTCTGTGTCTTTACATATTATAATTATTTTACTATTTGTATATATATATATATATATATATATATATATATATATATATTTATGCATTTATGTCGATGTATAATTGGTTTGTTTCGTAAATATTATTTGTATTTTTACGCTGGGTCTTCCCTAGGGAAAACTGCTATCGAACGATTACATCGATAGGTCGTGTGAAGAATCAAAGTGTGTAGGATCTTTGGTAGTGTTAACTCTGTCGCGTGGAGCGCGGGCTGAGCAGAGGGAGTCTGGCTGGAGTAGCGAGTGGAGCAGGTGTGTTGTGTGAAGCTCCCGCGAGTTGCCGCGCTTTCGGGGTTTGGCAGCATGTAATTGCGCTCGACTTGCGATGATAGTTTCTGACATGGTGTCGCGGACGGGAAGCATTAGCTGGCGCACATCAAGAGCCCGTTTCGTCTGGTGACCGTGTCGAGAAGAAGGCGCGCCAACATCCAGCTTCTGCAACAGCGACGGCTGACAATGAGTGACTGTCGCCACCTCCTCGATCGACGGTTTCAAACGTTCAATCAACCAACAAGGAAGACTGGAAGCACGTAAAGTTTTAGAACTGTATGGCAGACCTCAGCTTTTAAAATTGTTCCATTTGCCTCGCAAAATTACAGCAACTTAGCATGAACCTTTGTTGCTCATTGTCCCAGTTGCATTACCAAGCAGGGTCCCTTCCTTTTCCGGAATGAACCCGAGTGTCGTTGAGATTCAAACGCCAGCATCATTTTATTTCACTGCTTTAATTTCAAAGTTCAGTTAAAGTATTCATAGCTGGCTACAATATTTAGATTACACAAGCACGAATTAAGAGTGCAAGTTTTGTTACCGTATTTTAGCTTACCTGTGACTGCAGCTCAGCTTGGTACGTACTAAATTTTACTATTGTTAATTGTTCAGAATCATTTAATTCAAGTTCAAAGTTAAATCTCTTATTTCTAAATTGCGTAGATTCAAGTAGCTTTTGAAATGATTGTTGAGGTAGTCCAAGACTAACCGTATTTTACTGAATTTCGATGTGCTTCAGAAAGAAAGCTCACTATTAACTTCAGTCACTAAATTAACTTTCGATTTTCCGGTTTTATTAATTCTTTTGCTAAATTAAGTCAGAGTGTAGCGAAATTTATTACTTCTGACAAGCTTTCAGTTTTCACACTACACGTGTCAACCTTCAGTTGCCACGCTTCTAGTGCTAATTTTATGTGTAATAACCTTTCTTTTTCAGTGACTATAGTAATTGTCCTTAGGACTGGCGACCGTAATTTCCCCCAAATCTCAAATATCTAATTACCGCTAGTTGATTGTTAACGTAACGGCCGCACATTTACTTTCTTTATTAACTTTACCCCTATTTCAAAATTATTTTCCACCTGTTTCATTAGCATTTTTCCTTTCATTTAGATGTAATCCTTTCCTCCCTCTTTACCGACAGATTAACTTCGGTGACGATTGCTTTTCCCGAATTTCCATTAGGTACACGCGGTTTAATTTTTCACTGTCATTAAGGTCGATAAGTGAGGGGGAGGTTACACGTGGACCAGTTAACCTTCAGATCTTTGAGTGTAGCACACTCACATGGACCTTAGCACGTTATTGTGGCACTGTACTGCTCCTGTACGTGCGTCTTTTTTCAGGGATGCGTTCGGCCCTGCCTACGCTCTTATGGACGACTATGCGCGACCGCAACAAACAGCGCATGTGGAGTAGTTCTTCGAACGTGAGGATATTGGGCAACTGGACTGACCTGCACATTCCCCCGACTTAAATCCCATCGAGACGCGTTGGGAAGACGGGTTGAAGCATGTACACATGCACCAGCGACCTTTACCAGCTTTGAGACGGGCGTAACAGCACGTTGTGGAGCATGCTTTGCCTGGTCACACACTCTATTAAGAACAATGTCCTGCCTTGAGTAATGTCCAGATGAGCATCATAAATTGCAGTGACCTCAGTATAATTATTGTCTTGGAATAAAAGTGTCGTTTCTGTTCGTCTCATTGCGTCCCTTTCTTGGTTATCTTCCGCACTATACAGTGGCAGTTCTTTCTGTGTGTGTTCCCCAAGTTTCATCGAGCGGTGTAATTGGGCAGCGACAAATCATGCGTAAGTTACTACTTTCGTCCTTCCGTTTTGCACATCAGAGTAGCTGAAAGCGTCGAGGAAATGACTGGCGCACTGCCGGACACAGTCAAAGACGTTCGCCTACCGGACACTACTGTGCATCTGCAGCCTGGAAAGTTTTGCCCCTGTTCCACGTTCCCTTATCTACTCTGACGTTACAATCAGATTTTTTTTTCCATTTAGTAAATGTGAAGAATGCTCCATTGCACACAACAAACAGAGCTGCCAAACCGTCCAACACTCACCTCACGTGAAGACCACGACACTACAATTAGAGACATTACCGTTCGTACAGAAATGGCTACCGACAGCCTTCCCGCAGACATTCCGTGAGAGGAAAACTAAGTGGGGGGGGGGGGGGGGGCGAGCGATTTTGGTACACTATGCAACATGCCCTCCGCCACACACCATGTACCGCCCTTCGATGAAATAGGGGCCTACAATTCTGTCCTCCAGAATGCCACACCATTCATTCACCGACCACGGTTTTTGGTATGCAACTTGCGCAGCCAACATAGATTTTCAGTTGCCCAGTAATGCTTGTTATGCAAATTAACATTTCCATGGTTTGTGAATGTAGCCTCGTCAGTAAATAAAATCAAATTAGTAGATGTGTCATACCTCTGAATCTGAAGTTGACCCCGTCGGCAGAATTCAATGCGACACATACAATCCCTACCAGTTAATTCTTGCTGGAGACTGATACGGTAAGGATGATATTTATGGCGATGCGGAACACGAACAACACTACTCTGGCTCATGCCAGATTCCATTGCGATTTGACGCGATCTAACACAAGGACATAGGACCACAGTGGCAAGAGTAGCAGTTTCCGTTTCGTCAGCAGTAACTTTTCTTTAACGGATGTGTTTCCGATGCGTTAAAAATGCAGTTCTTAGTTTATAATCATCATCATCCAATTCAATCATTAAATGATGTGGCCTCTTCGAGTCGTGGATTCAGGTAGGCTTTCAGCAGTCTTCTCCAAGAGGGACGGTCTTGGGCAGTTCTCTGCCAGGTGTTACCAGCGATCTTCTCGATGTCTTTGTCCCGCCTGTCTGGTGGTCTTCCTCTAGGCCTCCGCTGCTCTCTCGGACTCCACTCCAGTACTAGCTTCGTCCATCTGTTGTCTTTTCTTCTTCGACGTGGCCAGCCCACTGCCATTTCAAGGAACCTACTCTCTCTAAGATGTCATTAACCTTCGTCACAGACCGGACAGTTTATGATACACATATTTAAATGTACGACGTGTAGGGTGAGTACGTTGCGGATATCTTTCAGCGTGTAAGTCTCTAGTTCTCATTCAAATTCGTTTGCATTCTCCGTAAATGAAACACATATCGACATGTTCTTCGAAGGAATAAATCGTTCACATTCGCTTGATTCGACGATACTAGTCTTACCGTTCCTATTAGTGTTGTATTGCGAAACCGTCCAATGGTGTTTACATGTCAATGCCACGTTAGACGGATACGCCGTATTCGGCGTATATTTACGATTTGCACGATGTACGAGAGAGAATTGTCAGACCATGTGCTTCGAAAAGTACCGAAGTGATAAGGAATACCAGTCAGTCCATGATGATAAGATTGCAGCACTGCAGTGACACCAGTGGTCATCACTTCGAACACCTCCTGTAAACGGACGTTCATGCCACCTTTATGACCTTCGTTGACCTTCAAAGACCTTACTGTTACACATCACTGGATTCGTCTGTCGGAAAATAAGTACCAAACTATAGTATCCCATTTAAAAAAACCAAGTTGACCTTCATATCTCTGACGCGACCCCCTAGCAACAAAAAAACCAACGTCATATTATGGCCCCGTTGTCCCATGCAACATTTTTCCCACAAATTTTTCAGCTACCATCATACTTTCGGAGTTATTCTAGGTGGCAATAGCTAGTGACTGACCCTGTATCTACAGGGTGTTTCAAAAATGACCGGTATATTTGAAACGGCAATAAAAACTAAACGAGCAGCGATAGAAATACACCGTTTGTTGCAATATGCTTGGGACAACAGTACATTTTCAGGCGGACAAACTTTCGAAATTACAGTAGTTACAATTTTCAACAACAGATGGCGCTGCAAGTGATGTGAAAGATATAGAAGACAACGCAGTCTGTGGGTGCGCCATTCTCTACGTCGTCTTTCTGCTGTAAGCGTGTGCTGTTCACAACGTGCAAGTGTGCTGTAGACAACATGGTTTATTCCTTAGAACAGAGGATTTTTCTGGTGTTGGAATTCCACCGCCTAGAACACAGTGTTGCTGCAACAAGGCGAAGTTTTCGACGGAGGTTTAATGTAACCAAAGGACCGAAAAGCGATACAATAAAGGATCTGTTTGAAAAATTTCAACGGACTGGGAACGTGACGGATGAACGTGCCGGAAAGGTAGGGCGACCACGTAGGGCAACCACAGAGGGCAACGCGCAGGTAGTGCAGCAGGTGATCCGACAGCGGCCTGGGGTTTCCGTTCGCCGTGTTGCAGCTGCGGTCCAAATGACGCCAACGTCCACGTATCGTCTCGTGCGCCAGAGTTTACACCTCTATCCGTACAAAATTCAAACGCGGCAACCCCTCAGCGCCGCTACCATTGCTGCACGAGAGACATTCGCTAACGATATAGTGCACAGGATTGATGACGGCGATATGCATGTGGGCAGCATTTGGTTTACTGACGAAGCTTATTTTTACCTGGACGGCTTCGTCAATAAACAGAACTGGCGCATATGGGGAACCGAAAAGCCCCATGTTGCAGTCCCATCGTCCCTGCATCCTCAAAAAGTACTGGTCTGGGCCGCCATTTCTTCCAAAGGAATCATTGGCCCATTTTTCAGATCCGAAACGATTACTGCATCACGCTATCTGGACATTCTTCGTGAATTTGGGGCGGTACAAACTGCCTTAGACGACACTGCGAACACCTCGTGGTTTATGCAAGATGGTGCCCGGCCACATCGCACGGCCGACGTCTTTAATGTCCTGAATGAATATTTCGATGATCGTGTGATTGCTTTGGGCTATCCGAAACATACAGGAGGCGGCGTGGATTGGCCTCCCTATTTGCCAGACATGAACCCCTGTGACTTCTTTCTGTGGGGACACTTGAAAGACCAGATGTACCGCCAGAATCCACAAACAATTGAACAGCTGAAGCAGTACATCTCATCTGCATGTGAAGCCATTCCGCCAGACACGTTGTCAAAGGTTTCGGGTAATTTCATTCAGAGACTACGCCATATTATTGCTACGCATGGTGGATATGTGGAAAATATCGTACTATAGAGTTTCCCAGACCGCAGCGCCATCTGTTGTTGAAAATTGTAACTACTGTAATTTCGAAAGTTTGTCTGCCTGAAAATGTACTGTTGTCCCAAGCATATTGCAACAAACGGTGTATTTCTATCGCTGCTCGTTTAGTTTTTATTGCCGTTTCAAATATACCGGTCATTTTTGAAACACCCTGTATCTACCATCATTGATTGGAAATGGTTATGTTCGGCTACTTGGGGACCATTTGTAGCGATTCATGGGCTTCATGTTGCCAAACAACTATGAAATTTGTATGGATAATAGTGAGCCATGTTACCGGGCCACGGTTGTTGGCGATTGAGTTGAAAAACACTCTGGACAATTCGAGCGAATGATTCGGCGACCCAGATGGCCCGACATGAATCCTTTCGAACACATACGGGGCATAATGGAGAGATCAGTTGATGCAGAGCATAAAATCCTGCGCCGGCAACACTTTTCGCAATTGCGGGCGGCTACATTGGCAGCGCGGCTCAGTATTCCTGCAGCGAACTTGGAAACAGCTTGTTGAGCCCATGACGTGTCGAGTTGCGAAAGGTGGTCCAACACCGTATTAGGAGGCATCCCGGCATCCCGTGACTTGGGCCACCTCAGTGGCTCTGAGCACTATGGGACTTAACATCTATGGTCATCAGTCCGTCACCTCAGTGTGTAAGCTCTCGGACTGTGTGTGTGGTTTTGCATTTTCTCCCCTCCCCTTCCCTCCCCACCACTTTGTTTCATTATGCAGTGGACAAGCATCACACAATGCGTCACTGTGAGGGCCGGCTTCCTCGTGCGACCTTTGGCCTTCGCAGTCGGCTGTGTCCCCTTATCACTGACGCATCGCTTCGTAGCGGAGTTTTCGCAACTCGAATTCGCCGTTCGTCACCACTTCCTGTAGCGAGCGTTCCGGAGGAGGGCTGAAATTCTGGCAAACACATGTGCAATACGGAAGCACGCGCAGGAAGGAAATCTTAATGCAAGAAACATTACGTCTGTTGTTGGAAGAAATATCATTGGGAACAAGAAACACAATGTGGTATCAACACGATGGGTCTCCGTCACATTTTTCGCTGATGGCTAGAAATGAGTTGCAGACACAATTCACAAATCGTTGGGTTGGACGCGGAGGAGCTGTGTCGTGGCTGGCTCGTTCGCCAGACTTGACTCCTCTGGATTTATTTCTTGGGAGGATTGGTAAAAGACATTGTTTATAAAGACGTTCCAACTACACCTGAAGATACGCGAGACAGAATTGTCAGAACATGACTTCGACAAGTACCACTCAGTCCATGATAAGAAGATTCCAGCACTGCATTGATACCAATGGTCATCATTTCGAACACCTTCTGTAAATGGACGTTCATGCCACCTTTGTAACCTTCGTTGACCTTCAAACACCTTACTGTTACACATCATTGGATTCGTCTCGATAGCCGCTGTCAGAACATATGTACCAAACTATAGCATTAAAGAAAAAAAAAGTTGATCTCGATATATCTGAAGCGTCCCCACCTAGCAACAAAAAACAAATGTCATGTTATGGCCCTTGTTGTCCCACGCAACGTTTGTCCCACAAACTTTTCAGCTCCTGTCATACTTTCGGAGCTATTCTTGGTGGCAATAGCTAGTGATTCACCCTGTATATATACGGAAACAAATGGCGTAATACACCTCGGATATTATGCGCTATCTCGTAGCTTTCATAAACGTAATATAGACACCTAGAATTACCAGCATTATACGACGCAAAAATAGGTACCAGTGACACTATTTGCGTCTAGTTGAAAGTCCGATTGTCCTAGTTGTACTTCCGAAAATAATGGAGTACGGAAAATCTACGCTGCTCAAGATGCGGAGTTGAAGGTCAGGATTAAAGTTAATTCAACGGCTAGCTGCTAGGTTTGCAATTGGCCAGATGAGACGGAAACTGTGCTCCGCAGACGTTAAGGTTTGCACTTTCGAATGATTCCAGGAAAATAGCGACACCATTTCCGAAAAATGGCCCGCATTTTTACCGAACAAGTATTCCGGACGATACATGACCTTTTGTTCAGACGTGTCTTCGACTGTCAGCTCCATAGAAACAGTGAGGTACAGAAGGTAATCCGAAACGTAACCACGCCGAAAATCAGTAGTGCAACTCTAAATATAGGACGTGTCAGTTCTGGTGTGAATTCAGCATGGTGGCCTACTTACAGTAAATGAAATTTGATGCCTGTGAAAACGTTCGTTGGACAGGCATCATACTTGGTTTGTGTAGGTAGAACATGTGCTGGAATTTATTCCTGAAGATGGTGTCCGCAGGTATGCAGAGAGAAACGTATGGAAAAATATAAACAAATGCAAACATATAAGGACTGGATGATTAAAATTCTGTAAAATTATATGAAAGTGTGTTTTTCTTGACAAATTGTTGGAGTGTTAATTTAATCGCAGTTATACACCAACTGTAAATACCGTCGACTATTTACGCAAAACAAAGTGAAATTTACTGATTTTGAGCTGAGGTAATACTTAGAGCAGGTTGGATGAGTTCAGTTGTAAGAACCGCGGCGGCGGAGGTATGATATCACAATTACCTTCATTCTATTAAAAATGCAGCATATGTAGTAGTAGTAGTAGTAGTAGTAGTAGTTGTTGTTGTTGTTGTTGTCTTCAGTCCAGAGACTGGTCTGATGCAGCTCTCCATTCTACTGTGTCCTGTGCAAGCCTCTTCATCTCCGAATAACTACTACACACTACGTCCTTCTGAATCTGCTTACTGTATTCATCTCTTGGTTAAATTTAGAACAGTGTGCTCTTTTGGGAGATGTAAATGGGCAGAATGTAGCTATCCTCTGAAACGAATCATGGATACATATCCGCTAAACTGACTTATCCCACACTACTTCGCCAAAAAAAAAAAAAAAAATAAAAAATAATCGTCCAAATCATCTGCGGAACGTCTAACCCGCACCATGGTGCACAATGGTTGCAGGTTGCCTGCCTCACTGTTTCCAGGGGCATCAAAATTTTGATTTTCAGTATTTTAGACACTTATTAACCGAATTTATAACGCTGTCAAAATTTACTCATTAAGAATGAAGTGTTCAAGTCTGAACATAGTAGGACAACTATGTTACAGTTAGAAATTGCGTACATGTGTTGAGGCAGTAGAACTCCTGGCGCGCAAATTATGCAGATTATTTTCATCCAATATTTGAGAATAAGAGCACTTTATGACTTCCAACAAACTTTGCACGCAGGTTCATCTCTCTTATAAACTTTTTCTCGGCCAACATCAAAAATTTAAAACAAACTCATTTGTAAAGTAGTAAGACGTTTGAAACTGTTTCTGTGTACAGTCGGAGTTCACTAGCGTAACTGACGAAAACTATTTTCTTCCTTGTAAATAATAGATTTCAGCTATCAGTCGTCCATTTTAAATTTTATTGGCAGATCTAGATTTCAGCTAGAAACTAGCCATTCTCAATGCACTGTCATTTTTGATCAATGGGTATTGAATGAACTGTGGACGAAGCCCCACCAACAGGCATTACATGCATCGATCAAAAACGATAGTGCATTGAGAATGGCTAGTTTCTAGCTAAAATCTAGATCTGCTAATAAAATTTAAAATGGACGACTGATAGCTGAAATCTATTATTTACAAGTCAATATAACAGTCGCTGCGTGCAACACCCTTCTGAATGGAAGGTAACCTGGTATTTTCTTCCTGTTGCCGCATGTATTCCATATCCCATCTACTTTAGTTATTTTGATGTCCACATAGCAAAACTGACATACTACATTTACTTTACGAGATTTAACGATAAATAGAGAAACGTAAAAAGTTGATATCTCTTGACACAACCTTCGGAGTACTCGTCTGACCGCAAATTAATTTAAAGTAACGAAAGTGATATATTTTCGACTATTAAGGGTAAACAATACGCAATTAACGAAATCCTACCACAAGAGTAACTCTAAATGATTGGACCATTTTAAACACCGTAGGCTGTTAAGATTTATTCCCTTGAGGCACAGTGCATGTAAATTACATTACCCGCCACTTCCAAATGTATGTTGTTGGTGATGAATGTGTCACATTAAATGAAATAAAAAGCTTGTTTTATGTTATGTGGGGACAGACACTTGTTCCCACACATACTCACTGCCTAACGTTACGAGTGTGGTCTCTCATAAAGCAGTCAGCTTACAAACACGTCATGCACCCAAGAAAACATAGTGACAGCTGGCTCACGATGCCTTGCTTATTCGTTTAATAGCGGGCCGTGTTGACTTGTGTGTGAGTTATGTTTATGTAGGAGTGCATAAAAGCATACGACGTGCTTTAAACGAAAAAACAGGGACTGGTAAGCTAGTTGTAAGTTTTCTTGCCTCCATGACGTGTTGTGCTTTTGAGCCGACTGAAATGTGCGATACCATATTTGTAAACGTTCGACATATTTATCTATGGGAATAAGTACCTGTCGCCACATTACACGAAACGATGTTTAAATATGACACATAGATCACCACTATCACACATTTGGAATCTGCCTATGGCCGAAACTGGACAGTAACGTAATTTGTGCGCCTAGGGTGGTTAAAGTGGCGCCGTAATTCATACTGTGGTCCCATACACGAATAAATTCAGAGTAACTCTGTTCATGTGAAAAGAGCGAGGCGGCGACAGTATGACGTCAGGACTGCCCCCACCCACCACGGCCAGTGAGTCGATTGGCCCACTCAGATACAGCGAGCCGCTTCTCGCAGCATCTCGGCCGATCGATCAGCGACTGGAGACGAACACACCCAGCGTTATTATCGTGTATCTGGACTAAAGGTGTGGGGGAGAGGGGGGGGGGGGGCAACATCACCTGACTCCTTCCTGTGTGACACACACACACACACACACACACACACACACTGAGCGCTGCAACTCTAGACACCCACCGCACACAGCCACATACATATTCATCAGCAGCTACGAACCGGTCTGCCGGAAGAAGACAGAGGGAGGGTCTCGGCGTGTCCTCTCGCCTCCCGCCGGCCACTGTGTCGGCAGCCACTAAGACACAGCGGTACGTCGACTCGGCTCCACACGGACTGCCCCAGTAGAGGCGGCGTGTAAACACGGGCTGTTCGCGACAGCGCGGAAGCTCACGGCAGACTGCCGGCGCACCCCTGCACGCAGCTGCCGCGAGGGGCGGTGGTGGGGGGCGGGAAGGGTGTGGGAGGGGAGGGGAGGGGCCGCAGATGCGTCTCGCAGCCGCCACTGCGCGTGCGCGCTCCACACTCCGCGCAGCCTCCTACGCTCCGGGCGCGGCGCGGCGCGATCGACCACGACGTCGACTGCAATTACGCACCGGGGCTGGGATTTTCTAACCGCTTTCCAAACTCTGCACGGATCATTAACATATACACTACTGACCATTGAAATTACTACACCAAGAAGAAATGCAGATGATAAACGGGTATTCATTGGACAAATATATTATACTAGAACTGACATGTGATTACATTTGCACACAATTTGGGTGCACAGATCCTGAGAAATCAGTACCCAGAACAACCACCTCTGGCCGTAAAACGGAGCTTGGATGGCGTGTACAGGTACAGCTGCCCATGCAGCTCCAACACGATACCACAGTTTATCAAGAGTAGTGACTGGCGTATTACGACGAGCCAGTTGCTCGGCCACCATTGACCAGACGTTTTCAATTGGTGAGACGTCTGGAGAATGTGCTGGCCAGGGCAGCAGTCGAACATTTTCTGTATCCAGAAAGGCCCGTACAGGACCTGCAACATGCGGTCGTGTATTATCCTGCTGAAATGTAGGGTTCCGCAGGGAACGAATGAAGGATAGAGCCACGGGTCGTAACACATCTGAAATGTAACGTCCACTGTTCAAAGTGCCGCCAATGCGAACAGGAGGTGACCGAGACGTGTAACCAATGGCACCCCATACCATCACGCCGGGTGATACGCCAGTATGGCTATGACGAATACAGGCTTCCAATGTGCGTTCACCGCGATGTCGCCAAACATGCTGTAAACAGAACCTGGATTCATCCGAAACAATGACGTTTTGCCATTCGTGCACCCAGATTCGTCGTCGAGTACATCATCGCAGGCGCTCCTGTCTGATGCAGCGTCAACGGTAACCGCAGCCACTATCTCCGAGCTGATAGTCGAACTGTTCGTGCACATGGTTGTCGTCTTGCAAACGTCCCCATCTGTTGACTCGAGGATCGAGACGTGGCTGCACGATCCGTTACAGCCGTGCGAATAAGATGCCTGTCATTTCGACTGCTAGTGATACGAGGCCATTGGGATCCAGCACGGCGTTCCGTATAACCCTCCTGAACCAACCGATTCCATATTCTGCTAACAGTCATTGGATCTCGACCAACGCGAGCAGCAACGTCGCGATACGATAAACCGCAATCGCGATAGGCTACAATCCGACCTTTATCAAAGTCGGAAACGTGATGGTACGCATTTATGCTCCTTACATGAGGCATCACAACAACGTTTCAACAGGCAACGCCGGTCAACTGCTGTTTGTGTATGAGAAATCGGTTGGAAACTTTTCTCATGTCAGCACGTTGTAGTTGTCGCCACCGGTGCCGACCTTGTGTGAATGCTCTGAAACGCTAATCATTTGCGTATCACAGCATCTTCTTCCTGTCGGTCAAATTTCGCGTCTGTAGCAAGTCATCTTCGTGGTGTAGCAAATTTTAATGGCCAGCAGTGTACCATCGAGTGTATCTGGGAAATTGTAGATGCCTGACAGTCGATGTTGTCGGAGGCTATCTTTAAGTACGCGAGGGGCGTTAAATAAGTAATGCAACACTTTTTTTTTTTTTGCAGAAAGCAGGTTGGTTTTATTCAGCATTCCAATACACCATATTATTCCCCACTCTTTCGGCTAGAAAACCTTAATTTCCAAGATATTCTCCGTTCAATGCGACGGCCTTACGCCACCTTAGTGGCAGGGCCTGCATGCCCGCGTGGTACCACACCACTGTTCGACGTAGGAGGCAACGTCTTGCTGCATCAGAAACCTCTCCACCATCCACTTACTGCTACCTGCATGGCGCATCCTTCAATCCTTCATTGGGACGAACAGGCGGAAGAACGGTGAGAGGTCCGGGATACAGGGTGTGAAGCGGATCCGCGCTCCCACACCCCACAATCAACACGTTTTTACCTCGAACCAGGTTGATGGTACGCGAAATCGACTGTGAAGTGCCACTAGCGCTAAGTGAATGAAGTGTTCGAGTTTGGTCCGTCGAGGCCGGACGGAGCCGTGGGATACGGCTCGCGATTGGTTGGTTGGTTTGGACAGTAAAGGCACCAAACTACAAGAGCATCAGTCCCTTTTTCCTTATGCAAACAGGTACCGGGTTAAAACCCAAACAGGTACCGGGTTAAAACCATTCCCAAAATACGGGTCGAGTCATAAGGCTGAGACCCCACTGTCGTGGGTTAACTCTCAGCAAAACATCAGAACCGATTTGTGACATTTTCGACAAGTGTTTTATAACGGTTTACAGTGTTCCGTACGCTTCTGGCGTTCGTGTAGACTGCGCAGATCATATATTGGATGGCAGTGAAGATCGTGTATTTACCACTGTTGTAGCGTGTGACGTATTATCATTAATTATGACGTGTGATGGGGTCAACCGTAAATAGAAGTGTGAGACGAAAGTAGTGTCTGTCTCATATTGTGTCTGAACAGACTATACATCAGTAAAACTGTGGAAAACAGCTTGGTATTGGTTACTACACAACCCTTTATCATCGTATAAACACTGTTCAGCGGCCGCACCCTGATAAAAGACTCGCGAAGCAGCTAAATCAGATTAGCACTTAACATTTGTTATTTACCAAGATCGCAAAGATGGCTACGTCGATTACTAGTTTCGACCAGTTAAACGGCTGTAAGAATGCCAACCAAAAGCAAGGAGGGTCTACGTCGACTACTGAAACAACACGCTTTGCCGCAGTTGTGTTTACAGTTACACATTGTAGGGTAACATTGAATAAAATTTATAGAAATAATCGACAGACATCGGTAAAAGAATCGTGTACAAATAGATTTTTTGAATGACACGTACCTCAAAAATTTTACTTACAGTATATACGTATTATATACGCTGTGCATCATTTAATTTGCAGTATAACAGATACATCATGGTGGTATGAGGCGAAATAAGGAACCATATTGTCTGTTGACACTATGGATGGGAGAAAGAACTGCACTGCTTTCTATTTTATATTGTTCTGTAAAAATTGTCCTACGTTAACTGAACTGTCACCTGGTGGCAGCTTCAACGACTCAAAAGTCGGTTTACTCGACAACGTATGTATGCGATGGGACGAACACCACTCAAAATACACATTTCTCTATGAGCGCGGCGTTTGCTTCGATACGGATGCACTAGGTCTGACTTATATCAACAACATACTTTTTAAAGATATACATATATCTTAATAGGGTCCTGAACATGAAAACGTTCAGAATACTGTTAACATATTGTCTTTTATTACACTCTAAGCACTTTCAATAGCGTGTGCAACGAAGGGGTTGGGGCGAATTTATGGATACTCAAAAAAATTTTTAAAAATTCAAATATCGTTAATTGTTGGTGACTTTTACTCACAAAACATCTTTTAAAGAGATCCACATGTGTAATTAAGATCCTGAACCCGAAAATACTAAACTCAACATTCACAGGGGAAGTGACATATACGACTAGGACTTAACTACTTGGACTACGTTTGAGTGAAAAATTTAAAATATTTATGAAATCTAATAGAAGAATTCATTAAAGACAATAAATGTTTTTCAAAATTTTAAAATATAAATTAACTGACCAGATTGCCATATTTTCAAAGATGGGCATAAAGTACCCCCTTCCCCCTTCCCTTGGTATTTCGAGGTCCGTCACAAATTTTCAACTGTCGCCATTGCACAACATGTGCAGCTTGATGTCAGGAGTGTCTCACCCATCCTCTCCCTATATTTGCTCATCCTGTATTTCACAGAAATACACACAATGTCTGTCACTCTGCCTACTGCTGTCAGCTGCTTCGTTTTATCCGATGGCTTCTTCTGCTCTCTCATTATTCAGTATTGTGTATTTGTTATACAATAAAATGGTGCACAACATATCTAATACGTATTTATCGTGACAAAACGTCCGAGGTGCATGTTATTACAAAAATCGTATTCTCCATTTTTTTTACCGATGATTGTGGATTAAAAAAAAAAAAAAAAGGTTCAAATGGCTCTGAGCGCTATGCGACTTAACTTCTGAGGTCATCAGTCGCCTAGAACTTAGAACTAATTAAACCTAACCAACCTAAGGACATCACACAAATCCATGCCCGAGGCAGGATTCGAACCTGCGACCGTAGCGGTCGCTCGGCTCCAGACTGTAGCGCCTAGAACCGCACGGCCACTCCGGCCGGCGATTGTGGATTATTTCCGTATACCTTACAATCTGGAATTGTGAACACGATTGCGACAAATCGTCTTGATTCAGCGGTCGATGTATTCAGCAGTAGATGTAGACATTGCTTATGTGGTACTATGTTAATCGTTTTATGAATATCGGCCTGTAGCCGTCTGTTCACTTTCAAATCTGAAGATGGCCATTTAACTGGTCGAAACTAGTAATCGATATTTCCATCCTTGCGATTCTGTCAAAAAGTTTTCCTAAAGAGGACAATACCATGCAAAATTATAACATTGCAAGGATGGACGTAATAAATAACGAGATGCGCGAAAAACTAGCTTTCGCCTGAAATGGGGAGGAAATTACCCGACCTGTATTCTTCCAGTCTTTCATAATGAGTGCATTTCGCTATTTCCAGCGAACTTTAATCATAATCTCATTCAAACCTTCTCTAAACTTTTTCCCGCTTACATGCTTAACGTCACATATTAAACACATGAAATCACCTATACAGTAATCAGACGTTTGAAGCTGTTCTACCCATGAGAGTTAGAATCTTTAAAGAATCGAGGATTTGCTGGCTGGTAATACACTAAGGGATGTCTCGTTCTACACCACTAGCTGCACTTCAAAAGTATTTATTCGTCAGATCGATATTCGAGCATATCAGTGAGTGGCGCATGGTGTATAGCAAGATATTCTCAACCAAACGCATACAAGTTGCGGGACACACAATATACAGGACGTAGTATAATGGGATAACAATTTATTCCAGACATTTTAGGGTTTCATATTTTAGTATCACAAAAACGGTTCACTTTGGAAATTCTGGCGGCATAAATAACGAAGCCAACGCAATTGCCAATACTTGCAATGCCGTACTTAACGTAAGATTTTTTTACTCTGAAACGATTTGCGACTCTCAAGCATGTGTTTACAGCTTGTATAGTACTAATGAGTAATTAAAGTATGTATTTGCATTACTAACTTTTTGCTTTCGAGGGCTAACACGCCCATATTCGGTAAAAACAATAGTTTAAATAGTTATTTCTCCCCTGGATGTTTACGTGAGTAATACACTGTGATACGACGTTAAGAACAGGTTTCGAGGAGAGGAAGTGTATTATCGAATTTAAAATAAATATGGATTTAAAAAAAAAAATCTATTGCTGTTCATATCTGCGTAACGAGTAGGGCAATCTTACTGGTTAATGTTCCCCAGGTAGCTAACTCACCTTTGCTACATACATTTTTTTATTCCGCTTTTGGACAAAAAGTTATTTGGGATGTAAATGGGACATCCTGTACAACAGGTAATGCCGAACGTTTAGAAGAAATGGCAGACGTTCGGATAGCCAAAATCGAACTATCAGATATTTAAAATGAACGCAGGCGCCAAATGTAACTGTGTAAAAATATAGCACTAAAAATTACAATCGGAATTCGTGAGCACGTGCTCCTTTTTCATAAATTTCTCTATTAGCCGTAGAAAGAACTGTGATAGCAGTCAAACTGCCTAACTGCCTATTCAGTACATGAATAAGCATCGTAAGTAGACGCACTAATCTGGAGGGTGCGGTGTGACTTACCCTTGAAATCTTGACGTGAGTCCATCGCTAACGATTCCTTTATCCGCAGAAAAACTAGTGGGCACAATATATTTAGCATTGTTGTTGATCTCTTTGAAGTTTAAAATGCGTATTTGTGTTTGCAGGATCGCTGTCGCAGCTCCGCGGAAATTTTACGGAATGGATTTTGTGAAATCAGTTTGAATAAATCTTTGGAGTGCAGCCAGTTTCAGTAAAGCATATCGTCATTGTTTATTGTTACTTGTGTTTCATTCAGATTATAGTTTAATCATGGACGGTAATGTTGCGCAATACTTTGATACACACCAGAATGAACAATTACGTCTTTCTCATAACGCACATGACAAGCTATTACCCTACCAGATTTTGAGTGCCAAAACTAGTGCACCTTTGTAAAGTCAATACAGTTTTTATGTACGAAGTTCAGTCATAATTACTCAAATGTAAACTAAATATGAAACGTAACTAACGCCACTATTGCGCAATGATTACATTCCTTATAAATACAGTTTATCATTCCTATTTCCAGTAGCACAAGGTCAGGGTAATAGTTGTTAGTACTGTTAAGGACAACATTACAATAGGATGCTGTTTTTCTTATCGACATTAAGATTTCAATATTTTTTCAATGGTACAAAATTTCCGAAGTTAGTACCAATATTCGTGTGAATTAAGGGTGTTCCTAAGATTCGATTTGAGACGGAATTTGCGTATTTAATACTTGAATTTTACCCAAGCTTGATAGTTTTGATAAAATCTAAAACGCATTGTGTTTATTCTTTCCACTGAGAGGCTAATTATCGAAAGGTTACAGCTTTACATTGCTGTTGTGGTCTTCAGTCCAGAGACTGGTTTTTGCAGTTCTCCACGATATTATATCCTCTGCAGGCCTCTCTATCTCCGAGTAACTAATGGAAGCTACATTCTTATGAATCTGCTTACTCTATTCATCTCTTTGATTCTCTTTATGATTTTTACCCCACCCTTCCCTCCAGTACTAAATTGGTGGTCCCTTGATAACTCAGAATGTGTCCTACCGAACGATCCCTTCTTTTAGTCAGATTATACCACAAATTTCTCTTCTCTCCAATTCTATTCAGTACCACCCCATTAGTTACGTGACCTACTCATCTAATCTCTTCTATAGCACCACATTTCAAAACTTTTGTCTGAACTATTTAATCGTACATGTTGCTACAGTCCACACAAATACTTTCAGAAAAGACTTCGCAACACTTAACTCTATATTAGATGTTAACGAATCCCTCTTCTTCAGAAATGCTTTTCTTGCCATTGCCAGTCTACATTTTATATCCTCTCTACTCTGAACATAAATCATTTTACTGCCCAAATGGCAAAATGCATCTACTATTTCTACTGTATCGTTTCATAATCTGATTCCTTAGCATCGTCTGATTTAAATCGGCTACATTCCGTTGCCCTTGTTTTGCTTTTGTTGATGGTAATGTAATATCTTCCTTTCAGGACACTGTCCATTCCGTTCAACTGCTCTTCAAAGAACTTTGCTGTCTCTGACAAAACTGCAAAGTCATCGGCAAACCGCAAAGTTATTTCTTCTCTCTCGACTTTATTTCCTACTCGAAATTTTTCTTTTGGTTTCCTTTACCGCTTCCTCAATATACAGATTGAATAACATCGGTGACACCACAACCATGTCTCGCTCCTTTCTCAACTACTGCTTCCCTTTCATGCTCCTCGACTCATAACTGCCGCTTGTTTTCAGTCCAAACAATGTTCCGCTCCCTGTATTTTACCCTTGCTACCTTCAGAATTTCAAAGAGTGTATTCCTGCGAACATTACAAAAAGCCTTTTTCAGATCAACAAAAACTGTGGACGTAGGTTTGCCTTTTCTTAACGTATCTTCTAAGGTAAGTCGCAAGGTCAGTATCGCCACGCGTATTCCTGCATTTCTCCGGAATCCAAACTGATCTTCCTTTCCCAGTTTTTCTATACTTCTGTAAATAATTCGTGTCAGTATTTCGCAACTATGTTTCACTAAACTGATAGTTCGGTTATATTGACACCTGTGAACACTTACTTTCTTTGGAATTGGAATAATTATATTCCGCTTTAAGTCTGCGGGCATGTCGCTGGTCTCTTACATCTTGCTAAACAGGTGGAATAATTTGTTTATGGCTGAATCTCCCAAGTTTATCAGTAGTTCTCAAGGAATATTGTCTAGCTGTGGGGCGTTGTTTCGTCTTAGGTCTTTCAGTGCTCTGTCAAATTCTTTTCGCAGTATCTCCCATCTCACCATCTCATCTTCATCTACGTCCTCTTCCATTTCTATATTGTTCCCTTCAACTCCCTTGCATACATCCTCTATATACTCTTTGTGCCCTTCAGCTTTGTTCTTTTTGCCTAGTACTGGTTTTATATCTGAGATCTTCACATTCCAACAGCTGTTTCTATTTGCTCGAAAGGCCTCTTTAATTTTCCTATAGGCGGTAACTACCTTCCCTCTAGTTATATATGCTTCTATATCCTTGTATTTGTGCTCCAGCCATTCCTGCTTAGCCATTTTGCACTTCCTGTCAATCTCAGTTTTTAGATGGCTACAAAGTTTTTTTAAAACTTTGTATTCCCTTTCGAGTACTTAATTTGCTGCATTTTTATATTTTCTTCTTTCATCAACTGATTTGTGTTTTGTAAACGGTACTTAGCCGTCCTTCAGAGCAGCTAGAGAGCTGTTCCGGGAGACGCTTCTTTCCCTTCCACAAGCGCCACTTGCCCTTCAGTTGCATAGCGCGCACCCCTTCAGCCGCTACTGGAGCGCCAGTAGCGAAATGCCGCCCTATGTAATCTGGAAGCGCGCCCTCTGTTCCGAGCCGCTGGTGTCCACACCTCGTAACATACAGCGTAAGATAGAGCGCTGGTACCTGCCGGACGTACGTATTACCAACGGAAGAATGCTCCTGCCGGAGCACAACAGGGGCGAATATGCTCTGAAAAGTTGGATATTAGCTCCCTCATTCTATCTTCCTCAGCATTTTTAACAATTTTCCCAGTAATTTTGGCATGCAAACATATTTGCGCTCTTTTTAACAATCAACTCGCCTCAAACTCCCACAAGCTCCCCTAAGTGTAATTCACTCAAACCCACTAGTCCACCGCTGTAAGTCGTTCATGCCCATCCACTCCCAGTGGCCCTTTATCTCTCACTCATTCATTCAGCCCAATTCATTGTCATTATCTATTTGTGTCTCTCTGTCACTGTTTCCTGCGTCACAGCCACATTGCCCTTCGTTCTGTCCTGCTACTACTTTCTCTTCTCACCGTCACTCTCTCTCTCTTGCTCTCTCCTGCTGCTAACATCTCATCCCTTTCTCCCTACTGCTGCTCTCTCTCTTCTCACTGCCATTACCCCTCTTCCTCGTTGTCATTGACATAGACTGTGTCTCATTACCAGTGGCTCTTACACACATCCACTTTCACTTTCTATTTATTCTTCCACCTCTGACACTGTCTTCTTCACCCTTTTCATACCACTGTCACCATCAAGTATGTTCCACTGCCGCTTTCTCTAACACTTCCATTGTTTCCTTCGCTCCTTCTATAACACAGTCACTGTCTACAATCTTCAGTACTTACTACTTTTTTTTCTCTTTGACTCTGTCAGTGTGTTATTCCCTCTCAGCATAAAAAAGCACCAATGTGTTCACAAGACAAAGTTTCTGGGAAAATTTTTAAAGCTTCTGAGGAATGTACAATAAGGCAGCTGGTCCTTTAAATGAAGAGGAACCTTTTTCTGCTGGTTCCCTTCTCTTCCATCCTTCAGCAGGACACGTCACTCATATGAAAACAAATGTATTGGACAGTAAAATTTTGATTTACTTATATGAAATTGAAGTAAAACAAAACTGATTTTGCACCTCAGACCGGATTTTTCGTGCACAAAAATTTTGCATGCGCTTCAGCAGACTACAGAATGAGTTTCCTAGAAATGTTCTGATGATAACGGTGACACATATTTCTCCGTGCTATGTCACTCTACAAACCAAGTTTTCTCCTCACACCAGATTTTGCGTGCGTATTTTACGTGCATAAGAATGATAACTTTAAATCTCTTTATCCCAGAAACTGGCAGAATTATCAAGAATATTTTCAAGGTCATTCGAGATCGGGATCTTACGAGTATATCGCAAAAATTTCAGCCATTTTCTGTGTGTAACCGCCTTGATATCCACGGTTCGGTTTCGGTACCCAGAAACCACGTTTTGCGCAATTTTCTGCGGTTTGTTATTTAGATACCCGCTGGTGAAGGCGGAAAAAAAAATGGAGAAAAATTCTTTCTTCGTGTTTTTTCAGGAACCGGTCGTGAACTTAATAGTGCCTCCGTAAGCCCTGAAGGCGCACATCTACTGCAAAAAAGACCAATTGGTTTACTGCATATGGCTAAGCCGGAGAAAGTGCACGCTATTCGAAGTTTGACGTCCTTCATGATGGGTATACCAATGGTCCCTGGGCCAAGGGCTACCCGAACAGGTTGACCCTGTCTTTCCGTCGCCAGCAGAACCCGAGGTATGAGCCCTGGAAAAATTCCGTTTTTAAACACGAATTTATGGAAGATGCTGGTAGCGCATGCTGTCGTATATGTACCAATAGCCGCATCATTCCTGTTCCCTTTTATTAGAAATATCTTGTTCAGTTTCAAATATGTTATTAGTTCCTTAGCGACTTGCGCTCTATAATAAAATACAATAATTAGCTGTTACCACGTTATTGCGGTTTCCAAATTGAAAGATTTGCCGCTTTTGGTGTGTTATAGCTCCATGTTCAGTGAACTAGAGAACTGACGTATGTTAATACAAGTACAGAGGATAATAACAATAAAAAGATAGAACACTGACGGCCGGTACCAAAAACGGAGTACACATG
This sequence comes from Schistocerca cancellata, assembly GCF_023864275.1. Lineage (NCBI taxonomy): Eukaryota > Metazoa > Arthropoda > Insecta > Orthoptera > Acrididae > Schistocerca > Schistocerca cancellata. Next base: position 159,731,471 of record NC_064637.1, read on the forward strand.
TACGACTAATAACGAGAAAGTAATCTGCTGACTGTCATTACAAGGCAAGTGGTTGCGTAGTAACTTAAGTCAGTCGCATCTTTCAGAGGATATAGAAGCGGACTCTCATTGAGGAAAGGTGCTTGCTGTGCATACAAATAAGGACAGCCATGACGCTGGGTCTGTAATGAAACATGACGTGAGCAACATGCTGGCACGAGAGAGCGAGTGGTTTAACTTCGTAACGACTGCTCCGGTTGACAAGCAGTCTATTGGACCGGAAACTATAATTAGTGATTAGCGCCTGCACGGCACGCCACGTAGCGCAACAGGACTGCGTTGCGGGTTTGCCTGCCTGCTCGGGGCCGCTACGAAACCGACGAAACGTTGGCTGTCTTGTAACGTTTTTTTACTAAACTGATTTTATGTCGCGCGTAGTGTACACTGGAGACACAGATAAGACCATTAAAGTATATCCTTAGAATAACAATGAATATTTTTATTTTATGAACAACATAGTCTTAATACGTTTTTATTCAAAGGTTATTACATATCGTTCATATGGGCTACACTGTAATGTATTTAGCCGTATTGTAAATTAATAACAAAAATATTGCAGTTACTGTTACGCTTACCTACATTTTCTATCTCCTTTCCTTTGGTGTGTACTGTACTCACAAAAACTTCAAATGAATGTTGTGTATTTTCCCCGTGTCTCCGTTTGTTTACTGGAGACTCCAGCAAGTGGACAGTTACGTTACCCCACGTGATGGTCCGGGAGATTCGAATTATTGTTTTGTGTTACATTTTTAACAACGTCATGTTTAGGTGAATGATACACTGTTTTTTTTTACACAGGTTTTGAGGAGAGAAAGTGACTTACCGAATAAAAAAAAATTGTGCTATTTAAGAAAGGCGTGCTGCTGTTCATACCTCTGCAACGAACGGAGCTACAAGAATGGAAATCATGGTCGTTTATTTCCCCCTAGTATCTAAACAGCATTTGCTTGATACCTTTTTTATTTTGTTTCTGGGCAAAAAGTTATTTTGGGTGGCAAAAGTAAATGGAACACACTGCATGTTTTACACCTTCCACACGCAAATACGTCCCGGCTTACGGCACTTGGTATTCTAAGTCATTCTATAAAGCTTATGACAAAATTTTAAAGACTACTAAAAATCTGAAATTTAATAACTTTCACATACTTCTCGAAGTAGTAAGCTGAAGTGATATGCACGTATTTGAAAAATACTCTGTGACATATTTGTTACAGTTATAACGCTCCAGTTCATCAAAGATTCCACTAGAAGTCAGTAAATAGCTTATCCTACGTTATTCTGTCTGTTCGCTCAACATATTGCCTCACTGTTACCATGCGTGTATATTTCCATCACTTGGAGTACATCCATAATTCGTTGTTCGTATGTAGTACTGATAGGATTTCGTCCGCCTCTGAAGTAGAGGGGGGGGGGCGGTCTCTTGTAAATGTGTTGCCACTGTGGAGTTATTCGTGTCAGTCAATCCAGCGAGAGCTCTTTGGAATTGAAATTACGTTCCTTCTGTCGTATAACAATGTTAAAATCGCCTACAAAAATGTAGCAATTCGGAACGCACCGATAGATTCGATCTGTTGGGTAGTGGTGGCCGTTGTCGGTAGATTTTTGATCTGCTGAAACTTCCTGGCAGATTAAAACTGTGTGCCGGTCCGAGACTCGAACTCGGGACCTTTGCCTTTCGCGGGCAAGTGCTCTACCAACTGAGCTACCCAAGCACGACTCACGCCCCGTCCTCACAGCTTTACTTCTGCCAGTACCTCGTCTCCTATCTTCCAAACTTAACAGAAGCTCTCCTGCGAACCTTGCAGAACTAGCACTCCTGAAAGAAAGGATATTGCGGAGACATGGCTTAGCCACAGCCTGGGGGATGTTTCCAGAATGAGATTTTCACTCTGAAGCGGTGTGTGCGCTCACATGAAACTTCCTGGCAGATTAAAACTGTGTGCCGGTCCGAGACTCGAACTCGGGACCTTTGCCTTTCATGGGCAAGTGCTCTACCAACTGAGCTACCAAAGCACGACTTACGCCCCGTCCTCACAGCTTTACTTCGGCCAGTACCTCGTCCCCTACCTTCCAAACTTGATCTGCTCTTTATTATAGACTGGACACTGCCAACTCAACCTTGGGGTAGCAGTGTTCCGTTCAATGTTCTACATTTACTTTCGTATCCCATTGGGATAGTAGTGTTATTAAAACGATTGAACACTGCGGAACGTCGTTTTCGTTCGGGTTTACTACGGCAGCGGTTATGTATGAACATGAGAGACGTGCATTTGTAAGCACTTATCCGTCACACTGAACACCTCCGTACAACCTACAGCGTCCAAAAACTCGACACCAATAATTCCGTTTTCTGCCGTCTAATTTCCAGTCTTGGTAGGCTGCCGCGTCTGTAACCGATACATTTCACCATCCTTACACCGGCATCCTACCCACGTCCTCACCAACGAAACTTTAACCGTCTCCCTCTCTCAGAAAATGCCAGTCCGTTCCGACATTTACCCACACTACCGAATGTAATTTGTACAATTTTTTGAGCTAATACTTTGTCCTGTTCTAAGCTTTTTGAACAGTGAACTTTTAAAATATTTTTAAACTTGGTAATTTTTCGTCTTTTTTTGCTTGCTGTTGTACAAAAAACGCCTCTCCCTTTTCATTGTCCTCTGATATTAATTGCAGGTATCTCAAGTTGGCAACAGTCGAAACGGCGTAAGAAGAAGATTAGCAAACGATGCCCGGTCACAGTTGAGGTAGGGTACCTAACGGCTTCCCGAAGCAATAAAAATTTGATGATCAGTGCTGCATTTCGTGTAATTGTTGACCGAATTTAAAAAATTTGAAATGCTGTCATAATCGACTAATTAAGAAGTATGATCTTACGCTAAATTTCAAACACAGTAAGACAAGTGTGAAAGTTGGAAACTGTGTGTTGGTCTTGGGGCAGCGCTCGAATCACCCAGACCATGCTTATCCAGTATTTGAGAATGAAAGCACTTTAGCAACTTCCTACAAACTTTGAGCTACTTTATACACGGAAGTTCGAGTCTTAAACAATCGGGAAGGGGGCGAGAGGGGGCGGGGAGTGGGGGAGGGGGGGGAGGAGAGTTATGATTTACAAAATAAACTGCAATTTCACGTCAGCCCTTGCACCTCCACTCTTTTCCCTTTCCCTCCCTGTATTTCCCTACCCCTCCTCCCTTTCATATCTGGCCAAACCCACGCCCCGAACATCTCCTCCCTTCCTGTTCCCGCCACCCACTCTTAATACTTTATTCATCGATACTACCCTTCGGACCTGTACACTTATACCGAAATCCTCCAACTCCAATAACCACCTAACCTTTTTGCCTCCACGAACAGACCCTTCAACTACTACTGCGCAGTGCTGCTCTTTTGAGGAAATGATTGAGCGGAGCGAGAACAAAACTCCCTAGAAACTACACAGCGGACTTTTGCAGTCAAACGAAGAGTGAAAATGGACAAATGGGCTGTCAAATTAACCAGCGTGGAGTCTAGCTTCGAGAAAAAAAAGACTTCTTGTCTGAACGTAATCCGGGTAATTAAGAAAATAATAGATTACCGATCAACATTTGAATATGAAAATCAAAAAAATGAAAAAAAATTACGTTCAAACATTTTATGGAATGATTTGTTCAAAAGTAAGAAATAAAATAGATTATGAAAAAATTTGACGCGCGTTTGAATGATGCTCAAAATGCAGAAAATACCCTCAAATGCTGTGCAGAATTCTAAGATGCTAGTCAAACACTGAAGTTTAAATTCTCAAAAAAATGGTTCAAATGGCTCTGAGCACTATGGGACTCACACACATCCATGCCCGAGGCAGGATTCGAACCTGCGACCGTAGCGGTCACGCGGTTCCAGACTGTAGCGCCTAGAAACGCACGGCCACTCCGCCTGGCTTTAAATTCTCAGTCGGCACCTCATTTGCTATACATGATTTCGAGCATTATTCAAACGTGGATGAAATGTGTCTCTAATGTATTTAATTTTTTATTTTTAGACAAATTTTTTCACAAAATTTTCTACTTTATTTTTCATAATTTTTAAGATTGTTTCCACGACGTGTATCCTTATTGTTTATATTTTACCCTTAAGTTTTTCTTGATTTCATTTTTTTAAAGAAGAAAGTCATTCTTTTTATATAAAAACCTTCAGTACATTGAACCTATAATAAACTATAAAATCATTTGTACAAATTTTACCTCTTATTTCATTGTTAATCTGTCCTCTGGCTGAAGAGTGACTCGTCTGTACCTCTGACAGACCACCCACCAGCCACGTGGCGCGAACGGCCGCAGTGTCCTCATCTGCCAGTGATGTCACTGGATCGGAGTGGGGTGAGCACACCGCTCTTCCCGCCGTTGTCAGTTTCGCTGAGCTGGAGCCGCTGCTAAACGGCCGAGCGACACAAGATGGGACGAGCGTGTGAGAACTGTGCTAGGCATGGCGAATGGCCGACTTGGGGCTATTGCGAGAATTTTAGGAATGAGTGGTTCATCTGTGAAGCAGATCAAGTATAGTACGCTGGCGCGACCTATTCTTGAGTACTGCTCGAGTGTTTGGGATCCGTACCAGGTCGGAGTGAAGGAAGACATCGAGGCAATTCGGGGGCGGGCTGCTAGATTTGTTATCGGTAGGTTCGAACAACACGTAAGTGTTACGGAGATGCTTCGCGAACTCTAATGGGAAAGCCTTCAAGGAAGGCGACGTTATTTTCGAGAAGCATTACTGCGAAATTTTAGAGAACCGGCATTTGAAGCTGACTGTCGAAGAATTCTACTGCTACTAACTCACATTGCGCATAAGGACCACGAAGATAAGAGAAATTAGGCAGACAGACAGTCGTTTTTCCCTCGCTCTATTTGCGAGCGCAACGGAAAGGGAATGACAAGTAGTGGTGCAGGGTACCCTCCGCCACGCACTGTACGGTGGCCTGCTGACAAGGGAACCTCCCCGTCGCACCCCTCTCAGATTTAGTTACAATTTGGCACAGTGGATAGGCCTTGAAAAAACTGAACACAGATCAATTGAGAAAACAGGAAGAAGTTGTATGGAACTATGAAAAAATAAGAAAAATATACAAACTGAGTAGTCCATGCGCAAGATAGGCAACATCAAGCATAGTGTCAGCTCAGGAGCGCCGTGGTCCCGTGGTTAGCGTAAGCAGCTGCAGAACGAGAAGTCCTTGGTTCGAGCCTTCCCTCGAGTGAAAAGTTTAATTTTTATTTTCAGACAATTATCAAAGTTCAGGCACTCACACATAATCAACTTCGCTCTCCAAAATTCCAGGACATGTTCAGATTTGCTTGGACATATGCAGCATTTGACGGTCTACATAAGGAAAAATTTGAAAACGTTAAAAACATATGTTTTGACAGAGCACAAGGAAAACTGTGCGACTGTTAAACTGTTGCATTCATTTGTTGCAGTTTATGTGACAAACTCTTATGTTTTCATTACTTTTTTGGGTGTGATTATCACATCCACAAGAAAAGCTAAATCGGGCAAGGTAGAAGAATCTTTTTACCCATTCGCCAAGTGTACAAGTTAGGTGGGTCGACAACATATTCCTTTAATGTGACGGACATGCCGTCATCTGTGTCGTATAGAATATATCAGGCGTGTTTTCCTGTTGAGGAATCGGTTGACCTATGACCTTGCGATCAAATGTTTTCGGTTCCCATTGGAGAGGCATGTCCTTTCGTCTACTAATCACACGGTTTTGCGGTGCGGTCGCAAAACACAGACCCTAAACTTACAGTGAACAGAGACGTCAATGAACGAACGGACAGATCATAACTTTGCGAAAATAAAGGAAGTACACCTTTCACTCGAGGTAAGACGTGAACCAGGGACCTCTCGTTCCACAGCTGCTCATGGTAACCACGAGACCATGGCGCTTCTGAGCTCACGGCGTCCTTGATGTTGCCTATCTTGCACATGGACTACTCAGTTTGTAATTTTGCCTATTTTTTTCTCAGTTCCACAGAACTACTTCCTGTTTTCTCGATTGATCTGTGTTCAGTTTTTCAAGGCCTATCCACTGTGCCAACTTACAACTAAATCTGAGAGGAGTGCGATGGGGACGTTCCCTTGTGAGTATCTGTGTACATGTATATGTAGAGTACTTCCTCAGTTCGCGTCACGACACTGAGGGCACCCCGTACCTGTCCTGATACCGAGGGAAAATCCCTGCCAGTCCCGGGAATCGAACCCGGGTCCTCCGTACGGCAGTGAGCCGCGCTTACCACACAGCAACAGTGGCGGACTGGTTTCACTGGAAGCACTTGAAAACGGCACAGCTTATTGTGCGAAAATGAATGGCTTTTGTCGTAATACAGACGAAGGAGAGAACGGAATTGTTTGTTGACAAAGTTGTGGATGCGGCAGCCGATATGAAAAAACGTGGGCACCTGCTGCGAGTGGTGGGGACGGCTGAGAGGTGGGTGCTGACGCCGCTATTATAGCCTGGCTGCGACGCGCCGTGCGGGTTGCCTGAACACCCGGCGCCCACGTCTCGCGCCAGCTGATAGCGGCTGGCCAGAGTTAACAAAAGCAGGCGAGAGGCGGTGCGGCGGGCTGTCACACAGACAACTCTGGGCGCCAGCTTTCACCTGTCACCCCAGACGCGCCGTTTTAAACTGACTCCCCGTCTGCAGTGAGACGGTACCAACTGATATTTTCCCATTCAAAACGCGAAAGATTCTGAAGTTGATGTCAGTATGTGTCCAAATGTAACTAAATGTTTATTTCTCTTTGATTCTCACTTTTGTTGACTTTCGTGATCGAGCGAGCGAGCAACTCTTGCATCCTGCGCGCTCAGTTAATTATTTGTTGGCTATATTCCGATCTCTGCGTTACTCTATAGTTTCTGTTCTCTACAGCTACCTCTAGAACCATGCGACTTATATCCTACAATCATGCCCGTTCTTGTTCACAGTGTTTCCCGCGTGTTCCTTCCCTCGGCGATTCTACGCAGAATTTCTGTCTTTCTTATCTCATCAGTCTACCTATTTTCGACATCTCAAAAGCTTCGATTCTCTGTTGTTCCGGTTTTCCCGCCACCACAGAATGCTATGCCCAGAAACCTTCCTCAGATTAACACCTGTGTTTCATACTTTTTTCGGGCACGAACGCCCTCTTTACCTGTGCTACTCTGATGTTCATGCCCTCCTTGCTTTGTGGGTCGTGATTATTTTGCTTCCACGGTTGCAGAATCTTTCGCTTTGTCTACTTCAATTTCGATGTTAAGCATATCGGTACTCATTTCTTCCCTTATCATTACTTTCGTCTCTCTTCAGTTTACTGTTCTTCGCAATACATTAGACTATTTCTTACATTCGACAGGTCCTGCAACTCTTCTTCACTCTTGAAGCTCCCATTCATTTCTGTCATTGCTTCTTCGATGTACATGTTCAACAGTACGAGCGAAAGACTGCATCCTAGTACTTGGTTTTCCGTTCTTATTGTTCCCTCTTCGTTATTGTACAGACTGTATACTACCCGTGTTTCCTTATTTTTCTTAGAATTTCGAACATCTTGCTTCATTTTATGGCAACATTTTAGTGTGAAAGGATTACCGACTTTCGATCGAACTAGACAAGTTTTCTATACACGCATATGCCTTCAACCATATTGTTCGTTTAATTACTCCAACGGGTAACTACGGTGCTTATTTTCTTTTAGTGAATCTGGTTATGAATCACTGGCATTGCAACTGTCTATTGTTCCTTTCATGTTGTTGTTGTTTTCAGTCCAAAGACCTTTTTGATACAGCTCTTCATGGTACTCTAACATGTGCAAGCCTCCTCATCTCTGCTTAGTTACTGCCACCTACATCCTACATTATTGTGTTGGCCTGCTTCTACAATATTAAACTGGTGATTCCTCGATGTCTCAGAATATGTGTATCAACCAGTCGCTTCTTATGTTGAGATCTAGGCATAAATACCTCTAACATATTAACAGAATCTTCCGTCAGTTCTTGGTAGAACAACATTATAATAAATGAAAAGCGCCAGTTTGCTTTTGTATAAGAAAATCAAACTGGTGATTTTCATTTATTATAAATATCTCTGTTCTATAATTCGATTCGGTACGTCTTAAGTAGTTATTTGCTCTACCAATCTGATCTTTATCATTTTTCCGTTGCACTACTTTTCGAAAGTTTCAATTCACTTCTTGTCAAAACTCTTTTCGTCCACGTTTCACTTCGGTACAGGACTACACTCCATACAAATTCCTTCATAACAATGAAATTTATATTGCATGTCGGCAAATACTTTTTGAAAGAGAGGTATCTTCCTTGCTGTTGTCAGCCTGGATTAAATATCCTCTGTGTGTCATCAGTTCTGCTGCCTGAGTAGCAAAACTCGTTTAATACTTTTTATCATCTTGTTTTCGGAACTACTCCTCTCAGGAATGGCTAACTGAATTTGAGTGCATTCGGCTACCCGTGTTTCCTTTTTGTCGACGTTTACCTTCTTACCTCTTTTCAAACACTGTCATTCTTTTCAACTGCTGTCGCAACTCCTTTGACGTCTCTTTCGGAATTACTGTGTCATGTGTTTACTTTCGTTTATCTTGAAGGATCCACCTGACGCAGTTTGCGGTTCCGCTGTCAAGAATCACCCTGTGCGTCGGAAACGAGTGCGGAGATGTAATTACAAATTACTTAGTTTTTGAAACTTCCTGGCAGATTAAAACTGTGTGCCGGACCGAGACTCGAACTCGGGACCTTTGCCTTTCGCGGGCAAGTGCTCTACCATCTGAGCTACCGAAGCACGACTCACGCCCGGTACTCACAGCTTTACTTCTGCCAGTATCTCGTCTCCTACCTTCCAAACTTTACAAAAGCTCTCCTGCGAACCTTGCAGAACTAACACTCCTGAAAGAAAGGATATAGCGGAGACATGGCTTAGCCACAGCCTGGGGGATGTTTCCAGAATGAGATTTTCACTCTGCAGCGGAGTGTGCGCTGATATGAAACTTCCTGGCAGATTAAAACTGTGTGCCCGACCGAGACTCGAACTCGGGACCTTTGCCTTTCGCGGGCAAGTGCTCTACCATCTGAGCTACCGAAGCACGACTCACGCCCGCGAAAGGCAAAGGTCCCGAGTTCGAGTCTCGGTCGGGCACACAGTTTTAATCTGACAGGAAGTTTCATATCAGCGCACACTCCGCTGCAGAGTGAAAATCTCATTCTGGATAGTTAGTTTTTGTGTGGTAGAGTCAGCACTGCAAGAACGTCCGAAGACTGGTACGCGTCCTCTCACTGCAACCTAATCTCTACTGTGCAATGACGGACAGAGAAACTGGCGGGACATCTGGCAATACGTGATAATGTGTGTAGCGAGTAGCGAAGAGCGTGCTCGGGTCTGGACGTCTGCTCCTGAAGACGCGACGCCCCCTCCCTGGGAGCCGGCAGCCCGCCACCGGACACCCGGCCCTGCAGATAAGCACTTAGTCTATGTGATTGCCGTAAGCTTAGTGACAACAGTGCATCCCAATTTGTTATACAATATAGCACTGAAGATGGTCACTCAGTGACAGAAAATCGATTTTGCAATAGAAAAAAATATACGACCAATGCTGTCTCTTTTTTCAAGTATACCTGTTACCTGGTCGTAGTGCACAAGACAACATGGAGTCGCCAATCAAGCACTTATCTGTCGAGTGTGTGTGTGTGTGTGTGTGTGTGTGTGTGTGTGTGTGTGTGTGTGTGTGTGTGTGTGTGTGTGTGCGGTGGCCCAGGCCTCCCCCGCTGCCAGCCTCGGCTACTGGTCTCCGAGACCCTTCTAACGGCCTTCCTAAGCCAGTAAATACCTCCGAGGGTACGTTTCACGTGTCAAACAACCGTGCTGTGTGCCAAAACTTAGTGTCACCCACGTGAACCTGCAGTTGTGCTGTGTCAGACGCACGGTGTGTATTCTCCTTTACTGCTGTTCGGCATCCGAATATATGGTGCGTATTAAAACCACAAGAAAATGTATAATTTGATGTGTAAGATATCTTAGACAATGTGTTTAAGATTCATGGTACGCGCCCAAGATGTCAGAAGGCTGACGCATGTTGCAGCTGCGAAGTACCATCGCAGAAGTCAGAGATGCTACGATAGCTCCACGAAGCAGTCGGCCGTCGCTTGAGTTTGCCGAAGGCCGCTTCCAATAATGCACTAACTGTCCAAAGCACAGCTGGCATTACGCGTTTGTTCTTTTTTGATGGTATCCACATGATTTAGTTGAGAGACAAACACAGTTCATATACAGGGTGAAAAGTATTTCAACCGACACACTCTGGGAGGTTGTAGGGGACATCAAAACAAATATTTTCCCCTAATGTCATTTTTTCCTATGGGAAGTATTGAAACCGGTAGAGAAAGATTTCTCTGGCGACAAATTAATTAAACCAACAAAAAAGTCCAGAGGGGACATATCTGGGGATCGAGCAGGCCATGGTACAGGACCACCTCTGCCAATCCACATTTCTGGGAACCGCCGGTCCAGGAATTGACGCACACGACTGAAATGTGCCGGCGCTCCGTCATGTTGGAACCGCATGCGTTGTCTCGTAGGGAGCGGGATGTTTTCCAGCAATTCTGGCAATGCTCCGGCGAGAAAATTATAATAGTGACTGCCATTTATTGGTCTAGGTAGCAGATAGTCTGTCTAGACACAGACATCGTGCAAGGCGATCGGGTTTAGGAAGGTTTCGGTGTGGGTGGAGTAACTGTCTGGCGTCAGCGGATTGTCGATGCAGTAGGGTTACGGGTGCGGTAAGTCAGAGGAGACTACCGTCAACTGCCGTAGTTGCGAGAATTTACCCCCACCCCCACCCCCTCTCCCCTTCCAGCCTCAAGGCCTACCTTGGAATACAGCATTTATGTTCTTATCAGTATTCATAATAGCAGTTAAGCCTTTGGGTAGGCGAAAAACTGGCAGGGGGTGATCTTTTCCTAGAATTTTAGTGCTGTGGGCGATTACAGTCAATTGTGGTGAATTTAGGCTGTGGAAAGCACAGCTGGAGCAAAGAGTGTATGTTATAGTACTAACCGAACTTTGGTCCGCAACGTATTGTTAGTAGCTTACAGCTTGCCCAGAGGTAACGTGGTAATTTGATGGTCTGTCAGTGGATTAAGCTGCTTGAAATGCATCGGGCAAGATAACGACTCGATTGCGTTTTCGTGGTATTTTGGGCCCTAACATACGTGGCGGACATCATTTCGTTCGTTAGTTTGATTTCGCTCACTAGCACTTAAACAGATCGTACCCTTAACCGATGCCGGCCGGAGTGGCCGAGCGGTTCTAGGCGCTTCAGTCTGGAACCGCGCGACCGCCACGGTCGCAGGTTCGAATCTGCCTCGGGCTGGATGTGTGTGATCTCCTTAGGTTTAAGTAGTTCTAAGTTCTAGGGGACTGATGATCTCAAATGTTAAGTCCCATAGTGCTCAGAGCGATTTGAACCTTAACCAATATTTAGTCCGCAACGTAGTGGAACCATTATGGAAGCGTACGTAAATAAACTGAGATTTGCAGAGTGAAAAGTGACGAGCGGTTACTTTCAAATAGGGAATTATAGCGGGTCGTGCCACACAAACCGTTGAAGAGACGGAACTTTGCTTTCATTGTTAATCATCATGATCAAAGAGGCGGTGGAATTTAGGATTTTTGTTTCATTTTTGTTGATTGTGTTGTTACCGATTTGAGGGATATTAATTTGTTGCTGGCACTCTATAACCTCGGTCGAGAATACTATTGGAATACATTAAATGGTTCAAATAAACAGAAATTACGCGACTGAAATTTGAAAGGAAGACTGTGTTCTGAATTATAGTTATCGTACATAGATGTGGTAGTTCCGAATTCAGCATCATAGAGTTTGCATTAAATGTGATAGGCTGACGTAGAGAAAGGTAGCAAGAAAGAGTTGTAATGGTAATCAGTAACTAAATTTGCTGACAAAGTTTCCTATAAGGAATGCAGTAATGTGTAATTGCTAAGGAAAGCGAAGTTGAGGGTTCTATATTGAATGTGAAATAGCAATTGCTCGTTGGTCGTAAATTGAAACGAAATACGCAATTGGGAATCTGTTTGATACTCGCGGCTAACATAAATGATAGAGAAAAAGGTAACGGAAAGTAAACCACATTGGTATTTTAAGAGTTTCTTTTGAGTAAATAACAGTTGGTAACGAAGTTTAACAGTAATTAAGCATCATATTTGACATTCAGAGACCGTGTTATCTTCGTTATCCATTACGACCAACTGACAAGCTATCGGTTTACGACGCAGTGTTTAAACGGGAAAGGAATTAGAAATGAGATGATATTCATATGCATATATTACGTTTAACTACTTCTCAGAAAAGACAGAATGGGAAATTTATTCATAATTCGTAACTATTGCTACACTTAATCGCAGGTGAGTAATATCTCAGTAGCAGCAATCAAAGATATTGCTATTTGACACGAGGAAATTTATCGCATTGGACACATGATAGCGATCTATTTTACAATACATCAGAATATTTTTTAAAGGTATCATTTTAAAGTTAATTTCCGGCTAATCTTATGCGAGGTTAATAGTTTTACGACTTAGTTAAAAATTTTCAGGACTCATAGTCACTGTGAAAAGGTTTTTTATGTCAGGCACGTTTCCGATAAGAGGCACTAAGATGTACTACGCGTGTGTACCGCTGAGTGATGTAAGATTCTGAGTTTCCCAAAGTCTGTTTCTTGTTATATACTCCACAGTAACGGTACTTAGTCTCACTGTTACTGAAGTTAAGTAAAAAATATTGTTGAGTAGGTTGCTGTCGTACCATGTTCCACTCATTCGATTTTGAATGATAATTCGGCTCAAAATACACCTGGGGCACACTAGTCTTGCATTACGCGTAAAAAACATCTGCTCCAATACAAACCCTGTACGTTTAATCATTTCTGGTGCGGTGGACGGTAAGTGTACTCGGGTGACAGCGCAGAAGGAAGCCCAATAGAAGGCGCTATGCACTTAGTACAGTGACTCAACCTGTCTTTGCTATCCGAAAGTGAAGAGTACTCGGGTTAACACGCCGCCACAGTACACATATTGTAGTGTGCATACGGTAGTCCGCACATTCTGCGGCATATTGCAGTACGCATACTGTATTGTACTCCACCAGTGCAATCCACATATTTTAATACACCAATGGTAGCAGAGTTATCCCATTTGCATACTATAGTCTCCTTTCGCGGCGCACATTTTTAGTGCACTTATGATGTTTGTAGACCACACTGGGTACCGACAGATTACGCGCAAAGCAATGTGTACACCTTCAGGGTTTTTACGGAACAAAAGCTACGAAACGGACATCATAACTCTCAAGCTCAAAAGATATAACCTATTCTCAAACATCTGTAATTCTTAGTGACAACAAAGTGATACTTTTGTCACTATCTGCAAGCATGTTAACAAAGCCATTTTGCAAGTAGGTTCCTTTTAGAATTTGCACATTGTCAGCAACTTTAAATTTTTCGTTTTTGGTAAGAAATTTAATAATGGACGCGTGCAGTCCGAAACCGGTCGTCGATAAATTATAACGTGCTCAAATGGTACAAGTGGGTCTGAGCACTATGGGACTTAACATCTGAGGTCATCAGTCCCCTAGAACTTTGAACTACTTAAACCTAACTAACCTAAGGACATCACACACATCCATGCCCTAGACAGGATTCGAACCTGCGACAGTAGCAGCAGAGCGGTTCCGGACTGAAGCGCGTAGAACCGCTCGGTCATAGCGGCCGGCTTATAACGTGCAACTGAGACTGTACCCCGTTATTCAAAATAATTTTGAGAGTGGATTCCACAAATGGGGAAAGTGAAGATTGTGGTTTATGCTTCAGATGTTGTACATACTCTCCCACGACTTGCGTACACCGCACTGAAGTCTCGGACAACCATGTCGAAATGTCAGAACAAGACCACCTTTGAGATGTTGCTCAACAAGCGCGTGACAGTGGCTCGAACGCCGTGTATGACGTCAAAGCGTTGACCCTTCTTGTGAATTCCCGTCCTCTGTCGTTTTGTGGTGTATTCGCACTGGCAACTCGTCGCCCGCCATGATCTTCCCAGGACAGATTGGTTGTTTTGGGGAAGAACACCAGACAGCGAGGTCATCGGTCTCATCGGAAGGACGGGGAAGGAAGTCGGCCGTGCCCTTTGAAAGAAACCATCCCGGCATTTGCCTGAAGCGATTTAGGGAAATCACGGAAAACCTAAATCAGGATGGCCGGACGCGGGATTGAACCGTCGTCCTCCCGAATGCGAGTCCAGTGTCTCCCAGGACAGAACTCTCCGCGTTTTGCATTTCAGTCAAGTCGGGGCAGACGTCCACGCGTCACTGTTATTGTTGAGTCACGGTGTGCGGGACAAAGTTTGCACACAGTTTTCTCTTCTTCGAAACATTCTGGAAACGGTCTCCATTACGATTTGTGGCGACAACAACAACAACAACGTTGTCAGGCTACGGCTGCACGTCCACTGCTTAACACTGCTTGTTCACTACTGACGGGTCGAATACGCGTCTTTTTTTTTTTTTTTTTTAACATGTGTTATTACAAGCTGCTACCGTAGTTACTGCAGTGATGTCGCTTGTAGACGAGGAATAAAATCAGTCTGTGAGCTTTTGGAACGGACGGCGTATACTACACTACTGGCCGTTAAAATTACTACACCAAGAACAAATGAAGATGATAAACGGGCATTCATTGGACAAATTATTACACTAGAACTGACATGTGATTACATTCTCACGCAATTTGGGTGCATAGATCCTGAGAAATCAGTCCCCAGAACAACCACCTCTGGCCGTAACAACGGCCTTGATACGCCTGGCCATTGAGTCAAACAGAGCTTGGATGGCGTGTACAGGTACAGCCGCCCATGCATCTTCAACACGATACCACAGCTCATCAAGAGTAGTGACTGGCGTACTGTGACGAGCCAGTTGATCGGCCACCATTGACCAGACGTTTTCAGTTGGTGAGAGATCTGGAGAATGTGCTGGCCAGGGCAGCAGTCCAACATTTTCCGTATCCAGAAAGGCCCGTACAGGACCTGCAACATGCGGTCGTGCATTATCCTGCTGAAATGTAGTGCTTCGCAGGGATCGAATTAAGGGTAGAGACACGGGTCGTAACACATCTGAAATGTAACGTCCACTGTTCAAAGTGCAGTCAGTGCCACCGGCGCCAACCTTGTGTGAATGCTCTGAAAAGCTAATCATTTGCGTATCACAGCATCTTCTTCCTGCCGGTTAAATTTTGCGTCTGTAGCACGTCATCTTCGTGGTGTAACAATTTTAATGGCCAGTAGTGTACATACTACGAGTGTAAAACATTGCTAGTGGAAGAGGTAACCGAATTAAACTGACCGACGATTTGTGGCAGCTCTCTAGAGACCCCCTTGGCGGCCGAGCGGTAGCGGTCTTCCTCGGTGACGGGATACTGCTAAGAGGCCGCAGCAGAGACTTGGGCTGTTCGTCTCGCTGGTGGCTTCAGCCTTGGAAGGAAGAGAGAGAGAGAGAGAGAGAGAGAGAGAGAGAGAGCACAGCGGCTGAGAACAGAGGCAGCCATAGCGTGGCGTGGCGTGCGTGGCCTGGGTGGTGTCCGGTATCTCGTCTCCAAGGCTGTGTGTGTGTGTGTGTGTGTGTGTGTGTGTGTGTGTGTGTGTGTGTGTATGTGAGACAGAGAACACCCAGTCCCCCCACCCTCCTACCCTACCAGGCAGCGCTCACTACACTAGCCGGTCTCTGTCTGAAAGACCGGGCGCGCCTTCCAGACCAGATGTACAGTACACACTAGGCGAAGAGAATCCCAGCCCTTAGCACTCACGTACGTACATGTACATCTACACTCGGCAAGCCTCCTTACGGTGTGTGGCGGGAGGTGCCACTATCGAGAGTTTTAGTAAGTCCCTAGAGCATTTAAAAAAATTCTCTACTAAGCTTCGAGAAAAAATATGTACACGGAACAAGGTTATACATAAACTGACTCGATCAACGTGGTGAGCGCAGCCTCAAGTTCTTCGCCGGTCAGCAGTGGGACTCTGTTTTGTAGCCGGGGATTATGCGTCGGCAGTGTGGGAGGCTTCTAGCCGCTTCAGACACGTAGGCGTCGGTTTAAGTGAGACGGTCAGGACAGTCACGGGTTGCATGAGGCCTACACCTCTCCACAGACTTGCGGCCACAGCGTCATCAGATATCAGCCGCAAAGTAGCCAACGAAATATAGAGGAAAAAGTAGCCAACGAAATATAGAGGAAAAAGTAGCCAACGAAATATAGAGGAAAAAGTAGCCAACGAAATATAGAGGAAAAAGTAGCCAACGAAATATAGAGGAAAAAGTAGCCAACGAAATATAGAGGAAAAAGTAGCCAACGAAATATAGAGGAAAAAGTAGCCAACGAAATATAGAGGAAAAAGTAGCCAACGAAATATAGAGGAAAAAGTAGCCAACGAAATGTGGACGAAAAAGTAGCCAACGAAATATAGACGAAAAAGTAGCCAACGAAATATAGACGAAAAAGTAGCCAACGAAATATAGACGAAAAAGTAGCCAACGAAATATAGACGAAAAAGTAGCCAACGAAATATAGACGAAAAAGTAGCCAATCGATCCGCGGTACTTAAGGTATAAACGCCAAAAAGTTCCAGCTCGTCTTAAGTGAAGGAAGAGCTTTATCCAAGGCACAGTAACACTAGAAGGCGGGCCTTGGACCTATCCCACATCTTTACGGTTGGATTCTCCGCAAAGTACAAACGTGCAGCTCAAAGAGAAAATCACACAAATGCAGAAACTACATAGAGAGCACGGAACAAATTAATAACTGCAGTCGCAAAGTGCAAAGCAAATGTCGGTAAGTGGATCTCCTGGGACGATGACAAGAGTGAAAGCGGAAAAACACAGGCGACTCAACATTTACTCACTCACCCCAGGATGGAGTGTGTTTGCATCGCAGAGTATCTATCGTTACGCGATGACAGTGTTATCAAGGCAGCAGAGTTTCGGAAAGAGTGAGTTTGTATGCTCTCGCGCGGGCAAACGTAAGGGATTATTATACTGAAATGCCCTGGCAGATTTCTGTATCCAGCAGCTGCCTCAATGGCGACGCGTTGCTCGTATCACGACGCGACCGACAAACGTGTAAACACTGCGATAAGGATAAGGCGCTATGGAAACACATCACAGGAGCTACGGACGCTGTCGTCTCCGTCCTGTCCGCAGGAAACGAGAATGTTCCAGAGAAGAGGCCTGTTGTCTCACAAATAGCTTACCCTTCTAAAAGGTAAACTTGTAATGACTGTAAGGGCGCGCACTGGTTCGTCCACCAACACTGCACAATGCTAAGGATACGGCTCTCTATGGACTCGCATTCGAGAGGACAACGGTTCAAACCCGAGTCGGGCCATTCTGATTTAGGTTTTTCGTGATTTCCCGAAATCCCTTCAGGCAAATGCCGGCTTGGTTCCTTCCCCATCCTTCCCTAATCCGATGGAACCGATGACCTCGCCGTTTGGTCTGCTCCAACCAACCAAATGTGCTCCAGTTAATTATCAGTGAAACGCGAATGAGTCTACTGATGCCGCCTCAGAGGCGTCACTTCTTTTGCCTCGGACGTTCGCAGCGTTCCTCGACACCGGAAGATGTTGACACTCTGGAACCAAGACCAGCCGTATCCCAGCTCAGGAAGATCGAACTCCTCTCTATGGCTTGTGGAACTACCCTCGTCAATCTCGCGTCAATCTCGTTGCGATGATAGAATTTTTCCGAGACTACGTCTAGGGGCACTGTCTTTGCAGCCGCCTCAACGTGTTAACCCAACGCCACTTTGCCCTCACTGTAACGAACCACATTGACAGGTGCGCTACTTTCGAACCTAGAGTCAGGTTTTTTAACGCCTTACCGCTTCAATGTACTCTGCTTTCTTTTTGTTTAGTAATGGTGATGCAAACGCTGCTTTTATTCTGAAGTTTAATTCTTCAATACTGTACAATCCTAAGTTTTATTTTTAGTTTCGAAGGATCTGACTGTATTATTCCTCGTTCTGCAACATCGCATTGTCAACACAGATAAAGAAATGAGAAATTAAATTGAGAAGCTAATCAAATCGTATAAACAAAGAAATAAGAATAAAAGTAGTGTTCATTATAATAATAGTTTGAAGCTTTCTGGCAGATTAAAAGTGTACGCCGGATCGGGACTCCAATCTGGGACCTCCGCTCTAGCGACTGAGCTATCCACCCCGCCCTCACACCTTTACTTCCGCCAGTACCTCATTTTGTCCTTCCACAGATTCACCGAAGTATATTGGGGGGCAAGGACTACTGGAAGAAAGGACATTGCGGAGACGTGTCTTGCTTAGGCGATGAGGTACCGGCAATTAAGTAAAGCTGTGATGACGAGTTGTGCTTCGGTAGCTCAGACGGTGGACCACTTGCTCACGAAAGGGAGAGGTCCCGGGTTCGATTACCGGTCCCAAGCACAATCTGCCAGGAAGCTTCAGACCAGCGCGCAGTCTGCAGCAGAGTGAAAATTGATTCTGCAGAATTATAGTTTTTAATTTCCAGTCATAGTTGATCTATGCGATTCGAACGCTTTGTAAGCAGTTATGTGCTCCTGACAGACAGATATCCCATGACAAAGTTCCTAAATAACGCATCATATAATTCCGTTCCGGGTTTAGAACTCTGATTCATCGATAACCCAAACGAAACACAACACTGTTTTTACTATAGTCTGCCAGTATTAAAAGAAAATTCAGTGTAGAATATCTGGCACATATTGAAATAATTGCTTTGTTCCGAGGTACTCACTCTTCGTAAGACACTGGAAACAGAGGTAAGCGTGCTGACGTTCAGTGTACTCACCTGGAAAAGAAAAGAATCACATTAGAAACCAGGCTTTATCATCGAAAAATGTAGCTGCGCCACAAAGGAATTACAGACATTATCTGCGACCGGGCATTGATTTAAATAAATAGGGGGAAAGCTAAAAATTTTTGACAGGCCGAGATTCGAACCCGGGACTCCTGTTTAATAGGAAGATGCACTGACCACTGCGCCATCTGGACACCGCGGTCATTACAACTGTACATCTCCCTCATCCCCAAACTCCCGATTCGTCGACACACTACTGCCTATTGTTTCGGACATGTAGGAAAGCACAGAAACCACATATATATGA
Organism: Schistocerca cancellata; assembly: GCF_023864275.1. NCBI lineage: Eukaryota > Metazoa > Arthropoda > Insecta > Orthoptera > Acrididae > Schistocerca > Schistocerca cancellata. The sequence goes on from NC_064637.1 coordinate 159,750,752, forward strand.
AACATAACTGCGCCAACTACAAGGTATTAAGCACAAACAGTGGTGACTGCACTCCCAAACACTTAAAACACAAATAATATATCACATACAACAGTATATCAGCAACATGGAAGGATGTTTCAGGGCATAAACGCCCATACATTCTTTTACAAAGATAAATCATGTCACACTTCTATAAAAAATTCATCCTTGTTGCAGTTATTTGCCAATATCCACAGTTTTAGGAATTATTTCGTAACCATATATTATGTGAGAAATGTGATTTGAAACTTTTATGAAACCTGTTTTTGACAGAATGGAAACCACTTCACTGAGGTAACAATTGTTTCCGCAATGCTGTTCATAACTGGGTGATGAGCGTACCAAAAGTCGGATCATACGTTGTCCCACCTTTGTCACCGTCGAGTTTTTGCATCGTGGACTTCACTAGCTGTGAAGCTGTCGTAAAACAGGCATTTAATTTCAGAATTTGGGATCGTGGCCGATGTACAATCCATGACGATCTGTGCAGATTATTCAAGGAAGAGAGACTTTCTTCATACGACGATGAGACAAAACATTGTTACCACCGTTAATAGAGACACTGTATGACACGTGGTGTTGTTGTTGGGGGGAAATGAGTGGCAGACCGAACCTCGTTTGTCTGAACATTCCGACCTGCCTTGTAAACGGAAGCACGGGGATACACAGTCTACAGTCTAGCCCAACACGTGTAGAAACGGCGTATCGAGGAAGCCGCTTGTCACCCCGTGACATCGGCACGCGGGTCGTCTTAGAAGGCGCACCGAGCTGTGCGTTCAGGAAAGAGGGCACTGGTCTTAAATCCTCACTTAAGAGGACCGTTGCGTGAACGAGTGTCAAAAAATAAAGTTTTATCTACAGGGTGACCATTACTGAACTACATGATCCAAGATGCTACTCCAGGCGGGTGTAAAATGAATGTGCGCAACAGAAAATAATAAACGCTGAAATGAAGATCTGGCCCTGTCTGACTACCCCCTCAAGCAGATCTTAGAATCTCTTCAGTCTATACATTACAATCTAAACGTAAATGAATGATGAAGGCAACTAATACTACTAAATGATAAACGTTGTTTCTTATTATACGTGTATTGTAGGTTAAAAAAGCGCCCTTTATTACAACTGTCTACATTTCCTAAGCAAAATTTTTAATCAATTGCCCAACTCTGCCCCTTTTTATGGCCACGCGATCTAATATAAATAACGCGAAATGACTGACATCCTCTACGTACCAAACACTAGAAGACACTACTTTCCAGGATGATCTACAGTGGTGTGGAACCTCATTGGAAATAAACTAATGTGATCACAGCTGTTTAGCTTCATAGCCCTAATAAGCCGAAGCCATTTACGGTATCACCGTATGTACTGCGTCCGGTGCGTCGAAGTGATGATTCTCGTACTCGTCTGCGATGATGGAAGAACTCCAGCTGCAAATAGGAGTTCAGATAACGTCTCGACGTAAGTATAGGCAGAGGAAGTGCTCTCAATTACTGAATGCTGCGTACTCAACGACGACTTCCAACCCGGAGGTGAAGTCCAGAATCATATAGGGTCGCAACAGTACAGTGCCTAACTATTCTACCTACTTACTCCCTCGGGAGCAAAGACAGCAAGTCCGTCTGTACCAACAAGGCTAATACGGAGCGACCGTCAGACAAGGGAGCTCAAAACGGAACACCTCGTCTCTAAATCGCTGGCTTCCCAGCATGGCTCGTCCCCCCATCCTCGTAGCACAGAAGGCGAATCACATTCTCGTAACCACGGAGTATTCACCCTCTCTACAGATTCTTCCGAACGCCGACCAGCCATATTTTAGTCTTTTGTCGTCCAGTGCAGAAAGTTTGCGAGGAAATACCTATACTCGTACAATGGTAGGCTTCCAAGTAAAAATACTTGAAAATAACCCAGCCTGCGTGGTTTCCGAGGTGACACTTCTTCGTTCCTCTCAGCTGCGTTCAAGCTTTACAAAGTATTATCTGTTATCCTTCCGGCCCTACTACAATAGCGGCTGAGAGGGGGCGGTCGCTCCTGTATTGTGTCTTCGCGCTCAGCTGTCCCGACTGTCCATCTTGGCACTTCCTGTGTGGAGCTACAGCACCACACCTGTGTGGGCCTCCCACCTAGGGCTAAAGTTCCACCTGCCGTTTCATTCCCACTGTCGTTCGAACATCTACTAGTATAGGCACTCATTCATTACGCCGTTCTGATAATAAATACACTCTGTCACCTTTCATGCAATAAGCCTTAACGATTACTTACAAGGCGAACGTGACAATGTCAGTCTCCTTTAGATATTCAGACAGGGTGTTACAAAAAGGTACGGCCAAACTTTCAGGAAACATTCCTTAGACACAAATAAAGAAAAGATGTTATGTGGACATGTGTCGGGAAACGGTTAATTTCCATGTTAGACCTCATTATACACTCCTGGAAATTGAAATAAGAACACCGTGAATTCATTGTCCCAGGAAGGGGAAACTTTATTGACACATTCCTGGGGTCAGATACATCACATGATCACACTGACAGAACCACAGGCACATAGACACAGGCAACAGAGCATGCACAATGTCGGCACTAGTACAGTGACCTTTCGCAGCAATGCAGGCTGCTATTCTCCCATGGAGACGATCGTAGAGATGCTGGATGTAGTCCTGTGGAACGGCTTGCCATGCCATTTCCACCTGGCGCCTCAGTTGGACCAGCGTTCGTGCTGGACGTGCAGACCGCGTGAGACGACGCTTCATCCAGTCCCAAACATGCTCAATGGGGGACAGATCCAGAGATCTTGCTGGCCAGGGTAGTTGACTTACACCTTATAGAGCACGTTGGGTGGCACGGGATACATGCGGACGTGCATTGTCCTGTTGGAACAGCAAGTTCCCTTGCCGGTCTAGGAATGGTAGAACGATGGGTTGATGACGGTTTGGATGTACCGTGCACTATTCAGTGTCCCCTCGACCATCACCAGTGGTGTACGGCCAGTGTAGGAGATCGCTCCCCACACCATGATGCCGGCTGTTGGCCCTGTGTGCCTCGGTCGTATGCAGTCCTGATTGTAGCGCTCACCTGCACGACGCCATTCACGCATACGACCATCATTGGCACCGAGGCAGAAGCGACTCTCATCGCTGAAGACGACACGTCTCCATTCGTCCCTCCATTCACGCCTGTCGCGACACCACTGGAGGCGGGCTGCACGATGTTGAGGCGTGAGCGGAAGACGGCCTAACGGTGTGCGGGACCGTAGCCCAGCTTCATGGAGACGGTTGCGAATGGTCCTCGCCGATACCCCAGGAGCAACAGTGTCCCTAATTTGCTGGGAAGTGGCGGTGCTGTCCCCTACGGCACTGCGTAGGATCCTACGGTCTTGGCGTGCATCCGTGCGTCGCTGCGGTCCGGTCCCAGGTCGACGGGCACCTGCACCTTCCGCCGACCACTGGCGACAACATCGATGTACTGTGGAGACCTCACGCCCCACGTGTTGAGCAATTCGGCGGTACGTCCACCCGGCCTCCCGCATGCCCACTATACGCCCTCGCTCAAAGTCCGTCAACTGCACATACGGTTCACGTCCACGCTGTCGCGGCATGCTACCAGTGTTAAAGACTGCGATGGAGCTCCGTATGCCACGGCAAACTGGCTGACACTGACGGCGGCGGTGCACAAATGCTGCGCAGCTAGCGCCATTCGACGGCCAACACCGCGGTTCCTGGTGTGTCCGCTGTGCCGTGCGTGTGATCATTGCTTGTCAGCCCTCTCGCAGTGTCCGGAGCAAGTATGGTGGGTCTGACACACCGGTGTCAATGTGTTCTTTTTTCCATTTCCAGGAGTGTAGTTTCGTCCACCTACGCTCAATGGAGCACGTTATCATGATTTCAAACGGCATACTCTACCTGTACTGCTAGAACATGTGCCTTTACAAGTACGACACAACATGTGGTTCATGCGCGATGGAGCTCCTCCACATTTCAGTCGAAGTGTTCGTACGCTTCTGAACAACACATTCGGTGACCGATGGATTGGTAGAGGCGGACCAATTCCATGGCCTCCACGCTCTCCTGACCTCAACCCTCTTGACTTTCATTTATGGGGGCATTTGAAAGCTCTTGTTTACGAAACCCCGGTACCAAATGTAGAGACTCTTCGTGCTCGTATTGTGGACGGCCGTGATACAATACGCCATTCTCCAGGGCTGCATCAACGCATCAGGGATTCCATGCGACGGAGGATGGATGCATGTATCCTCGCTAACGGAGGACATTTTTAACAAAGTGTTTGAAGTCACGCTGGTACGTTCTGTTGCTGTGTGTTTCCATTCATGGTTAATGTGATTTGAAGTGAAGTAATAAAATGAGCTCTAACATGGAAAGTAAACGTTTCCGGACACATGTCCACATAACATATTTTCTTTCTTTGTGTGTGAGGAATGTTTCCTGAAAGTTTGGCCGTACCTTTTTGTAACACCCTGTATATACGACGTACCACCTATCACATGATACCTAATTGTGTTTGTAGATCACGGCAAAGTATGTGGATGAGTGCTTGCAATGTGCGAAATTATAGCCAGCTTACAATAAAATAAAGTCGTCATAACATCTGAACGCTTTGCGTTAGAACACTCAAATTGCACGGTTGGCAGCTACGCATGATGGGCATTTGTATGTACTGTATGGTTTGGTTTAGCGACGAAGCCCTCTTTCATTTGGGTGGGTTCGTCAATAAGCAGGACTGTCACATTTGGGGGACTGAGAATCCGCATTACGCGAGCGAGAAGTCTCTTCACCCTCAACGGGCGACTGTGTGGTGTGCAGTGCCCACTCGCGGAATAAACAGTGTGACATTTCTTGACGGCACGGTAACTACCGAACGGTACGTGAAGGTTTTGGAAGATGATTTCATCCCAGTTATCCAAAGTAACCCTGACTTCCACAAGGTGTGGTTCATGCAGGACGGAGTTCGACCCCTTCGAAGCAGGAGAGCGTTTGATGTCCTGGAGCAGCATTTTGGGGCCCGCATAATCGCTCTGGGGGTAGCCAGATGCCTCTGGTATGAACCTCTATTGGCCGTCATAGTCTCCGGATTTGAACACATCCGACTCCTTTTTTGGGGGTTCTATTAAAGACAACGTGTCCAGGAATAACCCCAAAACCATTGTTGCGCTGAAAACAGCCATTCAGGAGGTCATCGACAGCATCGATGTTCGGACACTTCAGCGGGCCATGCAGAATTTCGCTATTCGTCTTCGCCACATCATCACTAATGATGGCAGGGATATCGAACATGACACCTTGTAGATCTACACGGATATTTTTTATTTTTATTTTATTTATTTCTCAAGTAAGGACTTGCTGCCTGTTGTTACATAGCAGGTCGTACACTGTGTGATTTTACATGTTCTGTCATACAAATTCAGTTTTATTACTACTACATTTCTTTCTTTTTTGTTGAAAATTTTACAAAAAAAACCTAATTTTATATATAAAAGTGCAAACGCATATAAGCAATTTGGTTTAAAGTAGTTTCTAACGTAGGTAATAATAGAAATTAGATACATAATAAGTTGTGGATGTATTTAAATTTAAAAGTGTATTTAATGGAAGAAACAAGAGATGGAAATTAGACTTAGTTGTGATGTGTGAGTTCATCGCTTTATACCTTCTGCGAGTATGGTTACATCTGTGAAAAATGTGTTGTCTTGACAATGGTAATAGTTAATTTAATGTATTGATTAGTTGCGTTATGTTGTGTTTCCGAACTTAAGGTAACAGTGGGGATTCGGTGTTGATTTAAAATGTCGTAGTCAGCTGCATCAGGTGCAAGGGCTCGGTAAAACATCGAGTCCGCCATACACCTGATGTAGCGAAAGAAGAGGAAATGCCACATCTTGTGATAGTGTTATATGCTATTTTTATTTATATATTCGTATGGCTAGGGCCCCCCATCGGGCAGACCGTTCGCCGGGTGCCGGCCTTTCAATTTGACGCCACTTCGGCGACCTGCAGTCGATGATGATAGTATGATGAGAGCACAACAGCCAGTCCCTGGGCGGAGAAAATTCCCTAACCCAGCCGGGAATCGAACCCTGGCCCAGAGAATTGACAATCCGTCACGTTGACGATTCAGCTACCGGGGGGGGCAGACGGTCATACGCTATGAAATGGTACAACAAGCAGCTGCACTCAGTGGATACTGCGCAAATGACACATAAGTGCCTGGCAGAGGGTTCAGCGAACAACCTTCACAATAATCCTCTATTATTCCAATTTCGAACAGCCCGCGGAAGAAACGACCACCTGTATCTTTCCATGTGAGCTCTGATCTCCCTTATTTTATTGTGGTGATCGTTTCTCCCTATGGAGGTCGACGTGAACAAAGTGCGAGTATTTCCGCATTCGGAAGAAAAAGGTGGTTATTGAAATTTCGTGAGAAGATACCGCCGCAGCGAAAAACGCCTTTGTTCTAATGTTTCCCACCCCAAATCTTGTCTCAAGTCAGATTAGATTAGATTAATACTAGTTCCATGGATCATGAATACGATATTTCGTAATGATGTGGAACGAGTCAAATTTTCCAATACATGACATAATTAAGTTAATTTAACAACATACTGAAGTTAATACAACAACTTTTTCATTTTTTTGTTTTTTATTTTTATTTTATTTTTTTTAAATATTTTTTTTTGTTTTTTTAATTTATATCTAAAAATTCCTCTATGGAGTAGAAGGAGCTGTCATTCAGAAATTCTTTTAATTTCTTCTTAAATACTTGTTGGTTATCTGTCAGACTTTTGATACTATTTGGTAAGTGACCAAAGACTTTAGTGCCAGTATAATTCACCCCTTTCTGTGGCAAAGTTAGATTTAATCTTGAATAGTGAAGATCATCCTTTCTCCTAGTATTGTAGTCATGCACACTGCTATTACTTTTGAATTGGCTTTGGTTGTTAATAACAAATTTAATAAGAGAGTATATATACTGAGAAGCTACTGTGAATATCCCTAGATCCTTAAATAAATGTCTGCAGGATGATCTTGGGTGGACTCCAGCTATTATTCTGATTACACGCTTTTGTGCAATAAATACTTTATTCCTCAGTGATGAATTACCCCAAAATATGATGCCATATGAAAGCAACGAGTGAAAATAGGCGTAGTAAGCTAATTTACTAAGATGTTTATCACCAAAATTTGCAATGACCCTTATTGTATAAGTAGCTGAACTCAAACGTTTCAGCAGATCATCAATGTGTTTCTTCCAATTTAATCTCTCATCAATGGACACACCTAAAAATTTGGAATATTCTACCTTAGCTATATGCTTCTGATTAAGGTCTATATTTATTAATAGCGTCATACCATTCACTGTACGGAACTGTATGTATTGTGTCTTATCAAAATTCAGTGAGAGTCCGTTTACAAGGAACCACTTAGTAATTTTCTGAAAGACAGTATTGACAATTTCATCAGTTAATTCTTGTTTGTCAGGTGTGATTACTATACTTGTATCATCAGCAAAGAGAACTAACTTTGCCTCTTCATGAATATAGAATGGCAAGTCATTAATATATATTAAGAACAACAAAGGACCCAAGACTGACCCTTGTGGAACCCCATTCTTGATAGTTCCCCAGTTTGAGGAATGTGCTGGTCTTTGCATATTATGAGAACTACTTATTTCAACTTTCTGCACTCTTCCAGTTAGGTACGAATTAAACCATTTGTGCACTGTCCCACTCATGCCACAATACTTGAGCTTGTCAGCGACACTCTCTCCCCTGTTTCGCGTTAATGCTTGGGCTTTCTTGATGTACTCCGTTAATCTCATGTGGTAAGGATCCCGCACCGCGCAGCAGTACTCCAAAAGAGGACGGAGAAGCGTAGCGTAGGCGGTCCCTTTAGTAGGCGTTTTCTACGTGTTCTGCCACTTAATTGCAATCTTTCGTTCGCCTTCCCTCCAACATTTTCTGTCTGTGTGACGGCCGTGCCACAGGCGAATCTGTTACTCTGGTCTGTAGCTAGTAGTTTCTGGTCGTGCTCACAGTGTTCACGACAAATTTCTCAGTTTTTCAGTTGTGCTGTGAGGGTATGAAGGTTGCCCAGCACGGTCACTAACAAGGGGGAACCTCCCCATAGCACACCCCTCAGATTTAGTTATAAGTTGGTACAGTGGATAGGCCTAGAAAAACTGAACACAGATCAATCGAGAAAACAGGAAGAAGTTGTGTAGAACTATGAAAAAAATAAGCAAAATATACAAATCGAGTAGTCCATGTACAAGATGGGCAACATCAAGGATAGCGTGAGCTCAGGAGCGCCGTGGTCCCCTGGTTAGCGTGAGCAGCTGCGGAACGAGAGGTCCTTAGTTCAAGTCTTCCCTCGAGTGAGGAGTTTACATTCTTTATTTTCAGACAATTATTATCTGTCCGTCCGTCCGATGCGAGGTAACTGCGCCGTAGTATGGGGACGGCAAGTGAAATACTTTGCGAAAAGATTCTATGATTTTGCGAAGCTACACAGGTACACAGAGCAGTATTGTTTACGTGATCGTGTGTCAATTATCAAAGTTCAGGCACTCACACATAATCTACTTCGCTCTCCAAAATTCCAGGACATGTTCACATTTGCTTGGACATATGCACTATTTGACGGTCTACACACGGAAAAATTTGAAAACGTTAAAGAACATACGTTTTGACAGGGCACAGAGAATACTGTTTAACTGTGAAACTGTTGCATTCATTTGTTGCAGTTTATGTGACAAACTCTTATTTTTTCATCACTTTTTTGGGAGTGATTATCACATCCACAAGAAAACCTAAATCGGGCAAGGTAGAAGAATCTTTTTACCCATTCGCCAAGTGTACAAGTTAGGTGGTTCGACAACATATTCCTGTCATGTGACGCACATGCCGTCACCATTAGAATATATCAGACGTGTTTTCCTGTGGAGGAATCGGTTGACCTATGACCTTGCGATCAAATGTTTTCGGTTCCCATTGGAGAGGCACGTCCTTTCGTGTACTAATCACACTTTTTCAGTGCAGTCGCAAAACACAGACACTAAACTTATTACAGTGAACAGAGACGTCAGTGAAAGAACGGACAGATCATAACTTTGCGATAATAAAGAAAGTAAACTTTTAACTCAAAGGAAGACTTGAACCAAGGACCTCTCGTTCCGGAGCTGCTCACGCTAACCACGGGACGACGGCGCTCCTGACCTCTCACTAACCTTTATGTTGCATATCTTGCGCAAGGACTACTCAGTTTGTATATTTTGCTTATTTTTTTCGTAGTTCCACCCAACTTCTTCCTGTTTTCTCGATTGATCTGTGTTCAGTTTTTCAAGGCCTATCAACTGTGCCAACTTATAACTAAATCTGAGGGGGGTGCGATGGGGAGGTTCCCTTGTAAGTACGGCCATTGTGTCTTAACGGCCACCAGACAGACAGCCCCAGCCTTAATAGCCAGCAGGCAGTGGGCCTGATGTTACTAGGAGGAACAGGATGGGCGTCAGCTGCGCCGTGTATGCGTGCAGTTGCGTAAGCACCGCCCACCCAGCTGATTATACAGGGGCGAGAGGGGGGGGCTGTTTTATTTGGCTGTCTGCCACCGTCTACAAAAACACTGCTGCCTGTGTATAATAAGGCCCGCTCTTCAGCACACTCCGGCATCGCTGGATGCTGCTATATTAGGCGATTACGCCACAAGGCATAAAACGGTCACACGCCATCAGTTTAGTAAGTCGTGGTTGCCAAACACTCACACGAATGATTTACAGCAGAACTCGTAAAAGCCGTTTTGGGGGGATATCAGTTTCGAATTCTGGCAAAATGTAGGGACACGTGAGACAATACTGACCCAACGACTTACCTTGTATATTCTGAAAGTAGAACGGAGAAGATACAGGTAGTGAAAGGTTATTAACAACTTTTATGGAAAGCAGAGTCGAGGGATATGAAAGGGACAACAGTTGAGATAGGAATGAGACGGGGTTGGAAACTGTCCCCGATGTTATTCAACGTGTACATTGAGTAAGCAGTGAAGAAAGTTAAAGATATATTTAGATATGGAGTAAAATTTTAAGGAGAAGGCATAAAAGCTTTGAGGTTCCCCGATGGCGTTGTCAATCTTTTATCTAGCAACAGACGGCAAAGGGCTTGAAAGAGCAGATGAATCGAATTGATACTATGTTGAGAAGAGATTAACAAAAGTGAAACAAGGGTAAAGGAATGCAGTCGAATTAAATCAGGCGATGCTGAGGGAATGAGATTACCTAATCAGACAGCAAAAGTAGCAAATCACTTCTGCTATTTGGGCAGGAAGGTTACTAATTATGGGCGAAGTGGAGAAGATGTGAAATGCAGATTGGCAAAGTATTTCTGAAAAAGAGAAGAATTTTAAGTTTCTTTTGTGAAGGTATTTGTCTGGAGTAAAGCTCTGTATGGAAGTGAAACGTGGATGGCAAAACAGTTCAGACAAGAAAATAATGAAAATTTTCTAAATGTTGTGCTACAGAGGAAGAATGCTGATGTTTTTGATTGGTGGATTGTATATGCAATGGAGAGGTCGTGAATCGGGACTGGGGGGTCGGGATGTGAGGCGGTTGTCGGAGAAAGCAATTACAGCAGACCTTTATCGCACAGTGGACGATTCTTTCTCGTCTTTCATCAGTATCTGCAAGCATTTTACCATATCGATTCTCCTCCACGGCGATCCGTCTCACCGTCCTTTTACATCTGTTGATTTTTAAAGGGAGAAAATTGATCAGTGTGGAGGTTATTTCGGGGCTTTACTAAAGGAGTGCTGTAGGGTCGCCAGTATTTAGAAGCTATATAAAGAGAAATATAAATGTTTATTTCTTCAAAATCGTGTTTCTCCGAAAGTTCTTGAGCGACTACTTAGAGATTTTGACACAACGTTGCATTCTAATGCGAGCATGTTTTTAGTTACATATACCTTCTATATACAGGGTGAAAAGTATTTAAACCGACAAACTCTGGGAGGTTGTAGGGGACATCAAAACAAATATTTTTCTCTAAAGTCATTTTTCCTATGAGTATTTAAACCGGTAGAGGAAGATTTCTCTGGCGGCAAATCAATTAAACCAACAAACACTTTTCCATTTTTTTACGACCAAGAGACAACAACTAGGTAGCAGATACGGCCCAATTAAACAGTCCCAAACAACACTGATCTACACATTAACGAAGAACCGCACTTGATGAGCGCTATTAACTGTGACATGTGGGTTATCCTCACTCCAAACATGCGAATTGTGCATGTTGAAGACTCCATCACGCCCGAACGTTGCTTCATCGGTAAACAAAACAGAGGATGGAAATGTAGGATGCATTTCACACTGTTCCAGATACCACTGCGAAACCTGTGCTCTGGGTGGATAATCAACTGGTTCCAGGTTGTGGACACGCTGTAAGTGAAATGGACGTAACAATTGCTCTCGAAGGACTGTTCTTACACTCGTCTGATTTGTCCCCATGTTACGTGCAACTGCACGAGTGCTGATTGAAGGATCCCGCTGCACATGCTGCAAGGCAGCTTCCTCCAATTGCAGCGTTCTTACCGTGCGACGGCGTCCCTGCCCAGGTAATCTGCTAAATGACCCGGTCTCACGCAGACGTTGGTACACAGCAGCAAAGGTCGTATGATGCGGGATACGGCGATTGGGATATTGTTGTTGATAAACTCGCTGTGCAGCTCGTCTGTTGTGGTGTGCTACGTAGTACGCACCAACCATATCAGTGTACTCACTCCAAGTGTATCGCTCCTTTAGTAAACAGAGGCAATGCACTTCTACATTGGTGGACAGCAGTTTCCTACAACTGAAGAGCGTAATACGGCCTCCACCGGTTTAAATAATCCTCATAGGAAAAAATGAAATTAGGGAAAAATATTTGTTTTGATGTCCCCTACAACCTCCCAAAGTTTGTCGGTTTAAATACTTTTCATCCTGTATAATATACATATATATGTACTTCTCTGAAATTTTTCTAACAACTTTTCGCTATTATTAAATTCGTAAAAAATAATATGTTACATATATTATAAATAGGCATATAATAACACACGCGTATTCCAAATAAATGTTGTATCGGAGATTCACGATTAGGAATATTTACAGTTTCTATTAGAGTAGAAACGAAGATGTTCGTTTCGTCAAATACTCATATCTCCGAAACTCCTTCACGGATTGCTTTGAAATTTTGACACAAACTTGCATTAGAATACTCACATGTTTTATATACCTACTGGAACGTCACTTTCTATATACGTTATATATATGTACTCAAATGGGAAATGTTATACTGCAGTCACGGACTGTGCGACTGGTCCCGGCGGAGGTCCGAGTCCTCCCTCGTGTGTGTGTGTGTGTGTGTGTGTGTGTTAGCTTAAGTAGTGTGTAAGCTTAGGGACTGATGATCTTAGCAGTTAAGTCCCATAAGATTTCACACACATTTGAACGTTTTTTGGGAAGCGTTATAAAAAATATAAGTATTCGTTTGTCAAAACCGTTTATCTCCGAAAGTTCTTGACTAATTGCTTTGAAATTTTACATAACGTTCCTCTGGTACACGTGTGTGTTTTTATTTGCCTAATTTTAAATAAATAAATGTATATAAATTTGGTAACAGGAAACGTTATAAAATGTATAATAGTGAAACGTTGTTAGCAAACAGCAAAGTTGTATTTTTGGCTTATTGGTTTATGATTAGAATACTACTACAGACTTTTAATTTTCGACAACAATAAACAAGACTCAAGGTCAGTGAGAAAGGGGGGGGGGGGGGAGAGGAGATGGAGAGAGAGGTGGGACGAAAAGGACATAGAGGAGGGGTAGGGGATTAGGACGGATATCCGGTTCCAATGCATATCGGAGAGGTGTGCTTTCTCTTTTCTTCCTTTTCCATGTAAGCAGACTGAACCAGAGCAAAGCGAGGCTGGGTACAGCTGGTGTATTGTACAAATGGTCTAATGGATAGCGCCGAAGTTTGGTTGTCCGTGCTGCCTGTAGAAAGACTGCAATGCCAGAGGATCGTACAGCGAAATGTTGGCAGACCTGCAGAGGATCGACATTACTGGTCCAGCGACTGGCAGGCCATCTTGAACCTCAATGTATGTGACGTATTGTGCGTAAATAGGAGAAGAGAACCGAGTGTTCGATCAGACCTGCAGCGAAAAATCACTAGAAAGAAAAACAACCTTAAAATAGTTAAGAGTGATTCCCCCCCCCCCCCCCCCCATCCCCAGAGCGACGTACCGAGGAATGACCACATCAGTCCCGCGATTCCCAAGTTAAAACAATGAACATTAAACACACAGAGTAAAGGTATAAAAGGTGAGGCCAAACCTAAAAACTGGAAAAAGGGGTAGAGGGAGGGGGGGGGGGTAGGGGAGGGGAGGGGAGAGGGGAGAGGGGCAGAGAGAAAGAGAGAGAGACAGAGAGAGAGAGAGAGAGAGAGAGAGAGAGAGAGAGAAGATCCAACGTAGAGCGGCGCGTTTCGTCACAGGATCATTTGGTCGGCGCGAGAGAATTGCGGAGATGCCCGACGAAGTCCCGTGGCAGACGCTACATGAGAGGCGTGGCGAATCAGCAAGAGCTTTAATGCGGAAATTTCGAAAGCTAACGATCCAAGAACAGTGCGTCAGCACACACTGGCGGAAGACTCTTACACCAAGGAGTTAGGCGTGCTTTTCCATCTGAAGTGTAACATCTATTCAGATTTTGCACCAGTCGCGTAAGAGTGCTGCCAGTAACACCACTGTGAGGACGCAAATCAGGTTTGCTTTAAATACACGCTGTAAAGGTCGTGAGCGTTAGTTACAGGGTGTTTCAAAAATGACCGGTATATTTGAAACGGCAATACAAACTAAACGAGCAGCGATAGAAATACACCGTTTGTTGCAATATGCTTGGGACAACAGTACATTTTCAGGCAGACAAACTTTCGAAATTACAGTAGTTACAATTGTCAACAACAGACGGCGCTGCGGTCTGGGAAACTCTATAGTACGATATTTTCCACATATCCACCATGCGTAGCAATAATATGGCGTAGTCTCTGAATGAAATTACCCGAAACCTTTTACAACGTGTCTGGCGGAATGGCTTCACATGCAGATGAGATGTACTGCTTCAGCTGTTCAATTGTTTCTGGATTCTGGCGATACACCTCGTCTTTCAAGTGTCCCCACAGAAAGAAGTCACAGGGGTTCATGTCTGGCGAATAGGGAGGCCAATCCACGCCACCTCCTGTATGTTTCGGATAGCCCAAAGCAATCATCGAAATATTCATCCAGGAAATTAAAGACGTCGGCCGTGCGATGTGGCCGGGCACCATCTTGCGTAAACGACGAGGTGTTCGCAGTGTCGTCTAAGGCAGTTTGTACCGCCACAAATTCACGAAGAACGTCCAGATAGCGTGATGCAGTAATCGTTTCGGATCTGAAAAATGGGCCAATGATTCCTTGGAAGAAATGGCGGCCCAGACCAGTACTTTTTGAGGATGCAGGGACGATGGGACTGCAACATGGGGCTTTTCGGTTCCCCATATGCGCCAGTTCTGTTTGTTGACGAAGCCGTCCCGGTAAAAATAAGCTTCGTCAGTAAACCAAATGCTGCCCACATGCATATCGCCGTCATCAATCTTGTGCACTATATCGTTAGCGAATGTCTCTCGTGCAGCAATGGTAGCAGCGCTGAGGGGTTGCCGCGTTTGAATTTTGTACGGATAGAGGTATAAACTCTGGCGCATGAGACGATACGTGGACGTTGGCGTCATTTGGACCGCAGCTGCAACACGGCGAACGGAAACCCGAGGCCGCTGTCGGATCACCTGCTGCACTAGCTGCGCGTTGCCCTCTGTGGTTGCCGTACGCGGTCGCCCTACCTTTCCAGCACGTTCATCCGTCACGTTCCCAGTCCGTTGAAATTTTTCAAACAGATCCTTTATTGTATCGCTTTTCGGTCCGTTGGTTACATTAAACCTCCGTTGAAAACTTCGTCTTGTTGCAACAACACTGTGTTCTAGGCGGTGGAATTCCAACACCAGAAAAATCCTCTGTTCTAAGGAATAAACCAAGTTGTCTACAGCACACTTGCACGTTGTGAACAGCACACGCTTACAGCAGAAAGACGACGTACAGAATGGCGCACCCACAGACTGCGTTGTCTTCTATATCTTTCACATCACTTGCAGCGCCATCTGTTGTTGAAAATTGTAACTACTGTAATTTCGAAAGTTTGTCCGCCTGAAAATGTACTGTTGTCCCAAGCGTATTGCAACAAACGGCGTATTTCTATCGCTGCTCGTTTAGTTTTTATTGCCGTTTCAAATATACCGGTCGTTTTTGAAACACCCTGTACCTTTGAAAGCGGACATAGTGAACTGATGTTAGTCAAGGATGCCTGTAAGGCGACAAAGACGGCGTTATCAACACCTCACTGAGTTTGAAAGAGGTCGTGTAATGCAGAAACGAGAAGACTGATATTCGTTTTGTGATATCACGGAAACACATGGAATGCAGCTACTTTGCACGATTGCTAAGCCGGCCGGTGTGGCAGAGCGGTTCTGGGCGCTTCAGTCTGGAACCGCGCGACCGCTACGGTCGCAGGTTCGAATCCTGCCTCGGGCATGGCTGTGTGTGATGTCCTTAGGTTAGTTAGATTTAAGTAGTTCTAAGTAGCTAGGGGACTGATGACCTCAGATGTTAAGTCCCATAGTGCTCGGAGCCATTTGAGCCAACTATGATTGCTAGTCCGGTGGTCACGAGTGTGTACGGTCACAAGAACACTGGGCTCCAGACGGCGACGTGGCGCTACCGGCAGGGAAGGCCGTCCTTTCCAGTGTACGGCTTTCGCGCATCCTAGTGCATCTGCAGCAGCGAACTCTGCAGCAGTCGGCACCACACTGACATCAACGGAGTTTTACAAATCGGTTACTTCAAGGACAGCTCCGAGCCAGACGTTCCGCAGCGCGCATTCCAATGAACTAAAAGCGGTGCCACTTGCGACTTGAGTGGTGTCAAAGAGAGCTCATTGGAGGGCAGGGCGGGGGTATATAGTGTTTCCTGATCAAAGCTGGTTCTGCCTCGGTGCCAGTGATGGCCTTGTGTCCGTTAGGAGGAGGTCAGCTGAGGACCTGCAAGAAACCTGTCTGCGCGCTGGTCATAATGAACCCGCAGCTGGAGTTATGGTCTGGGGTGAGATTGCATGTGGCAGCAGGAGCGCTCTTTTGGTTGTCCCCCGAGAGCAGAACTGTACGTCAGTCCGGTGATTCGACCTGTTGCACTGCCATTCGTGATCAGCAAACCTTGGGGTGTTTTTCACGAGGATAACGCTCGCTCGCATACCGCTGATGTAACCCGACAAGCACCGCAAGGTGTTTGCCTCGGCTCTGGCCTGCTCGATCACCAGACCTGCCTCCAGCCGAGCAATCGGGGCACACCATCGGGCGACATTTCCACTAACCGCACAAACTGTCCCAGTATTTATCGACAAAGTGAAGCAGGCGTGGAATTCCATCTCACATGCTGACATCCGGCACCTGCACAACACAATGCATGCTCCCGTTGAACATTTTGTCGGTTACACCTGTTATTACTTTACTACGGGCTGTACACCTTTGCTTTCGCCGTTTTTCCCCAACATTTGAGGCTTTAATGAAACAAATTGGTTATACACGTATCATTCAAAGTATTTTCCATCGCGGTTCTAGGCGCTACAGTCTGCAATCGAGCGACCGCTACGGTCGCAGGTTCGAATCCTGCCTCGGGCATGGATGTGTGTGATGTCCTTAGGTTAGTTACGTTTAATTAGTTCTAAGTTCTAGGCCACTGATGACCTCAGAACTTAAGTCATATAGTGCTCAGAGCCATTTGAACCATTTTTGAATATGTATGAAGCTCCTCAATGGTAAGGTTACCGGTAGTATTGGTAGCACTGATAGGAAAAGAAACATAAACGAATGTATGAGAGAGAAACTGGGAGCCGATGATTTATTTGTCTTTTATTTGTTAGTTTTGCACACAATTAGAACCACACATTGTTCAGCGTTATTTCATTGTATATCCGAAATTCTTACAAAACAAATTACATTTTAAAAGTAATAAAAAATGGTTGACTGTGTAAATATTGCGCTTTTACGTAAATAAAGCAATTAATTTTGAAATAGGTACGCTTTATATGCCGAAACTTACAAAAGCTATACAATTATTGTTGTTATTTTGCACGCAATAGAACTTTCATCACGATCAAAGGCAAGAATGTCCTGTTAATATTGATAAGTGAGAAAGATGATTATCAATAACAGAAACGTGTTTTATTTAAGCTCGACCAGGTATTGAAGCGACGTACAATATATTTTTGTTTTGCGTTTTCCTTTTTTTTAAGTTTACCTTTTCTCATGGAAATTGTGTTTTCTAGCGCTATCTGTCTTCTTTCCCTCTGTTTCACATTAAAAATCAACAATTTTCGAACTAAATCTGAATTAATCATCACTAATTTCAATTTTTCTGTAAATACTGTTTACTTTTACGTAACAGACAGGAGGATAACTATGTAAAACAAAATATTCCGTACGTTACGTGGCTCTTTACATGTCCTCACTCGGCTCCTAGACAGTTCCCCATTTCCAGTTCCTAGGGGAATGTAGTAAGACACTGATCGCATACGCAAACAAAGCGATCGAAGTGACGTAGCGCGCAAAAGGTATGCAACACACATAACGAACAGGTAGCGCGCTTACGATTTTGACTGACCAAAGCTGCTAGGAAAACTATTTTAGTCTACCCTTACTTCCTTACGGCAGTTTTCTAACCTTACTGTTACTTGCTGGTAATTAGGTGACAGTCCTACGGCGTGGAAACATGTGTTTGCCAAAGAGCGGCCTTATTAACTATCTCTAACACATTGTTCTCATATACAAATGCAACCCCTGGAACACCACACTATCCGGACACACTGCAAGAGATTTGTGTACTGAAACTGATAATACGGCTGATTTTACGCCTGTATCAGTTTTCGGTGTTTGCTGTTCAGTGTATGGGACGAGCAGACGGGGAAATGTGTTCGGCATGGAGCGCGAAGTCTGTCCTGCAAGTTCCCCGCAAATCAACCGGCGCGTGACGTGTCGCCCACTTGAGCCAATCGCCTCTCGTTGAGCTCGTTGCTGCATCCTGGCGTGGCAGGGGGGGAAGAGGGCGGCCACTCTACATGTTTCGCAGCTGACCCTGAGCTGGGGACCAGCTAGCGTGGAGGTTCACTGCTTATGGAGGGAGAACCGAGTACTGAGTTGGTGCAGAACAATTCCAGGTGTGAACCGCAGCACTCTTCAGCAACGACAGATGGAAGAAATGGGATGAAATGAAAGAAGGACAAAGCAAGGCAGTCATAAGCATCAACGGCATAAGCAACAAAAGGGGGAACTGAGAAATGAGGTAAATCAGAAATGGAGCGAGCAATAAATGGGACTAGTGAAAAGTAAGGAAGACAGGACAAGCGCGAAAGGAAGACAGGACAAGCACGAAAGGAAGACAGGACAAGCACGAAAGGAAGACAGGACAAGCAAGAGGAAAGTGGGAAGAAACGAGGAAAGTGGGAAGAAACGAGGAAAGTGGGAAGAAACGAGGAAAGTGGGAAGAAACGAGGAAAGTGGGAAGAAACGAGGAAAGTGGGAAGAAACGAGGAAAGTGGGAAGAAACGAGGAAAGTGGGAAGAAACGAGGAAAGTGGGAAGAAACGAGGAAAGTGGGAAGAAACGAGGAAAGTGGGAAGAAACACGGAAAGTGGGAAGAAACACGGAAAGTGGGAAGAAACACGGAAAGTGGGAAGAAACACGGAAAGTGGGAAGAAACACGGAAAGTGGGAAGAAACACGGAAAGTGGGAAGAAACACGGAAAGTGGGAAGAAACACGGAAAGTGGGAAGAAACACGGAAAGTGGGAAGAAACACGGAAAGTGGGAAGAAACACGGAAAGTGGGAAGAAACACGGAAAGTGGGAAGAAACACGGAAAGTGGGAAGAAACACGGAAAGTGGGAAGAAACACGGAAAGTGGGAAGAAACACGGAAAGTGGGAAGTATGCAAAATAAGAAGGGTACTTAATCTTGTGGAGGCTAGGCATTCGAAAATTAGCCAGAAGTTTCTTTGAGAACAGCAGAAAACTTGGTTCTAGAAGTTTGCATGGAGATCTCCTGAATACACAACAAGCACTTTAAGCATAGCGCCACCTTGCCTGGTAATCTTGCTTAGGACAAGAGTTTTGCGATTCAAATCATCTAAACACCGATAAATCTACAGACATCGTGACCGCTGCCCAATTTTTCTATCAGAAGTGGCGATAACAGCGTTGCGCCTGTTACTAGCCCTTGTTCATTACAGAGTTTTCTCCAGAGTCACGACTAAGGACTACACATTTGTAGATATTTGTCCTGTAAAACTGATTAGTGGGTGACGTAGAATAGCTGTAAAACAGGATAATTACAAGGCGGCCTATTCTTGAAAAGAAACTATCGCTCCAGGTGACCGGTTCTTCCTTCTTACCCGACGTGTCGTGTCTGAAAACAGATCAGTGTTAGTGAATCAAAGCAGCGAAGGACTGCATTCCGATATGGAAGAAGAGTGGGTGAAGTACTTGTCGCCAATTGTGTATGCCGGGCACTAAAGCAACTCGTTCCACCTTCTACGTACGTCGCACAGCAAACGTCCGGCAGGATGCGAGCAGATTTTTTCTCTTTCCGAAACTATTTCTCCTCTACTTAGGCCACTCGACTGTTTTGACGTCATCCTCCATCCATTTCTGCCTTGCAAATCTTTCTATCTATCACACAATATAATCTGTTTTCATCCTTTTAATTTTATCTATCGTTATAATTTTTCCCTTCTCTTTTCAGCGTCATGTTAATTTGCTCTTGTTTGTTCTCAGCAGTCAATAGTAACTGATTAGTGATGAAGAGAAAAAAACTGCAAAGAGTTACTATTTCGTCAAATGAACAATCTATATTTCAGTTCACTTCAACCTAGAGAATGAGACGGCGGTGTAAATTTCTTGCTCTGCCATCTACTCGCTGCTTCGTGTATGAATTACCACCCGGAAGTAAACAAGGTGGTGGTGGTGGTGTGTAAGAAACCCCTAACATCTCGTGTGTGTGTGTGTGTGTGTGTGTGTGTGTGTGTGTGTGTGTGTGTGTGTGTCCTGGGACGAGCTGCTGGCGATAACTTTGCTGTGTTCCTCGCCGCCCGCAAAACCCAAAGGCGTCGGACGTCCGGCGCAGGAAGCGAGACTATCGCGTCAGCAGGAAAACCAAACCGGCCACGCAGGATGTTCTGTGAAATCCTGACCTCCCTCCCTCCCTCCCTCCGTCCCAACACTCGTCGCTGCCCGAGCTGTCCGCACATCACCATTCACATTCTTCCAAGGGACGAAACCGAAACACTACAAGTAGTCGCAGATGACCCGAAAGAAGGAACTTAAAAAAAACGTACGAATCTTTAACGCAGTATTATCACCAACAGAAGACGCGACTGATTGAAAAACTCCGCCGACTGAGTATCACATGGTATCTGTTTTAAACCCAGTCGCCGACCACAAAAATTTTATGACTCAGGTAATTAATTTCGGTCAGCTATGACCATCTTCCAACCTGAGTGAATCCAGTACGTTAAATAATTCGTGTCACTGCGTATACAGATGGTATATGACAAAGCTTGTCTGGCTGATTGATAGTACTGTACGATCTATACACGCAGTGACACGAATTACTTAATGTTCTGGATTAGTTTAGGTTTGAATTATTGGGTTGGTACGTAAGTTCGTAGCGTTTTTCTTGAGTTCGATAAACACAACACATCGACATAACAGGCACTTCAGTCATCAATAATATATTCTCCTTCACTACTTAAATATAGAAATGGAAGAGACTGTAGATGAAGATGAAATAGGAGATATGATAGAGCACAGAAGATTAAAATGAGAGATATGACAGAGCACTGAAAGACCTAAGTCGAAACAAGGCCCGGAATAGACAACATTTCATTAGAAATACTGACAGCCTTGGGAGAGGCAGGCCTAACTAAACTCTACCATCTAGTAAGCAAGATGTATGAGACAGGCGAAATATCCTCAGACTTCAAGAAGAATATAATAATTGCAATCCCAAAGAAAGCAGGTGTTGACAGATTTGAAAATTACCGAACTATCAGTTTAATAAGCCACGGCTGCAAAATACTAACACGAATTCTTTACAGACGAATGGAAAACTGCTAGAAGCTGACCTCGGGGAAGATCAGTTTGGATTCCGTAGAAATGTTGGAACACGTGAGGCAATACTGACCCTACAACTTACCTTGGAAAATACATTAAGGAAAGGCAAACCTACGTTTCTAGCATTTCTAGACTTAGAGAAAGCTTTTTACAATGTTGACTGCAATACTCTCTCTCAAATTCTAAAGGTGGCAGGGGTAAAATACAGGGAGCGAAAGGCTATTTACAATTTGTACAGAAACCAGATGGCAGTTGTAAGGGTCGACGGGTATGAAAGGGAAGCAGTGGTTGGGACGGGAGTGAGACAAGGTTGTAGGTTATCCCCAATGTTATTCAAGCAGTAAAGGAAACAAAAGAAAAATTCGGAGTAGGTATTAAAATCGATGGAGCAGAAATTAAAAACTTTGAGGTTCGCCGATGACATTGTAATTCTGTCAGAGACAGCTAAGGACCTGGAAGAGCAGCTGAACGGAATGGACAGTGTCTTGAAAGGAGGATATAAGATGAACATCAACAGAAGCAAAACGAGGATAATGGAATGTAGTCAAATTAAATCGGGTGATGCTGCGCGAATTATATTCGGAAATGAGACGCATAAAGTAGTAAAGGAGTTTTGCTATTTGGGGAGCAAAATAACTGATCATGGTCGACGTAGAGAGGATATAAAATGTAGACTGGCAATGGCAAGGAAAGCGTTTCTGAAGAAGAGAAATTTGTTAACATTGAGTATTAAGTGCCAGGAAGTCGTTTCTGAAAGTATTTGTATGGAGTGTAGCCATGTATGGAAGTGAAACATGGACGATAAATAGTTTCGACAAGAAGAGAATAGAAGCTATCGAAATGTGGTGCTACACAATGCTGAAGATCAGATGGGTAGATCATGTAACTAATGTGGGGCTACTGAATAGAATTGGGGAGATGAGGAATTTCTGGCACAACTTGACTAGAAGAAGGGATCGGTTGGTAGGACATGTTCTGAGGCATCAAGGGATCACCAATGTAGTATTGGAGGTCAGTGTGAAGGGTAAAAAATCGTAGAGGGAGACCAAGAGATGAATACACTAAACAGATTCAGAAGGATGTAGGTTGCAGTAGGTACTGGGAGATGAAGCAGCTTGCACAGGATAGAGTAGCATGGAGAGCTGCATCAAACCAGTCTCGGGACTGAAGACCACAACAACAACAATAATACTTAAAACAGTCTGTCAAGGCTGGGGTAACTTTTCTATTCCGCGACTGTAGAAATCAAGTGCTTTTGAGGCGTATTTTCATCCGGGAAGAAAGTTCCTTGAATGTTGTTCGACAGAAACCGGGAAAGGAGAAAATCTCTGGGCGCAACAGAGGGTGAATATGGCGGGCGCGGAATGTCTTCCAAGCCCCAGCTGTTGTGTGGTGTTTTCTGTAAGCCTAGTAGGATGGAGGCAGCAGCATCGCTTCAAGCAGCCCTCCTGTTCGTCCGGAAGACGTCTCAGTTGCCGACAATAAATGTCAGCACAGTGCTGGTTACACCTCGGGGAAACAATTCGTAGCACAGCACACCTACGCTGTTTAAACCAGATGCGTAACATCTTTTGTCCATGCGTAGTGGTCTTTGCACGAGTAGTGTTTGTTATGCTGGGACTGAACCATTCTTCTCTTTTCCTTATGTTAGGGTAAAGACACTATTTCTTGTCAGGAGTGACGACACAAGGTAGGACTGGTCCGTGTTGTTCACGAGCCAATTGGTGACGAGCAAGCACAGGTCCGTACACGGCCACCAGCCGATTTTTGTGATTTTGGTTTGGAGCATGCCACACCCGTACACTGGACTTTTCGACCTTCCCCAGTGCATGCAAATGTCGAAAGATTGTAATATTATCACATTTCATCACGTTTGACACTTCCGAGTACAGTAACGTGGATCATTGCGGTGGACTAATGAATGCGAACCATCTTCAAGAAATCCCGAAGATCTTCCTAAACATGCAGTACCATCTCTGTCAAAAAGATCCTCTTTAAAATGTGAAAACCATTTTCTTGCTGTGCTCTGTCCAGTCGGATTATCCCCATATACGGCTTAAATGTTTCTGGCAGCCTCCGCCGCTGTCACCCCTCTATTGAATTGAGACAAAAGAATGTCACAAATATTGCGATTTCTCCGCTCGGTACTCCGTTTTCTAGCGTCCACGGCTCCGCACACTAGCTCCAAATGACTGAATGCAAACTCAAAAATAGTAACAGTGAACTACAAACAGAAAACGAGAATGGATAAATAAACTGATATCAGCTGTAGCGGCAACATCCAAAACAAAAACGCTACCAACTTATGCACCAAACTGATAATTAACTGATTAATAAAATTTTTGTGCTGCATGACTATATCTACAAGGGGCGTTTGAAAAGCCCGTGGTAAAATAAAAACTACTTACGTGTTTGGGGTAAAACATTTTTACTATTCGACATAGTCTCCTTTCAGAATTATGCACTTCGTCCAACGCTGTTCTAATTTGTTGATCCCTTCCGAATAACAGGAATTGTCCAAGTCTACAAAATAGCTATTAATTGTTGTAATCACCTCCTCGTTTGAATAAAATCTTTGTCCCGCCATCTTATCTTCAAATTGGGGAACAAATAGTAGTCCGAGGGAGCCAAGTATGGAGAATAGGGGGGATGTGAAACGAGCTGGAATCCTATTTCCAATAATTTTGCGACCACAACTGCTGAAGTGTGTGCTGGTGCATTGTCTTGATGGAAAAGGACATTTTTGCTGTCCAATCACCGGCGTTTTTCTTGCAGCTCGGTTTTCAAATGGTCCAGTAACGATGAATAATATGCACCTGTTATAGTTTTCCCCTTTTCCAGATAGTCGATGAGAATTATCCCTTGCGAATCCCAAGAGAGAGTCGCCATAACCTTTCCGGCCGAAGGAATGATCTTCGCCTTTTTTGGTGCCCATTGTTTAGATTGTTGTTTGGTCTCAGGAGTATAGTAATGTATCCATGTTTCATCCACAGTGACGAAACGATGCTTAAAGTCCTGCGGATCCTTCCTGAACAGCTGCAAACCATCCTTGCAACACTTCACACGATTCCGTTTTTGGTCAAGCGTGAAGAATCTCGGAACCCATCTGGCGGATAGCTTTCTCATGTCTAAATGTGTATGCAAAATATTGTGCACCCGTTCATTTGAGATGCCCACAGCATCAGCAATCTCAAGCACCTTAACTCTTTTGTCATCCATCACCATATCATGGATTTTATCAATAATTTCTAAAGACGTAATCTCCACAGGGCAAACAGAAAATTCAGCATCACTTGTGCCCACATAACCACTCCGGAAATTTTGAAACCACTCATAAACTGTTCTAATCGAAAGTTTAGAGTCACCGTAATGTTTATCAAGCTTCTCTTTAGTCTCCTGAGGCGTTTTGTCTTTCATAAAGTAATGTTTAACCACCACACGAAATTCTTTTTCGTCCATTTTTTGACAATCACTCGACTCCCTTGATTCACACGAATGCCAAACACAAAGAAATAGATGAATATGGCTGAAACTTGGTGTGCGTTCTTTCCAAAGATGCTACTAACTAAACATGACCTCGATACGCGCCGGTGGTACGATCACTTGGACTTTGCACGGACTTTTCAAACACCCCTCGTATATCAAAAATATTTCCTGGGCTGGTGTGAAACCTTACTGCGAATATATCGCAAATCGTGAACCGCATGCTATTCGTTAGTAGTTACTCTTAAGTATTAGCTCTGAAAGATCTACGAAGGAACACATCATTATAACAGGCCAAGAAAACTTTCGTTTGCCGCCTCCGTAATTGAGTGATCAGCGTAGATGGATACCACGCAGAGGCTCCGCCTTCGATTCCTGGTACTGCCAAGCGTTTTTCCGTGGTGGGAGGACTGGTACGGGGTGTTTTCAGCCTCGAGATGCCGCCTAAGGAGCAACTTGACCGAGCAGTAGCAGCTCCATGGTCTGGAAAGTGTGCACTATTTTACAACATAGTCGTTAAGTAACTTTAAACAACTGTCGGAGGGTTTTTCAGATCAAGTCCTCGACGACAGAAATCCCTTCATCATTGGACAATATCCCACTCAAACCTCCGCTTCCCCTCCCCCATTCTCCCTGCCAGCTGAAATCATGGAGCCGGCCGGTGTGGCCGAGCGGTTCTAGGCGCTTCAGTCTGGAACCGCGCGACCGCTACGGTCGCAGCTTCGAATCCTGTCTCGGGCATGGATGTGTGTGATGTCCTTAGGATAGTTAGGTTTAAGTAGTTCTAAGTTCTAGGGGACTGATGACCTCAGATGTTCAGTCCCATAGTGCTCAGAGCCATTTGAACCATTTTTGAAATCATGGAAATCACTTGGTGCACGGTGCAAGGTCTAGACTTTATGAATGATCAAAATCACACACGTCTATGCAGCCTTCCTCTACTTGTTGGAACCACTCCACTACGGCTGCTGGTGCTATTACCTACAGCGACTTCCAGTTGTGCAACGAGGTTTCTGTTTGCGGTTCGTCGATCACCTCGAATGAGAGTGTCCACACGTTCCAACGCTCCACGAATCACATCTGCGTTCGGCCGGCCGGCCTGCATGTGGGAGTTCCGGACAGGTCTGCGTGACCCTGTTGCGATGACGACAGACGCCTCGCCCAACGGCTCAATGCTTTTGCCCGCTGCCGGGTCTTCATTGACTTTCTGCAAGTGCCCATGAATATCTGCGATGCTCTGGTTCTCCACCAAAAGAATCTCAATGAAAGCCCTCTGCTTGCAACACATCTCCTTTAGCAGCGATCTCTATACTATCTGGATGTCGAAAACCGCTACCTGAACGTGCCGGCTAAAGATGCTCTCATTTCATGACTAATTACAACACGAAGTGTCACGAGAAAGCAAAATGGAAATACTTCTAGATTCTGCCACCGCGCCAGCCTATTACATCGCCTATTACATCAAATCCAGCTTGCTGTCCAGGTTTCGAGAGACTGCGTTTCTGGATGCGGTATCGAATACATTGATTCCCCCTGCTTATACCTCCCGAGGAGATCACGAATGTAAAATTAGAGAGATTCGAGCGCGCTCGGAGGCTTTCCGGCAGTCGTTCTTCCCGCGAGCCATACACGACTGGAACACGAAAGGGAGGTAATGACAGTGCCCTCCGCCACGCACCGTTAGGTGGCTTGCGGAGTGTAAATGTAGATGTAGATGAAATAAGTACAGAATTCCTTATCACGTGCAGACCGGTGGAAGGTTATTTGCCTAACTACAGCATGACTCACTGTGCAGATGACGAGAGTTTACAGGCACGCTGCGGTCCCATGATCTCACATCAGACATCAACAATCAGGTACTGTGGAGATCACTGTGTCTGTTACAGACGCCACCTAGCGGAATTTCGTGAAGCTAAAGGGGCTGAAGCGGGAACACTCAACGATGTGTCACAACAAATTCCGCATTTTTTAAACTCAAATTAGTCGGGAAAGAAATATGTTGCATTACATATTGAACGTACTTCGTAATATCGAGAAGGGATTACACAAGACAGGCGCGAGGACACTGTTTCCCTCAAACCGGAAAGGTTACCTAGTTTCCGAAACAATTAATGCCCACAGAATAGCTATCCACAGACGGTCCGCACCAAACCAGCGAGAAGACTGACGGAAGAGAAAAGGGTTTCCACTGTCAGTAGGTCTACACACTGCCACAACACACTGCGACCGCCACTGCCACGCCCACCTCACAGCACAGCAGGTGCCCCGTGACAAGTCGCCGCGTCTGTCACGTAGCCCACCTGTTGCATCAGCATTGTCAGTCCGTGTGCAGAGTCACGTCCGCTGCACTTCATCCCGATACATCATGCACTGACAGCGGGTATTTTTCCGTTAATCAGCTGTCGCGTAAGATATTTTAACGCTACACATGACTCACCTTCTGTCGGCTGATGGTTTGTTAAGCACTGCAAATAATCTTGCTCGTGACACAACTTCTACACTCACGTGTTTCACTAAATCATCTTTCTGCACTTACGAGGCATACGTATTCACGCTGCCTCCAAAGTATTTATAAAATAGGAAAGAACTGGCCAGTTGCTAGGAGGACTGTCAGAATGAGTGTCCCGTACAAAATTAATTATGTATATAGACAGTCCATCCATTCCGGGAGTCGAGAATCTAGATAATTTTTGCCTGTTATTGATATCGATACAGGTCCTTGGAATTCTAAGACTTTCCAGAATGTTTGTGTAATTTCACCAACTACGACATAATCGCGTACACCATCAGTGATCCAATACTGTCAAATGTTTTTTTATTCCAGTCCCTGATCACAATATCAATTCTTTAGACGATGACCGGTTTCAGTCCGTAATGACCCTAGTCAGATCTTTTTTATACCATGTCCTAAAGTGATAAGGCCATAACGGCATCGTCAAAACATATAATCACCACAGCATCGTCACATGGATCTAAAATAAGGTGTACAATAGGCCACATCGTCCACATGGTGATTATTGCAACTGGCTACTGTACTTCGGTAGCCAGAACGGACAGAAGAGAGAGAGAAGATCCAAAGAAGAGCGGCGCGTTTCGTCACGGGATCGTTTGGTCGGTGCGAGAGCATTACGGAGATGCTCAACAAATTCCAGTGGCAGGCGCAGCAAGAGGGGCGTTGTGCATCACGGAGAGGTTTACTACTGAAATTTCGAGCGAGAAATTTCCGGTAAGAGTCGGACAGCATGTTACTTACTGCCACATTCATCTCGCGAAAGGACCACGACGAGAATATTCGAGAAGTTAGAGCCAGTACAGAGGCTCTTCCTGCTCGACATTCGCGAGTGGAACAAAAACAGAGCGAGGGTGGGGGGGAGGGGGCAATCAGTTAGTTGGTAGCTGAAGTACACACCACCACGCACCGTTAGGTGGCTTCCAGATTACCATGTAGATGTAGGTGGAAGAACTACCTCCAAACTCAAAATGGTTATCCACCAGCGAGGAGAACACGGCAAGTGCCGTAACTCTTATTTCCCAGAATCTTCGCTCAGTAGAAGAGGTGAGAATACAAGTGAAACTTGTCGGCTTATCCGTAGATGCTAGATCGTTCCCGAGAAAACAACTGTCAAAGTTTTCGAGGTATTTTTCCAGGTACTTTATGTGCCTTTCACCCGGCGATATCCTCACAGAAAATGGTGGCTCAGTGGATGAGTAGAGAGTGTAATGGCTTCTTAATTTTGTGCTCCGCGTTCGGAACCCGATTATTGTTATTATTTATTTTATTGTTTTCATTTATCTTCCATGTCCGTCGAAAGCTACTACACAAATGTTTATCAAAGTGGGTGATGCAAGGGCGTTATGTTAAGTATGAAATTACAACCGGATTTCACAACAAGTTCAAAATGGCTCTGAGTACAATGGGACTTAACTTCTCAGGTGATCAGTCCCCTAGAACTTAGAACTACTTAAACCTAACTAACCTAAGGACATCACACACATCCATGCCCGAGGCAGGATTTGAACCTGCGACCGTAGCAGTCGCGCGGTTCCAGCCTGTAGCGCCTAGGACCGCTCGGCCACCCCGGCCGGCTCACAATAAGTGTCACACGTTTATTATACAATGTGTGTGTGTGTGTGTGTGTGTGTGTGTGTGTGTGTGTGTGTGTGTGTGTGTGTTTTGAGGAGTTACAACCTTTTTGAATCACGATATTTGATTTTCACATCTATTCCTATATTTTTTGTTCATATGTTTATTCTTCAGGAAGATTCGATGTATTCCCTTCGATGATACCGATCGTAGAAACATTCGAAACACAGATATTCCGAACACCACGAGCATCGTGCGAAGTCAGATTTGGCACCCTGACGTTGTTTCGTATGAAACTGACTCGGAAAGAAACGCCGTTAACACTGGTGAAGATTTCACGCGTCGGCAATAATTTCATGGCCAACCACGTATAACGGCTCACTATAGCGAGAACTGCAGTTGATTCTGAATGAAGATACACTACAGGAATTACATCTGAAACAATTTCAAATCATTTTCTCATTTTTTAAAAAAAATTCATTCATCTGACGTATAATTAGCAGACGAATAAGGACGACGCTGTGTCAACATACACTAGAAAACATTCGTGTAGTAATCTTTTGAAGACACGGGTATATACACCCGTCGTAATGAAATATAATATATAACTAAGAAACAAAAGTAAAAGCAGTTATCGGATTTCGAACACGGGCCTTAAAACTACGAATCTGTAACACTGACCTATATTTTTTTAGTTCCACAAAAACCGTAACAAAAAGACTAACTTGCAATGAAATGACGGAAATTACGTTACAGCTAATTACAGCCATCAATTACAGCAGTCATAGAATCAGGAATGATACTCAGTTTTTAACAGCAGCACAAACTTAGCGACGTCCTCCATTCGAGAGGCATTCTTCACTGTCACCTTCCACTGGTGGCAGTCCAGGGCACACAATATTTTCGTCCTCTGCAGCCTGAGTGTCTTCTTCATCAATTCCCACACCCAGATTAATCATCTAGTAAATGATTGACATATGCTGCTGAACCATCATCTCCTGTGAGAATTTCACGTCGTAAAAGGCACAAAGTACCTCGAAAATTCCTCGAAAACTTCGACCGTCGTTCTCTCGGAAACAGTCCAGTACCTACGGAAAAGGCAAGACACGTCTTCGCTTATTTTGACGCATTTTCCAGTGAATGAAGTCTTTGGAAAATCCTGTTATCCCACTTGCTGTCTTCTCCTCGTAAGTCCCATTTAGATGTAAGAGAGTTCCGCTGGCCCTAATCTTGCCAGGACAAATACACTGAAGCGCCAGAGAAACTGCTGTTGGCATGCGTATTCAAATACAGAGGTATGTGAACAGGCAGAACACAGCGCTGCGATGAGCAACGCCTATATAAGACAAGTGTCTGGCGCAGTTGGTAGATCGGTTACTGCTGCTACAATGGCCGATTATCAAGATTCAAGTGAGTTTGAACGTGGTGTTATAGTCGGCGCACGACCATTTCACGAGTGAACCGTGAATATGAGGGATCTGGTGAAACATCGAACCGCCGGCATCGCTAAGGCCGGAAGAAGCTCCTGCAAGAACGGGACCAACGACGACTGAAGAGAATCGTTCAACGTGACAAGTGCAACCCTTCCGCAAATTCCTGGCGATTTCAATGCTGGGCCATCAACAAGTGTCAGCGTGCTAACAATTCAAGGAAACATCATCATCGATATGGGCTTTCGAAGCCGAAGGCGCACTCGTCTAACCTTGATGACTGCACGACACAAAGCTTTACGCCTCTCCTGGGGGTATGGAGACAATCTCATGAAGCCATGGCACATGCATGTCAACAGGGGACTGTTCAAGCTGGTGGAGACACTGTAATGGTGTGGGCTGCCACTTGAGTTTGCTAAACATCTCCGTAACGCTATCACGCTTACCAAATAACCCTGTGACGAAACGCGCCGCTCTTCTTTCGATCTTCTCTATCTCCTCCGTCAACACGACCTGGTACGGATCCCACACTGATGAGCAATACTCAAGTATAGGTCGAACGAGTGTTATGTAAGCCACCTCCTTTGTTGATGGACTACATTTTCTAAGGACTCTGCCAATGAATCTCAACCTGACACCCGCCCTACCAACAATTAATGTTATATGATCATTCCACCTCAAATCGTTCCGTACGCATACTCCCAGATATTTTACAGAAGTAACTGCTACCAGTGTTTGTTCCGCTATCATATAATCATACAATAAAGGATCCTTCTTTCTATGTATTCGCAATAGATTACAGTTGTCTATGTTAAGGGTCAGTTGCCACTCCCTGCACCAAGTGCCTATACGCTGCAGATCTTCCTGCATTTCGCTGCAATTTTCTAATGATGCAACTTCTGTTTATACTGGAGCATCATCCGCGAAAAGTCGCATGGAACTTCTGACACTGTCTACTAGGTCATTTATATAAAGGGTGATCAAAAAGTCAGTATAAATTTGAAAACTGAATAAATCACGGAATAATGTAGATAGAGAGGTACAAATTGACACACATGCTTGGAATGACATGGGGTTCTATTAGAACCAAAAAATACAAACGTTCAAAAAAATGTCCGACAGATGGCGCTTCATCTGATCAGAATAGCAATAATTAGCATAACAAAGTAAGACAAAGCAAAGATGATGTTCTTTACAGGAAATGCTCAATATGTCCACCATCATTCCTCAACAATAGCTGTAGTCTAGGAATAACGTTGTGAACAGCTCTGTAAAGCATGTCCGGATTCATGGAGAGGCATTGGCGTCGGATGTTGTCTTTCAGCATCCCTTGAGATGTCGGTCTATCACGATACACTTGCGACTTCAGGTAACCCCAAAGCCAATAATCGCACGGACTGAGGTCTGGGGACCTGGGAGGCCAAGCATGACGAAAGTGGCGGCTGAGCACACGATCATCACCAAACGACGAGCGCAAGAGATCTTTCACGCGTTTAATAAAACCCGATGTCATTCCAAGCATATGTGTCAATTTTTACCTCTCCGTCTACATTATTCCGTGGTTCATTAAGTTTTCAAATTTATACTGACTTTTTGATCACCCGGTATATTGTGAAAAG
Organism: Schistocerca cancellata; assembly: GCF_023864275.1. Classification (NCBI taxonomy): domain Eukaryota; kingdom Metazoa; phylum Arthropoda; class Insecta; order Orthoptera; family Acrididae; genus Schistocerca; species Schistocerca cancellata. The sequence goes on from NC_064637.1 coordinate 159,782,673, forward strand.
CAATGGTCCCGTAACATTCCTCTGTGGCACGCGAGAGGTTACTTTAACGTCTGTAGACGTCTCTCCATTGAGAACAACATGCTGTGTTCGGTTTGCTAAAAACTCTTCAATCCAGCCACACGGCTGATCTGATATTCCGTAGGCTCTTACTTTGTTTATCAGGCGACAGTGCGGAATTGTATCGAACGCCTTCCGGAAGTCAAGGAAAATGGCATCTACGTGGGAGTCTGTTTCTAATAATTTCTGGGTCTCACGAACAAATAAATAGAGTTGGGTCTCACACGATCGCTGTTTCCGGAATCCATGTTGATTCCTACAGAGTAGACTCTGGGTTTCGAGAATAGACATGATACGCGAGCAAAAAACATGTTCTAAAATTCTACAACAGATCGCATGTCATAGATATAGGCGTATAGTTTTGCGCACCTGCTCGACGACCCTTCTTGAAAACTGGAACTACCTGTGCTCTTTTCCGATCATTTGGAACCTTCCGTTCCTCTAGAGACTTGCGGTACACGGCTGTTAGAAGGGGAGCAAGTTCTGTGTGTGCTGTCACTCATTCATTCGGTGGTGCTCTTTGCTCCGCGTCCGCTGGTGGAGCCGGCGGTCTCGTGTGGACCGCAGAGGGAGTGTGGCGGCGGGAAGCGGGCGTTCTATTTTTAGCGCCGCGGCAGCCGCGTCTGCTTAGCGCCGCACTGGGCGCGGAGCCGTTACGCTCCGAGAGATCAGCCGACAGCCGGCCGCTCGCTAATTGCGGTCTGCACCGCGCGGCCTGGAGGTCGGACGAGCAGTTTAAGGAGGCGGGGCGGGGCGGGGATAAAAGCCTGGGGCGTGGCAGCGGAAGCCGCGCTAGCCGCCGCTCGGCGGGAAGCCGACAGGTTGCGACACTCGAGACACGCGTCCCATCTGCAAGTCAGATTAACGGCCGCGTCTACGAGACCGTAACGGTAGCAGGCTGCCTACACACACACACACACACACACACACACACACACACACACACACAGAGAGAGAGAGAGAGAGAGAGAGAGAGAGAGAGAGAGAGAGAGAGAGAGAGAGAGAGAGGGGGGGGGGGGGAGCAATCTCGAATGTTTTGGAGAGGAATGTCGCTGTTGCTTCTTGGCAGTCAGCGTCTGGGGAGTCATCGGTTATGCCTTAAGATCATGGTTGGTATTTGTGGTGTCACCGCCAGACACCACACTTGCTAGGTGGTAGCTTTAAATCGGCCGCGGTCCATTAGTACATGTCGGACCCGCGTGTCGCCACTGTCAGTAATTGCAGACCGAGCGCCACCACACGGCAGGTCTAGAGAGACGTACTAGCACTCGCCCCAGTTGTACGACGACTTTGCTAGCGACTACACTGACGAAGCCTTTCTCTCATTTGCCGAGAGATAGTTAGAATAGCCTTCATGCTAAGTCCATGGCTACGACCTAGCAAGACGCCATTAACCATATCTAGAGAGAGTCTCACTTGTATCATCAAGAACGCTGTATACAAATGATGGAGTAAAGTTGAGTATTCTAGCAGCTACGAACTTTTCTTTATAGCATTCATAACGTGTCCTGTTCCAGACCTCACGCCCGTCTGCGTTAGATTATAGAGAGCATTTCGGCCTCCTCTATCTACAAGGTGTTGGCACATTTGCCAACACATCAGTATTGGCAAGGGAACCTCCCCATCGCACCCCCCTCAGATTTGGTTATAAGTTCGCGCAGCGGATAGGCCTTGAAAAACTGAACACAGATCAATCGGGAAAACAGGAAGAAGTTGTGTGGAACTATGAAAAAAATAAGCAAAATATGCAAACTGAGTAGTCCATGTGCAAGATATGCAACATCGAGGACAATGTGAGCTCAGGAGCGCCGTGGTCCCATGTTTAGCGTGAGCAGCTGCGGAACGACAGGTCCTTGGTTCAAGTCTTCCCTCGAGTGAAAAGTTTACTTTCTTTTTTTTTCGCAAAGTTATGATCTGTCGGTTCGTTCATTGACGTCTCTGTTCACTGTAATAAGTTTAGTGTCTGTGTTTTGCGACCGCACCGCAAAACCGTGCGATTAGTAGACGAAAGGACGTGCATCTCCATTGGGAACCGACAAGATTTGATCGCAAGGTCATACGTCAACCGATTCCTCCACAGGAAAACACGTCTGATATATTCTATACGACACTGGTGACGGCATGTGCGTCACATGACAGGAATATGTTGTCGACCCACCTAACTTGTACATTTGACGAATGGGTAAAAAGATTCTTCTACCTTGCCCGATTTAGGTTTTCTTGTGGATGTGATAATCGCTCCAAAGAAAGTGATGAAAACGTAAGAGTTTGTCACATAAACTGCAACAAATGAATGCAACAGTTTCACAGTCGCTCAGTTTTCCCTGTGCTCTGTCAAAACATATGTTTTTAACGTTTTCAAATTTTTCCGTGTGTAGACCGTCAAATCCTGTACATGTCCAAGCAAATCTGAACATGCCCTGGAATTTTGGACAGCGAAGTTTATTACGTATGAGCGCCTGAACTTTGATAATTGTCTGAAAATAAAAAAATTAAACTTTTCTCTTGTGGGAAGAGTTGAACCACGGTCCTCTCGTTCCGCAGCTGCTCACGCTAACCACGGGACCACGGCGCTAGTGGGCTCGGCCTATCCTTGATGTTGCCTATCTTGCGCATGGACTACTCAGTTTGTATATTTTGCTTATTTTTTTCATAGTTCCATACAACTTCTTCCTGTTTTCCCGATTGATCTGTGTTCAGTTATTCAAGGCCTATCCACTGTGCCAACTTATAACTAAATCTGAGGGGGGTGCGATGGGGAGGTTCCCTTGTGAGTGACGACATGACGGTACGTCAAGGGGAATCTTACTGCTTGCTCCACCACCACTCATGCGACACTACCATGGTTCTATTTTCCAACAGGGCGATGTTTGTCTGCACGACACGAGTCTCTACGAACTGCTTACATTACGTCGAGCTACTCCCGTGGCCGCTAACATCCTCATCACTTGACTGGCGACTCCATGGAGTGTTGTGTGCACCACGACCAAATAGTGGATAGAGTTGGAAGGAAAATCAGCATTGGCCGTATTTTGTTGTTTGATTGTCCACAAAATCGATTATCAGTCACTTAGTGACCATCCTAAGAGCTGTAATACACAATTAAAATTGGTAGGCACTGGTATCAAGCTATAACCACAAGCTTAGAGCGATCACATAAATGTGCCTACCAATTTTAATTGTACACTCCTGGAAATTGAAATAAGAACATCGTGAATTCATTGTCCCAGGAAGGGGAAACTTTATTGACACATTCCTGGGGTCAGATACATCACATGATCACACTGACAGAACCACAGGCACATAGACACAGGCAACAGAGCATGCACAATGTCGGCACTAGTACAGTGTATATCCGCCTTTCGCAGCAATGCAGGCTGCTATTCTCCCATGGAGACGATCGTAGAGATGCTGGATGTAGTCCTGTGGAACGGCTTGCCATGCCATTTCCACCTGGCGCCTCAGTTGGACCAGCGTTCGTGCTGGACGTGCAGACCGCGTGAGACGACGCTTCATCCAGTCCCAAACATGCTCAATGGGGGACAGATCCGGAGATCTTGCTGGCCAGGGTAGTTGACTTATACCTTCTAGAGCACGTTGGGTGGCACGGGATACATGCGGACGTGCATTGTCCTGTTGGAACAGCAAGTTCCCTTGCCGGTCTAGGAACGGTAGAACGATGGGTTCGATGACGGTTTGGATGTACCGTGCACTATTCAGTGTCCCCTCGACGATCACCAGTGGTGTACGGCCAGTGTAGGAGATCGCTCCCCACACCATGATGCCGGGTGTTGGCCCTGTGTGCCTCGGTCGTATGCAGTCCTGATTGTGGCGCTCACCTGCACGGCGCCAAACACGCATACGACCATCATTGGCACCAAGGCAGAATCGACTCTCATCGCTGAAGACGACACGTCTCCATTCGTCCCTCCATTCACGCCTGTCGCGACACCACTGGAGGCGGGCTGCACGATGTTGGGGCGTGAGCGGAAGACGGCCTAACGGTGTGCGGGACCGTAGCCCAGCTTCATGGAGACGGTTGCGAATGGTCCTCGCCGATACCCCAGGAACAACAGTGTCCCTAATTTGCTGGGAAGTGGCGGTGCGGTCCCCTATGGCACTGCGTAGGATCCTACGGTCTTGGCGTGCATCCGTGCGTCGCTGCGGTCCGGTCCCAGGTCGACGGGCACGTGCACCTTCCGCCGACCACTGGCGACAACATCGATGTACTGTGGAGACCTCACGCCCCACGTGTTGAGCAATTCGGCGGTACGTCCACCCGGCCTCCCGCATGCCCACTATACGCCCTCGCTCAAAGTCCGTCAACTGCACATATGGTTCACGTCCACGCTGTCGCGGCATGCTACCAGTGTTAAAGACTGCGATGGAGCTCCGTATGCCACGGCAAACTGGCTGACACTGACGGCGGCGGTGCACAAATGCTGCGCAGCTAGCGCCATTCGACGGCCAACACCGCGGTTCCTGGTGTGTCCGCTGTGCCGTGCGTGTGATCATTGCTTGTACAGCCCTCTCGCAGTGTCCGGAGCAAGTATGGTGGGTCTGACACACCGGTCTCAATGTGTTCTTTTTTCCATTTCCAGGAGTGTACATAAATGATTTGGCTAACAGGGTCGGCAGCAGTCTGCGTTTGTTTGCTGTGGTGTACGACAAGGTGTCGAAATTGAGTGGTAGGAAGATACAAGATGAGATACAAGATGACAGACAAAATTTCTAGTTGGTTGTGATGAATGGCAGCTAGCCCTAAATGTCGAAAAATGAAAGTTAATGCGCATGAGTAGGAAGATCAAACCTGTAATGTCTTATCATTATCATTTGCAGCCCCTTGTATTGGCCGTGTTTACATTTAAAATTGGAGGATGTGAGGACCGCCAGTTATGCAAAACACCGTTTTTCTCAGTACCCAAACATGTTGCGACACCACTGTGCCATCATCAGTGGGTTTCGTTTTTATTGATTCTTTACATTTCGTGTGCATAGATTTTCTGGATCACTTGTGTGTTAATTACTACAGGTAGCGTGTCATGTTTTTGTGTGGCAAGTACTTCCATTCTCCGCATAAAGCAGTGGTGTTGTGATACACTTAACTATAACAAGTATTTTTCAGAAATAACGTAGTAAAACACTTTTCACTTCACCAGAACACAGTGTCATTGTGGTTCATCTGGCGTGAACAATCACACTGTGTTCTGTTGAAGTGAAAAGTGTTTTACTACGTTATTTCTGAAAAATAGTTGTTATAGTTACGAGTGTATCACAACACCTCTGCTTTATGCGGAGAGTGGAAGTACTTGCCACACAAAAACATGACACGCTACCTGTAGTAATTAACACACAAGTGATCCAGAAAATTCATGCACACCAAATTTAAAGAATAAATAAAAACGAAAACCCACTGATGATGGCACAGTGGTGGCGAACATGTTTGGGTACTGAGAAAAACGGTGTTTTGCATAACTGGCGAACCTCACATCCAACAACTGTAATGTTTGACACAGTCAGGTCGTTTAAATATCTGGGCGGAACGTTGCAAAGCGATTGAAATGAGACGAGACTCTGAGGACTGCAACAGGGAAGCCGAATGGTCGACTTCGGTTTGGTGGGAGAATTGAGGAAAAATGTGGTTCATGTGTCAAGGCGCCGCATATATATGTATTACTGCTCGATTGTTTAGGATCCGCACCAGGTCGGATTAAACGAAGACATCGAAGCATTTCAGAGGCGGGCTGCTAGATTTGTTACAGGTAGGTTCAAACAACGAGTGAGTATTACGTAGATGCTTCAGGGAACTCAAATGGGAATCCCTGGAGGGAAGGCGACGTTCTTTCCGACAAACACTACTGCGAAAATGTACAGAACTGTCATGGAAAAGTGACTGCAAAACTATTCTACTGCCGCAAAACACATTTTGTGCAAGGACAAATATAATAACATTCGAAAAATTAGGGCTCATACGCAGGCATATACACAATCGTTTTTCCGTCGCTGTGTTTGCGAATGGAACAGGAAAGGAAGTGAAGTAAGGTCAAGTTAATAGTAGTGGTACAGGGTAGTCTCCGCCACACATCGTACGCTGCTTTGCGGAACACGTAGGCAGGCGTACCGGTGAAGCTGACTAGATTTTGTAACCGCTGAACCAACATCACATGATTCACTGTCTTTTGTCAGTCCGTGTACGACTGCTGGGAGTGTCCACGACGCGCCGCCCGCGTGCTGTTGGCGGCGTTCAAATGGCTCTGACCACTATGGGACTTAACATCTGACTTCATCAGTCCCCTAGAACTCAGAACTACACACATGCTCATAAATTAAGGATAATGCCGATACATGGTGAAAAGCCGGTGGGCGGTTTGCGGGTTTAAATCATCTCGGGGTATGACCATGCTGTGCATTTGACCTTGGGCGGTTTGCGGGTTTAAATCATCTCGGGGTATGAGCATGCTGTGCATTTGACCTGCGGTAGTCGCACGGTGGCGCTGGCAGCAGTCCACATAGGCAGAGGTGTGTTAGTGCATGTCAGAGTACGGTGCAGCGAGTAACAGTGCATACGTTTTCAGACGTGGTAATGGTGACTGTGTGTTGAAAATGACTAAAGGAACACGTATTGATGACGTTATGAGGGATAGAATACTAGGGAGACTGGAGGCTGGTCAAACACAGCAGGTCGTAGCACGGGCCCTCCGTGTGCCACAAAGTGTGATCTCAAGATTATGACAACGATTCCAGCGGACAGGATACGTGTCTAGGCACTACAGTACGGAATGTCCACAGTGTACAACAGCACAAGAAGACCGATATCTAAGCATCAGTGCCCGCAGACGGCCATGGAGTACTGCAGGTAACCTTGCTCGGGACCTTACCGCAGCCACTGGAACAGTTGTTTCCAGACACACAGTCTACAGATGGTTTATTCGCTCGGAGACCTGCGAGGTCCATTCCACTGACCCCTGGTCACAGGAGAGCCCGTAAAGCCTGGTGTGAAGAACACAGTACATGGTACATGGTCATTAGAACAGTGGTCCCAGGTTACGTTTACGGACGAGTCCAGGTATATTCTGAATAGTGATTCTCGCGGGCTTTTCATCTGGCGTGAACCAGGAACCAGATACCAACCTCTTGATGTCCCTGAAATGGACCTGTGTGGAGTCGTGGTTTGATGGTGTGGGGTGGGATTATGATTGCTGCACGTACACCCCTGCGTGTGAAACTTCTTGGCAGATTAAAACTGTGTGCCGGACCGAGACTCGAACTCGAGACCTTTGCCTTTCGTGGGCAAGTGCTCTACCAACTGAGCTACCCAAGCACGACTCACGCTTCGTCCACACAGTTTCACTTCTGCCAGTAGCTCGTCTCCTACCTTCCAAACTTTACAGAAGCTCTCCTGCGAACCTTGCAGAACTAGCACTCCTGAAAGAAAGGATATTGCGGAGACATGGCTTAGCCACAGCCTGGGGGACAGGGCGTGAGTCGTGCTTGGGTAGCTCAGTTGGTAGAGCACTTACCCGCGAAAGGCACAGGTCCCGAGTTCGAGTCTCGGTCCGGCACACAGTTTTAATCTGCCAGGAAGTTTCATATCAGCGCACACTCCGATGCAGAGTGAAAATCTCATTCTGGAGACCCCTGTATGACTTTGACAGAGGAACTGTAACAGGTCAGTTGTATCGGGACGTTATTTTGCACCAGTATGTCCACCTTTTCAGGGGCGCAGTGGGTCCCACCTTCCTCCCGATGGATGATAACACACGGCCCCACCGGGCTGCCATCGTGGAAGTGCACCTTGAAACAGAAGATACCTGGCGAATGGAGTGGCCTGCCCGTGCTCCAGACCTAAACCCCACTGAACACATCTGGGATGCTGTCGGTCGACGTATTGCACGTCTTCAAACCCCTACGACACTTCAGGATCTCCGACAGGCACTGGTGCAAGAATGGGAGGCTATACCCCAGCAGCTGCTCGACCACCTGATCCAGAGTATGCCAACCTGTTGTGCGGCCTGTGCACGTGTGCGCAGTGATCATATCCCACATTAATGTCGAAGTACGTGCGCAGGAAACAGTGGCGTTTTGTAGCACATGTGTTTCGGGACGGTTTTCTCAACTTTTCACCAATACCGTGGACTTACAGACCTGTGTCGTGTGTGTTTCTCTACGTGGCTATGCTATTAGCGCCAGTTTTGTGTAGTGCCACGGTGTGTTGCACCGCATCCTGCAATTATCCTTAATTTATGAGCATGAGTGTACTTGAACCTAGCTAATATAAGGACATCACACACATAGATACATGGCCGAGGCAGATTCGTTCCTGCGAACGCAGCAGCAGCGCGGCTCCAGACTGAAGCGCCTAGAATCGCTCGGCTACAGCGGCCGGCGTCGGCGGCGTCCGTGTTGGTAAACGCGGCCGGCGTCGTTACGCAAGACGAGGCCGGGCAGAGCGGCGGGGGCGGTGGATCGGTCAGCGACACCCGCCAGCCGCCCCCGCCGTCAGATCCCGGTCACGCGCCTGCGAGCGTCCGCCGGAAGTCGTGCGTAGCCTCCGTTCACTGCAGTGGGGGACTGTCGCGGGAACAGGCGCGACGCCAGCGCCTGCCGTTACCTCCGAGAATGTCGCCGACGAGGTACACGGGCCTTGTGGAGACAGTGGAGCAGTGGGAGAACATTGTTCTTGTGCAACGCAGCTAGCTCTTTATTCGCGCGAAGTAATGGCCACTATCAACACGGGAATCTCAAGTTGATTCCGTATTTCTAGATTTCCGGAAAGCTTTCCACACCGTTCCTCACAAGCGACTTCTAATCGAGCTGCGGGCCTACGGGGAATCGTCTCAGTTGTGCGTCTGGATTCGTGATTTCCTTGTCAGGAAGGTCGCAGTTCGTAGTAATAGACGGCAAATCATCGAGTAAAACTGAAGTGATATCAGGTGTTCCCCAGGGAAGCGTCCTGGGACCTCTGCTGTTCCTGATCTATGTAAATGACCTGGGTGACAATCTGAGCAGTTCTCTTGGGCTGTTCGCAGATGATGCTGTAATTTACCGTCTAGTAAGGTCATCCGAAGACCAGTATCAGTTGCAAAGCGATTTAGAAAGGATTGCTGTATGGTGTGGCAGGTAGCAGTTGACGCTAAATAACGAAAAGTGTGAGGTGATCCACACGAGTTCCAAAAGAAATCCGTTGGAATTCGATTTCTTGATAAATAGTACAATTCTCAAGGCAGTCAATTCAACTAAGTACCTGGGTGTTAAAATTACGAACAACTTCAGTTGGAAAGACCACATAGATAATATTGTGGGGAAGGCGAGCCAAAGGTTGCGTTTCATTGGCAGGACACTTAGAAGATGCAACAAGTCCACTAAAGAGACATCTTACACTACACTCGTTCGTCCTCTGTTAGAATATTGCTGCGCGGTGTGGGATCCTTACCAGGTGGGACTGACGGAGGACATAGAAATGGTGCAAAAAAGGGCAGCTCGTTTCGTATTATCACGTAATAGGGGAGAGAGTGTGGCAGATATGATACGCGAGTTGGGATGGAAGTCATTAAAGCAAAGACGTTTTTCGTCGCGGTGAGATCTATTTACGAAATTTCAGTCACCAACTTTCTCTTCCGAATGCGAAAATATTTTGTTGAGCCCAACCTACATAGGTAGGAATGAACATCAAAATAAAATAAGAGAAATCAGAGCTCGAACAGAAAGGTTTAGGTGTTCGTTTTTTCCCGCGCGCTGTTCGGGAGTGGAATGGTAGGGAGATAGTATGATTGTGGTTCGATGAACCCTCTGCCAAGCACTTAAATGTGAATTGCAGAGTAATCATGTAGATGTCGATTCAAATATCGCGTCAGTCGTATGGGAGTGGCGCTAGCAATGCCACTATCAGGATGCAGATCAGGTAGGCTTTAAATATACGGTGTAACGGTCGTGAGCATTAGCATCCTTCGAGATTGGACGTCGTTAAGTTGACGTCACTGAAGAAAGCCTGCAAGGCGACGAAGAGGCCATTTGTAAGTAGACTGTTCAGGTTTTTATGTTGGTAACGCCACGTAGTGCTCTGTATGAAAATCACTGGCTGCGCTGTGTGCAGTCTGTGGCTGCTTGGACTCATTGTTGGAATATTCGCTTGTGTAGTGTTGGACAGTGGGAGGTGAGACACCAGCAGTGGTGGATGTGGGGAGAGAGATGCCAGAGTTTTGAGAGCGAACGATCTGGACGTGTGTCCGTCAGAAGAAGGAAATTTGTAAGACTAGATGTCATGAACTGATATGTATATTATGACTTTTGAACATTATTAAGGTAAATACATTGTTTGTTCCCTATCAAAATCTTTTATTTGTTGACTATGACTATCAGTAGTTAATGCCTTCAGTAGTTAGTGTGCTGTCACCGCCAGACACCACACTTTCTAGGTGGTAGCCTTTAAATCGGCCGCGGTCCGTTAGTATACGTCGGACCCGCGTGTCGCCACTATCAGTGATTGCAGACCGAGCGCCGCCACACGGCAGATCTAGTCTAGAGAGACTCCCTAGCAGTCGCTCCAGTTGGACAGCTGGCTTTGCTAGCGATGGTTCACTGTCTACATGCGCTCTCATTTGCAGAGACGACAGTTTAGCATAGCCTTCAGCTACGTCATTTGCTACGACCTAACAAGGCGCCATATTGAGTTACTATGAATGTATTCTTAACAGATAATATTGTGAGTCATGTACGGTCAAGAGCGACGTTCATCATTAACGGATTAAAGTTACGCATCAAACTAATTACGTTCGCTTTCTGAATTCTAATTCATTGTCATATTCCAGACCTCACGTCAGTATAGTCCTTCCCTCCTCACGCCAGCCTGCGTGAGCTAAAAACGCGTGCATTTCGGCCTCCACTAGTAACACGGTGTTGGCTCTTCTGCCAACACAAGTCAGAATCTTTTATTTAGCTGGCAGTACTGGCGCTCGCTTTATTGCAGTAGTTCGAGTAACGAAGATTTTTGTGTGGTACGTGATTCATGAAAGTTATAGGTTATTGTTATTCAGGGACATTCTTTTGTAGGGATTATTTAAAGTAGACGTCGTTGCGCTAAAAATATTGTGTGTCAGTTTAGTGATGATCAGAATAAGTAAAGAGAAAACAAACTTCCTGTAGATTAAAACTGTGTGCCGGACCGCGACTCGAACTCGGGACCTTTGCCATTCGTGGGCAAGTGCTCTACCATCTGAGCTACCCAAGCACGACTCACGCCCGGTCCTCACAGCTCTTACTTCTTCCAGTACCTTGTCTCCTACCACCTCTTAAACTTTATAGAAGCTCTCCAGCGAACCTAGCAGAACTAGCACTCCTGAAAGAAAGGATATTGCGGTCATCTGGAAACATCCCCCAGGCTGTGGCTAAGCCATGTCTCCGCAATATCCTTTCTTTCAGGAGTGCTAGGTTCGCTGGAGAGCTTCTGTAAAGTTTGGAAGGTAGGAGACGAGGTACTGGCAGAAGTAAAGCTGTGAGGACGGGGCGTGAGTCGTGCTTGGGTAGTTCAGTTGGTAGAGCACTTGTCCGCGAAAGGCAAAGGTCCCGAGTTCGAGTCTCGGTCCGGCACACAGTTTTAGTCTGCCAGGAAGTTTCATATCAGCGCACACTCACTCACCACTGCAGAGTGTAAATCTCATTCTGAAAGAGAAAACTGTTTGAGTACGTTGAGTTTTGCTCAGCTGTTTGAAAATCAAATAACGTAAAAGTTTACCGGCACATCATGCGTAGTTTTTCAAAGGGCACGTTTCACATTATCAACACCTCATTGAGTTTGAACGAGGTCGTGTAACAGGGCTACTAGTGGATGCATATTCGTTCTACGACATTGCATGAAGACTCGGTAGGAATGTAGCGACTGTACATCGTTTCTGGCAGCGGTGGCCGCGAGAATGTACGGTCGGAAGAAAAAGGTGCTCGTCCGTCGTATGGCTCTGGCGCACTGCAGTGCACCCACAGAAGCAGTCTGAGCAGCAGTCGGCACCTCAGGGACACAACGAACTGTTGCAAGTCGGTTGCTTCGAGCACAGCTCCGAGCCAGACGCCCTGTAGCGTGCATTCCTCTGACCTCTGACCCCTGACCACCACACCATTTGCGACTGCAGTGGTGTCAAGCGAGAGCTCATCGGAGGTTTGTTGTGTTTTCTAGTTGCAGCTGGTTCTGCGCCGGTGTCAGTGACGGCCGTGTGTTGGTTAGGGGGATGCCAGTTGAGGACTTGCAATCAACCTTTCTACGTACTATGAGAACGACGTTTTTCGCGGCGGCACTTATGTATAAAATATTCTCGGTATTCTTGCCGCGTCAGTTCTAGATAAAATCTCGAGCTTTCGACGATTACCTCCATCGTCATCGTCAGGAGCTGACTGTCTCCACTGCTGCTATGGTAGCCTCTATATAGCCCGAAGACGGCTTCTGATTGGTCGGCTTCTGATTGGCTCTATATACCAACGTATTCAAAACGGCTCTCTTCTGAGCAGGGTGATGGAAACTCTGTGCGTTCAGGTATAAATCGGTATGCGTCGGCTTGCGGTATATAGAGCCAAAACTGTTTCTGACGAGGACCACTTAAGGTCCGAGATTAATCACCTGAAGAACGTGTTCCGAAAGAACGGCTATGGTGCACGCGATATAAAGGCAGCGTTCTCCAAAAGAAGGAAACGTGATAATGCTGCAACCTCACAGGATGAAACACCGATTGCGGTTCTTCCTTTTTGTGGCGCAATTTCCAGCAAAATAGGAAGAGTCCTGCGTAGACGTGGTATAAGACCGATTTTTCGTCCTCCTAAGAAAATTAAGGAGATGATGCGCCCTGTTAAGGACAATCTCGGCCTCAGGGTCCCTGGAGTTTATAATATACCCTGTGAGTGTGGAAGCAACTATATAGGTCAGACTATTCGTACCGTTTCCGACCGCTGTGCAGAACACCAACGCCACATTAAAAATAGAGAGGTGGAGAAATCGGCAATTGCGGAGCACAGCCTCACGAACAAACACAAAATATTGGTCGATGAAACTAAAATTCTTTCCCATGCCTCCACGTACTGGGATTCTGTTATTAAGGAGGCTGTTGAAATAAGAATGAGCCAAAAGAACTTTAACCGCGATAGCGGATACCATCTGAGCTGTGCGTGGAAACGAGCGCTTGATGCAGAGAGGCAGCAGAGACGTTCCTTCCAAGGTTTACGTTCAAACGGAAGCGGTGGCGCCACCGGCGCACACAGTGACACCGTCTGAGACAGCAGCACGTAATCGCCGACCAATCAGAAGCCGACCAATCAGAAGCTTTCTACGTACTAGACAGACTGGACCTACACCTGGAGTTATGGCACGGGGTGCGATTTCGTAAGACAGTAGGGGCATTCTTGTGATTATCCCACGCATCCCGACTGCAAATTTGTACGCCAATCTGCCGATTTGACCTGTTGTGCTGCAATTCATCAACAGCATTCCAGGTGGGTCTTTTTCAGCAGCATAACGCTCGCCCACATACCGCTGTTGTAACCCAACATACTCCACAGTGCCGACATGTTGCCTAGGCCTGCTCGCTCACCAGATCTGTATCGAATCGGACGTAGAATGAGATTTTTCACACCGCAGCAGAGTGTGCGCCGATATGCACACAGTTTTAATCTGTCAGGAAGTTTCATGTCAGCGCACACTCCGCTGTAGAGTGAAAAATCTCATTCTGGAAACATCCCCCAGGCTGTGGCTAAGCCACGTCTTCGCAATATGCTTTCTTTCAGGCGTGCTAGTTCTGCAAGTTTTTCGCAGGAGAGCTTCTGTAATGTTTGGAAGGTAGGAGACGAGGTACTGGCAGAAGTAAAGCTGTGAGGACGGGTCGTGAGTCGTGCTTCGGTAGCTCAGTCGGTAGAGCACTTGCCCGCGAAAGGCAAAGGTCCCGAGAATCGGACATAATTGGACATTTCCAGCATGATCCACAAACAACATGAACTGTCCCGTAGCTGACAGGCCAAGTACAACAGGCATGGAACTCCATCCCCCAAACTGAAATCCGGCACCTGTACAGCACAATGCATTCGCGTGTTCGTATTCAACATTGTGGAGGTTACTCCTTTTATTGATGTACCTGCATATCACGTTTGCGACGGCTTGTATCGCGCTTACACTAACCTGTGATCTTGCATTTAAATATGTTCCCTAGGTAAATCTATTCCCGAAATTTCATTCCTGTATATTTCACATACAAAATTACACTCCTGGAAATGGAAAAAAGAACACATTGACACCGGTGTGTCAGACCCACCATACTTGCTCCGGACACTGCGAGAGGGCTGTACAAGCAATGATCACACGCACGGCACAGCGGACACACCAGGAACCGCGGTGTTGGCCGTCGAATGGCGCTAGCTGCGCAGCATTTTTGCACCGCCGCCGTCAGTGTCAGCCAGTTTGCCGTGGCATACGGAGCTCCATCGCAGTCTTTAACACTGGTAGCATGCCGCGCCAGCGTGGACGTGAACCGTATGTGCAGTTGACGGACTTTGAGCGAGGGCGTATAGTGGGCATGCGGGAGGCCGGGTGGACGTACCGCCGAATTGCTCAACACGTGGGGCGTGAGGTCTCCACAGTACATCGACGTTGTCGCCAGTGGTCGGCGGAAGGTGCACGTGCCCGTCGACCTGGGACCGGACCGCAGCGACGCACGGATGCACGCCAAGACCGTAGGATCCTACGCAGTGCCGTAGGGGACCGCACCGCCACTTCCCAGCAAATTAGGGACACTGTTGCTCCTGGGGTATCGGCGAGGACCATTCGCAACCGTCTCCATGAAGCTGGGCTACGGTCCCGCACACCGTTAGGCCGTCTTCCGCTCACGCCCCAACATCGTGCAGCCCGGCTCCAGTGGTGTCGCGACAGGCGTGAATGGAGGGACGAATGGAGACGTGTCGTCTTCAGCGATGAGAGTCGCTTCTGCCTTGGTGCCAATGATGGTCGTACGCGTGTTTGGCGCCGTGCAGGTGAGCGCCACAATCAGGACTGCATACGACAGAGGCACACAGGGCCAACACCCGGCATCATGCTGTGGGGAGCGATCTCCTACACTGGCCGTACACCACTGGCACTGAATAGTGCACGGTACATCCAAACCGTCATCGAACCCATCGTTCTACCATTCCTAGACCGGCAAGGGAACTTGCTGTTCCAACAGGACAATGCACGTCCGCATGTATCCCGTGCCACCCAACGTGCTCTAGAAGGTGTAAGTCAACTACCCTGGCCAGCAAGATCTCCGGATCTGTCCCCAATTGAGCATGTTTGGGACTGGATGAAACGTCATCTCACGAGGTCTGCACGTCCAGCACGAACGCTGGTCCAACTGAGGCGCCAGGTGGAAATGGCATGGCAAGCCGTTCCACAGGACTACATCCAGCATCTCTACGATCGTCTCCATGGGAGAATAGCAGCCTGCATTGCTGCGAAAGGTGGATGTACACTGTACTAGTGCCGACATTGTGCATGCTCTGTTGCCTGTGTCTATGTGCCTGTGGTTCTGTCAGTGTGATCATGTGATGTATCTGACCCCAGGAATGTGTCAATAAAGTTTCCCCTTCCTGGGACAATGAATTCACGTTCTTATTTCAATTTCCAGGAGTGTATATTGAGGCAAATCACGTGTCAGAACAGTAAAAGATCTAGGAAGATTCACAGGAACCACAGAATGGGTGTTTTTTTCTGTTCTTCGTAGCAGAGGGTGACTTTAATGGAAGTAAGAGCAGACTAAGAGCTGAACTTGATCTCCGGCAGCGGTCCTCAGTAGCTTAGTTGGTCCGCCATCTCCTTGCAGCCCACTGCTCTTTACTTCCTCCCGCCTGGCTGTTAAATAATAGCCTAACTGGAACACTGAAGAGGCCGCTCCACCTCAACAGCAGGGGGTAAACTTTTCAGAGTAAAATATTTTGAGTGATCTTCCGCCCCCTTTTCATCATCCTAATTAGCCGGAGCTACGCACATAACCCGGCTGGCCTTACGCTCTCGTAAATTCCTTGAACCTGCCGCCGGCAAAAACTGCAGTTGCGACGTCAAAGCACGGCCCCGACGATAGTTTCTTCACGCCGAGAAACGAAAAGAAATCGTTTCTGCGAAATTCAAGTCACACTATTTCCTAACCCTTTGAGTCACACAGATACTTTTGGACTTAATATGCCTTGAAATCTGATCTTATCCTTCTTTGTTGCATTACTGGAGCACATTACAAATTTTTAAATTTCTTTTTTCAGTTTTTATAAAAAATATACATAGGTGGTTTCACTATGAAACCACTGTGACACAAGGGGCTGTTCAACGTCTTTCAGAAATCTATTAATTTTCAATTTTCAGTATTTTATTACACTAATGTTAAATTTTCTTTCATACATATTTTTTTATAAACTGATGTCTCAAAATTTTTTTTGTTTTATGCAAAATTTCAAAGTACATTACATACAACACATGTTTTCCACTTTCATGATACTCAAAAAACTGTTTTTTTTTATCTGTTAGGCACAATCCAACATCACATACTTTGCATGACCATCTTGTCCTATGACGATCCTTTTTTGAACTACAATTTGCACTGCGTTTCTATTTGCTGTGAACAGGAAACAGGAATATGCGGTTCATTGGATTGTCTTTCATCCACAGAGACTTTCATTCTAAATGTCTTCTTAGGTGATGATGGCCGGTAAATTTCTTTCCTTTTCCTGCCAGGATAAATGCTGCCTTGCACAAACAGACCCTCAACCACTAGTATCTTAAAATCTTTTAATTTCACTGGTGTTCATCCACTTTTTATTTTATATATGGCATAGGCATTTACGACAGTGACGTCCAAGAAATGGAAAAATATTCTATGCCACCTCTTCTTGCTGTTCCTGTCTAATTCATAAGTTGATTTGAGCATGAAATACCCTCCATATTACCATCTTCATCCTCTTCAGATTCTGACAGTTCTGACAAATCGCATGGAATATCCTCAAAATGTAGGTTGTAGACAGTAGCCTCATCTAATACCGCCAAGGTGTATGTTTTATCCTCTAAATAGAGGTAAAAGTTAAATAACTTACTGTATATAAGAATATAAGCGTTGTACGGTAAAGGTATCATATTAGTATAGTGGTTTCACAGCGAAACCACTAACATTTGTGCTGCTTATTGTTTCAAATAATGTGCTATATTCAAACTTTAGACATATTTTCAATCTAGAACATATGTCGTAGCATGTGTAAAATTTTTATTTACATTGAATAAACCAAAGCATCTGAATAACACAAAACAACGTGCCTGAATCACAATATGTCGCACTCGCACGGAAAACACGCGCTGAATGCCGGTTCCCGCTCGCAGGGTTGCTCTCTCAAGATTTATTGAGTTACTGAAGTTAAAATCTTCTGGCTTATTAGGCCGCGTCATGTTTCTTCTGAAATGTTCGACGTTTCGACCCCTCTGCTGGGCTCTTCCTCAGGATCTTTTGGTGTCCACTGCTGCTAGAACACTGTCAGAGACGAGTGTCGCGTCCACTTATAAAGGGGGAATTTCCTGGCGTTCGTGCTGGAGAAGTGATAGTATTGGTTAAAATACATGTGGCTGCCATTGGTGGGCCATAATCACAGGCTAACACAGAAGGGGCGTTGGTAGCTCATCTCCTGTGGATACCATTGGCGGTCATCGTCATTGCATAGAAAGGCACTGTTCCACACTTATGCCGGAGTAGGGTTATTGGTTGAAATGCCTGCTACCGCTATTGGTTGGTCGTCATCAGTGGCTAGATTCGAAACGGACAGAGCAAGAGAGGGGGAATGTTTAGCCAAAATGTTACTGTCCGCCGAGGTGACTTGCAGCGCGTTGTTTATGCCGCTCACACACATGCGGCTAAATCAAAGTGCAAAATCGGCAGTAGCGGGACACCACGGGAACTGTGGCTCTGACATCGATTTTGATAACGTACGTGTTCTGGCTAAAGAAACAAACATTTATAGATGAAAGATCCGAGAAGCTGTTGAAATTTCTAAGAATTCATCTAGTTTCAATAGAGAGGACGGCTGTAGGCTTTCGGCATCGTGGCTCCCAGCCATCAAGGAAGTAAATACGCGGCCGCGGTGTGTGAGCGGCATAAACAACGCGCTGCAAGTCACCTCGGCGGACAATAATATTTTGGCTAAACATTCCCCCTCTCTTGCTCTGTCCGTTTCGAATCTAGCCACTGATGACGACCAACCAATAGCGGTAGCAGGCATTTCAACCAATAACCCTACTCCGGCATAAGTGTGGAACAGTGCCTTTCTATCCAATGACGATGACCGCCAATGGTATCCACAGGAGATGAGCTACCAACGCCCCTTCTGTGTTAGCCTATGATTATGGCCCACCAATGGTAGCCACATGTATTTTAACCAATACTACCACTTCTCCAGCACGAACGCCAAGAAATTCCCCCTTTATAAGTGGAAGCGACACTCGTCTCTGACAGTGTTCTAGCAGCAGTGGACACCAAAAGATCCTGAGGAAGAGCCCAGCAGAGGGGTCGAAACGTCGAACATTTTAGAAGAATATTTTAGACGAAACATGATGCGGTCTAATAACCCAGAAGATTTTAACTTCAGTGACAACGGCCACGAAAGCCTGCAGACATATACAGGGTGATTTAAAAAGAATACCACAACTTTAAAAATGTGTATTTAATGAAAGAAACATAATATAACCTTCTGTTATACATAATTACAAAGAGTATTTAAAAAGGTTTTTTTTTCACTCAAAAACAAGTTCAGAGATGTTCAATATGGCCCCCTCCAGACACTCGAGCAATATCAACCCGATACTCCAACTCGTTCCACACTCTCTATAGCATATCAGGCGTAACAGTTTGGATAGCTGCTGTTATTTCTCGTTTCAAATCATCAATGGTGGCTGGGAGAGGTGGCCGAAACACCATATCCTTAACATACCCCCATAAGAAAAAATCGCAGGGGGGTAAGATCAGGGCTTCTTGGAGTCCAGCGATGAAGTGCTCTGTCACGGGCTGCCTGGCGGCCGATCCATCGCCTCGGGTAGTTGACGTTCAGGTTTCATAACTAACCTTTTTCGTAGGACTCTCCATACAGTTGATTGTGGAATTTGCAGCTCTCTGCTAGCTCTGCGAGTCGATTTTCCTGGGCTGCGAACAAATGCTTGCTGGATGCGAGCTACATTTTCGTCACTCGTTCTCGGCCGTCCAGAACTTTTCCCTTTGCACAAACACCCATTCTCTGTAAACTGTTTATACCAACATTTAATACACCACCTATCAGGAGGTTTAACACCATACTTCGTTCGAAATGCACGCTGAACAACTGTCGTCGATTCACTTCTGCCGTACTCAATAACACAAAAAGCTTTCTGTTGAGCGGTCGCCATCTTAGCATCAACTGACGCTGACGCCTAGTCAACAGCGCCTCAAGCGAACAAATGTACAACTAAATGAAACTTCATAGCTCCCTTAATTCGCCGACAGATAGTGCTTAGCTCTGCCTTTTGTCGTTGCAGAGTTTTAAATTCCTAAAGTTGTGGTATTCTTTTTGAATCACCCTGTGTATTTATTGAGTTAGTTCATCGAAAATTCGTTGGAATGCACTACAAACAAGGATGAGACACCTATGCCGCAAAGGGATACAATGCAGCAAAAAGTGGTTTCGCAGTGAAACCACTGTGACACAAAGAGCTAAACGACTTCTCACGTTTAACAGTTATTTATGTAATGCTTTCACCTTCGATGCTATTCCACTGGAGCGAAACCCGGAAGGCAAATGATGTGTCAATTTACAAAATATTTTCCGTGAACAGATGTAAAGAACAGCGTCACCAAATTACGAAAACCTGCTGCCGTGTGGACGGCTATCTCACCTTGCGCCCTCGGGCATACACACGCCGAACGCTGGCCGAAGCCGTCCTCTCACGGGACGTGAAAGCGCACGTGGACGAAGAGCTGGTGACGTCACACCGTGGAATTCCTCGTTCCACTACACTGCGCAGCGGAAAATAAAGAATCTGAGAACGTGGGCAGTCAGATACGATACAGTCGTCCGTCAAAAGCAGCACACAGCAACCGCCATACTGTGTGGCGTAAAACATTGTGTTGATGGGTTTCCTTTCTCAGTGGAGTACGTGGTATGAATATAAGCTAGTCCAAAGCGTCAGGAAACCGAGGATGTCTCGAATACGCCGCGTTTTATTTACGACTCGTAATAAAATGACTTCAAACCACATATCAGGAGGTAACGGCTTCCTATAGTTGATGTTTTTATTGTTGTAACTCGTATGCTACGAAAATATACCGTTTCAATGCAACGGCTCGTCTTTTTGGCACAATCTGCATATTAAATATCAAATAATGGCTTTTTAGTATAGTCTTCTCGCAGTATAAGCAACGGCCTTGCCGCAGTGGATACACCGGTTCCCGTCAGATCACTGAAGTTAAGCGCTGTCGGGCGTGGCCGGCACTTGGATGGGTGACCATCCAGGCCGCCATGCGCTGTTGCCATTCTTCGGGGTGCACACAGCCTCGTGATGCCAAATGAGGAGCTACTCGACCGAATAGTAGCGGCTCCAGCCAGAGAAAACCATCGTAACGACCGGGAGAGCGGTGTGCTGGCCCCACGCCCCTCCTATCCGCATCCTCATTGAGGATGACACGGCGGTCGGATGGTCCCGGTGGGCAACTTGTGGCCTGAAGACGGAGAGCTTTTCACGCGGTACGTGTGAAATAGGAAAAATTCTCTGTATATCGAGTGAAGAATATTTTGTTCTCACCTTTTGTTTTCTGAGTGATTCTGGGTCTTGAGTTATTCATTTAGAAGAACTATTATTTCAAAACTCGATGTTATTTTTTATACGTAATTTATTTGCCGCAATTCTTCTTGCAAAAGCCAACGACTGGAATGTTTCTGCAGTGAGCAGAAAATCTTAACCTGACTGCCAGTCTATGTCTCGAAATAAACACCAAGTAAAAGACTGGAAGTTTTTTTGACGTAACGACAATTTCTATGAAATTAATGTAGGGGTACCAAATTTCGTCACCTCACTGCGTTAACACCTATATAAACCTTACAGGTTACAAATACGTATGTAAATTATAGAATTCATCCTCCAATTGTAGGCAAGTACAATTAAATTGTTATAACAAATTGAAGCCAGTATTTGACAAAATTCTTAACACCGGAAAAACAGAGATAGAAAAAAATTTCTTCCTAATTTCGCCCGTCTCAAGAATTCTCAAAAGTACAATTAATTAAATTAATTTAAATTTATTTGTCCAGTCTAACATTTCCAGGCACTTTCAATATCATAAATGACGCTAAAGCCGTGAATGAACTATGCCTTCAAGTTATTTCAGCCTTATAAAGATACGTTACATGTGAATGTGTGTGTGTCTGTGCAGATGAACATGTTTCCTAATAACAAACCAAGTATTTCCTGCAACGAAACCGTTTCCCACCGGCTGGGTCTTCCCATGTGAAAAAAGTAAAATACTCTATATAAAAAGCAAGTAAAATCAATCTTTAATGGCAGTTGCAAATTACTCCCGGAACGAAACCAGCAACTGCACGGGGGACGAAATTGCGAACATCCCCAGATTTATTATAATGGCTGCTACAGCAACAGGGGCCAAACCTTTGACCATAGCTATTACACAACAGGAACTACAATATACAACAGAAATACAGCCGAATATTTAAACACAAAGCAGTCCTCGCAGCAGGAATATAAAGCTATTAATTTGACTATTGCGTAACTCACCTCAGCATAAAACATTGAATTCTCTCGTACACGGATGGTGGACATGTTGCCCTCACTCAACAAAACAATGGACTGAGATCACGTACGTACGCACAGCTAAATTTTTGTTACCATCTGCGGAAACCGGGAATTCCTGGGACAACGAAATTAGGAGCAGGGAAGACATTAGGGCCCCTTACTTCATACCTATCCCTCCGTTTATGGATTCGCTCTTATTTCTATCTTGCCGGTAAATCTTTTTATATCATGGTAGCAGCATCGAAAAAAATCTCTTCCGTCCAAATGAAATTACGGAACGAATCTCGACCTTCAAATCTATGTGACGAAATACATTATTTCAGAGTGTAGATAGTCAATACTACATCGAGAATGTAGACAATGTGCACGCGGAAACTGACCTTATACGCTATATCTTATATACTTCTGATATACTATATTCAAACTTCCTGGCAGATTAAAATTGTGTGCCGGACCGAGACTCGAACTCGGGACCTTTGCCAGGTTCGCAGGAGAGGTTCTGTAAAGTTTGGAAGGTAGGAGGTGAGTTACTGGCAGAAGTGAAGCTTTGAGGACGGGTCGTGAGTCGTGCTTGGGTAGCTCAGATGGCAGAGCACTTGCCCGCGGTAGACAAAGATCCCGAGTTCGAGTCACGGTCCGGCATACAGTTTTAATCTACCAGGAAATTTCATATCAGCGCACATTCCGCTGCAGAGTGAAAATCTCATTCTGGTACTATATTCAAGTTAAAACCGAAAAGGGGACGAAAATTAAATTAACGAATAATTTCTATTAGTATGTATCTACGGTATATACTACTACGTATCATCATGTGGTGTTCCTCTAGCAGAAGTTCACTATTCAAGCCATCGACAAGTCCAAAATCTGCTTCGCGGAATTCTCCGCACTTCGACAATCGCTAACAGCGTCACACAGCTTTGCACGCGCGTCCAGTTTCGTAAAGAAACTTGTGTGGCCTGCGAGCCGAACAAAGCCGACAACTTTCCGGCATGTTCCGCACCCACGAGAATCATCTAACTTTTGAGTCTATGGAACGAAAACTGAATCGCATCTAATCTATTCTGACGGCCGCTGAGAGCGCAAATCACGTTAGCCACCCCGTCCCGTGTGGTCTTTTCGTGAGGTCGGATATCCCGTCCGCGTCAACGTCGACGTCATCGTCAGCTTGCCCCGTCCCGTGTGAAGACGCCTTTACCAGGCACAGACGTAGGATCCAGCGGATGTGGACGTGTGCCGGCAGATAGGCGGCTAACGGAACCGCCGCCTCCTTATCAGATTTCCTCGCAGATAGGAGCGACCTCCCCACTTACAACGGCCGTGGTGAGGAAAGGCAAGAGGCCGCCTACATCTCCCTCTGCAGTCACAAGAGTGCCTCACGGTTTCGGTTTCCTATACAACACGACTCATTTCCATTGTTTACTTTTATCTGCCTAGTATTCTGTTAAATTCTATCTGCCCAGTATTCACGCTTCTTTTTCAATTTTTTTTTATTTTTACCCATTAAACACAGAGTGTTTCAGGAGGATTGTTCAATATCTTTATGAAGCCGTAGTATGGGCAAATTCGGGTCAAACACTCTATATAACACGGGTCAATTTTTTTTATAGGTAACAGAGATACGAGGGCAGTTCAATAAGTAATGCAACACATTTTTTTCTGAAACAGGGGTTGTTTTATTCAGCATTGAAATACATCAGGTTATTCCCCAATCTTTTAGCTACACAACACTATTTTTCAACGTAATCTCCATTCAATGCTACGGCCTTACGCCACCTTGAAATGAGGGCCTGTATGCCTGCACGGTACCATTCCACTGGTCGATGTCGGAGCCAACGTCGTACTGCATCAATAACTTCATCATCCGCGTAGTGCCTCCCACGGATTGCGTCCTTCATTGGGCCAAACATATGGAAATCCGACGGTGCGAGATCGGGGCTGTAGGGTGCATGAGGAAGAACAGTCCATTGAAGTTTTGTGAGCTCCTCTCGGGTGCGAAGACTTGTGTGAGGTCTTGCGTTGTCATGAAGAAGGAGAAGTTCGTTCAGATTTTTGTGCCTACGAACACGCTGAAGTCGTTTCTTCAATTTCTGAAGAGTAGCACAATACACTTCAGAGTTGATCGTTTGACCATGGGGAAGGACATCGAACGAGTGTGTTCGCACGCTCCGCCATTGCAAGAGTCACAGCTGTGCACGGCCGGCCCGCACGCGGGAGATCAGACAGTCTTTCTTGACCTTGCGGCGATGATGGCACACGCTTTGCCCAACGACTCACCGTGCTTTTGTCCACTGCCAGATCACCGTAGACATTCTGCAAGCGCCTATGAATATCTGAGATGCCCTGGTTTTCCGCCAAAAGATACTCGATCACTGCCCGTTGTTTGCAACGCACATCCGTTACAGACGCCGTTTTAACAGCTCCGTACAACGCTGCCACCTGTCGGAAGTCAATGAAACTATACGAGACGAAGCGGGAATGTTTGAAAATATTCCACAAGAAATTTCCGGTTTTTTCAACCAAAATTGGCCGAGAAAAAAAATGTGTTGCATTACTTATTGAACTGCCCTCGTACGTTTTCATTTCGCGTCATGGTACTCCAGTTGCTATAAATTTATTAACCGATTGCCCTTTTCGTTTTCACGTTGTGATGTTGAATTTCAGTTTACATAGCCGAGTCTTTCAATTGTGATCGTGATTTGTCGGGCAATTCTACTGTACCGTTTAAGCATGACGCACATATTTACAATCGCTGAGTGTACCGATATGCTATTTGCGCGTGCGTTTTGTAATGCAAACACTGCTGATTGTGCTGCTCGTATAGAACACAGATTACGATTTCCTAACCACAGAGTACCAGATACAGTAGTATTTGCTCGTGTCTTCACTAAACAACGTGAGACTAGCGCAGTGTCAAGAGGTCGTATTTCATACGAACGGGCAAATGAACAGAATGCGGATGCAGTAGGAAATTATATTCATTTGGTAGAATGCAGTCGTTCAACGAGGAAACGTATTGGTGTTCCGAATATCAGAATATGGCGGACATCATGTATGACGGCCTCTTTCCGTTTTATTTACAGCGGATTCAACATCTTGGAGGAAGGGATAAGTTGGGAATGCGGGTCTCACGGAAGGCGTGCCAGAGACAAGTCCTTCCAGTCGCACTATCCTCTGTGTCCTCGGTGGCTCAGATGGACAGAGCGTCTGCCATGCAAGCAGGAGACCCCGGGTTCGAGTCCTGGTTGGGACACACATTTTCAACTGTCCCCGTTAACTTATATCAACGCCTGCATGGTTCAAATGGCTCTGCTGAGCACTATGGGACTTAACACCTGAGGTCATCAGTCCCCTACAACTTAGAACTACTTAAACCTAACTAACCTAAGGACATATCACATATCCACGCCCGAGGCAGGATTCGAAACTGCGGCCGTAGCAGTCGCGCGGTTCCGGACTGAAGCGCCTAGAACCGCTCGGCCACCACGGCCGGCAGCCTGTATGCAGCTAGGGGTATTCATTTCATTGTAATATCATAAAGGTAGACGTTGGAATTTTGCCGTTGGTCCACTGCAAATGCCGACTATTCCCACTGATACTATTTACTGACGAAGCCACCTTCAATCGTGTTGATGCCAACACCACTCGTAGCTCACATCAGTGCTTCGAAGAAAACCCACATCGATTTGTGGGGAAGACACTTTCTTGAAAGTTTCTCTATAAATGTGTCGTGTGGTAACAGACGCAATCAAGTGACAGGGCCTGTTGCGTTACGTCATCGTCTCACAGGCCGTATTTATCTAGACTTTATTGGAAACGAGCTTCCAGTTCTATTGTCAGATTTTCCTTTGGTTTCAAGAATGGGTGCGTTCCTCCAGCGTATTGTAGTCCTCACGTAACATCATCTAGACCATACATTTCCTGCAAAGCAGACTGCCAGAAACGGTCACATTTGGTTGGTTGGAGGTAGCGGACCTAAACAGCGATGTCATGGCCCTTCGGATTAGGGAACAACAGTGCAGCAAATCGGCCGCGCCCTTTCAAAGTAAACCCTCCCCCCCGCCCCGCCCCCGGCAGTTGCTTGAAGCGATTTAGAGAAGTCACGGAAAACCTAAATCAGGATTACAGGACGCGGGTTTCAACCGTCGTCCTCCCGAATGCGAGTCCTGACCACTGCGCCACCTCGCTCGGTATGGTCACGTTTCTTGGTCAGAAGGGTTCTTCTATTTTACCCCTCTACTTTTTTTTTTGGAGATTGTTGAAAGCCGGAGTCTACAAAGAAAATGGCGCTGACGTCGACGATGCGCGAAGACTAACCTGCTCCCCACACTACCTTTCGCTGTACTTCCCGACTAGTGCAGCGCTCCATTGTGCAACACGGATTTACTACTGAAATTTCGGGACAGCACTTTTCACGTGGAGTCAGACAACATATTATTTCCGCCCACAACATGTCGCGTATTGACCACGAGGAGAAAATTCGAGAAATTAGAGCCAGTACAGAGGCTTACCAGCAATCGTTCTTCCCACGCACTATTCGTGAGTGGAAGAGGGTTGGAGGGATCAGATAGTGGTACCGAAAGTAACCTCCGCCACTCACCATTAGCTGGCTTGCAGAGTACGATATAGACGTAGAAGTACGACAGTGTTGGTGGATCTATTTATTGTAAGAGCGGCAGGCTGCCAGTGGAAACCGAAGAACAACCACCTGTACAAACATCTGTTGCTCACTACGCAGCACGCCTGCGCGAGAGTGAAGATAACGCAGCGAGTATGCTCAAGTAGACACACAGGCGATGCGTGGCGGGGACCGCGTTTCAGGGCAGCGTTAATACCGTGCGCCGTGGAAGTCTCGCCTCCAAATTACAAGGAACTGAATAACAATTTTGCAGTACGGTGGTTACGACAGCTGAAGTAGGAAAAGAAGTGGAAACTGTCACAACTGAAGCTGTCCAGCTACTTACGTCTCGAACATAAAATCACTGTAACTGTATCAATTCTGAATAAAATCTATATAAAAGAGGTAACGACGATCACTTTAGAAATTTTTGTTTATCTCCATTAACTGGAATGCGAGCCCTTTCAGGCTCATCTTGAGGTGAAATTTATATACTTTACTGGTAACGTGACACTGGGTTGTTGCCTGCGGCAGTGTGGGATGTACTGTTGATATACTGTTACTTAAAATCCGTCTTGATTGCAATTTTTTTATTATTATTCGTATGACCGGTTTCCGTTCATTCAGAGCCATCTTCAGATCTGATATTTCAGTTACAGGAGTAACCCGTCCAAATTCAGCAACTTTCACATGCTACGTCACATTATGTGACTTTCACATGCTACGTCACATATGTGACGTAGCATGTGAAAGTTGCTGAATTTGGACGGGTTACTCCTGTAACTGAAATATCAGATCTGAAGATGGTTCTGAATGAACCGAAACCGGTTATATGAATAATAATAAAAATATTGCAATCAAGACGGATTTTAAGTAACATAAAATCACTGATTGCTGTTATCCCATAAGACATTATGTCTGTTTTTGCAAACTGTTGATATACAACTGGAGGTTTCCATCTCCACCGGCTATCGGCCACAGCAGCGAGTACTGTTCCGTATAGGACTGGGGTACAAGTGTTTTTTTTTTTTTTTTTTGGCGAATTTTCGCTGATAGTTCCTTCCGAGTAGTTCCTGTAAGTGTCTGAAAGTCTTGTGAGAGCAAATGTCGGAAGCGTTTATACACAGCAGGGAAAGTGTGTGTGTGAGAGAGATACGAGAGATCACTCTACGCGAGATTTTTCCAGTCGTGGTTCTGTGCGCAAAGGAAGAATTTGGCGATGGAAGAGCGTCAGCTGTAGTTGCACTTTTAATTCTTTCAGTGTCAGAGAAGAAACGTGGACGACCGTGCTCATGTTGGATAAGAGAACGAAATAAGCGGCGGGATGGTTTTGGAGAATGCAAGAATTTCATTGCAGGGCTTGTGATGGAAAATCCACAAATCGAAATTTTACAAGAATGACAGCGACGGTGATGGAAGAAATACTCTTTGCTACTGGACCCAAAACTGCCATTCTAGATACTGCTATGCGTAAATCCCTTATTGTGGAACACAGATTGCTTTTGACACTTCTATTTCTAGCATGAGTTACGTTTATTCTCTTTCATATTTAGTAAAGTAACAGTTACGATGAAATAACATTACACCCATTTCACCTTGATACTCGTAAAAGTTCAAAAGTCAAATAGGGCGGATATCTGATAAATACTTCTGGACTTTCATTGACTTCTTCAACCCCCATCATATAATATAATCAATGAATACACCGTAATATAAAATTACAGATACTGCTGTATTACTTTACGTTAAATAGCAATTTTCTGATTTTCAAAACGATAACTTCCAAATATTACTTCACGTGTTTCTCTGCGTTAATTAATCTATTTATAAAAATCCCGTGTCTGATTCCTTGAACTGTGGATATTTTGGTAGATTTCACATGTGGAGGTGTTGCGCACTGTAGCCACTTCAGCCAACAAACTTTGCTTTGTATCTCAGCTCCTACAATACAGTAACTATAAATCCCATAACGCTGGCCATTCCCAGCACAATCTAATGAAATGCACAACTTTGACGCGAGTCCACATACTGGCAGCTTTCTTCATTACTTTTTTTTTGCCGACACATCGCTGACACTCACTCACAGTGCGTACCCATCGCAATAGCAGACTCAACTGTCCCGACAGTGCTGGTACATGTCTACAGAGCAGGAACTTCCAGCCATCATGTGGGTGGCCCGCTAGTATTTCATTCATATTTTCCATATTAAATTAGGGTTTGATAATTCTGTACAATAGTGTATGATGTTTTTACACTCCTGGAAATTGAAATAAGAACACCGTGAATTCATTGTCCCAGGTAGGGGAAACTTTATCGACACATTCCTGGGGTCAGATACATCACATGATCACACTGACAGAACCACAGGCACATAGACACAGGCAACAGAGCATGTACAATGCCGGCACTAGTACAGTGTATATCCACCTTTCGCAGCAATGCAGCCTGCTATTCTCCCATGGAGACGATCGTAGAGATGCTGGATGTAGTCCTGTGGAACGGCTTGCCATGCCATTTCCACCTGGCGCCTCAGTTGGACCAGCGTTCGTGCTGGACGTGCAGACCGCGTGAGAAGACGCTTCATCCAGTCCCAAACATGCTCAATGGGGGACAGATCCGCAGATCTTGCTGGCCAGGGTAGTTGACTTACACCTTCTAGAGCACGTTGGGTGGCACGGGATACATGCGGACGTGCATTGTCCTGTTGGAACAGCAAGTTCCCTTGCCGGTCTAGGAATGGTAGAACGATGGGTTCGATGACGGTTTGGATGTACCGTGCACTATTCAGTGTCCCCTCGACGATCACCAGTGGTGTACGGCCAGTGTAGGAGATCGCTCCCCACACCATGATGCCGGGTGTTGGCCCTGTGTGCCTCGGTCGTATGCAGTCCTGATTGTGGCGTTCACCTGCACGGCACCAAACACGCATACGACCATCATTGGCACCAAGGCAGAAGCGACTCTCATCGCTGAAGACGACACGTCTCCATTCGTCCCTCCATTCACGCCTGTCGCGACACCACTGGAGGCGGGCTGCACGATGTTGGGGCGTGAGCGGAAGACGGCCTAACGGTGTGCGGGACCGTAGCCCAGCTTCATGGAGACGGTTGCGAATGGTCCTCGCCGATACCCCAGGAGCAACAGTGTCCCTAATTTGCTGGGAAGTGGCGGTGCGGTCCCCTACGGCACTGCGTAGGATCCTACGGTCTTGGCGTGCATCCGTGCGTCGCTGCGGTCCGGTCCCAGGTCGACGGGCACGTGCACCTTCCGCCGACCACTGGCGACAACATCGATGTACTGTGGAGACCTCACGCCCCACGTGTTGAGCAATTCGGCGGTACGTCCACCCGGCCTCCCGCATGCCCACTATACGCCCTCGCTCAAAGTCCGTCAACTGCACATACGGTTCACGTCCACGCTGTCGCGGCATGCTACCAGTGTTAAAGACTGCGATGGAGCTCCGTATGCCACGGCAAACTGGCTGACACTGACGGCGGCGGTGCACAAATGCTGCGCAGCTAGCGCCATTCGACGGCCAACACCGCGGTTCCTGGTGTGTCCGCTGTGCCGTGCGTGTGATCATTGCTTGTACAGCCCTCTCGCAGTGTCCGGAGCAAGTATGGTGGGTCTGACACACCGGTGTCAATGTGTTCTTTTTTCCATTTCCAGGAGTGTATGTTATTTGCTGCGTTGTATTGTTTAGATCCAGAACTTTCGGAATGTGCGAACTGTTCAACCTGTTAATTGACAGGGGTGTCCAACCCGCGACCCGTATGCAGACCAAAACAGCTATCAATGCGGCCCAAGTAGTGAGAAACTATCGCACAATCTGAAAGGCCTCTGTTGGATTCCTTTCATGTTAATTTCTTAAATCTGTTGTCATTCACGGCATAAATTCCTCTGCTAAATTTACTGTGGTGTTGCTGACTATCTGGGAGGAGACTGAGTAGTGGAACGTGTTACTTCTACTCGTAAACAAGAACAGTCTGTCCGTGGCGAGCGTCTGAAGTGGTAAGATCTCCGGCTAAGCGCGTGTCTGCTAAGTCCGTAGACAATGGATTTCTTAAGTTCAGCCTAACTGAAAATTTAATCACCTTTATTTCAGGTTTAGCTCTAAAATATCTAATGTTATCTTAAATTGCAACGCAGTGTAATTCGCGTGTGAAGTTCAGAATATCTTCCGGTAGTTGCTTTGTCAGTACTTTGTGAGTAAATTGGAACCAAGTGTTGATGAGTAACTCTAAGTTCGTCAATGTTAAATGCGAATGTTCGTGAGATTATAACGCCTCGTCTTGACAATATTTTT
The DNA here is from genome assembly GCF_023864275.1 of Schistocerca cancellata. Taxonomy (NCBI): domain Eukaryota; kingdom Metazoa; phylum Arthropoda; class Insecta; order Orthoptera; family Acrididae; genus Schistocerca; species Schistocerca cancellata. The sequence continues at coordinate 159,813,456 of NC_064637.1, forward strand.
CAATATAACAACTTTTCTTTATGTTCAACCCCCGTGGGGTGTACTTTGTGAGACCAGTACCACGTGCTTATACAATTGTTTGACCCATCAGGTTAATAGTAAGACGATAGTAACCAGTTCGAGGTTCTTCTTTTGTAAATTGCTTTTCGATCTAATTTATTTTAATTATCAAAATTATTGTGGAGTTGCACTCTGTGTGTAAACCAAGTCGACCACGTGAAGCATGTGGTGTAAGCATCAAAGTAGCCCTCAGCTATTCTTTTCGGGAAGATTTCACAGATAGTTAGTGTGAATTTAGTATACCAATGTGTGGTAATTTCATGACGGACAGGACTGCGCTACGAACGTAATTTCTTTGGGTGAAAATTGAATCGGTTGGTTGTGGTTAATTTCCTCTTGCATATGTTTCAACGTTCTTTGTGTGTTATTTTATGAATGCAGTGTTGTATGCAGTCTCCCAATCTTGGCTCCATATTTGATGTGTTCCGTAAGATTACAAACTCACATTTTCCACAATCCTAAATAACGCACCAGTTTAGTTAGGAATCAAATTTAATATGCTGAAATTTCAATGATCAATGTTAAAATAAATTTCCAAATATAAACTGATTTATTTCTTTTTATTTAAATTCTCTTTTATATATATATATATCACCGGTTGTCGTATGACTATTAAAAGATTATAATTAATGTTAGTCTGGTTGGGAATTTGGTAAGCTAGACTGTATACCTGGTGAAACAGTTGCGCAGTAATGCAAGGTTAACTTCCCCACACAGCTCACAGCTTTTAACCCGCTTTTATTGGCTATCAGTACCGCTTTCATAGCAAATTAAAGCAACAACGTTACAAATCTGTGAAATAAAAAAAAAAATTCGTTTCTGTAAAGTTACGATAAAATCAATATTTAATATTCTCTCATTGGCCCATTCCGTATTTTTCTCCCCCCCCCCCCCCTCTCTCGGCGCTTATTCTTGGGGTTAAGTATGTCATGTGCTGCTCCAAAACACTCACCTTTTTCCACTGTGTGTCAGATAAGTCAAAAGGTTGGATACCCTCAGTTTAGGAGGTAAACCGGGCGATTTCTTCGCTCAGAAACGTACCACGGCCACGTATTATGGCTCAAAGCATGTAATTTCGTGGGTAGTTGCATTTAATCTGCGCGTGAGAACGGCAGAATTTATTACCAATATGAGGTAGTGTACAAACTGTGAAATACGGCACAAATCTGGGACGCAAATGGCCATTCAGCACTATGCGAGTGCTCTCACCTCTGCCGAAAAAGCTGGCGTAGTTTTCCTCGCCTGTGAGCTACGGCGAGCAGCTTTCGAGAGACGTAGGCTGCCGCCTCCATGAGGGGTCGAACTTTACGCGACGAGTTTTATTCGCAAAAGCCCTCCCAGATTGGAAGACCCTCACTTGTACACCTAGCTCACAGTGGGCGTTACCAGGTGTAATATGAAAGCTGTAGTGGTGGAGCTCATTCTGTATGCTGTCAGTTTCCTGGTGACAGTGTATCTAGCGGACTGGAAACCTCAGACGCCTGATTCTTTAAAGAATCGAACTCCCATTTACAAAACGGTTTCAGTCGTCTGATTACAACTGAGTTAATGAGTAAAATATTTGACCTTAAGCATGTCAAATCTTTGCAGTTGAAGAAGCAAAACCGCATTTGTGCTGGTTTCATTAGTATCAGATTAGTTACACACAGAATAATGAAACACTCAAGACCAAGACTGGATGAATACAGTCTGGGAAATCTGCGCCCCGTTTTACGAAAAACGTGTTTTCCCTGCTTCTCAATGTTTATGACGTCATATCTTCTGAAGTGTGTGTCGTACGATGACATAATTTTGTAGGTACATTCACTGTCGTTCGAGTACGATGATGTAATTCCGCAGGTACAGTCAGTGGCGTATGTGGATACTGTCTGCAAAGTGTGTTGCGAATAAAATTAGTGGTAAAGAAGTAATAAATTAAAACGTCACGTGTGATGCTGAAGCTTTACTGCACGAACAGCGAAAATTTAGCCAGTGATAAACTTTTTCCTTTAATCATTTTGTGGTACGTGTCAGGGAGAAAGAGTTTCGTAAAAGTTTGGAATTATGGTTCAAAGTTTGGTGGGAATAGGTAGGTGCTCTCAATTGTCCATTATTGCTTGAATGTAACCTGGGAAATTCGTGCGCGGAGAGTTACTCTACCTTATGACATATACATAATTCCTAGGTGTATAAGTTGTCTTACTGTGTAAAGACTCTAAGGTAATAGTATAGCTCTTCATGGGTAGATTAAGACGGCATTTCAAATTTTTGAAATTCAGTCGATAGATATATGTAATACTGAAAATCACATTTATGTTGCTCCTGGGTTCGTTGGACAGGCAACCTATGAATGGCACCGTGTCCTGACCAGCTACGTAACTGGAAGGTGTCAGTTGGATATCAACACCAACACCGTCCACACTGACGCAAGTCAGTATCACGCCGAGCACAAGTACCCAAGTTCCGCATGCTCCACATGAAGGTGGCACTGAAACGGTTTGAAAACTATAGTTTAGAAACAAACAAACAGTGCGTAAGAAACCGTTCCCTGTTATCTGTATTTCTATTCAATAAAATAATTACTCATCGTAACCAGAACCTGGTGGAAACTGCGCACCGCTCAGAACGTAGAGATAATTAGAGCGCTACAAAAGGGCACTTAAAAAGAGTGCATGGTTGAAAAGAGAAACCTTGAGATAGCGATTCCACAAAGTGATAACACGTAACGTAACAGATACGACTGACCTCTATTGCGAGCGGCGACCAAACTTCTGTCACGAAGATTATCTTGCACATTCAAGGCTCTGAGTAATGATAAATGCATTCCACCGACGTTCGGTGATTAGCTGATCCATCACGCGTTTATAACACTCGTCGCCTTGCGGTAGCGTTTTCGCTACCCGCGCACGGGGTCCCGGGTTCGAATCCCGATGGGGTCAGGGATTTTCTCTACCTCGTGATGACTGGGTGTTGTGTGTTATTCATCATTGACTCGCAAGTCGCCGAAGTGGCGTCAACTAAAAAGGACTTGCAATACGGCGAACTTCCCCCTATGGGGCCTCCCGGCCAACAATGCCATACGATCATTTTTTTTTTCATTTCATCATCATCATCATCATCATCATCATCATCATCATCATCAACAATTACATCATCATCATCATCATCAACAATTACATCATCATCATCATCAACAATTACATCATCATCATCATCAACAACAATTACATCATCATCATCATCATCATCATCATCATCATCATCATCATCATCAACACGCTCCATTGCACGGACCAATACTACATTTGTTTACTGAATTACGACTTTTGTAGTAGATACGAAAAAAAGATATTTCACATAATGCACGATTCTCTTACAGTATAATGGTTTCCCTTTCTGCCTTAAAATTAATGTACAGTTTGTTTTGCAATTTGTGACTGAAACTTCTCCATTTGAAAGACTATTAGATTACAAAATTCATACAAGTCCTTTAAAAATAGCTGTCCCAGTTCACTCTTGCTGCTTGCCCAGTTTCCGTCTTTCATCACACGCTTGAGTAATATGTTTCTCGGCTTGTCCAAGTCACTGCATTCCAGCAGCACGTGCCCCCCACACTGCGGTTGCCTGCAGTATGCGGACACGTGGCGTCGTCGGTCATTCTGTCTCGATGGCAGCAAATGTCTTCCGTGCACCGTTAACGTCGCTGTGAAACCAGGGGAGATCGGTAATCTGATCGCCAGTCTTCGGTGCACCACTTGAAAATATTCTTTTGTAATGATTCCTTTCGTATAAGGGTCGATCAAAAAATTTCCGATTGAGGGCTTTGCTGCAGCGTATACGCAACAAAGCGCGACTCCGATGAGGGTATATAAGCACCGACATGAAGGCAAGGGGATCGGTGTGGCATTCGCCTCTCCCCGAAGTGCGTGCTGGTGACTGTATTACCAAATGTGTCGTACCAACGTGCTGTTATTCCTTTCTTGGCTTCTGACTGGTAGACATCAATCGGAGAATGAAGAATGTGTGTGTGTGCGCGGCAGTGGTGTCATCTGTCGTGCGATGACGTTCAAGCGCCATCCATCTGCTGGAAATGTGATGTTGACCCAGTTCTTCGACTACCGGAGCCCTTTGCTTATTGCTTTCAAGGAACCTGGCGTCTGCATCCCTAGAGAACGGCGCCTGTCCGATTATCACGCTTTCGGTCACTTAGAAGAGGTCTTGCAGGGTCGAAGATTGCTGTCTGACGAGGACGTGCAACAGACAGTTGCGGACTCGTTCCCACATCACGACACGGGTGTTTCACCAAACGGGCATCTTGAAACTGGTGCGTCGGTGTGACTGGTCGTCCCAGTGCCCGATTGGCATACTGATTGTCGACTGTACGGCCATCGAAGGGAAACTTTTCGATCGTCCCTTATAGATTGTTGCCATCCCCTCTCCTACTCTTCGAGAGTTACATTTCGTAAAATTTGTTTCGCATAAGTTTTGGGACGTTTGATATCGCTAACATGGGCACATTCCCAAGTGTCAATAAACGATCTTGATGGAATTTGGAAGGTGTGCAATAAGTATTTTTTTCCATTACGTAATTAAACGGCTACACAGGATAATTGAAATGGCGTGGGAGTCGGGACAGGTTCCATCAGACTGGACGAAAGCAGTAATCACACCAATCTTTAAACATGGAAACAGAAAAGTTTGTAACAACTACAGAGGTATCTCTTTAATCAGCGTTGTGGGTAAAATCTTCTCTGGTATTGTTGAAAGGAAAGTACGAGTATTAGTTGAGGACAAATTGGATGAAAATCAGTGTGGGTTTAGGCCTCTTAGAGGTTGTCAGGACCAGGTCTTTAGCTTATGGCAAATAAAGGAGAAGTGTAATGAGTGGAACAGGGAATTGTATCTATGCTTTATAGATCTAGAAAAGGCATATGACCGGGTTCCTAGGAGGAAGTTATTGTCTGTTCTACGAGATTATGGAATAGGAGGCAAACTTTTGCAAGTAATTAGAGGTCTTTACATAGATAGTCAGGCAGCAGTTAGAGTTGACGGTAAATTGAGTTCGTGGTTCAGAGCACTTTCAGGGTTAAGACAGGACTGCAACCTGTCTCCACTGTTGTTCATATTATTTACGGATCATATGTTGAAAACAGTAGACTGGCTGGGTGAGATTAAGATATGTGAACACAAAATAAGCAGTCTCGTATATGCGGATGACTTAGTTGTGACGGCAGATTCGATTGAAAGTTTGCAAAGTAATATTTCAGAGCTAGATCAGAAATGTAAGGACTGTGGTATGAAGATTAGCTTCTCCAAACCGAAAGTAATGTCAAGGGAAAGAGATATAAACGGATTGAGTGCCAAATAGGAGGAACAAAGTTAGAACAGGTGGACGGTTTCAAGTACTTGGGGAGCATATTCTCACAGGATGACAACATAGTGAAAGAACTGGAAGCGAGGTGTAGCAAAGCTAATGCAGTGAGCGCTCAGCTACGATCTACTCTCTTCTGCAAGAAGGAAGTCAGTACCAAGACAAAGTTACCTGTGCACCGTTCAATCTTTCGACAAACTTTGTTGTATGGGAGCGAAAGCTGGGTGGATTCAGGTTACCTTATCAACAAGGTTGAGGTTACGGATATGAAAGTAGCTAGGATGATTGCAGGTACTAGTAGATGGGAACAATGGCAGGAGGGTGTCCACAATGACGAAATCAAAAAAAAATTGGCGAACAGGCTTAGATGGTGGGGTCATGTTACACGCATGGGAGAAGCAAGGTTACCCAAGAGACTCATGGGTTCAGCAGTAGAGGGTAGGAGGGGTCGGGGCAGACCAAGGAGAAGGTACCTGGAGTCGGTTAAGAATGATTTTGAAGTAATAGGTTTAACGTCAGAAGAGGCACCAATGTTAGCACTGAGTAGGAGATCATGGAGGAATTTTATAAGGGGGACTATGCTCCAGACTGAACGCTGAAAGGCATAATCTACATCTACATCTACATCCATACTCCGCAAGCCACCTGACGGTGTGTGGCGGAGGGAACCTTCAGTACCTCTATCGGTTCTCCCTTCTATTCCAGTCTCGTATTGTTCGTGGAAAGAAGGATTGTCGGTATGCCTCTGTGTGGTCTCTACTCTCTCTCATTTTATCCTCATGATCTCTTCGCGAGATATACGTAGGAGGGAGCAATATACTGCTTGACTCTTCGGTGAAGGTATGTTCTCGAAACTTTGACAAAAGCCCGTACCGAACAATCAGTCTTAAATGATGATGATGATGATGATGATCATGATGTAATTTTCAATTATGTAGTTTTTGACTGTGCGCAGTTTCACTTTCAAGCCATAAAACACCCTGAAATGTAATCTGGTATTTTAATTTTACAGGGAACATCTTCGAAAGAACGATACGTAAAAATTTTTTTCCTATAAAATTTGACACGTAATTAATGTTCTTGAAAACCGAACAATTAACTTTTGTTATAATTTGAAGTAATAACCCACTACCAAAGGGCTCCACGGAGCAGCTACAGCCATGGACGTGTACAGCTTCCGATGTTGGAAGACATTTGTGTTCAAAAATGTTCAGGTGTGTGTGAAATCTTATGGGATTTAACTGTTAAGGTCAGCAGTCCCTAAGCTTACACACTACGTAACCTAAAGTATCCTAATGACAAACACACACACCCACCCATGCCCGAGGCTAGGACTCGAACCTCCGCTGGGACCAGCTGCACAGTCCATGACAGACATTTGTGAGAAGACTTCAAACGATGTAATCAAGTTGCAGGCACTGATGTATAATCGGTTCTCTTCGAAAAGGCTTGCCAATGTAGTGAAATATGCGTGATAGAAATCAGGATATTTAGCGTATCACCCGCGACAATTTAAAATCCAGTTGAATTTTGTTTTATATTGGCTTGTTTGTGGGTATATTATATGAAGAAATTTTGTTCATTTTATGTGCATAGTGTAAGCATTTCCTTACAGATTATCATATATTGTAATTATTCTCTATCACAATAACGGGTTACTTACTACTTTCAACTAACAAAATACATCTACGTGGAACGGTAAACAAAAAAAAAAACCATGAACATAAAATATAAAGTAACAAAAACATAAAACAAAAGTAAATTAAATAACTAGATTAGTAATGGATATTTTGATATTTTTATCAGGTATGTTGAAAATACTCTGACAGCACACTGTATTTTCCAAAAATAGTGTTTCAGAAACCAGCTTTATTACACAGACGATAAATAGACAAGAACAGAATAGAAGCTTTCGAAATGTGGTGCTACAGAAGAATGTTGAAGATAAGATGGGTAGATCACGTAACTAATGAGGTGGTACTGAATAGAACTAGGGAAAATAGGAATTTGTGGCACAACTTGAACTAGAAGAAGGGATCGGTTGGTAGGAAATGTTCTGAGGCATCAAGGGATCACCAATTTAATATTGGAGGGAAGCGTGGAGGGTAAAAATCGTAGAGGGAGACCAAGAGATGAATACACTAAACAGATTCAGAAGGATGTAGGTTGTAGTAGGTACTGGGAGATGATGAAGCTTACACAGGATACAGTAGCATAGACAGCTGCATCAAACCAGTCTCTGGACTGAAGACCACAACAACATATCTACAACACAGACATAAATAGTTTAGAAAAGGGTAACAGTACCAAAGTCATGCTCAAGTTAGCTACTTTTCCTCAATATATTATTCACACTATCATTACAAATAACTTCGTGATTGGTATTTCGACACTTGATTAAAGTCAAATTTGCAATCAGAGTCGAACGAAAGGAGGAAAAAACAGTACATGGTCCCAGTCGCACGCTGCCTAACTAATGGCTTTCAGGGGCAGCAAAAATTTAATGTTCAATATTTCACACTATTACTGACCGAATTTAAACTTTTAAAATGCTGTCTTAATCTACTCATTAATAGCTATAATGTCATGTTAGAATTTTACCACAGTAAGACAAGTATTAGATTAAGTGACTGTGTGTGTGTGTGTGTGTGTGTGTGTGTGTGTGTGTGTGTGTGTGTGGAAGCAATGTAACTCACTGTGTGCACATTACCCAACACTGTATTCATGAAGTATTTGGGAACGAGAGCACTTAGCGACTTTCGACAAATTTCACACTTTTCTTGTGACTGCTTCCACAAAATGACGAAATGAAAAAAAAGTTTATCGCTTACTACATTTTGGCTGTTTGTGCAATAAAGCTTCAGCATTCAACATGGCCTTTTAATTTGTTACTTCTTTACTACTAACTCAACTCGCAACACATTTTGCAGACAGTATCCAAAAATACCACTGAATGTACGAGCAAAATTATGTCATTGTACGACACACAGTTCACGAAATATGATGTCAAATAGTGATACGTATGAAGAACTAGCTTCCGCTACGATGTTCTATAGTTTAAACAGTCAGCAGTGTGTGGGTTACTTCAATTAACTGCCTCAACTGTCACCTCTTACTGAAATATTGTAATTATTACTTCATAATTTTTTTGGTTGTTTCATAACTTCGAAACAGTGTCGTAAGACTAGAAAATGCAGTTCCCGAAAACGGGTTGGAACCGATACCTAGTACGGCAGTGTAAAATTTAGCGCTGTAAAATGCAGAGAAAAAGTGTTTTATCTTATGTAATAAAGACTAAGGTATTTGAGAATCATCGGACAATGTTTGAAGTACACAATACAAAAAAGTAGACGCAGAATCTATAATACCATAGAATCATCGAAAGGTTTTAACTGAAATGGGAGGAGACCACTGCAGTGAATCTCAAATGCGAAGTGACAAACGCGTCATTGTTGACCGCACGAACAGTGACGCTGCTAAGATGGCCGCCGCGTGATCTGGCGTCGCTTCGAGCATTTCTCATTGCCGAGAAACGTTTCTGACGCTGCGATGGGCGTTGGTCGCGCGGTTCCAAATATACGAGGGCAGAGCAACAACCCCTCTGCTCTAAACTTAGCAGTTAGCAGGCAGCACTAGACAAAGAGCTGCAGTGTGTGTGTGTGTGTGTGTGTGTGTGTGTGTGTTTGTGTGTGCGCACGTGGAAAGCGTGGAGGGTAATAAATTTGAAGGCAAAAAAAAGTAAACACACGGAGAGTGCAGAAAAAAGGTCAACAAAGCAACATTTTATAAATAAACAGGAAACCCTCAGAGCAGGGCTTGGAAGTGACGGTCTTTCTCATTGGTGCAGCTTTCAGAAAGGTCGCACGTGATTGGATCAGCGGCAATAGAATGGCGGTCGCCAGCGAATGGCTTACCTCGTAGCATCCGGCGCTTGCTTCTTCTGCGTTTCGGCTTGAGAGGGCCGCTGGAAAAGTCCAGGATCTTGATCATAATGCACATGAAGACTACCAGCATGGTTGATGATGCTTTGTTACGTATATATAAGCTCTGAACTCTCTCTCAGCTTACAAGTTCTCTAAAAGATATCTATCTCAGATGCGCAACAACGCGTCTATTACTATTTAAAATTACGTATACTGTTTGTACTCGTACAGTGTTCACAAACCAAGTTTTGAAAGACTTCTTTGCTTCACCAACTCTCTCCCCAATGTCTTGATTCACAAGTATATCACAAACGATCACTTAATAGCTACGGACGCAGTTTCTTCGAATACAACACAGTCTCGTCACAACGCACAGCCTTATGATTCGCAACAACAAAAGTTCCAACAATAAACGAAAGTACGAAGATGACGCCTGTCACAATGTCCTGTACAACTACACGAAAATGGACGGTGGCTCACGCCAAGAACAGTAATTGCACAGTGCTAATAAAAAGTCAGTCTGGAAGCGGTCCCGCAACAAACACGAACCAACTTGTGCAATAACTATATAAAAGCCAAATGCTCCTCTAAAATTAGACAGTAAGAATCTTAATTCGATAAAAAAGTCTCTCGACAGTTCATATGCAAAAAATGCCAGCGCCTATCGCAAATAAAATGTAAGTACTGTTCCACAAATATAATGTTTATAGGAATAAAATAGATTTTTTTTCTTTTTTGTACACTGATTAAAATAAGTTATCACAGACTGTATCACAGTTTCGCCTTGCGCATTTGTACTACTTTTGTTCTAAATCACAACGACAGTCGCACACTGTTTATTTGTAAATAGTTTTCTAAAGTAATGTCTTTCAGCAAAGGCAAAAAGAGTTTATATAAAAATACTGGTGTAAATCGGTAACAGTCTGAAAAGCTCTAGCGAAGACACGTGCTGAAATGCTAGCCAGACGAGTGGGTTGTCAGCTCCTGCTGACAGCCGTACAGCGCGCTAGGACACACGCCGTAGACCGGCGGAGAAGAGCGTTTCCCGCGAAAAATGAAATCGAAAACTGGACGCCGCTCCGGAGATGCGAAGGCAGTCCGCGCAGGCGGCGAACGCAGCGTTTGCTCGCTTCTTCTTTCAGTCGGTGTGCAGCCTGCGGAAGGACCCGAAAGCTGCGCGGGAGGGTACGGCGGTGAGCTGTGCTATACCCTCCTACGGGAGTTCATCACATCGCGAGTCGAACGCAGCTCGTAACCGAAAAACAATGCACTCCAGAGCGCGGCGCACACCAGACTGGCCCGCGCGCGCTGCCCAGGATGCTGGTTCGTCTTCTCCGGCCGTCCTCTTTGCCCGCGGAACGTCACACGCCGTCTGTTGGGAGAGCGGCCGGCGTGGAGGGGGGATAAGCGGAGACGAGGACCAGAGCGGAGAGGAGAAGAACTGGACCGCGAGGGCAAAGAGGACGGGCGGATAAGCAGCGGGAAGGCGGGAATCTAAAAATAGGCGCGCCGCCCGCGTGGAACTGCCTCAAAACTAGACTGAATCACCACATTACAGTTACGGCACTCCCTGGTACAGCGACCAATATTTCATCACGGTTTTAAGAGGGATGACGAACAACCGACCACGATTTTAATGGAGGTTGAAGGGAGATTTAGGCGCCTTAAATTTTGTGTTGCATCGCATTCCCTTGGAATTTATGACAGTACGTACATAAAATTGTAAATGGACGATAGCTGTACATAGGAGAGAGCTAAGAAAACTTAATATGAGATGTCTTTTATAATAGCAATAGAAGCCACAAAAATTATTTTTAGAATTTTTGTATGTTTGTTTGACCGTCCATCTCTCTCTCCTTATGTTTGTACATACATGACGAAAAAACTACTGCACGAAACTGGGTGCGGTTTTCACAGTTGTATCATTGGAGGTCTAACTTAAAATCTGGTCCATGTTTCATCTTGATACGTCACTTAGAAGCCGAGTTATCTATACGTATAAAGTGTTTTCTGGGGAAGTCGGAATCCATAGGAGATACAGGGAACCTTTAGGTGCATTTTTGTGAAAGCAATTTTTCCATAATCAAATTTTTGGTCAACTGTGAGTTGTCCATGAAAATGAGTAAAATTGGCAGTGCATCGACTCAGTTTCGTGTAATGATCATATCATTGTATTGAAGGAAAAACGCAGGGAAGCGGAACTTTTATAAAACCAAAATAGATAAACCAGAATAGAAATGATAGAATCCATAAAAACTATTCTTTTGAAACATTTTATCATAATAATAACAATGTTAACAGTTTAATAGTGTTGTCCAAAGGCATTCTTGATTTCATTATTGAATCGACGTAACTGTTATCATTGAGAAGTTCGTCGAGTTGACGCTACTGTATTATCGCCGATACGTTTGTCGAGTTGACACTGAAAATCACTTTCGTACGTTTCTTCAGATGTTTCCATCGTGCCTTACCGATGTAAGTGGATTGATACAATTCACACGCACAACTCTACATAGCTTGCTCGCTTGTCACATCAGATAATTTGTTTATAATCGTTTCTATGCGCAAAACGTCAAACGTTGTGTATAAAAATATTCTTTAATTTTCGTAATTTTTTCAAGTACAACACTAAGCTTTCCCGCCGGCCGTTGTGGCCAAGCGGTTCTATGTGCTTCAGTCTGGAACCGCGCGATTGCTACGGTCGCAGATTCGAATCCTGCCTCGGGCATGGATGTGTGATGTCCTTAGTTTAGTTAGGGTTAAGTAGTTCTAAGTTCTAGGGGACTGATGACCTCAGATGTTAAGTCCCATAGTGCTCAGAGCCATCTGAACTAAGCTTTCCCCCTATTCAGTTCTATTGGTACCGCATACTTCAATTATCTGTGTCTGCGTTTGCAAACACAACGATTCTATACCGTTGCGCCCTATTTACAACTTCACCTGCATTTGTTCATACACGTTTTTCTCATTGATAGTAAGTTTCAGGGTTTTTGAAAATTCATGCACGTTCGAGATCCACGTGTGGAAGCCGCAGGCAAAAGCTAGTGTAGAGAGAGAGAGAGAGAGAGAGAGAGAGAGAGAGAGAGAGAGTGTGTGTGTGTGTGTGTGTGTGTGTGTGTGTGTGTGTTCAAAATGGTTCAAATGGCTCTGAGCACTATGGGACTTAACATCTATGGTCATCAGTCCCCTAGAACTTAGAACTACTTAAACTTAACGAACCTAAGGACAGCACACAACACCCAGCCATCACGAGGCAGAGAAAATCCCTGACCCCGCCGGGAATCGAACCCGGGAACCCGGGCGTGGGAAGCGAGAACGCTACCGCACGACCCCGAGATGCGGGCGAGTGTGTGTGTGTGTGTGTGTGTGTGTGTGTGTGTGTGTGTGTGTGTGTGTGTGTGTGCTTGCTTTTGTCCTATTATGACATACGGTGTAATATTTGTGGGTAACTGCTCAAACCGGGAGAAAAGTTTTAGTGTGTAAAAGCGTGTAGCACACAGTAATCTCGATTAACGTTCAGGCATTTGCCTGCATGGGAACAGTGACCGTTAGAAATTAAATTGTAGAGCCTCCACAAGCCGAATGTTACGTACTAAGGCAGTGCTAGACAGCCCGAAGATGGAATGCATATCAAACCAGTCAACAGAATGACGTCTTAGAAAATCGCGAGTATAAAAATTTGTTTATTGCACAATCAACTGGAAACTAACAGCAATTTAAGTTTTGAAATCATTTCTAAAATGTGGGTCTGCAAGCAAACTGTACGATTTATTGTGCAGGAACTTAATGTATCATTTTCATTTTCCCACAGTATATCAGTTGAGATCAGTGGAAATAAAGTACATAGGGGTACAGTTTACTTGCGAACATCAGAGAGAAATTAGAAATCGATCACGTTGGTCGTGCTTGAGGAATAGTTAATTTTATTTATTTATTTATGCTTTTTTTTCACCTGACAATATATCAATACTCTAACCAGTAATCCTTAGTAACTCAATATTAAAGGTTGTGTATGGCATGAACAACAACAACAACGATAACAAGAATAATCTATATTATTATGTAAAGCAGGTTGTAGTTTAATATTGTTACGAAAAATCTCGGAAGAAGTCGGCCGATTTACTTCTAATTTTTCACGATACACTCACAAGCGTTCAGATGGGCAAAGACTGCATATTTTTTAATATATATGGCATATAAATGAATACTTAATACATAAAGGGGATATGTTGTTGGCAAAACCTCCACAAGTTCTCCGTCAAGTTATCTGAAGTTTTTATGTGAGTCTCTAATATGCATTCGATAAAACACTGGCGGTATAATTTTTAAATACACGTTATATACAGTATAAATATGTTTGTAATATATAAAAGGGAAATTTCGTTAGTAAAGACCGCAAAACGTTTTTTACAGTTTTATTTCAATTTTCTACACGGTACTCTACTAATATTCATACCGACATATTTGTTTAAAAAACGCACGGAATTTGTGATAAAACCAGCTGCGAGAATAAAATGCTGTGATGTGAACATGTACAGCTTCTTAATCTTTCTCGCAGTCAATTTTAACTTGAGTATCACGACGTTTAACCAACATTAGACAAATTATGTCTTCCACATGTATTCTTTTTCCTTATATATAGTTTTAAACGAAAGTGGTATACACAACTGAGCGCTGCTTTGTTTTCTTTGTCGCAGTCACTTCTGAGGACGGACTTTCGTATTTATAGCTAATCGACTTATGACTAGAATACTGCTATGGTCTCTGAATAATCGGAAACTCTGCATTTCTATCCGTTTACAGATCAAAACTATGTGAAGTATTGTCGTTGAAGCTAACTGAGGCCGTAGGTTGCAATTGCTACTCTGAGATGAAGAGGTTGGCGCATCACACCAATCAGGAGACTGATGACTCAGACTCCATACAGTTCCAGGAGCAGAAGAGTTCTCTCTTTCACTCTTTACACCAGTTATCCAAACCGATTTATTCATTCATTTTAAGAGATTTCATTCCACAATCTAAGTTTCCTTTGCAATCCCAATAAAGAAGGCTGAATGTCAGAGAGGAAGAAGGAAAAGAGATGGAAAAGAAAGAGGGGGGGGGGGGAATGGACAGACAAAAGGGGAAGACGAGGAGGGGGAGAAAATAGACAGCGAGGGTGGGGGAAGAGGAGGAGATGGAGAGAGAGAGAGAGAGAGAGAGAGAGAGAGAGAGAGAGAGAGAAGGAGAGTACGACTTACATTCAATTCCAATCCATGTTCAACAGTTGCAAAGCATTGCCAGGTTCGCTAGTAGTAGTAGTAGTAGTAGTAGTAGTATAGTAATAATAATAATAATAATAATAATAATTTCATGATGATAATAATAATGTTAACACTATACAGTGCTTTACAGAGCAGCGAAATCTCCGATCTGCACCTTCTGTGACGTCGCCAGGCCATGACAATCTGCCCTTCGTCATAGTCGCTTACGTTAGCGAATTTCCAAGTTTGTGGCCCGAATCTCTTAGAAGGATTCCTCTGCACCGATTACATACTTCCTTTCCAACATAAATTGCCCGCTGGCATTCAATCTCTCGGTGGTCAGTTGTCATAATGTTTTGACTCACCACTGCGTACGAAGGTGTGCCACGGCTTAGAGGCTCGGGTTTGAATGGACGTTGTACGGGAGCGCTACTTAACCTACCTAAAAGTGTTTTTCCGCCGGAGAAGTTGGCAGCGCCGGAGCCGCCGTGGCTGCTGTCCAAAATGTCTGGGCTGGGGAGCACCGAAATAAAACCGGACCACCGTCGCGACGCCGACGCCCTCGCGGGAGACGCCTCCCGTCGTTCATCCTCACAAACCTACTCTGCCGCGGACACTCGCCCAGCGGCTCAGAGGCGACATCTTGCGGCGTCGCGAGGGCAGACACTGACAATGAAATCTCCCCATCGCACCCCCCTCAGATTTAGTTATAAGTTGGCACAGTGGATAGGCCTTGAAAAACTGAACACAGATCAATCGAGAAAACAGGAAGAAGTGTGGAACTATGAAAAATACAAGCAAAATATACAAACTGAGTAGTTCATGCGCAAGATAGGCAACATCAAGGACAAACGTGAGCTTAGGAGCGCCGTGGTCCCGTGGTTAGCGTGAGCAGCTGCGGAACGAGAAGTCCCTGGTTCAAGTTCTCCCTCGAGTGAAAAGTTTAATTTTTTATTTTCAGTTTATGTGACAAATTCTTATGTTTTCATCACTTCTTTGGGAGTGATTAACACATCCACAAGAAAACCTAAATCGGGCAAGGTAGAAGAATCTTTTTAGCCACTCGCCAAGTGTACAAGTTAGGTGGGTCGAAAACATATTCCTGTCTTGTGACGCACATGGCGTCACCAGTGTCGTATAGAATATATCAGACGTGTTTCCCTGTGGAGGAATCGGTTGACCTATGACCTTGCGATCAAATGTTTTCGGTTCCCATTGGAGAGGCACGTCCTTTCGTCTACTAATCGCACGGTTTTGCGGTGCGGTCGCAAAACACAGACACTAAACTTATTACAATGAACAGAGACGTCAATGAACGAACGGACAGATCATAACTTTGCGAAAACAAAGAAAGTAAACTTTTCACTCGAGGGAAGACTTGAACCAAGGACCTGTCGTTCCGCAGCTGCTCACGCTAAACACGGGACCACTGCGCTCCTGATCTCACATTCTCCTTGATGTTGCTTATCTTGCAGATGGACTACTCAGTTTGTATATTTTGCTCATTTTTTTCATAGTTCCACACAACTTCTTCCTGAAACTTCTTCCTGTTTTCTCGATTGATCTGTGTTCAGTTTTTCAAGTCCTATCCACTGTGCCAACTTATAACTAAATCTGAGGGGGGTGCGATGGGGAGGTTCCCTTGTGAGACGCGCCAAGGCATGGCGAACAATACAAGACAAAATGGTGCGAACGCTAATCTACGTCACGAAAATTTACAGGATTTACAGCCAAGATACGAGGAACGCTCAATAAGTAAGGCAACACTTTTTTTTCTCTGCCAAATTCGGTTGAAAAATGGAGAAATTGCTGTGGATAATCGTGGAATATTTCCACATCAACCCCTATAGTTTCATGGAATTTCGATAGGGGGCAGTGCTATAGGTAGCCTTCAAAATGGCTTCTGTAACTGAAGTGCGTCGTAAGCAGAGACCAGTCATTCTGTTTTTTTTTGGCGGAAAACAATAGCATCGCAGATATTCATAGGCACTTGCAGAATGTTTACGGAGACCTGCCACTGAACAAAAGCACGGTGAGTCGTTGGGCGACGCATCTGTCGTCATCGCAATAACGTCGTGCAAAGCCGTCGCATCTCCCGCATGCTGGCCGGCCGCTCACAGTCGTGCCTCCTGCAATGTTAGAACGTGCGGACGCTCTTATTCGAGGTGATCGGCGGATCGCAATCAAACGTTTCGCTGCTCAACTGGACGTCTCCATTGGTGTCAATATTCGTCCACCAATTCAAGTACTCAAAAGGTGTATGTGGCCGCCGGATTCCTCGCCCCGAAACAAAATACCATGAACAGCAACGAAAGACCATCTCCACAAAATTGCTTGTGTGTTACAAGGCTGACTGTGACAATTTCTTGTGGTACATCGCTACACGCGATAAAACACTTCGGACCAGAAACAGAACTGTTATCTATGGAGTGGCACCCCACCACCTATCTTCCGAAGAAAAAAAGCAATACCCTCAGGCGGTAAGGACGGTCTGAAGGGGTTATTCTATTCGATGTCCTCCGTCGTGGTTCAGCGATTAACTCTGTATTGTTCTGTGCTACCCTCAAGAAACTGAAGAAGCCACTTCAGCGTGTTCGTCGCCACAAAATTGCAAACGAACTTGTCCTCCTCCATGACAAGGCCTCACTCAAGTCTATGCACCTGAGAGGGACTCACGAACTTCATCGTCCTATTTCTCCTCATCCCCCGTACATCCCTCGCACCTTTAGACTTCCAACTGTTTCACCAAACGAAGGAGGCACTCCGTGGGAAGCAGTACATGGATGTTGGGAGGTTCTTGATGGCTGTATTAGTTATTGATTGCCTCTCGTACACCGGTAGGTATTAAAATTCCAGCACCATGGATGAGGCGTGCGATAAACGCCAAATTTGCAAGTGTTCCACATGGCTGCACACGCAAATGGTTAGCATTTCCGCCCAACCGGAGAGAGAGTAGGTAGGAGTAACGAACCTACATACTGTGTATGTGTAAAGAAAGGTTATGCAGCGAGTTTCTGTTTATGGGAAGACTGTGTTCGGCTCTTGTAAGAAATAGAAATATCTTCCATTACATATTACATAAATTTTTAGACAGCATAGTTGTATGGCGATAAACAGAGATTAATTAACTTATAATCAATTATTCAAAATGACAGTCACAATCGCATTATTTATTTTGCCGCCAACCGGTTCCAACCCGCGATGGGGTCATCTTCAGGGCAGTTTACACCATTTGGTCGCTCGCTGCAGTCATCACTCTGCCTGTGCACGGTTGGTAACTATCAATAGTGCACAGGCAGAGTGACGAACGAACGAGCGACCAAATGGTGTAAATTGCCTGAAGATGACCCCATCGCGGGTTGAAACCCGTTGGCGGCAAAATAAATAATGCGACTGTGCCTGTCATTTTGAATAATTTATATATTAGATGTCGGCAGCATCAGGATGTTTATCAGCGACCATAGTTCATCACTTCACGATGTTGCCATTATTGTTGGCCAGGAATCCCACGACTGTGATGAGAATGTGGAATCGTTAGGTTCAAGAGAGCCATACCAAGCGCAATCTCGACGACCCCACGCGACTAGCGTCCGAGAGGAGAGAGATATTGTTTGCTTGGCTGTGCATCTACATCTACATGAGTACTCTGCAAATCACATTTAACTGCGTGGCAGAGGGTTCGTCCAACCGCCTCCACAGTAATTCTCTACTGTTCCAATGTCTTACAGCGCGCGGAAAAATCGAACACCAGTATCTTTCCGTAAGAGCTCTGATTTCCCTTATTTTATTATGATGATCGTTTCTCTCTCTCTGTTGGTCGGCGTCAACAAAATATTTTCTCATTCGGAGGAGAATGCTGGCGACTCAAATTTTCTGAGAAGAATCTGCCGCAACGAGAAACACCCTTGTCTTAATGATGTTCACCTCAAATCCTTTATCATGTCAGTGACACTCTCTCCCCTATTTCGCGATAATACAAAACGTGCTGTCCTCCCTTGAACTTTCTCAACATACTCCATCAATCCTATCTAGCAAGGATCCCACACCGCAAAACAGTATTCTAACGGAGGACAGACAAGCGTAGTCTGGGCGGTCTCTTTAGCACATCTGTTACATTTATTGAGTGTCCTGCCAACAAAGCGCAATCCCCACAACATTTTTTGTGTGTTCCTTCCAATTTAAGTTGTTCGTAATTGTAATTCCTGGCATTTAGTTGAAATACGGCCTTTAGATTTGACTGATTTATCGTGTAATTAGAACTCATGTGGATGACCTCTCATTTCGTTATTAAGGGTCAATTCTCAATTTTTGCAGCATACAAATGTCTTTTCTAAATCGTTTTGCAATTTGTTTTGATGATTTTACTAGATGATCTCCTACAGAGATGATAGATAAACTCCAGTGCAAGACTGTGCAAGAGAGACGTTCAGTAGCTCGGTACGGGCATTTGTTCAAGTTTCGAGAACGTACCTTCACCGAGGAGTCAAGCAGTATATTGCTCCCTCCTACGTATATCTCGCGAAGAGACCATGAGGATAAAATCAGAGAGATTAGAGCCCACACAGAGGCACACCGACAATCTTTCTTTCCACGAACAATACGAGACTGGAATAGAATGGAGAACCGATAGAGGCACTCAAGGCACCCTCCGCCACACACCGTCAGGTGGCTTACGGAGTGGGGGTGTAGATGTAGATGATAAACGACAGAATCATCTGAAAAACAATGTAAGACGGCTGCTCAGATTGTCTCCTAAATCGTTTATATACGATGATAGAGGAGTAACAGCAGATGACCCATAACACTACCTTGGGGAACGCCAGAAATCACTTCTGTTTCACTCGATGACTTTCCGTCAATTAGTATGAACTGTGTCCTCTCTGAGAGGAAATCACAAATCCAGTCACGTAACTGAGACGATATTCCATAAGCACACAATTTACTAGAAGTCGCTTGCGTGGTACAGTGTCAAAAGCCTTCTGGAAATCTAGAAATACGGAATCAATTAGAAATCCTTCGTCAGTAGGACTCAACACTTAATGTGAGTGAAGAGCTAGTTGTGTTTCAGAAGGACGGTGTTTTCTAAATCCGTGTTGACTGTGTCTCAATAGACCGTTCAAAAATGGTTCAAATGGCTCTGAGCACTATGGGACTTAACATCTGAGGTCATCAGTCCCCTAGAACTTAGAACTACTTAAATCTAACTAACCTAAGGACGTCACACACATCCATGCCCGAGTCAGGATTCGAACCTGCGACCGTAGCGGTCGCGCGGTTCCAGACTGAAGCGCCTAGAACCGCTCGGCCACACCGGCCGGCAATAGACCGTTCTCTTCGGGGTAGTTCACGATGTTCGAACGCAATGTATGTTCCAAAATCCTACTGGATATCGATGTTAATGATATGGGCCTGTAACTTAGTCGATTACTCCTACTACCTTTCTTGAATATTGGTGTGACTTGCGCAACTTTCTATTCTTCGAGTACAGATCTTTCGTCAAGCGAACGGTTGCATATGATTGTTAAGTATGAAGCTATTGCATCAGCATACTCTGAAAGGAACCTAATTGGCACAAAGTTTGGACCGGGAAACGTGTTTTGTTAAGTGATTTAAATAGGTTTACTACTCCGAGGATATCTACCTCTAAGCTACTCATGTTGGCAACTGTTCTCGATCGAATTCTGGAATATTTACTTCGTCTTCTTTTGTGAAGGAATTTCGGAAGGCTGTGTTTAGCAACTCTGCTTTGGCAGCACTGTCGTCTATAGTACTTCCATTGCCATCGTGCAGAGGAGGCATTTATTGTTTGTTGCCGCTAGCATACTTCACATCCGACCAGAATCTCTTTGGATTTTCTGCCAAGTTTCGAGAGAAAGTTTTGTTGTGGGAACTATTATAAGCATCTCGCATTTAAGTCCGCTCTAAATTTCGACCTCCTGCAAAAGATCGCCGATCTTGGAGATTTTGCGTCCGGTTAAAATCTGGCTTTTTTTCGTTGTTTCTGCAACAGTGTTCTGACCCGTTTGTGTACCATGTGGAATCTGCTCCGTGGTTTGTTAATTTGTTTGGTATAAATCTCTCAATTGCTGCCGATACTATTTCTCTGAATTCAAGCCACATCTGGTCCACACACATAGTGGAGGATCGTTCAGCCACCTCAAGTGCCTTTTGTCAGGATATGAGATTGTCCGTAGCACGACAAGTGTCCACACTGACAGCAGGACAACGCCTGCAACACCAAGGACTATCTGCGTTGTATCCGCCTGGTAGTCGATTTCTCCGCACACGAGGCAAGCCGCGCCGGCTGCCGTCCAGCCAGAGAAGGTGCGTAAACGACCCTCACCAGAACAGAGGTATTTTCCTTGCGTGGACTGGGTTGTTTACTTTGGGGTCACACGTCGGCTCCACAGCGTCTGGGGGTGCCAACCCTCAATGACAGGCAGCAGAGCATGCCGTCGTCAGGGTGCTGTTTTGCTGCGCCAGCCCACGTGCCACTGCAGCGTCACACACATATCGATACAGACGAGTATAGGAGAAATGTATTAAAAAGGTTTCAAGAACCTGGAATACCAAGTCGTATCCACACACTAGGATTGGCGAAGCAAACCTCTTATGGTGATCATCATAAGAGACCATAATCATAAGAGACCATCACTAAAAGACAGACAAAATGACTAAATAAATTCAGTGATAAAATATCAGTACAGACCCGCTTAAAGAGGGGACCGAAGACTGGCTTGGTCACTACCTAGAAATAACGCGTGACCGAGCTAACTTTACGACACACTGAACTCTCACACCCAGTATTTTAAGAAAATGTTCGGTCACCACGCATGATCTGAATACACGAAGCCCACTCAGCAGACGCGGATCAACTCTCGGGTCGTCATACAAAGCACACTCAAACTACGTCGTGATGACAGGTGTATTCCACATTTATGATACACTGGGCGATTCTCGCGACGTGAGAGAAAACCACGTGTGAATGGGCCACCTCCCACTTATAAGCACCTGTGGTCTAGGGGTGGCCGAACTCTCCAGAAAGGGGTCTCCCGGCCAACAATGACGTACGATCAGTTCATTTTGCCGGCTCTGTAACTAAACGTGTTCGGTCAGAGGGTTAGCTGCCCTCTGTAATAAAAAACTGAGTGAATGGATCAACGATGAACATGAACAAGCATCATGGAATATCCGCCTCAAACAAATACAACGACCAAATAACGAACAAAATGAGATAAAAAAAGAGGTAGCATCTTTCATAAGTAATCAAAACGCCCTCGGTCCCGGATTCGAAACTAACCACCGCTTAAATTTTGATTTATAATCACCTTTGGTGGCCAAAGGCTTCCGGCACAAGACGTCACCCACATTCTGCAAACGGCCTTGACAAAGAGGGTGGAGGAGCGGACGGAGGTTCAGGGCGCTCTCGTGTCCTTGGGGTGGCAAGCTGAGGACGCAGAAGGCAATGCATAAAAGACACATAACGTGTATCCATAGGACATGTGGCCTGTAATTAGAAAAGTGTCATGACGATCTCTCCATTGGCAAAAGATTCTGGAATAGTTCCCTACTCGGATCTCGGGGAGGGGACTGCCAAGAGGGAAGTGACCATGAAAAAATGGATTAATCAACGAAAGGATAACGTTCTAAGAGTCGGGGACTGGAATGTCAGAAGCCTGAACGTGGTAGTGAAGCTGGAAAATCTGAAAACGGAAATTCAAAGGCTCAGTCTAGATATAGGAGGAGTCAGTGAAGCGAAATGGAAAGAAAACAAGGGTTTCTGGTCAGATGAGTGTAGAGTAATATCAACAGCAGCAGAAAATATTATAACGGGAGTAGGTAGGGCTAAGAGTGTATTACAGTGCACACTTCAATGATAGAGTTGTTCTTGACAGAATCGACAGCAAACCAACACTGACAACGATGGTTCGGGTACACATGCTGGTGTCAAAAGCTGAAGAGAGAGAATGTATATGAGAGTATTGATAGGGTGATACAGTACATAAAGAAAGATGAAAATCTAACAGTCATGAGGGACTGCAATGCAGTTGTAGGGGAAGGAGTAGAAGAAAAGGTTACATGAGAATATGGGCTTAGGACAAGGAATGAGAGAGGAGAAAGATAGATTGGGTTGTGTAATAAATGTCAGCTAGTAATAGCGAATACTCGGTTCCAGAATCACAAGAGGAGGTGGTATACTTGGAAAAGGCCGGGTGATACAAGATTTCAGTCAGATCACGTCATGGTTAGGAAGAGATTTCGTAATCAGGTAATTCGTACTCGGGAGCAGATATAGACTTAGATCACAATGTAATAGTTACGGAGAGTAGGCTGAAATTCAAGAAATTACTCAGGAAGAAACAATAAGCAAAGAAGTGGGATACAGAAGTACTAAGGGATGACGAGATACGCTTGAAGTTCTCTAAGACTATAGATACAGCAATAAGGAATAGCTCAGGAGTCAGTACAGTTGAACAGGAATGGACATCTCTAAAAAGGGTCATCACAGAACTTGAAAAGAAAAACATACGTACAAAGAAGGTAACTGCGGAGAAACCACGGGTAAGAGAAAAAATACTTCAGTTGATCCATGAAAGAAGGAAGTACAAAAATGTTTAGGGAAATTCAGTAATACAAAAGTACAAGTTGCTGAGGAATGAAATAAATAGGAAGTGCAGGGAAGCTAAAACGACATAGCTGCATGAAAATGTGAAGAAACCGAAAAAGAAATGATTGTCGGAAGGACTGAGTCAGCGTACAGGAATGTCAAAACAACCTTCGGTGACATTAAAAGCAAGCTTGATAACATTAAGAGTGCTACGGGAATTCCATTGTTAAATGCATGGGAGAGAGTGGATAGGTGTAAAGAGTACATTGAAGACCTCTATGAGGGGGAAGATCGGTCTCGTGTGATAGAAGAAGAAACAGGAGTCGGTTTAGAAGAGACAGAGGATCCAGTATTACAATCAGAATTTAAGAGAGTTTTGGAGGACAAGACCAAATAAGACAGAAGGGATAGATAACATTCTATCAGAACTTCTAAAATCATTATGGGAAGTGGCAACGAAACGACTATTAACGGTGTATAGAATGTATGAGTCGGGCGACATACCATCTGATTTTCGGAAAAGCATCATCCACACAATTCCGAAGACGGCAAGAGATGAAAAGTGCGAGAATTATCGAATCAGCTTAACAGCTCATGCATCCAGATTGCTGACAAGAATAATCTACAGAAGAATGGAAAAGAAAATTGGGGATGTGCTAGACGGCGATCAGTTTGTCGTTAGAAAAGGTAAAGGCACGAGAGAGGCAATTTTGACGTTGCGGTTGATAGTGGATGCAAGACTAAAGAAAAATCGAGACACGTTCATAGGCTTTGTTAACCTCGAAAATGTGTTCGTCAATGTAAAATGGTGCAAAATGTTCGAAATTCTGAGGAAAAATAGGGGTAAGCTATAGGGAGACACGGGTAATATACAATATGCACAAGAGCCAAGAGGGAATAATAAGAGTGGACGACCAAGAACGAAATGCTCTGATTAAAAAGGGTATAAGACAGGGATGTAGCCTTTCCCCCACGCTGTTCAATCTGTACATCGAAGAAACAATGATGGTAAGAAAAGAAAGGTTCAGGAGTGGAATTAAAATTCAAGGAGAAAAGATATCAGTGATGCGATTCGTTGATGAAATTGCTGTGCTGAGTGGAAGTCAAGAAGAATTACTTGATATGCTGAATGGAATGTAAAGTCTGATGAGTACAGAATATGGGTTGAGAGTAAATCGAAGGAAGAAAGTAATGAGAAGTACCAGAAATGAGAACAGCGAGAAACTTAACATCAGGACTGGTGATCACGAAGCAGGTGAAGTTAAGGAATTCTGCTATCTAGGCAGAAAAATAACCAACGATGGACGGAGCAGGGGGGACATCAAAAGGAGACTAGCAGTGGCAAAAAGGGCATTCCTGGCCAAGTGAAGCGTACTACTATCAAACATAGGCCTTAATTTGAGGAAGAAATTTCTGAGAATTTACGTCCGGAGCACAGCACTGTACGGTAGTGAAACATGAACTGTGGGAAAACCGGAACGGAAGAGAATCGGAGCATTTGAGATGTGGTGTTACAGGCGAATGCTGAAAATTAGATGGACTGGTAAGGTAAGGTAAGATAAGGAATGAGGAGGTTCTGTGGCAAAAGCAGAGGAAAGGAATAAATGGCCCTAAGCACTACGGGACTTAACACCTGAGGTCATCAGTCCCTTAGAACTTAGAACTACTTAAACCTAACTAACCTAAGTACATCACACACATCCATGCCCGAGGCAGGATTCGAACCTGCGACCGTAGCAGCAGCGTGGTTCAGGACTGAAGCACCTAGAACCGCTCGGTCACACCGGCCGGCGAGGAAAGGAATATGTGGAAAAGATTGACAAGGAGAAGGGATAGGATGATAGGACATCTGTTAAGACATCGGGGAATAACTTCAGTGGTATTACAGGGAGCTGCAGATGGTAAACACTGTAGAGGAAGACAGAGATTGTAATAAATCAAGCAAATGATTGACAACATAGGTTGCAAGTGCTCCTCTGAGATGAAGAGGTTGGCACAGGAAAAGGAATTCGTGTCATGCCACATCAAACCAGTCAGGGGACTGGTGCTCCCCTCCCCCCCATCCCCCCCCACGCGCACACACACACACACACACACACACACACACACACACACACACACACACACACACACAAAGAAGAAAAAGCTACTTCCGTAAGCTGCGAATGCACTGAAGGTTTCAATGACCGCGGCCTACTCTGTTACTTCCAACCAAAACACGGTACACTGGGTCACATATCTGCAAACAAGGGGACTGGACAGGAGGTAGGTGGGAGGGAGCAAACCTCCATGGCAGCGGCATCAGTGTGTCCTTCCCCAGAGCCCAATGTGCCAGTAACCCAGCAGAAAATTATTTCCTTTTCCTGCCTTTCCAACATAAGGAGGCAGAGTGTACTTTGATGCGTCTCGATGGTGTCGGCAAAGAGAGCTGTTAAGCAGTGGACGGTCCTCTGCCTGAGGCAGAGAAACACACACGGCTGCCGCGCAGCTCTGAGCCGCCGTCTTATCTGGGGGGCAGGGGGCCGTCTGTGCGTGACGCGTGATGGTGACGTCAGCAGTGCGTGACTGTGCGTGCCCTTCATTGCCGCTCAGTCAGGCGACTCGTCACACACGCCGGCAGCCGAGACAGCGCCCTCCCTTGTCATGTACACGGCGACACACGTGTCCCTCTCCCTACTCCACCCACGAGATTCCGGTGGTCGTGGCTATTTTCTCACTAAACATTTTCACTCATTTCGTACAATTTTTCCTAGGAGAGGAGAGTTGCCTACATTGTGCAGGATCCGAATCTGTACTAGTTCCATTACATTCTTACCTCTTGTACTGTCCGAAAGTTAGCGAGGTCAGCTTGAACTATGTGCTTCTCGGAGCCATATTGTCAGCTATGAATTCTGTGTGATGAACGGATCGTCTGCATACAGAGTTGGTTTTGTTATTGTTTCCATATAACTTTTTGTGTACCTAGCGAAGAGAATTCATGTTATAAAATAGGTGGCAACATAACGTTCTCTAAGTGGTAAGTACAAATGAAATAACGTTAATTTTCGGAAGCCATGAATGTGTGTCCGTCGTGGTTTGTTCGTTAGTAGAAAACTGAAGACTTGAAATAAAAAAGGCTCTTAGAGCCATAATGAATTTTGAGGTTGTGTGCTTCACCTGCGTATAGAAGTGATTTGGAGACTACGAGGAAGCCACTGCAGAAAATGGTTCGTGAGACAGTGGAAAGGTACAGCGAGTTCTGCGAGGAATATCAACTCGATGAAATATATGAAATGGAGAATGTGGACGCGTGCGAAGTGTCCAGGAGTTGGGAAAGAACGGAAAAAGTTATACTTCGTGCCTGATAGTAGTCCTGCAAGAACTAAAATACGGAACATTGGCTTGGACTGGTGCATATCTTTCAGCTCAGGGACATGTTTTACAAGGGTGGGTCAGATAAGGAAAGCAAATTGGTAATGTGTACCCGTTCCAGATGTTTAGAAAATTGGGCGTGATTTATTTATTTGTCTCAGATTTTCCATTCTTTAAATCAGATATCGAGAACAACATCCTGCAGATGAGGGTGGCATGCTTAAACAATTTTGTAGCTTACTGATTACGGTGTAATAAATTATACAACCGAGGCATCTCCCCCCATGTTGAACATTGGAAGAACTTGCAGACCGTCCTAGGATAGCTTACCTTCCTTGCAAAAAAAGTTCAAAATGCGCTCTTGATCACGTCTGTTTACATGTAATTCAATACTCTATCTTTTTACGTATTCCACATCCAGATTGGGAATTTCCCTTAGTGTCTGCGGAAAGAATAACGGCATTTCTTTGGAAGCGTGTATTAGGTACACTAATCTTACGGCAAAGTTACGAATTCCATCACTATGACTCTACGGAACAAAAAGCAGATCTAATGTAATTTAAAATCATACAAATGATCTACAGGACATGTAATTTCTAGTTGCTAGTAGAATCCGCTAAAATATTCGAAAAGGGGGAAAAGTGATTTTTTATCACAAATTTTAATGTAATGACACATTAGTCAACAACCTGCGACGTAAAAATGAGTCAAACCTCTACAGGAAAACAAACACACACACACACACACACACACACACACACACACACACACACACTCTCTCTCTCTCTCTCTCTCTCTCTCTCTCTCCAGTTACGCAACTACGGTGTTTCTACAGCGTTGAGATCTGGCCCACCGTACAATCACAGTTTTTTCAGTAAATTATCAAAAGAGGTGATAGAGAGGCAAAGGGTTTACAATTGCGAAGGCAGGAGAAGGCGTTACCATTTCCTCCATTTGCCTAACAACAACGTGAAGTGAAAACCTCGCGGAACCACGGTATTGGGACTATTTTTATCTTATTTGTTCGCTGACCCAGACAAAAATCGTGTTATGTATGTTTATACGAATGAGCGAGTTAAATTGTGAACGTCTCGTGTTGTGAGGGCGGCGTGTGTTAATTGGTAAACCGGCTTCCTTTGGAAGGCAGGGAGGGGGCGGCAGAGAAAGAGTGTGTGTCGTAAACGACCCGGCGTGTTTCCTCAGAGGCCATCTTTCAAGGCCATTGTTTGTAAGAACAGGAGAGAGGCCGCCCCCGTGGAGCACGTGCGGTGAATCAGCCCTGCCGCGCCTTAACTGTAACGTATTTACCACGCCGACTGTCTCCCTCCCTCCCTCGTCGCCGCAGTTCTGTTACTCGGCTGTTTTCTCCTTCGAAGCGCCACAACTGTTACACGCCACTCTGGGAACCGATCCGTAAACTAACCCATCTTCTGGCTGAACAAAACTGTGTGAAAATTATTATTCTACAACCAGCCATCGGATAAACCGGTATATCCAGAAACAATGACTGAATTCGGACGAAATGGAACAGAGTCCCGGCAACTTTTTACCCCTAATACACAGGAAATTCACTACAGTTATATGCAGTCGCAAAGGCAGTAAACGTAAGCACTAGGACAAGTTAACAATGGAAACGAACAGTGGAACATTTTCAACTCTAGAAGGAAATTCTAGAACAGAACAGCTCGTACGAATTGAGTCAGCTATTCAGTTGACTTTGAAGAATCTTCCCACTGGGGTTCAGGAAAATCCGGGCAAGCAGTTTTTCAGAAACAATTTATGTCTGAACACTCAGAAATATAGGCCGAAGCACACCGGGCAAAAAAGCAAGTAACATACGTAAACAATACGTATGTTTTTGGATAGTGTCCGCCTTTAGCAAAACACAATACTGTTTTTTAACCCAAACAAGTTTAACTGCAGTTGCAGCGTCTTCGATGGGCTTTCATTTTTCATCTCTCAAACATAGTCTTCTTTGCTGTTTGTACACACGTAGCTATTAGTTTTTAAATCGTAATTACAGATATTTGAAAAAACACATAAATTATGAATTCATCTCTTTTCACCACATGGTGTAGCTTTTCCGATGTGTTGTGTTTCTACAGTGACCGTTCTGTTCCACAGTTTGTCATCTGCAACCACCTATACCTTAAAGTAGATAAATTGTTTAAGCCAAAATTACGATTTGAAAACTTGTTATTTCTATGCCTGAAATATATAATTCTCTCTCTCTCTCTCTCTCTCTCTCTCTCTCTCTCTCTCTCTCTCTCTCTCTGTGTGTGTGTGTGTGTGTGTGTGTGTGTGTGTGTGTGTGTGTGTGTGTGTGTGTGTGTGTGTGTGTATTTACATAATGTTTCACTTACATTTTCTTTTTATTCATCTTCATGACTGTCAAACAATATATACTGAGTTGCCACTGTCACTGTCAGGCATAGTATTAACAAGTTTTCAAATTGTAATTTTGGCTTAAACAATTTATCTACTTTAAGGTATAAGTGGTTGCAGATGACAAACTGTGAAACACAAAGGTCGCTGTAGAAACACAACACATCAGAAAAGCTACACCATGTGGTGAAAAGAGATGAACTGATAATTTGTGTGTTTTTTCAAATATCTGTAATTACAATTTGAAAACTAATAGCTACGTGTATACAAACAGCAAAGACGCTGCAACTGCAGTGAAACTTGTTTGGGTTAAAAAACAAAATTGCTAAAGGCGGACCCTATCCAAAAACATACGTGTTTTTAAGGCAAACACGAAAAAAAAAGAGCTTCAACCCCAAGACGAGAGGTAATGAAATCTCCCGAGCAATGTGGCTAACCGAAGGCCTCAAACATCGGTGGTGTGCAGCACATAACAAAGGTTTTAAAGAACGGATGAAGAAGTGTGGAGGAGTGGACCCTAGAGGCGAAGCTGGAAACAGCCTATCGAGCTTACTATTCGCCGATTGGTCAGATAATACGGGCCGCAGATGGCGAAAGGGGG
This sequence comes from Schistocerca cancellata, assembly GCF_023864275.1. NCBI lineage: Eukaryota > Metazoa > Arthropoda > Insecta > Orthoptera > Acrididae > Schistocerca > Schistocerca cancellata. The sequence goes on from NC_064637.1 coordinate 159,842,977, forward strand.
TCCGAAATAAACAGCTCAGGAGTGGAGTGAAAACTCCTACTACATCAAAGAAGGCATTTAAATTGGTACTGGTACGTGATGAGATCAGGGGTGAATGATGGCCGGAAAAAAAGTACTTGGCGACCTGCACTCAAGGGAAAAACACGGAGACCTTTTACAGAATGAACAAAGAGTGGAGGAGGATATGCCGGGAAGAAATTTGAAAGAAGAATTACAAAAGTATGGAGAGGCTTGAATACGCGTGTGAGAGAAACTGCTTCAAGAGCTGTAAACAACCAAAATGTAATCTTACCAGCTGTTACTCGCTGCTTCGCTCGTATGTCAGTACTTTTGTTATGACGAGTGATGCGCGGGTAAGTACGCTAGCTACACTGGTGTCCAAAATTAAAGCAACAAACGGAAACTTTGCAAAGTTACGTATGTTTTGGCACAAGACAGAATGAATAGGTGATAGTAAAGTAAAAACAATGTAAAGCATGCAGAACGTAAACAAATGCAACATGCGTAACGGTACACAATAATGTTCTTCGATTTTTCAAACTTAACGGATTTAGACACACACATTCCGACAACTTGTTTACGTGCTCTGTATGGGGTGTAACCACCTCTGGCATCATTGCGCGCCTGACAACGACGGTTCATGCTCCAACTGATGCCATGAGTCTCGTGGTGAGGCAGTAACGCCCATTCTTCGTGCAGAGCTGTTCTCCTCAAGGCTTGGGAGTGGTTGGTGGATGCTGACGTGATGCAACAGGTCTCCCAAGTGCATTCCAGATATGCTCTACGGGATTCAAATAGGGAGAGCGAGCACCCCGCACCATACGGGCAGGTTTTTCCGTTTCCAAATAAATATCGGCCAATAGCGCTCTAAGTCGTCGAGCATCAGTACGAAGACTGAGCCCACAGCACCTCACAACCACCCCACATGAGGTCCCAAGATCTCGTCACGATACCCGACAGCGGTTAAACCTTGCCGATTCGTAAGTTCATGAAGAAGTGTTCGAGTGGTCAACATAATCGCAGCTCACAGTGACTGTCCTCGGTATTAGCTATAAAAGCCGCTCTGCCGAAGCCTTCTGTACAGCGTTTCCCTCGACACGACACTTCCAGGGTCAGCAGCGAGGTCAGATGGCGGTCGGCGTGCAGTACTGAGGCGGTACCGTCGTGCCCTTACAGCCAAATAACGGTCCTCTCTCTCTGACGTCACTTGCGGTCGGCCCTCTCGGGGTACAGTTCCGGTCTCTATAAACTGTCCTCATACCCGTAAAGCAACAGAACGACTCACGTTAAGGCATCGAGCCACATCAGTTTGCGACTGTCCTGCTTCTACTCTTCCCGTGGCCCTGCACCGCAGAGAGCCTGCAAGGCGCCTTCTCTGTGGCATGCTGCACCGTCTGTGACTGTGGATTTGGACTTCCCGGAAAATGCTACCCCGTTTGTTAGGTGGCCTGACGTCATCGTTGGCGTGGTTGTTCGTTGATCGGAATGCCACCTCTCGTGCAGAACACGATCGTACCGATATCTGTTGACAGTTTGATTATCTCGTGAATTAGGCACAGGTCGGGGAAATTGTGGTTTGTTGCTTTAATTTTGGACGTCAGCGTGTTTTACGAGATGTCTGTCTAGAATCTGAAGCGTCCGCTTAGAAAAATGATAAATGACAGTGCTGGAAAAAAACTCTTACGTTATTTGATACAGAAACAGCTGAGCAGAACTCAACGTACTCAGGCAGTTTTCTCTTTACTTATTCTGATCATCACTAAACTGACACACAATATCTTTAGCGCAACGCAGTCTGACTTTCAATAATCCCTGCAAGAGAATGGCCCTGACTAACAATAAGATATACCTTTAATGAATCACTTACCTCACAAAAATCTTCGTTTCTCGAACCACTGCAATACCGCGAGCTAATACTGCCAGCTAAATAAAAGATTCTAACTACTGAAGGCACGAACTACTGACAGGCATAGTTAGCAAATGAAAGAATACGATAGAGAACAAACAATCTGTTTACCTTAATAGTGTTCAAAAGTCATCACATATATATCAATCATGAGATCCATCTCCACAAATTTCTTTTTTCTGGCGGACACACGTCCAGATCGTCCGCTTGTGGTAACTTCTCAAAACTCTTGTGTCCCCCCCCCCCCCCCCACATCCACCACTGCTGGAGGCTCACCTCCAACTGCCCAACGCTACGCGCTGTTCACATCCAACTGCCCAACACTACACAAGCAAATATTCCAACAATGAGTTCAACCAGCCACAGACTGCACACAGCGCAGTCAGCGATTTTCATACAGAGCGCTACGTGGCGTTACCAACATAAGAACCTAAACAGGCTACTTGCACATCTAACTGGCGATTAGACGCCACACAGCTACCACATAGTGGGGATGTCCTGTGCTACCTTCACCCGCACTTTGATCTAGTGGCAAGCATTTTCTACGGGACTGACATCGGGTGATTCAGCAAGTCACTCGAGGAGCGACAGGATGTTGGGACGTTCGTGAAACCACGGACTATGCGGGCGGTCATGTGAGTATGGCCATTACCGTCTTGGAAGACGGTGGTGTGTGCAGAGTACCCATCAAGGAGATCTGCAACAAAGGATAACACATGGTCACCGAGAAATTTGACATAATCGTCCTGCTTCACGTTTACGGAAACCTAACTGAGCAGGCTCAACTCAGGGTACGAGAAACACACGCAAAACATCAAACAACTATCTCCGGCCGTCATCATCGGACCGTCAGTGGACTGGGTGTTTCTCATCGTCTTTCTTCTTCTTCTTCTTCTTCTTCTTCTTCTTCTTCTTCTTCTTCTTCTTCTTCTTCTTCCATTTTTGTTGCTCTTTTCCGTCGAAGACTTGCAGGAAGAGGAGGAGGAGGAGGAGATGAGTGTTTAACCTCCCGTCGACAACGAGGTCATTAGAGACGGACCACGAAGGATGGGGAACGAAATCGGCCGTGCCCTTTCAAAGGAATCATGCCGGAATTTGCCTGAAACGATTTAGGGAAAACACGGAAAACCTAAATCAGGATGGCCGTGGACGGGCTTTGAACCGTCGTCCTCCTGAATGCGAGTCCAGTGTGCTAGCCACTGCACCACTTCACTCGGTCGAAGACTTGCAGCTGTATGTGTCGCTGATAGATCTGTCAATAAACTGAACTCACCTACAATCTATATTACGTGCTCGTCGTCTTTCATCGCGCTCTGTAACGTCACGCCCAAATACTGTGTGTGCAGCAGCACAACACTAATACTGTATTCGAACATTACGGGATGACTTTTCCTACACATCTGCAACAACTTCAATTCTCCTAGTTTTAGAGCGAGCCGCCGTCCGCCACACCACATTATTGTTTTCCTTTTAGTCTTTATACAGTGATACGCCAAAACATTATGACCACATGTTTAACAGCCTGTTGGTAAGTTTGTGGACAATCTTTGGCGCAATATCTGACTCAGTGTAGCCACCTTTCATTGTGTTAGGGGTTTTAGGGCATTTTTAATTCAGATACCTTTTGCAAATTTTATCACGCTTTCAAAGAAGGTATAGGAAGGAGTAACTTCGACTGAAAATTTAATTGTAAATTATACATTTGCGCTTCACACTGTAAAATTTAACTGTATTAGGTGAAAGTATGTAGTTTAATGCACAATGATTATTTGTTAATGTACCAAATTGTAAACAGTTTTCTTTGGCTGTGATTCAAACGACACTAATTAGTTTCTCTGTCCACCTGTGGCATATAACATTTTTATTACCTCATATTGTAAGCAGCTTGATTTGTTTGCGTCATTGTAATTTGTAACCCACAGTGTAAAGTATTAAATTAATTAATTGGTTGGGGGGGAAATAAAAATAAACCTTGAATTGTATGTCCCCTTTTCATTAGCCGAATGCCATCCAGATCGTCCACCCACTCACTCACTCACTCACTCACTCACTCACTCACTCACTCACTCACTCACTCACTCACTCACTCACTCACTCACTCACTCACTCACTCACTCACTCACTCACTCACTCACTCACTCACTCACTCACTCACTCACTCACTCACTCACTCACTCACTCACTCACTCACTCACTCACTCACTCACTCACTCACTCACTCACTCACTCACTCACTCACTCACTCACTCACTCACTCACTCACTCACTCACTCACTCACTCACTCACTCACTCACTCACTCACTCACTCACTCACTCACTCACTCACTCACTCACTCACTCACTCACTCACTCACTCACTCACTCACTCACTCACTCACTCACTCACTCACTCACTCACACACACAGGTACCACGGAAGCGCAGGACAATGTCTTCCTTAGCATAATACTGCTCCCAACAGCCGGAGTCCGCAGCGCGCTGCACGTTTCGAGTCGCCATTCAGGTAGATGACGGCGTTTGTGGAGACGATCATCGACATCGATTAGCAAAAATGTGATTCACCCGAAGAGCCGACACGTTTCCATTGATCGGAGAGTCAAAACCCGATGGTCCCGTGCCCACTGCAATCATCGTTGATTTCCTAAGTGTGGTCTGCTGCGGAACTCTATATTCGACAATGTACGATGGATGGAGCGCTCCGAAACCCTTGAGCGCGCATTGGCACTGTGCTCTTCCGACAGAGGTCACCACCTGTCCTACTTCACAGCGTAGACAAGCCTCTGAGCCGCACGTTCTGTGAAGAGCCGTTGACGTCCAGCCATTTAGCGCCTAGTGGAAGTTTCACTGTCCTACCTGTTTCTGTAGATGTTCAAGTGAGCATTCGACCAGGTTCACCGTTTTCGAGATAGTCGTCCACAAACTCTGCGTAATAGTAATCTGCCAACTGTCGAAGTTGCTAATCTCAATGGATTTCTCCATTTGCAGCCCTTATCTTCGCCAGGGTGCTCCCCCATACGTGTCTGCTCCACTTACATCCTTTTGTTACCACGAGACGTGTCCGCAAGCCACCACGCGGCATCCAACATCATGATGGACAGCGGTCATAATGCTTTGGCTTATCAGTCTATATACTGTAAAGATATTAATTTTTCTGAAGGGTAACTGCAATCACCCTAGACATAGTCCGAACAGGATTTATCTTGTCAAAACAAAAGTAGTTATGTTATTGTTGTGGTCTTCAGTCCAGAGACTGGTTTGATGCAGCTCTCCATGCTAATCTATCCTGTGCAAGCTCCTTCATCTCCCAGTACCTACTGCACCCTACATCCTTCTGAATCTGTTTAGTGTATTCATCTCTTGGTCTCCCTCTACGATTTTTACCCTCCACGCTGCCCTCCAATACTACATTGGTGGTCCCTTGATGCCTCAGAATGTGTCCTATCAACCGATTCTTTCTTCTAGTCAAGTTGTGCCACAGATTTCTCTTCTCCCTAATTCTATTCAATGCCCCCTCATTAGTTATGTGATCTACTCATCTAATCTTTAGCGTTTTTCTGTAGCACCACATTTCCAAAGCTTCTATTCTCTTCTTGTCGAAACTATTTACCGTCCATGTTTCACTTCCATTCATGGCTACACTCCGTAGAAATACTTTCAGAAACGACTTCCTGACAAATCTATACTCGATGTTAACAAATTTCTCTTCTTCAGAAACGATTACCTTACCATTGACAGTCTACATTTTATATCCTCTCTACTTCGAACATTATCAGTTATTTTGCTCCCCAAAAACTCATTTACTACTGTAAGTGTCTCATTTCCTAATCTAATTCCCTGAGCATCACCTGATTTAATTCGGCTAAATTCTATTAACCTCGTTTTCCTTTTGTTGATGTTCATCTTATATCCTCCTTTCAAGACACTGTCCATTCCGTTCAATTGCTCATCCACGTTCTTTGCTGTCTCTGACAGAATTACAATATCATCGGCGAACCTCAAAGTTTTTAGTTCTTCTCCATGGATTTTAATCCCTACTCCGAATTTTTCTTTTTTCTCTTTACTGCTTTTTCAATGTACAGATTGAGTAACATCGGGGATAGGCTACAACCCTGTTTCACTCCCTTCCCAACCACTGCTTCCGTTTCATGCCCCTCGATTCTTGTAACTGCCATCTGGTTTCTGTACAAATTGTAAATAGCCTTTCGCTCTCTGTATTTTACCCCTGCCACCTTTAGAATTTGAAAGAGTGTATTCCAGTGAACATTGTCAACAGCTTTCTCTAAGTCTACAAATGCTAGAAACGTAGGTTCGCCTTTCCTTAATCTATCTTCTAACATAAGTCGTAGCAGCAGTATTGCCTCACGTGTTCCAACATTTCTACGGAATATAAACTGATCTTTCCCGAAGTCGGCTTCTATCAGTTTTTCCATTCGTCTGTAAAGAATTGGTGTTAGTACTTTGCAGCTGTTACTTATTAAACTGATAGCTTGGTAATTTTCACATCTGTCAATACCTACTTTCTTTGTGGTTGGAATTATTATATTGTTCTTGGAGTCTGAGAGTATTGTGCCTGTCTCATTCATCTAGAGTTTACTCAGGGCTGGCTCTCCGAACGCTATCAGTACTTCTAATGGAATGTTGTCTCCTCGCTGGGCCTTGTTTCGAGTTAGGACTTTCAGTGCAGTATCATATCCCCCATTTCATCTTCCCCTATATCCTCTTCCATTTCCATAATATTCTCAAGTACATCGCCCTTGTATAGACCCTCTGTATACTCCTTCAACCTTTCTGCTTTCCCTTCTTTGCTTAAAACTGGGTTACCATCCGAGCTCTTGATATTCATACAAGTGGCTCTCTTTTCTCCAAAGGTCTCTTTAATTTTCCTGTAGGCAGTATCTATCTTACCCCTAGTGATATGCGGCTCTACATCCTTACATTTGTCCTCTACCCATCCCTGGTTAGCCATTTTGCACTTCCTGTCGATCTCATTTTTGAGACGTTTGTATTGCTTTTTTCCTGCTTCATTTACTGCATTTTTATATTTTCCGTTCATCAATTAAATTCAATATCTCTTCTGTTACCCAAGGATTTCTACTAGCCCTCGTCTTTTTACCTACTTGATCCTCTGCTGCCTTCACTATTTCATCTCTCAAAGCTACCCATTCGTCTTCTACTGTATTTCTATCCCCCATTCTTGTCAATCGTCCCCTAATGCTCTCCACGAAACTCTGTACAACCTCTGGTTTAGTTAGTTTATCCAGGTCCCATCTCCTTAAATTCCCACCTTTTTGCAGTTTCTTCAGTTTTAATCTACCTTCATAGCCAATAGATTGTGGTTAGTCCACATCTGCCCCTGGAAATGTCTTACGATACAAACGCTGGTTCCTAAATCTCTGTCTTACCAATATATAATCTATCTGAAACCTTCCAGTATCTCCTGGCCTCTTCCATGTATACAACCTTCTTTTATGATTCTTGAACCAAGTGTTAGCTATAATTAAGTTACGCTCTGTGCAAGGTAATTATAGGGTACCTTAATTACATTCCTGCAGGTAGTGGCCTTAATGCTTTCACCTGTTATTGATTGTAAATACCAGAGTCAAGTGTAAATTTTTATAGTAATAAATATGTGTATTATAGCTTAGCTATTTAATGAAAACACAGCGCAGCTATAATATTCTGCAGATGTAGAATATTACACCAGTGTCGTGTGTGTTTTCATTCGTAAAAAATATTGCAACGAGAACCGACGGAACAATCAATCAATGCAATTTATGTTACATTCAGAAGCTGGATGTTTGTAATAAGCTAATCGGCACATTAACTAATTACCACAGTAGGCATACGTAAATGACTCCTGCGTAAGTAATGGTCGCAAAATATTGACGGCAACCATCTGCAGGTAGACAGGGCGACTCGTGGAAGCCGACATGGCTGAGTATCACTTTGTGCTCCGGAGAGATGCAGGAGACAGCCACCTACCTCAGAAGATACTCTTAAAGGAGACGGGAAAGAAACGGCCACGAAAAGTATCACGAAGATGATGAAGGAACTGAACTAGCAGACGCTTGGACATCCCGTGAATACCTACTTACAAAGTTTCTGGAACCAATATTGAGTGATGAATCTAGGAATATATTACCAACCCCTACATATCGCTTGCACAGGGTTCGCGAAGACAAGGCAGACGCATTACAACGCACACACACACACACACACACACACACACACACACACACACACACACACACACGCATTTAACGGATCATTATTACTGCGCTCCGTACATGGCTGGATAGAGAAAAAGCGCTAATAGATGGTACAGTGGAACGTACTATCAGCCTTGTACTTCGCATTGGTAAATGTAGAAATTTACAGCGTTTATGTATTTATCGCACGATTAGCAATTTGGGGTAACAACAAAAGACCGTTTTTTCAAATGGCTCTGAGCACTATGGGACATCTATGGTCATCAGTCCCCTAGAACTTAGAACTACTTAAACCTAACTAACCTAAGGACAGCACACAACACCCAGTCATTACGAGGCAGAGAAAATCCCTGACCCCGCCGGGAATCGAACCCGGGAAACCGGGCGTGGGAAGCGAGAACGCTACCGCACGACCACGAGCTGCGGACAACACACACAACAAAAGACCGTAAGTGTAACGTGGGTGTAACAACAAACTCGTCACTGCAAAACATCATTAAAAAATGGCTACTTATTTTCACAGGCTCTGTAATACGTAGTATATTACGATCTCATGTCGTGATAGCAGTAGCACCTCACACACTACAGTGCAGTCGTAAATATCCTATGTAGTTGAAGCTTTGCGGGACTGTGCGTTATTATTATGCTTGTTTGCACATGTTTTCGTGAGAGCTTATCTGTTTCACTGTGTCCATGAACACTCCAGATAAGACTTCGCTATCTCAACATCAAAACAAGTTACGGGTCGAGAAACTGCATTAGTGTCACAGATATCGCTATTTTTTTTACGCGTGACTGAGAGCTTTGTTTGCCTCTTAGAGAATTAAGTCTCCTGTGCAATAGTCAGAGAAAACCAAACGATTCACTAGACGCAATTCTAAAGGTTTTATTTACTTTTTTACATCGGTTTATGAATGTACATGTGTTGCCCATAGCACCATATTACCACTCTTAGCAATACACTATGAATATTTCCGTCCATAGAGGAAGGCATCATCAGGACTGCGGTTACTGACGATATAAATAAAACAGTTTACTGCGCCTGTCACTTGTCTAAGCATTTGAGGGTTCACACCGCTATCTTCAGGCGGAGAAATGTGTAGTTACCTCAGTGTAGTTAGCACAGAATACAGATGCTTTTTCACAAGAATAGACGAAGCACAAAACAGATAATTATCTGATCTTTTGCTGCTCATAGAACTGCTTTATTGCCCTCGAAAGCACTGTTACAGGTAGAAAAACGCAGAAATTAGCGTAAAGTGTACTTACAAGGGAAGCAGAATCGAAAAGATGTTGCACACTGCTACTTGTTGCGTGTGTTTGTACTGATTTCTTGTGTATACGTGGCTGTGTGTCGTGTGTGAGAGTATACTTGTGCTTTTAATAATTTTTCGTAAGATTACACGAGGCTACATACAACACATTCACTACAATTTCATTCCGCAGGTACGAATTTTTATTTTTGATTGTGTTAAGCTATTCTACATTCAAGTGGCCGATAAATAAATCACGTTGGAAGGTATGTGTAGAAGTAAAATAAATAAGGAACAGATCGCTGTAAGAACCTCAGAGGTATATCAGAGTTGCAATGGAATGTCTTTTAGCACGAATAATAATTTAAATCGAAGGTTCGCGTACTGTGAAAAAGCTCACCACTTGAACAAAATACAGCCGTGACGCGGGGACCACAGGAAGCTGTTTTGATATCGACATTACTCTTTGCAAAATGAACGAAATTGTCTTTAGTCCGGCTGGTCCCGGGGGAGGTTCGAGCCCTCCCTCGGGCGTGTGTGTGTGTGTGTGTGTGTGTGTGTGTGTGTCCTTAGGATAAATTAGGTTAAGTAGTGTGTAAGCTTAGGGACTGATGACCTTAGCTGTTAAGTCCCATAGGACTTGACACACATTTGAACATCTTTTTGTCTTTAGTCTGTTTATTCAAGAAATAAATTGTAACCCATCTCCTTTTCGCGTTGTCACGTAACATTGGAGTAATTTAAAAAAAAAGGATCTGCCGTCTTGAACATGGCGGCCGACAATACTAATTACAGCTCGCGCTGTTCCGCACGTTATTACTTTCTGAAAAAAAGGAACAATTTTTTATACATGTAGGGACGCTAATGCTACTGAAATAAGTGGTTTGGTTATCAATAACAGCGTATATTTACCAGAAATACGTTACAAGATACATCTTTCTCGTAGGAAGATTCGAACAGGAGTAAACGGATTTTCATAATTTATTTCTATTAGTTTCACTGTTCTCAGTATCTTTACTACAAAACATACATTAGTATGAAATATCGATACTGCTTTTCATATACGTCACAGTGATGTAGTTAATATCTGTATGTGCTTTTTTGTAAACAGAACAACGGCTCGTTTTTATTACCTAAACATTTCTTGGCAACCATATATAACGTTTCTCGCTTCCAGAGGACCAGTACATATTCTCTACTGTACGTTACATTCATACCCTGACTTCACACACAGATTGTATTAAACGAGCAAACGTGTTGACACTCGGCGTGCTGGCTGATGTGAGCGGCTGTAAATCGGAAATTGTTTTGGAGTCGCAGCCAACGCGTCGATTGTCAATTTTGTTTGCGCGTACAACGTGCTATTGTTGGAGCGTTGCTATTTATTTTAATTAGCATCACTGTTCATTGTTATATTAATTTGTATATGTTGTTGTTGCGGTCTTCAGTCCTGAGACTGGTTTGATGCAGCTCTCCATGCTACTCTATCCTGTGCAAGCTTCTTCGTCTCCCAGTACCTACTGCAACCTACATCCTTCTGAATCTGCTTAGTGTATTCATCTCTTTGTCTCCCTCTACGATTTTTACCCTCCACGCTGCCCTCCAATACTAAATTGGTGATCCCTTGATGCCTCAGAATATACCCTACCAACCGATCCCTTATTCTAGTCAAGTTGTGCCATAAACTTCTTTTCTCTCCAATTCTATTCAATACCTCCTCATTAGCCCGCATCTCTGGGTCGTGCGGTAGCGTTCTCGCTTCCCACGCCCGGGTTCCCGGGTTCGATTCCCGGCGGGGTCAGGGATTTTCTCTGCCTCGTGATGGCTGGGTGTTGTGTGCTGTCCTTAGGTTAGTTAGGTTTAAGTAGTTCTAAGTTCTAGGGGACTTATGACCACAGCAGTTGAGTCCCATAGTGCTCAGAGCCATTTGAACGATTTGAACCTCCTCATTAGTTGTGTGATTTACCCATCTAATCTTCAGCATCCTTCTGTAGCACCACATTTCGAAAGCTTCTATTCTCTTCTTGTCCAAACTATTTATCGTCCATGTTTCACTTCCATACATGGCTACACTCCATACAAATGCTTTCAGAAACGACTTCCTGACACTTAAATCTATACTCGATGTCAACAAATATCTCTTCTTCAGAAACGCTTTCCTTGCCATTGCCAGTCTACATTTTATATCCTCTCTACTTCGACCATCATCAGTTATTTTGCTCCCCAAATAGCAAAACTCCTTTACTACTTTAAGTGTCTCATTTCCTAATCTAATTCCCTCAGCATCACCCGACTTAATTCGACTACATTCCATTATCCTCGTTTTGCTTTTGTTGGTGTTCATCTTATATCCTCCTTTCAAGACACTGTCCATTCCATTCAACTGCTCTTCCAAGTCCTTTGCTGTCTCTGACAGAATTACAATGTCATCGGCGAACCTCAAAGATTTTATTTCTTCTCCATGGATTTTAATACCTACTCCGAATTTTTCTTTTGTTTCCTTTACTGCTTGCTCAATATACAGATTGAATAACATCGGGGAGAGGCTACAACCCTGTCTTACTACCTTCCCAACCACTGCTTCCCTTTCATGTCCCTCGACTCTTATAACTGCCATCTGGTTTCTGTACAAATTGTAAATAGCCTTTCGTTCCCTGTATTTTACCCCTGTATATTCTTGTATTATTAAAATACGGAACGGTTGCTCCAGGATATAGATATATGCATAAGCAGTAGATAAAGTTATCAATGGTATAAGTACTGTCCTGTGCTACAAAAAAAGATTTAGAGAGATCATACATGTATATTGCAGATGGATTAACACAATTTCAATGTAGGTCAAATTATTGTGATACGCTAGTAGAAAACGAACAGCGTATACCACGAAACAGTTGACACAGAGGAGTGAAGTTTATTCAAATAATTATACGAGAGAATCTTCCGCTTTCTCTACAGTGGAACGGTCCCATCTTTCGCCATGATCGATTTCAGGAAAACGCGGAAACAGTGATTATGGATCGAATAAATTAACTTCCCTGTGTGTATGTGGGACATTGAGTGCGTCTTGAAACCCGATTAAAGAATATCTACATCTACATAGATACTCCGCAAGCCAAAGTACGGTGCGTGGCGGAGGGTACCTTGTACCACTGTTAGTCATTTCCTTTCCTGTTCCACTCGCAAACGGAGCGAGGAGACAATGATTGTCTACATGCCTCCATTAAGCCCCAATTTCTTGAATCTTATCTTCGTGGTCCTTACGCGGAATGTATGTTGGCGGCAGAAGAATCTTTCAGTAGCCAACCTCAAACGCCGGTTTTCTAAATTTCCTCAACAGAATCTTAAATATGGCTGCGATTAAGCAACTGTATAAATTTCAAGAAGATGAAGAAAAATCAGCCAACCAGTCGCTAACCAAATGTTTATTTAGCCTTTGTTCTAGATTTCGATGTTATAAAAATATCTTCTTTAAAAGGGGTGGTCCCTAAAAATATACATAAACGGTAACATACTATTTTTACATTTATAACAAAATGTTAACAATAGAAAAATACGTGTGAGGTAAGCGTACTAACTTGTTACATCACATAGTGGTAAATTACATTAGCTGAAGCCAAGCGGCTCTTGTCACATGTAAAACCAGAAACATCACTTGCCGTGGTTTAGGCCAACTGTTCTAAAGGTAAAGGCTCAAGCGCCGGCCACGGTGGCCGAGCGGTTCTAGGCACTTCAGTCAGGAACCGCGCGACTGCTACGGTCGCAGGTTCGAATCCTGCCTCGGGCATGGATGTGTGTGATGTCGTTAGGTTAGCTAGGTTTAAGTAGTTGTAAGTTCTAGGGGGCTGATGACCACAGATGTTAAGTCCCATAGTGCTCAGAGCCATTTGAACCATTTTTAAAGGCCCAAGCGATAAGGGAAAGTCGGAATGTAGAAGGCACTAAATACATGCGCGGTAAGAACTACGCCTTGCTTGAGTTAAGTAACAGTTTTTTACATTAAAGCAACAATGAAAATATCTTCTACAACACTACTAATAACGCAATAGATTTACATGTATACGACACTCCCCTGCGGCACACCTGAAATCACTCTTACTTCGGAGGACTTCTCTCCATTGAGAATGACATGCTGCGTCCTGTTATCTAGGAACTCCTCAATCCAATCACACAATTGGTCTGATAGTCTATATGCTCTTACTTTGTTCATTAAACGACTGTGGGGAACTGTATCCAACGCCTTGCGGAAGTCAAGAAACACGGCATCTACCTGTGAACCCGTGTCTATGGCCCTCTGAGCCTCGTGGACGAATAGCGCGAGATGGGTTTAACACGATCGTCTTTTTCGAAGCCCATGCTGATTCCTACAGAGTAGACCTCTAGTCTCCAGAAAGATCATTATACTCGTTTAATGAACAAAGTAAGAGCATATGGACTATCAGACCAATTGTGTGATTGGATTGAAGAGCTCCTAGATAACAGAATGCAGCATGTCATTCTCAATGGAGAGAAGTCTTCCGAAGTAAGAGTGATTTCAGGTGTGCCGCAGGGGAGTGTCGTAGGACCGTTGCTATTCACAATATACATAAATGACCTTGTGGATGGCTTCGGAAGTTCACTGAGGCTTTTTGCGAATGATGCTGTGGTATATCGAGAGGTTGTAACAATGGAAAATTGTACTGAAATGCAGGAGGATCTGCAGCGAATTGACGCATGGTGCAGGGAATGGCAATTGAATCTCAATGTAGACAAGTGTAATGTGCTGCGAATACACAGAAAGATAGATCCTTTATCATTTAGCTACAAAATAGCAGGTCAGCAACTGGAAGCAGTCAATTCCATAAATTATCTGGGAGTACACATTAGGAGTGATTTAAAATGGAATGATCATATAAAGTTGATCGTCGGTAAAGCAGATGCAAGACTGAGATTTATTAGAAGGATCTTAAGGAAATGCAATCCGAAAACAAAGGAAGTAGGTTACAGTACACTTTGTAAGTAGGCTGTTTATGTTTTCTTATTGGCAACGTTACGTAACGCTCTGTACGAAAATACCTGGCTGTGCTGTGTGCAGTCTGTGGCTAGTTTGCATTGTTGTCTGCCATTGTAGTGTTTGGCAGCGGCAGCTGGGTGTGAACAGCGCGTAGCGTTGCGCAGTTGGAGGTGAGCCGCCAGCAGTGGTGGATGTGGGGAGAGAAATGGCGGAGGTTTGATATTTGTAAAAATGGGTGTCATGAACTGCTGTATACATTATGACTGTTAAGGTAAATACATTGTTTGTTCTCTATTAAAATCTTTCATTTGCTAACTATGCCTACTAGTAGTTAGTGCCTTCCGTTGTTTGAATCTTTTATTTAGCTGGCAGTAGTGGTGCTCGCTGTATTGCAGTAGTTCGAGTAACGAAGATTTTTGTGAGGTAAGTGATTTGTGAAAGGTATGGGTTAATGTTAGTCAGGGCCATTCTTTAGTAGAGATTTTTGAAAGTCTGATTGCGTTGCGCCAAAAATATTGTATGTCAGTTTAAGCACAGTCATGTATAATTTTTCAAAGGGGACGTTTCATAACTTTTTCACCCACTGCTTGAATACTGCTGAGCGGTGTGGGATCCGTACCAGATAGGGTTGATAGAAGAGAGACAGAAGATCCAACGGAGAGCAGCGCGCTTCGTTACAGGATCATTTAGTAATCGCGAAAGCGTTACGGAGATGATAGATAAACTCCAGTGGAAGACTCTGCAGGAGAGGCGCTCAGTAGCTCGGTACGGGCTTTTGTTGAAGTTTCGAAAACATACCCTCACCGAGGAGTCAAGCAGTATATTGCTCCCTCTTACGTATATCTCGCGAAGAGACCATGAGGATAAGTCAGAGAGATTAGAGCCCACACACAGGCATACCGACAATCCTTTCCACGAACAATACGAGACTGGAACAGAAGGGAGAACCGATAGAGGTACTCAAGGTACCCTCCGCCACACACCGTCAGGTGGCTTGCGGAGTATGGATGTAGATGTCGTATAAAATTACTAGTACATTTGCTTACAGTGTAATACTGTACATGAATTCGACGTACAGAAGCAAGAGTTCTATTTACAAAGAACACCTGACATGGGGAAGGAAGAGCAAATATGAACTAAAACAACATCACTAAAAAGAAACTTCCACTTAACACTACGGGAGCTTAAGCGATAAGGACAAAATTGGAATGCATTGGGCGCTATATACATGCGCGTAAGCATTGCGTCTTGCCCTTGTTAATTGATGCAGTGTTACATTAAAGCAAAATGACAATCTCTTACAGAAGACCATTAATAAATGCAATAATTTTAGAGGTATACATTGAATATAAAATTATCTGTGTAACATTTATATGGCATAGTGATACTACACGTAAATTTAGCGTACGAAAGATAACAATTCTATTACAAACAATTACTACCTAAACAGAACCTAAAATATGAGAACCTTCTGCTTAACTGTTCAAAAAGGTTAAAAACGCTGCGAGCAATATGGGACTTAACATCTGAGGTCATCAGTCCCGTAGAACTTAGAACTACTTAAACGTAACTAACCTAAGGACATCACACACATCCATGCCCGAGGCAGGATTATAGCCTGCGACCGTAGCAGCAGCGCGGTTCCGGACTGAAGCGTCTAGAACCGCTCGGCCACAGCGGCCGGCTCTGCTTAACTGTACAGAGACAGAAAAATGTAAACCGTATTAAAAACTACAATTTTTTAGGAATATCGACTGTAAGAACATGTGCTAAAAAGGCCACGAAAAATGAAACCCAGTGAAATTTTAACATATTGCAGCCCTGTCAGCAACTGTGATAAAGTAATGTGTCAAAAATCCGCCACAGTTGCAAAATGTTACTGGTTTTTACCCAGGTTTCAGCTAGAATAATCTAGCCTTCTTCAGAAACCCAGTGATATGATATGAAAGTCGCTCAAGAAGAAGTATTTTGAAGAAAGCGGCACATTCGCCGATGTTAGTAGAGATCGGTAAACACGTATTGTGTGACCGTGAGCGGAGGTTTAAAGCCATCAAGGAAGTGATTACGCGCATTAAACTTTCCGCCTAAAGGCTCATAAAGCTGCTTTTCTTAATTCAGCAATAAATCAAGCTTTAACAACGCCACTTTCCCCATACCATTTTCAGAAATAAGACTGTTGATAGTATTAATCCTTATAAACAGTATGTAGGTGACCAGACACTTAGTAACAAAAGTGTTTACCAATCTCTGCTAACATCGGCGAATGTGCCGTTTTCCTGCGTTGTCATCTTCTACACGTTAAATTTCCGTGTAGTATCACTATGCCACATAAATGTTTCACAGGTAATTTTATATTCAATGTGTGCCTCTAAAATTATTGCATATATTATTGGCTTTCTGTAAGAGAGTGTCATTTTGCTGTAATGTAAAATTACATTACTTAATACCGGCAAGACGCAATGCTTATCGCGCATGTATATAGCGCCCACTGCATTCCAATTTTGTCCTTATCGCTTAAGCTCCCGTAGTGTTAAGCGGAAGTTTCTTTTTAGTGATGTTGTTTTAGTTCATATTTGCTCTTCCTTCCTCAAGTATGTGTAACAGTGGTTCTTTGTAAATAGAACTCTTACTTCTGTATACCGAATTTATGTATAGTATTACTCTGTAAGCAAATGTATTAGTAATTTTATACGTAATATATACATGTAAATAATTGCATTATTAGCAGAGTTGTAGAAGAATTTTTCATTGTTAGTTTAACGTAAAACGCTGTTACTTAACTCAAGCATGTATTTAGCGCCGTCTACATCAAGATTTTCCCTTATCGCTTGAGCCTGTACCTTTGAAAATTTGGTCTTTGTCTCAGGCGTGATGAATACTTACGTTCTTTGGCCTCCTGTTATAATTTTGTGTAGACAAGAGCCTTTACCAGCGGGCGAATGTATTTGTGCATAGATACATTAAATGATTAATAAGGAGGAACTGAAGCTGGGAGAGAGACATTCTGATGCGTCAATGTCTTGTTCCTTGGTAATGGGAAAATGTGTGCAGTAATTGTACAGAGGTGAGGGCCTCGCGCAGCATAAGCTACTGTGGGGAGGTGATAAGCATCTTGTATCAGTACACCTCTCTCCCATCAGATGCGAATCGAGAGCTTGCAAAGCAGGCAACTACGGATGAAGTTACTTGGCGACAAAACGGGTAGGGAAGTGACGAGTCGTACAGGATGCCGCGATGAAACGCGTCCACTGCCGGTGATTACGTCTGTCTGTATATCAAGTGATACGTAGAAACCTCAGCCGGTGCAATTTTTTGCAGTCTGCCGTGTAACGTTGTTGTTGTTGTTGTTGTCTTCAGTCCAGAGACTGGTTTGATGCAGCTCTCCATGCTATGCTATCCTGTGCAATCTTCATCTCCCAGTACCTACTGCAACCTACATCCTTCTGTATCTGTTTAGTGCATTCATCTCTTTGTCTACCTCTACGATTTTTACCCTCCACGCTGCCCTCCAATGCTAAGTTTGTGATCCCTTGTTGCCTCAGAACATGTCCTACCAACTGGTCCCCCCTCCTTGTCAAGTTGAGCCACAAACTCCTCCCCAATTCTACTCAATACCTCCTCATTGGTTATGTGATCTACCCATCTAATCTTCAGCATTCTTCTGTAGCACCACATTTCAAAAGCTTCTATTCTCTTCTTGTTCAAACTATTTATCGTCCATGTTTCACTTGAATACATGGCTACACTCCATACAAATGCTTTCAGAAACGACTTCCTGACACTTAAATCTATACTCGATGTTAACAAATTTCTCTTCTTCAGAAACGATTTCCTTGCCATTGCCAGTCTACATTTTATATCCTCTCTACTTAGACCATCATCAGTTATTTTGCTCCCCAAATAGCAAAACTCCTTTACTACTTTAAGTGCCTCATTTCCTTATATATAATTCCCTCAGCACCACCCGACTTAATTCGACTACATTCCATTATCCTCGTTTTGCTTTTGTTAATGTTCATCTTATACCCTGCTTTCAAGACACTGTCCATTCCGTTTAACTGCTCCTCCAAGTCTTTTGCTTTCTCTGACAGAATTACAATGTCATCGGCGAACCTCAAAGTTTTTATTTCTTTTCCATGGATATTAATACCTACTCCAAATTTTTCTTTTGTTTCCTTTACTGCTTGCTCAATATACAGATTGAATAACATCGGGGAGAGGCTACAACCCTGTCTCACTCCCTTCCCAACCACTGCTTCCCTTTCATGCCCCTCGACTCTTATAACTGCCATCTGGTTTCTGTACAAATTGTAAATAGCCTTTCGTTCCCTGTATTTTACCCCTGCCACCTCCAGAATTTGAAAGAGAATATTCCAGTCAACATTGTCACAAGCTTTCTCTTAGTTTACAAATGCTAGAAACGTAGGTTTGCCTTTCCTTAATCTCTCTTCTAAGATAAGTCGTAGGGTCAGTATTGCCTCACGTGTTCCAATATTTCTGCGTAATCCAAACTGAACTTCCCCGAGGTCGGCTTCTACTAGGTTTTCCATTCGTCTGCGAAAAATTCGTGTTAGTATTTTGCAGCTGTGACTTATTAAACTGATAGCTCGGTAATTTTCACATCTGTCAACACCTGTTTTCTTTGGGATTGGAATAATTATGTTCTTCTTGAAGTCTGAGGGTATTTCGCCTGTCTCATACATCTTGCTCACCAGATGGTAGAGTTTTGTCAGGACTGGCTCTCCCCAGGTCGTCAGTAGTTTTAATGGAATGTTGTCTACTCCCGGGGCCTTGTTTCGACTCAGGTCTTTCAGTGCTCTGTCAAATTCTTCACGCAGTATCGTATCTCCCATTTCATCTTCATCTACATCCTCTTCCATTTCCATAATATTGTCCTCAAGTACATCGCCATTGTATAGACCCTCTATATACCCCTCCCAAGTTTCTGCTTTCCCTTCTTTGCTTAGAACTGGGTTTCCATCTGAGCTCTTGATATTCATAAAAGTGGCTCTCTTCTCTGCAAAGGTGTCTTCAATTTTCCTGTAGGCAGTATCTATCTTACCCCTAGTGATATGCGCCTCTACATCCTTACATTTGTCCTCTAGCCATCCCTGCTTAGTCATTTTGCACTTCCTGTCGATCTCATTTTTGAGAATTTTTTATTCCTTTCTGCCTGCTTCATTTACTGCATTTTTATATTTTCCCCTTTCATCAATTAAAGTCAATATTTCTTCTGTTACCCAATGATTTCTACTATCCCTCGTCTTTTTACCTACTGGATCCTCTGCTGCCTTCACAACTTCATCCCTCAAAGCTACACATTCTTCTTCTACTGTACTTCTTTCCCCCATTTCTATCAATTGTTCCCTTATACTTTCCCTGAAACTCTGTACAACTTCTGCTTTAGTCAGTTTTAATCTACAGTTCATAACCAATAGATTGTGGTCAGAGTCCTCATCTGCCCCTCGAAATGTCTTACAATTTAAAACCTGGCTCCTAAATCTCTGTCTTACCATTATATAACTATCTGAAACCTGTCAGTATCTCCAGGCTTCTTCCTTGTATACAACCTTCTTTTATGATTCTTGAACCAAGTGTTAGCTAAGATTAAGTTGTGCTCTGTGCAAAATTCTACCAGGCGGCTTCCTCTTTCATTTCTTGCCCCCAATCCATATTCACCTACTATGTTTCCATCTCTCCCTTTTCGTACCCTCGAATTCCAGTCACCCATGACTATTAAATTTTCGTCTCCCTTCACTATCTGGATTATTTCTTTTATCTCATCACACATTTCATCAATTTCTTCTTCACCTGCAGAGCTAGTTGGCATATGAACTTGTACTACTGTAGTAGGCGTGAGCTTCGTGTCTATCTTGGCGACAATAATGCGTTCACTATGCTGTTTGTAGTAGCTTACCCGCACTCCTATTTTTTTTATTCATTATTAAACCTACTCCTGAATTACCCCTATTTGATTTTGTATTTATAACCCTGTATTAACCTGACCAGAAGTCTTGTTCCTCTTGCCACCAAACTTCACTAATTCCCACTATATCTAACTTTAACCTATCCATTTCCCTTTTTAAATTTTCTTACCTACCTGCCCGATTAAGGGTCTGACATTCCACGCTCCGATCCGTAGAACGCCAGTTTTCTTTCTCCTGATAATGACGTCCTCTTGAGTAGTCCCCACCCGGAGATCCGAATGGGGGACTATTTTACCTCCGCCGGCCGCGGTAGCCGTGCGGTTCTAGGCGCTTCAGTCCGGAACCGCGAGACTGCTACGGTCGCAGGTTCGAATCCTGCCTCGGGCGTGGATGTGTGTGATGTTCTTAGGTTAGTTAGGTTTAAGTAGTTCTGAGTTCTAGGGGACTGGTGACCTAAGATGTTAAGTCCTATAGTGCTCGGAGCCATTTGAACTATTTTACCTCCGGAATATTTTACCCAAGAGGACGGCATCATCATTTAACCACACAGTAAAGCTGCATACCCTCGGGAAAAATTTCGGCTGTAGTTTCCCCTTGCTTTCAGCCGTTCACAGTACCAGCACAGCAAGGCCGTTTTGGGTACTGTTACAAGGCCAGATCACTCAATCATCCAGACTGTTGCCCCTGCAACGGCTATCTGTATCGCTGAGGCAAACAAGCCTCCCCAACAACGGCAAGGTCCATGGTTCATGGGGGGGGGGGGGGGGGGTCTAGATATCTGAAATCGAAAACTAATTTAGGGATTACAACAACCTGACAGAGAAAAAGCGCACATATGTGAGGGCCTTGCACAGCATAGGTTAGTGTGGGGAGGTGATAAACATCTTGTATCAGTACACCTCTCTCCCATCAGATGCGAATCGAGAGCTTGCAAAGCAGGCAACTACGGATGAAGTTAGCTGGCGACAAAACAGGTAGGGAAGTGACGAGTCGTACAGGATACTGCGGTGAAACGTGTCCCCGGCCGGTGATTACGTCTGTATGTGTATCAAGTGATACGTAGAAACCCCAACTGGTGCAATTCTTTGCGGTCTGCCGTGTAACGTGTGTAGTGGTGAAATTTTGTGTAAAACTAAACGGCTCATACCAAACGACCAGCAATCAACAACAACGCTGCGAGTATGGACGGAAATCACTGCCTACCGGAACAGACTGCAAATTTATTGAAAATTGAGCTCCTCAATAGTGTTGAGCGATTGTTTAGTTTACTTCGGCAAAGATCTAGTGCCCCTGAATATTTTTCCAATTTACACAGTTTCGACAATGCAGCAGAATGCATTAAAGTAGGAACATACAACCACACTTAATGTATTTAAATAATACATCAGCGTGCCTTTAAATTGTGATTCGTAGTTTTATCTGATGTATCACCTCAGGCCTAGCCCTCGCAGGCCAGTTTGATTGCAGCGTACAACAGGGACCGGGACGGACAACATGACCGATGTTCGAGGGCGGACTTGCGCCACATGCCACAGGTAAGTGTAATTCGTCACCCATGGTAACACCTTCATCCATCCACTGACATGTGGGACGTCACTTGTGTGTTTGGTGGACCACTATTGCGTGAAAACCTTAATAAACAGCACGTGAGTGCCCATCGAGTAACAGCTGACTCTCTTACACCCTGTATCAAACACGTCTTCGCACTGAAGATCGTAACGATAACAACTGCAACAGACGTGTACTCCTGCACACTTTCAAGAACTGGACCTGAGTACACAACTCTCTCATCAGTTAGACCTAAGAATGGGACTACGATGCCACAGTAAACCTGTTTCACCTGTTTAAAAAACAAACCTGTCATTCAATATCAAACGGTGAACATTGTAATATTGTAACTTTAATTTGGTATGCTGAGATCGGTGCTAATTGACAATGAAAGTGTGTTAAAAGCCGTGATCTGTCTGGGGACGTTAACCGTGGATTACTGGGCAACTGTTTCATCAGATATTTAGTCTAGGTTTACCAAGCAGACTAACATTAATGATAATCTTTTAATAGTCATACGAAACCGGTAATATATATATATATAAAGGAGAATTTAAATAAAAAGAAAGAAATCAGTTTATATTTGGAAATTTCTTTTAAGATTGTTCATTGAAATTTCAGCATATTATACGTGAGTTATAACTGAGCTGGTGCCTTATTTACGATTGAAAAAATGTGAGATTGTAATCTTACGGAACACATAAAATATGGAGCCAAGATTGGGAGACTGCATACAACACTGCATTCATAAAATAACACACGAAGAACATTGAAACATAAGCAAGAAGAAATTAACCACAACCAACAGATTCAGTTTTTACTCAAAGAAGTTACGTTCATACCACAATCCTGTCCATCATGTAATTACCACACACTGGTATACTAAATTCATATTAACTCTTTGTGAAATCTTCGCAAAAAGAATAGCTGAGGGCTACTTTGATGATTACACCACATGCTTCACGTGGTCAACTTGGTTTGCACAAAGCGTACAACTCCACAATAATTTTGATAATTAAAATAAATTAGATCGAAAAGCAATTGACAAAAGAAAAACCTTGAACTGGTTACTAACGTCTTACTATTAACCTGATGGGTCAAACAGTTATATAAGCACGTGGTAATGGTCTCGCAAAGTACACCCCATGTGGGCTGAACATAAAGAAAAGTTGCTATATTGAAAATATAGTCAAGACGAGACGTTATAATCACACAAGCATTCGCATTTAAGATTGATCTTAGTTAGAGTTACTGATCCACTTTACTCACAAAGTAGTAACAAAGCAACTACCGGAAAATAATCTGAACTTCACACGAGAATTATACTGCGCTGCAATTTAAGATAACATCGGATATTTTAGACCTAAACCCGAAATAAAGGTGATTAAATTTTCAGTTAGGCTGAACTTAAGAAATCCATTGTCCTACGGACTTAACAGACACGCGCTTAGCCAGAGATCTTACCACTTCAGACGCTCGCCACGACCACCCTGCAACTGCCCTACTGCCGAGCGTGCTTCCTGAGGGTGGCTCACAAAGACCAACGGAAGTGGCCAGAGGGGCAGCTTCCTATACCAACATGACAACGGACGGACAGGACCATACTAAGGATAGAAACCTCTTTGCTTTTAGGAAGCGTAGCTACCTGTTCCGACGTTGGTCCTACTGTTCTCTAGCAGACAGCCTTGTCTGCTACCCTCAAGCATGCAACTAGAAATGCGTTTGCTCATTCATCCTCTCACACAGAAGGGAAGGGGGATGACTGTATCTTATCATATACAGTATATAAAAGAAAGCGGATGTAGGTTCCGTATGAGACTGTGTGACATGAATTACATATAAGAATTACATATAAGAATTACATATAAACTGTGCTTTAAAGTGTAGTAGTGTGACAGATCGTTCTTGTTTATGTGTAAAAGTAACACGTTCCACTGCTCAGTCTCCTCCCAGATAGTCAGAAACGCCACAGTACATTTAGAAGAGGAATTTATTCCATAAATGGCAACAGATTTAAGAAATTAAACATGAAAGGAATCCAACAGACACCTTTCAACATGTATGTTCTAGCCGTACGCTCCGCCACAGACCAGCTAGTAACCTACAGAACAAAACTTAAATCAGCAACCCAGGCCCCTACTCTCTACAATATCGAACTCCCACGTATAAAACAGCACGTTTCAAGTTTGCAGGGAGTTGCGAAATGCTCTCGTTATCGAACAATGGATGTGGGAGGTAGAACGAACGTATCCCTTAGGACAGTGGTGTCATATTTGGCGTTAACGTACCGTGACAACGGACGACCGGCGACTCTGCCTTTGCTAACAGCAGGACACCGAGCGCATCTCCTGGGCTCCTCACCATATCGGTTGGACCCGGGACGAGTGGACAATTGTGTCCTGGTCAGATGAGTCCCGATTTTAGTTGGTAAGCAGTGATAGTAGGGTTCGCCTGTGGTAAGACCTATCGAAACCATGGATCGGTCAACAAGGCATTGTCAAGCTGGTGGTGGCTCCTTAATGGATCATGGAATGGACCTCTGGTCCAACTGAAAGGATCATTCAATAGAGATGTTTATGTTCGGCTACTTTAGGACCTTTTGCAGCCGTTACCAAATAACGATGGAATTTTTAAGGATAGCAATGCGCCTAGTAACAAGGCCACACTTGTTTCACGACTGTTTTGAAGAACATTCTGCACGATTCGGACGAATGATTTGGCCTCCCACATCGCCCGACACGAATCTCATCGAACATTTGTGGGACATAACAGAGACGCCATTTCCTGCGCAAAACCTTGCGCCCGCAACACTATCGCAATTATGGACGGTTATACAGACAGCGTGGTTCAATATTTCTGTAGGGGACTTCCAACAACTTGTGGAGTCCACGCCACGCCGAACTGCAGCACTACGGGGGGTAAACGGAGGTCCGACACCATGTTACGAAGTGTCCCGTGACTTCCGTCACCACAGTGCGTGTGCTTTACCAGATAAATTACTGTATCTTTGAAAATCTCGAAAAAGCATTTTTCATCTTACACTGCAAGAGGAAAAGAGAGGGAGAAGCAGAGGCAGAGCGAGAGGGAGAGGGAGAAAGAGAAATCGATGCACTACAAAGGAGTTATGTGAAGGGTCTGATGTAGATGTATAGACAAACAAATTACAGTTTCAGGGAAATTGGATGAACTACTCAACAGAAAGAGATTCACAAATTGTGCGAGCCAATAGCGAGTTGAAATGGCAGCCCAGACCAGCGCGCCTCGTTGTCGGGCCGTATGTAGGGTTGGGGTCAGGTTGGTACCCCACTGCTGATTGGGTCGTCTCACGCACGTCTTCTGCCTGGAATCTCGTTGACTGCAGTAGAATTATCTTCAGTGATGAGTCACGCTTCGAACCAAGGCGTGGCGACCAGCGAAGACGTGTCTGGGGACACGCGCGACAGTGGTGCGATACTGTTAAGTAGGTTGTTTAGGTTTTTATGTTGGTAACGCCACGTAATGCTCTGTATGAAAATCGCTGACTTCGCTGTGTGCAGTCTGTGGCTGGTTGGTCTCATTGTTGGAATGTCTGCTTGTGTAGTGCTGGGCAGTTGGATGTGAACAGCGCGCGTAGCGTTGGGCAGTTGGAAGTGAGCCGTCAGCAGTGGTGTATGTGGGGAGAGAGATGGCGGAGTTTTGAGAGCGGACGATCTCACCTCAACCTGTAGATACCAGGAACATTCTACTGTGTTTCTGGAAAATAGTTAACGTATTTCTGTGACAACATTCAAATTTGATTTCATTAATGTAGAGGTACTTCGATACATCGATATGTATATATTGCAATGATAGTATTCTTAAGTGCATTCTTTCTTTTGTCACTATGATCTTTGACGTACTTGTAATTCTGATTTTTGGGCGCGTAAGCGGTTATTAGAGTGTCAAGTTTTGGTCGTCATGTTAAAAAGACGCAAACTGTAGTCAGTTTATGAAATGTGAACTTTAACAGTGAAGAAGATATTTTCAAGTATGTTTTATATTGTGAAGTGATGCTTTGGAACGCGTTATGTGACACTGCAACAAAAGTAATAAAAAAGAAGTGTAACTTAAATTCGGAGTGCTGTTTACTTTTTTACATCACCATTGTCCTAACTCGCAGAAGTTTAATCTTCAAAAATGGTTTATGAAACACATCTATAAAACTTTTGAATATCGCAGAATAACACCTAGGCCTGTTTGCATCCGAGCTTGGAATCATCACTACCTAGATTTTCGACGATTGAGCCATGAGTTCACAACGAGACCAGCGTGGGAAACACGAAAAGATGAGTGCCTAGTTTATCCATTATTAATGACACCTACCACATAATATAACTTTGTTGTTGCCCGTAAATGCAATATTTAGCAGCGTGGACAAAACTACAATTATAATTAATTTTTGACCTTTGTTGTGGTAGAGTTGTTAGAATCTTGACGTGTGTCCGTCAGAAAAAGGAAATATTTATATATTATGACTTTTGAACACTATTAAGGTAAAGACATGTTTTGTTCTCTACCAAAATCTTTCATTTGCTAACTATGCCTATCAGTAGTTAGTGCCTTCATTAGTTAGAATCTTTTATCCAGCTGGCAGTATTGGCGCTCGCTGTATTACAGTAGTTCGAGTAACGAAGATTTTTATGACGTAAGTAATTCATGCAAGGTATAGGTTATTGTTAGCCAGGACTATTCTTTTGTAGGGATTTTTGAAAGTCAGATTGCGTTGCGCTAAAAATATTGTGTGTCAGTTTAGTGATGATCAGAATAAGTAAAGAGAGAAGTGTCTGAGCATGTTCAGTTTTGCTCAGCTCTTTGAAAATCAAACAACATAGATGTTCACCAGCACAGCCATTCTTAATTTTGAAGGGGAAGTTTCAATACCAACCTGAGTGTCGCCCGTCATAGGTACCGACGACCAGGAGTCATTGTCTGGGGTGCGATTTCGTTTCATAACAGGATGCATTTGGCTGTTATCTGCGGCACTCTTACGACGGCATTCTACGCCCTATTTTGTTCCCCTTCATGACAAGCCATCGGCATACACTTCAGGAATTAATGCCCACCAGCACAGCAGTTTCTCCTGTTTTTGATCTGCCTGCCAAACCCTACCTTGAGAAGCAAAGTATCTCCCCAATTGAGAAAGTGCAGAGCATTATGGACAGGGCCCTTCAACCAACTGAGGATTTTGATGGTCTAATGCTCCAGTTGGACAGAATTTGGTACGATATTCTTCAGGAGGACATTCAAGAACTCTGTCAGTCGGTGTCAAACCTGGTAACTGCTTGCATGAAGGTTGACCAACGCGTTAGTGACTCGCTCAATTTGTGAAACTCGTTCTCGCGAGTAAATCGTCCAATCTTTTCTGAAATTTTAATCATTTGTTTGTCGGTACATCGATCGAGCTCCGTACCATTCGACTAATTTCTTCGTAGTGCGTCGTTTATTTTTGTTAGTGAGTGTTTGGAATGCTGGTTAGTTTTTTCCAGTCTCTCTGAGATTTACTGTGCTTTGGTCTAAGTTACGTAACCAATAAATTACCGCCGCGGTCCACACCTGCCGCTAGACCCGTTGCAGCTTATAAACTCGGACCCAACCTCTGCACCTTTGCGTAGCAAGATAGGAATGAAGACAGCGGAGTAACGAGGTCTGGGTTCCCGGCGCTGGTCGAGTCGAGCAGAGGAGGGCGTGGCGTCTGGGAGACGTCGCCCCGTGCGGCCGGCTATATCCGGGAGCTCTGGAAATAAACAGCCAGAGGTCCGTAACTCCTCTGCCTGTGGGTGGGGAGGGAGGGAGGGGGAGGGTCCTGGGGGAGCTCAGAGGAGGAGTCAGCAGCGCTGGCGCCGCGCCCGCCTCACGCACTCTCACGCACAGCTACACACACACACACACACACACACACACACACACACAGAGTGCTGGTCTAGCAGCAGGCCACCTCCGTGACTCACGGAGGCGGTCCTGCTTAATATCAGACGGCGCGGCGACTGCCTCCCTGGACAACAACACGGCCTGCTGTGGTCGGCGCAGACAGGCTAACGCTGTGGAAACGGCTTGGGTGGGAGCACACTACCAACAAGGCGGCAACGAGGCGGCAGTATTAACAGGCGCAGACTGAGACACCACACAGCCACAAACGGAATTTAACCCTTTCGCAGGCCGAGGAGGATCCCACTAAATCTATTTCTTTACAGGGTTTCAGGGAATGTGTGATACCACTTCTTTACGCTCCTGCGGTCCAGCTGCAGTCTCTCTTTGTCGTAAAACTCCAGGACTGTCGGAAGTATATCCCACCAATCAACGCTATTTTAATAATTTTTTGTTGTACGTTACCCGGGGGCCTAGAAGCGATGGAGAGGCTCCGTCGCCACTGCAGCGGTCCACAACCCCACGACGACCACCGCAGTCCACTTCACCCCTCCGCCACCCCACACCGAACACAGGATTATTGTGCGGTTCTGCCCCCCAGGGAACATCTCGCACCAGACGAGTGCAAAAAAAAAATGGTTCAAATGGCTCTGAGCACTATGGGACTTAACATCTGTGGTCATCAGTCCCCTAGAACTTAGAACTATGTAAACCTAACTAACCTAAGGACATCACAAACAGCCATGCCCAAGGCAGGATTCGAACCTGCGACCGTAGCAGTCGCGCGGTTCCGGACTGAAGCGCCTAGAACCACTCGGCCACCGCGGCCGGCCCAGACGAGTGCAACCCTATGTTTGTGTGGTAGAGTAATGGTGGTGTACGCGTACGTAGAGAACTTGTTTGAAAAGCAATCGCCGACTTAGTGTAGCTGAGGCGGAATAAGGGGAACCAGCCCCCATTCACTGAGGCAGATGGAAAACCGCCTAAAAACCATCCACGGACTGGCCGGCTCACCGGGCCTCGGCACAAGTCCACCGGGCAGGTTTGTGCAGAGGACCAGGGGCTCCTTCCCACCCTGGAAAGCCGTGCGTTAGACCGCTCGGCTAACTGGGTAGGCCATTTTAATGATTACTCGGAAGTATGATTACCACCAAAGTAGTAGCTGTGTCCTCGTCGCCACTGTTGTGCCTTGTACCATAGGAATCAAGGGAGAGGATGATGTTTGGTGGTCAGTATCCTCTTTCTACAACACAACTGCACACATGTATTAATAGGGTCCTTTATTCACATAAACAGGAAGGTACTTATCGTTAAGAGAGTCCATGTGTTGTGGTACAAACTCTTCAAGTAATAGTCCACATTAGCCTCACTGCTGGTGAAGAACAACTCCTGCTCTGGTCGTTACACACACTCGTAGCTGGTGACGTGAACTGACAGACACCAACTAGGACAGTGGCAGAGTGAGACCCAGGGTCTATAGTGGCGATCTAAATACTTGTGGTGGGGAGGGCGTTGGCGGCACGTTGCTTGCGAGTCTGTCTCTAGCCTCTCTCATGATAGGTGCGCTTGATTCAGCGCATACTATCGACCTCCTTGCCGCATCTTTGCCGACTAGTGTGCTGCCGAGAGCTTACACCAGCACAGTAGTTTCCGGAAGGGGCTGGGGAAGAACACTTACCACAAAATTAATTTGTCATTTGTGGATCTTGGGAAGCATGCTTACCACCAACTTTGGGCTATCACAAAGCTTTTGGGAATACCTCTTACCACCTCTGTCTGTGCCTGACATCTTGTGGTAAAACATGGCACCAGGTGTATGAAAACTGCTACAACCATTCCCATTTATCGTGGGATCACTACTGTTGTCGGAACACACTGCTTCGCTTCTGCTAACTACATTATTGTGACCTGTGTCAGCTCATGCCTTTACGTGTGACAGTTTCAAGGATTGTTTCACATTGTGGTAAGTAAACATTAATATCAGTAACAATTTTTTAATAAAGTAAAGGAAAACATACAAAAAAACAGTAAAAATCATTCCTTGTTTTTTGTATGTGTAATGACAACACACGACAGCTCACAAAAGGGAAGTGGGAAATCCATTTACCACCATCATTTACATACCTCACAGAGATACTGTGGTAGTTTATCTACCATCCTAGTTATTGGTACTAAATCACAAAAATAAAATTGTCAAGAAATGAACATAGTTGATCACAGTACTGATAGGACAGCAAATTAATTTCCCTGAGTTGCTACAAAAAATGCGCCCGCGAAAGGGTTGACAGTTTTTGAGAACATTTCTCCTGGACAACAGCGGTGTGGCTAAAAGTACTTAAAAAGAAAAAAAAGGCCACAAACATTAGAGACCAAAAAAACATTTATTTCGACGGTAACCGATTTCGGCCAGTTTTTGACCACCCTCAGACTCTCAGATAATGATTGTAGGTCGTGGCAATGAATGGAGTGGGTGTTTCAACTCCACCAAAATCAGCTGCTTTGCGTTCGTGGAGTTACAACACCTGCTCCATTCAACGCCACGGCCTACAATCATTATCTGAGTGTCTGAGGGTGGTCAAAAACTGGCCGAAATCGGTTACCGTCGAAATAAATGTTTTTTAGGTATCGAATGTTTGTGTTGTTTCTTAAGGAGTTTCACTAATTTACCAGCTGTCAGGCTTTTTCTTTGAAAATGGCTCTGAGCACTATGAGACTTAACTTCTGAGGTCATCAGTCGCCTAGAACTTAGAACTACTTAAACCTAACTAACCTAAGGACATCACACACATCCATGCCCGAGGCAGGATTCGAACCTGCGACCGTAGCGGTCGCGCGGTTCCAGACTGTAGCGCCTGGAACCGCACGGCCACTCCGGCCGGCTTTTTCTTTGAAACGTATACAAACTTTTATTTGCAGAATAACAATTTCGAAGTTGCAAACACTTCACATGTTTCAAGGTTCAGAAAGCAAATTTATCTTTTCTTTTGGTATTATCCAGATCTTTTGTTATCAGAGTCTGTTTACTTTAGCGACTGTCTCTCTCTAAGCGAATTCACTACTACTTGTTTGTGAGATTTACACCAAATTCTTTTCTACCAGTTCTTTTGAAAAACGGCATGTAACTCTTAATTACATTTAAATGACTACCTATTTAGCATATATAAAAGATAGTCTTTTAAATGCAATTAAAAGAAAATTTTTTAAAATTAGTTTCTTGCCGCTCCTCATAGGTTTGAACCGAGCGACATTTATTGTGGGTGTGTTGTATTTTTGAAGCACGCGTATATGCAAAGGATATACATTTTTTGTTATGGTATGGCCAAGTTAATGTTGTGATATCTGTTGTTACAACATTTACCAGCGCATGGAGGCAGCATAATTCCTATTTGGTACTGTATGATAGAGTCGGGTTGAGAATTTAAATGGCGTGCTACGTTTTCTGTTTGCACGTTACATCCAGTGGACCAGTCTGGTTACGTACACTCTGATCGGAAGCATCCAACCACATTGATGTGGGGTGCGACGTGCCCATCCTTCGTCATTATGACGCCTTCAACTCTGCTGAGGTCTCTGAATGTGTCTGGACGAATGGCAATGCTACGATAATGATGGTGGTTGGAGCATTGAATTAAAATTTGTGCCAGCAGTGGGATTTGAACCCAGGTCGTCTTCTTACTAGGCAGGTGCGCTACCCTTTACGCCCCACTGGCAGTCGGGCCATCACGCCTGCGCGAACTGCCTTAGGAAGTCTCCCTCCCAGATACAAATTCCAGTCCGAGCACCACCCCATTGCTGTTCGCCTTTCAAACTCGCATCCACATTGCCAAGGACTTCCTATAAGAATAGCGCTTTCGTAATGAGTGTAGTTGTGTTCATCATCATAACTGTACCTCGTGGATAAACGTGAGACTAGGTATGTCTCAGGAGGATCAATTGTATATGATTAAGGATTGCAACACGTTTTTCCTCAAGGTATGTACCGGGTGATCAAAAAATCCGTATAAATTTGAAAACTGAATAAATCACGGAATAATGTAGATAGAGAGGTACAAATTGACACACATGCTTTGAATGGTTCAAATGGCTCTGAGCGCTATGGGACTTCTGTGGGGTCATCAGTCCCCTAGACTGTAGAACTACTTAAACCTAACTAACCTAAGGACATCACACACATCCATGCCCGAGGCAGGATTCGAACCTGCGACCGTAACGGTCGCGCGGTTCCAGACTGGCGCGCCTAGAACTGCTCGGCCACACCGGCCGGCGCTTGGAATGACATGGGGTTATATTAGAACAAAAAAAAAAAAAATACAAAAGTTCGAAAAATGTCCGACAGATGGCGCTTCATCTGATAAGAATAGCAATAATTAGCATAACAAAGTAAAACAAAGCAAAGATGATGTTCTTTACAGGAAATGCTCGATATGTCCACCATCATTCCTCAAAAATAGCTGTAGTCGAGGAATAATGTTGTGAGCAGCACTGTAAAGCATGTCTGGAGTTATGGAGAGGCATTGGCGTCGGATGTTGTCTTTCAGCATCCCCAGAGATGTCAGTCGATCACGATACACTTGCGACTTCAGGTAACCCCAAAGCCAATAATCGCATGGACTGAGGTCTGGGGACCTGGGAGGCCAAGCATGAGGAATGTGGCGGCTGAGCACACGATCATCACCAAATGACGCGCGCAAGAGATCTTTCACATGTCTAGCAATATGGGGTGGAGCGCCATCCTGCACAAACATCGTACGTTCGAGCAGGTGTTTATCAGCCAGGCTGGGGATGATGCGATTCTGTAACATATCGGCGTACCTCTCACCCGTCACGGTAGCAGTTACAAAACCACAATCACGCATTTCCTCGAAGAAAAAAGGCCCGATAACGGTGGTAAATCCAATCCATACCGTGACTTTCTCGTCGTGCAATGGAGTTTCCACGACACTTCTAGCATTTTCGGTAGCCCATTTAATTCTGCAGTTGTGGGCGTTGACAGACCCTCGGAGCGTAAAGTGAGCTTCGTCGGTCCAGAACACGTTACTCAACCAATCGTCATCTTCCACCATCTTTTGAAACGCCCACACCGCAAACGCCCTCCGCTTCACTAAATCGCCAGGTAACAGTTTATGATGCTGATGGATTTTGTAAGGATAGCATCGGAGAGTACGCCTCAGTGTCAACCAGACAGTAGTGTATGGAATGCCGGTGCGACGTGCGACTGCACGAGCGCTGACTTCCCCGTGCATAGACGAAGCCGCTATAATTTCATCCTGAACTGTCTCAGCAGCATTACGCCTTGCGCTCGGTCGGCCACTACGAGGTCTATCGTCTAAACAACCCGTGGCTTCGAACTTCGAAATCATTCTCGCCACAGCTGCATTTGTCAACGGAACTTTACCCGTTTGAATCCCCATCCTATGGTGATAGAATCATAACGCTGTAACGAACTAGTACATTCCCCATTCTGATAATACAGCTTCACTAAAAGCGCCTTTTCAGGTAACGTCAACATGCTGCGACTGCTGGCGCATCTGATTCTCTCTCTCATTACAGCTCCTTTTATACACGATTGTCATGCGCAGTCACTGAAATTTTGCTGTCCAGCGCCATCTGTCGGACATTTTGTGAACTTTGTTTTTTTTTGTCCTAATAAAATCCCGTGTCATTCCAAGAATGTGTGTCAATTTTTACCTCTCTATCTACGTTATTCCGTGGTTTATTAAGTTTTCATATTTATACTGACTTTCTGATCACCCAGTATTTTGCACGCTGATATCTCCAGCGAGGCCGAGGTGTTGCACTGGGCTCACGTGGGGACTGTGGGCAGGCCAGTCCATTTCGGGAATGTTCCTCGCCGCGCAGAATGGCCGTGCGGTTTGAGTTGCCATGTCACGGATTCCGCGGCCCCTCCTGCCGCAGGTACAAGTCCTCTCTCGTGTGTGTGTGTGTGTGTGTGTGTGTGTGTGTGTGTGTGTGTGTGTGTGTGTGTGTGTGTGTGTGTGTGTGAACACCTGAATGTTCCTGTACACAAAACATTCCAACACACATGCAACTGATACAGACATCGTCTCCGAACTGTTCCTCTACTGAACTGAGTATACAATGCTCTAAAATGTGCTCCTAACCTTCTGCGCTTCCTAAAGCTCAGTAAGTGGAGCACACCCTGTAACAACACTAACGTTATCCTACTGTATATGTAATAAATTTTTTTCTTCTGAATTTCAATAAATTAGTATAATCGATGTTCTGATTTCCTTTTTTTTGTTTCATGTCATTATGTTGAAGAAGCTATAAACAATTTTCGATGTAAATTTTAATAATTATGTCAAATTTCAAGCAATGTTGTAATCGAAGGGAAGTGTACCTAATGTTGAAACTATTGTAAGATGTGAAAGTTGTATTTGTACGCCTGGTCCATACATAGGCAATGTATTAGAATATGTGGAATGTAGAACCTTTGGTGAATACCCTGTCTGTAGGGGAGCGGTAAAAGGTGGAGGCAGGCGAGCGCGGGAATATGCATACGGGCGCTGCACGGCATAACGGGCTCAGCAGAGTTAGTCGGAGTTGGGCATCGATCTGAGAAACACGTGCTGGGTCGAGGAGGCTCTCCTGGAAAAAGTGGTTTCGTTGAGCCTCGGATGCGCTGTTTCCGACGTCTAAACAGCATGACAATATTCCATAGGCACTGAATGGAAAAGCATTGCGACGCCATGAAGAAGTAAAGGGCCGATATTTCATGAGCCATTGCTGTGATTGCACGTGTGCTTTGTGCCTCGCCATCTCGCCGCCTGCCGATCGCCTCATCGATACGAACAGGTTGAAACTTTCAGTACTGTATTCGTGTGGACCAGTGTCACTTTTACTACATACTGTTCAATAATAACTTAAATTTTACCAGAACTGTCCTATCAATTAATTATCCTCACAACTAACCTAGCCAGGGTCCTTTCCACATGTTGTGCAATCCGAGTATCCCAAGATGAAGATTTAAAGTTTATGTTAATAATAATTATCTGCAGACTTATCTATGTTAGAATGATGTTTAAAGAACTTTGTTGTTAATGAAATACTGGACGAATAATATAGGTCTGACCAAGTTGGAAGATAATATTGAAATTGGTTTAGTAATGAAGTTTATTTAAGTTGAGACAAAAATAACGGTAGTTAAATGAGCAGGAAATAAGACAAAAAGAGTGGTAAATCATATATTGGAAATGTAGAATGCTTAAGGCTCTCAATGATCAAACTTTCATTACAGAGATCATAACAGTTTCAGGGTCCCCCCCCCCCCTTCTCCTTTCTTTCTTTTCTATTCATTTTAATCCTGAAGTGTACTGAACTGCTTTGACCAGCAAAGTTAAAGTCAATATAAAACCTAAATTTATCAGTGTTTTACCCTTCTTAAAATTGACATTGTATGTGTGTTTCAAA
Organism: Schistocerca cancellata; assembly: GCF_023864275.1. NCBI lineage: Eukaryota > Metazoa > Arthropoda > Insecta > Orthoptera > Acrididae > Schistocerca > Schistocerca cancellata. The sequence continues at coordinate 159,878,124 of NC_064637.1, forward strand.
AGTGCTGTTTCTAGGGTAACCTATGCCCGATTTCAGTCGGATCAATAGACAAAACGTAGTTTGTAGTAATCGTTATAGTTTAATGTTGTGTATTAACAGCTTGCCCAAATTAGTACAGAAAGTGAAAATATTAGTTCAGTAGGTTTTTCTGGTTCTAAAATTTACCATTTAATGCAGTATTACTACGGATTGTTATGCTTGCACGTACATCCACTTGTACAAGGAAAAAACTCACTTAATGCCTAATTAGGCTGGCGACCGTATTATTAATAATTGGTAGCATCTGCTGTGTATGTTTCTTGTCCGTCCAAACGTGTAGTTGCACTTTAGACTTGCTTGACGTGTCATTGTTGTTACTGAGTGGGTGTAAGTCTGATTTTGCCTCCATTCAGGTACACGCGGTCAACATATTTACTAAAATCCTTTCTTATAAGGTGAAGCCCGTCAACTTACCATAGTACAGGCTTTAACGAGTTAACGTACGCCCGAGCGTAGACGTTATAAGTGGCTCTCGGTGACAGGACTAGACGTTACAACCCGAACCAGGAACCCCCCCCCCGCACACTGTAATACCTTTTCCATAATTCACTGTTGGCACTACACGCTACGGCAGGCAATATTCTCCGTGCATCCGCCAAACCCAGACACTGCCATCGGATCCCCACGGCGTGCAGCGCGATTCACCGCTCCCGATCACTCGTTTCCAGCCACCTGCCGTCCAGTGGTTGGTTGGTTGTTTTGGGGAAGGAGACCAGACAGCGAGGTCGTCGGTCTCATCGGATTAGGGAAGGACGGGGAAGGAAGTCGGCCGTGCCCTTTGAAAGGAACCATCCCGGCATTTGCCTGGAGCGATTTAGGGAAATCACGGAAAACCCAAATCAGGATGGCCGGACGCGGGATTGAACCGTCGTCCTCCCGAATGCGAGTCCAGTGTGCCAACCACTGCGCCACCTCGCTCGGTACCGTCCAGTGGCGCCGCCCTCCAGGCCACCCCGTCCTCTGCCATTCATTCACTACAGAAATGTGTGGACCGTGAGGAGCTGCTCGACCACGACACCCACCCAGGCACAGTCGCTATGACAGCTGGTAGCAGCTCGGAACTCACGAGCGCCTCTTTCCGCTCATTTTATGCGGTTTCCTACAACCAGCCTCTCCAATGCTGGAAGTTCCACGTCCGTCAGTACGCCAGGTTCCGCCTGTTCTCGGTTTAGCTGTGCTTGTTCCTTCTAGTTTCCACTTCATAATCGCATCAGCGACAGTCGATTTGGGCAGTTTTAGAACGGGTGGAAACGTCTCTGATGGATCTGCTACTCAGGTGCCACGTAATGACGCTCGCAACCGCTGAGCCCCTCCTCCCCCCCTCCTCCCCTCGACCGACCCATTCTGCTGTCACTGCCTCTATACTGACAACACGAGGCGATACTGCCCTTCCCCCTTTTCCAGTGGTCAATTCCGAATGACACAGGGATGTCAGGATCATTTTATCAGATACCATTGTCCTGTTGTGGTCTTCACTCGCAAGTTTGCTTTGATGCACCTCTCCAAGCTACTATGTCTCGTGCAAGCCTCTTCATCTCGGAATAAATACTGCAACTTCTGAGCCTGCTTACTGTATTCATCTATCGGTATTCTTCTACGGTTTTCACCCCCCACACTCCACTCCAGTAGTAAATTGACGGTGCCTTGATGTCTCGAATTTGTCTCAAGAACCAATCACTTCTTCTGGTCAGTTTGAGCCACAAATTTCTCTTCTCCCGAATTCCGTCGAGTACCTCCTCATTAGTCGCGTGATATATCCACCTAACCTTCAGCAATCTTCTGTAGCACTGAAACCGGATAGCCAAGAAAGGCAGGATTCGGTTATGATTGTGGACGGGGCCATAATCAGTTACTATTGGTTCCCTTTTGCAATTACACCCATTTATTTTAACACGGTAATTGCAGACTCAGCCATAAATAGAGGTTTCACACGCTATTAATGAAGAAATAAACAACTGTGTAATTAATAGTGCTTTCAGTGCGTTACAGTTTACCAAACGAGCATAAAATACAGGCACAGCCAATAATGTTTTAAAAACAAGCCAGTGTGATCCCAATTAGAATTTTAAGGCGAGTGACCACAGTCACGGCTGAAGGCCTTTAACGCCAAGAACGCCAATTATAAAAAATTTAACAAATACATTGTAAAACAGCAATGCAATAGCTAAGGTTAATTGAAAAAAAGGCGACTGGTCACCAAACGGGTGAGGCAAAATGATAAACTTGGTAGCACAACCGTTTAAACCTTCTGTAACGCCAAGAATGGCAATTGTATAAAAAATTTAAACAACACAAAGTAAAACAGCAAATACAACAGCAAAGATTAATGTAAGAGGACAATCAACTGATCACCAAACAGGTGTGACAAAATGATGGTAAACTTGGTAGCACAATTATTTAAACCTGCTGTAGCGCCAAGAATGGCAACTATATAAAAAATTCAGAAACATACAGTAAAACAGCAAATACAATAATAAAACACAAGGGCCAGTCACAGAGGGTGCACCAGGAGTCGACATCTGAGTAGGTCCGGCAAAAAACACTTTGGTGAGCGATGATATAGGCAGCCAAGAGCTGCATTTACTTCACAAGATGCTAACTAAGACTAGTGACAGTCTAAAGATAGGCTAATGATAATCTTGCTGATGTCCAATAAACCAAATGCAAAGATGTAAAAATTCCCCGAAGCCGCAACCGACGGTCTGGACTCCGCCCGCAAAATACTGTTCTTAAAGCGCCCAGAACGAGAAAGGAACCACTACCACTAGAGTAGAAGAATCACCAACCAACCTACAATCGAGAAAGCTGTCAAAACTACACGCCTTACCGGACAGCAGCGGCAAGTCGAGGAAACGTACACTGCCGTTACATACAGCAACTCCCAGCCCAGGTAACTGGGGCGCTAGCGGCCACGAGGAAGGAAAAATACCGCTGGTTGAACTTGACAAATAGCAACAAACTGAACGCAATAAATAGTAATTACAAGTCCAGGAAAGCTGATCAGATCCGACTTCCCCAAGCACTCCACTCGCTGCTCTTCGCCTCGGCAACACTACGAGCAGCAACACGTTTCCGAGTCACTGGAGAATCGCAAGATCTCACAGTGGTGGACGTTTCTCCACTTGAATCCAAATGCACTCAACTTGAAGCTAACAGGATGCGAAACTTCCTGGCAGATTAAAACTGTGTGCCCGACCGAGACTCGAACTCGGGACCTTTGCCTTTCGCGGGCAACTGCTCTACCATCTGAGCTACCGAAGCACGACTCACGCCCGGTACTCACAGCTTTACTTCTGGCAGTTTCATATCAGCGCACACTCCGCTGCAGAGTGAAAATCTCATTCTGGAAACATGCCCCAGGCTGTGGCTAAGCCATGTCTCCGCTATATCCTTTCTTTCAGGAGTGCTAGTTCTGCAAGGTTCGCAGGAGAGCTTCTGTGAAGTTTGGAAGGTAGGAGACGAGATACTGGCAGAAGTAAAGCTGTGAGTACCGGGCGTGAGTCGTGCTTCGATAGCTCAGATGGTAGAGCAGTTGCCCGCGAAAGGCAAAGGTCCCGAGTTCGAGTCTCGGTCGGGCACACAGTTTGAATCTGCCAGGAAGTTTCATATCAGTGCACACTCCGCTGCAGAGTGAAAATCTCATTCTGGTAACAGGATGCGGTTTACGACGAGGTCGTGCGCCCTCGTTACCACAGGCCTTCGATCCGCGCCGCCAGCAGCCCCGGCGTGCTCTCGCACTGCTCAGACCTGGCTCCTCCCGAGTCCCCAACCGAACTGCCCACTGACACGACCCGGAAGAACCACGACATCGCCCCAAAGATTGGGCCACAGTTACTACATATCATTAACCGCCGCTGCTGCCACTGGCAGACAGGCACCGCTTGCGAAACCAATAGACACCAGTCAGCACGAGAAGAAGACAAACAACCGCAACCGTGTCAGCTAAACGGTACGGTCTAGCCTCCAACAGATGATGGAAACCTGCAAAGAGCACTAACGCTAGCCGCAGCAAGGCTCAAGCACCACATTTCTAAAGCTTCTGTCATCTTCTTGTTTAAATTATTTATTGTGCATGTTTCACTTCCACACATGGCTACTCTCCAGACTATATTCGATGTTAACAAATTTACCTTCTTCAGAAACGCATCTCTTGCCATTGGCAGCATACATTTTACAGGGTGTTTCAAAAATGACCGGTATATTTGAAACGGCAATAAAAACTAAACGAGCAGCGATAGAAATACACCGTTTGTTGCAATATGCTTGGGACAACAGTACATTTTCAGGCAGACAAACTTTCGAAATTATAGTAGTTACAATTTTCAACAACAGATGGCGCTGCAAGTGATGTGAAAGATATAGAAGACAACGCAGTCTGTGGGTGCGCCATTCTGTACGTCGTCTTTCTGCTGTAAGCGTGTGCTGTTCACAACGTGCAAGTGTGCTGTGGACAACATGGTTTATTCCTTAGAACAGAGGATTTTTCTGGTGTTGGAATTCCACCGCCTAGAACACAGTGTTGTTGCAACAAGACGAAGTTTTCAACGGAGGTTTAATGTAACCAAAGGACCGAAAAGCGATACAATAAAGGATCTGTTTGAGAAATTTCAACGGACTGGGAACGTGACGGACGAACGTGCCGGAAAGGTAGGGCGACCGCGTATGGCAACCGCAGAGGGCAACGCGCAGCTAGTGCAGCAGGTGATCCGACAGCGGCCTCGGCTTTCCGTTCGCCGTGTTGCAGCAGCGGTCCAAATGACGCCAACGTCCACGTATCGTCTCGTGCGCCAGAGTTTACACCTCTATCCGTACAAAATTCAAACGCGGCAACCCCTCAGCGCCGCTACCATTGCTGCACGAGAGACATTCGCTAACGATATAGTGCACAGGATTGATGACGGCGATATGCATGTGGGCAGCATTTGGTTTACTGACGAAGCTTATTTTTACCTGGACGGCTTCGTCAATAAACAGAACTGGCGCATATGGGGAACCGAAAAGCCCCATGTTGCAGTCCTATCGTCCCTCCATCCTCAAAAAGTACTGGTCTGGGCCGCCATTTCTTCCAAAGGAATCACTGGCCCATTTTTCAGATCCGAAACGATTACTGCATCACGCTATCTGGACATTCTTCGTGAATTTGTGGCGGTACAAACTGCCTTAGACGACACTGCGAACACCTCGTGGTTTATGCAAGATGGTGCCCGGCCACATCGCACGGCCGACGTCTTTAATTTCCTGAATGAATATTTCGATGATCGTGTGATTGCTTTGGGCTATCCGAAACATACAGGAGGCGGCGTGGATTGGCCTCCCTATTCGCCAGACATGAACCCCTGTGACTTCTTTCTGTGGGGACACTTGAAAGACCAGGTGTGTACCGCCAGAATCCAGAAACAATTGAACAGCTGAAGCAGTACATCTCATCTGCATGTGAAGCCATTCCGCCAGACACGTTGTCAAAGGTTTCGGGTAATTTCATTCAGAGACTACGCCATATTATTGCTACGCATGGTGGATATGTGGAAAATATCGTACTATAGAGTTTCCCAGACCGCAGCGCCATCTGTTGTTGAAAATTGTAACTACTGTAATTTCGAAAGTTTGTCTGCCTGAAAATGTACTGTTGTCCCAAGCATATGCAACAAACGGTGTATTTCTACCGCTGCTCGTTTAGTTTTTATTGCCGTTTCAAATATACCGGTGATTTTTGAAACACCCTGTATATCCTCTCCACTTCGGACATCATCAGTTACTTTACTGGTCAAATAGCGAAACCCATCTACTATATACACCTATCTCTGCTCCGAATCTAATTCCCTGAGCATCACCTGATTTAATTCGACTACATTCCATTACCCTAGTATTGCTTTCGTTGATGTTCATCTTGTATTGTTGTCTGCCTGGTCAGCGTGACGGATTGCAGCCCTATGGGCCCGGGTTCGACTCCCGGCTGGATCGGGGATTTTCTCCGCTCAGGGACTGCGTGTTGTGTTCTCTTCATCATCATTTCATCCCCATCCGGCGCGCAGGTCGCCCAATGTGGCGTCGAATGTAGTAAGACCCGCACAAAGGCGGCCGGACCTGCCATTTCATCTTATATTGTCATTTCAAGACATTGTTCATTCCGTTTAACTGCCCTTCAAAGTCTTCTGACGTCTCACGCAGAATTACAATGTCATTAGAGAACGTCAACGTTTATTTCTTCTCCTTGGACTTTAATTGCTACCACAAATTTTTCATTGGTTCCCCTTACTGCTCACTCAGTTTAAAGATTGAGTAACATCGGGGACGGGCTACAACCCTGTCTCACTCCCTTCTCAACTACTACTTCCCTTTCATGCCCCTCCGCGGCGCTTGTGAATGTCGTCTGGTTTCTCTACAAGTTGTAAATAGTCTTTCGCTCTTTGTATATTTTGCATCTGTTACCTTCGGAATTTCGCTCGGCGTATCCACAGCAAGTAACCCATCAGATCGGCAGAAACAAAAACAACAACACGTGGCCCAACCGCCGCTGGAGACACTCAATGAAATACGGAAACATTGTGTGTGTGGGTGTGTGTGTGTGTGTGTGTGTGTGTGTGTGTGTGTGTGTGTGTGTGTGTGTGAGTGAGTGAGTGAGTGAGAGAGAGAGAGAGAGAGAGAGAGAGAGAGAGAGAGAGACCCCTCCACTCTGGAGTATTTCCGCGTGCGTTGGCAGTGAGCCGACCAGTTGGGGGCGGACACCGGCGCGCGCACATCAAAAGGACGCCGCCGCGCTTCTGGAGCTCAAAAACGAGGAAGCGATACGTGGTGTAGTGGGACGCGAAATTGAAGCGTCACCCATCCACCCGTGTCAGCCCAGTTTGCAGGTGACTATAAGTTTAATTTAGTTTGTTTATATATTTTTCTTATTATTGGTAATAGATGTGAATTATCTAAAAGTTTTGTATTTTTTTTATGTGTTTCATGTACGGAGAGGGCGGCGCAACGAACGGAGACAGCATCTTCGTTGCCGCGACCAGAGAGGAAATTGCTGGCCGCTATACGTCGCGGGTCGACAGCCGAGGAGCAACAGAAGATCCTGGAACCGAGTTGTTGCGTCGTGCTTCTAAAAATTAAAAATGAATTTGTATACTCTTTTTGTACAACAATGACGTCATATAGAGCTTAATCTTGTTGAAAAGTCAGTCCTATTCTGTTAAGCCTCAGGTTCAGAACGTCTGTATGTAGGAAGTTAATAAAATAGTGGATACTACTAAAGTTGAAACACGTGTTCTGAGGATTTATTTATGGAGAATTATGTGAACTGATTAATAGTATATTTGACAAGATTATTGAATTTTGACAGTGGTCATCGCAACTTTGAATCTAAAAGGTTTAGTCAATGTGTGATTCTGATATCGATTAAGTCAAGATAAAGTGTGTCAATGTAAGTTCTGAGGAGAAACAAACGAAATTTAAATTGAAAGAGTTTACGAAAACCAATTGGCCCAAGTGACGAAATTCTTTGCTTACGACTCAACTGATGTTTTACAGTTTCGCTCAAGAACCATTCTGTGACAATTTAAAAAGAATATAAATCATTTTGAAGTGGGTTGTAACTGACGTAGGTGACGAAGTCTGCACATGGTCATATGATAAACGAAAGTCATTCCTAAACAAAACCTATACGTCGTTACACTACACCGTGGCGACCGTGACAGGACTTGTGTGCAACTAAGGCACACAGGTACGAAACAAAACATCAAGAGTCCTTCGGAAGTCAACGCGAGTTTTCGTGGAGCCTTCACCAGCCAGCGGTGACTTCGCGGGTGTGGGCATCTGACGGAGCGCAGCCCAGCAGTACGGTCACGCAGTTATTCTACGAGAAGGCGCATCTGTTGGGCAGCAGCTGAACGCTGCAAACCCCGACAACCCTTTTTCTCTCTAAACTAACAGGCCCAGTACGTCAGCTGCGGGGCGTTCCTCCGGCTGGTATTAGAGGTGTTGCTGAGGGCTTCGCCTGTCTACGGCGGTGCCGGGCCTGGTTGCAGCCAGTGACGTCTCCGGTGTTCGACTCAGCGTCCTGCCGGTTGCGGAAGCGGGGTCGCAGCATCTCAGCGGCTGCATCAACGACTGTTATATCTGCAGCCCATAGCAGCACACTGATCACCGAGAACTACAAACTACAATATTAGTGTCCGGTGAGTTTGTTTCAAGTTGGAAATGCAGTGTTGTACATAGGGAGTGTGCTTTTACGGGATTGTTGATTACAAGTCTGCGTGTGTAACTAGTTAATATCTTACAATAATGTCGGGAAGTGAAATGTCAGACGAAGAGCAGTCTATGTCCGATAGGAGCATGAGATCCCTTTTTAGGGCGATCGCTAAATTAAAACAGTCTAACGAAGAATCTACTGCTAGATTAAAAGAGGAACTAAAACTGGAATTAAAACAGTCTAACGAAGAATCTATGGCTAGATTAAAACAGTCTAACGAAGAATCTACTGCTAGATTAAAAGAGGAACTAAAACAGGAATTAAAACAGTCTAACGAAGAATCTATGGCTAGATTAAAACAGTCTAACGAAGAATCTATGGCTAGATTAAAACAGTCTAACGAGGAATCTACTGCTAGATTGAAAGAGGAACTAAAACAGGAGTTAAAACAGTCTAACGAGGAATCTACTGCTAGACATAAAGGGGAGCTAACAAAATCTACGGACAGGTTACAGGAATATCTTAATGAAACCAGCCGAGAATTAAGTGATAAAATAGAGTCTTCTAAAGTTGAAATGCAGGAAAAACTAGTAGGACTTAGTAATAAGATTGCTGATAATTGTAAAAGGTTAGAAGAACATATCCAGGAATCACGAGAGGAAAAAGCTCCTATGCGAAAGGATATTACTGACTTAACCGAGAGACTAGATAGTGTCAATATCTTAGTTGTAAATGAAATACAGAAAAATAACGATATGTTACTAGATGAATTTTCTATGCAAACGGAAACTGTTCGTAGAGAATTATTGGGATCTATTAAAGAGGTCTTTACCAAACCTGTAGAGATTTCTTCAATAGATAATGTAGAATTAGAGACATTAACTCATCAAGTAGAAAAGGACCATACCGAAATCGAAAACATGAAATTTTTAATTACTGAAATATGCAGTAACCTTGAGACTGCCAAAGATAATAACATTGACGAAGGTACAGAGCGTTCACATCGTGTACACAGTGAAGAATCGATATTAGCTAATCGCGTTTCCAATACAGAAATGCGAATACAGGAAATTACTAAACGGTTATCGGAATTAGATAATAACGAAAACCTTTCAGATAGCAGAGGTAATAACATAATCAGAGACAACAGTCGCATCGAATTTGCTAGCTCGGACGACAACAATATGAATAAAGAAATCACGGCAAGCCAATCCGATGCAACTCCGTCTCCGCAATCTAAACAAAATCCGACTATTTCTCTCGCAGAATGTTTGGATGATATAACGACAAATTCAAATGTGGCAAGTCGATTTCCTGTATTCAAACCAGGAGGCGAACTTCACCCTATAATCTTTATAAAAGCTTTTGAAACATCATTATCTCCCAAATGGAGTAATGAAAAACGCATTCAATTTGTAATAGGACATTTAGAAGCAGAAGCTGCGGAATGGGCAGTACTGCATAGAACTGAATTCAGGGACTGGGATGATTTTGTTAAGCAGTTTAAACAACATTATTGGTCAAGAGGAAAACAACAACACTTAACTTTAGAGTTGTTAGACCCTCCTCCATATTCTAAACGGTGGGGAGGTTATAGGAATTATTTTGAATGGCATTTAAACCGTGCTAAATTAATTGAAGAACCAATTATTGAAAGTCATCTAATACGAGTCCTAATTAGTGGATTACCGTATTATGTAAAGGAAAGAAAAATGTTATTCTACGAATTATAGGTGAGCCTTTACTAGCTGCTCTACCTTGACCACCAGTAAATGAGATCCAACAATGCATCCCAGACGAAAAAGTTTGCGAACAGATTGTTAAAAATGCCGAACGGAGAACTAAAAGTTATAATCAACATGCTATAGAACCCTCATTTCAGGTAGAAGATCTTGTGCTAGTACGATCACATCCTAAAAGTTCGAAGATCAGTAAGGAATGTAGAAAATTCTTCTTTATCTTTGAAGGTCCATATGTTGTACATAAGATTGTACATCCCAAAGCGTTACTTCTTATGGAACCTTCATCAGGTGTAATTAAAGGATTATATAGTGTTGATCAAATGAAACCCTTCATTCCTAAATAAGTTAATATTTAGTATGTGTTACACACGGAAGAACGTTCATAGTTTATTCATGTGAAGTTTTCGTGATAGTTACGTGTTATTTTAAAGAAATAACAGAAAGCTTAAACAAGTGTTTTACAATAATCTACTGGTACTTCAAAAGGAGAAAGATAACCAAAAGGGGGATTTATATGAAAGAAATTTTGCTATTAGGTCAAAAGGAATTTTGTATATTTTCATGTTTACTCGGATAGTAGGAACCAAAGGGGATGGTCAATAATTTTAGGGACCATGGGCGTCCAGAGCTATATGGCTCACGAGAACATAGCAGAGTGCCTTTAATAGAGGTTTGTAATAGTGTTAATATAGAACACACCAAACGGGGCTCTCTCGCATGTTTCTCCTAAATAAATTGCCATTACCCAACAAGGTGTCCGAAGGCAAAGAAAGGCGTGCCGAATTTCTAAAGAAAGTTTTGCTTGATTTCTTCTTGACCTCAGGCATAAATAAGGTATTAGGGAAAAGAATGAAGTAAAGTAAGTAGTACTATTAGTTATTGTGAGAAACTAATTAGTAATGTACAGTTTAGGAAAGAGTAACTCTAGTAAATGAATAAAACTGAGACTAATTTACCACAATTTGAACGCTCTGTCCTAATGTAACAACGTTAAAGAACGTACCAAATTAGTATTTACTAGCAACTATTAAATGAAGAGGAGTAATCTCCATATATTCGGTTATGAATTACCACAATGGCACAATTAAGAGTAAATGACAAATAGTCACAACAATATCGTATTAAAAGGATTAAATCTATCTGAGAACAAGGACTCTAGATTACGTAAAATGTGAGGAAAATGTATTAACAGTTAAATATGGTATATAGAAAAGGTCTTATTTTCGGTTGAAAACCTGACAAACTGAGCTTGTGGGTGGGGTATGTAGTGGGACGCGAAATTGAAGCGTCACCCATCCACCCGTGTCAGCCCAGTTTGCAGGTGACTATAAGTTTAATTTAGTTTGTTTATATATTTTTCTTATTATTGGTAATAGATGTGAATTATCTAAAAGTTTTGTATTTACTTTTATGTGTTTCATGTACGGAGAGGGCGGCGCAACGAACGGAGACAGCATCTTCGTTGCCGCGACCAGAGAGGAAATTGCTGGCCGCTATACGTCGCGGGTCGACAGCCGAGGAGCAACAGAAGATCCTGGAACCGAGTTGTTGCGTCGTGCTTCTAAAAATTAAAAATGAATTTGTATACTCTTTTTGTACAACAATGACGTCATATAGAGCTTAATCTTGTTGAAAAGTCAGTCCTATTCTGCTAAGCCTCAGGTTCAGAACGTCTGTATGTAGGAAGTTAATAAAATAGTGGATACTACTAAAGTTGAAACACGTGTTCTGAGGATTTATTTATGGAGAATTATGTGAACTGATTAATAGTATATTTGACAAGATTATTGAATTTTGACAGTGGTCATCGCAACTTTGAATCTAAAAGGTTTAGTCAATGTGTGATTCTGATATCGATTAAGTCAAGATAAAGTGTGTCAATGTAAGTTCTGAGGAGAAACAAACGAAATTTAAATTGAAAGAGTTTACGAAAACCAATTGGCCCAAGTGACGAAATTCTTTGCTTACGACTCAACTGATGTTTTACAGTTTCGCTCAAGAACCATTCTGTGACAATTTAAAAAGAATATAAATCATTTTGAAGTGGGTTGTAACTGACGTAGGTGACGAAGTCTGCACATGGTCATATGATAAACGAAAGTCATTCCTAAACAAAACCTATACGTCGTTACACTACAGTGGGAGGCGCAGGCGCTGGCGGGGGCGGGGGCGGGGGCGGCGGCGATACGGCGTGGCCCGACGTGTCGGCGTAACTCAAGTCGCAGCCCACCGTAGAGACCCTGTATAGGGAGAGAGTGGACAACCGGACGATACGGCGGCCATTTTTCTGCCAAAAACTGCGGGCGGGACTTTTGAATGGCCAGTAGTGGAGTACATACTCACCGAATCAAAAGCACAAGACAATATGGCGAAATCATTCGTGAAATGCCTTTCTTTACAGCTATAATATACTCATAGTAGCCTAGTACGTACAGCACAGGAAAATTTGATACAGTGGCCGCAAAAATTATTCGTCACTAGCATTTATCTCCTTTAAAGTTCGTTTACAAGACATATTGCAATGAAAGTAACATAAATAAAAAAATATAGTGTATAGCATTTTTTTATCGGAAGTGCATAACGCTAAAGATTTAACGTACCTGTATTACGTCAGATGAATGAAAGTCGTAAGCAGTTGTTCACCTGTGACACGCAAAACGTGTGAGACGTATTAGTACTTCTTGTCACGTCTTCAAACTTTTTGCATGTCACAAGTAAACTACTGCTTATGACTTTTTTTCCCTCTCGTAGATAACAAACGAAAAAAATTACAAAAATCAGGTAATGTTAAATGTAGGCTACTGTAATAACGACCAAATATAACAAGAAAACTACCGTATCCCTTCTAACTCACAGTAAGTAGGCCTATTAAAAACTGTCTTCAAGAGTACCAACGATTATTCACTACGAATAATGTTTCAGCAGCCACGACAACCGCGGAAAACGTGCTTACAACTTGCCTGCGTCAACAGTCGGGCAATAATACTGAAACCAAAATAATGCCTAGTGTTCTGATTCGGAACGAAACAAAGTTTGACGCTATAAAGTCGAATGAGCATCGCACAACAATTACAGGAACTTTCCGTTTCCTGCAAGGACTGTCAGATATTGGCTTCAGAAAAGATTGTGATGCTACCAGTATGCACGCAAACGCTAATTACGTACTAAAAGCGATATACGACTAAATCGAACATGCATGCACAACGCATAACAAGTCTCTAAGTCTCTCAACAATTCAAATACCTTTTAATCGTTTCCAAAAGTCGTCTGAACTTCAATTGAGCTCAAAAGCACGGCGAACATAGGAAGCGCGAGAGAAATGGCGCCAAAGCTAGTCAACCAATCACGGGCAACTTCACCTCTGTATGCAGGCTCTCTAGCCCACCAGCGACTGCAGCGCTACAACGGCAGCAGACTAGACTAGACTGGCCTGGCCTGGAAGGCTCTTAACTGACGTCCCCTACAGGGCGACTCATCACTGCCGAGCTGAACGTTACGACCGTTTCTTTCAATAATTAATGGAAGACTCTTTTACCCTCGGCTAGTTTCTGCTGAAAAATGCGGAATATGTTGTGGAAAATTGTAGAGCGTTCCCGCTTCAATCTCTACACTTTCACGAAGTTCCAATAGGTTGCGGCGCCATACGTACGAGGGGGTACCCAAAAAACACCGGAATTATATTTCAAGAGGTATACAGGGTGGTCCATTGATAGTGATCGCGCCAAATATCTCACGAAATAAGCGTCAAACGAAAAAACTACGAAGAACGAAACTTGTCTAGCTTGAAGGGGGGAAACCAGATGGCGCTGCCATAGGTCAAACGGATATCAACTGCGTTTTTTAAAATAGGAACCCCATTTTTTATTACGTATTCGTAAAGAAATATGACTGTTTTAGTTGCACCACTTTTTTCGCTTTGTGATAGATGGCACTGTAATAGTCACAAATACACTCCTGGAAATTGAAATAAGAACACCGTGAATTCATTGTCCCAGGAAGGGGAAACTTTATTGACACATTCCTGGGGTCAGATACATCACATGATCACACTAACAGAACCACAGGCACATAGACACAGGCAACAGAGCATGCACAATGTCGGCACTAGTACAGTGTATATCCACCTTTCGCAGCAATGCAGCCTGCTATTCTCCCTTCGAGACGATCGTAGAGATGCTGGATGTAGTCCTGTGGAACGGCTTGCCATGCCATTTCCACCTGGCGCCTCAGTTGGACCAGCGTTCGTGCTGGACGTGCAGACCGCGTGAGACGACGCTTCATCCAGTCCCAAACATGCTCAATGGGGGACAGATCCGGAGATCTTGCTGGCCAGGGTAGTTGACTTACACCTTCTAGAGCACGTTGGGTGGCACGGGATACATGCGGACGTGCATTGTCCTGTTGGAACAGCAAGTTCCCTTGCCGGTCTAGGAATGGTAGAACGATGGATTCGATGACGGTTTGGATGTACCGTGCACTATTCAGTGTCCCCTCGACGATCACCAGTGGTGTACGGCCAGTGTAGGAGATCGCTCCCCACACCATGATGCCGGGTGTTGGCCCTGTGTGCCTCGGTCGTATGCAGTCCTGATTGTGGCGCTCACCTGCACGGCGCCAAACACGCATACGACCATCATTGGCACCAAGGCAGAAGCGACTCTCATCGCTGAAGACGACACGTCTCCATTCGTCCCTCCACTCACGCCTGTCGCGACACCACTGGAGGCGGGCTGCACGATGTTGGGGCGTGAGCGGAAGACGGCCTAACGGTGTGCGGGACCGTAGCCCAGCTTCATGGAGACGGTTGCGAATGGTCCTCGCCGATACCCCAGGAGCAACAGTGTCCCTAATTTGCTGGGAAGTGGCGGTGCGGTCCCCTACGGCACTGCGTAGGATCCTACGGTCTTGGCGTGCATCCGTGCGTCGTTGCGGTCCGGTCCCAGGTCGACGGGCACGTGCACCTTCCGCCGACCACTGGCGACAACATCGATGTACTGTGGAGACCTCACGCCCCACGTGTTGAGCAATTCGGCGGTACGTCCACCCGGCCTCCCGCATGCCCACTATACGCCCTCGCTCAAAGTCCGTCAACTGCACATACGGTTCACGTCCACGCTGTCGCGGCATGCTACCAGTGTTAAAGACTGCGATGGAGCTCCGTATGCCACGGCAAACTGGCTGACACTGACGGCGGCGGTGCACAAATGCTGCGCAGCTAGCGCCATTCGACGGCCAACACCGCGGTTCCTGGTGTGTCCGCTGTGCCGTGCGTGTGATCATTGCTTGTACAGCCCTCTCGCAGTGTCCGGAGCAAGTATGGTGGGTCTGACACACCGGTGTCTATGTGTTCTTTTTTCCATTTCCAGAAGTGTATATCGCTCACAATTTTAGACGAACAGTTGGTAACGTAGGTTTTTTAAATTAAAATACAGAACGTAGGTACGTTTGAACATTTTATTTCAGTTGTTCCAATGTGATACATGTACCTTTGTCAACTTATCATTTCTGAGAACGCATTCTGTTACAGTGTGATTACCTGTAAATAGCACATTAATGCAATAAAAACCCAAAATTACGTCCGTCAACCTCAATGGATTTGGCCATACGTGTAACGACATTCCTCTCAACAGCGACTAGTTCGCCTTCCGTAATGTTCGCACATGCAGTAAAACATCTTGTAATAACATCGGTGGAACATTACGTACGAAATCAGCATACATTGCACCATTTAGATTGCCATCGATAAAATGGGAGACAATTATCCTTCCTCGCATAATGCCGCACCATACATTAACCAGCCAAGGTCGCTTATGTACCACTTGTCGCAGCCATCATGGATTTTCCGTTGCCCAATAGTGCATATTATGCCGGTTTACGTTACCGCTGTTGGTGAATGACGCTTCGTCGCTAAATAGAACGCGTGCAAAAAATCTGTCATCGTCCCGTAGTTTCTCTTGTGCCCAGTAGTAGAACTGTACACAACGTTCAAAGTCGTCGCCATGCAATTCCTGGTGCACAGAAATATGGTACGGGTGCAATCGATGTTGAGGTAGCTTTCTCAACACCGACGTTTCTGAGATTCCCTATTCTCGCGATTAGCCGACACAACTGCTAAAACACCTACTTGGGCATCATTTGTTGCAGGTCGTGGTTGACGTTTCACACGTGGATGAACACTTCCTGTTTCCTTAAATAACGTAACTATACGGCGAACGGTCCGGACACTTGGATGATGTCGTCCAGGATACCGAGCAGCATACATAGCACACGCCCGTTGGGCATTTTGATCACAATAGCCATAGATCAACACGATATCGACCTTTTCCGCAATTAGTAAACGGTCCATTTTAACACGGGTAATGTATGACGAAGCAAATACCTTCCGCACTGGCGGAATGTTACGAGATACCATGTACTTATACGTTTGTGACTATTACAGCGGCATCTATCACAAAGCGAAAAAAGTGGTCCAACTAAAACATTTATGTTTCTTTACGTACTACACGAATATGTAATAAAAATTGGGGGTTCCCATTCTAAAAAAACTTAGTTGATATCCGTTTGACCTGTGGCAGCGCCATCTAGCGGGCCAACCATAGCGCCATCTGGTTTCCCCTTTCAAGCTAGCCGAGTTCTTTGTAGCTTTTTCGTTTGATGCTTATTTTGTGAGATATTTGGCCTGGTCACTATCAATGGACCACCCTGTATATTTTCAAACTGTTTGCAAAACATCCTTACCCCCTTCAGAATACTCTCGATTACAACTAATAAGTTTGTCCCACAGGTTCTTCTACTGTTCGAAAAATTTAGAAATGGCTGACAGCTCCTTCGTTTTTTTCTCGACTTCTTCGTGTTGTCAAATCGGAGTCCTTTCACGCCCCTTTTCTTGCGTGGAGACAAGAAAAGTCCTACGAAGCCAGGTCAGGCGAGTAAGGTGCGTGGGGCAACGGAACCGTGCCATTTTTAGCCAAAAACTGTGCCAGAGATGGCTGTGGTGTGCAGGTGCGTTGTCGTGGTGGAAGAACCAGTCTCCTGCGTGCCAAAAATCGGCTCTTTCTTCACGAACACTGTTGCGCAATCGCTGACAATTGATGAATTGTATGACGACGCTCTGTGAGCACAAGCTCTCGAATTTTTTGAATATTTCGTAGATTCGGACAGTTGATGAACGTCCTGAACGAAGTTTGCCATCAACTGACGTGTCGCCATTTTTAAATCGATCGAACCACTCGTACACTGAGTTTTTCCCTTGCAAAAGCTGATTTCAACGTTAAAATAGTTTCAGCAGCATTTTTAGCTAGTAGAAAACAGAATTTCACATCTGCCTCACTTAAATTTGTCGTCATGTAGAACGAAACAAAAGCAAAACAGCGCTGGGAAAGAGTATCACTGCAGACGAACAGAACGAACCAGGTCGACAACACAGGCGGCACTGAACAGGCAACGAGTTGCGCTATATCCGCCTAGTGGCAGAAATGCGTACTACACAAGCTCCGTCCACGGCAATCTTATCCCGTTGTTTTTTGATACCCCCTCGTAGCCTTCAAAATGGCGTCTGTAGCGGAGGGGTGCGTCCCAAGCAGAGGTCTGTCACTGAGTTCCTTTTGGAGGGAACCCAGAGCATCACAAATACAGGGTTATTACAAATGATTGAAGCCATTTCACAGCTCTACGATAACTTTATTATTTGAGATATTTTCACAATGCTTTGCACACACATACAAAAACTCAAAAAGTTTTTTTAGGCATTCACAAATGTTCGATATGTGCCCCTTTAGTGATTCGGCAGACATCAAGCCGATAATCAAGTTCCTCCCACACTCAGCGCAGCATGTCCCCATCAATGAGTTTCAAAGCATCGTTGATGCGAGCTCGCAGTTCTGGCACGTTTCTTGGTAGAGGAGGTTTAAACACTGAATCTTTCACATAACCCCACAGAAAGAAATCGCATGAGGTTAAGTCGGGAGAGCGTGGAGGCCATGACATGAATTGCTAATCATGATCTCCACCACGACCGATCCATCGGTTTTCCAATCTCCTGTTTAAGAAATGCCGAACATCATGGTGGAAGTGCGGTGGAGCACCATCCTGTTGAAAGATGAAGTCGGTGCTGTCGGTCTCCAGTTGTGGCATGAGCCAATTTACCGCGGGCTACGCGTGAAACTTGCCCGCACGCGTTCAACCGTTTCTTCGCTCACTGCAGGCCGACCCGTTGATTTCCCCTTACAGAGGCATCCAGAAGCTTTAAACTGCGCATACCATCGCCGAATGGAGTTAGCAGTTGGTGGATCTTTGTTGAACTTCGTCCTGAAGTGTCGTTGCACTGTTATGACTGACTGATGTGAACGCATTTCAAGCACGGCATACGCTTTCTCGGCTCCTGTCGCCGTTTTGTCTCACTGCGCTCTCGAGCGCTCTGACGGCAGAAACCTGAAGTGCGGCTTCAGCCGAACAAAACTTCATGAGTTTTTCTACGTATCTGTAGTGTGTCGTGACCATATGTCAATGAATGGAGCTACAGTGAATTTATGAAATCGCTTCAATCATTTGTAATAGCCCTGTATTTATAGCCGATTGCAGAATGTCTACGGAGACCTGGCAGTGAACAAAAGCACGGTGAGTCGTTGGGAGAGGCGTGTGTCACAATCGCAACGTGGTCGCGCAAACGTGTCGTAAATTCCGGCGTGCTGGCCGGTCGCACACAGCTTTGAGTGCTGTAGTGCTGGAGCGTACGAACACTGTCATTCGAGGTAATCGACGGGTCGCAATTAAATATCTCCCTGTGCAACTGGACGTCTCTGTTGCTAGTGCTGACACACGCGTCCACTTGTCGCGGTACTCTAAGCTGTACAGTCCGGATATCGCACCTTCCGATTTCCCCGTTTGGCGCAGTGAAGGATGCGTTCCACAGAACGCAGTACGTGGACAATGGGGAGATTATTGATCCAGCAAGACGGTGGCTCCAGCGTCGACCAGCAGGGTCGCAGCATGCGGGCATGCAGGCCCTTTCAGTAAGTTTGCGTAAGGCCGTCGCATTGAACGAAGGTTAGGTTGACAAATTGGGTTTCGTAGCTAAAAGGATGGCGAACAGTGTGGATAATGGGATCCTGAGTAAAACTACTCTGCTTCAGGAAAAAAATTGTGATCCATTACTTACCGAACGCCCCCTGGTAGTTATTAAAGCCCACTTTTGAGGCAGCGCATACTAGGAGTCTACAAGTGGTAAAGGCTGAATGTCGCTACAAAGTAAACCAGTTAATTCTTAAATTACGGAAGGCTTAGAAGCTTTGCAGTGTGGGGGAAGAGATTTCGGTCGCACGGCTGTCTCGCTAACCAGCGATGAGTCGTTCCGAGTCTATTCTTCTGTGACCGTCGCCTTTATAATGCTCCCGAAATTTATATATTTGAATTGAATCGTTTCAGACTGTTAAAGTGTTACTGGTTTGCGGTGTTATCGAATAAACGCATCATAATGGCATCCTGGGACTTATTTCAAGCTATTTACCTACCTGCGTGTCCACTTGTAATCACAGTTAGCCCGCTTACATTTTCCGAAGAATCAAACGGCCTAGAGCAACAGCTTCGAATGACAACAACTGTGAGAGATTCATAGAAAACAGATAGGAGGAAACCCTGATTCCAAACAGTTCCGAAATAGAGACAGTTACACACGCAAAAGCAAAGAGAACTCGAGAGGTGTAGTATCTGTATACGAACCAAACACAGAATCTGCGCTAACAGATCAGGTGCCTTGGTCACACCGGCTAGCGCCGCTTTCGCTGAAACATTTTTACCTTCATCTACGAATAAGCGACAGTCGTAAGAGTTTCTTTTCTTGGTGATTTCTCGGACAGTACGCCTTTTCGGCCAACATACTGAGGAGGATGTCTTCATCAAGATAAAAAAAAAAATTGGCATTTCACGAATCCCAACATGGAATGTTAGATTCCTTAATTACGCAAGTAGCATACAAAATTTAAAAACTGAAATGGATAGGTTGAAGTTAAATATGGTGGGAATTAGTGAAGTTCGCTGGCAGGAGGGATTTTTGGTCACGTGAATACAGGGTTATAAATGCGGAATCAAATAGGGGTAATGGAGGAATGGATTTAATAATGACTAATGAATGCCGGTAAGTTCCTATGTTCAGCGTAACTAACGCATTATCGTAGCGGAGATAGACAGGAAGCTCACACCTACCACAGTAGTAGAATTTTATATGCCAACTAGTTCTGCAGATGACGAAGAAAATGAAGAAATGTACAGGGTGTCCCACTCAAACCTCCCTGATTTCAAGGACCCAGAAGAGAAAAACCACACTAGGTACAACAATGAAAAATGCACCACATTGTAGAGCATCTCAAAGAATTTATATTCCCGCGCCAGAAGTGCCAAGTATCGTCGCCAGAGTGCAGCATGGTCGCATGAAGTGAAAATGGCGACTCCACACCTGCTAGAGTAAGCAGTAGTGTGTTTTGTAGAAACAAAGTCGCCGATTTCTGTGCGAAGAAATTTTCGTCGTGTGTATAAATGTGATCCACCTGATGTGAAAACAATTAAGGAATGGTATAGGAAGTTTCTGCAACGGGAAGTGTTCTGAAACATTCTGGCAGTGCACGTTATGGAATTTCAGAAGAGACAGCGGAAGACATCAGACAAACGTTCCTCAGACGCCCACGTAAGTCAATTCATCAAGCATCTAGGCAACTTGATGTACCTCGATCAACATTGCATCGTGTAGTTCACCAGCGTCTCCGTATGTGTGCTTACAAAGTGCAAACACTGCAACATCTGACGCTGAACGACAACCACACCAACAATTCGCTGTGGATATGCTGCAGCGTGTTGATATGGATGCCAGCTTCCTGGAAAGATCTTTATTCGCAGATGAGGCAATCTTTCATCTATCAGGAAGGGTTAATGGGCATAATGTTAGGATTTGGGGCTCGAAAAATACGCACATTGTCATTGAATATGTTCGTGATATCTCTAAACTAAACGTCTGGTGCAGGCTAATGCATGACAGGATTGTAGGACTGTTCTTTTTTGCGGAACAAACAGTGAATGGGTCAGTATATCTGGACATGTTGGAGCAGTTTGTGTAGCCTCAGATACAAGACTTGCAACCCAACATCATTTTTCAACAAGATGGAACTCCGCCACATTGGTCAACAGCTGTCTCCTGGATAGGAAATTTCTCAGTCGTTGGATCGGACACGGAGGTCCCATTGCCTGGCCACCACGTTTACAGACATTACGCCGCTTGATTTCTACATGTGGGTATTCGTGGAGGACCGCGTGTATGCGACCAAAGTGGACGATATTCCTACATTGCGACATCGCATCACTAATGCGATTGCAACAATAACAGAGGAAATGTTGCAAAGAACTCGGCAATAAATTTAATATAGACTCGATATTCTTCGTGCTACAAATGGTTCACATGTTGAGGTGTATTGATGATAAATAAATAAATAAATTCTTTGAGATGCTAGACAGTGTGGTGCATTTTTCATTGTCGTATCTACAGTGGTTTTTTCTTCCTGGCTCTTTGAAATCTGGGAGGTTTGAGTGGGACAACCTGTATTATCAATGCACCATTTCATAGCATCAATGTATGTTCTTTCAATAAGCCTGAACAACAGGAGACTGACATACTAGAACACACATTGATACTGTGGAACTGTCGATTGGTAATGGCTACGCACTAGCTGAAATCTTAGATTTGCCAAATAAAACCTGCAGGAGAAGGACGACCGATTGTTGTGCTCTATCATTTGAAAGTCATACCACAGTCGCTGAGTGCACCCACGCTGCTAATGGAAGGTGACCCGAGAAGAGGTTCCGTCGGAACTACCGGTTGCAAAATACTAACACCAATTATTTACAGAAGAATGGAAAAACTGGTAGTAGCCGACCTCGAGGAAGATGAGTCTGGATTCCGGAGAAATGTAGGTACTCGCGAGGCAATACTGACCCTAAAACCTCTCATAGAAGATAGGTTAAGGAAAGGCGAACCCACGTCTATGGCATTTTTAAACACAGAGAAGGCTTTTGACATTGTTGACAAATACTTTTTTTGAAACTCTGAAGGTAGTAGGGACGAAATACAGGGAGTGAAGGGCTATTTACAACGTGCACAGAAACCAGGCAGCAGTTACAAGAGTCAAGAAGCATGAATAGGAAGCAGTGGTAGAGAAGGGAGGGAGACAGAATTGTAGACCACCCCCATGTTATTCAATCCGTAGACTGAGCAAGCAGTAAAGGAAACAAAACAAAAATTTAGAGTAGGAATTAAAGTTCAGGGTGGGCAAATAAAAACTTCGAGGTTTGCCTTTAACATTGCAATTCTGTCAGATTTAGACGAGCAGTGTAACGCAATGGACAGTGACTTGAAAGGAGGATATAATATGAACGTCAACAACAACGAAACAACAATATCGGAATGTAGGTGATGCCGAGGGTCTTAGATTAGGAAACGAGACACTTTGAGTAGTAGATGAGTTCTGCTAGTTGGGCAGGAAAATATGTGATGCTGGCCGGAGTAGAGAGGATACAGAATGTAGACTGATTATGACAAGAAAAGCGTTCTGAAGAAGGCAAATTTGTTAACATTGAGTATAGATTTAAGTGCCAGGAAGTCTTTTCTGGAAGTATTTGTATGGAGTGTAGCCAAGTACGGAAGCGGAACATGGACGATAAACGGTTTAGTCGAGAAGAGAATAGAAGCTTTCGAAACGTGGTGCTACTACAGAAGAAGGCTGAAGATTAGATGGGTAGATCACATAAGTAATGAGGAAGTACTGAATGGAATTGGGGAGAAGAGGAATTTGTGGCACAACTTGACTAGAAGAAAGGATCGGTTGGTAGTACATGTTCTGAGGCGTCAAGGGAAGGTAAAAATCGTAGAGGGAGACCAACAGATGACTACACTAAGCAGATTCGACAGGATGTGGGTTGCAGCAGTCATTCGGAGATGATGAGGCTCGGACAGGGTAGAGTAGCTCGGAGAGCTGCATCAAACCCGTGTTCACACTGATGGTAAAGAGTTGATGTTGAGTTTAAACTGTCAGTTAATTGTGAGTGGATTTAGTATCATGAACTTTAAGGGCAGTTTCCTGAAAATCTGTGAGGTGGCGAGCCAATATATCTTTTTGTTCATAAGCAAGCGACCTGTCACAAATGAAGCGAACTGGTTGCCCGTGTCTGAAGTCCTTCCCTGGTGAGACATTGAGGCCTGTGACGGGTCCACTCAGCCCTCCTGAGGCCAAATAAGGAGCCGCCTGACTAGATACACAGCAAAACCGTAAATACTCTATTTACCGGGTGATCAAAAAGTCACTATAAATTTGGGAACTGAATAAATCATGGAATAGTGTAGATAGAGAGGTACAAATTGACGGACATGCTTGAAATGACATGGGGTTTTATTAGAACCTAAAAAACAAAAGTTCAAAAATGTCCGACAGATGGCGCTTCATCTGATCAGAATAGCAATAATTAGCATAACAAAGTAAGAAAAAGCAAAGATGATGTTCTTTACAGGAAATGCTCGATACGTCCACCATCATTCCTCAAAAATAGCTGTAGTCGAGGAATAATGTTGTGAGCAGCACTGTAAAGCATGTCCGGAGTTATGGTGAGGCATTGGCGTCGGATGTTGTCTTTCAGCATCCCTAGAGATGTCTGTCGATCACGATACACTTGCGACTTAGGTAACCACAAAGCCAATAATCGCACGGACTGAGGTCTGGGGACCTGGGAGGCCAAGCATGACGAAAGTGGCGGCTGAGCACACGATCATCACCAAATGACGCGCGCAAGAGGTCTTTCACGCGTCTAGCAATATGGGGTGGAGCGCCATCCTGCATGAACATCGTACGTTCCAGCAGGTGTTTATCAGCCAGGCTGGGGATGATGCGATTCTGTAACATATCGGCGTACCTCTCACCCGTCACGGTAGCAGTTACAAAACCAGAAATCACGCATTTCCTCGAAGAAAAAAGGCCCGATAACGGTAGATGTGGTAAATCCAACCCATGGGTGACTTTCTCGTCGTGCAATGGAGTTTCCACGACAGTTCTACGATTTTCGGTAGCCAAAATTCTGCAGCTGTGGGCGTTGACAGACCCTCGGTGCGTGAAATGAGCTTCGTCTGTCCACAACACGTTACTCAACCAGTCGTCATCTTCCGCCATCTTTTGAAACGTCCACACCGCAAATGCTCTCCGCTTCACTAAATCGCCAGGTAAAAGTTCATGATGCCGATGGATTTTGTACGGATAGCATCGGAGGGTACGGCTAAGTGCCAACCAAACAGTAGTGTATGGAATGCGGGTGCGACGTGCGGCTGCACGAGCGCTGACTCCCCCGTGCATAGACGAACCCGCTACAATTTCATCCTGAACTGTCTCAGCAGCATTACGCCTTGTGCTCGGTCGGCCACTACGGGGTCTATCGTCTAAACAACCCGTGGTATCGAACTTCGAAATCATTCTCGCCACAGCTGCATTTGTCAACGGACCTTTACCCGTTCGAATCCCCTTCCTATGGCGATAGGATCGTAACGCTGAACTAGCACATTCCCCATTCTGATAATACAGCTTCACTAAAAGCGCCTTTTCAGGTAACGTCAACATGCTGCGACTGCTGGCGCATCTGATTGTCTCTCTCTCATTACAGCTCCTTTTATACACGATTGTCATGGGCAGTCACTGACGTTTTGCTGTCCAGCGCCATCTGTCGGACGTTTTATGACTGTTTTCTTTTCGGTTCTAATAAAACTCCATGTCATTCCAAGCAGTGTGTCAATTTTTACCTCTCTATCTACATTATTCCGTGGTTTCGTAAGTTTTCAAATTGATACTGACTTTTTGAACACCCGGTATATAGGAAGTAACGGCTGCAGGGGTTGTCGACACGCTGGTCACGTGTCCCACCACCGCAGACCGGCCCTCGTACTGCCTTGCAGGCAGCTGTCGGCCCGTCTGACGTGTCTTAGGCCTGACCCGTGAGCAGTGTTTACTTTCTTTTTTACATTTTTTTTGCCGATATACACATGGGAAAATGTACTACAGTCATGCTCATAAATTAAGGATAATGCTGATACATGGTAAAACCACGCTCTGGTGGGCGGTTTGCGGGTTTAAATCACCTCTGACTATGACCATGCTGTGCATTTGACCTGCGGTCGTCGCACGGTGGCGCTGGCAGCAGTCTACATACGCAGAGGTGTCTTATGTCAGAGTACGGTGCAACGAGTAAACGTGCAGACGTTTCCAGACGTGCTAATGGTGACTGTGTGTTGAAAATGGCTCAAAGAACACATATTGATGACGTTATGAGGGGTAGAATACTAGGGCGACTGGTCGAACACAGCAGGTCGTAGCACGGGCCCTCCGTGTGACGCAAAGTGTTATCTCAAGGTAACGGCAACGATTCCAGCAGACAGGAAATGTGTCCAGGCGTTACAGTACGGGACGTCCACAGTGTAGAACACCACAAGAAGACCGACATCTCACCATCAGTGCCCGCAGACGACCATGGCGTACTGGAAGTAGCCTTGCTCGGTACCTTACCTCAGCCACTGGAAGAGTTGCCTGCAGACACACGGTCTACATACGACTGAACAGACACGGTTTATTCACCCGGAGACCTGCAAGGTGCATTCCACTGACCCCTGGTCACAGGAGAGCCCGTAAAGCCTGGTGTCAAGAACACAGTGCATGGTCATTGGAACAGTGGTCCCAGGTTATGTTCACGGACGAGTCCGGGTATAGTCTGAACAGTGATTCTCGCCGGTTTTTCATCTGGCGTGAACCAGGAACCAGGAACCAGATACCAACCCGTTAATGTCCCTGAAAGGGACCTGTATGTAGGTCGTGGTTTGATGGTGTGGGGTGGGATTATGACTGGTGCACGTACACCCCTGCAAGTCTTTGACAGAGGAACTGTAACAGGTCAGGCGTATCTGGACGTCATTTTCCACCAGTATGTCCGACTTTTCAGGGGTGCAGTGAGTCCCACCTTCCTCCTGGTGGATGGCCCCACCGAGCTGCCATCGTGGAGGAGTACCTTGAAACAGAAGATATCAGGCGAATGAACTGGCCTACCTGTTCTCCAGACCTAAACCCCATCGAGCACGTCTGGAATTCTCTCAGTCGACGTATCGCTGCACGTCTTCAAACCCCTAGGACACTTCAGGAGCTCCGACAGGCACTGGTGCAAGAATGGGAGGCTATGCCCCAGCAGCTGCTGGACCACCTGATCCAGAGTATGCCAACCTGTTGTGCGGCCTGTGTACGTGTGCATGGTGCTCATATCCCGTATTGATGTCGGGGTACTTGCGCAGGAAACAGCGGCATTTTGTAGCACACGTGTTTCGGGACGGTTTTCTCAACTTATCACCAATACCGTGGACTTACAGATCTGTGTCGTGTATCTTCCCTATGTGCCTATGCTATTAGTGCCAGTTTTGTGTAGTGCCACGCTGTGTGGCTCCACATTCTGCAATTATCCTTAATTTATGAGCACGAGTGTATAATGATTGACTAGTCTAGAAACGTACGCTCTCCGAATTCTCCCACGTGATGCACAACGCCTCAGCCGTAGCATCTGCCACTGGAGTTGGCATCTTCTGTCTCCTGCTGAAATATGGATGCGAAAAGTGCTGCTCTTCTTTGGATTTTGTGTATTTTCTCTATCAATCTCGTCTGGTGAGGGTCCCAGAACGACGATGAACAAGTAGTGGTCGAACGTAGTTATCGTAAGCTACCTACCTCTTTAAGAACTGCGATTTATGGCGAGGGAAGGCCACTACGTCGGGATCACAGATTTGCTTCAAACTTTATACGCCTTTAGCAGGCTATTAAAACAACATGATGTGCAAGTAAAAAGGTGCACTACTCTGGCAGTTCCGAGAAAATCCCACGAGAAGTTTTACTAGTCTGTTAGGCAGCTGATGTATCTCTGCGTGGGTGCAGGACGTCAGAGTTCATAGTGGTCAAGTGGTTAGCGTTCGAGTTAACGTCTATCAAGCGACTGTTCGTCTCCCTCCCCCCCCCCCCCCTCAGGATCAATTTTTAATCTATATGTTTTCATCACTGGTCTTATTTAATTGCTACGGTCGCAGGTTCGAATCCTGCCTCGGGCATGGATGTGTGTCATGTCCTTAGGTTAGTTAGGTTTAAGTAGTTGTAAGTTCTAGGGGACTGATGACCTCAGAAGTTGAGTCCCATAGTGCTCAGAGCCATTTGAACCATCTTATTTAATTTATATCGCATTCGAGAGGTAATGTAACTAAAAAAAAAAACCGTGTATTTGTATGAAGTTTAGTGAATTTCATGTTATTTGACTACTTACTCTTTTAAATTAAATAAATTAAAAATTAAAATTAAATAATTAAATAATAATAAACATATCTATAGCTGTCAAGCACATGAAGCAATGGATAGAGTTTCCCTGAAAATGTATGCCTGTCGTGATTTCCGAAATCCCTCATACGCACTGTCTCTGGTAAAGTGCCCGTATCTACTTTGCATCTCGACGCTTCGAGCTGCAGACGCAGAGGCAGGCCCCATTCGGCAGTTAAGCTGTTTAGCGGTGAGACGTTGCTAATGCAGCAAGAACCAACAGTGTAGGTGCAAATTTTTCGAATATCACAGAGTTTACACTCGTTCTACAAAAATGAGCGTTTAAGCGGCGGTCGAATCGTCGCCTCCTACACGTTCGTCTTACGAAGCTCGAACGCTAATCACTTGACCACGATGAATTCCAACATACAGCACTTAACGCACAGACGCATCAGTTACATTAAAGACGCGTGAAAATTCTTCCGCCATTTTCTCGGTATTGCCAGAGTAGTGCACCTTTCTACTTGCGCAGTATGTTTTTTTGGCTACTAAAGGTAATCAAAGTATGGAATAAATGTGTCATCCCAATGTCGTGGCCTCCCATTGTGAATATTCGTCCAATGAATCTGTCAGGCGTCCACCTTACTTGCGATTAATCTTACGCGATCGTTCGTCTTTAATTATTTCCATATGCATTCTCAGATATTTTCGATGGATTTGATTCCAGAAATCGTGAAAGCATATAGTTACAGTTGGTTTCCGCACATTTATGAGCAATACTTGGAAGGAAGGAAGATTAGCTTTTAGCGTTAAGCTTGCGACGAGGTCGTTTCAGAAGGAAGTCGGCCGTTTCTTGTCAAACGAACCACCCCACAATTCGTCTTAAGAGATTTAGTAGAGTCACGGAACTATCTCCCCCAACGTTAGTTAAATGAGAAATATGAATATCAGTTACTATTATTGATATGAGGGCAGATCTAATTACGCTTGCTGGGTGGAGAGAAGGGTCACGCAACGTGCAGAGCGAGTACAGCTGCTCGGCTAATGTTTAGCGCCCAACTTTCCCATTCGTTAGTAGCAGGAAACAATTAAAACAAACTCCGAAGATGCCGGCCCTAATGCGCTGTACCATTAGCCGGCAGATAATACCACAGCACACAAGTCGTCTCAGATAACAGGAAACGGATTAATATACGGGTTAATTAACCCAAAAAAAGCAATTATTACTTTGAACAAACTTCACCACAGTCTGTTGCAGTGATCCTCCGTAAAACGTCAGACACTAAAATATTAATGGTGCAGATACATCGATTAAGTTTGAACAAACTGACTGATTCCGAATTTAATCGTGTAATACATCTGTCTCTACCGAAAGATGAGCCCAGAGAGGCCTCTAACAATTACCGGTTTTGGTAAGGAACTGTGGAGCAGCTGGAGTGAAGCAGCGACAACACTACGCGGACTGCCGCTACAACTCAACTCGCACTGCAGTATTACGACTTGCACACAACGTGATAGTCTTTTGAGACATTACACTCGATCGATGATTTTAAACACTAAGAAACCAAATCGGCTCGATTTACAGTACTATTTATTACTGTGAAACCACGACCTGTCTTACAAGGGAGACGAAGAGTCCGAGACCGCAAGTTCAGTCTTCCGTAAGGCTCATTTGAAAGTGTTGTGTTAACAATCAAGGCAGGAAAAACCTCAGCCGCTAATGTCTCACCAGGTACGTCAGGACGGCGGCAGAAAGTGAGTCTCCGGGAGTTGCAGAGATCAACTGCCTATGGCACGTATGTATTACAATTTATGTATTACACTTCGCAAAATGGACATCGTCCGCATTCAAGAAATGTTCAAAACGAACCATTAGCTTGCGCCATGAACACCGAATGAAAAATGGCGGGCCAAGGTGATCAGAAACGTTCGCACCATCAAGATCGAAGGCGAACTTCATGGGAATTATAAACTGTGGAGGGCGTTCAGTAAGGTATCCTCCCTTAAAGAATGCATATGGAATCGTACTGGTGTGAAGGGGTGATAAGAACAGAAGGAATGTGACGGCATGCAACCGAATGTGAAAACAGTCTGTCGTGAAGCTTATCTTCAAACCGGCTATCCTTTAAGGCGTAGCTGCAGACAGTGCGGAAATATGTTTTACAGGCACGGAAAAAAAACAAACATCCAGAGACTGAATTTGTCCAGTGGTTCCAGGTGGTATGAACTACGGTGTAGCACACTTTTCAGGACGGAATATTTGCTCTAAAGGAGTAAGATTCGTATAGACAGACCAGGAATCAAGGAAAATCAAGTTATTCTGACGACCTATTGACCAAGAAGAAGCCCTCATACCATAGTTTTAGTCATCTTAACGCCCAATTTCCCGCTATTGCTGCTGAGGCGTTAATATTCCCTACTGGCTGCTGCCCTTGCAAGATCACGCGCGCGGCAAAGAATCCCAAGGGGCAGAGCACGTCCAACTTCTCGTAGCACAATAAATAACTTTACAGCCAATTTACCATCCAGAATAAGAGCCGTCATAATTGTAAAAAATGGTTCAAATGGCTCTGAGCACTATGGGACTTAACATCTATGGTCATGAGTCCCCTAGAACTTAGAACTACTTAACCCTAACTAACCTAAGGACAGCACACAACACCCAGCCATCACGAGGCAGAGAAAATCCCTGACCCCGCCGGGAATCGAACCCGGGAACCCGGGCGTGGGAAGCGAGAACGCTACCGCACGACCACGAGATGCGGGCTCATAATTGTATTCGAATGCGTTGATGTTAGCTGATCTTGACACAATTCTCCCACTACCTGTCATTCCCAGGGTTCCTTTCATACGCATTTCCTTTTCAAATATGTTGTGTCTAGACAAGACAGCCTAGACACAATGAGAGGAAGCCGAAAGGCACGCGCTGAAACTCACGCAGGCTGGCGTGGGATCTGAAACAGGATACGTAATGAACGCTATAAAGAAAAGTACGTAGCTTCTGGAATACTTAACTTTAATCCACATTTGTAGAACATCGCTCTTGATGGTACATTAATAGAATCTCAATATCTATACTGGTAATGGCGCCTTGCTAGGTCGTAGCAAATGTAGCTGAAGGCTATGCTAACTATCGTCTCGGCAAATGAGAGCGTAATTCTCAGTGAACCATGGCTAGCAACGTCGGCTGTACAACTGGGGCGAGTGCTAGTACGTCTCTCTAGAACTGCCGTGTGGTGGCGCTCGGTCTGCAATTACCGACAGTGGCGACACGCGGGTCCGTCGTATACTGGCGGACCGCGGCCGATTTAAAAGCTACCACCTAGCAAGTGTGGTGTCTGGCGGTGACACCACAAAATCCACATTGGTCAGAGTTGAAAACAAATTCCTCACTAAACGATGGGATAAGTTTGTTTATCTGAGCTACAAATTTTCGGCCGATTCCGCAGTTTCCTGTGCATCGTCATGTAGATGCTTTCCTTGAAATTTCGTCAGCTTACGTCTTCCAACTCTGTAGCACTGTATAAAGTTATGCAACCATCTAATGCATGCCTTGAAATCACGGTTATCTGCGCCGCACGCAATTTGATATGCATAACGTATCACCATCACCATCACCACCACGCATATCTTGTAAATTGTGTCGAGCATCTCTGAAACGCACGGATGCCAGTTTTTGTGACAAGTGCACCTTGTCCCCCCCTTTGAATATCTCTAGTTTTTCTTCATCACTACACGGTCATATTGTCGCGGACTTATTCGAAATCTTTTCTTTTTCACTATGCTGCGGATCTTCTATGTGCGTAATTATGTTTAGAACCCGCTCCTAGGACAATGACAGCCCTTTACTCCTTTTCACTAAAGACGGGTTTCGTGGCTCCCCGTTTCCACAAAATGATTAACTACATGGTTCGACGCCTGTTACAGTGTCACTTCCACTTGTTAAACACTTACCGTCACAATTGTACTACTCCTGTACATTGTCCGCACAGTCGAGCTCAAACGTCCCCCTAGAAAAATAATAAATTACTGTGCTGCTAAACTACGTTATTTGATACAGACACAGCTGAGTAAAACTCAACGTACTCAAGCAGTTCTCTCTTTACTTATTATGATCATCACTAAACTGTCACAATATACTTTTTTTTTTTTTAGCGCAACGCAATCTGACTTTCAATAATCTCTACAAAAGAATGTCCCTGACTAGCAATAACCTATACCTTTCATGAATCACTTACCTCACAAAAATCTTCCTTACCCAAATTACTGCAATACAGCGAGCGTCAATAATGCCAGCTAAATAAAAAGAGTCTAACTACTGAAGACACTAACTACTGATAGGCATAGTTAGCAAATGAAAGACTTTGATAGAGTACAAACAATATATATATCAGTTCATGACATCCAGTCTTACAAATTTCCTTTTTCTGGTGGACACACGTCCACACGTCAAGATCGTCCACTCTCAAAACTGTGGCATCTCTCTCTCTCCACGTCCACCACTGCTGGCTGCACAACGCTACACGCTGTTCACATCCAACTGCCCAACACTACAATAGTGAATATTCCAACAATGCCAACCAGCTACAGACTGCACATAGCACAGGCAGTGATTTTCATACAGAGCGCTACGTGGCGTTACCAACATAGAAACCTAAACAGCCTACTTACAGACCGTATACGACACTACAAATTCTATTGACTCGTCTTGCAGAAATGCTAGTACTTCATCTGCCACTTCTTTGTCACTCTGTGAAATTTCTTCGGTTCATTTCTGACGAAACGTCAACTTCGGCAACTGCTGTTGTAGATATAACGCAATGCTTTCTTTGTTTACGGTTGCCATTGCACTGCTTTGTGCCAGTACCAGCGGCACTCTAGCACTGTTGGGAGTTACTCGTCGACTGAGCAGTTAAACCACTCTCCGTAGCCTCATGCTCTGCTCGCCAGTGGATACCTACAGTCGCACGCTCTCTTGCCATCACCAGCTAATATTGTGGTTGTGTTGTAGACAATATGTGGGGCGTCAAATGCCGTAAGCATCGTTGGTCTTTTGCGACCTCGCACTCTAGGGGAACCTTGTCAATCACTAGGTGGCAGGTCAGATGTTAGTGGCAGCAAATAAAAAATCCATACATATTCTAAAAATGCATGTACGCCCCACATCTCCTCCTGAACCACTGGATAGATCTGAACCAAACTTCGTACACATATGCCTTACTGTCAGGCTACAATTGGCATGGGGATAAGAAACACCTACCTATGAAAGGTCTAGGTGTAAAAGTGTAGCCCGCGATACCCGAATTACCAGAATTACCAGAATTTATCCATCCGCGACTGATGACCTCAGATGTTAAGTCCCATAGCGCTCAGAGCCATTTGAACCATTTTTATCCATCCGCTGTTTAAGAATAAGAGCACCTGACAATTTGCAACAGACTTTGCACGTAATTTCAAGGCGTTGCGAATTTTTTTTCTCACTGACAGTCCCTACAAAATGATGAAACGAAAAATGTTTAGTGCTTTCTACTTTTGCGCTACCCGTGCAGTAAAAATACTGCACGAGGCATGACGTTACAATTTCTTACTTCTTTCCTACCATCTGTATTCGCGACATATTTCACAGACACTATGCACATATACCACTGAATGTAAGTGCGTAATGATACCACTGTACGGCGCACAATTCATGAGAGGTAACTTCATAATGAGTGAGATGCGTGAAGATCTGGCAAATCGTGAAGATCTGGCAAATCGTGCATCACGTTTAAATTTGTTACTTCTCTGATACCAACTCTATTCGCAACATGTTTTGCAGACAGTATTCACATACACCGCTGAATTTACGTACAAGATTATATCGCTGTAGGACACACAGTTTAGGAAATACGTCGTCATAAACATCAAGCAAAACGCTGCGTGGCGCTGACATGTCACACAGCTGTATATGAATACCTGCGCAACGCCAGCTTTCTCCGCTAGTAATAAATAAATAAATTTTCCATCTACATTTGTACTCTGCAAACCACTTTAAGTGCATAGTTATCCGGGCCCCTTCCGTTCCAGTCACGTATGGACTGCTTGATATAGCCTATATTTGCTCAGACGCACCTGCGTGCAATTTGTCTGATGTTGACTTCGGGATCTCCATGGCAGCCATACGTAGCGGGTTGTACTATAGTCCAAGATACTCTACTTACAGCTTTCTAAGTAGGCTTCCTCTGCATAGTTTCCGTCTATTTTCAAGAGTCTACCAGTTCAGTTCTTTCAACATCTCTGTGAAAAAACTCCAGTGATCAAATAAACATATGATCTTTCGTGCTGTCCTCCTCTTTATACGTTCAGGATGCACTGTTAGTCCTATCTAATACGCATCCAAAGCGTCTGAGGGGGCGCGCTAATTATTTTTAAGCAATCTTCTTTGTAGACTGATTGCATTTACCCAGCATTCTACAATAAAACGAAGTCTACCATCCGATTTGCCCACGACTTGGCGTATGTGATCGTTCCATTTCATATCCCCTACAAACTGTTACATTTATTTTGTACGAGTTGACTGAAACCGACTGTAACTCGATGATATTGTAGTCGTAGAATAGAAAGTTCCGACCTGTCAGTCTTATCCTGATTGAATCTTTACGCAGTTTCTTTCAGACATTACATAAGAGACAACTGTATAATCTGCAAAAAGTCCGAGGTTACTATTAATATTGTCCATAAACTCATTAAAACACAACGTGAACAGCAAGGGTTCCAACACGCTTCCCTGGGGAACATTTGAACTTACTTCTATATCTGACGATCACTCTACATCTAGGATAACATGCTGCGTTCTGCCAATCAAGCAGTCCCTATTGCAGTCACAAATTTCGCTTGCTACCCAATACGACCATACTTTTGATGGTAAACGTACATACGGTACTGGCAAACGAAGGGCACTAGGTAGGGGTCACGGATTTACTCCAAACTCTGTTCACCTTCAGTAGGCCATTAAAACAACATAAAGTGCAAATACGTAGTAAGGTGGACTACCCTGGCAATTCCGAGAAAAATCGTAAGGGAAGTTTTACGCATCTATTACGTAGCTGATGTATCCGTGCGAAGGAGTTTCAAAAATGGTTCAAATGGCTCTGAGCACTATGGGA
Organism: Schistocerca cancellata; assembly: GCF_023864275.1. Classification (NCBI taxonomy): domain Eukaryota; kingdom Metazoa; phylum Arthropoda; class Insecta; order Orthoptera; family Acrididae; genus Schistocerca; species Schistocerca cancellata. The sequence goes on from NC_064637.1 coordinate 159,912,580, forward strand.
CTTAACATCTGAGGTCATCAGTCCCCTGTAACTTAGAACTACTTAAACCTAACTAACCTAAGGACATTACAGACATCCATGCCCGAGGCAGGATTCGAACCTGCGACCGTAGCGGTCGCGTGGTTCCAGACTGTAGCGCCTAGAACCGCTCGGCCACGCCGGCCAATAAACATTGGCTGGAAGAAGACATTGTGCTCAAGTAGTTAGTGTTCAAGCTATGTAACAGGATCGTGGTCGAGACTATGGTTCGAATCCTGCTCATACTTGTTTCTAATGCATATTTTGTTCATCACTGGTCACATTTAATTTATATGAAATTTAAGAGGTAACATAATGAAAAAAACCATTCCATCTTCATGAGTTGTAGGGAATTTCATATACTATTTGTCTATTTACTATTTTTAATTAAATTTTCAAGGACAAGGGACAGTCTTGGAAAGCCCAAGTCAAACCTCGATAAATTATGATGTTATTCAGTAATGTAGTAAATCACAATGTGCCAGACCGCAAGAGTAATGTACAATTACTCGTCAGAAGCGCTTTCGACATCACACGTTGCAGGATAATATTTGTCATACAGACATGCGAAACACAAATTGAACGGCATCTACTACATCGAACGAATGCAGTTTTCCCGCATTTGGAGGGTATGTTCAGAGTTTCGTTAACATTTTGAAAAATTTCTATTTCTTTCGGTAGTATAGATTTAAAATTAAGTTTGAGCACGAGCCGAACCGTCGCATCGTATAAGTTCGTCTTACAAAGCACGAACGCTAACCATTTAACAACCGTGAACTCAAACTGCCAGCAGCTACTTACAGATACCTGAGACTAGTTTGATGCAGCTCTCCATGCTACTCTATCCTTACAGATACACAAGCCAAATAACAGACGCGTGAAACACCTGTTGCGATTTTCACGGAATTGCCAGAGTAACACACCTTACGATTTGAAAATTGTGTTGTTTCAACAGCCTGCTCAAGATGTACAAAACATGAAGTAAATCTGTGATACCAACGCCGTGGCCTCCCCTTTTGGGTCAAAAGCTTTTCGGAAATCAAGAAATACTGCATCTACCTGGACTGCCTTGGTTCGAAACTTTCAGTAGCTCTTGTGAGAAAAAAAAGCGAGTTCGGTTCACATGATCGACGTTTTCGGAATCCCTGCTCGTTGCTATGAGGGAGGTCATTCTGTTCGAGGTACCTCATTACGTTCGAACTTAGAATATGTTCCAAGATTCTACAACGAATGGATGTCAAGTTAAAAGAGGGGCTACCTCAGCCGCAAATTCCCTAGGAGAATCTGGTAAGATCGGGCCTTGGAGCTTTTCTCAATTTCAGCGATTTCAGCTGTTTCTCATCGCGACTGACACGAATATTTATTTGTATCGCTCATTCTTGAACCGACGGTGAAGTTAAATTTGGCAATATCCCTGGATTTTTATCTGTAAAAGAACGTTTTAAAACGGAGTTCAGTATTTGCCATTATGTTTTACTAGCCTCAATTTTAGTTCCGTGTGGACGCCAACTTTGCCACCACTAACAGTGTGGTATCGATAGGTACGATGTCACGGCGTAGGTGCAAGTTCTTAGGTTGGCACTACGACACCGATGCCGACGACCGCGCCCTCTAGCCGGCACTGTGCAGCTGTACGAGCGCCGCTCCAGAGTCCGCCCATTTGATTCCGAGGAGACGACCAAGCAACATTGTTTCTACTTCACAGGGGCTAGCCATTACAGACGTTGTTACTTCAATGATACGAGGGCAGTTCAATAAGTAATGCAACACATTTTTTTTCTCGGCCAATTTTGGTTGAAAAAACCGGAAATTTCTTATGGAATATTTTCAAACATTCCCGCTTCGTCTCGTATAGTTTCATTGACTTCCGACAGGTGGCAGCGCTGTACGGAGCTGTTAAAATGGCGTCTGTAACGCATGTGCGTTGCAAACAACGGGCAGTGATCGAGTTTCTTTTGGCGGAAAACCAGGGCATCTCAGATATTCATAGGCGCTTGCAGAATGTCTACGCTGATCTGGCAGTGGACAAAAGCACGGTGAGTCGTTGGGCAAAGCGTGTGTCATCATCGCCGCAAGGTCAAGCAAGACTGTCTGATCCCCCCCCGTGCGGGCCGGCCGTGCCCAGCTGTGACTCCTGCATTGGCGGAGCGTGCGAACACACTCGTTCGAGATGATCAACGGATCACCATCAAACAACTCAGTGCTCAACTTGACATCTCTGTTGGTAGTGCTGTCACAATTGTTCACCAGTTGGGATACTCAAAGGTTTGTTCCCGCTGGGTCCCTCGTTGTCTAACCGAACACCATAAAGAGCAAAGGAGAACCATCTGTGCGGAATTGCTTGCTCGTCATGTGGCTGAGGATGACAATTTCTTGTCAAAGATTGTTACAGGCGATGAAACATGGGTTCATCACTTCGAACCTGAAACAAAACGGCAATCAATGGAGTGGCGCCACACCCACTCCCCTACCAAGAAAAAGTTTAAAGCCATACCCTCAGCCGGTAAAGTCACGGTTACAGTCTTCTGGGACGCTGAAGGGGTTATTCTGTTCGATGTCCTTCCCCATGGTCAAACGATCAACTCTGAAGTGTATTGTGCTACTCTTCAGAAATTGAAGAAACGACTTCAGCGTGTTCGTAGGCACAAAAATCTGAACGAACTTCTCCTTCTTCATGACAACGCAAGACCTCACACAAGTCTTCGCACCCGAGAGGAACTCACAAAACTTCAGTGGACTGTTCTTCCTCGTGCACCCTACAGCCCCGATCTCGCACCGTCGGATTTCCATATGTTTGGCCCAATGAAGGACGCAATCCGTGGGAGGCACTACGCGGATGATGAAGAAGTTATTGATGCAGTACGACGTTGGCTCCGACATCGACCAGTGGAATGGTACCGTGCAGGCATACAGGCCCTCATTTCAAGGTGGCGTAAGGCCGTAGCATTGAATGGAGATTACGTTGAAAAATAGTGTTGTGTAGCTAAAAGATTGGGGAATAACCTGGTGTATTTCAATGCTGAATAAAACAACCCCTGTTTCAGAAAAAAAATGTGTTGCATTACTTATTGAACTGTCCTCGTAGTTTGTCCAACTACTAGTAGTAGAATTGCAGTGTTGGAGTACATCTGCATACTAGGAAAGATGGAAGGCTTTTCAATGTCAGTCTTCTGAAGAGTAAGACAAAGCGCTACGAGATAGTCGCTCGTGAACTCCTGTATGCTGATGCTGCTGCCATTGTTGCGAACTCCGCAGAAGAGCTGCAAGAGCTAGCATCAAGATTTAGTCACGCATGCCACCTATTCTCGATGAGTGTAAACAGCAGTAAGACCGTAATTATGGTTCAGGGCACTGACACAAAGCCGAGTATCACACTAGATGGCACTACTCTGCGAGTCGTAGATAACTTCTGTTACCTTGGATCTACTATAGAATCAAACATGTCTGTTGACAAGGAAATTGATGCTCGCATTGGAAGAACTGCGACAACTTTTGGTAAACTCTCTACACGTGTTTGGAAAAACAAACTCTCTTTGACCACAAAAATTCCTTTATATCAAACTTGCGTCTTCATCATCCTTTTGTATGCATCGGAAACATGGACTACCTATGCCAAACAAGAACGTCGCCTGAATGCTTTCCACATGCGGTGCCTGAGATCCATCCTCGGAGTAACGTGGAAGGACCGAGTGACCAACGAAGCAGTGCTGTCTAAAACTAACTGCAACAGTATTTCAGCTATCTTGAAGCAGAGACGACTCCGCTGGCTGGGACACGTCCACCGTATGGATCCTGACAGATTACCGCGTGAGGTGATGCTCGGAGAGATCTCTGTAGCCAAAACACCTGTAGGACGTTCCGTATTGAGGTTCGAGGACTCCTGTAAACGAGATATGGAGAGCTTTGGAATCGACACAAACAGACGGGAGGCACGGGATAGCATGAGACCAGAGTGGCGTGATGATGTATCATCTGGAATGTCGAAGCACGACGAAGGCTTGTTAGACAGATTAAGGCAGAAAAAGCTTCGCAATGCTACCACTGCTCCCGCCTCAGCAGCCAGATACACTCGTGACAATTGCGGCAAGAGATGCCGTGCTGCCATTGGCTTGACAAGTCATATGAAAAAATGCAACCCATAAACACACAGACACTGCGACAATCATCTACCAAGATGTCGTGGCCAATATATAGTAGCTGTTAGCGATGATACCTGTACGGCTTCACAACTACGTTCTCATCTCAGCCAAAGTTAAGTAATATTATAATTTGTACATGTTCATACACCAGTAAAAGAGTTTCAACTTGTACCCAGTTCTTCACGTTTCCTGCTCCTCCTAGCTTCCTACATTCGGCCTACATTTCACTTCACAGGAGCAGGCCCACGCGCCGCTTGTCCAGGCGGGATACAAAATACAGGATAATGAATGGGTAATTAATTATGTAAGCGAGATGATAATCTAACAGTCATTGAGGACTGGAACGCGGTTGCTGGGGAAGGAATAGAGAAAGGGTTTATGGGAGCACATGGGCTTAGTAGTAGGAATGAGAGAGGAGAGATAAGACTGAATTCTGCAATAAATTTTAGATGGTAATAGCGAATACTCTGTTAAAGAATCACAAGAAGAGGAGGTATACCTGGTGGTGGGCACACGGAAGATCCTAGCTTGATTACATCATGGGTAGACAGATTCCGAAATCAGATATTGGATTGTAAGGCGTTCCCAGTTGTAGACAGATACTCAGATCGCAATTTAGTAATAATGAAGAGTAGGCTTAACTGTAAGATAATAGTCCGCATGAATTAATTCGGAAAGAAGAGGGACACAGAACTACTGAGGAATGCTGAGATGGGTCTGAAGTTGTCTACGATTTAGTCACTGGCATCGGACACTTCTAAAAAGGGCAATAACAGGTGTTGGATAGGCCAACATAGGAACAAGGAAGGTAACTGTGAAGACACCTTCGGTAACAGAAGAAATCAGTTGGTCGATGAGAGAAGGAAGGACAAAAACGTTCTAGTACAAGACTCAAGAAGGAATCGTGAGAATGAAAGACTAAAAAGAAGTGCTCGTATTAAAACAGTATAAGACCACAAACCAGTCTTACGTCCCTACTGTTTAATATATACACTGAAGAAGCTATGAAGTAAATAAAAGAAAATTTCAAGAGTGGAATTGAACATTCATGGTGAAAGGATATGACGTAAGATTGTCTGATAACACTTCTATCCTTAGTGAAAGTGAAGAAGCAGAGCAAGACAGAATGAACAGCTAGAAGGAGTACAGAGTGTGGACTGGGAGAAAACCGAAGAAATACAGAAGCAATGAGGAGTAGGAGACACGACAGAAGCGATAAACTTAACACCAAAATTGGTTCTGATGCAGTACGCCTGACGGAAGATGTAAGGAGAGCGCTATGAAAAGGAAGCAGTGGTTGAGAAGGGAGCGAGACAGGGTTGCAGCCTAAACTTGATATTATCGAGTCCGTATATTGACCAAGCAGTAAAGGAAATCAAGGAGAAATTTGGAGATGGAATTATTATTATTAAGAGAAAAGAAATAAACCTTTGAGGTTTGCCAGCAACATTATAGTTCTGCCTGTGACGGCAGAAGACTTAGAGAGCAGTTCATCAGAATGAAGAGTGTCTTGGAAAGCTGTTGTAAGATGAACATCGACAATATGTAAAACAAGGGTAGTAGACTGTAATAGAATAAAATCAGACGATGGTGAGGGAATTAGATGAGGAAATGAGACATGAAAAGTAGTAGCCGAGTTTGATATTTGGGCAGGAAAGGAAGTGATGATGGGGGAAGTAGAGAGGGTACAAAATACAGACGTCCAATGCGGAGAGAACCGTTTCTGAAGACGAAAAATTTGTTAACATCGGACATGAATTTAAGTATTAGGAAGTCATTTCCTGAATGCATCTGCCTGAAGTGTAGCCGTGTGAAGAAGTGAAACGTGGTCGAACAACAGTCCAAACAAGAAAGAATATAGAAGGTTTTGAAAGAAGGTGTTGTAGACAATTGGTGAAGATTAGATGGACAGATCGAATAACTAGTGAAGAGGCACTCTATCGAATTGGGGGGAAAAATACGTTTTGGCACAACTTGACTAAAAGAAGGTATTGGTTTTTATGACACATCTTGATGTGTCAGGGAATAGAACATTTGGTCATTACCACATTGGTAGGGAAGGGTGAAAACTGCAGAGGGAGGTCAAGGCTCGCGTACGGGGTGTATCAAAAAGAATCATCCGATTTGGGTCGTCTATATTTCTAAAACTAATAAACATATACAATGAATTTTGTCTTTTGATGAACGGGAAACTCAAAAAGTTTTTTTCATACTTTTTCATGTGTGTTCTATCGGGAGAAATGGAGACAGACCGTTAAGGGGGATAGGATGTCAAATGGGTCGACTTGGAGCAGGAGAGGCACCACAGGACATTTTAATTTCCAATGTTTATACTTTTACAAATAAATTCATAAAACTTTGTCACCATGACCAGGAAGGATTCAGGATTCATACTCACAGCAAAAAATGGTTCAAATGGCTCTGAGAACTATGGGACTTAACATCTAGGGTCATCAGTCCCATAGAACTTACAACTACTTAAACCTAACTAACCTAAGGACATCACACAACACCCAGTCATCACGAGGCAGAGAAAAACCCTGACCCCGCCGGGAATCGAGCCCGGGGAACCGGGGGGGGGAAGCGAGAACGCTACCCCACGACCACGAGCTGCGGACCATACTCATAGCAGCGGAAGCTCAAAAACGTAACAAAACTTTTTTTTTTACATGTCAAATTTCATCATTTTTTCACTTACTACTGCCTGCATTTGTTGCTATAGGTTCACTTTTCTTCCTAAGTAAGAGATATTCTTCGATGACTTTTGCACAGCACGCAAACCATAGTTACACGTGTATGAAACTCTAGAAGTTATTTAATTTATGAAAAAATGAATAAACTGTTACATTTTAAACTTCACGTTTAGAAAAAACTCAAGCTTTATAGATAACTATCTCAATTGTTTCCACAATTTTTTAAAACATTTGGAAAATTCTAGAGTTTCATACACCTGTAACTACTGTTTGTATGCTATGAAAAATTCATCGAAGAATCTCTCTTACTTAGGTAGAAAAGTGTACCCATAGCAACTAATGCAGCCAGTAATAAGTGAAAAAATTATGAAATTTCACATGTAAAAATAAAATGGTATTTTGCTACGTTTTTGAACTTCCACTGCTATGAGTGTGAGTCCTCAATCCTTCCTGGTCATGGTGACAAAGTTTTATGAATTTATTTGTAAAAGTATAGACAGTGGAAATTAAAATGTCCTGTGGTGACTCTCCTGCTCCATTTGACGTCCTGCCCCCCTTAAGAGGATTGTGTGGTGGGTCACCACCTATCGACTACGGAAGACTGAGTGTTTGTGATGTCCCACCCCCTGAAGCGCGGACGGTGCCGCAGTAGTGTGGCGGCCCTTGGACCCTGCGTGACGTCACCGCCCCGCACTCCTCCCGTGGACGCGCCGAGTTGACCCCTGGCGGCTCGCCGGCCAAATATAGAACAGCCGCTGGCTGGCCCGCCTCCCCGGCGTGCAGCGGGCGGCCAAGTATTCGGCGTCTGACGCACTTGTCGTTTCTTCACTCGCCTGTACTGGCACGCGGTCACGGCGACATACCAGACTAGTACGTGTATTCTACATTTACATCCACATGGACACACTGCAAATCACATTTAAGTGCCTGCCAGACGGTCCATCGAACCACCTTCACAATTCCCTATTACTCCAATCTCGTATAGCGCGCGGAAATGACGAACACCTATTTCTTTCCGTACGAGCTCTGATTTACCTTGTTTTACTATGATGATCGTTTCTCCCTATGTAGGTCGGCGTCAACGAAATACAGGGTGATTCAAAAAGAATACCACAACTTTTAAATTCCTAAACTCTGCAACAACAAAAGGCAGAGCTAAGCACTATCTGTCGGCGAATTAAGGGAGCTATAAAGTTTCATTTAGTTGTACATTTGTTCGCTTGAGGCGCTGCTGACTAGGCGTCAGCGTCAGTTGATGCTAAGATGGCGACCGCTCAACAAAGCTTTTGTGTTATTGAGTACGGCAGAAGTGAATCGACGACAGTTGTTCAGCGTGCATTTCGAACGAAGTATGGTGTTAAACCTCCTGATAGGTGGTGTATTAAACGTTGGTATAGACAGTTTACAGAGAATGGGTGTTTGTGCAAAGGGAAAAGTTCTGGACGGCCGAGAACGAGTGATGAAAATGTAGCACGCATCCAGCAAGCATTTGTTCGCAGCCCAGGAAAATCGACTCGCAGAGCTAGCAGAGAGCTGCAAATTCCACAATCAACTGTATGGAGAGTCCTACGAAAAAGGTTAGTTATGAAACCTTATCGTCTGAAATTGGTTCAAGCACTGTCTGCAGCTGATAAGATTAAAAGAATCGATTTCTGTGATTTTATCCTTGCTCAAATGGAAACAGATGAATCTTTCGTTTCATAGATTGTGTTTAGTGATGAAGCAACTTTCCACACTAACGGCAAAGTCAACCGTCAAAATGTCTGTATATGGGGCACTGAGAATCCGCGGGAAACAACTCAGTATGAACGTGACTCGCCTAAGGTGAACGTTTTCTGTGCCATTTCAGCCAATAAAGTTTTTGGTCCCTTTTACTTCGAAGGTGCTACTGTAACTGGACTACAGTATCTGGAGACGTTAGAGAATTGGCTGTTCCCTCAGCTCGAACAAGAAGCACAACAATTCATATTTCAGCAGGATGGAGCGCCACCACATTGGCACTTATCTGTCCGTAACTACCTGAACGTCAACTACCCGAGGCGATGGATCGGCCGCCAGGCAGCCCGTGACAGAGCACTTCATCACTGGCCTCCAAGAAGCCCTGATCTTCCCCCTGCGATTTTTTCTTATGGGGGTATGTTAAGGATATGGTGTTTCGGCCACCTCTCCCAGCCACCATTGATGATTTGAAACGAGAAATAACAGAAGCTATCCAAACTGTTACGCCTGGTATGCTACAGAGAGTGTGGAACGAGTTGGAGTATCGGGTTGATATTGCTCGAGTGTCTGGAGTGGGGCCATATTGAACATCTCTGAACTTGTTTTTGAGTGAAAAAAACCTTTTTAAATACTCTTTGTAATGATGTATAACAGAAGGTTATATTATGTTTCTTTCATTAAATACACATTTTTAAAGTTGTGGTATTCTTTTTGAATCACCCTGTATTTTCCCATTCAGAGGAGAAAGTTGGTGAGAAGGTACCGCGGCAATGAAAAACGTTTTGTTTTAATGATGTCCACTCCAAATCCTGTATCATTTCGGTGACACTCTCTCCCATATTTCGCGATAGTACAAACCGTGCTGCCTGTCTTTGAACTTTTTCGATGTACTCCGTGAGTCCTATCTGGTAAGGATCCCACACCGCCCAATAGTATTCTAGAAGAGTGCGGACATGCGTAGTGTAGGGAGTCTCCTTAGTAGATCTGTCACATTTCCTAAGTATCCTGCCAATAAAACGCAGTATTTGGCTAGTCTTACCCATAACATTTTCTGTGTGTCCCTTCCAGTTTAAGTCTTTCGCAATTGTACGAGGGTCACTCCAAAAGAAATGCACACTATTTTTGTAAAAATACAGTTTTCATTCCGCATGTGTGAAAGTTTTATAGTGTGTAGATACATCCTTCCAACTTTTTTTCAAACTTAGTTCAACCTGTTCCCGTGAGTGGCGCCGTCACAGCATGTCTTCAAGAGGGCTGCTACACTTGACGTTCGTCAGAAGCAACGTACTGTCATAGAACTCCTGTGCTGTGAAAACGAGACAGTGGAAAACATCCGCAAGAGGTTGAAAAATGTGTATGGGGATGCTGCTGTCGATCGCAGTACACTTAGTCGGTGGGCAAGCAGGTTACGTGATGAAAGCGAGCACAGCAATATTGAGGATTGTCCTCGCAGCGGCCGGCCTCGTACTGCACACATTCCAGACAATGTGATTGGTGAATGCTGACAGACGCATCATAGTGAACGAATTGAAAACTGAGGAAACTGAAAGACTCTCTTCGTGGAACAAGGTGAAGATGACGACTCCCTTGTGCACGCTGCCAAACAGTGGCTCCAACAGGTTGGTCCAGAATTTTACCGTGCGGGTATACAGGCGCTGGTTCCAAGATGGCGTAAGGCAGTTGAGGGAGATGGAAATTATGTGTAGAAATGAAATATTGTTCCTAAAAGATGTATCTACACACTGTAAAACTTTCAAACATGTAGAATAAAAGATGGATTTTTTAAAAAAAATAGTGTGCATTTCTTTTGGAGTGATCCCTGTAATTCCTAGGTATTTAGTTGAGTTTACGGCCTTTAGATCTGACTGATTTATCGTGTAACTGAAGTTTAACAGACTCCTTTTAGCACTCACGTGGATGAACTCACACTCTTCGTTATTTAGCGTCAACTGCCATTTTTCGCACCAATATATCTTTTCTAAATCGTTTTGCAATTTGTTTTGATCTTCTGATGACTTTACTAATCGTTAAACGACAGCGTCATCTGCAAACAACCTAAGACAGCTTCTCAGATTGTCTCCTATGTCGTTTATGTAGGTCAGGAGCAGCAAAGGGCCTATAACACTACCTTGGGAACGCAGGAAATCGCTTCTGTTTTACTCGATGACTTTCCGTCAATTACTACGAAATGTGACCCCTCTGACAGGAAATCGCAAATCCAGTCACATAACTGAGACGATATTTCATAAGCACGCAAATTCACCACGAGCCGCTTGTGTGGTACCGTGTCGAAAACCTCCCGTACATCCAGAAATACGGAATCTATCTGAAATCCCTTGTCAATAGCACTCAACACTTCATGCGAATAAAGAGCTAGTTGTGTTTCACAAGAACGATGTTTTCTGAATCCATGCTGACTGTGTGTCAATAGACCGTTTTCTTAGAGGTAATTCACAATGTTCGAAAACAATGTATGTTCCAGAATCCTACTAGATATCGGCGTTAATGATACGGACCTCTAATTTAGTGAATTACCCCTACTACCTTTATTGAATATTGGTGAGACCTGTGCAACTTTCCAGTCTTTGGGTACGGATCTTTCGTCGAGCGAACGGTTTTATATGATAGCTAGGTATCAACCTCAAAACAACAATGAACTATTTATCTACAAGGAGCAAGAAATATTTCATAACATTCATTGATTTCAAAAAAGCTTATGACTCAATCGATAGGGACACACTCATCAAAACACTTCGAGAATATGAAATAGATGAAACAACAATCACCATAATCAAAGAAACATTAACAAATACAACATCAAAAGTAAAATTCCAAGGAGAAATTTCACGGCATTTCGAGGTCAAAACCGGCGTCAGACAAGGAGATGCGCTGTCCCCGGTACTCTTCAACTGTGTTCTTGATAAAGTCATAGCAGAATGGAGAAAACTCACGCAAAAACATGGAGTTGAGAAAGTCCAAATTGGAGGGAAGTGCTACAAAGCCATTGAAACCAACTGTTTTGCCTTCGCTGACGATCTCGCCTGTTTAGCTTACACACAAAAAGACACAATAAAACAAATAGAATTATTTAAAGAAACTGCTGAAAAAGCAGGCTTGCAAATTTCATTTGAAAAGACAGAAATCATTACAAATATCAAAAATCCACCAAAGAAAATAACTACAAAATATGGGAAAATACATGTATCTAAACATTTTAAATATCTTGGTGAACTAATTCAGCCTGTGGCAAAATGTCATCCAGCCTGCAGGGCTAGAATACAAAAACTAGAGACAGCAACTCACTACTGCAGACAAATGTATTCAAAAAAATGTATATCCAAAAACATTAAACTCAGACACTACCAGACTGTCATTAGACCGCAGATACTATATGCATCAGAAACACTGGCAAATTTTACATATGCAGAACAGATAGAAAATCGTGAAAGAAGAATTGTGAGGACAATTCTTGGACACAGGAAAATAAGAGATGATCAAGGCAAGCCTGTATACAGACTAAAAAGCAACAAAGAAGTGTATACGAAGTGCAGCAAAATTACAGACGAAATTAGAAAAAGAAGATGCTCCTTTTATGCTCACATCATGAGGATGAACCCGAATAGGCTTACAAAACAAATATTTTCGTACATCGCAAATCTAAAAAATAAAAATTTATGGTTTATCAACACAGAAAGAGATCTAAAAGAAATGGACATAGATCAGGAAACAATATTTAACAGAAACCTTTTTAGAAAAAAACTGAATTCATTCACGGGTTTCGGTGTGAAAATTAAGAAGACTTGTGGAACTAAATGGTCTGAAGAGAGAAAAGCCGCCTTCAGCGCAAGAATGAAAGAAGCGTGGACTGAGAGAAAGAAGACTTCCCAGAAGCGTAAGAAATAACTGTTTTCACGGTCCTTAACGGCCAAATTTGTATAATAATAATAATAATAATAATAATAATAATAATAGCTAGGTATGGAGCTAATGCATCAGCGTACTCTAAAAGAAAAACTTTCTTTTATTAAGTGATTTAAGTTGCTTCACTACTCCAAGAATATCTACTTCTGCGTTACTCATGATGGCAGCTGTTCTTGATTCGAATTCTGGAATATTTACTATTTCTGGAGGCTGTGTCTAGTAACTCTACTTTGGTAGCATTGTCTTCGATAGTATCTCCATTGCTATCGCGCAGAGAAGGCATTGATTGTTTCCTGCCGCTAATATACTTCACATACGACCGGAATCTCTTTGGATATTCTGCCAGGTTTCGATACAAAGTGTCGTTGTGGAAACTGTTATAAGCATCTCTCATTGAAGTCGCTCTTAATTTCGAACTTCTCTAAAAGATCGCCAATCTTGGGGGATTTTGCGTGTATTTAAATTTGGCATGTTTGTTTCATTGTTTCTGCAGCCATGTTCTGACTCGTTTTGTGTACCAAGGAAGATCAGCTGCGTTGATTGTTAATTTATTTGGTACAAATCTCTCAATTGCTGCCGATACTGTTTCTTTGAATTCAAGCCACATCCGATCTACAGTTACATTATTAATTTGGATGGAGCGGAAATTGTCTCTCAGAAAGGCGTCAAGTGAATTTTTATCTGCTTTTTTGAATAGGTATATTTTCCGCTTATTTTTCGAGGATTTGGGGATTACAAAGTTCAATCTCGTTAGGACAACTCTGCGTTCACTAATCCCTCCATTTACATGATTATTCCGCAGTACAGAATTAAGTGCCTGCCGACCTTCAATCCATTTCTCTACTGTTCCACTCTGCAACAATGATGATTGATTGATTGGTTGATTGATTTGGGGGAGGGGCTCAAACAGCGAGGTCATCGGTCCCATCGGATTAAGGAAGGATGGGGCAGGAAGTCGACGGCGCCCTTTCACAGGAACCATCCCAGCGTTTACCTAAAGTGGTTTAGGGAAATCATGGAAAACCTAAATCAGGATGGCCGGACGCGGGTTTGAACCGTCGTCCTCCCGAATGCGAGTCCAGGAGTGCTAACCACTGCGCCACTTCGCTAGACGCCGGAGGGGGGCGGGGGGGGGGGGGGACAGGGGGGGGGGGAGACTGGGTGGGGGCAAGGGTGCCCACCCTTCGCAGCAGGTAAAACCGTACATGAACTGGTCGTGTCCGTGTCCGCACGTCTGAGCTTTAAGTAATGTTCACATCAGACCTTTCTGTCTCAGCTGTCATCGGTACTTCATATCCTATAGCATGTCAGATAGTTTTAGTCTTTTGTTTGATGTCCTCCTGATAAGGTAATGTGCAGCATACAGTTAGGTGTAAAATCTCTATTAATTCACAGTTCCACTGAAAGTATTTTATAATCAAAGATTACATTTGACCTAAATAGTACCTCCGACTGCATTGCAATAGTCTGCATTACATAAACTGAGCCGCAAAAATTAGCAAACTAAGTGAACAAAATGTCGCTATGGGTTTTCGAGTTCCCCTTTCCCACAAGAAAAATATGGGGGGCCCTTGACTGTTTCAGCAGTTACAGTTCCTGACAACGTAAGTTCATTAGGTGAAGAAATTTACGGAAATTTTGCTTGCATTTTCCTCACACTCAGTTACAAACACACACATTAGCCTTTGATTTTTCCGCTTGTCCAAAGCACTTCCAAGTAACTGAAACGAAGACCGATATCTGGTTCCAAGCATATTTTTAAGGGAGGTCTCCTTTGACTGTAAGGCAAATGCCAAAAGCTAGACTTGGTATCTGTCATCCCCTCCACCATCCCTCTAAGGAAATACGCGACCCGACCTGGAGTAAGGGCTGTCTCTCTCACTGAACACAAAGAAAAAGAAGAACGAGCCTGTAAGGTGTCAGGCAAATCCAACACCTTCCATGAAAACACTGACATGATAGCAAATCCGGCAGTATGTCACATAGCTCCGAATAAATCCCGACATTAAATTATCCAAAGTAATACGATCAACGAGTGAGCAAATGGAATACCGCAGACTAACACAAGAGCATCTAAATTTATGTCATACCTTCCCACCGTGAAACAGACGCAGTTCCGAGGGGAGAAACGAGAACAGAAGCCGAGAGCAGAGCCGTGTAGGCTAGAAGGCCCTACGATAAGAGCGGGACAATGGGACACCTGCATCGCCGGCCGACCGCCAAGAGGTCCATCTCCAGCCCATGTTAAAAGATAGAGCCCTCCAGAAGAACAGTATAGATCATACGATAACACTAAAAGGCCCACACCAGCTGCAAGTTTTAGCGTGAGACTACACGTGTCTCTGTTACGTTGCAGACATTAAAAACATTGCCCCACCACGAAAAGTATAACGTTTCTCATTGGACAGACAGAGTTTTTGTAGGCGGAGCTTAAGGTTAACATTGAGACACTGATTGGTCAGTTGAAAACACAGCCAGATACCTTTTCCTTTAACCAACTTCGGCAGCTGCGCTGCCCGCCGCCCCCTGACGCTGCCTAACCACCGACAAGGTAAGGAACGCACACGATGCCGCATAAGAGCGCATAAGGCTTCACTCAGAACTGCAGAAGTCTCATCTGTTACATCTCCTTTTTACGTAATAGTAGTGTCGATTGTCAGTTAAACTTCGTGGTAATCACATTTGCCACTTGAAGTTAAAATCTGAAACGCGACGATTTTTCTGTTATACAATTACTGAGAAGCCACATTAGCCACTGTAATTTACGACAAGTTAAATAAGTAATTAAAGGTCACTGTAGACCGTGTTTGATAGTTTTCTCTTTTATGAAACTTAATTTAAACCTAGATTATAGATGTGATATGGCATAGGTCATCCTTCGATCCATTATAGAACTTGGAAAACCATTCAGGGAATATTCGTTCACATTTTTGTTGAACGCAGTTGGTTTTTATCATCCTGTATTAAAATATTTTCTTTTATCAATAGTACAATTTATAAACAATGTTTTGTGAGTAGAATAAAAATTCCAATGGTAAACTTAACTGCTTTTTCGACGTTATTTTACCAGCTAACTAAAAATAGGAAAGCCTTGAACCCCTTCCACTAAATTTAGTTAGTATTAAGATTCTTTTACAGGGAGTGCAGTGGAGCTGACGCTGAAATCATTAAGTATTTGGTTATACCATCGCTAGTCTCACTGAACTCTTCTGAACTCTACATGTTGTGTGGTCTGGAGCCTCCTTACCAGCAACAGGTCCCAGGTTCAAACTAGTCAATCCCCTAAAAAAACACGCTCAGAGCGTCGTTGAGCAAACGTGGTAGGGAGACACGACTTAGAACAAACAGACACCACGCAGAATGTTAGAAGCCAGCACTAGAAGTGTCTACATTAGCGTTTTATGGGTTCCGTGTTGTATCGTTACGTAGTGAACAGTTCACCCCGCACCCCGGAACTTGGGTGCGGTGTCGTTCACACACACACACACACACACACACACACACACACACACAGGCGCGCGCGCGCGCAGGCTCTCTCTCTCTCTCTCTCTCTCTCTCTCTCTCTGGCGGACCTCTGATGAAAGGCGTCGCTGTCTGCAGTGTCAGCTGATCCCCGGCTATCGAATTTCACGCGAAAATCTGCGACAGTCGAGACGGCGAGCCAGCTGACGCAGGAGGCGTGTCCGACCACCTCACCTCACCTCGCCGGTCACATCAGCAGAACCAGCGGCGAACTCGACAATGTAGGTCGGGTTGTTTTGGGGGAGGACACCAGAGAGCGAGGTCATCGGTCTCATCGGATTAGGGAAGGATGGCGAACGGCGTGCCCTTTGAAAGGAACCATCCCGGCATTCGCCTGGAGCGACTTAGGGAAATCACAGAAAACCTAAATCAGGATGGCCCGACGCGGGATTTAACCGTCTTCCTCCCGAATGCGAGTCCAGTGTGCTAACCACTGCGCCACCTCGCTCGGTAACAATGTAGGTGTTCCTCAGTGTAGCATATTGGATCCAGTTTTGTTCTTTATGTACAGAATGTTTCAAAGTTATAACGCTTGGCAATATATACATATATATTATGTTACACGAGGGTAAGTCAAATGAAAACCTTAAATATTTTTAAAAATATTATTTATTATGCAGAAGTGGTACAAATCTGTATCAATTTTCAACATTATCTTCCCCATGCCCAATGCAAGTCCTCCAACGCTTACAAAGTGCTTAAATTCCTTTAGAAAAAAATTGTTTTGGTAGTCCGTGCAACCACTCGTGCACCGCGTGACGCATCTCTTCATCAGAACGGAACTTCTTTCCTGACATTGCGTCTCTGAGTGGTACAAACATATGGAAATCACGTGGGGCAAGGTCTGGTGAGTATGGTGGATGAAAATGGTTCAAATGGCTCTGAGCACTGTGGGACTCAACTGCAGAGGTCATAAGTCCCCTAGAACTTAGAAGTACTTAAACCTAACTAAGCTAAGGACATCAGACACATCCATGCCCGAGGCAGGATTCGAACCTGCGACCGTAGAGGTCGCGCGGTTCCAGACTGAAGCGCCTAGAACCGCTCGGCCACATCGGCCGGTCGTGGTGGATGAGGAAGACACTCAAAATGCACGTCTTTGATTGTTGCAACTGTTGTATTCGCAGTGTGATGCCTTGCATTATGTTGCAAAAGGACGCCTGCTGACAGCTATCCATGTCACTTTGATTTGATTCCAGGCCGCAGATAATTTTTTTAGGAGATCTGTATATGATGCACTGGTGACAGTGGTCCCTCTAGGCAAGTAATGCTCCAAAATGACTCCATTTTCGTCCCAAAAGAGTGTCAGAATAACCTTCCCTGCTGATGACTCTGTTCGAAACTTCTTTGGTTTTGGTGATTAGGAATGGCGCCATTCCTTGCTATCACTCTTCGTTTCCGGTTGGTGGAAATGAACCCAGGTCTCCAGTAACTGTTCTTGGAAGGAAGCCATCACCTTGAAAGTGCCGACGAAGTTCTTCACAAGCATCAACATGTTCTCTCATTTCAGGAGTCAGCTGCCATGGCACCGATCTTGCAGACACTTTGTGAAACTGGAGCACATCATGCACAATGTGGTCTGCTGACCCGTGAGCAATATGTAAACATGCTGCAATGTCATTCAGTGTCTCTCGGCGGTTTTCCTTCACTATGGCTTCAACTGCTGCAAATGATCTATGGAGTCACAACTCGTTGTGCCTGACCTGGACGAGGAGCATCTTCCACTGAAGTCACACCATTTGCGAACTTCCTACTGCATTCGTAGACTTGCTTCTGCGAGGAACATGCATCAGCGTACTGAACCTTCATTCGTCGATGAATTTCAATGGGTTTCTCACCTTCACTACGCAAAAACCGAATAACAGAACGTTGTTCTTCCCTGGTGCAAGTCGCAAGTGGGGCGGCCATATTTATACTGATACCGCGACGGTATTGTGCATCTGCACTATGCTGCCATCTACAGGCCATTCTGCACGCTGTTTGTAGCACGCTTACCAGCTTACAGGATAACGGTGCGAAATTTCGATTTGTTATTACAAATTTAAGGTTTCCATTTGACTCACCCTCGTTTTATATTAAACTTACAGTTATAAATAATAGAGAAACTCTAACAGTTTTCCTTGCAACTGCCCAGTGTGAGCACCATTCGTCAGACATCCAGTCGATAGGAGAGTTCTTCCCAAACCTTGATCAATGTGTCTGGAGTAACTTGGTGCAAAAATGTTTCTCCAAAGTCGGGCAGATCAGCTGGTAGTGCAGGAACTTATACAATGAGGTGACAAAAGTCATGGGATAGAGATATACAAACGTATACAGATGGCGGTAGTGTCGTGTGCACAAGGTATAAAACGACAGTGCATTGGTTGGGCTGTCATTTGTCCTCGGGTGATTCGTGTGGAAAGACTTTCCACGTGATTACAACCGCACGGTGGAAATTAACACACTTTGAACGCAGAATGGTGGTTGGAGCTAGACGCATCATGGGACTTTGCAGTTTGGAAGTCTTAAGGAGTTCAATATTTCGAGATCCGCAATGTCGAAAGTGTACCGAGAATACCATGTTTCAGGCACTACCTCTCACCACGGACAACGCTGCGGTCGACGGCCTTCACTGAGTGACCAGTATTTGCATAGAGCTGTCAGTGCTAACAGACAAGCAACACTGCGTGAAATAACAGTAGAAGTCAATGTGGGACGTACGACGAATGTATCGGTTAGGACAGTGCGGCGAAACTGGGCGTTCACGAGCTGCGGCAGCGAGTGTGTTCGGTAACAGCATGTAACGCCGGAAATGCATATCCTCCTATTTCCATCTATTGTACTGTTATTTTTTTTCCTTGTTTTGTTACCTCAAGATATGACATTTCTGTCTCTTTATATATTGTAATTGTTTTACTGTTTGTATATATATATATATATATATATATATTTATTTATGCACTTATGTCGATGAATAACTGGTTGTTTTGTAAATATTATTTGTACTTTTACGCTGGGTCTTGCTTAGGGAAAACTATGTTATCGAACGAATACGTCGATAGGTCGTGTGGAGAACCAGAGTGTTTAGGATCTTTGGTAGTGTTAACTCGGTCGCGTGGAGCGCGGGCTGAGCAGAGTGAGTCTGGCGGGAGTAGCGAGTGGAGCAGGTGTGTTGTGTGACGCTCCCGCGAGTTGCCGCGCTTTCGGGGTTTGGCAGCATGTAATTGCGCTCGACTTGCGATGATAGCTTCTGACACGGTGTCGCGGACGGGAAGCATTAGCTGGCGCACATCGAGAGCCCGTTTCGTCTGGTGACCGTGTCGAGAAGAAGGCGCGCCAACATCCAGCTTCTGCAATAGCGACGGCCGACAATGAGTGACTGTCGCCACCTCCTCGATCGACGGCTTCAAACCTTCAATCAACCAACAAGGAAGACTGGAAGCACGTAATGTTTTAGAACTGTATGGCAGACCTCAGCTTTTCAAACTTTTAAAATTGTTGCATCACAAAATTACAGCTACTTAGCATGAACCTTTGTTGCTCATTGTCCCAATTGCATTACCAAGCAGGGTCCCTTCCTTTTCCGGAATGAACCGGAGTGTCGTTGAAATTCAAACGCCAGCATTAAAATAATATTATAGGATTTCACTGCTTTAATTTCAAAGTTCAGTTAAAGTATTCATAGCTGGCTACAATATTTAGATTACACAAGCACGAATTAAGAGTGCGAGTTTTGTTACCGTATTTTAGCTTACCTGTGACTGCAGCTGAGCTCGGTACGTACTAAATTTTACTATTGTTAATTGTTCAGAATCATTTAATTCAAGTTCAAAGTTAAATCTCTTCTTTCTAAATTGCGTAGATTCAAGTAGCTTTTGAAATGACTGTTGACGTAGTCCAAGACGAACCGCATTTTACTGAATTTCGATGTGCTTCAGAAAGAAAGCTCACTATTAATTTCAGTCACTAAATTAACTTTCAATTTTCCGGTTTTATTAATTATTTTGCTAAATTAAGTCATAGTGTAGCGAAATTTATTACTTCTGACAAACTTTCAGTTTTCACACTACACGTGTCAACCTTCAGTTGCCATGCTTCTAGTGCTAATTATATGTGTAATAACCTTCCTTTTTCAGTTACTATAGTAATTGTCCATAGGACTGGCGACCGTTATTTCCCCCAAATCTCAAATATCGAATTACCGCTAGTTGTTTGTTAACGTAACGGCCGCACATTTACTTTCTTTATTAACTTTACCCCTTTTCAAAATTAATTTCCACCAGTTTCATTAGCATTTTTCCTTTCATTTAGATGTAACCCTTTCCTCCCTCTTTACCGACAAATTAACCTCGGTGACGATTGCTTTTCCCAAATTTCCATTAGGTACACGCGGTTTAATTTTTCACTGTCATGAAGGTCGATAAGTGAGGGGGAGGTTACAAGCACATCGCCTGCAGCGCCTCTCCTGGGCTGGTGGCCACATCTGTTGGACCCTAGACGACTGGAAATCGTGTCCTGATCACACGGGCGCGGTATCAGCTTGTACGAGGTGATGGTGGGGTTCCCGAGTGGTGCAGACGCCATAAAACCATGGACCCCGGTTGCCAACAAGGCGCTGTGCAAACTGCTGGTGGTTGAAATGAAATGGCTCTGAGCACTATGGGACGTAACAGCTATGGTCAGTCAGTCGCCTAGAACTTAGAACTACTTAAACGTAACTAACCTAAGGACAGCACAAAACACCCAGTCATACTGCTGGTGGCTCCATAATGGTGTGGGCTGCGTTTACCCTGAATGGACCGGATCCTCTGTTCCAACTGAACTGATCATTGACTGGAAATGGTTATGTTTG
The DNA here is from genome assembly GCF_023864275.1 of Schistocerca cancellata. NCBI lineage: Eukaryota > Metazoa > Arthropoda > Insecta > Orthoptera > Acrididae > Schistocerca > Schistocerca cancellata. The sequence goes on from NC_064637.1 coordinate 159,933,423, forward strand.
GTTACTTGCAGCCATTCATTCATGGACCTCGTGCTCCCACACAATGACAGAATTTCTATGAATGATAAAGCGCCATGTTATCGTGCCACAGTTTTTCCACAACTGGTTTGAAGAACATTCTGGACAGTTCGAGCGAATGATTTGGCTACCCAGACCGACCGGCATGAATCCCAACGGACGATAATGGGTCACAACCGAGGGATCAGGTCGTGCAGGGAATCCTGCACAGGAAACACTTGAAAGGTCTCTGTTGGATTCCTTTCATGTTTAATTTCTTAAATCTATTGTCATTTACGGCATAGATTCCTCTTCTAAATTTACTGTGGCGTTTCTGACTATCTGGGAGGAGACTGAGTAGTGGAACGTGTTACTTTTACACATAAACAAGAACGATCTGTCACACTACTACACTTTAAAACACAGTTTATGTGTAATTCATGTCACACAGTCTCATACGGAACCTACATCCGCTTTCTTTTATACACAGTGTATGATAAGATACTGTCATCCCCCTTCCCTTCTGTGTGAGAGGATGAATGAGCAAACGTATTTCTAGTTGCATGCTTGAGGGTAGCAGACAAGCCTGTCTGCTAGAGAACAGTAGGACCAGCGTCGGAACAGGTAGCTACGCTTTCTAAAAGCAAAGAGGTTTCTATCCTTAGTATGGTCCTGTCCGTCCCTTGTCATGTTGGTATAGGAAGCTGCCCCTCTGGTCACTTCCGTTTGGTATTTGGGAAGCACGCTCGGTAGGAGCGCAGGTCAGTCGGTCCGTGGCGAGCGTCTGAAGTGGTAAGATCTCCGGCTAAGCGCGTGTCTGCTAAGTCCGCAGGACAATGGAATTCTTAAGTTCAGCCTAACTGAAAATTTAATGACCTTTATTTCAGGTTTAGCTCTAAAATATCTAATGTTATCTTAAATTGCAGCGCAGTGTAATTCTCGTGTGAAGTTCAGATTATTTTCCGGTAGTTGCTTTGTCACTACTTTGTGAGTAAAGTGGAACCATGTGTTGATCAGTAACTCTAACTAAGATCAATCTTAAATGCGAATGCTTGTGTGATTATAACGTCTCGTCTTGACAATATTTTTCAATATAGCAACTTTTCTTTATGTTCAACCCACATGGGGTGTACTTTGCGAGACCAGTACCACGTGCTTATATAACTGTTTGACCGGTCAGGTTAACAGTGAGACGATAGTAACCAGTTCGAGGGTTTTTCTTTTGTAAATTGCTTTTCGATCTAATTTATTTTAATTATCAAAATTATTGTGAAGTTACACTCTTTGTGTAAACCAAGTTGACCACGTGAAGCAAGTGGTGTAATCATCAAAGTAGCCCTCAGCTATTCTTTTCGCGAAGATTTCACAGAGTTAATATGAATTTAGTATACCAGCGTGTGGTAATTACATGACGGACAGGATTGTGCTACGAACGTAATTTCTTTGGGTGAAAATTGAATCGGTTGGTTGTGGTTAATTTCCTCTTGCATATGTTTCAACGTTCTTTGTGTGTTATTTTATGAATGCAGTGTTGTATATAGTCTCCCAATCTTGGCTCCATATTTGATATGTTCCGTAAGATTACAAACTCACATTTTCCACAATCCTAAATAACGCACCAGTTTAGTTATGAAACAAATTTAATATGCTGAAATTTCAATGATCAATGTTGAAACAAATTTCGAAATATAAACCGATTTTTATATATATATATATATATATATATATATATATATATATATATATATATATATATATATATATATATATATATATATATCACCGGTTGTCGTATGACTATCAAAAGATTATAATTAATGTTAGTCTGGTTGGGAATTTGGTAAGCTAGACTGTATACCTGGTGAAACAGTTGCGCAGTAATGCAAGGTTAACTTCCCCAGACAGCTCACAGCTTTTAACCCGCTTTTATTGTCCATCAGTACTGTTTTCATCATACCAAATTAAAGTAACAAACTTTACACAGACTTTCGCAGTTATGGACAACTATAGAGGCATCACGGATCAACCTCACTGCAGGGCACTTTGAGCGACTTGTTTGTCGACGACACGCCGAGTCGCTGCACTACCTCGGGCAGAAGAAGGTCCTTCACAATATTATGAGGCATCCCAAGACTTCCGTCACCTCAGTGGACACGATGCTTTATCAACCCGTAAAGATACAAGCTGCGTGGCGTCAGATCATGTGTGAACGCGGAGATCATGCGAGAAAAGCTACGTCATCTGGCCCCTGGCGGCCAATCCAGCGGTCGGGTATGACGTAGTGTAAGTAATTGCGTACTGAATCATGCCAGTGAGGCTGCGCACCGTCCCGCTGCCAAATAAAATTCTGTGGTTAAACTTCTTCCGATTGAAGAAATACCTATAGTTCTAGGGCATCAAGATAAGATACATCTGTTACATTTGATTCGCAGAAAAAGGAAGACCCACTGTAAGTAGGCTGTTTAGGTTCTTATATTGGTAACGCCGCCGCCACGTAGCGCTCTGTATGAAAATCACTGGCTGTGCTGTGTGCAGTCTGTGGCTAGTTTGCATTGTTGTCTGCCATTGTAGTGTTGGGCAGCTGGATGTGAACAGCGCGTAGCGTTGCGCAGTTGGAGGTGAGCCGCCAGCAGTGGTGGATGTGGGGAGAGAGATGGCGGAGTTTTGAAATTTGTAACACTGTATGTCATGAACTACTATATATATTATGACTGTTAAGGTAAATACATTGTTTGTTCTCTATTAACATCTTTCAATTGCTAACTATCCCTATTAGTAGTTAGTGCCTTCCGTAGTTTGAATCTTTTATTTAGCTGGCAGTAGTGGCGCTCGCTGTATTGCAGTAGTTCGAGTAACCAAGATTTTTGTGAGGTAAGCGATTTGTGAAACGTATAGGTTAATGTTAGTCAGGGCCATTGTTTTGTAGGGATTATTGAAAGTCAGATTGCGTTGCGCTAAAAATATTGTGTGTCAATTTAAGCACAGTCATGTATAAATGTTCTAAGGGGACGTTTCACCACGAACTTACCGGCGGAATGTAGCGCTACAAAAATCAAATTTGGGTCAGGTTCGTTGCAACTATACCGTCCCGTAGAGATTTGCTGTCCCCCAGAGGTTCATATTACTCATGTTTGTGTCCACGCATCCACTTGGGTGGAATGTCAATTCATGAGTGAAGACATGATCCAGAAAATCTTCGTCATGCAGCAAAATCTTTTTTTTGCTAAGTTGGCACATACACCTTAGTTTGTAGTCTTTAGGGCTTGTAACAGCTGCAAAAAATAAAGACACAGTTCTAATCGCCTACTTAAAAGTCTGCACTCAGACGACACCGGAACTGCTAACTCACCATTAACCTTCCGAACTGATTTCTATGGGCTACGCGTGAAATACTCCCACTCGCTCAACACGTCCTTCAGTCACTCTTGTTGTTGTTGTTGTGGTCTTCAGTCCTGAGACTGGTTTGATGCAGCTCTCCATGCTACTCTATCCTGTGCAAGCTTCTTCATGTCCCAGTACCTACTGCAACCTACATCCTTCTGAATCTGCTTACTGTATTCATCTCTTAGTCTCCCTCTACGATTTTTACCCTCCACGCTGCCCTCCAATACTAAATTGGTGATCCCTTGATGCCTCAGAACATGTCCTACCAACCGATCCCTTCTTATAGTCAAGTTGTGCCACAAACTTCTCTTCACCCCAGTTCTATTCAATACCTCCTCATTAGTTATGTGATCTACCCCAGTCACTCTTGACTGTTCCATACTCATTTCTTTTCGCAAAGGTACACAAACAAAACTGTTTGAGTTGCTCTTCCGTCTGATGTATTATTCATAATTGTACGTTGAATACAATAAATGCTACGAAGCCTTAAAACTCGTACATTCGTTTACAAACAACTGCAATACAATGACATTCCGGACAGTACAAGACGCGGGAAAAGTTTTCTTTCTTGATGACGGGAATACCATAGACATTGATATAACAGCAGAACTTCTATTAGAAAAGGCAAATGAAGCCCTCAAACAAGTCTGCTACTGGGTATTGTGTAGTAAATGAACATTGACCATACTGCTTAAGAAGGAAGAACAAGTCTTTCGAAATTCAGCACAAGTGATGAATCTATAGATCCCCTGTGTTACACAAAGTTTTTATAGATGAGTAGTGACTGGCAGTTAACGCCGAAAGAGCAAACAACGATACTGGCAAAAAGAGTATTATTATTAGCACGTTATGCTCTTAGGGTTCTATCATCAGTCTGCAACAGCCAATGGCCTGCGGTGATACACTATTCGTAAGACGACTCGACACTTAACTGTGGGATTCTTTTCTCCGAATCGAATGCACAAAACCTGAAGACAGTTTTTATTCTCCAGAAATGTGCTGTAAGTATAATAAAAAAATAGTGGTCAAACTCTCTGTAAAAAATATTATTTAAAAACTGGGTATCATTTTTGCACTAAGTAAATCCAGCAAGCTGTTGTGTAAATCGAGGTAAGTATTGTATTGTTCCATTGTTTTGTATTGTGTGGAACTGGAGACCTAGAAACGACGGAGATGCTTTGTCCCCGCCGTAGCCCGCAGTGGTTCACAAACTAACAGGCTACAGAAGTCCACTCACCCCACCGCCGCCCCACACCGAAACCGAACCCAGGGTTTAGTGTGCGGTTCGGCCCCCAGTGGAATGACGAAATGATAGGCTGTGGGACCTCCTCCGTCTAATAGGCGCTGCTCATGCATGGTTGTTTACATCTTTGGGCGGGTTTAGTGATAGTCAAAGCGACTGTGTCTGTGATACAACATCGACAATCAACGTCTTCCTTCAGGAGTTCTGGGAACCGGGGTGATGCAAAACTTTTTTTGATGTGTCTATATACAATATTATAACTACACTAAAACCCAAACCTCGGGTTACAGTTGATGGAATCTCTGGATTATAAAACATGTGAACTATGGGTGATACGCATACAAATATAAAAAATACCTATTGACTGGAATAAGTTATGTAGACCTTTCAACTACCAAAATATAGCTGATGGAAAATAAAACTGCTTTTCTATGTATAGAATTAAAGATTACTTACAGAACTCTTAGGAGTAGTTAATGGAAGAACATAACTGCAACACCCTGTAACATTACAATACATGATAATAATGTACTACATTTACAGGAAAATCATCTGCCATTATTTATAGTGCTCAATAGTAGTGGCTTGTCTTTCCCCTATGAGCTCAACATCTTAGCCATCATGAGGGAACCGACTCCGTTTTTCTCTGTGGAGCACGTGAAGACGTGTTTGTGGCGTACGGCTCTGGGCACTATGCAACTTGACATCTGAGGTCATCAGTCCCTTAGAACTTACAACTACTTAACGTAACTAACCTAAGGACATCACACACACATCCATGCCTGAGGTAGGATTCGAACCCGCGACCGTAGCGGTCACGCGGTTCCAAACTGAAGCTCCTAGAACCGCTCGGTCACAACGGCCGGCATTAACAGGTCTCTGGTGAGTTTTCCCCAAGAGACTCGAAGGAGTGCAACGGGCATAGCTCCATGTTCGTGGTCCAGGGGTCACCAGCGGTTGGCCATTAGTGTGTGTGCAGTGATTAAGTGCAGAACTATGTTTTATGTTATAAGCCATCTGGTGCAAATTGTATGTACACCAAAGATTACTGTGCAATAGGGTCCGACCTAATTAGACAGAGAAATTATTAAGGAGGGTGGAATTTGCTCTTCTGGTCACTTTATTGTTGGTGCTCTGTAGTTTTGTGAAACCACTTCGGGCAAATTTTGGGATGGCTTCTTCATTAAGGGAAATGATTCGTAAACACAAGGAGAAATCCTAAAAGATTCGTCAGTTTTCTAAACACTGTAGCTCAAAAAATGAGAGTTGTTAGTTCATGTAATATTTACCATCTTTAAAAAAATCTTTTGGAAACATTTTGATGTATGAACTAGAACTTTTGGTCTCTCATATTTTTCTGAACTGTATTCTGTGTCGAAAGTCAAATAAAGCCAATTAAATATTTATGTACAGCATAGGTTCACATATCTCGAAATAAAAACAAAGTAGAAGCTTGATTATTTTCTGGAAGTTGCTTACACTTTCATCTTTAAAGTAAACTTTATAAAACAGATGCTGCTATCAGATACTATGGTTCAAAAAATACTTCCTAAAGATTATAAAAAAATCAATAATTACTTCACTGTTTTTCTTTAAAAAGCATATATATTCAGATTTTTAGTTAGGTATGTTGTAAGAACGTATACTAAATTTCAGCCCTCTATGTTTAATACTTTTTAAGCAGTGTATATAAAAAAAAATTAAAAAAAATAAACACGAAACTATAGTTTCGGGAAATTCAAGCTAAAGTTAAAACTAGTTTCCCTGTCTAACATGCTTAACATTAATATGCATTAGTGATGTTCATGTTGATATTCATCTTGTTTCTGGTAACGTTATTCCTTCCTGTTATTTTCAGACTGTTTCATCGTATTCTTGCTTCTTTGCAGACCTGCAACATATATTTCTCTTCTTTGAAGGGCCCTCTCCGGTCAGCGGTAATTAAATATCCTTCGACCAGGCATTCCCTTCAATACCATAATCTTAAACCATCACTGAAGCATAGCGGAGTATCCAGACAACTACTTTCGAAGTATTTAGTCCTATTAGAAGAATTTTTGGTGTATGTTCCCACAGACAGCGGCAAAACAACGACTAAAATGTCTGCACAAACAGAAGTGGAGCAACCATGACGCTTTCGTAAGTTAGCCAACATTAGTGGATAAAAAGTCATAAGAAACAAACAAGTGGGAACAACATTCTGTTTTTAACATAGCTGTTTGCGTGACGTTGAGGCGTCTTCTTGTGTGCAGCCACTTTTAGATTCCGCTAACTTCGGGGATTTCTTTGGTACAATTTCCTCGAGGTAAACTTTTTCGTGTACAGAAAACCACAGAATTTTTAAGACAAAATTTAACAATCGGTTTTTTGACAATTATTCACGTACTAGTCCTCTTAAGGTAACTTGCTTGTTAACATCTGGAAAAGTACCAAAACATTTTATAAAGTTTACACGGCTCTAACTGTAAATAGTGAACTTTTAGTAGATTGAAATTGTAGGGCAGTAGGAATGTTACTTGCTGAATATTTTGGCGTACGATTAAACACACGAGTTCTGATACTGACTTATAAATTTTTTTGCAATTATCAGTGAATTACATTTTTTATTTATTGGTCCATATCAGGACTCTCTGCATCTTACTCCGGTTCTTGAAACTTTAAGTACACATTAACAACATGTCTGTCTCAAAAGCAGACTGCGATCATGTCATTTCAATTACTAGTTTTTACTCAAGAAATATTTACATCTGATAATTAAAATGATGACTTTTTTTATAATTAACCGATATATGTTTTTCTTCCTGTTGATAGTACTTTAGTGTCTGTAGTCTACTTTCCTCCAAATAATACCTTTAAACATCCCAAAAATTTCAGATCTCTAGCTGAAACAAATTTGTTGTGCATAAAATAAACAAGTAAGAAAACTTTCATTCGCAGGAAATTCAGTTCAAAGTTATATTTGATCTATAACTCATTTCCGTCATTTCTAATACATTCTAATTACACAGTCATCTTGGTTTGTATGTTCCTCATCCTCTCTTTTTCTTCTCTTGTTTCTCCTTGTAGTCCTGGCTTCTATAGTTGCCACTTTTCAGCTTCAGCCACTCTCGTATTAAATCTAGTTTACTCCTAGCAACTGTACAGCTTTGCAACTGCTAGATGCCCCATCATAGCTAGCTACAGCGCCTAACGTGACCGATCTCATAGTTTTGAATCCAACAGACTGTATTTTAATATCCTTTAGCAGCGATCACATAGGACTGAGTTCAGCAGTTATGGAACCACATTCATTTATACTGCCTGGTTCAGTTCTCTTACAAGGTCTCCAAATATTTGAGCTTGTGTCTTGAGGCACTTGATGGAGTTGACCTAACATCCAGTCGGTTTTTGTCTACTTCCTGGCGAAATAAACCGATTTCTGTAAAACTTACATTTTACGGTACCGAAATGGTCTTCTGGAGGCATAACAATTTTCGTGAATGACAAAATAACATTATCTTCAAGTAGAGAAACGTTTATAAACACAACAACGGATGGAAACCGTAGAGTATAAACATCTATGGAGTGAGCATTCGGATGCGCAGAAAGAGAATTCTGTCCGCAATATCTACTGCAGCTAAAGTCGCCCTTCGGGACGGAGCGTTTTAGGCTGTATAGCGCTTTGCGACTAGCGTATTTTGAGTGTTATTGCTTCGCTGCTACAGACAGATTGCATACAGAAGTACCAAGGAACTTTGTGGACATGTTTTGCAGAAATCTTAACAACTTGATACCAGGAACTGAAGTTAGCTTAAAGATGTGAAGAGCTATGGTTTTGAGCTTTTTCGTCACAGTATCATAGCTCAGATTCCACTTTATTTATGTTTTTTTCGGTAAACAAGAGAAAAACAACAACATATTTTCACGCTTTCTATTGCACTTTTTCATATTGCCGAATCTCTATTGTCATTAATTACGTTCCTATGACACTGTAGGCGACGTCGAAATGCCAAGAAAAGACAACGCACTTGGAACTGTGAAATAGTTGCAGTAAATACGGTACGCTATTTGCACCATCTGCTTCATCCATTATTATTTTCAATTTTATCTTTATTTATCCTTCTGATTTTTGAAGACAAGTGAGATACACTCCTGGACACACCAGGAACCGCGGTGTTGGCCGTCGAATGGCGCTAGCTGCGCAGCATTTGTGCACCGCCGCCGTCAGTGTCAGCCAGTTTGCCGTGGCATACGGAGCTCCATCGCAGTCTTTAACACTGGTAGCATGCCGCGACAGCGTGGACGTGAACCGTATGTGCAGTTGACGGACTTTAAGCGAGGGCGTATAGTGGGCATGCGGGAGGCCGGGTGGACGTACCGCCGAATTGCTCAACACGTGGGGCGTGAGGTCTCCACAGTACATCGATGTTGTCGCCAGTGGTCGACGGAAGGTGCACGTGCCCGTCGACCTGGGACCGGACCGCAGCGACGCACGGATGCACGCCAAGACCGTAGGATCCTACGCAGTGCCGTAGGGGACCGCACCGCCACTTCCCAGCAAATTAGGGAAACTGTTGCTCCTGGGGTATCGGCGAGGACCATTCGCAAGCGTCTCCATGAAGCTGGGCTACGGTCCCGCACACCGTTAGGCCGTCTTCCGCTCACGCCCCAACATCGTGCAGCCCGCCTCCAGTGGTGTCGCGACAGGCGTGAATGGAGGGACGAATGGAGACGTGTCGTCTTCAGCGATGAGAGTCGCTTCTGCCTTGGTGCCAATGATGGTCGTATGCGTGTTTGGCGCCGTGCAGGTGAGCGCCACAATCAGGACTGCATACGACCGAGGCACACAGGGCCAACACCCGGCATCATGGTGTGGGGAGCGATCTCCTACACTGGCCGTACACCACTGGTGATCGTCGAGGGGACACTGAATAGGGCACGGTACATCCAAACCGTCATCGAACCCATCGTTCTACCATTCCTAGACCGGCAAGGGAACTTGCTGTTCCAACAGGACAATGCACGTCCGCATGTATCCCGTGCCACCCAACGTGCTCTAGAAGGTGTAAGTCAACTACCCTGGCCAGCAAGATCTCCGGATCTGTCCCCTATTGAGCATGTTTGGGACTGGATGAAGCGTCGTCTCACGCGGTCTGCACGTCCAGCACGAACGCTGGTCCAACTGAGGCGCCAGGTGGAAATGGCATGGCAGGCCGTTCCACAGGACTACATCCAGCATCTATACGATCGTCTCCATGGGAGAATAGCAGCCTGCATTGCTGCGAAAGGTGGATATACACTGTACTAGTGCCGACATTGTGCATGCTCTGTTGCCTGTGTCTATGTGCCTGTGGTTCTGTCAGTGTGATCATGTGATGTATCTGACCCCAGGAATGTGTCAATAAAGTTTCCCCTTCCTGGGACAATGAATTCACGGTGTTCTTATTTCAATTTCCAAGAGTGTAACTACAGCATTTTTGTCATCCCATCAGGAAAGTAAAATCATACACTATAAAGACAAAAATAAAGAAAATTAGAAGATCAGTACTCGAATTCTAGAGTAATAAAAGAAATAACATCCAATATATTTTTTCGTTTTCTATTGCAGTGACAGTGTATAGGTAACTATCATGAACAAGGGCTTGTGGACCTGCATAAATTGGAGGAAATTAATCAGTCTGTCATGCATAAATTTTATCTGCGCATTAACATAGCACCAGTATCTATACATGACAGGCAGTTTACTAAAATACACTCGAAAATTTATCTAGCACTTGTAAACACACGGCCATAAAATAGCACGAATTATCTTTGGAATCCAAGACTTTATCATACCATGTCTCGATATTTTTCCAACATATAAAGCGCCTCATATTGATATGACATTCACTATTATGCGAATGTTGTACGTACATACATACATGTGAGAAGAAACTGGCTCCCCTTTCAGATACTTCTCTTTACATCCATAGCAACAACAATACTGCACGCCCGCATCTTGTGGTCGTGCGGTAGCGTTCTCGCTTCCCACGCCCGGGTTCCCGGGTTCGATTCCCGGCGGGGTCAGGGATTTTCTCTGCCTCGTGATGGCTGGGTGTTGTGTGCTGTCCTTAGGTTAGTTAGGTTTAAGTAGTTCTAAGTTCTAGGGGACTTATGACCACAGCAGTTGAGTCCCATAGTGCTCAGAGCCATTTGAACCATTTTTGAACAATACTGCACCATAGCTATTACTAAAACTCAAACGTGCAGAAACGTGGAACTTCCTGGCAGATTAAAACTGTGTGCCGGACCGAGACTCGAACTCGGGACCTTTGCCTTTCGCGGGCAAGTGCTCTACCATCTGAGCTACCCAAGCACGGCTCAAGCCCCGTCCTCATAGTACTGGTGAAAGTAAAGCTGTGAGGACGGGGCGTGAGTCGTGCTTGGGTAGCTCAGATGGTAGAGCACTTGCCCGCGAAAGGCAAAGGTCCCGAGTTCGTCCGGCACACAGTTTTAATCTGCCAGGAAGTTTCATATCAGCGCACACTCCGCTGCAGAGTGAAAAACTCATTCTGGTGCAGAAACGCGTATAAAACAAGGCAAATACATATAATATTCAAGTTTCGCTGTTACCGCAAACTAGACAAGCAGCGTCGTCCCTAAATCACGTGACCAGTCCGTTTGATGTTGAGAACACGTGCAGAAGGCTGTTGTCACACCACAGGTTGTGTATAATGTCGAAAACCAAAGACATAAAACGGGAAACATAACAGCATCGCAAAGCGTATCTTTTAACAGTGCTGCCAAGTCGAGAGACAGCTCCCAAACGGAAGTCTAATGACAAATGTTTGACGTGTGAAAGCAGCGGCGACATCGGTGTGGTTTTCAAACTTCCCGATGCCCAATTATTTTAACTACCGTTTCCTTCAAAAAAACTTAGAACATCGATTTAAGATGAAAAACGAAAAATAGATTTTTCAAAGTGAATCCACAAGTAACTGACCGTAAACGCACTCTGGTTCCGCTCTTAGCATTCAGGCCATTTTCATCTGGAAGCATATAAGCGGAGCAGAGGCGAATGGAGAACAGAGGTGGGAAAACCGATATATTAGTTCTGAGTAACCGGTAGTTTCGGTATTTTTTTGGTCTCAGTTACAACGGGTGTTTCTATTTTTTACTAATAACTAGATCGTTGCTGTTGTGGCCTTCAGTCCAGAGACTGATGCAGCTCACCACGCCACTCTATCCTGTGCAAGCTTCTTCATCTTACTGCAACCTCTATCCTTCTGCTTAGTGTATTCATGTCTTGGTCTCCATTTGCGATTTTTACCCTCCACGCTTCCCTGCAATACTGAATTGGTGATCCCTTGATGCCTCAGAACATGCCCTACCAACCGATCCCTTCTTCTAGCCAAATTGGGCCACAAACTCCTCTTCTCCCCAATTCTGTTCAGTACCTCCTCATTAGTTATGTGGTCTACCCATCTAATCTTCAGCATTCTTCTGTAGCGCCACATTTCGAAAGCATCTATTCTCTTCTTGTCTAAACTATTTATCGTCCATGTTTCACTTCCAAACGGACTACACTCCATACAAATGCTTTCAGAAAGGACATCCTAACTCTTCAATTTATACTGGACTTAAAAACTTCTCTTCTTCAGAAATGCTTTCCTTGCCATAGCCACTCAACATTTTATATCCTTTCCATTTCGACCGTCATCAATTATTTTTCTCCCCAAATAGCAAAACTCATTTACTACTTTAAGTGTCTCATTTCCTTATCTCATTCCTCAGCATCACCCGATTTAATTCGACTACATTCCATTATCTTTGTTTCGTTTTTATTGATGTTCATCTTATATCCGCTCCATTCCGTTCAACTGCTCTTCAAGGTCCTTTGCTGTCTCTGACAGATTTACAATATCGTCGGCAAACCTCAATGTTTTTATTTCTTCTCCATGGAGAATTTTTCTTTTGTTTCCTTTACAGCTTGCTCAATATACAGATTGAATAACATCGGGGAGAGGCTACAACCCTGTCTCACTCCCTTCCCAACCGCTGCTTCCCTTTCATGCCCCTCGACTCGTATAACTGCCATCTGCTTTCTTTACAAATTGTAAATAGCCTTTCGCTCCCTGTATTTTACCCCTGCCACCTTCAGAATTTGAAAGAGAGTGTTGCAGTCAACATTGTCAAAAGCTTTCTCTAAGTCTACAAACGCTAGAAAAGTACGTTTGCCTTCCTTAATCTGTCTTCTAAGGTAAGTCGTAGGGTCAGTATTGCCTCGCGTGTTCCAACATTTCTACGGAATCCAAACTGATCTTCCCTGAAGTCGCTTTATACCAGTTTTTCTATTCGTCTGTAAAGAATTAGTTTCAGTATTTTGCAGCCGTGACTTATTAAACTGTTAGTTCGGTAATTTTCACATCTGTTCTTTGGGATTGGAATCATGATATTCTTCTTGAAGTCTGAGGGTATTTCACCTGTGTCATACAAATTGCTCACCAGATGGAAGAGTTTTCTCATGGCTGGCTCTCCCTAGGGTGATGTCTACTCCAGGGACCTTGTTTCGCCGTAGTTTTTTCACTGCTTTGTCAAATTTTTCACGCAGTGTCATATCTCCCATTTCATCTTCATTTACGTGCTCTTCCATTTCCACAATATCGCCCTCAAGTTCGTCTCCCTATCTACTTCTTCCACCTTTCTGGTCTTCCTTCTTTGCTCAGGACTGAGCTCTTGATATTCATACAGGTGGTTCTGTTTTCTCCAAAAGGTCCTTTTAATTTTTCTCTGGACAGTGTCTATCCTATCGCCAGTGATACATCCTTACATTTGTCCTGTATTAAAAAACCGAAATATCAGTTACTCATAGGAGTAGCACTAATATTTGGTTTTTAAATGAATCGTTTCTTAGAAACGGTAATTTTTATTCGTAAAATTTCCATTGCTTCGAAAAATTGCGTTATAATAGAAAATGGTATAAGGGATCAGTGCCAGCAACAAACACATGGCACAAGAGTTAGTTCACCGTTGCTGAGAGAATGTAGGTGTTAACACGTGGCCTTTGGGATGGTACGCGTGTACCTGCAGTGTGCAAGATTTGCCCCATCTCGTCTGCGTGATAGTTTCTCACTGTCGTCGTCGGGCATCAGTAGTATTATAGAATGACTCCGTCCCTAGTCTGGAAGTATTGTACGCAGTGTGGTGTGAGTGAAGAACAATGCTCCTTTTGCTTTAAAAGATTACGAACGGGAAAAGCCACGACAAAGCTGCGACATCATATGAGGAGAAAACTTAATCGTGCATTCATAGTTTACGATAAAAATAGAAGGTAGCTGCTTGCTGCCTGTTTCTGCATAGTATACTTTTATCTGCTTTCAGCCCTTGAGAACGGGCAAACTGACGCGAAAAGGAGGGCTCTTGCTAAGTTTTCACCCTTTATCACTGATTCTCGTAATGCCCAAAATAGAGAGACGATCCCCGATTACAACATGATTTTTGAGCAGAGTCTCAAAAAAATTGGAATCAGTAAGAGAATACGTGTGATATTTTGTGGTATTCGACCGCTTATCAATTGTTAAGAGCAGCAGCCAACGGCTGACGGACTAAATTCTTTTATTTGCTTATGTAATTTATTATTTTGCTTCTAGATATCTTGAAATTGAAAGAGTCAAAACTTTTTAATCTCTGTTCGATTTCTAGGCTTATTAGAGGAAGTAACAGTGTAAGTAGGCTGTTTAGGTTTGTATGTTGGTAACGCCACTTAGCGCTCTGTATGAAAATCACTGGCTGTACTGTGTGCAGTCTGTGGCTGGTTGGCATTGTTGGAATATTCGCTATTGTATTGTTGAGCAGTTGGATGTTAACAGCGCGTAGCGTTGCGCAGTTGGAGGTGAGCCGCCAGCAGTGGTGGATGTGGGGGGAGAGTTGGCAGAATTTTAAGAGCGGACGATCTGGACGTGTGTCCGTCAGAGAGTAAATTTGTGATACTGGATATCATGAACTGAAATATAAATTATGACTTTTGAACACTATTAAGGTAAATACATTGTTTGTTCTCTATCAAAGCTTTCATTTGCTAACTATGCCTATCAGTAGTTAGTGCCTTCAGTAGTTAGAATCTTTTATTTAGCTGGCAGTAGTGGCGCTCGCTGTATTGCAGTAGTTCGAGTAACGAAGATTTTTATGAGGTAAGTAATTCATGCAAGGTATAGGTTATTGTTAGTCAGGGCTGTTCTTTTGTAGGGATGTTTGAAAGTCAGATTGCGTTGCACTAAAAATATTGTGTGTCAGTTTGGTGTTGATCAGAATAAGTAAAGAGAGTGATGTCTGAGTACGTTCAGTTTTGCTCAGCTGTTTGAAAATCAAATAATGTAGAGACTTATCAGCACAGTTATTCATTAATTTTTCCAAGGGGAGGTTTCAACAAGAATTAAAATAAACCGCAAATCGCTTATTTCAGAAACCGGTTATTTTGAGCGGTTTTAAGTCAGGTTAGACGCGTTGTAAAAATAACCGATGTAACCTGAAACCAATAATTTCAGCGATAACCGCCATCACTAATGGGGAGCCACTGCAACGACGGCAGGGGCTACAAATGAAGAAATTATGTGATCCGAGGTGCATTGTGAACATAGAAACTCCGCTGTATGTCACACTACATTGCCACCTCTCTGGTGTTCCCTTGACCCTTGCCTCTACCCCCCCCCCTTTCCCCCCGCCCACCTCTCTCACCCTGTCGTCACCAGGCCTTCCTCACCTCCCAGGCAGGTCGTGTGTGTGTGTGTGTGTGTGTGTGTGTGTGTGTGTGTGTGTGTCAGGGATACGGCGGGTGCGGCGGCCAGCGTCAGGTAGGGTTTCGCAGGCGGCCTTCTCCATTGCGCTGCTGCTCGAGTTTCTTCCGGAGAACTGCGAGCTGAGGGGAAAAAAAAAAAAAAAAAAAAAAGACAAAGAAATAGCGCGACGAAAGGCCGGACGCAGTCTGAGAGATGGCGAAGCGACCTGCCGCACTGCGCAGCACACGACGAACACCGGGACACTGAGCCCCGCCTCTGTGTCCGTACTGTGCAAATCACTGTGCGGTGCGTGGAGGAGGGTACATCCCACTGTACCAGTTATTGGCGCTTTTCAAATGGCTCTGAGCACTACGAGACTTAATATCTGAGGTCATCAGTCCCCTAGAACTTATCAAACACATCCACGCGCGAGACAGGATTCGAACCGGTCGGCATTGGCGCCTTTCCCCGCTCCATTCACGTACGGAGCGGCGTAAGGATGACTGTTTAAATGCCTCCGTGCATGCTGTAATCACGATACATAGGAAATTGCAGTGCCGAGTGACTATAATTGAAATGGCAGCAAGTCACAGACGTCCAGTGTGGTCTGTAATTATCATATGACAGCGAAACGTGGTGGTAGTTCTAAAGCATTAACGCGGACTTCCTTAACACTGGAAAAAAGTTAGTTCCAATTTTGGCCACAAGGTGCAAATCTGGCGCTGTGAATCCAAGAATGTTTCTATATTAAGAAGGGGCGTGGGAAGAAAAGATCGAGCAAGTGAGTGAGGCATAATGTTGATTTTATTATTAACAGCCATTAACACTTCGTTCAATGTGGGTACTTTGACGAGATGCTATACAGCGCCAGACTTGCACTTGGTCGCCAGACTTCGTACTACATTTTTCCAGCAGAAATTGGCTCTGTGTTAACGCATTGTAATATATACAAAGTTTCGCTCCCATTCGGTAATTGCATCTCGTACTGGACCACTGTGAGTAGCTGCACTGTTAATAAACACCCAGTATATTCCTACAGCTGTCGCTTAAAGCTGGTGCTCGAAATTTCACAACTATGCTTTAAGTAAAGCTGTGAGGATAGGACCTGAGTAGTGCTTGGGTAGCTCGGATGGTAGAGCACTTGCCCGCTAAAGGCAAAGGTCCCGAGT
Organism: Schistocerca cancellata; assembly: GCF_023864275.1. NCBI lineage: Eukaryota > Metazoa > Arthropoda > Insecta > Orthoptera > Acrididae > Schistocerca > Schistocerca cancellata. The sequence continues at coordinate 159,949,949 of NC_064637.1, forward strand.
TCGAGTCTCGGTCAGGCACACAGTTTTAGTCTGCCAGGAAGTTTCATGTCAGCACACACTCCGATGCAGAGTGAAAATCTCATTCTTTCTCGAAATACTGTGTGCGTATGTCTTTAACAGTCTGCCAGTTCAGTTTTTTCAGCATATCTGCGACACTCTCCCACAAATCAAACAAACCTGTGACTATTCGTGCGGCCCTTCTCTGGATATTTTTAACATCCCCTGTTATTCCTATTTGGTTACAGGTCCCACACGTACGTGAGCAACATTCTAGGATGGATCACACGACTGATTTGTATAGAAGCCCCTTAGTAGGATTTTGGATCACATATTGTGTTAGAACATTATCGAATATCTCGAAGGAAAAGATTATTCGGAATGCTTTCAGGAAATATCGTTACTGTGAAACACACCTGGCTCTTTATGCATGCAAAGTAATCAGTCATTTCGACAGGGGGACTCAAATTCGTTCCAAATTTCTAGACTTTCAGAAGGCTTGGGGGCAGAGTTCCTCACAATTGGTGAAATTTGATTTCGCAGGACAGAGCAGATCAGGTTATGGTTGTGGAAATGGGCCAGAATCCGTTGGGAGGCACCCACATGCCTTGCTCATACTGTGGCATCAAGCAGTCAGGCCTGCAAGATGAGTGGTCTGCCAAGCGAGTGGATTCATTCTCATCTGTCGAGTAATAGGAACTCTAGTACTCACAATAAAGATACAAATTATCCTCCTGTATGAATAATGCGCAACGGAAACGCTCATCTGACTATCAGCAATTTACAGAACTCTGACTGTTCACTACGCTCTGGCAGTACCACATTTTCTTTTTTTATTTAACGGCTTTTATCAACGTGTGGCCATCGCACTGCATATGAATGGCGCACACATTATAAATTCTGGATATCATGACAACATACTATTCGAAGGAAAAGGCCACCAATCTTTTTCTTTTCACTAACTTATTTATTCCGATAAATTCTATAACCTAAACACACAAATTCTATAACCTACAACAATAACACATGAGAAATTCCGCCCAGTGGGCATGGCTTAACATTGATGATTCTCTACCTTATGGTCTCGTAATTATTTAACGCTACAGTGCACTTTCTGGATAGGATGGTGGATCTTTTATTATATCTCACACTTCGACTCTCACAATCATCATCACGAAACTTTCCTCCAGACCGAGCGGTACAGAAGGAACAAGCATAACCCACTAATCTTTTGAAACTACCTTGCTATTCTCCCATGCAAACCACACATACCCAAATTACATGACATACACCACACTACAACATGGAATACAACACAATAAATAGTCACAACACTATCACTTTCAGCTTTTCCACTTCAATTAGTATTCATCCCAGTTCCACACGACACTGCCCCACTTTGTAATTCTACTTTCCTACTATGAACTCTGGAGATATATGCAGTCTTCCTGTGCAATGCAAGCCAAGTGGTGTTGCTGGATAGACAGCCGACTCACCTTGCTTCTCTCTCAGAGTTTGAATCTAGCGTCACACGGAATCATATCACGCAAAGTAATATTAAGAACATATTCATCACACACACGAGTCCTCAATTGATACTGTGGACGAGTACTTCTCTTTATCCTTTGTCTCATAGACAGATTGAGACTCACACAGTACTCACCACGTGGAAGTACTCGTCTCTAATTTCAAGTCCTGCACACGCCATTTCTTAAATATTTCAACTTATGGTACACACGCTATTTCTTAAATATTTCTACTTATTGTACACACGCTAGTAATTCAGCTTAAATTAAGCATACGGAAGTATTTCAACTTATTGCTACACGCAGTTTCATTGTGACCGTTGGTCACTTCCGAAGATTACTACAATCCCATTAATATTACCTGCCTGACATTTAATTCTCCCCACAAAAGTTCCTGAAATAGAGAAATTATTATTTCAAACTACTCTTAAATATTCCACATGCATACCATGTCTCCACTCTTTTGTCTTTACGGAGCACAACTAAAACAGGTCTTAACAGCACAAGATCCAGCGGCAGAGTGCTGAAACATGGCCGTTCTTCAGGTCCTCTCGCACCTCTGCTGAAGTGGGGGAGCACCTTGCTACCGTATTGGTCAGCCACATTTCAGGCGCTCAAAGCTCAGGTAAATTTCATCTCTTTGGTCCCACCAAAGGTGGCCAAAGGATCGTCTCAAAGATGATCATATATTCACATTCACTATCATTCATTCATTTCACAGATCTCACCAAACTGGATGTAGGGATTTACTTTGTGGGAGTGCACATGTGATCAATTAAATAAATAGTCATTCTTTCCCACACTGGTATCCGGCTTCGCTGTATTAATTGAAATTGAGTTATTTTACAAAAAAAAGTGGTGTTGTGACAAAAATAATGAAGTATGTTGTACCTATTTTCAATGTCGGGCAGTACTGTACCCTTTCACAGTTACTGTTAGTTGCACAAAACACACAAACTTTATTTTCCTAAAAACACTTAATCACACATGCCCTTAAAAGGATTCAAAACAATACGGCTGAAGGCCCGAACACAAGTTATTAAATTCGCTTAAGGAATACGCAGGTCTGAAGCCCTTAGTTACAAAAAATTTACACAAATACTCGGCTCAAGGCCACACACTGGACATAGAAGAACTGAGGCATAAGGCCAGCATAAGAATTTCCAATACAGAAGAAAATTTAGAAAGGTTCTAAACAAGTGAATTTTCAAATTTTAACTTGAGACGGCTGAAGACCTTATTTACAAATTAAAACAAACTAAATTAATAGGCGATTGAAGGCCTCGCACAGTCCTTGAGACAAAAGAAAATCACAATCTACAAAACAGCAGAACAGTAGTGCTCGAAAGGGTTCCAAGGGTCGGCCTGAGGAGGTAACTCTAACGTCAGTTTAGGTGAGACAGGCAGCCAAAACTAAATATGAAGATGGTATATGTTCTCGAAAGAACCATTGATGACCGTGCAGCTTCTCTAGAATAAATGATGATTAATAGAAATCCTCAGCTGCCGACTGGTGTTGTTGATATACCTCGATGGGGACAACTGAAAATGTGTGCCCCGACCGGGACTCGAACCCGGGATCTCCTGCTTACATGGCAGGCGCTCCATCCATCTGAATCACCGAGGACACAGATGAATACCGCGACTGCAGGGACTTGTCCCTTGCACGCTCCCTGTGAGACCCACATTCCCCACAACTGCCCACAATCTACATATGTAATGTTCTAGAGAAGCTGCACGGTCATCAATGGTATCTGTTCTTTCGAGAACAGATACTACCTTCATATACAGTTAAATGGCTACCCGACCACTGACCATCTGTGCGAATACGCACAGGTTACCCGAATTCTTACGGGAATCGTCACCATAGTGTGCGTGAGTAATGAGTAGATGGGCAAATATCTATTAGGAACATTACATGTATAGATTGTGAACAGCATACATAAACGAACTGTCAGAGAACTTAATTTTAGATCCTGAAAAAAATATGGTATCTCTGTACTACAAAAGTTTCACATGGAACTCAATTTCAACGTTTAAACTTGCACATAGAAATTGCCCACGATAGCCACAAAAAGGAAGTCTGCGAAACTGACGTTCAGTGCTGGAATTTACATTTTTCCTTATCACCGCTCAGAACACATTTGATTGTATTTAACACTTTTAGAATTTCATTGGAAAAAACAGAAAAGTTCCTACTACACTAATTGCTCTGAAGTTCTTCCTCTGAATGATCCTGCTCTAGCAGAACCGTATAATTATACGCAGAAGCGTATAATTATACGCAGAAGCGTATAATCGTCGTCATTTTGGTCTCTCTCTTGATCTATGTCATTGGAATTTTCCTCGATACTCTGACCAAAAATTTCATGGAACTCAGGATCCTAAAACTGAAACGTCCCTGGTAAAACGTTTTGTACTATACTGAAGAAAACAGGTTCGTATTTCATGAGGTGCCGTCTTGGAGACCTTAACACGTGTCAATAAGCTGCACCAACAGAGAAGTGAATAATGCGGCCGACACGAGGGTATGAAAGCATTCTGCCAGAACTGATCTTCGAGAGCGAATTCGAAAATTTTCAAGCGGTATGAGAAACCGAATCTCTCGAGTTAAGGGGCAGTATAGTGCAGTGGTTCTTTCGATGTATGGTCCACGTTTCGTCGATCCACGTTACCTGGCAGTGACACATCGTACGGAAGCTTAGTTCCGTCATTAAGTTTTGCTGATCAGTTTGTTTTACTATTAGGATGGCTAGAACATTTCGTCACTTACAGCACTGAGGGTGTCCGCCCCCGGGTAGCTGAGTGGTCAGCGCGACACCATGTCTCAATCCTGAGGGCCCGGGTTCGATTCCCGGCTGGGGTCGGAAATTTTCACCGCTCAGGGATTGGTGTTGTCGTAATCATCATCCTTTCATCCCCATCGACGCGCAAGTCGCCGAAGTGGCGTCAAATCGAAAGACTTGCACCCGGCGAACGGTCTACCCGACTGGAGGCCCTAGTCTCACGACGTTTACATTTTTAGCGTTGAGCTTAGGCCCGTAGCAGAGTGCGGACAGCGCCGGTTTGTTTACCTCCGCCTCTCGCTACAAAGTGGTGGGGTTCCCCGGCGTCAACGTATCGACCGGCAGAGAGCGTGAGGCAGTCGCGCGTGACCGCTGCAATCGATAGTCGACGCTGCCGCCGCCGCCGCCGCCGCCTATGCACGCGTGCCGCCGCTACAACCCGCAACCTGGCTGCATCGAAGCTCCTCCTTGCAGCCGTTTAAGGTCAGCAGCAGAGGTCGGCTTGGCAAGCTGAGGGGGCGCAGGACTGGCGTAGGATGTCTGACTAAACCAGTCATACCTCAACTGGCCCAGCGATGAAGTGGCAACGGTGTAGTAGCTCAAACACGAAAATGTTTCCTCGGGATGTCCTCTTTAATGGTTTGCAGCACTAAAGGCGCGTTTACTCGAGGCGTATTTTCCGGCTATGTGCGTCCACAACAGTGCTGTCGTTGACATTCCTGCGATGTGGCTGCAATGCACGGCAGTACTGCGCTATGATTGGGCAATACTGCTGGTGCAGCAGGCTGTTGCACGTACGGTCGATACCGTTTACGGCTATATCGCTTTAAACGACCTGCTGGCAATAAAGGCGAAATCTAACGGTCCCGTCTGTATCGTAAGTAAACGGCATTTAAAAAAAAAAGATTGCATCCTACGACATCGCTTATTGTGATTTAACGTATAAAACGACGTATTTTTTATTACACTTTTGAAGAAGTATTTTTTTTTTGTCATCAGTCTACTGACTGATTTGATGCGGCCCGCCACGGATTCCTCTCCTGTGCTAACCTCTTCATCTCAGAGTAGCACTTGCAACCTACGTCCTCAATTATTTGCTTGGCGTATTCCAATCTCTGTCTTCCTCTACAGTTTTTGCCCTCTACAGCTCCCTCTAGTATCATGGAAGTCATTCCCTCATGTCTTAGCAGATGTCCTATCATCCTGTCCCTTCTCCTTATCAGTGTTTTCCACATATTCCTTTCCTCTACGATTCTGCGTAGAACCTCCTCATTCCTTACCTTATGAGTCCACCTAATTTTCAACATTCGCCTATAGCACCACATCTCAAATGCTTCGATTCTCTTCTCTTCCGGTTTTCCCACAGTCTGTGTTTCACTACCATACAATGCTGTACTCCAGACGTACATCCTCAGAAATTTCTTCCTCAAATTAAGGCCGGTATTCGATATTAGTAGACTTCTCTTGGCCAGAAACGCCTTTTTTGCCATAGCGAGTCTGCTTTTGATGTCCTCCTTGCTCCGTCCGTCATTGGTTATTTTACTGCCTAGGTAGCAGAATTCCTTAATTTCATTGACTTCGTGACCATCAATCCTGATGTTAAGTTTCTCGCTGTTCTCATTTCTACTACTTCTTATTACCTTCGTCTTTCTCCGATTTACTCTCAAACCATACTGTGTACTCATTAGACTGTTCATTCCGTTCAGCAGATCATTCAATTCTTCTTGTCTTTCACTCAGGATAGCAATGTCATTAGCGAATCGTATCATTGATATCCTTTCACCTTGTATTTTAATTCCACTCCTGAACCTTTCTTTTATTTCCATCATTGCTTCCTCGATGTACAGATTGAAGAGTAGGGGCGAAAGGCTACAGCCTTGTCTTACACCCTTCTTAATACGAGCACTTCGTTCTTGATCGTCCACTCTTATTATTCCCTCTTGGTTGTTGTACATATTGTATATGACCCGTCTCCCCCTATAGCTTACCCCTACTTTTTTCAGAATCTCGAACAGCTTGCACCATTTTATATTGTCGAACGCTTTTTCCAGGTCGACAAATCCTATGAAAGTGTCTTGATTTTTCTTTAGCCTTGCTTCCATTATTAGCCGTAACGTCAGAATTGCCTCTCTCGTCCCTTTACATTTCCTAAAGCCAAACTGATCGTCACCTAGCGCATTCTCAATTTTCTTTTCCATTCTTCTGTATATTATTCTTGTAAGCAGCTTCGATGCATGAGCTGTTAAGCTGATTGTGCGTTAATTCTCGCACTTGTCAGCTCTTGCCGTGTTCGGAATTGTCTGGATTATGCTTTTCCGAAAGTCAGATGGTATATCGCCAGACTCATATATTCTACACACCAACGTGAATAGTCGTTTTGTTGCCACTTCCCCAAATGATTTTAGAAATTCTGATTGAATGTTATCTATCCCTTCTGCCTTATTTGACCGTAAGTCCTCCAAAGCTCTTTTAAATTCCGATTCTAATACTGGATCCCCTATCTCTTCTAAATCGACTCCTGTTTCTTCTTCTATCACATCAGACAAATCTTCACCCTCATAGAGGCTTTCAAAGTATTCTTTCCACCTATCTGCTCTCTCCTCTGCATTTAACAGTGGAACTCCCGTTGCACTCTTAATGTTACCACCGTTGCTTTTAACGTCACCAAAGATTGTTTTGACTTTCCTGTAAGCTGAGTCTGTCCTTCCGACAATCATATCTTTTTCGATGTCTTCACATTTTTCCTGCAGCCATTTCGTCTTAGCTTCCCTGCACTTCCTATTTATTTCATTCCTCAGCGACTTGTATTTCTGTATTCCTGATTTCCCGGAACATGTTTGTACTTCCTCCTTTCATCAATCAACTGAAGTATTTCTTCTGTTACCCCATGGTTTCTTCGCAGCTACCTTCTTTGTACCTATGTTTTCCTTCACAACTTCTGTGATGGCCGTTTTTAGAGATGTCCATTCCTCTTCAACTGTACTGCCTACTGCGCTATTCCTTATTGCTGTATCTATAGCGTTAGAGAACTTCAAACGTATCTCGTCATTCCTTAGTACTTCCGTATCCCACTTCTTTGCGTATTGATTCTTCCTGACTAATGTCTTGAACTTCAGCCTACTCTTAATCACTACTATATTGTGATCTGAGTCTGTATCTGCTCCTGGGTACGCCTTACAATCCAGTATCTGATTTCGGAATCTCTGTCCGACATGATGTAATCTAACTGAAATCTTGCCATATCTCCCGGCCTTTTCCAAGTGTACCTCCTCCTCTTGTGATTCTTGAACAGGGTATTCGCTATTACTAGCTGAAACTTGTTACAGAACTCAATTAGTCTTTCTCCTCGTTCATTCCTCGTCCCAAGCCCATATTCTCCTGTAGCCTTTTCTTCTACTCCTTCCCTTACAACTGCATTCCAGTCGCCCATGACTATTAGATTTTCGTCCCCCTTTACTGCATTTACTGCATTACCCTTTCAATATCCTCATACACTTTCTCTATCTGTTCAGCTTGTGACGTCGGCATGTATACCTGAACTATCGTTGTCGGTGTTGGTATGCTGTCGATTCTGATTAGAACAACCCGGTTACTGAACTGTTCACAGTAACACACCCTCTGCCCTACCTTCCTATTCATAACGAATCCTAAACCTGTTATACCATTTTCTGCTGCTGTTGATATTACCCGATACTCATCTGACCAGAAATCCTTGTTTCCTTCCACTTCACTTCACTGACCCCTACTATATCTAGATTGAGCCTTTGCATTTCCCTTTTTAGATTTTCTAGTTTCCCTACCACGTTCAAGCTTCTGACATTCCACGCCCCGACTTGTAGAACGTTATCCTTTCGTTGATTATTCAATCTTTTTCTCATGGTAACCTCCCCCTTGGCAATCCCCTCCCGGAGATCCGAATGGGGGACTATTTCGGAATCTTTTGCCAATGGAGAGATTATCATGACACTTCTTCAATTACAGGCCACATGTCCTGTGGATACACGTTACGTGTCTTTAATGCAGTGGTTTTCATTGCCTTCTGCATTCTCATGTCGTTGATCATTGCTGATTCTTCCGCCTTTAGGGGCAATTTCCCACCCCTAGGACAAGAGAGTGCCCTGAACCTCTATCCGCTCCTCCGCCCTCTTTGACAAGGCCGTTGGCAGAATGAGGCTGACTTCTTATGCCGGAAGTCTTCCGCCGCCAATGTTGATTATTTATCAAAATTTATGCAGTGGCGGGAATCGAACCCGGGACCGAAGACGTTTTGATCATGAATCAAAGACGCAACCCCTAGACCACGGGTCTATAACTTCCGAAGTTCATTTATTTTTGTAACGTATTTGGGGATTACTAGGAACAATATAACGCTTATTTTGAAACTGTTGTTTTGTGTAGATTGTTGGTTTCAAATGAGGAGTTAAAACGAACACATCTCCAAAGGCAAAACGCGGTCGCATATCTCAAATACAAAAAGTAAACAAAATAACTGATAACTTGAAGGAGGACAGTACGCTATTGTGCGTCACTGTAATATATTTTAAACCTGCAGCAACCGCATAAAAAAATTAAACATTATGTTTGGTGCAATTATAGCAGACTAGAAAATTAAACTCCAATATCTGTTATTTTTCCAAAGTACAGACGTAGATTAACAGCGTGTTCGTTATTGATTTTTGTGGTTGTGTGTGTTAGATATTGTCAACGTATTAGGCACATCACATATGTACAACATTTTAAAGAGAAACACAAGAGAAATTGTAGCCCTTTCTGGAGTTTTATGTATAGAATCCTGAATTTTCATGTTTCTGCTCGTGATTAACTTTTGTAATACCGTAAATGGAACGAATTTGGGTCACCCATGATTGTTCAAATGGTTCAAATGGCTCTGAACACTATGGGACTTAACATCTGAGGTTATCAGTCCCCTAGACTTAGAACGACTTAAACCTAACTAACCTAAGGACATCACACACATCCATGCCCGAGGCAGGATTCGAGCCTGCGACCGTAGCGGTCGCGCTGTTCCAGACTGAAGCGCCTAGAACCGCTCGGTCACAACGGCCGGCTCCATGATTGTTATACTATACAGCACTCGCAGTACGTTTTGCTCTACATTTCCTCTCTCTGACTGTCCAAGGCCGTATTCGACATTACTGAACAGTGTACAATGTTAATAATTCTTTCCTCACTTATGATTTGTACATTTTGCTGGCATTTTATTGCTGTGCGTACTGGATAACGTACGAAAAATTCCTCTTCAGTGCCTCTCCAGAAACACTAGGCGTACTACATTTCTTCTGCTTTTTGAAGTTTGACTGTAAGGCAACCAAAAATTTACTGATACGAAATTTGTATAAAAAAACAAAGGAAAAACCTTGTTTGTGCGACAGTCTGATGTAACGACCGTAAACCATCGGCCCTTTGACGACGTTATAACCCGTTCTGTTCGTAGTTGCCAACATTGCCTCTCCCCCCCCCCCCTTCACCTCTGTCCCCCCTCCCCCCCCCCTCTCTCTCTCTCTCTCTCTCTCTCTCTCTCTCTCTCTCTCTCTCTCTCTCTCTCTCTCTCTCTCAAGCCACAGCACTGCAAAGCCCAGCCAGTTGCACAGAGCTATTTCGGTTCATTTCGAAAGTTTGTGCGTGTACATAAGGCAGTCTGTTTGTTGTCTTGTGGTTGCCGTTTCCTGTGATGGCATGGGATTATCAGACTAACTGAAAGATAGAGAGCAATGATTAAATTCGTTGTCAGTTTGTCTTGTTCCTCTAGTGAGCTGCCAATGTCAAATCTCACCTGCGGTTCTGCCGTTGTACCAGCCGTTTCCTGCATCGGGCTCCACCATGTCTAACTGGGCTTTCAGTGTTCGCATTGATAATAAACAGGGGGAAGCTATACAACAAGCACAAGCAGAGAGATCGGGTAAAATACGACATATATTGTCGCAGATGAGAGGTAGCCTGGTACAAGTGTTTCACTGTTAATGTAGGCAAATCAAGCAAGAAACTGCCAAGAACTAGTCTTGCTGCGTACTACACTCGTGCTCATAAATTGAGGATAATTGCAAAATGTGGTGCTACAAACCGTGACACTACACAAAACTGGCGCTAATCGCATAGGCACATAGGGAACACACACGACACAGATCTGTAAGTCCTCGGTATTGGTGATAAGTTGAAAAAACCATCCCGAAACATAAGTGCTACAAAACGCCACTGTTTCCTGCGCATGTACCCAGACATCAATATTGGATATGATCATCGTGAACACGTACACAGGCTGCACAATGGGTTGGCATACTCTGGATCAGGTAGTCGAGCAGCTGCTGGGGTATAGCCTCCCATTCTTTCACCAGTGCCGGTCAGAGCTGCTGAAGTATCGTAGGGGTTTGAAGACGTGCAGCGATAAGTCGACCGAGACCATCCCAGACATGCTCGATGGGGTTTAGGTCTGGAGAACAGGCAGGCCACTCCATTCGCCTAATATCTTCTGTTTCAAGGTACTCCTCCACGATGGCAGCTCGGTGGGGCTGTGCGTTATCATTCATCACAAGGAAGGTTTCCCACTGCAACCCTGAAAAGGCGGACATACTGGTGCGAAAATGACGTTCCGATACACCTGACCTGTTACAATTCCCCTGTCAAAGACATGCAGAGGTGTACGTGCACCAATCATAATCTCACCCCACATCATCAAACCACGACCTGCATACAGGTCCCTTTCAATGACGTTAAGGAGGTGGTATCCCTGTTCAGACTATACCTGGACTCGTCCATGAACATAATCTGAGACCACTGTTCCAATGACCAACTACTGTGTTCTTGAAGCCATGTTTTACGGGCTCTCCTGTGACCAGGGGTCAGTGGAGTGCACCTTAGAGGTCTCCAGGCGAATAAACCATGTCTGTTCAGTCGTCTGTAGACTGTGTGTCTGGAGATAACTGTTCCAGTGGCTGTGGTAAGGTCCCGAGCAAGGCTACCTGCAGTACTCCGTGGTCGTCTGCGGGCACTGATGGTGAGATATCGGTCTTCTTGTGGTGTTGTACACTGTGGACGCCCCGTACTGTAGCGCCCGGAATCGTTGCCATAATCTTGAGATCACACTTTGTGGCACACGGAGGGCCCGTGCTACGACCTGCTGTGTTTGACCAGCCTCCAGTCGCCCTAGTATTCTACCCCTCTCACAAGGTCATCAATATGTGTTATTTGAGCCATTTTCAACACAGTCACCATTAGCACATCTGAAAACGTCTGCACACTTTCTCGCTGCACCGTACTCTGACATGCACCAACACACCTCTGCGTATGTGGACTGCTGCCAGCGCCACCGTGCGACGACCGCAGGTGAAATGCACAGCGCGGTCATACCTTGAGGTGATTTAAACCGGCAAACCGCACACCAGAGAGTTGTATCACCACGTATCAGCATTATCCTTAATTTATAAGCATGAGTGTATATTGCAGGGCTTGCAGAATTACAATGTAACGTTCCTTCTGACATGCATGTGCCGAAGAACATTGACCCGTAATTCGGAATAACACAAGCCCTGCAATATGGCATTTATCCAGCGACACCTGCCAAGCGACTTCCATCTGAAAGTCTGACCTGCACGGGAGTATACATAACGGGTGTACGAGTAGAGGTTGTAGATAAATTGACGACGACGTATAGAGGTTTGGGTATGGCCGTGAAGCGTGTTCGGGTAGCCTAATGAACGCGACCGCTCGCCGCGAGTCCCGGCCCGGCACAAACTTTTACTGTCGGCATTCCATTACGCACCTGACGGTTCTTCACATTCGCAACTGCGAGTTCATTTCATGTAGTTTTGCTACAGGTCAAGACAGAAAAACAAACAGGAAACAAATTACGGATATTGTGATGAGTGGTTTAACTCTGAATTAAGCCCGAGTGCGCCGAGACGTACCTGAAATGCCAACAGTCACGATAATAGAGTAGACCGGCTCAGGCCGGGGTGATTTAGATTGCTATTCCGGAAACATGATACGTTCACGACGCCAGCAGCTCGGTACACGTGATACTGTGTCGCCTCGGAATTATCGCCGACTAGCATGCGGAAACTGGTTACTGACCGTCGCGCGATCGATGGCCGCTACCGATGCATTAAAAGCCCGTACAGCCGTGCACAGTGCCGGCAACACATCCGCCAACTGCGCTCACAGACCAGCTCCAACTGAGGACTGACTCCAACTGGGTCCGTCCCTCGTGTACGAAGACCCAGGGAAACAGTACGCCTCCACCGACAAGAAGAGCAGTCCCGTGACAAAGCTAACAGGCGTGCGTCTTGCGAATTTGTTCTGCGCCGTGAAGCCAGTGCCCGCGGCCCATAGGTTCGGAGACACCGAATAACGGGTCTTCCACGAGGACGGAGGGCGGGGTGTGTGCCCCAGCCGCTGGTCGTGGTGGTGAAGGAGGAGTGAAATTAAAACTAACGGCTACCTTGGCATTCCAGGAATACGCCACGCTGTACCAATTCTTACAGGGTGGCGCAAAGGTCACTGGACACTGATTTAAACAAAAGACAATGTAAGTTTCATTAAAAATAAAATAGTACAATTATTTTCTATGTTCACACTGTCTCCTGTCATTGTTTCCTTAAATAGTAATAATAATAATAATAATTCTACGCACGATTGGAAAGCCCCTGGAAATGATAAAATAGCAAATTTCTGGCTAAAGAAGTTCACCTCAACACCTTCACATCTAACTAAATTATTTAACAGTTACGTTGCAGACCCATACACATCCCCTGATACACTTACACATGGAATAACTTATCTGAAACCTAAAGATCAAGCAGACACAGCAAACCCAGCTAAATATCGCCCCATAACACGCCTACCAACAATCTACAAAATATTAACTTCAGTCATTACACAGAAATTAATGACACATACAACACAGAACAAAATTATAAATGAAGAACAAAATTATAAATGAAGAACAAAAAGGCTGCTGCAAAGGAGCACGAGGATGTAAAGAGCAACTGATAATAGATACAGAGGTGACATATCAAGCTAAAATTAAACAAAGGTCACTACACTACGCATAAATTGATTACCAAAAAGCTTTTGATAGTGTACCACCCTCATGGTTACTACAGATATTGGAAATATACAAAGTAGATCCTAAATTGATACAGTTCCTAAACATAGTTATGAAAAACTGGAAAACCACACTTAATATCCAAACAAACTCTAATAATATCACATCACAACCAATATAGATTAAGCGTGGAGTATACCAAGGAGACTCATTAAGTCCTTTCTGGTTCTGTCTTGCTCTGAACCCACTATCCAACATGCTAAGTAAACCAAATTATGGATATAGTATTACTGGAACATACCCACACAAAATCACACATTTGCTATACATGGATGATCTAAAACTACTGGCAGCAACCAATCAACAACTCAACCAATTACTAAAGATAACAGAAGTATTCAGCAATGATATAAATATGGCTTTTGGAACAGACAAATGTAAGAAAAATAGCATAGTCAAGGGAAAACACACTAAACAAGAAGATTACATATTGAATAACCACAGTGACTCCATAGAAGCGATGGAAAAAAACAGATGCCTATAAATATCTAGGATACAGACAAAAAATAGGAATAGGTAATACAAATATTAAAGAAGAACTAAAAGAAAAATATAGACAAAGACTAACAAAAATACTGAAAACAGAATTGACAGCAAGAAACAAGACAAAAGCTATAAATACTTATGCTATACCAATATTGACCTACTCATTTGGAGTAGTGAAATGGAGTAACACAGACCTAGAAGCACTCAATACACTTACACGATCACAATGCCACAAATATAGAATACATCACATACATTCAGCAACAGAAAGATTCACATTAAGCAGAAAGGAAGGAGGAAGGGTATATACCGACATAAAAAAACCTACATTATGGACAGGTAGACAATTTAAGAAAATTCTTTCTAGAACGAGCAGAAACTAGCAAAATACACAAAGCAATCACTCATATAAATACATCAGCTACACCATTGCAATTTCATAACCATTTCTACAACCCTTTAGATCACGTAACATCAACAGATACAAAGAAAGTAAATTGGAAAAAGAAAACACTACATGGCAAGCACCCGTATCATCTAACACAGCCACACATAGATCAAGACGCATCCAACACATGGCTAAGAAAAGACAATATATACAGTGAGACGGAAGGATTCATGATTGCAATACAGGATCAAACAATAAACACCCGATATTACAGCAAGCATATTATTAAAGATCCCAACACCACAACAGATAAATGCAGACTTTGCAATAAACAAATAGAAACAGTAGATCACATCACAAGTGGATGTACAATACTAGCAAATACAGAATACCCCAGAAGACATGACAATGTAGCAAAAATAATACATCAACAGCTTGCCTTACAACATAAACTTATAAAACAACAGGTTCCCACATACAAGTATGCACCACAAAATGTACTGGAGAATGATGAATGCAAATTATACTGGAACAGAACGATTATAACAGATAAAACACCACCACATAACAAACCTGACATCATACTCACCAATAAAAAGAAGAAATTAACACAACTAATCGAAATATCCATACCCAATACAACAAATATACAAAAGAAAACAGGAGAAAAAATTGAAAAATACATCCAACTGGCTGAGGAAGTCAAGGACATGTGGCATAAGGATAAAGTTGAGATTATACCAATTATACTATCAACTACAGGAGTCATACCTCACAATATCCACCAGTACATCAATGCAATACAGCTCCATCCAAACATATATATACAACTACAAAAATCTGTAATTATTGATACATGTTCAATTATCCGAAAGTTCCTAAATGCAATGTAACATATACCGTACAGTTACAAGGAAGTCACGCTTGATCAAGGTCCGCGTCACTTTCCATTTTTAACCAGACCTAACAGTGTGAGAAAGTAAAGGTAATAATAATAATAGTCCAAATGTTGCAAATGATGAGACCCCCAAACACACACACACACACACACACACACACACACACACACACACACACACACACACACACACAATTGACTTGGTGGTTGTTGTAACACAATATTTTGTTTCTGTCATTAACTTGAAACAGGCCTCGTTAGACCACACAATTTTACTGAATACGTTAGGATCATGTTTCTGTTGGTCAACACACGAAACCGAAGACCTCGATCTGGATCATGTTGAACTAACCTATGTTGCAAACGTGGAATGTAACCTTTAACCTTTTGTTCGAGTAACATTCCTTGCACTGACCTCTGTGATAAACCCAGCTCAGTTGCTGAACGTCTCGCTGGTTTTCGCGAACTCTGGGTCACAGCTAAACATACCCGCAGATGGGCGGTCAGATCTTGGTGCATCCGTAACAAATCTACGTTCTTTAAACCTATCTCGTATGTCGTACACTGTTTGTCTGGACAGTGGTTTTGCTCTAAAGCGTCTTCCCCATTCATTAAAACTGCAGTAGTACCACTTTTATGAAATGCTTTTAACTCGAAAATCCTTTGGCCCCTCTCGCCGGAGGTTCGAGTCCTCCCTCGGGTATGGGTGTGTGTGTTGTTCCGATCACAACTTAGTTTAAGTAGTGTGTAAGTCTATAACCATTTGGTAATAACAACTGAACGGGTTAAAACTTCCTACTGTACTACGTCTTGCTGTTATTTGTAATATGTTTAAATAAAAAATGCATTGAAATTGGATGTATGTATATCTTGCGTTGTTGAGGAGTTAGTTTGTGCTTAATTTCGTTTAACGATCGGATTTCGCTGACCTAGTTGAAGATGAGGCAACAGAGAATTCCCGGGATACCGGTGCTTGTCGTAATCACAAAAAAATCCACTTTCTTCGTTTTTCTCTTCTCTTTATCTCAATAAATAAAAATGCTTGACACGTTCTTTAACCTTTTATTATTCACTCATACAATAGAATACATCGCTATCACAGTACGCTCTGCTGTTACATACTCGAAAGTCTAGCTCTTTTTCGATAAAAAAAATTAATGTACAAAAAATTTAATGATAAAATGTTGTATTTTGTCTGCGCCTTACCGCGCATTCATAATTAATATCTTTGCTAATGCGTCCGTTCGATCGGTGTTTCATTTTTGCTTTATTCTTAAATAAATATTAAGTTAGTGGCATCATGGGGGTCTATTATCATGTTCCTGTACATATTTTTTGTTTTATTTTAACCAATTGTGCAGCGACGATTGCTCCACCCTGTGTGTTACTTAAACCACTCGTCACAAAATTACAATCTCTCAGCGCTCATGTGGTTAGGCAAGACTGTGGACGCCCGTAACTGCCGCGAAAAATTAATTTGATATTATTTACTCGGCATTTAATTAAATCTAGTTTTAAACTGCTGGGCGGTTTAGCCCGTGACATGTATCAATCTACTCGTAGTTTGAAGACGAAGCTGAATCTGTAACTAAAAGTACTAATTAAATTTTGTTTGCGCACTGTCCCTTTTTACCAAAGGGCATCATCAGCTACTGCCACACTTCCACATGCTTTGTGGCTATGGGGCTCACTGCAGCACGAACGCAGCTCGTGGTCTAGTGGCTAGCGTTACTGCCTCTGGATCGCGGGGGTCTCGGGATCGACTCCCAGCCGGGTTGGGGATTTTTTTTCTGCCCGGCGACTGGGTGTTTGTGTTGTCCTCATCATTTCATCATCATTCGTGCAAGTTGCTAGATTGGACTGTGTAAAGATTGGGACTTTATGCGGGAGCTGATGACAGCGCAGTTCTGCGCCCCACAAACCATACATCATCATCGTCATCGTCATCATCACCGTATCACTGCTACAGTCTACGGGGGTGTAGAAGCTAGGATGTAGTAAAGTGTGGGACAGCCTCAAAAGTCTTCGACACCATCGGATATTGGTGGTTTCATTTTATATATTTATACGTCTGTATAAAACTCTATCCACTAAAATTTACTACGTATTTTATAGTAAGTGCTTATATATTGTATGTTTAGAATAAATTTTGAGGAGTTTACTATAAATCTGTAAATTTAAATTGACGGAATTTTGTTAAATAGTTATCAGTTAATATCTTGGACAACGGTGTAGACCTTTTCGCTTTAAACGCTATCTTTGCAGTACTTCTTTGTACAACAATTGCCCGGAAGTTGCGGAGCAATGGAGACGAATCGTGTTTGTGAGGCGCCAGAAAGTGGGATTAACTTGGCGGAAAGGTAATTAAGATAAATGGCGGAACTATATTTACCACTGTAGGCTGTCAATTTTATTCCTTTAACGCACCATGCATATAAAATACATTACTGGCCACTTTCGGTCTCAGACCTGTATCAAATGTTTGCAATATAATACCCAAAAGTACAAAAACCGGTGAGACATATTAGTGGATAATATTACTCCTACATAACACAATTGTTTTGTTTCGTGTTACGTGGTTCAGACGGGTTCCCACACATTTCAATGTCGAGTGTTACAGATATGGTCCTGCACATACCAACCAGCTTAGAACAACAACATTCACGTAGGCAAAAATCTTACGAACAGGTAGCTTACTACCTCCCGCACATTCAAAAATGGTTCTAATGGCTCTGAACACTATGGCACTTAACATCTGAGGTCATCAGTCCCCTAGAACTTAGAACTACTTAAACGTAACTAACCTAAGATCATCACAGACATCCATGCCCGAGGCAGGATTCGAACCTGCGACCGTAGCGGTCGCGCGGTTGCAGACTGTAGCACCTAGAACCGCTCGGCCACTTCGGCCGGCACGGTATGAATCCCATCAAACACTTGTAGGACATAAATGAGAGGTTATTTCGTCCACTAATTCCTGCAACGGCAACATTTTCGCTGTTATGTAGGAGTATAAAGGCAGCATGGTTCAATATGTCCGCATTCGACATCTAACGGCTTGTGGAATTCATGTATGCCACATCGCGTTTCTGTACTTCCCTGGGCAAAATGAGATCCGACACGGTATTAGGAGTTGACTTTTGTCACCTCTGTGTAAACATTGTCAAAGTCCCTCATTGTAAGAAGTTCAATAAGGATTAACGGACACATACGCGAGTCTGATCAATCACAGATCCCACTGGCGACAACATTATCTCTTCAAAATGACAGGTCTTAGCAGCTGTTTCTTCGGTGGATTTTTCCTGCGATTTGTAACAGTTACGTGTATGACAGGTGCGTAAAAATACACGGTATGCTCCTGAACGACTGTGAGGCGACTTTCAAGCTACCTGTTTGTAAGCTTCTTGGCTACGTGACGTGTTGTGAAAGTAATCGTTCTGAGATGGTTGATATGTGCGGGGCCATATCAGTCACATTTGACATGTGTACGTATGTGGGGACGTGACTCCAAGCACATAACACGAAACAAAATTTTTAAATGTGACGCACACATCACTAATTTCATGTAAGAAATTCAAACAATAATTGTAATACGCAAGCGTAATGTTAGTGGATAACATGTCTTACCTATTTACTGTATTTTGAGTTATTATATTGCAGACATTTGATAATGGCCTGAGACCGAAAGTGGCCAGTAATGTATGTTACATGCATGGCGCATTAAAGGAATGAAACTGTCACCCTACAGTAGTTAAAATGATTGTCATTTAGGTGGTACACTGAGGCTGTCGACCTATGCATAGAGAAATAATTAGGTAATTATGAATTTAAGATGATATGTCGCATCTTTAAAAAAATGTTTGTGAGCTTCAGTTATTTCATGGAAAAGCGCGACGGGAATATTTCGGTTGAAACAGTGTTGTGTTTGAGAATCAGTAATGGTGACGAAGCATACTGACAGCAGAACTGAAATGAAAAGCTTCCGTGACCAATGAAAATCTCATTAAAGCAACGTACCACTGGTTACTTCAGTGTGAATGTGAAACAAACACAATTGTTGAAAGAGACTGGATGAGTGTACACAGTTAAAGGGACAGTAAAAGAAAGTAGTTTGACTTTTACTGTTATGATTTCAAAGTGAAATTTTCCATTCTTTAACCGAATAACTTTAATATTTGAAAAGTTTAAGAGATACGATTTTCTATTAAGCACAGGGTTAGGTCACTTTAGTAACGAAGCGTGTTCTCTACGTAAAGCTCCCGCACTTCAGTCTAATGACCGCAAAATTAATCTAAAACTGAAATAAGGAGAGACATTAAGGAGACTAAACTTTACAATACAAACAACGGAAACTGAAGAGGGCATTCTGGCTGCTACTATCGTAGACGAAGATCTGCAGCAATGAACCGTAATTGTATTCTACTGTATATAGTTTCTTAAGATGCCTGAACTTTTTTTGAGGATTCATCACGTTTCTTGGGCAGTAACCTACCAAATGTCTTTTTAACTAAGGTGTTTGTATACCTTATTTTTCACTCCGGTTGTAGACGTGTCTCAGTTAGTTCTAATACCGTACTGGTGAACCTGAATAAAATCTGAAGTATTCTGTCTATCCACCATCGACCACGTAGAGTTGAATGGGTTTGAATATTAAATATACAGTTACGAATGATTTTTACAGTGGAGTTTTTACGTTTCCCGTTTTACATATTGTTGTTGTTGTGGTCTTCAGTCCTGAGACTGGTTTGATGCAGCTCTCCATGCCACTCTATCCTGTGCAAGCTTCTTCATCTCCCAGTACCTGCTGCAGCCTACATCCTTCTGAATCTGCTTAGTGTATTCATCTCTTGGTCTCCCTCTACGATTTTTACCCTCCACGCTGCCCTCCAGTACTAAATTGGTGATCCCTTGATGCCTCAGAACATGTCCTAACAACCGATCCCTTCTTCTAGTCAAGTTGTGCCACAAGCTCCTCTTCTATTCAATACCTCCTCATTAGTTATGTGATCTACCCATCCAATCTTCAGCTTTCCTTCTGTAGCACCACATTTCGAAAGCTTCTATTCTCTTCTTGTCTAAACTATTTATCGTCCATGTTTCACTTCCAATACTTTTACATATTACATGCATATTTGTGTACAATGTGTATTAAAAGAATGTCCATCCAAACGTTAACTAGAGTATCATATAAAAATTTGATGTAAGTCGGTCACGAACTTTTCGATATTCTTGGTAACAACGTTAGACTACAACTTGTCTTTACGTGGCAGTATATGGATGTAGATTACACTCACTTCTAGACGAAGTGACGTCCTAAATCTTGTTAAGACTTAATACTTCGTAACAGTGATACCTTTGTTCACTCAGTTTCCACTTCTTTTGCGTAGCATCGCTTTTCCTGTCACAGTTTACTATCAAACTTTATATATTTATCTGTCCATTACTAACAAATTCCATAAATGTAGGTTTTAATGTTGGGTTCGTATAGCAAAGACTTAATTGACAATGGTTGAGCATTTTATTCTTGATAACAGATGCTAAAAACTTGTTCCTCGTCTCGCTACATTTTTCCATTGAAATAAAACAGGGTATATCAAAGAGATTCATCAGATTTGGCACTTCTATATTTTTGAAACTAGTTAATATGTACAATGAATTTTGTTTTTTGATGAACTGGGAACTCAAAGTTTCTTTTTATACCTTTTACTACGTGTTCAATATGTCCCTCTTGAGATGCACGGCGTATGTCACTGCTGTATTAAAATTGTTCCCACACTGTCCAGAGTTACAGCTTCCACAGCAGCTGCTATGCGATGTCCCAGTTCGTTCACCGTTGTCGGAAACGGAGGCACATAGAGTCTCTCATGAACCCCCATAAGAAACCATAACGTACAGTCAGGTCCGGTGACCTTGGAGGCCAGTAATGTAAGGCTGAATCATTTGCTCCAGTGCGACCGATCCATCTTTCAGTAAGCCTTTGATTTAAAAATTCCCGCACTTCCAGACGCCGGTGTGGCGGTGCCCCATCCTGTTAGTAAATGAAGTCGTTCGAATCAGTCTCCAACTGTGGGAAAAGAAAGTTCTCAAGCATATCGAGATAAGTGCCTCTTGTAACACTGCTCTCGCCCCCGTACATCTTTTCCCGCGAATCTGCACAAAAAACTTTATGTGGTTGTTTTCGTACCCCATATTCTCACACTATGTAGGTTCACCTTGAAAGGTCTCTGTTGGATTCCTTTCATGTTAATTTCTTAAATCTGTTGTCATTTACGGCATAAATTCCTCTTCTAAATTTACTGTGGCGTTTCTGACTATCTGGGAGCAGACTGAGTAGTGGAACGTGGTACTTTTACACACAAACAAGAACGATCTGTCACACTACTACACTTTAAAACACTGTTTATATGTAATTCATGTCACACAGTCTCATACGGAACCGACATCCGCTTTCTTTTATATACTGTATATGATAAGATACTGTCATCCTCCTTCCCTTCTGTGTGAAAGGATGAATGAGCAAATGTATTTCTAGTTGCATGCTTGAGGGTAGCAGACAAGCCTGCTTTCTAGAGAACAGTAGGACCAACGTCGGAACAGGTAGCTACGCTTTCTAAAAGCAAAGAGGTTTCTATCCTTAGTATGGTCCTGTCCGTCTCTTGTCATGTTGGTATAGGAAGCTGCCCCTCTGGCCACTTCCGTTTGTATTTGTGAGCCACCCTCAGAAAGGGACCAGGTCAGTCTGTCCGTGGCGAGCGTCGGAAGTGGTAAGATCTCCGGCTAAGCGCGTGTCTGCTAAGTCCATAGGACAATGGATTTCTTAAGTTCAGCCTAACTGAAAATTTAATCACCTTTATTTCAGGTTTAGCTCTAAAATATCTAATGTTATCTTAAATTGCAACGCAGTGTAATTCGCGTGTGAAGTTCAGAATATCTTCCGGTAGTTGCTTTGTTACTACTTTTGTGAGTAAAGTGGAACCACGTGTTGATCAGTAACTCTAACTAAAATCATCAATCTTAAATGCGAGTGTGCATGAGATTATAACATCTCATCTTAACAATATTTTCAATACAGCAACTTTTCTTTACGTTCAACCCACGTGGGGTGTACTTTGTGAGACCACTACCACGTGCTTATATAATTGTTTGACCCATCAGGTTAATAGTAAGACGTTAGTAACCAGTTCAAGGTTTTTCTTTTGTCAATTGCTTTTCCATCTAATTTATTTTAATTATCAAAATTATTGTGGAGTTACACTCTCTGTGTAAACCAAGTTGACCACGTGAAGCATGTGGTGTAAGCATCAAAGTAGCCCTCAGCTATTCTTTTTGGGAAGATTTCACAGAGAGTTAGTATGAATTTAGTATACCAGTGTGTGGTAATTACCTGACGGACAGGATTGTGCTACGAACGTAATTTCTTTGGGTGAAAATTGAATCGGTTGGTTGTGGTTAATTTCCTCTTGCATATGTTTCAACGTTCTTCATGTGTTATTTTATGAATGCAGTGTTGTATGCAGTCTCCCAATCTTGGCTCCATATTTGATGTGTTCCGTAAGATTACAAACCCACATTTTCACAGTCCTAAATAAGACACCAGCTTAGTTATGACTCACGTTTAATATACTGAAATTTTAATGATCAATGTTAAAATAAATTTCCAAATATAAACTGATTAATTTCTTTTTATTTAAATTCTCTTTTTTATATATATATCACCGGTTATCGTATGCCTATTAAAAGATTATAATTCA
The DNA here is from genome assembly GCF_023864275.1 of Schistocerca cancellata. Taxonomy (NCBI): domain Eukaryota; kingdom Metazoa; phylum Arthropoda; class Insecta; order Orthoptera; family Acrididae; genus Schistocerca; species Schistocerca cancellata. The sequence goes on from NC_064637.1 coordinate 159,972,902, forward strand.
TGTTAGTCTGGTTGGGAATTTGGTAAGCTAAACTGGATACCTGGTGAAACAGTTGCTCATTAATGCAAGATTAACTTCCCCAGACAGCTCACAGCTTTTAACCCGCTTTTATTGTCTATCAGTTTAGCTTACATAGCAAATTAAAGCAACAACGTTACAACCTTTCCATTTAAATGGAATGTTGCCTCGTCACTAAACACTAAGCGTGGAAGAAAACGGTCATCGTCCATCTGGCCAAGAACGAAATTGCAGGACTCCACACATTGTAGTTCGTCACCTTCACGAAGAACTTGCGGTAGCTGAATTTTGTACGGTTTAATGTGTGAACGTCGACGCAACACACGCCAGACGGACATCGAGGGCATGTTGAGCTGTCGAGCTGCACGGCGCACTCCTCGTGAAACTGTGGCGGGTGCGTTCGACGTCTTTGTCAGACACTCGGGGACGGCCCAGCGATCTGCCCTTACACAAAAAACCTGTTTCTCGGCATTGTTCACGCCATCGTCTAATGCTCTGTGCTGTAGGAGGACCCACACCGTACCTAGTACGAAAGTCACGCTGACTAGTTATTACTGACTACTTAAACCTAACTAACTTAAGGACATCACACACATCCATGCCCGAGGCAGGATTCGAACCTGCGACCGTAGCAGCAGCGCGGTCCCGGCCTGAAGCGCCTAGAACCGCTCGGTCACAGCCGCCAGCCTTTCTCCTTTTCCCAACACTATTTTTACTGAAAGTGGGCGCACACTGCTGCTACCTTGCGGGAACCGTATAAAACTCTTTAGTCTGCCCTTTCCAACAGTACCTTGTTGACGCACATATCTCAAATAACAGAATAGTCATGATCTTTTTTTTTAAAAAAGAACGGACAGTTCTTTTTGATACCCCCTCTATTTGTTTCGTATGTCCCTGAGTAGTATCACCATCACAGGTTGGTGTTTGGTTTATACGCAGCCAGTGTAAACGCTCTGGAAATATCCTATGATTGAGCTTTGTCCTAGCTAAGGCGGATGTTGGCATCTTGGGTTGTCGGGTGTTCTGCCGGATATCTGTGTCGTTTTTTGATGTCACGTAGTGGATGTCGCTTGTCGGGGTCCATAAAAGTACTCAAATGAAGGTCGTTTCGCAATTCATGGTTGTATTTGAGCGTAGTCGCCTCCTTTATGTCGTCAGCTCTACGTCCATTCTTCCTACCAGCATTCGCATGCCCTTTTCCAAGTAAGTTGTCCATGTACCATATGAGGAAACTTTATACCTATTGGTGTTCAAAAAATGTGTGTGAAATCTTATGGGACTGAACTGCTAAGGTCATCAGTCCCTGAGCTTACACACCATTTAACCTGAATTACCCTGAGGACACACACACACACACACACACACACACACACACACACACACACACACACACACACCCATGCCCGAGGCAGGACTCTAACCTCTGCCGGGACCAGCCGCACAGTCCATGACTGCAGCGCCTATTGGTGTTTTTGGAACACGTATTGTGTTCGAGTATAATGACGTTTCTGGAGACTAGAAATCTACTCTGTAGGAATCAGCATGGGTTTCGAAAAAGACGGTCATGTGAAACCCAGCTCGCGCTATTCGTCCACGAGACTCAGAGGGCCATAGACACGGGTTCACAGGTAGATGCCGTGTTTCTTGACTTCAGCAAGGCGTTCGATACAGTTCCCCACAGTCGTTTAATGAACAAAGTAAGAGCATATGGACTATCAGACCAATTGTGTGATTGGATTGAGGAGTTCCTAGATAACAGGACGCAGCATGTTATTCTCAATGGAGAGAAGTCTTCCGAAGTAAGAGTGATTTCAGGTGTGCCGCAGGGGAGTGTCATAGGACCGTTGCTATTCACAATATACATAAATGACCTGGTGGATGACATCGGAAGTTCACTGAGGCTTTTTGCAGATGATGCTGTGGTGTATCGAGAGGTTGTATCAATGGAAAATTGTACTAGGAGAGACGTTCAGTAGCTCGGTACGGGCTTTTGTCAAAGTTTCGAGAACATACCTTCACCGAAGAGTCAAGCAGTATATTGCTCCCTCCTACGTATATCTCGCGAAGAGATCACGAGGATAAAATCAGAGAGATTAGAGCCCACACAGAGGCATACCGACAATCCTTCTTTCCACGAACAATGCGAGACTGGAATAGAAGGGAGAACCGATAGAGGTACTCAAGGTACCCTCCGCCACACACCGTTAGGTGGCTTGCGGAGTATGGATGTAGATGCAGATGAAGATTGCTCTTAAACTGCTTTGCCAACTCATCAGCTTTTTACATTGCCTGGGATTCCACAATGGGTTTTCACCCACATAAAGGCAATATGTTGCTGCCTTCTGAGGCATCCATAATTATTGGATTATGTACATGTGCGATCTTAATGTTGTCTATTGTTTTTTGTTTATTGTGTTGTGTTCATTCATTTTATATTATATTATGTCAATAAAGTTTTCAAGATAATTTTTATGTTCGTTTACGATGTCATCCGGATATTTGTTTGCCTGAGCATAAATTTTTAGTTCTTTCAAACTGTTCATGGTTTCACCTCTTGGTATCGCATGTAGAATTTTCAAGGCGTTTTCGTGTTCGCTCTATGGTTTTTATTTTTTAAGTGTAAGTAATAACACGACTGGCTGCTTTCGCAGTCTCTTGTGTGCTCTTAATCTTTTACTAAAACTTGGTCCTGTTTGTCCGATGTAAAAACGTTGTCGTCGTCGCAGGAATTTTTTTATGCATCTGGATTAGTGAATATTTTGTCCAAAAGCAACGGCACGATGAGGGCTGCGACTGTTGATCAATACAAATAAAACACACTCTGCGTCAGTCAATTGTTTATTTTGCCACTACGCGTGTCGAAAGTTCACACCATCTACTGCGTACGTAGTAGCCATTATTAACTCTTTATTATTTCTAATTTTGAGTGGTTAATGATGTCGTGAAGCATCGAAACCCCCAGTGACTGACGCAGAAATCTATCTGTACATCTGGATCAGAAACGGTAGGGACTTCGCTTTTTCCTGATGTCAACATTCTTTGAAAGTTATCGGTGGCGCGAAATAATATTTTCATATTACTTAAAAATTTGTTTATTTTGTGTGATGTTAGGTCAACCCATGAACGTTTTGGAAGAACTAGAAATTCCTGTACAGACGAACAGATATCCGAATGACATCCTAAACGGAAAGACAAACCTCAGATATAAAAATTATGCGGGAAACCTTTACTGACAACAGAAAAATGTAAGGGATGAACACAACACTGTAAACAAAAAATATACAACATTGAGATGTTACATCTACGTAACGCACGAAATCTCTGGTGAAAAAAAAATATCTCTGGCTACCTGAGACGTAATTAATTTGTAAACACAAACCTTCAGTGGGACAATCTGGCACTATACGACTGTCAAGAAAGAACACGAAATTTATATGGAAAGTGATCTATGTTAACAACATAGTATACAAAAGAACTTACTTTTAAGAAGATTTATGGACGTCACTCCATCTAGACATGGGAATAATCTATATCTGTTTAATGACAAGTAGTTGTTTAACATTGTTACCAACAATCTCGGAAAGTTCGTCACCGATTTATTTCCTGTTTTTAAACGAAACTCTAATAAATGTTTGGAAGAGCATAGCTACATATTTTTAAATATATATGGTAAATAAATATATATGTAGTACATAAAAGGGAAACTTTATCATAAATTTTGAAAAGTTCTCAAACATTTTATTTCAAATTTTGCACAATACTCCAACAAACATTAGAGCATACACTACCTGTATATTTTTAACTGTATGTAATGTATAAATGGAAAACATTGTCAGGAAAAATTCCTAGAAAATATTCGCCGTGTCACATCAAATTATTACACCATTACTAAAATTCAGTCGGTCATATGTTTAACAATGATGTACATATTTTATGTTAAAACCGACTGCGAGAAAGGAAACGCTGTCATGTGAAAATGTGCGGTTTCGTTTTCTTTCTCGCTGTCAATTTAAACATAACATGCATTCAAAATACACAATTTTTTTCTTACACATGTATTCTTTCTTCTTGAATATAATTTCAAAGAAAATAAATGTTCGTACAACAATGTGCTGTTCTGTGCTTTTCCCTAGACTCAGTTTTACGGGGAAAATTATTTTTACGGCTTATCGACTTATGTTTAGAATTCTACTATGGTATCTCAATCATGCGAAAGTCACTTTCAGAGAGTTCAGTTGCCAATCGAGGTTTTGTTTACAATAATAATAAACAAGGCTGAAGATCAGAAAGAGAAGGGAGATGGACAGATGCGGCGATGGGGAGAAAGAGAGAGAGAGGAGGGGGAAAAAGGAGGATATGGACGGAGACAGTAGATATAAAGAAGATATACTTGAGCAGTCTTCGTGTCATTCACGTGTGTGGGTACCAGCTCTGCGTGTTAGTACCTCCGTTAACAGTCTGCAGTGTGGCACCGAGTCAAACGCTTTTCAGAAATGTAGGAATATCGAGTCTGCCTGTTGCCCTCTATCCGTGGTTCGCAGAATACTGTATGGGGAAAGGGCAAGCAGAGTTTGGGCGGGAGCAATGCTTTCTAGATCCATTGTACTTTGTGGATGGAAACTTCCCTCTTTCAAGACAATGTAGTGTATTCGAAAACAGAATATACTCAAGAATTACGCGGGAAACCGATTTTAAGGATACTGGTCTGCAACTTTGCGCGTCCGTTCTTTTGCCCTTCTTATATACACGAGTCACGTGCTCCTTTCCTGTCGCTTGGGACTTTGCGATCGGCGAGAGATTGGCGACAGGCGCAAGCTAGGTAAGGGGCCAATACCGAAGAGTCCTCTGGATTGGCAGAGGCCCTGCGACGGAATGGAGTGGCGGAAGGGCCCTCGGCCGCTGCTCAGGTGCCAGGGGTCCCCAGGGGGACGATGCCGCGAGCGGAATTGGATCAATATGGCGGCTAACCGCAACATAGTCACGTGGCGACTGTCCGACATCCCGCAATGTCCGGCACGCAGCACTACCTCTCGCTGAGTTGATATCACCTCCCACCTGCCCCCCTCCCCCCCCCCCCCCACAGCTTCGTCGGCCGTCACTACGTCTCTCGAAAGTTCCGTGTCCGCAGGGTCTGCTTACTGCACGTCTGAACGCGCGCATCAGAAAGCAGGATGTCCTGAAGATACTACACAGTTCTGCAAAACGTAAGAACGAGATATGCAAAGTAACATGACAAACACCCGGAAAAAAAACTAGTACACCCTCTCAGGAGGTTTCCAATTCACTTAGGATTTAATAATTTCTTCGTAATGCGGGGCCACAGTCATTATATATTTCTTTAAAGTCAGTACCGCCATTCGACTGTTGTTTATTTGCAGTGTTACATTTACACTTACACGATCATGATTTCGGCTTCAAAGTGCCACTATCAAGTGTTTTTATACAGTGCCCAAGATGGCATACTCTCGTATTTAAAATACGCTATTAGACACATTGTCTGAGGGTCGATATTTCTGGTAAAGCGTACTGCTTTGTTTCACCACTGAGTATACCATCTTTACTAAATCAGTCAATATATTCGATATTTCTGGTAAAGCCTACTGCTTTCTTTCACCACTGAGTGGTGAAACAAAATCAGTCAATGACTAATTCAGTCAATACAGGGTGTTACAATAAGGTACGGCCAAACTTTCAGGAAACATTCCTCACACACAAAGAAAGAAAATATGTTATGTGGACATGTGTCCGAAAACGCTTACTTTCCATGTTAGAGCTCATTTTATTACTTGTCTCCAAATCACATTAATCATGGAATGGAAACACACAGCAACAGAACGTACCAGCGTGACTTCGAACACTTTGTTACAGGAAATGTTCAAAATGTCCTCCGTTAGCGAGGATACATGCATCCACCCTCCGTCGCATGGAATCCCTGATGCAGCCCTGGAGAATGGCGTATTGTATCACAACCGTCTACAATACGAGCACGAAGAGTCTCTACATTTGGTACCGGGGTTGCGTAGACAAGAGCTTTCAAATGCCCCCATAAATGAAAGTCAAGAGGGTTGAGGTCAGGAGAGCGTGGAGGCCACGGAATTGGTCCGCCTCTACCAATTCCATCGGTCACCGAATCTGTTGTTGAGAAGCGTACGAACACTTCGACTGAAATGTGCAGGAGCTCCATCGTGCATGAACCACATGTTGTGTCGTACTTGTAAAGGCTCATGTTCTAGCAGCACATGTAGAGTATCCCGTATGAAATCATGGCGGTGAATCGAGGAAGTACAGTACACACTGACGAAACTAAAATGAGCTCTAACATGGAAATTAAGCGTTTCCGGACACATGTCCGCATAACATCTTTTCTTTATTTGTGTGTGAGGAATGTTTCCTGAAAGTTTGGCCGTACCTTTTCGTAACACCCTGTATATTCGATATTTCTGGTAAAGCCTACTGCTTTGTTTCACCACTGAGTATACCATCTTGACTAAATCAGTCAGTCTTGACTGAATCAGTCAAGATTGTATACTCAGTGGTGAAACAAACCAGTAGGCTTTACCAGAAATATCGACCCTTAGACAATGTGTCTAATAGCGTATTTTAAATACGAGAGTATGCCATCTTGGGCACTGTATAAAAACACTTGATAGTGGCACTTTGAAGCCGAAATCATGATCGTGTAAGTGTAAATGTAACACTGCAAATAAACAACAGTCGAATGGCGGTACTGACTTTAAAGAAACACTTAGGATTTATTGTCGCAACAATGCATATGGAGTACATGAAATGATTACATTTACAGATCAACAGTACACGCTCTTCTGAGCAACCCATGCTAAAGCACCCATTTTACCAAGTGGTATAGCGTCCACGGGCGGCAGTGCAGGCGTTGACTCCAGGATCCAGTCGGTCGCACAGATGGCGTATCCACGCCTGGTCCGACTGGTGTATTTCTGTAAGAGTTACCAGGTGGCAAGTCGCACGAGTCATTTCTCATCCCATCAGATCCCACCCGTGCTCGACTGGACACAAGTTTGGAGACCGTGCTGACCAGGGAAGTTGCTGCAAGCCTTGAAGAGCACGTTGTGTTTCACGAGCAGTTTGTGGGCGAGCGTTATCCTGTTGGAGCAACGCATCACCTTCCTCTGCAAGACGAGCTAAAAACCGTGTCTAACAACACTCTGCACGTACGGAACGCTAGTTAGTGCCCCCCCTCGACAGTTCTGACTTATCGCACTCCAGACCACAAGGGTTGGTGTGGGGCCGGTGTGTGTCTCGGACGAATGGACTCTACGTGGCAGCGCTCGTCAGCTCTACGTTGTATGTTCAAATAATTACTTGTGGGCAGTCAGAATCGAAATTCGTCGCTGAAGACCACGGTATGTCACTCCATCATCCAAGTGATCCTCTGACGGCACCAGTCTAGCTGTGCACGTCGATGCTGTGGCGGGAGAGGAAGACGGACTAGAAGAGCGCGTGCCCGTAGTCCCCACTGCTAATAATGGGTTCGTATTGACAAGTGTGGGCTCACAAGACCTCTTGTACGTGCTGTGGTAGCTGTACGATCTGCCACTGCTGCACTTGCAGCGTGACGATCCTGGTGGCCACCTGTTCTGCATGGACGTCCAGAATCTCGTCTACCGGTACGAGAACCTTCTCGTGACCGTTGATACCGGCATCGTAGCACAACTGACGCAGCAACTTTTGTAAAAGATCTCGAAAGGGTCATCCCGCCACTCGGAAGGCCACCATTTGAATCCTTCCACAGTTGCCTGTAGGAAGCACGAGTGTGCCCGCGTGGCGTGGTTGCCTGCTTGCTTCACACGTCTGCACCACACTCAGTCTTGTGGCTGTGGACCTTCCCTATTTAAAAGGTAGATGGCGCTACAGTATCTGTGCCACTACGCTATCTGTTAGTGGACGACCTTGAAATCATTATCAGTACATTTACTATACAATAGGTAGTGTCCGCCCCGGTAGACAGATGGTCAGCGTGACGGACTGCCGTCCTAACGGGCCCGGGTTCGATTCCCGGCTGGGTCGGAGAGTTTCGCCGCTCAGGGACTGCGTGTTGTGTTGTCTTCATCACCATTTCATCCCCACCCGGAGCGCAGGTCGCTCAGTGGCGTGAAATGTAATAAGACCTGCACCAAGGCGGCCGGTCTTGCCCCATAAGGGGCCTCCTAGCCAATGACGCCAAACGCTTACTTCCATTTCCATGCAATTGGTTGTATACGGCGTCATCGGATCAGAGTCGATGTCGTCTTTCCAGGAGTACTAATTTCTTTTCCCCGCGTGACTGTAGCGCCAAATGGTGCTGGTTTCGCAACATGAGACAGCTGCAGGGACGTTAAAAGTCAGAGTGTGCGTCAATTAGCGAGTATTTACTGTGCACTGTTGTTGTGTTCATTGCAACATGGCTGAAAAACATTTGGATAACTTCACACAGCGAAGAATCATTGGGGAATTGGAAGAAGAGTGACGAATCAAACCCAAGAGTTTGGTATTGCTTACAACATTGTTTCGCGTGCATGGGGAGAATATTTAACAGTAAATTTAATACTGTCTTTGCTAGAGGTATAATTATTTAGATTCTTTGCCCTCATATGTAATCGATAGTCTTTCTCGTTTCGAAGAGCAATTGTAAGATTCTTGTTGAGCCGTGCGTGGCTCGTGTTTCCGCCATCATTTACTTTACACCCTGTTTTTAATGTACTTCCTCCTCACTACGTTAATTTAAATTACTACTGTCACTGAGTTGCGGCTTTGCCTGACCGTCACCGGAGTTAGCAGCGTGTATCGATATATCCCCCCTCGTAGTATCTTTGCTCGACTGCTGTTACTTCGCGGTAGCCGTGCGGTTCTAGGCGCTTCAGTCCGGAACCGTGAGACTGCTACGGTCGCAGGATCGAATCCTGCTTCGGACATGGATGTGTGTGATGTCCTTAGGTTAGTTAGGTTTAAGTAGTTCTAAGTTCTGGGGGACTGATGACGTTAGATGTTAAGTTCCATAGTGCTCAGAGCCATTTGAACCATTTTGCTATTACTTCCCGGTCGTTCTCTGTCTTAAGCCAGTTCCGGTCGGGAGTTCGGGTCTGCCACTCAGTTGGAACGTGTCTGGAGCGCAGTCTGGACCTCCCAGTCGGGGAGTTGCAATGCGGCACTAGTGCAGTCGGGTTGGAGCTGTGAGGTCTGCGTCGACACGGCTCGCCCGTCCACTGCCGCCACGCGTCACTTGAGCCGCGCCTCGGTCTTGGTGGATCGTCGGTTAGAGATGGGCAAAACTGTTCTTTTCAGAGATTGGATCAGAACTGTTCACTCCCTGAAATGAATTAGCTCTTTTTCATGACTCACCACTCATTTACAGTAGAAAATAAATGGAAGGCACATTGCCCTTTAAACTTGGTTTATTCGAGTACTATACCTGTATTTTGATCTTGAACACAGATAATGAGTAAGAATTTTGTATTGTTTATTGAAATTTCCACGATGTGACAAAGTTTTTGATTACTGATTTATTCTATCGTGGTTTTTTGGGTGATCGGAAAATTTCGTAACTTGAGATTTACATTAACAATATATTTGGCTATAATGTATTAAAATTTCATTAACCTCATACAAATACATCGCAAGCCATATATTTTTAAAGTGAACATTTCCTTCCGAAGACGCCTAAAATCGCAAAATATAAATATGACTGTAAAACGAAAGTGCTGCATATAGCCTTACGCAGAATAAAACAAGGAAAATATTGGTGTATCACATTTTGCGATACATTTATTGGTTCGCTCGTAATTAAAGCGTAAATTCGAGTGTCCATAATAAAAATCCTATAGTAAGAGGAGTCATCAGGAACCTAATCTAATCAGTTTAAACAAATAAAAATAAAATAAAAACAATTGATGTATACATAACATAATAATGTAATATACATAGCGGTATTACTACGAAGAACAATATCCAGTAGGGACGAACTCCGATGCAGAGGCGCTGAGTCGAGCAGGTCGAGCCGCGAGCTGTATTACTGCGTGAGCTGAGACCGCAGCGACCAGAGTGACACCTGAGTCGCTTTGCTCAACGCTCTGGCTAGAGTCGAGACGGTGGGGTGAGCGAGTTCCGAGGGTGGGGGGGAGCGGTGAACTCACCCGCTCCGAGACAAATCGTCCGTTCCCTTGCGAGCAGGTTGTTGCAAGTAGTTCCTATGTTATCCGCTAGGTGGCTCTCTGTCCTGTTGCTCGCATCAGCTGCCCAGAGGGCAGGACGTGCGACTGAAACGATCGCCGACAGAGTGCGACACTGCACGCGGCAGACGACGCACAGAGACGGCACAGCATATGTGAAACACAAAATCCAATGGGGCACTGCACAATGCAGGCAGCCAAGGTAGAAGCAGGGCAGAGGCCGGCGCTGGCTGTGTTGTGTGGCGTGCACTGTGCTCTGACCAGCAGAGGCGCTGCTGATATGCTCCGTCTCTCTCTCTCTCTCTCTCTCTCTCTCTCTCTCTCTGCCGTGGGAAACGTTTGGAGCTACCGTTCTTTTTTTCTGAATCACTGATTGTTCACTCCTTTGAAAGATTCAGCTCTATGAATTAGTTCAAGAGCGGATCCCCCATCTCTATCGTCGGTCGGTCGTCCTACCGGACGACGCGGTTTGGCTCCCCGATCGTTCATGAGTCGGCTGGGTGTGAGTGCGCATCGACTCCCAATTTGTCTTCGTGCGTGCTTAGTTACTGTTGGGTATAGTTCAGGTCTTCGTGCAAGTGTTTGTCAGGTTGTGTGTGTAGTTGGCGTTATTTCCACTGACCACTATTTTAGACGTTGTCGGCATTCTGCGGCTAGCCGGTCGGTTGCTGCGGACCAGGGAAGTTATCTCCGCGTGGTGCAGTCGGCTGGGTCTGCTGGCGGTCCCTGCACAGTGTTGGAGCGTGTGTGGAGCTGTCCGATCGCTACGAGCTTCGTGGTTCACCGACCCAGGGCGTCAAAGTTGAGTAGTGGTTTCAAGTAATCAACCCACGTACATTCATGTTGTGTGGTTCGTTTCGGTGGTTCGCTGTTGCGGAGGTTTTCCTGTGAACAGCACCGAGTGTTTGTAATGTTGAAATTTAGCCGCCGTGTGGTAGAATTAACTATATTGGTTGACTACAATTCAAGTGCACCAGCGGTATTTTCTGCCCTGTGGCCGTTAGTAATTTCAGGCAGCGTCCTTTCCTCACCTGTTGTCGCTGTCCAACATGGTGTGTAGTTTTGACAGCTAATACTTATTTATTTGTGGATAATTACGTTAGTAACCTATTCTCAAGGCACAAATTGGCAGAATGGCAGGGTGTGCTCCTGTCGAAATATCGGCGGTGTTCGACGACGTCACCCAGCAGCAAACCCGTAAGGTATTTGAACATTCGATTCGCCGGGAAAAGTTAAGGTCTCACGTTCGTAACCTTTTGTGTTTGAGTTCTCATGTACCGATTGGTGGCAAGCAAGTCGTTGTGTCGATCGGTCCGTGGCTGTCCCCTGGTTGGGCTCCGAGGGATCAAGTGTAGTTGGGCTCACCACCTGTCTCACCTGAGTGAACGAGGGCAGACCGACCTCCCTGGAGGCTTCTGAGTGCCGTTTTCTTTATTGTCCTTCTCACCGGTGTTTAATTGTCTGTTTATAATCCATCATAGCCAATGATTTAAAAAATTCTCTCTCTTACTGAATTTCATATATTTTTGAATTTTGGAAAATCAATTGTGGGCCTTCAGCCACTTAAAATCCTTATTCTAAAAAAAGAAAAAAAATTGCGGCCTTCTGTCTTTGAAAGGTTATGGTAATTTTAAAATCTTGAAAATTTTATTGTGGTCCTTCAGCCGTTTGTATTGCATCTTGTTTATGTTTGTCTATTCACCGTTGCCTTGAGGCTCTCAGCGTCGCGTTGTATGTATATGTTAATTATTTTATTTGAAATTTTAACTGCATGTTTTTACCACTTGAGATTTATCTTGTTGCTTTAAGATTTCTTGTTTGGAGGCCTTCAGCCGCGAAATAATTGCCTTGTTGAAACTGGTAGTTCTAAAGGTTCGGCTATGTGCCGTTTTGGTTTAAACGTGTTATTTAATTACAATAAATTACAATTTTGAGTGAACCTGAGCGACACCTTATTTGGCCCTTTCCACAATCTACCTGTTCTGCCCATCGGCCTTAGTGGGCGTTTCAATCTGATTGGTTGATTTGGAGGAGGGGAAGGAAATGACGGAAAACCTAAATCAGGGTTGACGGAGCGCTGCTTTGAACCGTCGCCGCGCTCCAAAATGCGAATTCAGCGTGCTAACCGCCGGCCGCGGTGGTCTAGCGGTTCTAGGCGCGCAGTCCGGAACCGCGCGACTGCTACGGTCGCAGGTTCGAATCCTGCCTCGGGCATGGATGTGTGTGATGTCCTTAGGTTACTTAGGTTTAAGTAGTTCTAAGTTCTAGGGGACTGATGACCGCAGATGTTAAGTCCCACAGTGCTCAGAGCCATTTGAACCATTTTGAACCAGCGTGCTAACCACTGCGCCACCTCGCTCGGTAATACTGTTTGTAAACATACACTAGCACTAAGTGTTGGAGCTGTGAAAGGAAACCTAGTTTTGGGATGCAGTGCAGCGTTTGTGGTAGATGCTTTCATTGGGGTGGGCTTGAGGAGGGGGTGTGTGTATAATTGCGTCCATTCTCATTTCATGTAACGTAGCTTCCCTCGTATAGTTTGCAACAAGAGGTACGGAAACCAGCGACGCTGCTATTGACAATATTTTTATTCATGCATCGAGACTGCGAAGTCGTGGTGTAGTTTCCGTAGCTAATGGCCTCTCACATCAATATGCGCATCTGCTGACGTTCAGTACCAGAGTTCTTAACATGAACAAAAATAAGAAAAGGGTAATAAACGAAAAAGGAACGGAGAATTTCAACAAGAATTTGCAAAATAAAGACTGCATAAGTAGGCAGAACACCCTTTGGTGTAAACGAAATATTTCTGTTGGTGACCGAGGACGGCGTATTCAACAACACTGCACCAGGATTTACGTCATTTGCATACTAATAATTACAGCTGTTAAGAGTCGTATGTTTGGAGGTTGGCTAGTACCTCCAAGAACAAGCCATTAATGCTTAGTATCTCCTAGACAGCAGGTCAGGTGTTGAAAGTGTGGACGCGTCGACACAAAACAGCCGGTCCGCACTGACAGGCGTAGGCAACTTTGTGGCGCTGCTACGACCGTGCAGCAAACGTCAGGCAGTAAATTACGTTACCTGTTTGTGGGAAGACTATTCCACTCAGAGGAAACACACACACACACACACACACACACAACACACACACACACACACACACACACACATATGCACTCTATAATACTGTTGTAGGCTACTTCGAAGACTGTCTTCCTAAGAAAATTACCGCTTGATGCAGAGTTAAGTGTACCCAAACACTGGATTACAAATGCGGACCCTCCTCTGCGCTTAGCACTGAAGTTCCTTTTTCGTTCTCAATGCTGCCGTCCCTGGTTCGGAGCTTGCGTGGCATAGGGTGAAGTCCGCCTCAGCGATGGGACCCCACAGCCCTCTCTCTCTGCAGCGGTTTGCGACGAGCGACAGCTGTGGGCCAATGGCGGACGCAGTGTGTGCTGTTCGGCGGACTGAGGCGGCAGATTTTCTCGCGGACCCGGATCACGCCCCAGCACTAGTGCACGTGCAAAATCAGTCTCCGTAAAGGGTCGCGACCCTCGCTTTGACCCGCAAGACGGGGCTCAACGTCTCACCACGCTGTACACAAAATTTAAAAGCCCTGTACCGATGTAAATACCAGGATGATTCCGAGACGGCACCACTGGACTGGATTATCTACACCGCCAACCCGAAACGGCCTCTGCCTGGACTCTTAACAACAACTTCTGGCGGTTATCTCGAAAAAAAAAAAAAACAAACTGGAATACAGTGCAAAGTCAGTAGGGATGCAATACCCCGCGTGTGTTAACTTAGAAGTCGTTAGCGGAGCCTCAAAGACTATCTAGACACTGACACATCCCTTATAACCCAATGCTGATACACTTAACACGGTGGAAATACGCTGTCTGAAATTTGGTCCTAACATTGTGTGTCCGAACTCTCCATTACATTGAAAACAATAGATCCAAATTAACACTATTCTATGCATTGCGTAAGCACTCAGATATGGATAGTGACAATCTGAGCTCGAAACATGGGAGCGCGATTCTAAGCATTGTTATGAGACGAGGTCTGTCTGCGAGAATGGAAGTAGTAGAGTCGGTCGAGAGCTGGGAGACAGAAGACGTGTCACGCTGTCCTCACGTCGTTGTGTAGCCAGGAGAGGTTTAGATGGCTTAACTACGCTTGAAGATGGAATTCAAGGTAAAATTTGCGAGCATAGCGTTAAGACGCAATTGCAGCGTTAGGATCGTGACTGTTAGTGCGAGTTTGCAATAATCCCATATTTTGCTTAGGAAGCCTCCTTAGCCTCCAAATAATAATAATTATTCTCCACATCTAAGTAAGAAATATGCTGTGGTTATTAAAATAATGTTAATGTAACTTTGAAAATTGAAATAATTTGTTATCTGGCATTCAACCATTATTGATACTTATGAAATTGCCATTGTTATTGGTCATGATGATACACTTAATTTATAAAATCTCTTCGCACAAGTTATTTAGAAGTTAACAGGACCCAAACTAACGCCATTTTATTACATTCATTCTTCGTAACAATAAACTTTAGCCGCTGCTACCGCGAATTTCCATGTGGTTTACAGCATCTAAAGAGATGAGCGCAAAACTTAGGTCCAAAACAGATACACTGACACACCACAACGTGTCATGTACTCTAACCCAGTAAGTTCCGTTGCACAAGCCAGATTCTGTATCACTTGTAAATTCTTGTTCAAAAACGCAGTCAGATACCTTAGGTATTCATTATCTCGAGTCCATTTGTTCGTGTAGTTCTTCATATTCAAATGCGCAGCTGATAGCTTATTCAAATGTTAATTTTAAGTTTTTCGTGTAACGATCTGTTGAGGGCTTAAGTGATAGTGAAACTGACTCTCATACATCACGCACACAGTGTTCCGTAGGTTACATTCCGCTCACTGAAAGCTCAGGTCGCTTTCCAGTCCAGTTTTGACAGACGAACATGCGCAATAATTTCTTGTATACGATACATACACTACTGGCCATTAAAATTGCTACACCAAGAAGAAATGCAGATGATAAACGGGTTGTTGTTGTTGTTGTTGTGGTTTTCAGTCCTGAGACTGATTTGATGCAGCTCTCCATGCTACTCTATCCTGTGCAAGCTTCTTCATCTCCCAGTACCTACTGCAACATACATCCTTCTCAATCTCCTTGGTGTATTCATCTCTTGGTCTCCCTCTACGATTTTTACCCTCCACGCTGCCCTCCAATACGAAATTGGTGATCCCTTGATGTCTCAGAACATGTCCTACCAACCGATCCCTTCTTCTAGTCATGTTGTGCCATAAACTTCTCATTAGTTATGTGATCTACCCATCTAATCTTCAGCATCCTTCTGTAGCACCACATTTCGAAAGCTTCTATTCTCTTCTTGTCCAAACTATTTATCCTCCATGTTTCACTTCCATACATGGCTAAACTCCATACAAATACTTTCAGAAACGACTTCCTGACACTTGAATCTATACTCGATGTTAACAAATTTCTCTTCTTCAGAAACGCTTTCGTTCGCATTGCCAGTCTACATTTTATATCCTCTCTACTTCGACCATCATCAGTTATTTTGCTCCCCAAATAGCAAAACTCCTTTACTACTTTAAGTCTCTCATTTCCTTATCTAATACCCTCAGCATCACCCGACTTAATTCGACTACATTCCATTATCCTCGTTTTGCTTTTGTTGATGTTCATCTTATGCCCTCCTTTCAAGACACTATCCATTCCGTTCAACTGCTCTTCCAAATTCTTTGCTGTCTCTGACAGAATTACAATGTCATCGGCGAACCTCAAAGTTTTTATTTCTTCTCCATGAATTTTAATACCTACTCCGAATTTTTCTTTTGTTTCCTTCACGGCTTGCTCAATATACAGATTGAATAACATCGGGGAGAGGCTACAACCCTGTCTCACTCCCTTGCCAACCACTGCTTTCCTTTCTTGCCCCTCGACCCTTATAACTGCCATCTGGTTTCCTTACAAATTGTAAATAGCCTTTCGCTCCCTGTATTTCACCCCTGCCACCTTTAGAATTTGAAAGAGAGTATTCCAGTCAACATTGTCAAAAGCTTTCTCTAAGTCTAAAAAGTCTAGAAACGTAGGTTTGCCTTTCCTTAATCTAGCTTCTAAGATAAGTCGCAGGGTCAGTATTGCCTCACGTGTTCGAATATTTCTACGCAATCCAAACTGATCTTCCCCAAGGTCGGCTTCTACTAGTTTTTCCATTCGTCTGTAAAAAATTCGCGTCAGTATTTTGCAGCCGTGACTTATTTAATTGATAGTTCGGTAATTTTCACATCTATCAACACCTGCTTTCTTTGGGATTGGAATTATTATCATCATCTTGAAGTCTGAGGGTATTTCGCCTGTCTCATGCATCTTGCTCACCAGATGGTAGAGTTTTGTCAGGACTGGCTCTCCCAAGACCGTCAGTAGTTCTAATGGAATGTTGTCTACTCCCGGGGCCTTGTTTCGACTCAGGTCTTTCAGTGCTCTGTCAAACTCTTCACGCAGTAGCGTATCTCCCATTTCATCTTCATCTACAACCTGTTTCATTTCCATAATATTGTCCTCAAGTACATCGCCCTTGTATAGACCCTCTATATACTCCTTCCATCTTTCTGCTTTCCCTTCTTTGCTTAGAACTGGGTTTCCATCTGAGCTCTTGATATTCATACAAGTGGTTCTCCTTTCTCCAAAGGTCTCTTTAATTTTCCTGTAGGCAGTATCTATCTTACCCCTAGTGAGATAAGCCTCTACATCCTTACATTTGTCCTTTAGCCATCCCTGCTTACCATTTTGCACTTCCTGTTGATCTCATTTTTGAGACGTTGGTATTCCTTTTTGCCTGCTTCATTTATTGCATTTTTATATTTAAATTCAATATCTCTTCTGTTACCCAAGGATTTCTACTAGCCCTCGTCTTTTTACCTACTTGATCCTTTGGTGCCTTCACTACTTCATCCCTCAAAGCTACACATTCTTCTTCTACTGTACTTCTTTCCCCCATTTCTATCAATTGTTCCCTTATGCTTTTCCTGAAACTCTGTACAACTTCTGGTTTAGTCAGTTTATCCAGGTCCCATCTCCTTAAATTCCCACCTTTTTGCAGTTTCTTCAGTTTTAATCTACAGTTCATAACCAATAGATTGTGGTCAGAGTCCACATCTGCCCCAGGAAATGTCTTACAATTTAAAACCTGGTTCCTAAATCTCTGTCTTACCATTATATAATCTATCTGATACCTTTTAGTATATCCAGGGTTCTTCCATGTATACAACCTTCTTTTATGATTCTTGAACCAAGTGTTAGCTATGATTAAGTTGTGCTTTGTGCAAAATTCTACCAGGCGGCTTCCTCTTTCATTTCTTAGCCCCAATCCATATTCACCTACTACTATTCCCTCTCTCCCTTTTCCTACTACCTAATTCCACCCATGACTATTAAATTTTCGTCTCCCTTCACTATCTGAATAATTTCTTTTATTTCATCATACATTTCTTCAATTTCTTCGTCATCTGCAGAGCTAGTTGGCATATAAACTTGTACTGCTGTAGTAGGCGTGGGCTTCGTGTCTATCTTGGCCACAATAATGCGTTCACTATGCTGTTTGTAGTAGCTTACCCGCACACCTATTTTTTATTCATCATTAAACCTACTCCAGCGTTACCCCTATTTGATTTTGTATTTATAACCCTGTATTCGCCTGACCAAAAGTCTTCTTCCTCCTGCCACCGAACTTCACTAATTCCCACTATATCTAACTTTAACCTATCCATTTCCCTTTTTAAATTTTCTAACCTACCTGCCCGATTAAGGGATCTAACATTCCACGCTCCGATCCGTAGAATGCCAGTTTTCTTTCTCCTGATAACGACGTCCTCTTGAGTAGTCCCCGCCCGGAGATCCGAATGGGGGACTATTTTACCTCCGGAATATTTTACCCAAGAGGACGCCATCATCATTTACCATACAGTAAAGCTGCATGCCCTCGGGAAAAATTACGGCTGTAGTTTCCCCTTGCTTTCAACCGTTCGTAGTACCAGCGCAGCAAGACCGTTTTGGTTGGTGTTACAAGGCCAGATCAGTAAATCATCCAGACTGTTGCCCCTGCAACTACTGAAAACGCTGCTGTCCCTCTTCAGGAACCACGCGTTTGTCTGGCCTCTCAACAGATACCCCTCCGTTGTGGTTACACCTACGGTACGGCTATCTGTATCGCTGAGGCACACAAGCCTCTCCACCAACGGCAAGGTCCATGGTTCATGGGGGGGATAAACGGGTATTCATTGGACAAATATACTATACTAGACCTGACATGTAATTACATTTTCAGGCAGTTTGGGTGCATAGATCCTGAGAAATCAGTACCCAGAACAACCACCTCTGGCCGTAATAACGGCCTTGATACGCCTGGGCATTGAGTCAAAGAGAGCTTGGATGGCGTGTACAGGTACAGTTGACAATGCAGCTTCAACACGATACCACAGCTCATCAAGAGTAGTGACTGGCGTATTGTGACAAGCCAGTTGCTCGGCCACCACTGACCAGACGTTTTGAATTGGTGAGAGATCTGGAGAACGTGCTGGCCAGGGCAGCAGTCGAACATTTTCTGTATCCAGAAAGGCCCGTACAGGACCTGCAACATGCGGTCGTGCATTATCCTGCTGAAATGTAGGGTTTCGCAGGGATCGAGTGAAGGGTGGAGCCACGGGTCGTAACACATCTGAAATGTAACGTCCACTGTTCAAAGTGCCGTCAATGCGAACAAGAGGTGACAGACACGTGTTACCAATGGCACCCCATCACGCCGGGTGATACGCCAGTATGGCGATGACGAATACACGCTTCCAATGTGCGTTCACCGCGATGTCGCCAAACACGGCTGCGACCATCATGATGCTGTAAACAGAACCTTGTTTCATCCGAAAAAGTGACGTTTTGCCATTCATGCAGCCAGGTCCGTCGTTGAATACACCATCGCAGGCGCTCCTGTCTGTGATGCAGCGTCAAGGGTAACCGCAGCCGTGGTCTCCGAGCTGATAGTCCATGCTGCTGCAAACGTCGTCAACTGTTTGTGCAGATGGTGGTTGTCTTGCAAACGTCCCCATCTGTTGACTCAGGGATCGAGACGTGGCTGCACGATCCGTTACAGCCATACGGATAAGATGTCTGTCATCTTGAGTGTTAGTGATATGAGGTCGTTGGGATCCAGCACGGAGTTCCGTATTACCCTCCTGAACCCACCGATTCCATATTCTGCTAACAGTCATTGGATCTCGACCAACGCGAGCAGCAATGTCGCGATACGATAAACCGCAATCGATATAGGCTACAATCCGCCCTTTATCAAAGTCGGAAACGTGATGGTACGCATGTCTCCTCCTTACACGAGGCATCACAACAACGTTTCACCAGGCAACGCCGGTCAACTGCTGTTTGTGTATGTGACATCGGTTGGAAACTTTCGTCATGTCAGCACGTTGCAGGTGTCGCTACCGGCGCCAACCTTGTGTAAATGTTCTGAAAAGCTAATCATTTGGATATTACAGCATCTTCTTGCCGTCGGTTACATTTCGCGTCTGTAACACGTCAACTTCGTGGTGCAGTAATTTTAATGGCCAGTAGTGTATTTGTTGCATATACGTTAGAGCATAACATACCAAGGTGGAAAATTTCTATAAAATCGATTAAAAACAATTGATAATCAGAATGAGATAAGACTGTCTACTTTAAATGAAATTCAGCTTAAAATAAATATATCGATTTATTAAAAAATTTCGTTTTGGTACACAAAGAAGCCAACAGACTGACAACAAGAATCCAACACGATAGTCGGTGGACTTACGGTGTCCAGTGAAGGACAACGGATCCAGGCTGCACATTCCCTCCGTGGTGACAATGAACACCACGGCTCTTTATTTTACTACGCAGTGGCAGGTGGTCCAGAACAAAATGAAAAGAACCTGTCCTCGTAACTGGAACCTAACGGCCCTGTGGTGTCGGTGCACCGTTATAAAATGCTAAAAACCCACCAAAGAAGCCGATGCTGCCACAATACGGTCGCCAGCCTCTTGTCGCCGCGATGGACGTGAAGAGAGGAGTCACCTGGAGATCTGCACCAGCCCCGATCCTACGGCTCGCGCTAAGTCACCGGCAAGACGTCCCGGTGCAGAACTCCAGAATGACACCGGTCCCCCCCCCCCCCCCCCTCACCGTCTGTGCTGGCACGGCAGCAAATATCAATCAGGCGAAATGTTATTCACTTCTGTCCAATGGCGTGATCCTCCAGTGTTAAATAATTCCCGACCACAGAGGATAATGAGGTGACGAGAGTCATGGGATCAGCGACATGCACATGTACAGATAGCTGTAATACAGAATACGCAGGGTATGAAAGGGCAGTGCGTTGGCAAGCTGTCATTTGTGTTCGACTAGCTCATAAGAAAAGATTTCCGATGTAACTACGGCCGCACGACGGGAATTAACACACTCTGGACGCGGACTGCTAGTTGGGGTTAGAGGCATGCCACGCTCTCTTTCTAAAACAGTTTGCGAGTTCAATATGCCGAGATCCACAGTGTCAAGACTACGCCAACAAGAGCACATTTCAGGCATTACATCTCACCACAGGCAACGAGCGGCCGCCGGAATTCACTTAACGACCGAGAGCAGCAGTGTTTACATAGAAGGTTCAAATGGTTCTGAGCACTGCGGGACGTAACATCTGAGGTCATCAGAAGTACTTAAACCTAACTAACCTAAGGACATCACACACATCCACGCCCGAGGCAGGATTCGAACCTGCGACCGTAGCAGCCGCGTGGTTCCGGACTGAAACGCCTAGAACCGCTCGTCCACAGTGACCGGCTGTTTACATGGAGTTGACATTGCTAACAGACAACCAACGCTGCGTGAAATAACGACAGAAATCAATGTGGGACTTGCGAGAAAGTATCCGTTAGATCAGTGCGGGGAAATTTGGCGTTGGTGAGCAATGGCAGCAGACGACCGACTGGAGTGCCTCTGGTAACAGCACAGACATCGGCCTGCAGTGCCTGTCCTGGGCTCGTGGCCGTATCGGTTGGACCCGAGACAGTTGAAAAATAGTGGCCTGGTCAGAGGAGTGCCGGTCTGAATTGGTGAGAGCTGATGGTAGGGTTGGAGTGTGGCGCAGACCCCACCAGACCATGGAGCCAAGTTGTCGACGAGACACTGTGCAAGCTGGTAGTGGCCCCATAATGGCGGGCTGTGTTTGTAAGGAATGGACTGGATTCCCTGATCCAGATGATCCTATCGTTGACTGGAAATGGTTACTTTGAGCCCATTTTGCAGCCATTCATTCAGTTCGTGGTCCCAAACTACAAAGGAATTTTCGTGAATGACAATGCGTCATGTCACAGGAACACAACTTGTAAGTGGGCTGTTTATGTTTTCTTATTGGCAACGTTACGTAGCGCTCTGTATGAAAATCACTGGCTGTGCTGTGTGCAGTCCGTGGCTAGTTTGCATTGTTGTCTGCCATTGTAGTGTTGGGCAGCGGCAGCTGGATGTGAACAGCGCGTAGCGTTGCGCAGTGGGAGGTGAGCCGGCAGCAGTGGTGGATGTGGGGAGAGAGATGGCGGAGTTTTGAAATTTGCAATACTGGATATCATGAACTGCTGTATATACAGGGTGTTTCAAAAATGACCGGTATATTTGAAACGGCAATAAAAACTAAACGAGCAGCGATAGAAATACACCGTTTGTTGCAATATGCTTGGGACAACAGTACATTTTCAGGCGGACAAACTTTCGAAATTACAGTAGTTACAATTTTCAACAACAGATGGCGCTGCAAGTGATGTGAAAGATATAGAAGACAACGCAGTCTGTGGGTGCGCCATTCTGTACGTCGTCTTTCTGCTGTAAGCGTGTGCTGTTCACAACGTGCAAGTGTGCTGTAGACAACATGGTTTATTCCTTAGAACAGAGGATTTTTCTGGTGTTGGAATTCCACCGCCTAGAACACAGTGTTGTTGCAACAAGACGAAGTTTTCAACGGAGGTTTAATGTAACCAAAGGACCGAAAAGCGATACAATAAAGGATCTGTTTGAAAAATTTCAACGGACTGGGAACGTGACGCATGAACGTGCTGGAAAGGTAGGGCGACCGCGTACGGCAACCACAGAGGGCAACGCGCAGCTAGTGCGGCAGGTGATCCGACAGCGGCCTCGGGTTTCCGTTCGCCGTGTTGCAGCTGCGGTCCAAATGACGCCAACGTCCACGTATCGTCTCATGCGCCAGAGTTTACACCTCTATCCATACAAAATTCAAACGCGGCAACCCCTCACTGCCGCTCCATTGCTGCACGAGAGACATTCGATAACGATATAGTGCACAGGATTGATGACTGCGGTATGCATGTGGGCAGCATTTGGTTTACTGACGAAGCTTATTTTTACCTGGACGGCTTCGTCAATAAACATAACTGGCGCATATGGGGAACCGAAAAGCCCCATGTTGCAGTCCCATCGTCCCTGCATCCTCAAAAAGTACTGGTCTGGGCCGCCATTTCTTCCAAAGGAATGATTGGCCCATTTTTCAGATCCGAAACGATTACTGCATCACGCTATCTGGACATTCTTCGTGAATTTGTGGCGGTACAAACTGCCTTAGACGACACTGCGAACACCTCGTGGTTTATGCAAGATGGTGCCCGGCCACATCGCACGGCCGACGTCTTTAATTTCCTGAATGAATATTTCGATGATCGTGTGATTGCTTTGGGCTATCCGAAACATACAGGAGGCGGCGTGGATTGGCCTCCCTATTCGCCAGACATGAACCCCTGTGACTTCTTTCTGTGGGGACACTTGAAGGACCAGGTGTACCGCCAAAATCCAGAAACAATTGAACAGCTGAAGCAGTACATCTCATCTGCATGTGAAGCCATTCCGCCAGACACGTTGTCAAAGGTTTCAGGTAATTTCATTCAGAGTCTACGCCATATTATTGTTACGCATGGTGGATATGTGGAGAATATCGTACTATAGAGTTTCCCAGACCGCAGTGCCATCTGTTGTTGAAAATTGTAACTACTGTAGTTTCGAAAGTTTGTCTGCCTGAAAATGTACTGTTATCCAAAGCATATTGCAACAAACGGTGTATTTCTATCGCTGCTCGTTTAGTTGTTATTGCCGTTTCAAATATACCGGTAATTTTTGAAACACCCTGTATTATGACTTTTGATGACTATTAAGGTAAATACATTGTTTGTTCTCTATTGAAATCTTTCATTTGCTAACTATGCCTATCTGTAGTTAGTGCCTTCCGTAGTTTGAATCTTTATTTAGCTGGCAGTAGTGGCGCTCGCTGTGTTGCAGTAGTTCGTGAACGAAGATTTTTGGTGAGGTAAGTGATTTGTGAAAGGTATAGGTTAATGTTAGTCAGGGCCATTCTTTTGTAGAGATTTTTGAAAGTCAGATTGCGTTGCGCTAAAAATATTGTGTGCCACTTTAAGGACAGTCTTGTGTAAATTTTTCTAAGGGGACGTTTCAAACTGTTCGCAGGGTTGGTTTGAAGAACATTATGGCAATTCGATCAAATGACCTGGCCACCCATATCGCCCAATATGAATCCCATCGAACATTTATGGGACGCAATGGACAGATCGTTTTGTCAACAAAAATCACGCACTGGCAACACTTTCGCAATTATGAACGGCTATAGAGGCAGCGTGGCTCAGTACTCACGCAGGGGATTTGCAACGACTCGTCAAGTCTGTGTCACATCGGGTTGCTGCACTAAGCCGAGCAAAAGGAAGTCTGACATGATATACAGAGGTATTCCCTTGACTTCTCACCTTATAATAACTTTTTACCTGCAGCTTCGCCTGTGTATGCAATGTCATATACAGGGTTATTACAAATGATTGAAGCGATTTCACAGCTCTACAATAATTATTTGAGATATTTTCACAATGCTTTGCACACACATACAAAAACTCAAAAAGTTTTTTTAGGCATTCACAAATGTTCGATATGTGCCCCTTTAGTGATTCGGCAGACATCAAGCCGATAATCGAGTTCCTCCCACACTCGGCGCAGCATGTCCCCATCAATGAGTTCGAAAGCATCGTTGATGCGAGCTCGCAGTTCTGGCACGTTTCTTGGTAGAGGAGGTTTAAACACTGAATCTTTCACACAACCCCACAGAAAGAAATCGCATGCGGTTAAGTCGGGAGAGCGGGGAGGCCATGACATGAATTGCTGATCATGATCTCCACCACGACCGATCCATCGGTTTTCCAATCTCCTGTTTAAGAAATGCCGAACATCATGATGTAAGTGCGGTGGAGCGCCATCCTGTTGAAAGATGAAGTTGTAAACCGTGAGATTGCACAAAACACGTTAACTTTTGGTGAACTGCGAATATGCTGCACGAATGCGTGAGGGTTCTCTACCGCCCAGATTCGCACATTGTGTCTGTTCACTTCACCATTAAGAAAAAATGTTGCTTCATCACTGAAAACAAGTTTCGCACTGAACGCATCCTCTTCCATGAGCTGTTGCAACCGCGCCGAAAATTCAAAGCGTTTGACTTTGTCATCGGGTGTCAGGGCTTGTAGCAATTGTAAACGGTAAGGCTTCTGCTTTAGCCTTTTCCGTAAGATTTTCCAAACCGTCGGCTGTGGTACGTTTAGCTCCCTGCTTGCTTTATTCGTCGACTTCCGCGGGCTACGCGTGAAACTTGGCCGCACCCGTTCAACCGTTTCTTCGCTCACTGGAGGCCGACCCGTTGATGTGCCCTTACAGAGGCATCCAGAAGCTTTAAACTGCGCATACCATCGCCGAATGGAGTTAGCAGTTGGTGGATCTTTGTTGCACTGTTCTGACTGACTGATGTGAGTGCATTTCAAGCACGACATACGCTTTCTCTGCTCCTGTCGCCATTTTGTCTCACTGCGCTCTCGCGGCAGAAACCTGAAGTGCGGCTTCAGCCGAACAAAACTTTATGAGTTTTTCTACGTATCTGTAGTGTGTCGTGACCATATGTCAATGAATGGAGCTAAAGTGAATTTATGAAATCGCTTCAGTCATTTGTAATAGCCCTCTGTATTGCACGCATCTCCTGCCGCCGCCGGCTGCGGTGGCGGAACGGTTCTAGACGCTTCGGTCTGGAACCGCGCGACCGCCACGGTCGCAGGTTCGAATCCTGCATCGGGCATGGATGTCCTTAGCTTAATAGGTTTAAGTAGTTCTACGGTCTAGGGGACTGATGACCTCAGATGCTAAGTCCCATAGTGCTCACACTCATCTGAACAATCTCCTGCCGCCCTGCTCTCTCTGCTCATTCATACCCATTCAGTCGTATTCCCCTTGGAACGCACTATGATACTACCCAAACAATGTGGAAGTCCTGCAGAGCAGCCGAGATGTTTGGCGTCACCAGCCTTTCTCACCAGCACAACCACCCACACACTCTCCTCCACCCACTCTCCAACAGGCTGCCAAGACAGCAGTTAATATTGCATGGCCATCCAGTTCTGAGGTGTGCTTAAAATTTCAAGCCCCTAGCTCAATCGAATGTTAATTTAAAATAAGTTGCAACATTTGTACCGAACAGACAGCCAGACAAGAAAGTGACCTAATAAAAATTTGTTACAAACCCCGTCAGAATGTAAAGAGATAAAAATTTTGTATAAAAATTGTTCAGGTGTGAAAAAGTCAGAGCTATACTCCGTTCATCATAAGAATAAACCTGATGTAAACAAACGAGACGATTGGTCAGAAGCTGTAGCACGTGGACACTGGTGTTGTTATGCACTTTGAAATACGTCCTACGTATGGTTCAAATGGCTCTGAGCACTATGCGACTTAACTTCTGAGATCATCAGTCGCCTAGAACTTAGAACTAATTAAACCTAACTAACCTAAGGACAACACACACATCCATGCCCGAGGCAGGATTCGAACCGGCGACCGTAGCGGTCGCTCGGTTCCAGACTGCAGCGCCTAGAACCGCACGACCACTCCGGCCGGCGGTCCTACGTATGTATTAGATATATTAGTACTAAGTTATGATAAATGAAACTTTAAGATATTCAAATGTATAAACAGCCATCAACGTTTTTCTTAAGCACGGTTTAGCAATGTAGTTTTTATTTCAGAAATCGTGTACAGTCAGAGCCCCTGTACTGTTGTGCTCTGATTGTCGCGCTGTTAATACGCAGTATGAAAATGGCTGAGGCTGCTTCCGGTTCCGTAGTGGAACAAGCGTGTGGAAAACTTAAGAAGTGCCGAGAAATAGGTTGTTCGTAACGTTTGCCATAAATATACAGAGATAATCGGCTTTGAAGTTTTCCGAGGGACTGTGTTAGAGCCGGCCTCGGTGGCCGAGCGGTTCTAGGTGCTTCAGTCCGGATCCATGCGGCTGCTACGGTCGCAGGTTCGAATCCTGCCTCGGGGCATGGATGTGTGTGAGGTTAGTTACGTTTAAGTAGTTCTAAGTTCTAGGGGACTGATGACCTCAGATGTTAAGTCCCATAGTTCTTGGAGCCATTTGAACTATGTTAGATACAGCGGAGGCACAAATACACCCTAGATGCATATTGTCGGTAGCCTAACATATTGATAATGCAATTCATTGTTGGCTTGTTCAAGTCTCGCCTGAATCATTTTGTTTTCTCTTTCAATTTGAAATACCTGCATCATCATCATCATCATCATCATCATCATCATCATCATATTTTATCAATAACGCACATCGTCTTATTTCCAATTACATATTGCACGCGGAATTCCTGTTTTCATTTCAAATAGAAATTCTTAATCATTGGTATTTTATGACAAACTTAACAAAAGTTTCATATCAGCGCACACTCCGCTGCAGAGTGAAAATCTCATTCTGTTAACAAAAGTAGCTTAAATTAAGAATACAATTTAATTTTTTAAAGCAAAAATGTAGAACCAAATACTCTCTATCTGGATTATGTCCATTGTTTTATATCATAGATGTAGATAAGTGTCGTAGAAACACGGAAAACAATCATTTTGACAGCATCGAGCACACCACACAAATGCTGCATTTTTACATTTGCCGCTGAACCGATACAGTACGAACGCTACAGAACTTATCTGGAGGCAAGTTAAGGGATTTGGCCCGAGAAATAACAAGACTGTTAAACTGCCAGAAGTACTGGAACTAACGCACGCAGGTTTTTCACACGTCACTGCCGAACGCTGGCGGGATATAGAACGGCATGTCGTAAAAGGAGGAGGAGGAAATGCGACACCTGGGTGGCTTAGTGGATTCTGTTGTTGATCGATTTGTTATCAAGTCAGCTCCAGTACTGAAATGTTTTTCTCGGAATCGGATAAGGAAGGAGTTTAGAAATTACCAGACGACTGACTGTTATTAATACCTTCCGTGGCTTCAGTATAAACCGTACGGAGAAATCGCTTTTGCATCACACATAGCTCGCTCAGAAAAATTACATCTACATCTACATGATTACTCTGCAATTCACATTTAAGTGCTTGGCAGAGGGTTCATCGAACCACAATCATAGTATCTACCTACCATTCCACTCCCGAACAGCGCGTGGGAAAAACGAACATCTAAACCTTTCTGTTCGAGCTCTGATTTCTCTTATTTTATTTTGATGATCATTCCTACATATGTAGGTTGGGCTCAACAAAATAGTTTCGCATTCGGAAGAGAAAGTTGGTGACTGAAATTTCGTAAATAGATCTCGCCGCGACGAAAAACGTCTTTGTTTTAATGACTTCCATCCCAACTCGCGTATCATATCTGCCACACTCTCCCCCCTATTACGCGATAATACAAAATGATCTGCCCTTTTTTGCACCCTTTCGATGTCCTTGGTCAATCCCACCTGGTAAGGATCCCACATCGCGCAGCAATATTCTAACAGAGGACGAACGAGTGTAGTGTAAGCTGTCTCTTTTGTGGACTTGTTGCATCTTCTAAGTGTCCTGCCAATGAAACGCAACCTTTGGCTCGCCTTCCCCACAGTATTATCTATGTGGTCTTTCCAACTGAAGTTGTTCGTAATTTTAACACCCAGGTACTTAGTTGAATTGACAGTCTTGAGAATTGTACTATTTATCGAGTAATCGAATTCCAACAGATTTCTTTTGGAACTCGTGTGGATCACCTCACACGTTTCGTTATTTAGCGTCAACTGCCACACCATACAGCAATCTTTTCTAAATCGCTTTGCAACTGATACTGGTCTTCGGATGACGTTACTAGACTGCGAACAACCTAAGAGAACTGCTCAGATTGTCACCCAGGTCATTTATATAGATCAGGAACACCAGAGGTCCCAGGACGCTTCCCTGGGGAACACCTGATATCACTTCAGTTTTACTCGATGATTTGCCGTCTGTTACTGCGAACTGCGACCTTCCTGACAGGAAATCACGAATCCAGTCGCATAACTGAGACGATACCCCATAGGCCCGCAGCTCGATTCGAAGTCGCTTGTGAGGAACGGTGTCAAAAGCTTTCCGGAAATCTAGAAATACGGAATCAACTTGAGATCCCCTGTCGATAGCGGCCATGCGAATAAAGAGCTAGCTGCGTTGCACAAGAACGATGTTTCCTGAAACCATGCTGATTACGTATCAATAGATCGTTCCTCTCGAGGTGATTCGTTATGTTTGAATACAGTATATGCTCCAAAACCCTACTGCAAACCGACGTCAATGATATAGGTCTGTAGTTCGATGGATTACTCCTACTACCCTTCTTAAACACTGGTGCGACCTGTGCAATTTGTGTGTTAAAGTTAAGAATTTTCATCACTGTTGTTTATAATTAAAATACGGTGTCAGGTGAGAACGAGAGCATTTTTATGCTTTCCGTTTGGTCACATAAGAAGCGTCTGCGGCTCGTGGTCTTGCGGTAGCGTTCTCGCTTCCCGCGCACAGGGTCCCGGGTTCGATTCCCGGCGGGGTCAGGGATTTTCTCTGCCTCGTGATGGCTGGGTGTTGTGTGCTGTCCTTAGGTTAGTTAGGTTTAAGTAGTTCTAAGTTCTAGGGGACTGATGACCACAGCAGTTGAGTCCCATAGTGCTCAGAGCCACTTGAACCATTTTTTTATTTTATGATGAACCGAGTATCGTTAACGAGGGATATAATTTTTGACGTTATTTGGTGCTTAGAAACAAACAAGATGCAAAGCACATAGTAAAAGCGGAATTTACTGCGTTCTACAGGGTGGAAAGTATTTAAACCGACAAACTCTGGGAGGTTGTAGGGGACATCAAAACAAATATTTTTCCCTAACGTCATTTTTTCCTGTGAGGAATATTGAAACCGGTGGAGGAAGATTTATCTGGCGGCAAATTAATGAAACCAACAAACACTTTTCCATTTTTTATGACCAAGAGACAACACATTAACACAACCCAATTTAATTACAGTAGATTTTCAAAAGTGCCGCCATTGACACGTAAACAAAGTTTACACCGTCGGATCATGTTCTGTCTGACACTTGCAAAAACCCCAGGAGTATCCTGAATTGTTCCTGCTGCTGCTACTATCCGGGAAACCAGATTTTCTTCTGATGCAACAGGAGTTGCGTAAACAAGGTTGCGCATCTCTCCCCACACAAAAAAGTCCAGAGAGGACATATCTGAGGATCGAGCAGGCCATGGTACAGGACCACCACTGCCAATCCACGTTTCTGGGAACCGTCGGTCCAGGAATCGACGCACACGACGACTGAAATGCGCCGGCACACCGTCATGTTGGAACCACATGCGTTGTCTTGTAGGGAGCGGGACGTCTTCCAGCAATTCTGGCAATGTTCTGGCGAGAAAATTTTAATAGTGCCTGCCATTTAATGGCATAGGTAGCAGATACGGCCCAATTGAACAGTCCCCAACAACACTGACCCACACATTAACGAAGAACCGCACTTAATGAGCGCTAGTAACTGTGGCATGTGGGTTATCCTCACTCCAAACATGCGAATTGTGCATGTTGAAGACTCCATCACGCCCGAACGTTGCTTCATCGGTAAACAACACAGGGGATGGAAATGTAGGATGCATTTTCAGGTAACACTGCGAAAACTATGATCTGGGTGGATAATCAACTGGTTCCAGGTTGTGGACACACTGGAAGTGAAATGAACGTAACAATTTCTCTCGAAGGACTGTTCTTACATTCGTCTGATTCGTCCCCATGTTACGTGCAATTGCACGAGTGCTGATTGAAGGATCCCGCTCCACATGCTGCAAGACAGCTTCCTCAAATTGCAGCGTTCTTACCGTGCGACGGCGTCCCTGCCCAGGTAATCTGCTAAATGACCCGGTCTCGCGCAGACGTTGGTACACAGCAGGAAAGGTCGTATGATGCGGGATACGGTGATTAGGATATTGTTGTTGATAAACCCGCTGTGCAGCTCCTCCGTTGTGGTGTGCTACGTAGTACTCACCAACCATATCAGTGTACTCACTCCAGGTGTATCGCTCCATTAGTAAACAGAGACATTGCACTACTACACTGGTGGACAGCAGTTGTCTACAACTGAAGAGCGTAATATGGCCTCCACCGGTTTAAATAATCCTCACAGGAAAAAAATGACATTAGGAAAAAGTATTTGTTTTGATGTCCCATACAACCTCCCATAGTTTGTCGGTTTAAATACTTTTCACCCTGTAGATGCAGACGTAGATACAGCTGTGGATTCTAACTACGGTTTGACAGTTTTTAACTATTTTCTCAGAATGTAAATGGCGATGTTCTGAAACTTCTGGACGACGCCTTAGCGGCTATCTATTTATTCACTTCTCAGGACAGCGGAGCTCTCACCATATTACCTTTTTCAAGTTGATCCACTTTGAGTTTTGCTTTAGTCATAATTAAACTGTATCATTATTGCCTGCTCCTAGAGTTCATCATAAGAATTACCCCGACGTAAACATTACCCCATGTATTCTTCCGCATTTGCTTGAATCTCACTTGATTTCGTTTCACTTGGAACGGAGGCCAAGCTGTGTCCCGTACAGTCTAGTACGATCGTAAGGACACGTTTTATGCTGTCTTCGCGCAGAGAGACCGAGCGATAATGCGGGACAACAGCTTTACTGGCGCATTATACTTGTACAGCGCTGGCCATCCACTGGTCCAACTAACCTGCAATGATGTGAGCAGTTGCAGTTCAGACGTAAGAACAGACGAGCAAAGAAACAATATAGGTTCGAATGAATTTTAATTTTTTAAGCGAATGGAACAATATTCGGCGAAACTCCAGTACTACCGCGCGCTTGTTACGTGACCAGACGGAAGGCATAAAATGCTCCCGTTCTCACCTGAAACAGTATTCTAATTACAAACAAGAGTGATTAAAACTTCTAACTTAAACACAGGGTAATTTTTCTGAGCGAGCTTTATGTGATGCAAAAGCATACTGCAAGGATTTCACTGTACAGTTGAGAATTGAAGTCCCTGAAGGTATTAATTGCATTCAGTCGTCTGGTAATCTCTCAGCTCCTTCCTTATTCGTATCCTAGAAAAACATTTCAGTTGTGGGTCACCTGCTACGTTGATAACGAGCCTATCAACAGAATCCACGAAGCCAACCAGGAGTCGCATTTTCTCCTCTTCTTTCATGACGAGCCGCCCTATAACCCGTCACCGTTCGGCAGTGACGTGTGAAAACGCTGCGTGCGTTAGTTCCAGTACGTCTGGCAGCTTAATAATCTCGTTACTTCTCGGGCCAAATCCCGTCACTTGGCTCCAGATCAGTTATGTTGTGTTCACATTGTAATGGTACAGAGACAAATGTAAAAATGCAGCATTTGCGTGGTGTGCTCGATGCTGGAAAAATGACTTTTTCGTGTTTCTACGACACTTATCTACGTCTGTTGTACAAAACAATGGACATAATCCAAATAAACAGTATTTGGTTTTTCATTTTTGCCTTACAAATTAAATTGTCGTGTTTTCTTAATTTAAGCTACTTTTATTAAGTCTTTCATAAAAATCGACAATTACGAATTTGTATTTGATACGAAAACAGGGATTTCGCGTGGAATTAGAAACAATAAATACATTATTCATAAAAAACGTTGATGAATTTTACAATTATGACATATAGGTATTTCAAATTGAACGAGAAAAAAAATTACTGAAGCGAGATTTGAACCAGAGAACTGTGAATTACTCAAAATTGTCTATTATGCTATCGATTCCGTTGTAATTCCATTGTGAATATGAGTTTCACTTGTACGTAATACAATCCCTTGTAAAACTTTAAAGCCGATATTAAGTACTACCTATTTCTCAGCACTTTATAACCTTGTTCCACAAGGAACAGGAAGCAGCATCTGCCATTTTCACAGTGCGATTTAACAGCGCGACAATCAAACCACAACAGAGTAGAAGCTGTGTCTGTACACGATTTTTGAAAAAGAAACGAATAGCTAAAGCGTGGTTAAGTAAAACGTTGATAGCTGTTAATACATCTGAATATCATGAAGTTTCATTTAACATAACTTCGTAATATAATATCCAATACATAAGTAGGACCTACTTGCAAGAGCGTAACAACACTAGTGTACATGTGCTACGCCTCTCACCAATCACCTTGTTTGTGTTATGTTTATATCAGGTTTATTCCTACAGTGAACGGAATACGTATACAGGAACTCCCAAAAAACATCGACCAGCTTTAGGGACAGGTTCCTTAACAAGAAGAAAACGTCTGGTAAACAAGATCTCTAAACTACATACCTTAACAGATATGGGCACTTGCTTATCTTTGATGCTATGAAACATCTCTTCTACTGAAAGCTATTTGCTTTTCACATTTTGGGAGGAAGTATTATGGACCGAAACAAGAAAAAACGTCTGGTAGACATGGGCTCTAAAATGAATACCTTAAGAGCTACGTTTCTAGCATTTGTAGACTAAGAGAAAGCTTTTGACAATGTTGACTGGAATACTCTCTTTCAAATTCTAAAGGTGGCAGGGGTAAAGTACAGGGAGCGAAAAGCTATTTACAATTTGTACAGAAACCAGATGGCAGTTATAAGAGTCGAGGGGTATGAAAGGGAAGCAGTGGTTGGGAAGGGAGTGAAACAGGGTTGTAGCCTATCCCCGATGTTATTCAATCTGTATATCGAGCAAACAGTAAAGGAAACAAAAGAAAAATTCGGAGTAGGTATTAAAATCCATGGAGAAGAAATAGAAACTTTGAGGATCGCCGATGACATTGTAATTCTGTCAGAGACAGCAAAGGACCTGGAAGAGCAGCTGAACGGAGTGGACAGTGTCTTGAAAGTAGGGATGATGAACATCAACAAAAGCAAAACGAGGATAATGAAATGTAGTCGAATTAAGTCGGGTGATGCTCAGGGAATTAGATTAGGAAATGAGACACTTATAGTAAAGGAGTTTTGCTATTTGGGGAGCAAAATAACTGATGATGGTCGAAGTAGAGATGATATAAAATGTAGACTGGCAATGGCAAGGAAAGCGTTTCTGATGAAGAGAAATCTGTTAACATAGAGTGCAGATTTGTCAAGAAGTAGTTTCTGAAAGTGTTTGTTTGGAGTGTAGCCATGTATGGAAGTGAAACACAGACGGTAAATAGTTTGGACAAGAAGAGAAGCTTTCGAAATGTGGTGCTACAGAAGAATGCTGAAGATTAGATGGGTAGATCACATAACTAATGAGTAGGTGTTGAATAGAATTGGGGAGAAGAGGAGTTTGTGGCACAACTTGACAAGAAGAATGGACCGGTTGGTATGACATCTTCTGAGGCATCAAGGGATCACCAATTTAGCACTGGAGGGCAGTGTGGAGGATAAAAATCGTAGAGGGAGACCATGAGCAGATTCAGAAGGATGTAGGTTGCAGTAAGTACTGGGAGATGAAGAAGCTTGCACAGGATAGAGTAGCATGGAGAGCTGCATCAAACCAGTCTCAGGACTGAAGAGAACAACAACAACAAGAAAAACAACAACAAGAAGAGCTACGAGCACTTGGTCAACAGAACATGTGTGTTTCACACTACCGAAGAGCTCAGAGCATTTTAGAGCCTTTGTTCACTACACATTTTTTATTTATTTCTGTATAACGAACCTGTTCCTAAAGTTTGTCTTTTTTTGCGTCATCCTGCACAGATTTGTTCTGTAGAAGGGTGGTCCTTCATTAGCCCACTTTCAAAACTAAGGTGTCAAATTGCACAGCAGGCGTCTCTAACACACGTAGTGTTGGCGCTGACGTGTAAACAAACACGACCACTCGTGAAGGGCGTGACTTGGAGAGAATAAAACACCAGGGGCGCTGCATAGACCAAACTGCCACGAGTGGTCTGCTGAGACAAGGAAACCGCTCATGTGAAAGGAGCTTAACGGAAAGATCACGATAGGCTGTCCACAGAGCAGGTGACCGGCGATGTGCATTCCTCCTGACTCTTGAACCCGTTAACGACAATTCCGCGTGCTGGTGAAGAAATCAGCGCAGTCTCGCCCCATGACTGCTCCATCGGTAGCTAACTTTCGCAGCGCGCCGCCTCCGTTCCTGGATTCTTGGAAGCGGAACGAAAATACACAAAGCCCCGAGAGCCGACAAGCCCTCTGCCGCCAACGCCTTGGACGCCTTCCAGAATCGTCCCAAAGGGGCGATCCCGGGCGGCGTTGTCAGACATCGGCGACCTTCGCCACGGTCGCAAAGCCGACGCGTGCTGCCATCTGCCAGCCGACAGCTGACTGCCTGCAGCGTGCTGGCCTCTAGCGGAAGTGGCGCGAACCACTACAGCAAGCTGCTGCCCCCCCCTCTCCCTCTCTCTCTCTCTCTCTCTCTCTCTCTCTCTCTCTCTCTCTCTCTCTGTGTGTGTGTGTGTGTGTGTGTGTGTGTGTGTGTGTGTGTTTTAGCTTTTACTTTGCGCCTCCTTTGTGGGAAATTAACCTGGCGTGAAAATGTGCTCTTTACGTTCTTTCCGCGCCAACGCCACGGTAAAGCGTGAATACCTGGATTACGCACTTGCAAGCACGCACCGCGCTGTAAGCGAGTCGTGCGTTTTGAAGCAGAGAAAACGAATGTATAAATTAAGCAAGTGCTGCAGATAGACGGATCTAAAAAATCATAATTGTCGTTACACACACACACACACATATTCACGAAGACATGCAAATATTTTAATGTTATTCTACAAGTAAAAAAAAAAGTTCCTATAAATATAGGTCCGCCAATGTTTAGTTACGGAGTTACAGCTAATAAAAGATATTGCCTGAAATTTAGCAACTTCGCTGATATGAAGCCATCGCAAAACTGTACGAGGTTAAAGCAAAGCACGATTTCCATTTATTTTGTTGTTATTAGTCAGATGAATCTAATAAAACATGTCCCAGGCGTGTATCTCCAGTAGTTTTTCAGAACATCCACAGAAGCAAAGAAGTAATTTAGTAAAACTTTTAATTTATTAACTACTTGACCCAATTTGTTTTTTAAATTCCGGAAAATTGCGCGACGTTTTCAACAGAAGTTGTAGACAATTTAATTTCGGAAAAATGATGTTAATAACGTTAACTGAACTGTATGAATGTGGCAGATAATTTGCTTTTATTAATACCATGGCACACGTGAATTTATGTTAAACCAGAAAAAACTAAGCTCAGTGTTAAGGAAGTTGTACAGCGTACAAACAATTTCACAATACATTCACAATAAATGTTCAGACATGTCTCAACCGAGTTCAGTGCATTTAGCTGCACGTGTATGAACAGATTGCTTTGCTCCTTTCAGTTTCACAGGATTGTTCTTAATTTCGTCTGTTGCTTATTATGTGGTTACATTTAAATACACTACTGTTCTGTTCTTTCAATGAACAATACAGAAAACTAACTCATTTCAAGGTTAGGAAACGACTGAAACAACTCACTAACGGTTGCCAACAATGACAAACATTCTTAATGGAAAGTAAACAAATTTAGTTGTATAACAATCTTAGCTTCTCTGGATGTTCTCGAAAACTACTGCAGATTCTCGTCTGGGACATGTTTTATTGAATTCACCAGACCAATAATAACAAAATAAGTGGAAATCGTGCTTTACTTTAACCTCGTACAGTTTTGCGATGGCTTCATGTTAGGGAAGTTGCTGAACTTCAGGCAAAATCTTATTAGCCGTAACTCTGCAACTAATGCAAAACGAGCGATTATTTTATAAGAATTTTAACTGAATTTACAAAACTGTAATCACTGTTTTAAAATTGGGTGACAAACACATCCATCTATCATGAGCTGGGTTGAAAGGATCTTTAGGTATTTTTCTTATTTATGTGTTGCGTGGTTGCCAATAATTGTTTAAGGCAAAAACGAGGATAGTTTCTCAAAAACAACAACAACAACAATAATAATCACCATAAAGACACGTTAATTTTTTTTCTCCAACCGCCACAGACCCGAGATAAATGCTCCACTCTTATTTAACTTTTTTTTCTTTTCCTTCCTTCATTGACACAGGAAGCTTTTTCATGTCTCTTACCATCCTCACGCGTAGCTTTTCTGAGGTTTTATTCATGAATATCCTGTCTCGTTTATTTGGGTATCGCTGATTATAAAAGTAAACTATTGAGTGTCTTGGATTGGTGTTTCATCTATACTCTTTGCTTTTTAAGGTTTCAGACTTCAATCAGTAGACTCGGAACCCTTACAAGTTCACCTTTTGTTTTTGTTGCTGTTCTTGTTGTCCGTCTGTATGTATGTATGACTGATAGAAACTATTTTTCTCGGGAACAGGCACAAGCATCAAGTCGAAATTTATTTCACATATTGAGATCTACGGTCCCTTGGTGGAGGGACAAGTTGAAGCTTCTAAGTGAATGCAATGAAACGATATGACCATCTATGTCCTATCTTTTGATACTCGCAAACTCACTGATTAAAACCTATACTGTACTTCCCCTTGACCTACCATCATCAAATCTGGCAAAAAGAAAGATTTCACGGCATAACTAAAGCAAACAAAATCCAAAAATTACTTATCTGTAAGTATACCACACAACTATGTATCCTTGACAACAGTGAATAAGCTTCTAAGTCAAGGCAACGAAAAGATACGGCCATTTATGCCACATACTTTGGTACTCACAAACTCAATGTCGGGCGCTGCGATTGACCAAAATGTTCTTCACACCAATTACGAACAATTGTCACCTGCTGACATGGCGAAATGTCATCCATAAAAACTGCGTCGTAGTTTGGAAACATGGCGTCCACGAATGGCTGAAAATACTCTCATAGTAGCCGAACGTAACCGTTTACAATCAGTGATGGCTTCAGCTGCACCAGACTATACAGTCCATTTTAGGTAAACAGAGTTCACACATTATTGACCCACCACCAGCTTGCACAGTGCCTTGTAGACAACCAGGGTCCTTGGCTTCGTGGGGTCTGGGCCACACTCGAACCGCACCATCAACTCTTACAAACTTGAGACGCCCTGCTAAACCCGCAGGACAAGACAGGTAGTTTAAGTTGTGGAAAGGGGCCCAAAATAAGCCGCTGTCAGCTACATACCTTTTATTTGATCAAACATTACAAGAGACAAGAAAAATTTTAAAAAATGCTTTATTTTGGAACTCAATTTGAGGCTGAATGCGCCATAAAGTCTCATGCCTTAAGGGCAAGACCACATTAATTTAAAAACGGCTGAAAGCCAATAACTTAAACCTTAACCGAAATCAGAAATTTAAAATGCAAAGCCTTATTTTAAAATAGTTCCTTCATTAGGCTAAGGCCCAAAATATCTGACACTTTAAGAGCAAAACAACTTAAATTCAAAATAGGCTGAAGGCTCAACACTTAAGACTCAATAAGATTAATTTTAGATGTGGCCGAGCGGTTCTAGGCGCTTCAGTCAGGAACCGCGCGACTGCTACGGTCGCAGGTTCGAATCCTGCCTCGGGCATGGATATGCGTGATGTCCTTAGGTTGGTTAGGTTTAAGTAGTTCTAAGTTATAGGGGACTGATGACCTCAGATGTTAAGTCGCATAGTGCTCAGAGCGAGTTGAACCATTAATTTTAAAAATGCCAAAGGCTTTACGTAAAACAGTTCTTAAATTAGGCTGTAGGCCCAAACCATCTGACGCCTTGAGGGCGAAACAACCTTAATCTAAAACTGGCTAGAAGCCATACAAGTACAAACAACAGGAACAAACAAGAAAAGGCAATACGCCGAAGGGCGCTCAGAAGTTCCGAGGGTCGGCCTGGAATTCAAATACTAACGCTCGCTTAGGTGAGACAGGCAGTCGGCCCAACCATTGCCGATCCGACGACAACCCAACTGACAGACAGTCAACGGACCCAGTGACAAGATAACCTCCGCTTCACCTGACAAGCACACAACAGGGAGTTCAATGGAACAACGTAGTAGGTATTGGCGCCCACAACTAATTACACATTGACCTGTCAAACTACACGTCATGCTGGACAGCAACAACATGATCAGGAAAATACACTGCCTGAATTTACGTCAATGGCCAGGGCAGGTAACCGGAACGTTAACGGCCAGAAGGCAGAAGATTCCGCTGGTGCACTTCAATTCAAATTACAGAGTATGGTTAAACTCCACTCGAGGGTGGCTAAAATTTGCCAACTTGAAAACACACGTCGTTGCTCGCGGGATTATCCCAACAGCCGAGAACGAACTCCAAACAACAGTGTGAACAGTCTTGACTTGCTGGTAGATTCAGTAAAAACTCAACTTTCATGTCCAGGATCGGTGAGCCAAGAACCTCGTAGCAATGGGAACAGCACCACACACTCCGACACAGCATAGAGGCCGCCAGCAGCCTAGGCCGAAATACGCGCCGCGGAGATTTCCTCGCTGTTAACAGAGGCACTCGCGTCGGTCGTCTGCTGCCACAGCCCATTAACGCGAAATTTCGACGCACTGTCCTAATGGGTACGTTCGTCGTATGTCCCATACTTATTTCACTGACTATTGCTTGTCTGTTAGCACTGACAACTCTACGCAAACGCCGCTGCTCTCGATCGTTAAGTCAAAGCCGCCGGCCACTGCGTTGTCCGTGGTGAGAGGTAATGCCCGAAATTTGGTATTTTTGACACTCTCTCGACACTGTGGATCTGAGAATACTGAATTCCTTAACTTATGCCAAAATCACATATTTTCACAAACGTGTGGTTCCTGAAGAGGGGCAGCAGCCTTTTCAGTAGTTGCAAGGGCAACAGTCTGGATGACTGACAATCTGGCCTCGTAACACTAACCAAAACGGCCTTGCTGTGCTGGTACTGCGAACGGCTGAAAGCAAGGGGAAACTACGGCCGTAATTTTTCCCGAGGGTGCAGCTTTACTGTAACATCAACAAAAGCAAAACAAGGATAATGGAACGTAGTCGAATTAAGTCGAATTAAGTCGAATTAAGTCGGGTGATGCTGAGGGAATTAGGTTAGGAAGTGAGACACTTAAAGTAGTAAAGGAGTTTTGCTATTTGGGGAGCAAAATAACTGATGATGGTCGAAGTAGAGAGGATATTAAATGTAGTCTGGCAATGGCAAGGAAAGCGTTTCTGAAGAAGAGAAATTTGTTAACATCGAGTACAGATTTAAGTGTCAGGAAGTCATTTCTGAAAGTATTTGTATGGAGTGTAGCCATGTATGGAAGTGAAACATGGACAATAAATAGTTTGGACAAGAAGAGAATAGAAGCTTTCGAAATGTGGTGCTACAGAAGAATGCTGAAGATTAGATGGGTAGATCACATAACTAATGAGGAAGTATTGAATAGGATTGGGGAGAAGAGAAGTTTGTGGCACAACTTGACCAGAAGAAGGGATCGGTTGGTAGGACATGTTCTGAGGCATCAAGGGATCACCAATTTAGTATTGGAGGGCAGCGTGGAGGGTAAAAATCGTAGGGGGAGACCAAGAGATCAATACACTAAGCAGATTCAGAAGGATGTAGGTTGCAGTAGGTACTGGGAGATGAAGAAGCTTGCACAGGATAGAGTAGCATGGAGAGCTGCATCAAACCAGTCTCAGGACTGAAGACCACAACAACAACAACATGCCAAAATGGAATGTCCCATGCGTGTAGCTCTCACCTACCACTCCGTGTTCAAAGCCTGTTAACACCCGTCGTGCGGATATTATCACGTAGGAAACCGTTCCACACGAATCACCGAGTACAAACGACCGCTGCGCCAATGCAATGCCCTTTTATAACTTGCGCACGCCTTACTACCGCCATTTGCGTATAGGTACCCTATGACTTTTGGTGCTGAGTCTGGCCTTTGGCCTACGATTTTAGACTGGGTTTTTTAGTGCGTTTCTTGGTGGTTGTCTTTTCCTTCTTTGTTTCTATGGTCGGCCAACCACTGTCACACTCGGTGTGATTTTAATTCCTTTTGTCTGGTCTTTGAGTCTTTCTTGTCCCGTGTCGGGTCTTGTCATCATCATCATCATCATCATCATCATCATCATCATCATCATTTAAGACTGATTATGCCTTTCAGCGTTCAGTCTGGAGCATAGCCCCCCTTATACAGTTCCTCCATGATCCCCTATTCAGTGCTAACATTGGTGCCTCTTCTGATGTTAAACCTATTACTTCAAAATCATTCTTAACCGAATCCAGGTACCTTCTCCTTGGTCTGCCCCGACTCCTCCTACCCTCTACTGCTGAACACATGAGTCTCTTGGGTAACCTTGCTTCTTCCATGTGTGTAACATGACCCTACCATCTAAGCCTGTTCGCCCTGACTGCTACATCTATAGAGTTCATTCCCAGTTTTTCTTTGATTTCCTCATTGTGGACACCCTCCTGCCATTGTTCCCATCTACTAGTACCTGCAATCATCCTAGCTACTTTCATATCCGTAACCTGAACCTTGTTGATAAGGTAACCTGAATCCACCCAGCTTTCGTTCACAAACAACAAAGTTGGTCGGAAGATTGAACGGTGCACAGATAACTTAGTCTTGGTACTGACTTCCTTCTTGCAGAAGAGAGTAGATCGTAGCTGAGCGCTCACTGCATTAGCTTTGCTACACCTCGCTTCCAGTTCTTTCACTATGTTGC
Source organism: Schistocerca cancellata (assembly GCF_023864275.1). Taxonomy (NCBI): domain Eukaryota; kingdom Metazoa; phylum Arthropoda; class Insecta; order Orthoptera; family Acrididae; genus Schistocerca; species Schistocerca cancellata. The sequence goes on from NC_064637.1 coordinate 160,014,207, forward strand.
CATCCTGTGAGAATATGCATCCTAAGTACTTGAAACCGTCCACCTGTTCTAACTTTGTTCCTCCTATTTGGCACTCAATCCGTTTATATTTCTTTCCCACTGACATTACTTTCGTTTTGGAGATGCTAATCTACATACCATAGTCCTTACATATCTGATCTAGCTCTGAAATATTACTTTGCAAACTTTCAATCGAATCTGCCATCACAACTAAGTCATCCGCATATGCAAGACTGCTTATTTTGCGTTCACATATCTTAATCTCACCCACCCAGTCTATTGTTTTCAACATATGATCCATAAATAATATGAACAACAGTGGAGACAGGTTGCAGCCTTGTCTTACCCCTGAAACTACTCTGAACCATGAACTCAATTTACCGTCAACTCTAACAGTCTGACTATCCATGTCATCTCCATTGTTTGTTTTATTCTGTGTGAGGGTTTGAAGTTCGTGGAAAAAAGGGACCGATGACCATAGTAGTCTGGTCCCTTCAATCCCACAAACCAACCAACCGACCATCCTATGACTTTTGTCACTTCTGTATGTATACCACACTTCGTGCCAGTTTGACTTCTGTTATGTGCTGTCTCTCTCATAGCTTTGCAAACTTAATCACTAGCAGAGTAAACCTGGTAATAGTTGTTGTTGAAGTTTCAGAATTGATGTTCTAGCTTGTAGAAAATGCTCCGGGCAAACTTGTTAACTAATTGACGGACAGTTGGCATCGACGCTGGTAGTGCAGTTTCGCGCGCCGTGAGGAGACGGGACTTCGCGTGCCGGCTGTACGTGTAGGGCAGGCTTTCTGCGGGGGGGTGGGGGGGGGGGGTGAGGGGCTGATCCGCGTATCGCGTGACTGGGCTCCGGGGTTGCTGTGACGTCACAGGCGGTCGACTTTCCTAGCGACACGACACGACGCGATGCGACCCACCCACTGGATAAGTCGCGACTTCCACCACCAGTGATGCACTAGTGGCAGACTGGCGCCGACGTGTTCCAGGGAACTCCATCCACTCCCGCCAGCCTCTGGTGACCATTCCCGGACCGGGATTGGAGCCCGGGTCTCCTGCTTGCTAGGCAGACGTGCTGATACTACACCACCCCCACATAGTGGTCATTGAAGTTGCACGGACTATCCTAGCACGCCGCGCACAACACACAAATTCTCAACTTGTCCACACACTACTACTAATGTAGTGCCCTTTGCCCATTATCCTCATTACTCGCAGAATTCCGCCCATTCCCGTAAGAGTTCGAGCGCGGTCTGCACCTGCACTGAAGTAATCTATCTGGTTTACGTTCTTCTGGACATGTTCTAAAGAACGGCAACCACATAGTAAATCTATTGTTTTGTGGTTGGCAATCACATAAAATACAGCACGAATTTTTTTCTGTGCTTGAAAACGAACTAAAAAAAACTACATCCGTTTCAAAACTTGATAAATTTCTTATTTCTCGTCTGTTTAAGGGGGGTAGGACATCAAACGGGCAGACTTGGAGCAGGAGAAGCACCACAGGAAATTTTAATTTCCACTGTCTATAATCTTACAAATAAATTCATAAAACTTTGAAAGCATGATCAGGAAGGATTCAGGATTCATACTCATAGTAGTGGAAGCTCAAAAACGTAACAAAGTACATTTTTTTACTTGTGACATTTCATCATTTTTTCACTTACTACTGCCTGCATTTGCAGCTATAGGTATACTTTTCTTCCTAAGCAAGAGAGATTCTTCGATGAATTTTGCACAACATACAAACTATGGTTACATGTGTATGAAACTCTAGAGTTTATTTAATTTATGAAAAAATGAACTGTTACATTTAAACTTCTTGTTTAGAAAAAACTCAAATTTTGTAGTTAATTATCTCAATTTTTACCACAGTTATTAATAGATTTGGAAAATTCTAGAGTTTCATACACCTGTAAGTACTGCTTGTATGCTGTGCAAAATTCATCCAAGAATCTCTCTTACTTAGGAAGAAAAGTGTACCTACAGAAACAAATGCAGCCAGTAGTAAGTGAAAAAATGATGAAATTTCACATGTAAAAAAGGTATTTTGCTACGTTTTTGAACTTCCACTGCTATGAGTGTGAGTCCTCAATCCTTCCTGGTCATGCTGACAAAGTTTTATGAATTTATTTGTAAAAGTATTGACAGTGGAAAGAAATTAAAATGTCCTGTGGTGCCTCTCCTGCTCCAAGTCGGCCCGTTTGACGTCCTACCCCCCCTTAAAGGATCGAATCTGTAATCCTAGTAATTTTGAAAGTAGATGTGGAGATATAAATCTAAAAGGCGAGTTAAAGCTGAACTGGGAATACCACATTATGCAGTCTTGGTACTTTACGAAGAGCCAGAGAGTCAGTGACCCAGAAGACGGAAGGCATCAACTCTAGACTGGACTACTGAGGATCAGGAAAGAGAAGACGTGAGATGTATTAGACATGGTGTTGTCCCGGCAGTTAAAATACAAGCAATATTATGAAAATCAGGACTGTGACCAACGACTCCAAATATTTAGATAGACTTCTTTCTTTGTTCAAGAATATGCCTATACTTCCTTGTTTACTATTGTGTGCGAGTTAATATGAAGCGCGTCCCAGAGGGCAGTTTCCGTTGTGCCAAAGAGTGCCTGTTCCAGGAGGAATAGTAAATAGACAAAAAAAAAAAAAGAAAAAAGAAACGACGCCCCACGAAGGAGATAACGGAATGGAACTGAAATCGGCACGTGTGTTGCACATGTACAGGCAAACAAACAATTTAGTAATTTGTGGGATTTTAGAAGGTATGACGTCAGCAACTGTATGGTTTACAAAATTGTGAAATAAATTTCAGAGAACAGTCCAAGTTGCAATATTAATATTCTTTATTAATTGATGACTAGTTTCGGGCCTAAGCTGATCATCAAATCATGCACTAAGCTGTACAACAACACCAACTGCGACTTCCACATGCCCATACAGTGCAGTTAAACACATCTTGTAAATTAGTGCAGGGGTGAACTTTAGTTAGTAGGTGAATGAAGTTTCTAGAAACTCCCTGCTATTCTTTGGATCTTCCCTATTTACTGCATCAATCCTATTTGGCCATGACGCCAGACCGATGAACAACGGTCAAGTATAGGTCGAATAAGTGTTTTATAGGATACCTCCTTTGGGGGTAGAGCTTATTTCGTGAGGTTTCTTCTAATGAATCTCTCTCTGGCATACTTGGTAATAACACCGAGGGAAGGGCAACCACAGGTTAACACGTGGTACTTGAACCATGTGTCATTCCTGCGGAATTTTCACATCAAGGCTAGATTGAAGTCATACTGAAAAAATCCGTAACCCGTCGGGGATTCCACCCGGCGAACTTCCCAGGCGCAGCCTTTGCCGCTACGCTACCACTCCGACACAGAACATATTAAATATGTCGCTGCGGTAAATAAATTACACAGTATATGAATTTACAGAACAAGAAATGAAATCAAAACAAAATCTGTATCCTATTGTTCATGGAGGGCAACGGCCTTGCCACAGTCGATACACCGGTTCCCGTGAGATCACCGAAGTTAAGCGCTGTCGGGCGTCGTCGGCACTTGGGTGGGTGACCATCCGGGCCGCCATGCGCTGTTGCCATTTTTCGGGGTGCACTCAGCCCCGTGATGCCAATTGAGGAGCTACTCGACCGAATAGTAGCGGCTTCGGTCAAGAAAACCATCATAATGACCGGGTGAGCGGTGTGTGACCACGCGCCCCTCCTATCCGCATCCTCCACCGAGGATGACACGGCGGTCGGATGGTCCCGGTAGGCCACTCGGTGCCTGAAGACTGAGTGCTATTGTTCATGGCAGTTACTGTACATTGGTTTTAGTGCTCCTCGTAAATTGTTGTTAGTGCTTAAATCATTAAGTAGGGGAAAAAGAAAAAGGCTATAATCTAAAAGTGAGAAAATGCGGAGCGAAGTGAACTCTGTTTCTTTGAAGCACTATTGTATCGAGATCACAGCTAAATTTGACAGTCTACTTTCTGCCATACTCGACGTCAAGTACTTTCCTGGAAGACTGCAGAACGATATAGACGTACTGCTGCAATCGTAACAGGTGGGTGCGGACTGCACGAATCTGGTATCAGCGACGGTCGCGAAATATAATGAGCGACAATGACTGCGAGCCGTCTTCCCCCTGTGTCACTGGGGGGCGCAGATCGATCCTGTGTGGCGGGGGAGGGGGGGGGGGAGGGGAATCCCTCCTCACAGCGACAGGCAGGCAAACCACTTCCTGTTAAGTAAGGCTGCAAGCAGTGGAAGCGATTTCTTTTCCATTTTGTTTCACCCAGCAGGAACGTCCGCTAGTAATTAATAACAGTTGGCTTTCTGCCTTGGCTTGGCTTAAGCACTCTCTCTCTCTCTCTCTCTCTCTCTCTCTCTCTCTCTCTCTCTCTCTCTCTCCCCCTCTCCCTCTCCGTACCCCACCCCTCCCCCATCACCACCACTATCCCGCTCCACAAGGTAGCTGAGTGATCAGCGCGACAGAATGTTAATCCTAAGGGCCCTGCGTCGGAGATTTTCTCCGCTCAGGGTCTGGGTGTTATCATCATTATTATCATTTCATACCCATCGACGCGCAAGTCGCCGAAGTGGCGCCAAATCGAAAGACTTGCACCCGGCGAACGGTCTACCCGACGGGAGGCCCTAGTCACGTGACATTTACATTTATTTACCTTACGATTTGAAAAGTCTGAGTGTGTGTCGCGTGTTATATATAAAGTTCTAATGATGTTTCGAACTAAAAACTGAACTGGATGGTGTCCTATTCTTTATAACTTCGTGCGTATTTTAAACATAGCTGCGCAACAGCAACGGTTCCACGTAATAAGACTATAAACAGCCGACCAGTTGCAATGGATAAAGAAATCTTTACCTAGGTTTCAACAGATTTAAATCTGTCTTCTTCAGAAGGCGGCAATTTTACATTAGTATGGACTGATGTAACATCGTCGTTTTTACAAATATCTGCATAGATCCATTTGTCCAAATTAAAATATAGCCCTGAAAATATGGTTTGTCATGTAAATGTAAAATAGTACATGGCTGTTGCAGAGTTGAGTCGCTTGTGAGCTCTGCAACATCCATGTACTATTTTACATTTACATGACAAACCATATTTTCAGGGCTATATTTTAATTTGGACAAATGGATCTATGCAGTATTTGTAAAAACGACGATGATACATCAGTCCATACTAATGTAAAATTGCCGCCTTCTGAAGAAGACAGATTTAAATCTGTTGAAACCTAGGTAAAGATTTCTTTATCTATAACTTCGTGCGTGTTGATGATGTAATCCTGAACAAGGCAAGTGGTGTTATTACGGGAACACCGTCTTATAAAATGAGTCGTCAAATATCTGAAACTGTGTAATACTGTAAACTAAACACGCCCACCTCTGAATTATTATGCAGTGCAGCCAACAGCGCTACAATGCGTGACGTCACAGTGCGTGGCATGCAGTTTAAACAAACAACATTGAGAGAATAAAATTCTGCATGACATTGCAAACCGAATTTTGAAAGAGTAAATAACAAAAATGTTTCTTTTAAAATGCTCTGTAAATTTAAGCACGTAAAGAGGTTACATAAAATTCCAAACCTTAATGATGCACGTACGTAAACGTAGCACAGCCCTGTAAAGTAAATCTGATATTAATTTTGAAACGCAAAGCTTAACTGTGAATCATTTAACTGTATCCTGACTTTGATATTAAACTCTCCGTAACAAATTTTCATTCATCCGTGGCCAAGACAACTCGGCACTGCTGTAAAGTGCTGAAAAATTAAAATACAGCGCGGCAGCAGAGCCGCTGAAGGAAAAAGTGTTGCTCAAGTGCAGCGCAAGGGCGTGCGGCTATAATTGAGCACATTATGCTTTTCTGAACGACTATGTTCCAGTCAGTGTAATGCGGCGACACTGTTATTAGACAACGAAAGCTTCACGAGGAGACTGTGGAGGATACTGTATTTACTGAATGATGTAAAAGAGAGCAGCATTCAAGAACTGTATTGTACCTCTGATACCTTAACAATTATCATCTTTACAAAAATCTCTCATACAAAATACATTACCCTGCGATGAGATTAGTTATTGAAATGGCGAAGGAGAATTGAATTTCTGACTATGACAGTAAGGTACGTAAATAAATAAGTTTGCTAGATAACGTCTCGACAATTTAACTGAAACACATGAATAAAGAGAAAAGTGTTAGGTATTTGTCTTTCTCAAATTTGTGATAAATTATGTTTGAGCGAGCAATGGTGCAACAACATTAGCAGAAAAACCCAGCACGACTGACGCCCCGTCCTCACAGCTTTACTTCTTTCTGCCAGTCACTGGACTCGCATTCGGGAGGACGACGGTTCAATCCCGTCTCCGGCCATCCTGATTTAGGTTTTCCGTGATTTCCCTAAATCGTTTCAGGCAAATGCCAGGATGGTTCCTTTGAAAGGGCACGGCCGAATTCCTTCCCAATCCTTCCCTAACCCGAGCTTGCGCTCCGTCTCTAATGACCTCGTTGTCGACGGGACGTTAAACACTAACCACCACCACCACTTCTGCCAGTATCTCGTCTCCTACATCCCAAACTTTACAGAAGCTCTCCTGCGAACACAGTTTCAACCTGCCAGGAAGTTTCAACCTGCCAGGAAGTTTCATCCGCAATACTGTTTACGTGGTCCACTGCTGTCATGATTCCTTCGATCATGACCGCACGTCCCACGGATGCCAAACTCAATGCACCCCAAAGCATAATTATGCCGTCACTGGCCTCTCTCCGTCGTGGAACATGTTTCGTGCAGCCATCCGCCTGGCTTACGACCTATAAGGACCCAACCATCGACCTGGGGTAGCAATAAATTTGATTCTTTCGGCAGGCGACACGTTTTTACTGATCCACGTTGAAAACTCAGTGATGCTGTGTCCACTGCAGTCATAATTGACGATGTCGTTGGGTCAACACAGGAACACGCAGGGGTCGTGTGATGGGGAACGCCGTGTTCAACCGTGGCCTTTGAACAGTGTGCTCCGAAACACCTGTGCCTACGCCAACATTTGTCGTCAGACCTGTCACAGATCGCTGCCAATTGTGGATTACACAGTGGCGGATCCTCCGACGTCTTAGCGTTTTGTGTTGAGACGTGGTCGCCCAATACCACACGGCCTACTAGTTATTTCACCACCCTTCAACCATTTCCACACGTACTCATGGTAGCAGTACACCAACGGGCGATGCGCTTCGCCGTTTCCGAGATTCTCGTTTGCAGCCGCAGCGGCACAACAATGTCAAAACGCCGCTTATTGTAGTTATTTCCGCATTTGCGGCCCGTATCTTCGCTATAATGGCTGCCCATTCGTCTCTCTTCCGCTCATATTCTTTCCTTACTGCGTCACAGCACTACCAGGAAGCATTCAACCTCGCGTGGGCACTGGTCATGTTGTTTTGGCTCATCACTGTATGCTGGTACACTGCCAACAGATGCATAAGAATTTCACTTTATCCATTTTACCTACGGACTTAACTTTGTCTTAGTTATATGGTCATTCGACAGTAATATTGCGTGAAACTTGTATTTTCGTGTTTTTAGTGAGAGTTATGTTAAATGTTGACATATATAAGATTGCCTTCACACGCACTGTGGTTCTCAAAACTGTAATCAAAGGCGCCATATAACATATTCTTTTTGTCCCCTCCACTGATATGTGGGTCATAAGATGCTGCATGAATAAGAACTTTTGCTCTCATGTGGCCTGTGTCATTGTGAGGACGAAATTAGCTCACGGCTAAATAATGGAATAAAATGTATATTTCAAAATAAAAGAACAGCCTATGCAGCAAAATAATTTCCTTTAAGAAATTTACAGTTGCTTTGAACCCATGCAAAGAAAGACTAATTTGATGATGATCGTTTTACGAATTAAAAATGCCTGTTTCTACCCGGAATCTGTATTTGTTTATATTCGAGATGTGTTTCGTCGTTTACATTAAAGCATCTCGTGTGCATTTCATCCTGAAGTAATACAATTTTGCTTCATATGCGATATTTATAGCGCAGAAAACAGTCCACGCCACAATTTTAATATCAATAGACTATTACTTACAGTTATTAGTTTTTCCTGTCGAGATCTGTTTCATCTGGTCGCAACTTGGAGGTAACTTAACTAATGAAACACCGACACAATTTTTTCGTCATCTTTTTCGTTTGTAACTTCCATATTTCGTCAGTTAACTGCTATGGAACACCGCAATTGGTCTGAAACTAAGTGCACATCTTTCTTGTGAGGTCAGCCATTTCTGTTTTAACGTTTTGTTTACTTGGTGTCTTTTGTTATTTCTTTAATACTAGCGATCCGGCTCAACTTCGCACAGATAGCAGCACTATCTTCCCCTTGACGACTCGAGTGTAATAAACTGTATACACGAACATTGCTCGTGAATCGGCCTGTCCATCAGAGAAAACTGTATCAAAATCACTTCAGTAGTTCCTGAAGTTAGACCGAACACAGTGGGCACAAAGACGCTGCGGGCACTTTAATATTTAGCGCAGGCACGCTCGCTTGGGTGCGTGTGCAGTTAGAGGCCCTACAATTAGGGAGCCGGCGTGCTGGTTACACAATCGGACGGTAAGTTAGACGCGGACAATGGCATTTAGGTGGCGCCTCGGAGCGGAAAATTGGCCGCAGATGCGTGCACGCACGTCCGTAGGTGTGACGTGTGTGGCCGTGGACACGCACCGGCGGCTGGACGGAACTGCTGCGGCGAGAAGCGGAGCCGAGGGAAGCTGCAACGATACGTGCGTCGGCACTGGCTGAAACAAAAGGTCAGGTGGCGTTAGCTGGCCGCTGCGTCGTGCTGCAGACGGTGCAGAACTCGCGCCATGTCGTCACGTGACCCTCCGCAACTGACGTCAGCCACGGCAGGGAAGTGGTGTCTGTGTGTGATGTGGCAGTTGGCTGTATGGAATGAGCGCAGTGGAGACGCGACGAAAAGGAACTGCCGAGTTCGGACGTGACCATCATCACGCCGACGATGAATTCGGTGGATTTGTCCTTTATACCAGCGCTGAGTGTTCAACGTGCCTACAAACCATGGCGGGCCATAAAAAGGCGCTAACCGGCACGGGTGGGAGACGAGAGTGACCACAGTTTGTTGTGACAGTATATTGTGCTGTCAGTCAGTTCATGGCAATCTCAACAAGTTTCCGAGAAAAACTGCGAACGGAGCTGAATGCAATAGCCATTGCGTGGGGGGGGGGGGGAGAGGTGCATACTCTTATTATTCTTTATTTATTTGTTTTTCTTTATTCATCCCAGAAACAGCTCATAACGATGTAGAATTTGTCTAGGTAATAAAATGCAAATCACTTGTTTAATATGTGCAACAAGCAGCACACACAAAACCGTCAATGAGGACAGGTTACCTGGTCTATAGGGAAAGGACAGGTGGCGTTGGTTAAGGGAACAGCCCGCCATTTACAATGCCTTTCTTCAGTTTTATTATCTAACAGTAACGATCCGAAATGCCATTCTCTCTTATAAATTCCTTTCAATTTTTCCTGTCAGTATTTGTAAGTATATGGTCTAAAACTGATGCTGGACTCTTTTAAACCTTCGTATGTGCGAATGCAGGAGTAGGTTTAATAATGAATAAAAAAATAGGAGTGCGGGTAAACTGCTACAAACAGCATAGTGAACGCATTATTGTAGCCAAGATAGACACGAAGCCCACGCCTACTACAGTAGTTCAAGTTTATATGCCAACTAGCTCTGCAGATGACGAAGAAATCGAAGAAATGTATGATGAAATAAAAGAAATTATTCAGATAGTGAAGGGAGACGAAAATTTAATAATCATGGGTGACTGGAATTCGTCAGTAGGAAAAGGGAGAGAAGGAAACATAGTAGGTGAATATGGATTGGGGGTAAGAAATGAAAGAGGAAGCCGCCTGGTAGAATTTTGCACAGAGCACAACTTAATCATAGCTAACACTTGGTTTAAGAATCATGATACAAGGTTGTATACATGGAAGAACCCTGGAGACACTAAAAGGTATCAGATAGATTATATAATGGTAAGACAGAGATTTAGGAACCAGGTTTTAAATTGTAAGACATTTCCAGGGGCAGATGTGGACTCTGACCACAACCTATTGGTTATGAACTGTATATTAAAACTGAAGAAACTGCAAAAAGGTGGGAATTTAAGGAGATGGGACCTGGATAAACTGAAAGAACCAGAGGTTGTACAGAGTTTCAGGGAGAGCATAAGGGAACAATTGACAGGAATGGGGGGAAAGAAATACAGTAGAAGAAGAATGGGTAGCTTTGAGGGATGAAGTAGTGAAGGCAGCAGAGGATCTAGTAGGTAAAAAGACGAGGGCTAGTAGAAATCCTTGGGTAACAGAAGAAATATTTAATTTAATTGATGAAAGGACAAAATATAAAAATGCAGTAAATGAAGCAGGCAAAAGGGAATACAAACGTCTCAGGAAATGCAAAATGGCAAAGCAGGGATGACTAGAGGACAAATGTAAGGATGTAGAGGCTTATCTCACTAGGGTAAGATAGATACTGCCTACAGGAAGATTAAATAGACCTTTGGAGAAAGGAGAGCCACTTGTATGACTATCAAGAGCTCGGATGGAAACCCGGTTGTAAGCAAAGAAGGGAAAGCAGAAAGGTGGAAGGAGTATATAGAGGGTCTATACAAGGGCGATGTACTTGAGAACAATATTATGGAAATGGAAGAGGATGTAGATGAAGATGAAATGGGAGATATGATATTGCGTGAAGAGTTTGACAGAGTACTGAAAGACCTGAGTCGAAACAAGGCCCCGGCAGTAGACAACATTCCATTATAACTACTGACAGCCTTGGGAGAGCCAGTCATGACAAAACTCTACCATCTGGTGAGCAAGATGTATGAGACAGGCGAAATACCCTCAGACTTCAAGAAGAATATAATAATTCCAATCCCAAAGAAAGCAGGTGTTGACAGATGTGAAAATTACCGAACTATCAGTTTAATAAGTCACAGGTGCAAAACACTAACACAGATTGTTTACAGATGAATGGAAAAACTGGTAGAAGCGGACCTCGGGGAAGATAGTTTGGATTCCGTAGAAATGTTGGAACACGTGAGGCAATACTGACCTTACGACTTACCTTAGAAGAAAGATTAAGGAAAGGCAAACCTACGTTTCTAGCATTTGTAGACTTAGAGAAAGCTTTTGGCAATGTTGACTGGAATACTCTCTCACAAATACTGAAGGTGGCAGGGGTAAAATACGGGGAGCGAAGGGCTAGTTAAAATTTGTACAGAAAGCAGATAGCAGTTATATGAGTCGAGGGGCATGACAGGGAAGCAGTGGTTGGGAAGGGAGTGAGACAGGGTTGTAGCCTCTCCCCGATGTTATTCAATCTGTATATTGAGCAAGCAGTGAAGGAAACAAAAGAAAAATTCGAAGTAGGTATTACAATCCATGGAGAAGAAATAAAAACTTTGAGGTTTGCTGATGACATTTTAATTCTGTCAGAGACAGCAAAGGACCTGGAAGAGCAGTTGAACGGAATGGACAGTGAATTGAAAGGAGGATATAGGATTAACATAAACAAAAGCAAAAAGAGGATAATGGATTGTAGTCGAATTAAATCGGGTGATGCTAAGGGAATTAGATTAGGAAATGAGACGCTTAAAGTAGTAGATGAGTTTTTCTATTTTGGGAGCAAAATAACAGATGATGGTAGAAGTAGAGAGGTTATAAAATGTAGACTGGCAATGACAAGGAAAGCGTTTCTGAGGAAGGGAAATTTGTTAACATCGAGTATAGATTTAAGAGTCAGGAAGTTGTTTCTGAAAGTATTTGTATGGCGTGTAGCCATGTATGGAAGTGAAACATGAACGATAAATATTTTGGACAAGAAGAGAATAGAAGCTTTCGATATGTGGTGCTACAGAAGAATGCTGAAGATTAGATGGGTAGATCACATAAGTAATGAGGAGGCATTGAATAGAATTGGGGAGAAGAGGAGTTTGTGGCACGACTAGAAGAAGGGATCGGTTGGTAGGACATGTTCTGAGGCATCAAGGGATCACCAATTTAGTATTGGAGGGCAGCGAGGAGGGTAAAAATCGTAGAGGGCAACCGAGAGATGAATACACTAAGCAGATTCAGAGGGATGTAGGTTGCAGTAGTAGCTTTCACAGGATACAGTAGCCTGGAGAGCTGCATCAAACCAGTCTCAAGACTGAAGACCGCAACAACAACAACAACAATACAATCAACGCCTTCCTTCAGTTTTATTATCTAACAGTAACGATGCGAAATGCCATTCTCTCTTATAAATTCCTTTCAGTTTTTCCTGTCAGTATTTGTAAGTATATGGTCTGAAACTGATGCTGAACTCTTTCAAACCTTCGTATGTGCCAAGCCAAAAGTGCTCAAAACTGTAAACATTACTACCAGGAACGTTGAATAAGTAGTGGGACACTAATTCTCTGAAAGCCCGTTGGTTTTCACTAGTCACAGCTGTGTGCGGCTGGCCGGCAGGTTTGCGCGACCTCGTTACTTAGACGACCGACGCCCAACTGCTCGCCGGGCTTTTGTCCACTCCGTAGACATTCTGCACGCGCCTGTGAATATTTGCCATGCTCCCGTTTTTCGCCAAAAAAAATTCCGTGGCAGCTGTCGTCTATGAACGCACCTCCGTTGCAGACGCCATTTTGAAGACTACGTATAGCGGCGCCAGGTACTGGAACTTCATGAAACGATAGTGGTGAAGCGGGAATATTCCATGATGTCCCACGACAAATTCCGTAGTTTTTCCAGCCGAAATTGGCTGAGGAAGAAAATGAGTTGCTTTACTTACTGAACGTCTCTCGTATCTTCACCCTCTGCACCTCTGTTAATAGCCGGCCGGAGTTGCCGTGCGGTTCTAGGCGCTACAGTCTGGAATCGAGCGACCGCTACGGTCGCAGGTTCGAATCCTGCCTCGGGAGTGGATGTGTGTGATGCCCTTAGGTTAGTTAGGTTTAATTAGTTCTAAGTTCTAGGCGACTGATGACTCAGAAGTTGTCGCATAGTGCTCAGAGCCATTTGAACCCTTTTTTTGAACCTCTGTTAATATTGGTGTCTGTGTATATTATTATATCGTCTTTCGCTCCTACAGTTACATCTACACATCTAAGAAATAATTTTGGAAATAAATGAAATATTCAACAGTTGGATTAAAATGGAGGGTGAAGATATATCAGCGATGAGATTTGCTGATGCCATTGCTGTCTTCAGTGGAAGTGGACAGAGAATTACAGCATCTGCTGTACGGATGAACTGTCCAAAGAGCATGATAGAGTGAACAGGAAGAAATACGAAAGTAATGAAATATCAGAATAGAGAAGGGACAGACACTTAACATTACAATTGGGAGTAAACCGAAGAAAGACGAAGTAACGAGGGGCATCAGAAATGGGGATAGCCATAAAAAAAATGGGGATCTCGAAGTAGGAGAAGTTGAGAAATTCAGCTACCTAGGCAGCAGAACATGACGGACGAAGCAACGAGAACATAATCTAGCACAGCTAAAGAGTATATTCTTGGCCCAAAGAAGTCCACATTCATCATAATTTGTGGCAGAAATTTGTGAGAATGTAAGTTTGAAGCACAGCAGTATATGGTAGTGAAACAGTGACTGACAGAAAATCGGATCAGAAGAGAACTGAAGAGTTTGAGATGTGTTGCTACAGAAGAATGTTGAAAACCAGTTTGAATGGTACGGTAAGGCATGAGAAGGTTCTGTGCTGAATCGGAGAGGAGACGAATACATGGAAAACACTGACGTGAAGGAAGTACAGTATGACAGGACATCAAGGAATAACTTCCATGGTACTAGAGGCATAATAGACAGAATAGCAAGGTGCTTGCTGTAAGTCGCTGACCATGGAGACTGCAGAAAGGCGTACGACTCCGTTGACAGAACATTTGTGTTTCAAATGTTAGACGAGTTTCGTATCGATCATGAAACAAGATACATAATTCGCCAGACATAAAAAAACAACCGAAAACACAACAGCCGGCCGGTGTGGCTGAGAGGCTCTAGGCGCTTCAGTCTGGAACCGTGCGACCGCTACGGTCGCAGGTTCGATTCCTGCCTAGGGCATGGATGTGTGTGATGTCCTTAGGTTAGTTAGGTTCAAGTAGTTCCAAGGGGACTGATGATCTCAGATGTTAAGTCCCATAGTGCTCACGGACATTTGAACCATTTGAAAACACAACACAAAACCTCAAGTTAGAATTTTTGGAGAGATGTGAACCTTTGGATGGGTCAACAGATTTTAGGCAAGGAGATGAATGTATTCCTTAATTGTGTACCTGAAAAGGTGATCAGAAAATGTGAAGAACTCTAAAAGTGTGGAGTGCAGCTCGGCTGTATAAACTAGAATATCATAATCAATGTTCGGGTTTTGTCAATAATCTTGCAATACTGACCGGCGACACTGTTACAGCAACAAGCAAAATACATATTTTAAAAAGTATTTAAAAAATGATATCAAGTTTTGAGATATCCTACTCCAAAACAGACTATATGACCAATATAAGAGATCCAGAATGAGATTTTCACTCTGCATCGGAGTGTGTGCTGATATGAAACTTCCTGGCAGATTAAAACTGTGTGCCGGACCGAGACTCGAACTCGAGACCTTTGTGAAAAGGTGCAGAGTGGAAATATCTTTCTGGAAACATCCCCAGACTGTGTCTAAGCTATGTCTCCGCAATATCCTTTCTTCCAGGAGTGCTAGTTCTGCAAGGTTTGCATAAGGTGCAAGGTGTGAAGTTTGGAAGGTAGGACACGAGGTACTGGCAGAATTGAAACTGTGAGGACGTGTCGTGAGTCGTGCTTGGGTAGCTCAGATGGTGGAGCACTTGCCCACGAAAGGCAAAGGTCCCGAGTTCGAGTCTCGGCCTGGCACACAGTTTTAATCTGCCAGGAAGTTTCAGTATAAGAGATGCTTCAAATTTCATGAACACGAATTACAGAAACATTAAAAGACTAAGAATTTTAAATACCTTGATGAGGTAATAAATAAGAACGGCGGTGACGGGGGTCTAATGTACTCAGAGTTAAGGAGACGGAAGTGGGGTCTGAGTTAGCTGAAGTTATGTACGATAAGAGATCTGATTCCTCTCAAAGAGTGTTACACTATTATGTTACAGTAAGAAAACCAAAACGTTTTACTCTGCCGAATGCTCGGATTCGACGAACTGTAAAGCAAGAGAACTAGAAAACATGGTCAAGAAAGAAAGTCCTAACAAAAATATAGTGTCAGCGATACAAAACGATGATTACGAGTACAGGAGTGACGAACATCTGTACACGAAAACTGTACCGACGGCGAGAAAACGTTGAATGACATTTAGCAGCCATCCGGCCTGGACGAATGAAAACAGGATATGCAAGAGCATTTTTTTTCAACATACCAACCGGAAAAAATCAGAAGTGATCGAGAAGAGATGAAAGATATGAAATTCTGAACAGGGATACGTTTTGGAAGAAGGTTTAGAGTTCCATCTCTTGAGAACATCAAAAACAAAACTGAAGCAAAGTGATTAGAATGTCGGAAACTTCAGCACTCTGATCGAATTAAAGCTCTTCTATTTTTTTTTGTAAACACATTTATTTCAAATCACAAGCAGTTGTTTATGGGTACCACAGACGGCCTAATTTTTGGTTGAGGATGACTGAAAATATGTAAAAAAATCAAACCAGTATTAATTTTTTAAAAACTAATGATTTTTGTTTCTCAAAGATTTCCTTTTTCAACATAATTTTTTGCAGTCGATGAAACCAGTCATTGAAGAAATACCACTTTTCACGAGGCACTTCAGTAGCCGGATCATTCAACGAATTTTATGTTTAACTTTTAGAAAGAAAGAAAAGGAATCGCAAGGTGCTAGATCAGGGCTGTACGCTGGAAGGACTTCAGGATATCCGCATACTCACCTGTTAGTTTCACCCTACCTGATGATGCGTTCTCATTATGGAAAAAAAATTTGCACGTAATTTTTAAGAAGTTTACTACAAACCGACATTTCTGTATCTATCTCCAGTAGCGGTGTATGTCTTCTAATGACATCGTCAAAATACGCTCCATTTTAGCAGAAAACCAGGAACCATCTATCCATCCTCACTGCAAAATTGGTCTGGCTTCTGTAAGCTTTGATTTCGTTCCAGAGTCCGATTCAGCATTTGACATTTCTTCCAAGACTCAACAATAAATACCAAATTGAACACCAGAAACGGTATTCCAAATTAAATTTGAAGTGTTGCCGTGGAATTTCTCCAGTGTTTTTTGTACACGAATCAGTACGCTGTTGTTTTTGATCGGAAGTCAGTTTAAGTGGAATCCATCAACAACAAAGTTTTGTCACTTCCGAGATGTAAAATGTTTTTATTTCACTCATACCAACAGGAAGTTGTCCGTCGGTTTCGTTCAAGAGTTTTGCTTGAACAGCGACAAAATTCTCAGCAATAACATTTCTTGAGCAACCTTTACGAAGTTCAAGAAAAAAAAAGATCGCTTTTGAATTGGCTGCACCAATTATAAACTTTTGGTTTAGGTGAGGCGTCATCGCGAAATGCATTTTTAAGTCGATCTTCACACTGTTTACGCGTGATGATTTAAAATCGTAAAAAATATCATCTACCAGAAGTGTTCTCTTATTCGATTTTCGCCGCCCACAAAATCTTCAAAAGATGATAATTAACAAAGATTGGCAATTAGATTTCAAATATAAAGAAACTTCATTTGTCGTGATAATCATGGCATTCTAAAAATTTGCATTATCCGTCGTAATGACGACAAAACCGATATGAAGTTTTCTGTTCTGGTAAAAGCAGTGGACTGGTGAGAACTGCTTTAACCGTAGCTTATAGGGGGGGGGGGGGGGGTTTCGGTAGAAAACAGAGCTCATAATGTGCATACAGTGCCCATAGTATACTGTACGTAGCGCGTTGACGACAAGTGCTAAAAGAAAAGGAAGAAAAGAAAACACGTTCCCTATCGCAGAGCTAACGCCCAGTTTTGAGCTGACGCGAAATTCACCTGCTTCTTTTGTAGAAGGGGGAGACTTTCGTAGTTTGTATATTTGTGATGTCAGTTTAAGCTATATACACTACTGGCCATAAAAACTGCTACACCAAGAAGTAATGCAAATGATAAACGGGCATTCATTTGACAAATATATTATACTAGAACTGACATGTGCTTACATTTTCAAGCAATTTGGGTGCATAGATCCTGAGATATCAGTACCCAAAACAAACCCCTCTGGCCGTAATAACGGCCTTGATACGCCTGGGCATTGAGTCAAACAGAGCTTGGATGGCGTGTACAGGAACAGCTTCCCATGCAGCTTCAACACGATACCACAGTTCATCAAGAGTAGTGACTGGCGTATTGTGACGAGCCAGTTGCTAAGGGCAGCAGTCGAACATTTTCTGTATCCAGAAAAGCTCGTACAGGATGTGCAACATTCGGTCGTGCATTATCCTGCTGAAATGTAGGGTTTCGCAGGGATCGAATGAAGGGAAGAGCCACGGGTGGTAACACATCTGAAATGTAACGTCCGCTGCTCAAAGTACCGTCAATGCGATCAAGAGGTGACCGAGACGTGTAACCACTGGCACCCCATACCATCACGCCGCGTGATATGCCAGTGTGGCGATGACGAATACACGCTTGCAATGTGCGTTCACAGCGGTGTCGCCAAACATGGATGCGACCATCATGATGCTGTAAACAGAACCTGGTTTCATTCGAAAAAATGACGTATTGCCATTCGTGCACCCAGGTTCGTCGTTGAGTACACCATCGCAGGTGCTCCTGTCTGTGATGCAGCGTTAAGGGTAACCGCAGCCGTGGTCTCCGAGCAGATAGTCCATGCTGTTGCAAACGTCATCGAACTGTTGATTGTCGTCTTGCGAACGTCCCCATCTGTTGACTCAGAGATCGAGACATGGCTGCACGATCCGTTACAACCATGCGGATAAGATGCCTGTCATCTCGAATGCTAGTGATACGAGGTCATTGGGATCCAGCACGGCGTTCCGTATTACCCTCCTGAACCCACCGATTCCATATTCTGCTAACAGTAATTGGATCTCGAGAAACGTGAGCAAAAATGTCGCGATACGATAAACTGCAATCGCAATAAGCTACAATCCGACCTTTATCAAATTCGGAAACGTGATGGTACGCATTTCTCACTCTTACACGAGGCATCACAACAACGTTTCACCAGGCAACGCCTGTCAACTGCTGTTTGTGTATGAGAAATCGTTTGGAAACTTTCGTCATGTCAGGACTATGTAGTTGTCGCCACCGGCGCCAACCTTGTGTGAATGCTCTGATACGCTAATCATTTGCATATCACAGCATCTTCTTCCTGTCGGTTAAATTTCGCGTCTGTAGCACGCTATCATCGTGGTGTAGCAATTTTAATGGCTAGTAGTGTAGCAACTGTTGCACTGGCAGTAGGGCGGTACTCACAATCTGCGCAGCTAGCCATGCTCTTTGAAAGGCTGCATTCCCGCTGCGACCCGCCCCTGTAACAAAACACATTGGATCGGATTAGGTACACTTCTTGCTCCACAGAATCATAGTGAGGAATTTCTCAAGGATTCACAGCATGTCATAAGACAAGAATAAACAACAACTATGTACAAAAAGTCTGCGAA
This sequence comes from Schistocerca cancellata, assembly GCF_023864275.1. Classification (NCBI taxonomy): domain Eukaryota; kingdom Metazoa; phylum Arthropoda; class Insecta; order Orthoptera; family Acrididae; genus Schistocerca; species Schistocerca cancellata. Next base: position 160,032,974 of record NC_064637.1, read on the forward strand.
ATGGGCGTCAATGATGTTAAACACGTAAAAAATTCTTAAATATGTTTTCGTTTAAACTGTGGTGATAGACTTGTAAGAATGGAAGACCAAGAACGAAGTACTCGGATTAGGGAGGGTGTAAGATAGGGATACAGCCTTTCACCCTCGCTGTTCAATCTGTACATCGAAGAAAGAATGAGGAAAATGAAAGGAAGGTTAAAGGGCGTGATTAAAATTCAGGATGAAACGATATCAGTGATAACATTCACTGACGACACTAGAAGAGAACAGTTATAGGGGGGGCTGACGGGAATGAACAGTCGAATGAGGATAATACGGATTGAGAGTAAATTGAAGGAAGAGAAACTTAACATTAGGATTGGTGATCACGAAGTAGATAAAGTTGCGAAATTCTGCCACCTAGGGAGCAAATTACTGCCTGACAGACGGGGCATGGAGGACATAGAAAGCAGTCTTCCCCTTGCAGAAAGGGCATTCCTGGCCAAGATAAGTCTACTAATACAGAACATACTCTATGTGATCAAAAGTAGCCGGACACCCCCAAAAACATAAGTCTTTCATATTAGGTGCATTGTCTGCCACCTACTGCCAGGTACTCCATATCAACGACCTCAGTAGTCTATAGACATCGTGGGAGAGCAGAATGCGGCGCTCCACGAAACTCACGGACTTCGAACGTGGTCAAGTGGTTGCGTGTCACTTGTGTCACCCCTACGTCCACTGTTTCCAATGCGATAGTGAAGTGGAAACGTGCAGGGACTCGTACAGCACAAAAGCGCACAGGCCGATCTCGTCTACAGACTGACAAAGACTGCCAACAGTTGAAGAGAGTCGTAACGTGTAATAGGCAGATATCTATCCAGACCATCACACAGGAATTTCCAACTGCATGAGGATCCTCTGCAACTGCTATGACAGTTAGGCAGGAATTGAGAAAACTTTGATTTCATGGTCGAGCGGCTGCTCATAAGCCACACACCACGCCGGTAAGTGACAAACGACGCCTCGATTGGTGTAAGGAGCGTAGACATTGGACGATCGAACGGTGGATAAACGTTGTGTGGAGTGACGAGTCACGGTGCACAATGTGGTGATAAGACGGTAGGGTGTGGGTACGGCGAATGTCCGGTGGACGTCGTCTGCCAGCGTGTGTAGTGCCAACAGTAAAATTTGGAGGCGGTGGTGTTATGGTGTGGTCGTGTTTTTCGTGCAGGGGACTTGCACCACTTGTTTTGCGTGGCACTATCACAGCAGCACAGGCCTACATTGATGTTTTAAGCACCTCATTGCTTCCCAGTGTTGAAGAGCTATTCGGGGATGGTGACTGCATATTTCAACATGATCGAGCACCTGTTCGTAATGCACGGCCAGTGGTGGATGCGCACACGACAATAACAGCTCTGTAATGGACTGGCCTAAACAGAGTCCTGACCTGAATCCTAAGAACACATTTGGGACGTTTTGGAACACCGTGCCAGGAGTCAACGACCGGCATCGATACCTATCCTCAGTGCAGCACTCCGTGAAGAATGAGCTGCCATTCCCCAAGAATCCTTCCAGCACCTGATTGAACGTATGCCTGCGAGAGTGGAAGCTGTCATCAAGGCTAAGTGTGGGCTAACACCGCACTGAATTCCAGCATTACCGATGGAGGGCGCCACGAACTTTTTAAGTCATTTTCAGCCACGTGTCCGGATACTTTTCATCACATAACGTAGGTCTTAATTTGACAAAAAAATTCTGAGAACGTACGTCTGGAGCATAGCTTAGTATGATAGTGAAACATGGACTGTGGGAAAACGGGAAAAGAAGAGACTCGAAGGATTTGAAGTGTGTTGCTACAGAAAGATGTTGGAAATTAGGTGAATTGATGAGGTAAGGAAAGAGGTTATCCGCACAATTTTTGAGAAAAGGAATATATAGACAAAAGTGACAAGAGGAACAGTCAGGATGATAAGAAATCTGGTAGGACATCATGGAATAGCTTCCATTGTGGTAGAGGGAGCCGGCAGTTGTGGTCGAGCGGTTCTAGGCGCTTCAGTCTGGAACCGCGCGACCGCTACGGTCGCAGGTTCGAATCCTGCCTCGGACATGGATGTGTGTGATGTCCTTAGGTTAGTTAGGTTTAAGAAGTTCTAGGGGACTGATGACCTCAGATGTTAAGTCCCATAGCGCTCAGAGCCATTTGAACCATGTGGTAGAGGGAGCTGTGGAGGGCAAAAATTGTAGAGGAACACAGAGATTGGAATACATCCAGCAAATAACTGAGGAGGTAGATTGCAAGTGCCACTACCGAGATGAACAGGCTGGCACAGGAGAGGAATTCGTGGCGGGCCGTATTGAACTAGTCAGAGGACTGATGACATAAAATATCTAAATGATTAATGGAAAATCTCATATAAAGATGTGAAACAAATACTAACAAAGAGATAGAGGGGCTGGCCAGTACTTACCTCAGCTCAGTACAGCCGATAGATACACATAAAACAGAACCGAAAATTTACATTCCTAGCTTTCGGAACAAATGTTCCTTCATCGGGGAGGAGAGAGGGGAAAGAAAGGGAAGAAGGGAAAGGAGATTCAGTTACTCACAACCCAGGTTATGAAGCAACAGGGAAAGGAAAATAAGGAGGGTAGCAAGGATGGAGGCATGGTTGTCAGAGGGAAGCCAAAGATATAGATATAAAATATCTTTGGCTTCCCTCTGACAACCATGCCTCCATCCTTGCTACCCTCCTTATTTTCCTTTCCCTGTTGCTTCATAACCTGGGTTGTGAGTAACTGAATCTCCTTTCCCTTCTTCCCTTTCTTTCCCCTCTCTCCTCCCCGATGAAGGAACATTTGTTCCGAAAGCTAGGAATGTAAATTTTCGGTTCTGTTTTATGTGTATCTATCGGCTGAACTGAGTTGAGGTAAGTACTGGCCAGCCCCTCTATCTCTTTGTTAGTATTTGTTTGACATAAAATATCTAACAGGCAAGTACTACAAAGGTCAGTCAATAAAATTCTTCTGGGTTTGAGGCCGATTGTCAACTATAAAATTCCGATGTTTCGGCGACTATTGCAAGATGCCTTCCTCAGGGTGTATTGATAACTGCAATACACCCTGAAGAAGGCCCTCGCAACAGTTGCCGAAACGTCGGAATTTTATAGTTGACAATGCAGCCTCAAACCCAGAAGAATTTTGCTGACTGTGACAACAGCCGCGGAAGCATACTTTTACATACTACAAAGGCCCTTCAGGAACTCGAATGGGAATCACTGGAGAGAAGGAGAAGTTCTTTTCGAGGTCCACTACTGAGAAAATTCGGAGAAGCGGCACGTGAAACTGAATGCAGAACGATTCTACTGCAGCCACTGTACATTTCGTGTAACGTCCACGAAGAAAAGATAAAAGAAATTTTAGGAGTCGTAGGGACGCATATAGGCAGTCGTTTTTCTGTCGCTCTGCTTGCGAATTCAACAGGAAAGGAGATGGTACAGTGTACTATGCGCTGGACTATGAAGTATGTGTATAGATTTAGGTGCAACACGTGTCGGGTCTGCTGCGCGACTAGATTGTGAGGAGATTCTAACCAACAAACACAACATTTCATTCTGACACGACACAGGTCTTTAGAGGAAGGACTTCCGGCCATACAACCATGAACTGTGTCAGGACCATTACATATCGTGGATAACGCCGCCAGTTCCAGGAGACTTTCCGCTGATGGTGGTTTATACAGATGAATCGCAACAAAACAGAAAATTGTAGCGAAATGCAGCAAGTGCAGGGATTGATAGTGGATGCTGAAACCAAACGTAACGTACTGCGCAGAAAGGCGTATTATTGCATGATGAGAAGACTACAGAACAGTCACTGGAAGGAGTGAGATGCATTACGTATCTAGGTGTGCGAGTACAGAGCGATTTCATGTGGAACGACCAGATTAATCGTGAGTAAGATAGATGCCAGTCTGAGATTCATTGATAGAATCTTCACGAAATTTTGTCCACCCACTACGGAGGCAGCTTACAAAGCCCTGAATCGACGAATGTTCGAATACCGTCAATTGGTCTGGGATCCATAGCGAGAGGATAGGGGAAACACAGAATATCCCAAGAAGATCAGCGCGTTTCGTTGGAGGTACATTTACTAATAGAATACCAGTCACATTTCCGTAAACATTGCAGCACATCATCTCCCTTAATAAAGATAACATACCTGAAGCTTGCCATGGATGGACGACAGTCGACTGTCATGTTCTTCTTTGACTTCAGCAAGCCTTTGACATTGTCGACTTCGACATTTTACTTGCCAAACGTGGCAGCCTAAATTTGTCGCCCAGTGCAGTGCCAATGCTTTTGGTCATACCTTACATCTCATCAGCAATGAGTTATGTTCGACATCATAGTCATAATGGAGATGGATAGTGTCAGGCGTCCCTCACGGTTCAGTGTTAGGTCCTATAATCTTTTCATTGTATGTAAATTATGTATCAGTTTTTTCCTGCTGAAGCTACCATATGTACGCTCATGACCTACAGTTGCATCTAGGTGCAAAACCAATAAACCAGAAAACAGATATCGAGGACCTTAGTGCCAGCTATGAGCATCATCAAAATGGGTGCAGGATATAGGATTAAAGTTCAACCCAACCAAAACCCAAGTGGTACTTATTGGTCCTCCTAGGCTCATTAGCCCCAAATATCGGGGATCTCTATCATCCATAACCCTACATCGGACAGTGTGCAATCCTAAATGGGACAGTGTGCAAGAAGGCATCATATCCCCCTAAAAAAATTTAAATGTTTCTTCCCTCTTGACCTGAAAAATGAACTTGTACGTCCATTTACTGGTTCTATGGATGTTATCCTGTAAGGCCTTCCTCATGAAGGGTCAGGGCGCCTAGAACTGATAACGAATGACAGACCATTATACCGGTGATGTTCGACCCTTTCATTACATTTCATCTTCATATGCACAGCTGTCCTGGCTGTGTGCACGCAAGCATAGACATTTCCATGCTGTCTCCTCTGCTGTCTTATCGACGCACACTGTTCCGCGTATTTCTCCTCGACCATAACGTTCTTATCCGAGCAGCGCGGCAGAAGCACTCGTTTCTATCAGAGCAAAATCCTTTCTGTCCCACTCCAGCGTTCAGCGACTTTCTCGAAGTTTTTCGTTGTAGCAGGAACTCGACTTTGGAGTAACCTTCCGCATTATATTAGAAAGCATGTCTACTTAGACAGCAACTAGGATAACCATTGACCCTCTACGCGTTAGTTACCCTTGTACATCCTCCTTTCCAACCAGATATTCCTCATTTACAAGTGTTCTAAGCTGGTGCAGTCTCCTTAAATTTACTTTCCCCAGAACTTGCTATATCAGGAAACATCTATGTTGTACACCTATAAATTTTTGTTATATCTGCCACTATCATCATCATCATCATGATTATTAATATTATTATTATTATTATTATTATTATTTCTTTCCTTTCTCAGACGTTATGTCTGGTTAAAAATGGAAATTGACGCGGACCTTGATCAAGCGTGACTTCCTTTTAACTGTACGGTATATCTTACATTGCATTTAGGAACTTTTGGGTAATTGAACATGTATCAATAATTACGGATTTCTGTAGTTGTATATATACGTTTGGATGTAGCTGTATTGCGTTGATGTACTGGTGGATATTGTGTGGTATGACTCCTGTAGTTGATAGTATAATCGCTATAATGTCAACTTTATCCTGATGCCACATGTCCTTGACTTCCTCAGCCAGTTGGATGTATTTTTCAATTTTTTCTCCTGTTTTCTTCTGTATATTTGTGGTATTGAGTATGGATATTTCGATTAGTTGTGTTAATTTCTTCTTGTTATTTTTGAGTATGATGTCAGGTTTGTTATGTGGTGCTGTTTTATCTGTTATAATGGTTCTGTTCCAGTGTAATTTGTATTCATCGTTCTCCAGTACATTTTGTGGTGCATACTTGTATGTAGGAACGTGTTGTTTTATTAGTTTATGTTGTATGGCAAGTTGTTGATGTATTATTTTTGCTACATTGTCATGTCTTCTGGTGTATTCTGTATTTGCTAGTATTGTACATCCGCTTGTGATGTGATCTACTGTTTCTGTTTGTTGTTTGCACAGTCTGCATTTATCTGTTGTGGTATTGGGAACTTTAATAATATGCTTGCTGTAATATCTGGTGTTTATTGTTTGATCCTGTATTGCAATCATGACTCCTTCCGTCTCACTGTATACATTGCCTTTTCTTAGCCATGTGTTGGATGCGCCTTTATCGATGTGTGGCTGTGTTAGATGATACGGGTGCTTGCCATGTAATGTTTTCTTTTTCCAATTTACTTTCTTTGTATCTGTTGATATGTGATATAAAGTGTTGTAGAAGTGGTTATGAAATTGCAGTGGTGTAGCCGATGTATTTATATGAGTGATTGCTTTGTGTATTTTGCTAGTTTCTGCTCGTTCTAGAAAGAATTTTCTTAAATTGTCTACCTGTCCATAATGTGGGTTTTTTATGTCGATAAATCCCCCTCCTCCTTCCTTTCTGATTAATGTGAATCTTTCTGTTGCTGAATGTATGTGATGTATTCTACAAGATGTTACAAAAAGGTACGGCCAAACGTTCAGGAAACATTCCTCACACACAAATAAAGAAAAGATGTTATGTGGACATGTGTCTGGAAACGCTTAATTTCCATGTTAGAGCTCATTTTAGTTTCGTCAGTATGTACTGTACTTCCTCGATTCACTGCCAGTTGGCCAAACTGAAGGAAGGTAATGTTGACTTCGGTGCTTGTGTTGACATGCGACTCATTGCTCTACAGTACTAGCATCAATCACATCAATACGTAGCATCAACGGGTTAGTGTTCATCACGAACGTGGTTTTGCAGTCAGTGCAATGTTTACAAATGCGGAGTTGGCGGATGCCCATTTGATGTACGGATTAGCACGGGGCAATAGCCGTGGCGCGGTACGTTTGTATCGAGACAAATTTCCAGAACGAAGGTGTCCCGACAGGAAGACGTTCGAAGCAATTGATCGGCGTCTCAGGGAGCACGGAACATTCCAGCCTATGACTCGCGACTGGAGAAGACCTAGAACGACGAGGACACCTGCAATGGACGAGGCAATTCTTCGAGCAGTTGACGATAACCCTAATGATGGATTGGTAGAGGCGGATCAATTCCATGGCCTCCACGCTCTCCTGGCCTCAACCCTCTTGACTTTCATTTTTGGGGGCATTTGAAAGCTCTTGTCTACGCAACCCCGGTACCAAATGTAGAGACCCTTCGTGCTCGTATTGTGGAGAGCTGTGATACAATACGCCATTCTCCAGGTCTGCATCAGCGCATCAGGGATTCCATGCGATGGAGGGTGGATGCAAGTATCCCCGCTAACGGAGGACATTTTGAACATTTCCTGTAACAAAGTGTTTGAAGTCACGCTGGTACGTTCTGTTGCTGTGTGTTTCCATTCCATGATTAATGTGATTTGAAGAGAAGTAATAAAATGAGCTGTAACATGGAAAGTAAGCGTTGCCGGACACATGTCCACGTAACATTTTCTTTCTTTGTGTGTGAGGAATGTTTCCTGAAAGTTTGGCCGTACCTTTTTGTAATAACCTGTATATTTGTGGCATTGTGATCGTGTAAGTGTATTGAGTGCTTCTAGGTCTGTGTTACTCCATTTCACTACTCCAAATCAGTGGGTCAATATTGGTATAGCGTAAGTATTTATAGCTTTTGTCTTGTTTCTTGCTGTCAATTCTGTTTTCAGTATTTTTGTTATTCTTTGTCTATATTTTTCTTTTAGTTCTTCTTTAATATTTGTATTATCTACTCCTATTTTTTGTCTGTATCCTAGATATGTATAGGCATCGCTTCGATGCAATTGGTGTGGTTATCCAATATGTAATAATCTTGTTTAGTGTGCTTTCCCTTGACTATGCTATTTTTCTTACATTTGTCTGTTCCAAAAGCCATATTTATATCATTGCTGAATACTTCTGTTATCTTTAGTAATTGGTTGAGTTGTTGATTTGTTGCTGCCAGTAGTTTTAGATCATCCATATATAGCAAATGTGTGATTTTGTGTGGGTATGTTCCAGTAATATTGTATCCATAATTTGTATTATTTAGCATGTTAGATAGTGGGTTCAGAGCAAGACAGAACCAGAAAGGACTTAATGAGTCTCCTTGGTATATTCCACGCTTAATCTGTATTGGCTGTGATGTGATGTTATCTGAATTTGTTTGGATATTAAGTGTGGTTTTCCAGTTTTTCATTACTATGTTTAGAAACTGTATCAATTTAGGATCTACTTTGTATATTTCCAATATCAGTAGTAGCCATGAGTGGGGTACACTATCAAAGGCTTTTTGGTAATCAATGTATGCGTAGTGTAGGGACCTTTGTTTAGTTTTAGCTTGATATGTCACCTCTGTATCTATTATCAGTTGCTCTTTACATCCTCGTGCTCCATTGCAGCAGCCTTTTTGTTCTGCATTTATAATTTTGTTCTGTGTTGTATGTGTCATTAATTTCTGTGTAATGACTGAAGTTAATATTTTGTATATTGATGGTAGGCATGTTATGGGGCGATATTTTGCTGGGTTTGCTGTGTCTGCTTGATCTTTAGGTTTCAGATAGGTTATTCCATGTGCAAGTGTATCAGGGAATGTGTATGGGTCTGCAATGTAACTGTTAAATAATTTAGTTAGATGTGAATGTGTTGAGGTGAACTTCTTTAGCCAGAAATTTGCTATTTTTCATCTTTTCCAGGGGCTTTCCAACTGTGAGTAGAATTAATTGCTTGGGTGACTTCATGTTGCAAAATTATCACTTCAGGCATTTGTGGTATCATCTTGTATGTGTCTGTTTCTGCTTGTATCCACCGTGCTTGCCTGTTATGTTGTACCGGGTTTGACCATATGTTGCTCCAGAAGTGTTCCATGTCTGTTGTGTTTGGTGGATTGTCTATTTTAATGTGTGTGTTATCTATTGTTTGGTAAAATCTCTTTTGGTTTGTGTTGAATGTTTGGTTTTGTTTCCTTCTATTTTCACTTTTTTTGTATCTTCTAAGTCGTTTGGCTAATGCTTGTAATTTCTGCTTTTTTTCATCTAATTGCTCTATTGCTTCTTGTTGTGAGATTTTACCTAACCTTTTTCGTTTTTTGTCTGATATTTCATTTCTTTTAATTGTGTTAGCTGTCCGATGTCTTTCCTCCGTTTTTCTATTCTGATCTGTAGCCTGTGTTGCCATGCTGGTTTTGTGGGTTTCTTCTGTGTGTTGGTTTGTTCTGATCTCTGCTTAGTGTGTATATTTAGTGTAGTGAGTGCTCCTATATAAACCAGTAGTTGTAACTCTTCCATAGTTGTATTTTCATTTATTTTGTTGTGTATAATTGTGATGATAGTTTTTATAGTTGTTTCGACTTGTGGGTTATTTGGCGGTCTATGCAAGAATGGTCTAATGTCTGTATTTGTGTCTTTGTATTCTATATATGTCAGCTGAAACTTTCCTTCTATATCTAATGTGTGTGTCTCTTCGTGTTCTATTTGTGCTTGTTCTGGTGGCTGTCTTAAGATTTTGTTTTCCTATGACTGTTTAATTGATGCGTGTTGTTCTTTGTTTGTTTGCTCTGGGATGTTTGAGTCCATTACTGTATTTTCATCTTCTTCTGATTGTACATTATTTTGTTCCAGTATTTGTTGTACTTGTTGTTTGATGTTTTCTAATTCTGACTGGGGTATCCTGTTATTTTTTATTATTACACGGATCTGATCAGCTAGTCGTTGTTCTGTTAAAAATTTTAATTCCGGGTATCTGGTAATAAATGTTGTGTATACTTGTGATCTGTATCCAGTTGTGTTGGTTCCTAGGTTTGTTGCTTGGTAATAACAGAACATGAGGTGTCGATTAACTTCACCTGACCATCTCATCCTCTGTCTTTGTTTTCCTTCTAGGGTGGTTGCAGGAAGCATATCCTGCAAAACCCCTCTATTTGGTTTAAATCATTTTCCAGTTGTCTAGCAGTGTCGTTACCATTGTGGGCGGGCATAGCGTCGTCCCCGACAATGACGGTGCTTGTCCGAGGCTTCTTTAGTTCTGTCCTGAACCAAGTAATCACACTAAAAGAGGGGTTAGCCCTATTAGTGGTTTGTTCTTTTCGTCGCCTTTTACGACTGGCAGAACATACCGGAGGCCTATTCTTTTCCCGGGCCCCCACGGGGTTTATTATTATTATTATTATTATCTTTTTTTTTTCCTCAGACTTAAGTCTGGTTAAAAATGGAACGTGACGCGGACCTCGGTCAAGCGTGACTTCCTTGTAACTGTATGGTATATGTTATATTGCATTTAGGAACTTTCGGGTCATTGAACATGTATCAATAATTACAGATTTTTGTAGTTGTATATATATGTTTGGATGTAGCTGTATTGCATTGATGTACTGGTGGATATTGTGAGGTATGACTCCTGTAGTTGATAATATAATTGGTATAATGTTGACTTTATCCTGATGCCACATGTCCTTGAGTTCCTCAGCCAGTTGGATGTATTTTTCAATTTTTTCTCCTGTTTTCTTCTGTATATTTGTTGTGTTGGGTATGGATATTTCAATTAGTTGTGTTAATTTCTTCTTTTTATTGGTGAGTATGATGTCAGGTTTGTTATGTGGTGTTGTTTTATCTGTTATAATGGTTCTGTTCCAGTATAATTTGTATTCATCATTCTCCAGTACATTTTGTGGTGTGTACTTGTATGTGGGAACGTGTTGTTTTATTAGTTTATGTTTTATGGCAAGTTGTTGATGTATTATTTTTGCTACATTGTCATGTCTTCTGGGGTATTCTGTATTTGCTAGTATTGTACATCCGCTTGTGATGTGATCTACTGTTTCTATTTGTTGTTTGCAAAGTCTGCATTTATCTGTTGTGGTATTGGGATCTTTAATAATATGCTTGCTGTAATATCTGGTGTTTATTGTTTGATCCTGTATTGCAATCATGAATCCTTCCGTCTCACTGTATATATTACCTTTTCTTAGCCATGTGTTGGATGCGTCTTGATCTATGTGTGGCTGTGTTAGATGATATGGGTGCTTGCCATGTAGTGTTTTCTTTTTCCAATTTACTTTCTTTGTATCTGTTGATGTTATGTGATCTAAAGGGTTGTAGAAGTGGTTATGAAATTGCAATGGTGTAGCTGATGTATTTATATGAGTGATTGCTTTGTGTATTTTGCTAGTTTCTGCTCGTTCTAGAAAGAATTTTCTTAAATTGTCTACCTGTCCATAATGTAGGTTTTTTATATCTATAAATCCCCTTCCACCTTCCTTTCTGCTTAATGTGAATCTTTCTGTTGCTGAATGTATGTGATGTATTCTATATTTGTGGCATTGTGATCGTGTAAGTGTATTGAGTGCTTCTAGGTCTGTGTCACTCCATTTCACTACTCCAAATGAGTAGGTCAATACTGGTATAGCATAAGTATTTATAGCTTTTGTCTTGTTTCTTGCTGTCAATTCTGTTTTCAGTATTTTTGTTAGTCTTTGTCTATATTTTTCTTTTAGTTCTTCTTTAATATTTGTATTATCTATTCCTATTTTTTGTCTGTATCCTAGATATTTATAGGTATCTGTTTTTTCCATCGCTTCTATGCAGTCGCTGTGGTTATCCAATATGTAATCTTCTTGTTTAGTGTGTTTTCCCTTGACTATGCTATTTTTCTTACATTTGTCTGTTCCAAAAGCCATATTTATATCATTGCTGAATACTTCTGTTATCTTTAGTAATTGGTTGAGTTGTTGATTTGTTGCTGCCAGTAGTTTTAGATCATCCATGTATAGCAAATGTGTGATTTTGTGTGGGTATGTTCCAGTAATATTGTATCCATAATTTGTATTATTTAGCGTGTTGGATAGTGGGTTCAGAGCAAGACAGAACCAGAAAGGACTTAATGAGTCTCCTTGGTATATTCCACGCTTAATCTGTATTGGCTGTGATGTGATGTTATCTGAATTTGTTTGGATATTAAGTGTGGTTTTCCAGTTTTTCATTACTATGTTTAGAAACTGTATCAATTTAGGATCTACTTTGTATATTTCCAATATCTGTAGTAACCATGAGTGGGGTACACTATCAAAGGCTTTTTGGTAATCAATGTATGTGTAGTGTAGGGACCTTTGTTTAGTTTTAGCTTGATATGTCACCTCTGCATCTATTATCAGTTGCTCTTTACATCCTCGTGCTCCTTTGCAGCAGCCTTTTTGTTCTTCATTTATAATTTTGTTCTGTGTTGTATGTGTCATTAATTTCTGTGTGATGACTGTGTGATGACTATAATTATTATTATTATTATTATTATTATTATTATTATTATTATTATTATTATTATTATTATTATTGTCACGATTATTGTCATTGTCACCACGACCACCAACACCACCGGCTGTAGCTACGGTAGTACAAGTATTGCCAGTATTAACTTTGTTAGTGCAGAGTCAATATAATTTACTCAATGCGATATTAGACACTCGAATCATTTTAATGTTATGTTAATGTTATGTTAATGTTTAATGTTATATGTCATACTAAAATTGTTATTTTTAGGTAATTACGACATAATAGTCATAACGTGTAGGCTTGCACGGCCGGCGTCTTCATTAATGAAAAATTTCGGGCTAAGAGGTCGTGGTCGAACATTAGAAATTCTTCCTCCTGGTGTTTCGTTTCCAGCTGCTACCAACGTCTGCCGATGTTAGTCAACCACTGGCCGGCGGGCCGTGGACGTCCCGTTTATGCAGAGCGCATAGAGGGCGCCACCAATCGTCACGTGCTGTCGATAGTGAAACTACCTCTAACTAACGTCATTACTCTCGATAAAAGGTAATCGACTCTCACATAGTTGGTACAAAGACGACCGCCATATATTATTTAACTTTAGGCCTCCTTCTTCTCTGTTAAAATTATTGTGGTGTTTATAAATCTCTGTAGATTCTCTGTACATACGTGCAGAATAACACGATGTCTTAGCTAGCACGCTTGTATCACTAAATTTTACTTCATGCTCACCGTGTTCAAAAACATGTTCCGCTACAGCCGATATCTCGGTGTGTTCCACAGAACAGTTTCATTTTGTGTTCAGTTAGCCGGATATTAACACTTCTTTTCGTTGTTCCAATATAAAGCTTACCACAACTACAGGGAATTTTATACAACCCAGGGGTCGCGAAAGATTGCCTTGCGTCGTTCGCCGACCTTAAATACTCACCGATCATCTTGGTGGGTCTAAAGCTTGTTTCAACTCGAAACTAGGCCAGAACTTTTCCAATACGATCCGTAATATTGTGTATAAATGGAAGAAAGACTTTTCTATAGCTTGTTTGTTGTGGCATGTTTTCGGACACCATCCCAGAATGAGGCAACTCCAGTGGCAGAGTTCACAAGAGGCATTCCGCATCACGGCGCGGTTGACTGTCAAAATTCACAGCGCGAACGTTTCTCAAACATATGGCTTCCTTCTACATGTCTCTCCCGAAAAGACCATGAAGGTAAAATTAGAGACACTCGGGTTGACACAGACTTACCAACACAGTTTTCCCCGCACACCATTTGCCACTGGAAGAGGAAAAGGGGAGAGGAGCGGGAAGTGTCAGCGTTCACAAACTACCCTCCGCCGCGCACCGTGACGTGGCCTGCGAGGCAGAGATGTTGACGTAGAAAATGCGTTGCGCTAGCGGTTGAGCGATACGTTTTGTGGTCTCTGAATGACAGAGTAGCGGGTCTCATTTGTTTGTTCCGGAGAGACCGGCCCGCCTTTCATTGGGGCCTAATGAGCTATTGATTCCCCAGCCGTTCACCGAGTAAGAGACTGCCAGCGCGATACAACTGGAAGAACACAACTTTCAGGGTCAAAAGTACACAGGGTCAAATCGAACTACACCGTCTAAACTGTAGAGTGTCTTCTAGGCACTTTCCGAGTACTTTGGCATAACGAACCTGTGGACTTCTGTGACTCGTTACAGACTAGGGATGTTACCAGAGCCGACCAGGGTGGCCGAGCGGTTCTAGGCGCTACAGTCTGGAACCGCGCGACCGCTACGGTCGCAGGTACGTATCCTGCCACGGGCATGGATGTGTGTGATGTCCTTAGGTTAGTTAGGTTTAAGTAATTCTAAGTTCTAGGGGACTGATGACCTCAGATGTTAAGTACCATCGTGCTCACAGCCATTTGAACCATTTTTGATGTTACCAGAAAGAATTGTGCTTGCAGTTCAGTGTGCACTGACTTGAAACTTCGAGGCCGATTAAAACTGAGTGGCAGATCGGGACTCTAAACTGGGAGGCGTGGATTTCCCAGGTTAGTGCTCTACCAATTTTTTTTTTTTCTTGCGCCCTGCCCTGTACCTTCACCTTAAGCTTCCTTTACAGTTTTTAATCTCTCCAGCTCCCAATGCTACACGTATAATGGAAGTTATTCACTGATGTTGCGACACACATCCTATCGCTCTGTACCATCTTCTTGGAAGGTTTTCCTCGCTGATTTTGCGGAGAACATAAACATTCTTTATCCTATCAGTCCCATGATTTTCAACGTCCTAATGCAGCACCGCATCTCCAACGCTTCGATTCTCTTATTTTCCAGTTTTCCCGAGGTCCAAAATTGACTTCGATAGAATAGTTTGCTTCAAAAATGCATTCTTAGAAATTTCTTCCAATGATTAAGGCCCGTGTTTGATGGTAGTAAACTTCTTTTGGACAGGAATGCCGTCTGTTGGTCTGTCTAATAAGGGGTGATCAAAAGATTTCGGTTTGAAGGCGTTGCTGCGGCGTATCGCGACTCTGCTGTCGGTACACACTGAGGCGACAAAACTCGTGGGACAGCGATAAGCACATTTGCAAATTTCGGCAGTATAGCGTACACGAGATATGAAACGGCAATGCTTTGGCATTGGTGTGAACAGGTTTCCGACATGATTATGGTCGCAGGATGGCGATCTGGGAACTCTGAATGCAGAATGGTAGTTAGAGCTAGACGCATGGGCCATTACTCTCGGAAATCGTTAGGGAATTCTATACTCAGAAATCCACAATCTCTATCGTGTGCCGAGGTACCGTATTTCACGCATTACATCTCGCCAAGGACAACGCTGTGGCCGACGCATCGGGTTATTTTCTGTTGCATAGAAAATGATTTTTAAAGAGGAATTTAACGTGGCCATTCGATAGAGTGGTTCCCAAGTTAGTGTGGTACGCTTTCGTGTTACCAGTACGTATTAACAGGGACAGCGAAACACGAAGAATAACCAGCCTGAGCTGACAGCTTACCGCCATGACGCATCGCTACTCAGTGGCTGCTGGACTACTGGCTATACTTCGTGGTTCGCTGTCCCTGTTAATACGTACTAATAATACGAAAGCGTGCCAGACTAACTTGGGAACCGCTCTTTCGAAATGGCACGTTGAATTCCGCTTTAAAAACCATTTTCTTTGCAACAGGAGGCAAAACGATGCTTTCCGTCGATACTGGGCTACACACGAAAGCGTGATGAACGGTATTTGTTTGGGATTTATGTTCCTGACTTTTTAAATCTAAGTAAAATGTGGATTGGTTCTGCGTTATTTAAATCTGATTCCGAAATTCCTGTCTATTTGTCCGATATAACATTAAAAAAAAAGAAAAAATCACAAACCGACCACACCATACATACCCCAAATGTCGGTAAATATGTACATTTTTTCTCAGAAAACAAAAATGAAATTAGAATTTCGTAAGAATCACAATTTGAAAGCCAAAAAATCAACAAAGGACAATATCTACACTTTTTCAAATGCAGACGTCTACAATCTTTCTTGCCATGATTGCACTAAATTGTTTATCGGACAGACAAGTAGTAATTGCGGAATATGATTTAAAGAACACTCACGAAACTGCGAAAGCAACCGGCCCACATTTTACTTGCATTTAAAAAGCCAAGAACATAAAGCAGAAAGTACTGAAAATGCCCTAAAAAGGGCAGACGAAGTACCTAAAGGGCATATCATGAACACTTCGGAGAACATGTATATTTACACTTATACAGAAAAATAGCCATCCTCAACCAACAAATAGATTTTCTAAGTAAAATATACGTTGAAATTTTTATTGAAGTTATAAAAGAAAAAACTTACATTATTGCGATAAACACAAACCAACTGAACATTTGTCATTTACGTAAAAACCACAAAAATATTATCTCGGTATAATTAAAAGTAATCACTACTTTTCCGCGAAATAGACACTGAAAACGTGTAGCATCGCTGGAGCTGAAGATGTCAAAAATAACTTTACAAATTCACGCAAATAAACAGCAAAGATATAAATAACGTGGTCATATCAGAACAAAAAGACAACCGACATTTACTTCTTGATGCAATAATTTACGAACAGTCGTATGTATTGTAGAAATTTATTTTATGAACTTCTATGTGCTACCAGTTTCGGCATTACATTGATGCCATCTTCAGGCCCCAATCGTCATACAAAATCGCTATACACGGAAGGGGCCTTGCCACCAAGAGCCGTTGCACGACGATTGGATTCACGGATCCAGTTATATGGTTTCTTCCGTGTAAAGCGATTTTGTGACTATGACGAGTGGGGCCTGAAGATGGCGTCAATGTTAATACCGAAACTGGTAGCACATAGAGCCTCATAAAATAAAATAGATTTCTACAATGCATACGGCTGTTGGTAAATTATTGCATCAAGAAGTTCATGCCAATCGTCGTCCTGCAATCCATAATGGATCAACGAAGAACTGACATTTACGTCCAAGATGCCATATGGACCACGTCGTATCAGCTACGACGTAAGCATCAGGTGCTACATGTATACATAAACCGACGTAGACGTAAGGAACTGTAATATACCCAGTATACTATGTTCTTACTCTTGATAACGGAAAAACGCCGAAGCGAGGTCGTTATATAGCTTTCGTCATTGCGAGTAAATAAATAAATGGTGCAGCAAAAAACTTTTACTTAAAATCATAATTTCATTATTACCTTGTAACGACGCACCAGATACCATGGGTCCCTTACACAAAACTACTCAAAAATATCCATGAACTACCTCCGAAATTTTGTTGATGGAATTCAGATTGATTCAGTATAAGACAGATCGCTAGTTATGTATTTATGCCGAAATGAAGAGAACAATTGGCCAATTACAAGTATGGACGACCGCATAACATCAACTTCAGCGTTTACAGGCGAAGCAAGATCGCTATGCATACTCCACTACACACCGTTTGGTGCTACACAGTATATAGGTACAGCAGTAGCTGCAGAAAACGTGGCTCTCGGTCTCGTATCTCCACGGATACCTCACAAGTTTGCCGGTGGACGCAGCAGCAGGGCTTTGGTGACTACCGTCACGAAGCTGTCCCTAACGTACAGCTCTAGACCTTATTGCGCGGCCTTCCTTTCAGATTTTCACGTCTCGTCTTGGCTAACAACCCCTCGGTCTTATCCGCTACGTGAGCTGCCCCTGCAATCGACAACGTAGGCAACACGGAGACCCGCTGAGGGCCGGTGTGTTGCATAATTCAGCGGCGTCTGGCGCCGCTGGCAGCGGGGAGTGGGGCCTCTCTCGATACTGAACGCAGGGAACTCGTGCCTGCTTCCCGGACCTCAGCAACACGGCACAGAGTGTTCCTCACATCTGCACGCTCAGAGGTGGTTCACAGATGGAAACTTCTGTGAATTCACTGTCTGTTTCAATTCAGTTCAGCTGCCTACTTGTTCCTCAACAAATCTACATTTACATCCATACTCCGCAAGCCACCTGACTGTGTGTGGCGGAGGGTACCCTGAGTACCTCTATCGGTTCTCCCTTCTATTCCAGTCTCGTATTGTTCGTGGAAAGAAGGATTGTCGGTATGCCTCTGTGTGGGCTCTAATCTGATTTTATCCTCATGGTCTCTTCGCGAGATATACGTAGGAGGGAGCAATATACTGCTTGACTCCTCGGTGAAGTTATGTTCTCGAAACTTTAACAAAAGCCCGTACCGAGCTACTGAGCGTCTCTCCTGCAGAGTCTTCCACTGGAGCTTATCTATCATCTCCGTAACGCTTTCGCGATTACTAAATGACCCAGTAACGAAGCGCGCTGCTCTCCGTTGGATCTTCTCTATCTCTTCTATCAACCCTATCTGGTACGGATCGGAACCCACACTGCTGAGCAGTATTCAAGCAGTGGGCGAACAATCGTACTGTAACCTACTTCCTTTGTTTTCGGATTGCATTTCCTTAGGATTCTTCCAATGAATCTCAGTCTGGTATCTGCTTTACCGACGATCAACTATATGATCATTCCATTTTAAATCACTCCTAATGCGTACTCCCAGATAATTTATGGAATTAACTGCTTCCAGTTGCTGACCTGCTATATTGTAGCTAAATGATAAGGGATCTTTCTTTCTATGTATTCGCAGCACATTACACTTGTCTACATTGAGATTCAATTGCCATTCCCTGCACCATGCGTCAATTCGCTGCAGATCCTCCTGCATTTCAGTACAATTTTCCATTGTTACAACCTCTCGATATACCACAGCATCATCCGCAAAAAGCAAAACTTCCTATGTCATCCACAAGGTTGTGTTGAGTATATTCCCAGTTGCCAAAAGTCCCTAAAATGCAGTAATACATCGAAGCGTTAACGAGGTGTTGCGATCTTTGTAGAGATCTAGTTAGCCGTCTATCTTGCAGGGGTACTCACAGTTGTGACTTATTTCATTAACCAATGTGTCCTTTACTTGCAGCATGTATTTACTTTTTCTCACTACTCTTCAGACTGCTTTCATTCAGACCGCCACGATTTTTCTCTCTCGTACCAACCAAATCATCTCAGAGCGGTACTTTCACCCCTTTTGTCGTATGTGGTTCAGTCTCTGTCTTTACCCACAGCTTTCATTCTCTATACCATTGAAACTATTCCCTGATGTCTCAACACATGTGCTATTATCCTGTCCATTCTCTCTTTCAAATTCTTAAGGTGGCAGGGGTAAAATACAAAGAGCGAAAAGCTATTTACAATTTGTACAGAAACCAGATGGCAGTTATAAGAGTCGAATGACATGAAAGGAAAGGAGTGATTGAGAAGGGAGTGAGACAGGGTTGTATCCTATCCCAGATGCTATTAAATCTGTGTATTGATCAAGAAAGCAAAAGAAAAATTTGGAGTAAGAATTGAAGTCCAGAGACATGAAATAAAAACTTTGCTTATGACATTGTGATTCTGTAAGAGGCAGCAAAGGACTTGGAAGAGCAGTTGAATGGAATAGACAGTGTCTTGAAAGGAGGACATAAGATGAACATCAACAAAAGCAAAACCAGGATAACGGAATATAGTCGAATTAAATTAGGTGAACCTGAGGGAATTAGATTAGGAAACGAGACAAAGCAGTAGATGAGTTTTGCTTTTTGTGAAGCAAAATAACAGATGATAGCCCAAGTAGGGAGGATATGAAATGTAGACTAGCAATTGAAAAGAAAGCGTTTTTGAAGAAGTGAAATTTGTTGACATCGAACACAGATTTAAATGTCAGGAAGTCCTTCTGAAAGTATTTGTATCGAGTGTAAGTACGGAAATGAAACATGGATGATAAACAGTTAGGCAAGAAGCTTTAGAGATTTAGTGCTACAGAAGAATGCTGAAGATTAGATGGGTAGATAACGTAATTAATGAGGAGGTACTGAATAGAACTGGGAAGAGGAGAAATTTGTGGTACAACCTGACTAGAAGAAGGGACACATTCTAAGGCATTAAGGGATCACCAATTTAGTACTGGAGGGAAGTGTGGTGGGAGGAGAGCGGTAAAAATCGTAGAGGGAGACCAATGTATGAGTACAGCTAGGGTATTCAGAAGGATGTACGTCTCAGCAGTTATTCGGATATGAAGAGGCTTGCACAGGATGGAGTACCATGGAGAACTGCGTCAAACTAGTCTTTGGACTGAAGACAACAATAACAACAATAACAATAACAACAATAACAACAATAACAACAATAACAACAATAACAACAATAACAACAATAACAACAATAACAACAATAGTAATAATGCCGTGCTCCAGGCGTATATTCTTAGAAATTTCTTCCTCAGTTTATAGCCTATGTTTGGTACTAGGTGATTTATTTTGACCGAGAATGGCCTCTTTGCTGTTCTAGTCTCTTTTTTACGTCCTTGCTTCGTTGTCATGGGTTAGTTTGCTGCATAGGTAGCAGAATTCCTGCATTACTAGTACTTCGTGACCATCAGTCCTGATGGTAAGGTTATCGCTAATCTCATTCCTGCTATTTCTCAATATTTTTGTCTTTCTTCGGTTTACTCTCAATCCATAATTCGTACGCATTAGAATCTTCATTATATTCCGCGGGTCCTGTAATTCTACCTGTCTTTCACTGACGACAGGAATGTCATCAGAAAACCTTATCATCGATACCCTTCCTTTCTGAATTTTAATGCCACTCTTAAACATTTCTTCTATTTTCGTAATTGCTTCTTCGACGTAGAGATGAACGACGAGGCGCAAAACAGCATTCCCGTCTTGCACCATTTTTAACTGGGCGGTATGCTTTGAAAATTTCAAAAATCTTTTTTTTGCTTAGTATGTTCTTGTATGTCTACTTTATTGTACTGTTCATCCAGAGTTCGCCAGAAACTCAGTTATCGCGTTACAAGTCGGTTTGTGAAAAAGGGTCCCCGAGAACCATTCACACCGGAAAACAACAGTCGACATGTAATTTTAAATACGGAGGCATTATCGAAATTATGAACTTGCCCCAACGAGATCAGCTCAGTGTGTTAAAATTTCTGCACAAAAGCGGGCGAAAAGCGTATCGAGCGAGCGGAACAGTGATGACAGGAGTTGCCAAAAAGACCCGCAGGACCGCCATGGCCACGAACGAGATGGACAAGGAACTCTTTATATGGATCTGGAAGGACTGACGTATGGGACCGCTGGCTAGAGGTATCTTAAACTTAAAAGCGAAAAATCTATCCCGAAGCTCTAAACGTGGTTTTCTCGAAGCGGTATTTTTCAAATTGCGAACGTTACATACGATTTTGAATTCGATGCCAGCCTTCTAAAATGAATTCCCTATCAGCGCCCGGAGCCTTTCGCGATATCTTCAAAAGTTTGTCTTTTTGCACGCTTTTGTTGGCAAAGAAAATGACATTTGTTTCAGCACATCACCATTTTGTTAGAACTCCATGTTGTTCAGTTATCCTACGAATACTGATAAATATATTGTAACTAACTAGTATAAAATTGTTCTGTTACAGGCCCCAGAGGAGGGCTTCGTGAATTCCCACAGATAACTAGTGTTCCGGATGCAAGCTGATGTTCTACCTGTTGTAGCGGATACAGGGAGCGTCCGATGGGAATACAAAAATGGTTTGTTAATGCAGAGGTGTAGGGAATATATTATCAAATTTAGCTTAACTTTTTATTTTACTTAACAAAAATTCACGAAAATCGCCTATTTTTCGTAAGTCAAAATGGGCTACTCCTTTAAAAAGTTAAAGGCTGTAGTTCCCCGTACGAAGAAGTACTCTCTCAAAAATTTTCCATTATGCCATGGTGCTTCAGCAACCAGTTTAGAATTATATATAATTATACACTACTGACCATTAAAATTGCTACACCACGAGGATAACGCCCTACAGATGCGAAATTTAAGCGACAGGAGAATCATGCTGTGATGTGCAAATGATTAGCTTTTCAGACCATTCACACAAGGTTGACGCCGGTGGCGACACCTACAACGTGCTGACATGAGGAAAGTTTCCAACCGATTTCTCATACACAAACAGCAGCTGACCGGCGTTCCCTGCTGAACCGTTGTTGTGATGCGCCGTGTAAGGAGGAGAAATGAGTACCATCACGTTTCCGACTTTGATAAAGGTCGGATTATACCCTATCGCGATTGCGTTTTATCGTATCACGACATTGCTGTTCGCGTTGGTCGAGATCCAATGACTGTTAGCAGAATATGGAATCGGTGGGTTCAGGAGGGTAATACGGAACGCCGTGCTGGATCCCAACGGCCTCTTATCACTAGCAGTCGAGATGACAGGCATCTTGTCCGCATGGCTGTAACGGACCGTGCAGCCACGTCTCGATCCCTGAGTCAACAGATGGGGACGTTTGCAAGACAAAAACCATCTGCACGAACAGTTCGACGACGTTTGCAGCAGCATGGACTATCAGCTCGGAGACCACGGCTGCGGTTACTCTTGACGCCGCATCACAGACAGGAGCACCTGCGATGGTGTACTTAACGACGAACCTGAGTGCACGAATGGCAAAACGTCATTTTTTCGGATGAATCCAGGTTCTGTTTACAGCATCGTGATGCTCGCATCCGTGTTTGGCGACATCGCGGTGAACGCAAATTGGCACATTGGAAGCGTGTATTCGTCATTGCCATACTGGCGTATCACGCGGCGTGACGGTATGGGGTGCCATTGGTTACACGTCTCGGTCACCTCTTGTTCGCATTGACGGCACTTTGAACAATGGACGTTACATTTCAGATGTGTTACGTCCCGTGGCTCTACCCTTCATTCGATCCCTGCGAAACCCTACATTTCAGCAGGATAATGCACGACCGCATGTTGCAGGTCCTGTACGGGCCTTTCTGGATACAGAAAATGTTCGACTGCTGCCCTGGCCAGCACATCCTCCAGATCTCTCACCTATTGAAAACGTGGCCGAGCAACCGGCTCGTCACAATACGCCAGTCATTACTCTTGATTGAACTGTGGTATCGTGTTGAAGCTGCATGGGCAGCTGTACCTCTACACGCCATCCAAGCTCTGTTTGACTCAATGCCCAGGCGTAGCAGGGCCGTTATTACGGCCAGATGTGGTTGTTCTGGGTACTGATTTCACAGGATCTATGCACCCAAACTGCGTAAAAATGTAATCACATGTCAGTTCTAGTATAATATATTTGTCCAATGAATACCCGTTTATCATCTGAATTTCTTCTTGGTGTAGCAATTTTAATGGCCAGTAGTGTATATTACATTTTCATTTATTATACACACATCAAAAAAAGATTCGCATCACCCCGGTTCCCAGAACTCCTGAAGACAGACGTTCAGTGTGGATATTGTATCATAGAGACAGTCCCTTTGACTGTTCAGAGATGTCACTAAAGCCACCAAAAGATTTATACAACCATGCATGGGCAGCACGTATTTGATGGAGGGCTCTCAACAAGTGAAGTGTCCCTGCGTCTCGGAATGAATGAAAGCAATGATGTTCGGACATGG
This sequence comes from Schistocerca cancellata, assembly GCF_023864275.1. Taxonomy (NCBI): domain Eukaryota; kingdom Metazoa; phylum Arthropoda; class Insecta; order Orthoptera; family Acrididae; genus Schistocerca; species Schistocerca cancellata. The sequence goes on from NC_064637.1 coordinate 160,056,320, forward strand.
AGGAGATATAGAGACAGGAGCTGTCGATAACATGCTTCGCTCAAGCCGCCCACGGGCTGCTACTGCAGTGGATGACCCCTACCTACGGTTTATGGCTCGAAGGAACCCTGACAGCAACACCACCATGTTGAATAATGCTTTTCGTGGAACCACAGGAGGTCGTGTTACGACTGAAACTGTGCGTAATAGGTTGCATGATGCGCAACTTCACTCCCGACATCCATGGCGAGGTCCATCTTTGCAATCACGACACCATGCAGCTCTATACAGATCGGTCTAAAAACATGCCAATTGGACCGCTCAGGACTCGCATCACGTTCTCTTCACCGATGACTGTCGTATATGCCTTCAACCAGATAATCATCTGAGACTTGTTTGGAGGCAACCCCGTCAAGATGAACGCCTTAGACACACTGTCCAGCGAGTGCAGCAAGGTGGAGGTTCCCTGCTGTTTTGGGGTGGCAGTATGTGGGGACGACGTGCGCCGCTGGCGATCGTGGAAGGCGCCGTAGCGACTTCAATATACGTGAATGCCATACTCCAACCGACAGTGCATCCATATCGGCAGCATTTTGGGGAGGCATTCGTCTTCATGGACGACAATTCGCACCGCCATCGTGCACATCTTGTGAATGACTCGCTGAAAGTATTCTCTCTTTTGTGTGAACTGCTTATCATGCGCATTTCTCTTTTACGTGTACATACATATCCCGCAGGCGAGCATAGGGTGCATGGCGGAGGGCAGCTTTCAATAGAACTACTGACTTCCTTTTCTGTTGCACTCGCGAACAGAGCGAGAAAAAACGACTGTCTACACGCCTCCGTATGAGCCCTGATTATCTCTCTTATCTTCGTCATCCTTACGCGGAATGTAGATTGGCGGCAGGATAGCCATTCTGCAGTCGGCCTGAAATGTTCCCTAAATTTTCTCAGTATCGTTCCACGAAAAGAACTTCGGTTTTCCCGTTTTGAAATCACGAAGAATTTCCTCAATACTCCAGTGTTGGTCGAACCCACTGGTAACAAATCTAGCAGCCGGCCTCTGAATTACTTCGATGTCTCTCTTTAATCGTATCTGGTGGAGGTCCCAAACAGTTGAGTTACAGTCTAGTATGAGTCGTACTAGGGTCCTGTACGCCGTCTCCTTTGTAGACGACCTACACTGGCGTAGAATTCTCCCAATAAACCGAAGTCGAATGTTCACTTTCCCTCCGCATATGTCCGCATACAGGGAGCGAAAGGCTATTTACAATTTGTACAGAAACCAGATGGCAGTTATAAGAGTCGAGGGACATGAAAGGGAAGCAGTGGTTGGGAAGGGAGTAAGACAGGGTTGTAGCCTCTCCCCGATGTTATTCAATCTATATATTGAGCAAGTAGTAAAGCAAACAAAAGAAAAATTCGGAGTAGGTATTAAAATCCATGGAGAAGAAATAAAAACGTTGAGGTTCGCCGATGACATTGTAATTCTGTCGGAGACAGCAAAGGACTTGGAAGAGCAGTTGAACGGAATGGATGGTGTCTTGAAGGGAGGATATAAGATGAACATCAACAAAAGCAAAACGAGGATAATGGAGTGTAGTCGAATTAAGTCGGGTGATGCTGAGGGAATTAGATTAGGAAATGAGACACTTACACTAGTAACGGAGGTTTGCTATTTGGGGAGCAAAATAACTGATGATGGTCGAAGTAGAGAGGATATAAAATGTAGACTGGCAATGGCAAGGAAAGCGTTTCTGAAGAAGAGAAATTTGTTAACATCGAGTATAGATTTAAGCGTCAGGAAGTAATTTCTGAAAGTATTTGTATGGAGTGTAGCCATGTATGGAAGTGAAACATGGACGGTAAATAGTTTGGACAAGAAGAGAATAGAAGCTTTCGAAATGTGGTGCTACAGAAGAATGCTGAAGATTAGATGGGTAGATCACATGACTAATGAGGAAGTATTGAATAGGATTGGGGAGAAGAGAAGTTTGTGGCACAACTTGACTAGAAGAAGGGATCGGTTGGTAGGACATGTTCTGAGGCATCAAGGGATCACGAATTTAGTATTGGAGGGCAGCGTGGAGGGTAAAAATCGTAGAGGGAGACCAAGAGATGAATACACTAAGCAGATTCAGAAGGATGTAGGTTGCAGTAGGTACTGGGAGATGAAGAAGCTTGCACTGGATAGAGTAGCATGGAGAGCTGCATCAAACCAGTCTCAGGACTGAAGACCACAACAACACAACATGTCAGCATGTGCGTGAAAAACACACACACACACACACACACACACACAGTGAGAGAGAGAGAGCGGAACTTGGACACGTGTCCAGGTAGTGAGTGGAAACCTGCGTGTCTTCGTTAGCGGCCGAGCCTTCGTCGGTCCGCGACCCGTGACTCTGCCCACGGGAAGTAGTGTGGGAGGGCGGGAGGGAGGGAGGGAGGAGGGCCCTCGGCCGGCAGTCCCTGGAGCGCCCTCATGTCTGAGCGCGCCGCTATAAATACCGCCGGCGCATTCCTCAGGGACCCAGCGGCACTGCCCCAGTCATACAGCATGCAGCATACAGCATACAGCATTTGCGGTGTGCTGCAGGAGTAGACAGCTTCCTACCTGCCTGCCAACCTATCTACCTAGTGACGATTCTTCTATTTTAACTATCATTTCCTTTGTTTTTAGCCAATTCATATTCCACAGAGAGTGGCAAGTTAACGACTGCGGGGTGGGGGTTGGGGGAGGGGGGTTCAGCATTACTGATCACTTGGTTTTATTTCGTAGTAGGCACGTTCATCGATGGTTAAAAAAATGATGACTATTAAAAAAAATGACGTTTTAACATCGTTTCTGATTTCTCTGAAATATATTACGACGGATGTTGAAGAAGAAATACCGACCTTTGGTATTGCGAAACGACCAAGCTAGTTGTCACAGCTACAGATTATGTTTCCCCACTCAAACGAATCTTTTTTCTAGTACGTTACATAAACACCAGAGCAAGACATTTGCGACTTGACAAAAGTGGGACGGATTAGGGTGTCGAGTGGAGCAATGGCATCTATGTTGGCTGTTACTGTCGTTAAGCGTGCAGCAATGCCTGCCATTCTTCGTTAGTTTAGAGGTTACGCGGTATTGTTTGTTCATATCGTATTTATTGTGTGTTTTTTTAACTTCTAGAATAGCACTTCCAGTTAGGTAAATATACTTTCGCTTTATTAGACGAAAGATTACGTTTAATCCACTTAACCTTTTCCGACTTGAATTTTTTTCTGGACGAAGGAAAATTTTTATCGGTAGGAACTCTTGTAAATTCGAATAGAACATTAGTACCCACGCAGATGAGCATGCTGTACCTTGGAACAGTTTTCTGTATTGGTAAAAACCTTCCAGTTCCAGAACCGAGCGAGGTGGCGCAGTGGCTAGCACACTGGACTCGCATTCGGGAGGACGACGGTTCAATCCCGCGTACGGCCATCCTGATTTAGGTTGTCCGTGATTTCCCTAAATCGCTCCAGGCAAATGCTGCGATGGTTCCTTTGAAAGGGCACGGCCGACTTCCTTCCCCGTCCTTCCCTAATCCGATGACCTCGCTGTTTGGTCTCTTCCCCCCAAACAATCCAATCCAATCCATTTTTGTAATTCCAGAAAAAGACTGCCGCACACAGAAAATGAATGCTATCGTTTCAAGATGGAGTAAGAAAATATATTAAATTTCTATCACGGGGCTAGAGGCGGAAGTCTGAAATGTGTTCCAAGGCAAAACGCTCTCACCTTCTTGTACAGAGCAAACCAGCACAGCCACAGTTAAGATGTATGAGTCGTGTCACCTTGAAATGCGTCTCCTCTTCGCGACGTTTCATTTAGACATTAGCATGTCGCCCCTCCGTCATATCCAAACACATATACACACACATGTATCGATGCTGCACCGCAGTTCTTTACACGAGCAGACAGCCGTGCACGTGAAATGTGTTGGAGAAGGGTCTTTGGCTGTGGCGACCCATCACACGCTTTGCCGCCAAACTTCGTTTTTAGTGCAGCTGAACTTTGGCAATTCCGCTCCGCCATTTCAGGCCCAAGGGCGACAGAGAGGAGGAGAGGGAAGAGTAACCCTGTAAGTAGGCTGTTTTACGTGTTTGTATGTTGGCAGCGCTGTGTAGCGCTCTGCATTAATAACTCTGACAGCGCTGTGCGCACTCTGTAAAAGAGACTCTGTGGCTGGCCGGACTCGCAGTTGGAGGTGAGTAGTCAGCAGTGATGGAGGTTAGAGGTTAATAATTAGCAGTGTCGGAGGTTTGCAACGAGCGGACGGTCTAATGTGTGTCCGTCATGGAGATTTATTACTGTATTATAATTGTTTTGAACTGGTTGTCACATGATTAGGGTGAAATCTGCTAAATTCATTGTTTGCTCTGCAACGAAATTTTTCCTTTGCTAACCACTTGCTTATTAGTACTTAGAGCCTACAGTAGTATGGTTCAAATGGCTCTGAGCACTATGGGACTTAACATCTATGGTCATCAGTCCCCTAGAACTTAGAACTACTTAAACCTAACTAACCTAAGGACAGCACACAACACCCAGCCATCACGAGGCAGAGAAAATCCCTGACCCCGCCGGGAATCGAACCCGGGAACCCGGGCGTGGGAAGCGAGAACGCTACCGCACGACCACGTGGTGCGGGCTACAGTAGTATTTAGCTGGCTTTATTGGTGTTTGCTCCATTGCTGCACTTTGTGTAATGAAGATTTCTGTGAGGTAAATGACTTGTATGTATGGCTTAATGTTAGGATTTCCTCTTATTCAGGGCCATTCTTTTGTATTAATTTTTTGAAGTCGGGTTATCATTTTTGAGCAGTCAGACTGCGTTCCGCTAGGATATTGTGGGTCAGTGTTGAGATAAGAATAAGGAAAGGGAAAGTAGGCTCAGGTTCACTCAGCAGTTTAAGAAGGTTCACTGCCATTCAGTTTCACTCAGCGGCTTAAGTAAAAAAAAATCTTTGTTAAAAAGTTTCAACTTCTTTAAAAGAAAATCTCAGTACCTTATGAGGATGTCATGCCAGGTTTATGGCGAAGACTGCAACTGTCGACGAGAAACGTGGGAGCAGGCGCCCCGTACAATGACTCGAAGAGCGGGAGCAGCAATCCTCTCTGCTGGGGTGTAATCAACAGAGAAGAGAAGGGGACGTAGATCTCCTACACCCTGGTCGGCATTCTACCTATTCTTATTTTTTAAAAAAGGTAAAGGTTCAAATGGCTCTGAGCACTATGGGACTCAACATCTGTGGTCATCAGTCCCCTAGAACTTAGAACTACTTAAACCTAACTAACCTAAGGACATCACACACACCCATGCTCGAGGCAGGATTCGAACCTGCTACCGTAGCAGTCCCGCGGTTCCGGACTGCAGCGCCAGAACCGCTAGACCACCGCGGCCGGCATTCTTATTTAAAAACCCGGTTGTCGAAGGTGGGAGTTGTGCGGCGGTCTGGTTATCTATCCATATAAAAAAAAATCCATAGCTTATAAGATGACATACCAGCTGTTGCAGAAGATACTTCGCAGCCGGGAGACCACTACTTCCATTTCGATAGGACTCAAGTACCGGCAGCCACAAGCAGACACCATGAAACGCTGCACAGGAGCCACAGAGACTGTTAAGCACTCCACAAATTTCGACAGGAAGAGGGGGCCGTCAAACTGAATGACATCTGGGTTCCGGTGCTGAAGATGATGTGTACCAGTCTTCCACCGCGTGATGATAATAATAACAGCAGACGACGACCAATTGTTTTCGGGCATTCAAAACCTGTGACGTTATGCCAATGCGTGTGAACACATAGCGAAAACTACACGTGAGTTTTGTTCGGTCCTCTGTCGATGTGGAACGTTCGGCACCGACCGGACAGTCTGACATCCGGCGTGTCCACGGTCTGCTCGTCTCGCGACACACCGTGTTTCGCTACTGCGCACCAGTTCACACAGCTTGTACGTTGCAAATCTATTTAATAAACTAATTCACTAAATAGTTTCAGTGGAAGTTAGTAAAAGGGGAAGAAGTAAGATCAGAGTGTAAAGTTCTTGTCGATAACTAGGTTATCAGAGACGGAGCAGAAGCCTGGAGTATGAAACCATGGGGTAGCAAATCGGCCGTGCTCTTTCACAGGAACCAGCCAAGCATTTTGCTGGGGCGATTCAGCAAAAATCACAAAAACCTAAATCTGGATGATCGGACGCTGATTTGACCCGTTGTCCATCAGAATGAGAGTCCGCACCGCTGCCAATGCACCGTCTCGCTCGCAATAAGTGCAACATGGGAAAACCTGCGCAGTCTGTTTTATTCAGTGACATTTCGATCGTTTTTGTAATCGTCAGGTTTGCCTGCGTCCTTTTGCGAAATTCAAGAAGGGGAATCAATCTCATGATCGTAATTATCTAAACACCATTAAATAAAAATAAATATTTGCAAATCAAAGACTGTATTGGTTCAAAATGGTTCAAATGGCTCTGAGCACTATGGGACTTAACATCTGTGGTCATCAGTCCCCTAGAACTTAGAACTACTTAAACCTAACTAACCTGAGGACGTCACACACATCCATGCCCGAGGCAGGATTCGAACCTGCGACCGTAGCGGTCGCGCGGTTGCAGACTGAAGCGCCTAGAACCGCACGGCCCCTTCGGCCGGCCGAAGACTGTGTTGGTTTTCACATATTGTTCAACGTTGGATCGTAGTTATCTTCAACGTGACCATGTCATCCCTTATCATTAATACAATTCATGTATACAGGGTGTTACAAAAAGGTACTGCCAAACGTTCAGGAAACATTCCTCTCACACACGAATAAAGAAAAGATGTTATGTGGACATGTGTCCGAAAACGCTTAACTTCCACGTTAGAGCTCATTGTATGGAGAGTGCTACGGGAGAACCAGTTGTTTCCGTACCATGTACGGCATGTGCAGTCACAATCAGCAGCTGATTGGCCTCCACGGGTACACTTCTGCAAATGGTTGATACAACAATGTCTCAATCCTCATTTCAGTGCAAATGTTCTCTTTACGGATGAGGCTTCATTCCAACGTGATCAAATTGTAAATTTTCACAATCAACATGTGTGGGCTGACGAGAATCCGCACGCAATTGTGCAATCACGTCATCAACACAGATTTTCTGTGAACGTTTGGGCAGGCATTGTTGATGATGTCTTGATTGGGCCCCATGTTCTTCCACCTACGCTCAATGGAGCACGTTATCATGATTGGGATACTTTACCTGTGCTGCTAGAACATGTGCCTTTACAAGTACGACACAACATGTAGTTCATGCACGATGGAGCTTCTGCACATTTCAGTCGAAGTGTTCGTACGCTTCTCAACAACAGATTTGGTGACCGATGGATTGGTAGAGGCGGACCAATTCCATGGCCTCCACGCTCTCCTGACCTCAACCCTCTTGACTTTCATTTATGGGGGCATTTGAAAGCTCTTGTCTACGCAACCCCGGTACCAAATGTAGGGACTCTTCGTGCTCGTATTGTGGACGGCTGTGATACGCCATTCTCCAGGGCTGCATCAGCGCATCAGGGATTCCATGCGATGGAAGGTGGATGCATGTATCCTTGCTAACGGAGGACATTTTGAACATTTCCTGTAACAAAGTGTTTGAAGTCACGCTAGTACGTTCTGTTGCTGTGTGTTTCCCTTCCATGATTAATGTGATTTGAAGAGAAGTAATAAAATGAGCTCTAACATGGAAAGTAAGCGTTTCCGGACACATGTCCACATAACATATTTTCTTTCTTTGTGTGTGAGGAATGTTTCCTGAAAGTTTGGCCGTACCTTTTTATAACACCCTGTATATTATTAATGTATACAATTAATGTACATATGCGCTCACTAGTTACAGGATATGTCGAATCGACATGATTACCACACTGTGCGACTGACGATGTGATTGTTTCGTTTAAGCTTAAACTGATTTATAATGTTCTTTTTTTTAATTTTCGTATATTTTGTACGACGAGATGCCCCTGTATTTTGCAGGCATGTTGGTGGTGACTGTAGACCGAAATTAAAGATCTGATTTATAAATATTATTGTTAGCCGTTACTGGCATAAAAATATATAAAGTACTAAAATTTCTTTGCTGAGTAGGCGATCTGAAATCATCTGTTCATCCAGCCATAATTTCGAACGCCTTAGCTCTTTTTCTAATGTATTAGGTTCATGTGTAAGTTTGTAGTAGCTTTTTCTTTCCACGTTGATATTCCCGTCGCTATGGGTTTATTTATCGATAGTCATTCTTTTATTTGTAGTTCACTGTTGCTGTTTAAGTTTACATTTCGTCACTTTGTATTTTCAAAATACCAAGTGGAGCTGTAGGCGCTAGAAAATGGAGTACCAAGGGGAGGAATCTGAACACCTCCGACTTATTCCTCTGTTTTTGAGTAGAAGGGATGACAGCAGCGGACCCAGCCAGAAACATTTGCGTTGTGTATGGGGACGCAAAGTCATTGGATAGAGCAGAACAAGAAATAGGATCGTTTTGACATTAGCGACTCTCCACGTTCAGGAAGACTTTTGGCGTTTTACGAAGATTATTGAAATGCATTAATCCGAACGATACACGCCAGTGTACTCGAGACTGGCAAATGCAGTGGGGAAGGTCGAAAAGTCGGGTGCATGGGTCCCGAATATTCTGAGACAAAATCACAGAAACTAGTGGGTGGCCGTATGTGCATCTCTGCTTGCCCGTCATCAATTGACTCGTAAAGGACACTGAGCATTCCTATCCTGTATCGTTACTGGTAAAGAGAAATTATGGACAGGGGGAAAAGGGGAAGAAAGGGGGAAGAAAGGGGGAAGAAAGGGGGAAGAAAGGGGGAAGAAAGGGGGAAGAAAGGGGGAAGAAAGGGGGGGGGGGAAAGGAATGGAACGGTTGAGAGCAGACAAAGCAGCGACTTTCGGTGCAAACGCCTGCACATATCCACGAAAGATAATGTTGTGCATCTGGTGGAACAGGGACATTGTGGTGTACTGTCAACTCTTTCCCCGAGGTGTAACCTTACTGCTGACACTACTCCACGATAGCGCCCGAGCGGTTTCTGCTAAGACAGACAAAAATAGCTATACAGGGTTTGGGATGGGAAGTCGTCGCGCATCGGCCTTACTCACCTGAACTTGCACCACCAGATTTTCAACTTTTCTGGTATCTATCTAACAACCTTCAACGAGCTTCCTCTCCGGATGGAAAAGCGCTCTGAACATGGCTCGAAGACTTCTCTGCTCCTCAAAACCACGTGATTTCTACAGAGAAGTTAGAGCAGCTCTGGCAGACTGTTGGAAATAGTGGAGCAGAGTATTGTATTATTAATGAATGAAGATTCTGTTATGTGTATCGTGTTTATTAAACTTGTGGAAAAACACTACGAAGTTATGCAGACTCGACGTGTTTCGTTCTGATGCCTTGATTTTTGTAATTTTGATATATTTTGTACGACAATATGCCTCTGTATTTTGTAGGTATGATAGTGTTATTACCGACGAAATTCATAACGTGATTCATTAATGTTTTTGTCATCCATAACTGGGATCAAAAATATATGAACTATCAAAATTTACTGTCTGGCATTTCATTATATAGTACTAACTGAAACACCTTGCCACTTTTTCTAATGTTGTAATTTAAAGCAGCAATTCTGAACTCCGTGACTACAAACGTAACTATACATGAAATATATGCAAGTTGCGGAAACGAACACTCAGCTGTATAAGCGAATGACGACAGCAAAAAATTGTGCCCGGATTTCCCGCGTTTAGCGAGCGTTTGCCCTAAGCGTTTGTCTATCCGTGCACTACTCACGAGGAGACCCGAACTGCCATTTATCGTCGTTCCTTCGTCACAACCTGTACTAGTACATCCATTGTTTACACTGAGATGAGGAAAGTTTCCAACCGATTTCTCATACACAAACAGCAGTTGACCGACGTTGCCTGGTGAAACGTCGTTGTGATGCCTCGTGTAAGGAGGAGAAATGCGTAGCACCACGTTTCAGACTTTGATAAAGGTCGCATTGTAGCCTATCGCGATTGCGGTTATCGTATTGCGACATTGCTGCTCGCGTTGGCCGAAATCCAATGACTGTTAGCAGAATATGGAATCGGTGGGTTCAGGAGGGTAATACGGAACGCCGTGCTGGATCCCAACGGCCTCGTATCACTAGCAGTCGAGATGACAGGCATCTTATCCGCATGGCTGTAACGGATCGTGCAGCCACGTCTCGATCCCTGAGTCAACAGATGGGGACGTTTGCAAGACAACAACCATCTGCACGAACAGTTCGACGACGTTTGCAGCAGCAGGGACTATCAGCTCGGAGACCGTGGCTGAGGTTACCCTTGACGCTGCATCACAGACAGGAGCGCCTGCGATGGTGTACTCGACGACGAACCTGGGTGCACGAATGGCAAAACGTCATTTTTTTGGATGAATCCAGGTTCTGTTTACAGCATTATGATGGTCGCATCCGTGTTTGGCGACATCGCGGTGAACGCACATTGGAAGCGTTTATTCGTCATCGCCATACTGGCGTATCACCCGGCGTGATGGTATGGGGTGCCATTGGTTACATGTCTCGTCCACCTCTTGTTCGTATTGACGGCAGTTTGAACAGTGGACGTTACATTTCATATGTGTTACGACCCGTGGCTCTACCCTTCATTCGATCCTTGCGAAACCCTACATTTCAGCAGGATAATGCACGACCTCATGTTGCAGGTCCTGTACGGGCCTTTCTGGATACAGAAAATGTTCGACTGCTGCCCTGGCCAGCACATTCTCCAGATCTCTCACCAACTGAAAACGTCTGGTCAATGGTGGCCTAGCAACTGGCTCGTCACAATACGCCAGTCACTACTCTTGATGAACTGTGGTATCGCTTTGAAGCTGAATGGGCAGCTGTACGTGTACGCCCAGGCGTATCACGGCCGTTATTACGGCCAGAGGTGGTTGTTCTGCGTACTGATTTCTCAGGATCTATGCACCCAAATTGCGTGAAAATGTAATCACATGTCAGTTCCAGTATAATGTATTTGTCCAATGAATACCCGTTTATCATCTACATTTGTTCTTGGTGTAACAATTTTGATGGCCAGTAGTGTATACTGCCGTACAGGTCAGGCGCTGTAGTTCAAACTTGTATCGGCAGGTAATAGGAGACTTCAATGCCTGTGTCGCAAAGGAGGAGGACGCAATGCTCCTTTGGACACGCATGCTCCTAAGTAACACTGCACCGTTGTTGAAGGAGGGTCTGCAATGTCGTATTTTAGTTTTAGCGACCAGAATGGTGCTTGGGTTACTTGCATCATGTCCAGACTGAAGTGTCGGCGCCGTCAGGCCAGCCAGCCATTTGCGACACCATTTCCGCAGCGCTGGTTTCAAGAAACTTGTCACCTGTCGGTGCACAGTGGGCGCTGTACGCGACCCGCCGCCGGGGCAGCCTGGCGCTCCCGCCCTGTCCGGCGCTGCGCACCCTATCCCAGCCGCAGCTTCCGAACCCTGGTAGAGGCGCTCGGCAGCCAAGTCACGCCCCCGCATCCGCCCCCGACATGAGGAACCCCCTCCCCCTCTCCCCGTGATCGATGCCCTGCCGCCTTGGCCGACCTTCGCGGGGCCGGACGCCCCCTCACACCCTCCGCCACCCACCGCCGCTCCGGAGGATTCTCATTCTCCGTGGCCCGGCTGCGATACGCGCCACCGCTGAAAGCTTTCGGCCACCCGGCTGGAGATTTCCTCACAACCTGCTGCCCGGTCCGACCCTCGGTTGCTCGGAAAATGAAATGGGGGCGCCGATTACTGACTTCTATGTAAGTCTGCAGACTTTCCTGGCCGTTGTCACTGAAGTTAAAATCTTCTGGGTTATTAGGCCGCGTCATGTTTCTTCTGAAATGTTCGACGTTTCGACCCCTGTGCTGGGATCTTCCTCAGGATCTTTTGGTGTCCACTACTGCTACAACACCCATTAGTGGACACCGGAAGATCCTGAGGAAGATCGCAGCAGTGGGGTCGAAAAGTCGAACATTTCAGAAGAAACATGACGCGGCCTAATAACCCAGAAGATTTTAACTTCAGTACTATCTTCTACTTCTTCGTTTCCCTAGCGATCATCATAGTACAGCGTCTGCTTTGTCGGGATTTAGCGAATTTTGTTTTATTACTAGCTGTACCCGGCGTCGCTTTACTGTGGCTGAGCTCGCTTAAATAACAAAGAGAAACCACACGTTTCCAAAATGTATGAGAATTGCATACACGTCCTCTTCCCCCTTCTTCGTCCATCTCCCCCTCCCCTTACCTTGTCGATCTCCTCCTCCTCCCCCTCCCTCTCCTCTCTGTCCGGCACCTTCCCCCCCCCTCCCCCCCGCTTCTCTGTCCGGCACCTCCTGTTCTCTCTCTCTATCCACATCAACCTTCCTGTCCTCTACGCCCATTTACTCCAACCGTCTACATCCCCTGTTGTCCCCACTTCTCTCTGACCCTGATCCTTGTTTATTGATGATGTAAACTCATATTCAGATTCTGTAATAATTTCTAATCATAAACGAGTAAGCCTTAAATACACCTTTCCTGTTGCCTGAAACGTTTCTGTGTCTAAATGTTTATTACAGTATCTTCTCAAAATCTGACGTAAATCCAAAGCATGTTTTGAGATATTTCGTAAAAATGTCTTGCCTTTGTGCGTTGATATGTCCATATTAAAGAATTGCGTACCTAAAAACGCGGCCGTATTAGAATCCAAAGTTTGTCAAAATCTCAACGCAATCGGACAAGAACCTTCGGAGATTAACGATTCTCAACAAACCAACTCCCCGAATTTTATGACGTTCGCCCTTTCATTACATATATACGATATAATACCAGATGACGTTCCAGTAGGTACAAAAATCCAGTCAGTATTCGAGTAGAATGGTATGTCAAAATACGAGGGTAATCCCCAAAGTAAGGTCTCCAATTTTTTTTTTATAAGTACATAGACGTGTTTATTTCCACAGTGGTTTACATCAGTTTACAGCTTGAACATTTAGCTGTTTTTCGACATAATCACCACTTCCGTCGATGCATTTTTGTAGACGCTGTGGCTGTTTTTGTATGCCCGTGTCATACCAGCTCGCCACCATACTGTTCAGAAAGTTATGAACCTCTTCCTTCACCTCATCGTCGGAGGTGAATCGCTTTCCGGCCAAATGTTCTTTCAACCTAGGGAACAGGTGATAGTCACTGGGTTCCAATTCAGGACTATAGGGTGGGTGAGTGATTATGTTCCACTGAAACTGTTGTAGGAGAGCAACGGTTTGCCGAGCGATGTGTGGGCGAGCGTTGTCATGGAGAATGTGTACGCCCTTGCTCAACATTCCTCTTCTCCGGGTCTGAATTGCCCGTTTGAGTTTTTTCAGAGTCTCACAGTACCTGTCAGCGTTAATTGTGCTACCAGTGGGCATGAAGTCGACCAAAAATACCCCTTTCCGATCCCAGAAAAACGGTCGCCATGACTTTATCGGCAGACGTGTTTGTTTGAATTTCAGCGGCTTTGGCGAAGTAGGATGCCGCCATTGGTGTGATTGTTGCTTGCTCTCAGGTGTAAAATGGTATGCCCAAGTTTCGTCACCCGCGACAATTGAGTCCAGAAAGTTGTCCTGTTCGGCTGCAAGACGGTGAAGAAATGGGCGGGAAGCATCAGCTCGTTGCCGCCTGTGGTCCTCAGTCAGCACGCGTGGCACCCATCTTGCGCTCATCTTCCGGTAGTTCAATGCTTCCGTTAAAATTCTGTGAGCGGTGCTTCGGGAAACCTCGGGAACCAACGTGCACAGATCATCCAGCGTGATCCGCCGAGCATCACGCATGCTTTGCTCTACCTCCAACACTGTCTCCCCAGAAACTGACGGTCTCCCGCTCCTTTATTCGTCGTGAATTTCGGTCCGACCAGCTGCAAACTCTCTACACCACTAACGAACATTTTTGACATACATGCACGACTCACTATACGCTTGCGTCAATTGGCGATAGATTTCAATCGGCGCAGTGCCCTTTGCGTTCAAAAACCGAATAACTACTCGCAATTCGCACTTAGTGGTAACATCCAAAGGGAGCTCCATTCTCAACGGCTGCCAAGCCAAGACTGGGCGCCTCAGCGCGGCGTACACATTTTTACACACAGCGCGTGGAGCACTCTTCATAACAGTGTGATCAACTTCCACAGTTGAGCTCTGTACTTATTAAAAAAAATAGACCTTACTTTTGGGGTTACCCTCGTATCAAAGTAGTGCGCGAGGAATTAACGGAGGTTTTAGTTTTGAAGAAACGACCATCTTCTTTTGTTCTTATATGGGAACAAATCTTTATATATACAGGGTGAGTCACCTAACATTACCGCTGGATATATTTCGTAAACCACATCAAATACTGACGAATCGATTCCACAGACCGAACGTGAGGCGAGGGGCTAGTGTAATTGGTTAATAAAAACCATAAAAAAATCCTCACAAGTGTGTTTTTTAACTCAAACGTAAGTTTTTTTTAAATGGAACCCCGTTAGTTTTGTTAGCACATCTGAACATATAAACAAATACGTAATCAGTGCCGTTTGTTGCATTGTAAAATGTTAGTTACATCCGGAGATATTGTAACCTAAAGTTGACGCTTGAGTACCACTCCTCCGCTGTTCGATCGTGTGTATCGGAGAGCACCGAATTACGTAGGGATCCAAAGGGAACGGTGATGGACCTTAGGTACAGAAGAGACTGTAACAGCACATTACGTCCACATGCTAACACCTTTTTATTGGTCTTTTTCACTGACGCACATGTACATTACCATGAGGGGTGAGGTACACGTACACACGTGGTTTCCGTTTTCAATTACGGAGTGGAATAGAGTGTGTCCCGACATGTCAGGCCAATAGATGTTCAAAGTGGTGGCCATCATTTGCTGCACACAACTGTAATCTCTGGCGTAATGAATGTCGTACACGCCGCAGTACATGTGGTGTAATGTCGCCGCAGGCTGCCACAATACGTTGTTTCATATCCTCTGGGGTTGTAGGCCCATCACGGTACACATTCTCCTTTAACGTACCCCGCAGAAAGAAGTCCAGAGGTGTAAGATCAATTTATGCGTCCTCCACGTCCTATGAAACGCCCGTCGAACATCCTGTCAAGAGTCAGCCTAGTGTTAATTGCGGAATGTGCAGGTGCACCATCATGCTAATACCACATCAACGTTGACAGATCATTCTGTAGAAACGCGATGTATGTTGCAGCTATTTGGGCCCCTGCAATGAAGTGAGGACCAATGAGGTGGTCGCCAATGATTCCGCACCATACATTTACAGTCCACGGTCGCTGTCGCTCTACCTGTCTGAGCCAGCGAGGATTGTCCACGGACCAGTAAAGCATGTTCCGTAGATTCACTGCCCCGTGGTTTCTGAAACCTGCTTCATCGGTAAACAGGTAGAACTGCAACGCATTCTCTGTTAATGCCCATTGACAGAATTGCACTCGATAATTAAAGTCATCACCATGTAATTGCTGATGTAGCGACACATGAAACGGGTGAAAGCGGTGACGATGCAGTATGCGCATGACACTACTTTGACTCAGTCCACCGGCTCTCGCAATGTCCCGTGTACTCATGTGTGGGTTCATGGCAACAGCGGCTAACACACCAACTGCACCCGCTTCTCCTGTGACGGGCCTACGACCATACCTGTTGCATACAGTTGGCGGTAGATGTTTTGCAATGTGCGGCACGTTGGATGCTCTCTGTCCGGGTACCGTTCTGCATACACCCTGCAGGCTTCAGCTGCATTTCGTCGACATTCACAATAGATGAGTATCATCTCCGCCTTTTCAGAGTTCGAATATACCATGGACACAGTTCCTACAACACTACACTATCACAGACGTCTGGTAACACAGTGTACTGCAGTTGGTCTGCGTGCGGAGGCGAATGCAGAATAACAATAGCAGCAAGTGCTACATGCGGACACTGCGACAGCTAGACCAAATCAGAACAGTGCACTACAGCCACACTCGTAAACACGGTCGTCATCGTGCAGATGCTGCTCGCCGACGTGGCCCGTGTTCGTTACAACACGCAACTGATCGTCGGAGGTTTCAAGCGTCAACTTTAGGTTACGTAATCAGTGCCGTTTGTTGCATTGTAAAATGTTAGTTACATCCGGAGATATTGTATTTGTTTATATGTTCAGATGTGCTAACAAAACTAACGGGGTTCCATTTAAAAAAACGTAGGTTTGTGTTGAAAAACATACTTCCGTGCATTTTTGAATGGTTTGTATTAAACAATTACACTAGCCCCTCTCCTCAGGTTCGGTCTGTGGAATCGATTCGTCAGTATTTGATGTGGTTTACGAAATATATCCAGCGGTAACGTTAGGTGACTCACCCTGTATATATATATATATATATATATATATATATATATATATACACCCCACGAGCACTCTAAAGTGCCACAACACGATGTGGCATGGACTGGACTAATGTGTGTAGTGCTGGAGGAAACTGACACCATGAATGCTGCAGGAATGTCCATAAATCCGGAAGAGTACGAGCAGGTGGAGATCTCTTCTCAACAGCACGTTGCAACGCGTTCCGGATATGATCAAGACCGTTCAAGTCTGGAGAGTTTGGTGTCCAGCGGATGTGTTTAAAATCAGAAGAGTGTTCCTGGAGGCACTCAGTAGCAATTCTGGACGTGTGGGGAGTCGCGCTGTCCTGCTGGAATTACGCAAGTCTGTCGGAAAACACAATGGACATGAAAGGATGCAGGTGATCAGACAGGATGTTTTCGTACATGTCACCTGTCAGTGTCTAATCTGGACGTATCAGGGGTCTCATATCACCCCAACTACACACGCCTCCACCAGCTTGAACAGTCCCCTGCAGACATGCAGGGTACATGGGTTCATGAGGTTGTCTCCCTACCCGTATACGTCCATCCGCTCAGTACAAGGTGAAACGAGGCTCGTCCGACCAGGCAATTTGTTTCCAGTCGTAAACAGTCCAGCATGGGTACTGACGGGCCCAGCCGAGACGTAAAGCTTTGCGTTGTGCAGCCATCGAGGATTCACGAGTGTGCCTTCGGCTCCGAAAACCCGTATAGATGACGTTTCGTGGAATGGTTCGCACGCTGAGACTTGTTGATGGCCCAGAAATGAAATATGCAGCGGTTTCCGAAAGAGTTCCACTTCTGTCACGTTGAGCGATTCTCTTCAGTCGTAGTTGTTCCCGTTCTTGCAGGATCTTTTTCCGGCCGCTGCGCTGTCTCAGATTTGACGTTTTGCCGGATTCCTGACGTATACGGTACACTAGTGAAATGGTCGTACGGCAAATGCCTCGCTTCATCGCTTCCTCGGAGATGATGTGTCCCATCGCTTCAAACCCACTTAACTCTTCATAACCTGCCATTTTAGCGGCAGTAACCGATCTGACAACTGCGCCAGGCTCTTGTCTCATGTAGTCGTTGCCGACCACACCGCTGTATTCTGCCTGTTTACACATCTCTGTATTTCATTGCGCGCGGCTGCTTCGGTGTAGCAATAGCATCCCAGGTTTTTTAGGCAGTCCACTTTCTGTCTTCAGTACGTGTTCAGAAAGTTGTCACAGTTCACTACTCAGGTATTAAAGACGTTAACACAAAACCGACTTTGCCTCTACTGTTCTAGCACACAGCGGAAGTATATCCAGAATGATGCAACTCGTCAACGTGCTGGAGATGATAGTACACAAAGGGGAACACACGGAAAATGCACACCGGTAATTCAGTGGACCGTCTCTAGGCGAAGGCATCTGCGAGGACCGTGAGCAGCCGCGAGAAACTCCGACCGAACAGCCCTCGGAAGAGATGTTTTACTGTAGCGAAGATGAACAAGTGCTCATAGCTCTTGAAGTAGGCACTTTACTGGGCATGTTTTTTCTTGTCTTGGACCATAGTACTTCCTCTGCCATTTGCCTGTCCTACAAACTTAGTAATAACGTTCGCGGTACACAAATTCCACTGTCAGAGGTTGTTGTTGTTTGTTGTTGTGGTCTTCAGTCCTGAGACTGGTTTGATGCAGCTCTCCATGCTACTCTATCCTGTGCAAGCTTCTTCATCTACCAGTACCTACTGCAACCTACATCCTACTGAATCTGCTTAGTGTATTCATCCCTTGGTCTCCCTCTACGATTTTTAGCCTCCACGCTGCCCTCCAATACTAAATTAGTGATCCCTTGATGCCTCAGAACATGTCCTACCAACCGATCCCTTCTTCTGGTCAAGTTGTGCCACAAACTTCTCTTCTCCCCAATCCTATTCAATACTTCCTCATTAGTTATGTGATCTACCCATATAATCTTCAGCATTCTTCTGTAGCACCACATTTCGAAAGCTTCTATTCTCTTCTTGTCCGAACTATTTATCGTCCACGTTTCACTTCCATACATGGCTACACTCCATACAAATACTTTCAGAAATGACTTCTTGACACTTAAATCTATACTCGATGTTAAAAAATTTCACTTCTTCAGAAACGCTTTCCTCGCCATTGCCAGTCTACATTTCATATCCTCTCTACTTCGACTATCATCAGTTATTTTGCTCCCCAAATAGCAAAACTTCTTTACTACTTTAAGTGTCAGAGGTATCAGGACAATTTTCACTTACAATTTTCGACCCGACAGTTTCCAGTCCAGGGTCCCTTACCTCATTTTATACGTTTACCCTTCTGCACCATACCTGAATGTTTGTGACATCACGGAATCACTCAGTGTATACTTACATATAACTGTTTCAGAATCTTAGTGAGAAAAGTGTACAGCTGATATAAGCCACGTCAGGGGGAGCGCCCTCCGTCAGAGACAGAGTGTAGGCTTACGCATTGTGGCGCCGCTAGGTGTCTTTTTCTTGGGTTCCACAGCCATCGGACGACGAGTTTCCAGCGAACTAGGAGGATCTACGTATCAGGTGCGCAGCATACTACCTATCCTAGTAGTTTATAGTGTTGAGTGATGAAAACCATAAGCATGAGCGTCTCTAAGCGGAAAAAGATTAGAAGCTAATCAGGAACTTCATTTATGCTCTGATTACGCGCCAGATGACTGGACGATAGGCAACACTCATTGCATGCAAACGCCGCAGAGTGCCTACGCCGTGCCACGTCTCAGGGGCACAACCAATAATAAAGGGAGGCCTAGCGGCGCCGGGAAGTGTCAGTGAACACAAGGTCTCTGCCAACCTTCTTCCAAATGACGCGATCTATCCCCTAGACGTTTGTTACGAAGAATTAAACTGATGATAGCAAACGTAAAGAGAAACTATTGCTGCATAATTTAAACATATTGTTGCGGCTATAAAATTGTTCAAATGGCTCTGAGCACCATGGGACTTAACATCTGAGGTCATCATGTGGGAGCAGCGGGTGGAATTTAATTGTTGTTAAATGTACGTAGTTTTGTTTTTCCCGGCCGATTAACCATATGTAGGGCGGCGGGTGGAATTAATTGTTATAAAAATGTTCCTATTATTTATGCAGTCTTTTGCCGTTCTCAACACTGGCTCTCCAACTACAATATTGGCAACCAGAAAGTGATTAGCAAAACGTGAAGCCTGTAATTAGAATTCCTTGTTCCCACTTCATCTGAGAAACACACTTATAGCTACAGCTTATAGCTCTGAGGAATTAGGAGATTGTCTGGGATTCATAATCAAAAACGATTCTCTAAAAATGTTCACTATAATCTGAAAGTCACAGACCAAAAAGAATCCACACAATCCAATGAACAGAGCAGTTCAGAGTCTAATGCGCTGATAGAACTATAACTGTTCAAATTAAATGTTTAAGTGAGTGCTCGCCATAATTTGATGATAATGTTCATCAAACGCCACGCTAAATAATGGTAGAATGTCTGTCCCGCAACGGCACGTGAAAATACGACATACGCAAACTGAAGATAGATCATTAAAGTCATCCCGGAATTAACACTTCACTCGAAAACGATTTCATGGTTACGCGTATCCCGAGTAACTTAATACGGCATCCGAGGCTGTTTATAGCAATGATACCGACGCGACGCGACTCCCGGCACAGGTGGTGCGCTATCAGCGTCTGGAGAGAACTGGGGCCTTGCTTCCTCTCGCAGCGTTCTTATATATAAACCCGCGGTGCGGACGGC
This sequence comes from Schistocerca cancellata, assembly GCF_023864275.1. Lineage (NCBI taxonomy): Eukaryota > Metazoa > Arthropoda > Insecta > Orthoptera > Acrididae > Schistocerca > Schistocerca cancellata. The sequence continues at coordinate 160,076,531 of NC_064637.1, forward strand.
TTAGGGAACGCCTGATCAATTCCGCTCTCCCGACTAGCCACTGGGCTAGTAATGCACCACTTTAAGTTATTGAATAAATCATCGCTTGCTTTGCTGATGGCTGATGAAGCTCTCAATTTAAATGTGCATTCAGCACACAGGTAAGTAATCATAATAAAAGTCTGACGTGGCTAAGTCAAATATTTTGGGCGAGAGAATTAATTTAATTACACTACACGCAGTAGACGAGCTCTGAACTTGCCCTTTGGAGATACGCTATTGCTATAGTTCTATAGTTATTCAATTGAAACTACTCACATCTTTATGATTATAGCGGATCTCCCTTCTACTTAAATTTAAACATCCTAGCCTTATTTATTCACCTACTTAATCTATCTTGCTTCCTTAATTTCTAAGACAAAAACCAGAAAATCATGAATTTCAACTAAAATTTTAATTTGTGAGACCCAGAATACTGTTTCTACTAAATTATTGTGCAAAAGGAATCCAAATATAAATTTTTAAGTTTCTAGCATTTTGTGTTGCGCTAATGATTTTTACAGAAAAACGTACAAATTTCGAAAATGGTTAAAGTTATTGAACTGATATCCAACACTCATTGATTTAGTATTACTCCTGACATGCTAGAAACGTTTCAGGTTATTTACTTGATTTTTAAAGTATTGCGCAACATTTATGACGTCAGAGCTAGTTACAGCTGACTAGGCTGGCACACAATGGAAAGACTGATGTGGATTTTATACAGCGTGAGTAGGCTGCTTCCCTACAATCAGTCCCCTACAACTTAGAACTTCTTAAGCCTAACTAACCTAAGGACATCACACACATCCATACCCGATGCAGGATTAGAACCTGCGACCTTAGCGGTCGCGCTGTTCCAGACTGAAGCGCCTAGAACCGCTCGGCCACACAGGCCGCCTGCGGCTATCAGATGATGTAATTTATACTAGTAGGAGCCAAGATCGCTTGATGTGAAATATATTTTGTGACGAGTTTTGACAGTAACTACTGGTTATCCCTCAGATTCTCGATCTAGAATGAGCAGATGGAATAACGTTACTGTAGTAATCTGCATCATCGTAAAACAATATACACAAGGAACCATACCACGTGGATAATAAAAATTACGTACTTCCAGAAACAGTTACACGTCAGTCACGTCCACATCCTGATCAGATGTTCCAGGTATAATAATACAGCTGCAGACTGTTTGTCAAATGCACACGTCAAAAAAAAGTTTTGTATCACCCCGATTCCGAGAGTCTACAGAAAATTAGAATAGAGATAAACATCATTTCCGCCCTTTTTATTGCTCATGAAAACCACACATTGCTTGTTGTACCACCATACAGCGAGACCTTCAGAGGTAGTGGTCCACATTGCTGTACACACCGGTACCTCTGATACCCAGTAGCACGTCCTCTTGCATTGATATATGCCTGTATTGGTCGTGGCATACTATCCACAAGTTCATCAATGCACTGTTGGTCCAGATTGTCCCACTCCTCAATGGCTATTCGGCGTGGATCCCTCAGTGCTCGGTGGGTCACTTCGTCCATAAATAGCCCTTTTCAGTCTATCCCAGGCAAGTGCGATAGGGTTCATGTCTGGAGAACATGCTGTCCACTCTAGTCGAGCGATGTCGTTATCCTGAAGGAAGTCATTCGCAAGATGTGCATGATGAGGGCGCGAATTGTCGTCCATCAAGACGAATGCCTTCCCAAAATGCTGCCGATATGGTTGCACTATCGGTCGGAGGATGCCATTCACGTATCGTACAGCCGTTAAGGCGCCTTCCATGACCGCCGGCGGCGTACGTCGGCCCCACATAATGCGACCCCAAAACATCAGGGAACCTCCACCTTGCTGCACTCTCTGGACTGTGTGTCTAAGGCGTTCATGCTGACCGGGTTGCCTCCAAACACGTCTGCGACGATTGTCTGGTTGAATGCGTATGCGACGCTCATCGGTGAAGAGAACGTGATGCCAATCCTGAGCGGTCCATGCGGCATGTTGTTAGGCCCATCTGTACCGCGCTGCATGCTGTCGTGGTTGCAAAGATGGACCTCCCTATGGACGTCTGGAGTGAAGTTGCGCATCAGGCAGCCTATTGCGCACAGTTTCAGTCGTAACACGACGTTCTGTGGCTGCACGAAAAGCATTATTCAACATGGTGGCGTTGCTGTCATGGTTCCGCCGATCCATAATACGTAGGTAGCGGTCATCCACTGCAGTAGTGACCCTTGGGTGGCCTGAGCGAGGCGTCATCAACAGTCCTTGTCTCTCTATCTCCTCCACGTCCGAACAACAGCGCTTTGGTTCACTCCGAGATACCTAGTTCAAAAATGGTTCAAATGGCTCTGAGCACTATGGGACTTACCTTCTGAGGTCATCAGTTCCCTAGAACTTAGAACTACTTAAACCTAACTAACCTAAGGACATCACACAGATCCACGCCCGAGGCAGGATTCGAACCTGCGACCGTAGCCGTCTCGCGGTTCTAGACTGTAGCGCCTAGAACCGCTCGGCCACCCCGGCCGGCGAGACGCCTGGATACTTCCCTTGTCGAGAGCCCTGCTTGGCATAAAGTAACAATGCGGAAGCGGTAGAACCGCTGTATTGACCGTCTAGGCATGGTCGAACACGAGACTTGTACCTCCTCCTTGATGGAATGATTGGAACTGATGGGCTGTCGGACCCCTTCCGTCTAATAGGCGCTGCTCATGCGCAGTTGTTTACATCTTTGGGCGGGTTTAGTGACATCTCTGAACAGTTCAAGGGATTGTGTCTGTGATACAATATCCACAGCCAACGTCTATCTTCATGAGTTCTGGGAACCAGGGGGATGCAAAACTTTTTTTGATGTGTGTATATATACAAATCACTGTGAACATTTTACTTAACAACTCCACTGGAGCTGCAGTGAACCTGTAGTTGAAACGGAAGGCACCATGGAAGACTTGATTCCACTCAACAAATCACGTAATTCTTCTTCACGATCACTAAAGACAGCAATGTCATCAACAAATATCATCATTGATAGCTTCTCATCTTGAATTTTAATTTCACTCCTGAATATTTCTTTTATTTCCATCATTGCTTCTTCGATGTAGAGACTGAACAGTAGGGGTGAAAGAATTCATCCCTGTCTCACACCCTTTTTAATCCGTACTTTGTGTTCGATGCTCATTGGTCCCTCTTTCTTTGTCCACATTGTAAGCATATCACAGGTATTTACTTATAGCTTGCCCGTATTTTTCTCAGTTTTCGAACATCTTGCACTATTTGACATTGTTGTTTGGTTTTTGCAGTTCGACAACTACTGTAAATGTGTCTTGATTTTTGTTTAGTGTTTTTTCCATCATCAACCGCAACGTCAGAATTGCCTCTCTGGCCTCTCTACCTTTTCTAAAGCCAAATGAATCGTCATCTAACAAATCCTCTATTTTCTTTTCCAAGTTTTCTATGATACTATTGTTAGCAACTTGGATGCATGAGGGCTTAAGCTCATTGTGCGATAGTTCTCGCACTTGTTGTCTGCTACGGTCGCAGGTTCGAATCCTGCCTCGGGCGTGGATGTGTGTGATGTCCTTAGGCTAGTTAGGTTTAAGTAGTTCTAAGTTCTAGGGGACTGATGACCCGGGAGGACGACGGTTCAATCCCGTCTCCAGCCATCCTGATTTAGGTTTTCCGTGATTTCCCTAAATCGTTTCAGGCAAATGCCGGGATGGTTCCTTTGAAAGGGCACGGCCGATTTCCTTCCCAATCCTACCCTAACCCGAGCTTGCGCTCCGTCTCTAATGACCTCGTTGTCGACGGGACGTTAAACACTAACCACCACCACCACCACCGCCACTGATGGCAACAGATGTTGAGTCCCATAGTGCTCAGAGCCATTTGAACCATTTTTTGAACTTCTTGTCTCTTGCACTCCCTGGGGTGGCGCTACGCTGCCTCTCGTCCCGAGAAAGAGTTCAAAGCCGCACGCTAAGGCAGTAAAGTCATGGTTACGCTTTTCTGTGACTCTGAAGGGATTATTCTTCGGAATCGTGTGGAAGATGTTTTTTCCGGAAGTCGGATGGTGCATCTCCACTCTCATACATTCTACACATCAGCGTGAATGGTGGATTTGTTGCCCCTTCCCCCAATGATTCTATGAAGTCCGATGGGATGTCATCTATCCCTTCTGCCTTAGTCGATCTTACGTCTTCCAAGCTCTTAAATTCTAACACTGGATCCCCTATGTCACCCACGACGACTGCTGTTTCTTCTTACATCACGTCATTAGAAGAGTCTTCACGCTCATAGAGGCCTACAACATACTCTTTCCAAATATCCGGTCTCTCGACTACATTCCACTCAATGTTGGCGCTCTTGCTTTTAATTACACCAAACGTTGTTTTGACTTTTTTATGCTGAGTCTGTCCTTCCGACAATCTTATTTTTTCCGATTACTTCGCATTTTTCATGCAGCCATTTCGCCATATCGTTCCTGAACTACTTATTTATTTCATTCCCAAATTAGTTGTATTTTGCATTTTTCATTTTCTCTGAATGTTTTTGTACTTCCATCTTTCATCGATCAACAGAAGGATTTATTGCGTTTCTTTGCAGTTACCTTCTTCGTACCTATGTTATTCTTACCAGCTTCTGTGGTTGCCCTTTTTAGAGATGCCTATGTCGTATCTATAACCATTGAGAATTTCAAGCGGATCTCTTCATTCCTCAATACTTCCGTATCGTACTGATTCCTTCTGACTAGCTTCCTGAACTTCAGTTACTCTTCATCACTACTAATCTGTGATTTGAGTCTCTCTCTGCTCCTGGGTGTTCCTTACAATTCAGTATCTGATATGTGATTTCGCAATCTCTGCTTGACCATGAAGTAATCTAACTGAAAGCTTCCCGTATCTCCCTGCCTTTCCGAAGTGTACCACCACCTGCTGAGATTCTTGAACGGAGTATTCGCTATCACTAGCTGAAATTCTTTACATAACTCCATTAGTCTCTCTCATTCCTATTACCAAACCCATATTCTCCCGTAACTCCTCCTCCTACCCCTTCCCCGACAACTTCATTCCAGTCCCCCATGGCTATTAGATTTTGATCAACCTTTACGTACTGCATTACCAGTTCAATATCCTCATATACTTTCTCGCTCCATTTTCCAACTTGCGACGTCGGCCTACGTACCTATCACAATCTTTATCGGTGTTGGTTTGAAGCAGAAATCTAACGTGCCACACAGAATCACTGCTGTATTTAGTTCCAAATATGGAACAGCCTGGTACTAGGCAGCCGCTCATAACGTGTCGGCTGATCAGGGCATATTTTCTGTAGATGATCGGATGGCAGCAGTACTTTTATTCATCGCCGGGCCCGGGCAGTTACCTCTTTCGGGGGAGATGAGACAGACAGGGATGGTTGCGGCCGCAGTCCTACCACGTCGAACGGCCGGCAGACAGACAGACAGACAGACAGAACTGACCGCCGGCAACGCGCCCTGCGCTGTCCTGGCGACCTTCCAAAGGACGGACGGGGCGCGCGGAATAAGACCGAGGCCGCGGCGAACACTCGGGCCGACTGGCCGGGGATCGATACCGGGCGCAGCCCAACGTGTGCGTCGCACCGGCCGCCTCTACTCCTACGTCTGTACTCTGCAAAAGCCACTTTGCTATGTGTGGCAGAGGGTACCTCTGGCACCACTGTGTGATCCCCCCCCCCCTCCTCCTCCTCCTCCTCTGTAGCACCAGCAAAGTGCGTGGGAATAACGACTTCCGTATGACCTCTATGGAGGGCGAACAATAAGTGATGCAACTCGTATTTTGCTGAAAGCAGTATCGCGGCGATCATGGCGGTGATGATGGCTGTGTGTGGGGCACTCAACGGTCTGGTTAACAGCGCTCGTATATCTTACAATGTTACTTATAATCCGTCTTGATTGCAAATTTTTTATTCATATGACCGGTTTCGGTTTGTAGCGGGACTTTGAATTTCGCCGCGCTACACTCGTTCCCTCAGATAAAAAATATCCCGTCGCAGCGGTATGAGCGCTCGATGGCAGAGAAACTACTAATATTGTAGCCTTTTTTTGTTTTCTATTCGTTTCTTATTTGTCTCTTGATAGCCGAAGCTTAAGGCAGACGTGATCTGATGAAGACGTTAAAAAAAAAAAAAAAAAAAAACTTATTAGCTAGTCTTGATCTGATTTTAATGTGTAGACATATTGTGGAAGTTGTTAAGAGATTCGGAGGGTGGAAGTAGCAAAGTAAATTAAATTGCATACAGTATCAAGATGATTTTAATTGGTATAAATTAGTGATTCCTGGAATATTTCAAGATTTCGGAGCAGACTTTTCACGCAGAAATCAAGAAGATTTTTGAAGACCTGGACGCCGCCCGAAAGAAGACATGTTAACCTGGTAAAGAATGAACTCAAAGCTACGCCATTTCCCTTGTCAGTTACATTTTGGTATTCTCTGTTCTTTTTCAATACTTTTTGTAGTGGAAACTGGTTTAACTTTTGCTCAAAAACGCCACAAGGAACACACCTAACAATAGCTTTTCTGTAATACGAAGTCCGATTTGCTTTTCATTCTTTCCCTTTTTCACGGTCATTTACGATTTTAAAACCCGCTTTTTTATTCACCATTTTTTCCCACCATGGTCAATCTTTTCTTTTCTTCTCTTTCTCCTTTTCTTTTTTTATTAACCACTACAGGTTCATCCAGAACCATCTTCAGATCTGATATTTCGGTTACAAGAGTAACCCGTCCAAATCCAGCAACTTTCACACGCTTTATGTGACGTAGCATGTGAAAGTTGCTGGATTTGGACGGGTTACTCCTGTAACCGAAATAGATAGTGTAAACCGACCACTACCAGAATTTCCAGTAGCGACATCAAGCGTACAATTAACCCTGCAGCCACGAAAGAATATAGGTCCATTTAATATAACTGCTTGGGCTGTTCCATTTTTGGAATTTTGTACTATAATTATTAATAAAGTGTGATCCTTGACTTCTGTAACTTGTAGTAGTACATCTGGCGAAGGTGGGGGGGGGGGGGGCGCTCAAGGATGCAACAGTATGAAAAAATTCTAAAGCATAGTGTCGCACTGCCCGCTGAGCGCCTAGCGAGTCGGTGATGCAACCCGTCCGACTTGGCTCGGCGCCACGTGAAAGGGGCCGGACGCACCAGCGCAGCGCGCTGCTTGCCAGTTTTACCACAGCGCGCGTCCGGGATATACAGTATAAGCGGGCAGTGCACGCCAGCGGAACCATTCCGCTGTGAGCTCTATCTGCAACAGCATACTTTATGTGACGTAGAATGTGAAAGTTGCTGCATTTGGACGGGCTACTCCCGTAACCGAAATATCAGATCTGAAGATGGTTCTGGATAAACCGAAACCGGTCATATGAATAAAAATTTTGCAATCAAGACGGATTATAAGTAACATTGTTGTAAAATCACCGATTGCTGCTATCCTATCAGACATTGTGTCTGTTTTTGCTCGTATATCTCCCAATATTATCACCTTTCAGTCTCGCCATTTCCTGAACGATGATGAAATGAGGACGACGACTCAAACACCCAGTCCCCGGCCAGAGAAAATCCCCGACCCGGTTGGGAATCGAGCCCAGGAGTCCATGATCCAGGGGCAGGAACGTTAACCGCTAGACCACGACCTGAGGACTAGGTCGGTTTTATTCAGGGTTCCAGTACATCACATTATTTCCCACTCTTTCGGCTGCGTGACGTTCTTTTACAACACGGCCTCACGATACCTTCACTGGCAGGGCCTGCGTACCCGCAGGGCTCCACCCTACCGGTCGACGTTGCAACCAACGTCTTGCCGCCTCAGTACCACTTCCAGATCATGTACGTAGCGCGCATCCTTCATGGGGGCAAACGGATGCCAGTCGGAAGGTAGGGGTGGATGAGGAATGACAGTCCAACGAAGTTTTGTGAGCTGCTCTCTGGTGACTAAAGTACCATCATATGGGGTATCAAGTGAAATTTGTGACTGGATCGAGGACCTTTTTTGTAAGGACAACGCAACATGTTATCTCATATGGAGAGTCATCGTCACATGTAGAAATAACTTTGGGTGTGCCCGAGGGAAGTGTGACCTCGGCAGACAATATTAATAGTAAAATCAGGCTTTCTGCAGATGAAGCGGTAATCTGTAATGAAATACTGTCTGAAAGAAGCTGCATAAATATTCCGTCAGATCTTCACAAGATTTCGAAGTGGGTCAAAGACTGCCAGCTTGAGTTAAATGATCAGAAATGTAAAATTTTGCTCTTCACAAAACGAAAAACGTAGTATGCTATAACTATAATATGAGTGAGTCACTAGTGGAATGGAACAACTCTTACAAATACCTGCGTGTAGCACTTTGTAGAGATATGAAATGGAATGAGCACACAGGTTCAGCACGTGGTAGACTTCCGTTTATTTACTGAATACTGGGGATGTGGAATCAGTATACGGAGGAGATTGCATACTGACCATTCTTGCGACCGGTTCTAGAATGTGGCTCAGTTGCATGGGACCCATAACAAATAGAACTAATAGGGGATATTGATCGTATACGGAGAAGGGCAGCACGAATGGTCACAGGTTTGTCTGATCGGTGGCAGAGAGAGGCAGAGATGCCGAAGAAACTTAACTGGAAGACTCTCGAAGATGTAAATTATCCCGAAAAAGCGAACTTATTAAGTTTCAACAACCAGGTTCGAACGATGACGGTAGGAATGTACTACAACTCCCTGCTATCGGTCAGACAGGTTTCCTGACAATAAGATTACAATAATCACAGCACGCACAGAGGCAGTCAGACAAACATTCTTCCCGCGTTACGTATGTAAATGTAACAGGAAGAAGCCCTAGTGACTGGTAACATGGGATGTACTCTCTGCCACGTACTTCACGGTTGTTTGCAGAGTGTAGATGTAGATGTAGACGAGGTTCGGCGGTGCGCAAACGTGGCTGAAGAAGGATCATTCAGTTTGATCGCCACGAGCGTAAGTTATACACGTTTCCGTATGTGAACGTACAAATTGTGAAGGGAAAAGGAAACTGCATGGTTTATTCGAAAGAGAAAGAGCTTCACAAACTGAACAAGTCAACAACCCGCTGCTCCACTTCTGGTCCTTATGCAAGCAGTTACTCGGTTGGCATTGATTGATAAGGCTCCTGCAAACGAGCAAACTTGTTTGTCAAACGCGCCCTTCTCTATCCGCGGATTTGTCGAACAAGCCTGTACACACACAAAAAAGTTTGTCACTTTAACCTCACTCTGAAGCAGGCACTGTTCCTGACATTAGTGAGAATGGTCACAAATGCAGGCAAAGGTTTTCTTGCGTTGATTTTGGCACTGTGTTTAAAGATTACTCTCAGAACCGAATGGTTACGTCAACTTTCTTCGAATGGACAAGGAAACTTAAAAGCTTGTGAAGGTCCTTGTAAAACAACAAACTTATCAAAACTAGACATGATTGTCTTATCGGGACTGCCGCGATCGTTCTTTGAATAAAAATATGGAAGTTCAGTCTTTGATCGCTATTTTTTATTTTCAATGACCGGTTTCGGGCTAGCTGCCCATCTCCAGATCATATATTGCAGTTACAGAGTAACCTGTCAGTACATTGGTATTGGTTACTCTGTAACTGCAATATATGATCTGAAGATGGGCAGCTAGCCTCAAACCGGTCATTTAAAATCAAAAATAGCGATCAAAGACTGAAATGCCATATTTTTAAACAACAAAGTAGTCTGTCAGATTCGCTACGAGTGGATCGAAGAAATCGCACACGTACCAAGAAAGCTTGTCAGTTTAACCTTACTTTTGAAGCAGATACTTTTCGTGTATGCTGTATTTTGGCACAGGCGGGAATGGCTACAAATGCAGATAAAGGGTTTCTAACATTGCCTCTGGCACTGTGTTTAAAGACGAACAAGAAGAAAGCAAAACCCTTGGCGAGGAAATCGTTTAAAATGGATATGCGTAGAAACGTGTTAATGGAAATGTTACGTTCGGAACATGAAGATTCTATCAACTTTCTGCTAGAGGAACCGGAGAACGTCGATTTATTACATTTCATTGCACTCTCGCTTGTCTGTAATGCGTGAAATGTTGATTTTGTTCCTAATCTCTTCCTGCGTGATGTATGTCTGGGAAAGATGTGATACCTCTATCAATTTGGGCAGTGTCGGCGCTATTTTGTCTTTATCCTTCCATAGTTGTAGAAACCCAACATACAGTGATATAAATTGTATTAATACAGTTTGTTTATACATATGCGGGGAAACATTGGCACAAACAAGTCCCGTCACTTTGTCAAACTTTCCTTCAATCGAAATTTCTCGCAAATACGTCATACACGATCTGTGCTTGACGAACATGTCAAACAGCACTATACATGGTCAAACATTTGGCAAGGATAGTTAAGTTGGACAAAACGTTTGATCGTTTACGGGGCTCTATGTAGCTGTTAGACTTCCACCTGACTGGTATCGTGGCAAATTCTGTCCAGTCAGCCCGTCAGATCGCCAAAATTCAGGAGGAGGTTGGAGGACCCCGCCCACAATCTCCTCCAAATGTTCTCGAGTGGAGAGAGACGCAGCGACCTAGCTGGCCAAGGCAGGGTTTGTCAAGCACGAAGACAAGCGGCAGGAGTTGTCACCGCGTGCAGGCGGGCGTCATCTTGCTGAGACGAAAGCTCAGGATGGATCGCCATGAAGGGCAACAGAACGGGGCGTAGAATGTCGTCGACGTACCGCTACGCTATAAGCTGCCTCGGATGACAACCAAAGAGCTCCTGCTGTGAAAAGAAATGGCACATCAGTCATGGTTGTCGGGCCGCATGGCTAACGATAGCCAGGTTAGTATCCCATCGCTGTCCGGGACTTGTCCAGAGGATCTAACCACCAACTGGACATGAAGTTCAACAACTCTGTCAGTCAATGCGAAGCAACATAACTGTTTACACAAGGGCCAGGGGTGAACCAACTCGTTACTTGAATTTTCGAAGCTCTTTCTCTTTAATAAATCATCCAATTTTTCTAAAATTGTAATCCTTTGTTTGTCTGTAAATATGCATCAAATATACCGATTTGCATTCCATTCGGATAATTGTCTTTTTCTTGTGTTGGAGTGTATATTGATATATGGGTTGGTACGAAACCAATGACTGTACAGTTTTAAGACGCTGACGCTATGGATTTCCTTTTATAATAAAATAATAATGATGATGGTAACAATAAAATCTTTTATTGCGCTGAAATTCAAAGAATTACACTATTGTGCAAACTTCTACTTAAACACTACTAACACATCCTTCAGTTGTAACAGTAAGTGTGAAACTAATCGGAAACAGGAAAATAGCTAATACCAACGTGCATTTTCATCTACAGTTTTTTCAAACAACGTAAACTAATTTTTTCTCCTTGCCGAACATTTTCTCTGAGCTAGATTGACCTAAGGTTTCAACGACTTTTAGATGTAAATTAGAGAAACTGAACAGCCTAAATGCAAGAGCTATCACGGAATATTTGTTTCTTTTTTTTTCTTTTTAGCAAATCGGATACTGGTGACTCCGTTAATAAGCTTGAAAAGTTTTGTATTTAACTGCTCTCTGAAATCATCTTATCTCCTTTTCGTGCCGTTTTTTTTGCAGTTATGTTGTGGTGTTTCACTTCAAGAAGTGCCCACGTCACAGACGACTGTGTACTGCTTTTGAAGGTGGTGCCTCGAACGTTGATGTGACAGGCGAATGTTTTCTGCGAAAGACTAGCGTTTCGCGAACGGCTGTCTCACTCTTACTGAACACTCAACACCTGCGGCTAATGGGTCATCAGCTCTAAACACTCGTATTAGAGTCTTCTGTACGCTGTGTGGTTCTGTCCGTAAATGTTTTTCACAATAAATATGAAAGCTTCAGCATTTTCCGGGGATAGGAAAATACAGCTCTATCAAATGCTTTGGGAAAAACCTGAGGAAACAGATACGAATATCTATTCTTTTTACACAGAAAAGACTAGAAAAGGAAGCGTTACGCATCTCGAGAAGAGCAGCCGGAGTTGGGAATAAGATTGATTTAAATCAGTTTGAAGTCGGTAGACATTATTTCCTCAGAGTGACATAAAGTGCAATACATTTTTATAACGACCCATCAGGCCTGCCCCGGCTCTACGTGTTGACTAAGCAGCAGTACCATAAACTCTTCTGTGCAGCCTTTGCCATATCGTCTTGCTGTGATAACTGCACCAGACATTTGCCGAAAATTAAGCCGTAGCAGTGTGCAAAACGCATCCCCCTCGTATGGATGGAAATAACTGGATGTATTTGATGCTTACGGGAACAAAAACTTGTGAAATGAAAATAGACTGCCAGATTACGTTACTAGCTATAGGTCCGTGTTCCGCAACGGAAGTCCAAGAAGGACCTTCGCATACCGTCGCTTTTTAGGCTTCCGTACATCAGTCAGTAAAAACGGAACCCTTATGGGCTCTCTTGGCCAGAAACATCTTTTTTCCTACCCAAGAAGTTCAATACTATAAATGAAACGTATCGAAAGAAGCAAAGAAATTTCTTAAAGTTTTTAAGAACACAAAGCGAAGTCAGTAAATCCGCATATCGTAGTGTAGTAAATTCAACGTTAGCTTGGATCTGTAAAGACAAGATTGTGGCGCCTTATTGCGCCACTGACGTAAACATCCGGAAATTATTCTGACACAGAAGTAAAAAGAAAAAGCTCGGGTGTGCTACTAAACTAGCAGCGCCATCCACTTTTTCTCGAGGACCCCCCCCTCATCGAGCATGATTGGTACCTTGTCATATCACAGTATCAAGTACCTAAGATAGCCAATTTAAGAGTCTTTTTATACGTTTTATATTTTTTCTGCTTAGCAAAAACATTGAGATATTCATTATTGAAAAAATATTGAGCCATCATTGGTATTGTTAAATTTTTGATTATTGCTCAAAATCTTTGTCTTCAAATGTGGGTGTTTTAAAAAAAATAAAAATTGAGTATGATCTGAAAATAACAGGAAAAAATTAAAACTGAGTGTATTGGTCTTGCGCTGCTCATGCAGGAAGCGGCCAAAACAAAAAATCTGTTATCATACGAAATATATTTAATATATTTTTTATTCTGATAGCATCTTGCGGACCCCTCTGGCATAGCTCGCAGACCCCTGGGGGTCCGCTGCCACCTGCTGGGAACCACTGCACTAAGGTAAACATCCGAATTACCGAGCAGGCTCCTACAACTTTAAATCACGATATCTTTTTTTTTTCCTTCGTCCGATTATAATGAAAAAGCCTGTACGTCGCCCGCAAGCTACCTTCAAGTTACCTACATCTACGTGATTACTCTGCTGTTCACAATGAAGTGCCTGGCAGAGGGTTCGATGAACCACCTTCAACCTGTCTCTCTACGGTTCCACTCTCGAACGGCACGAGGGAAAAACGAGCACTTAAATTTTTCTGTGCGAGTCCTGATTTATCTTATTTGATCGTGACGATCATTTCTCCCTATGCAGGTGGGTGCCAACAGAATGTTTTCGCAATCGGAGGAGAAAACTGGTGATTGAAATTTGATGAGAAGATCCCGTCGCAACGAAAAACGCTTTTGTATTAATGATTGCCACTCCAATTCACGTATCATGTCTGTGACACTATCTCCCCCATTTCGCGATAATACAAAATGAGCTGCCCTTCTTTGTACTTTTTCGATGTCATCAGTCAGTCCCACCTGATGCGGATCCCACACTGCACAGCAATACTCCAGAATATGGCGGACAAGCGTGGTGTAAGCAGTCTCTTTAGTAGACCTGTTGCACCTTTTAAGTGTTGTGCCAATGAACAGCAGTCTTTTGTTTGCTCTACCCACAATATTATCTGTGTGATCGTTGCAGTTTAGGTTATTTGTAACTGTATTCCCTAAGTATTTAGCTGTGGGCACCCCCATGAATATTCGCCTAGTAGTTTTCTCTCTCTCTCTCTCTCTCTCTCTCTCTCTCTCTCTCTCTCTCACACACACACAGAGGTTTACGATTAACAGTTTTGTTATACCTCAGAAATAAACTTGAATTCGTGGGAACATGGTACTCCAGAAGGTTTCGTACTTGGATTGCTCCTATTTTTTGGCTACATAAATGACATGCGGAACACTGGAGAACTTAAACTGTGAAGTTTGGCAATAGTATAATGATAAATGGCAGAATGATATCCATACCACAGGCCGCCATGAGAAAAGTGTAAAAAGTACAGGGTGTCCGAAAAGTCTTTCCCTGATTACATAAATTGATAACTCAAGCTAGAAGTACAATACAAATATGAAACTGGTGTCTAGTTGTTTACAAACTATCAAAGTTTTTTTCACACATCAGTAAACTCCCACACGAGCACCCTTGGTAGCACGTAGCACATCTAGGCGATTTTCAATTTCCGTCCACACATTAGCCAACATCACAGAAGGGATCGATTCAACGACTGTGGTTATCCGTTGCCGCAGGGTTTCAAGACCTGGTACACGTGTTCGGCAGACCTCGTCCTTGACATAATCCCACAAAAAGAAGTCTAATGGGGTTATGTCAGGAGAGCGTGGAGGCCAAACCGTTGGCCCATCACGACCAATCCATCACCCAGGAAAGGTCATATCGAGATAGGCACGGACGTCCAAACCCCAATGAGGCGGTGCACCGTCTTGCTGAAACAAGACATCGGGGTGACACCGAAGCAGCTGAGGAACAGCATACAGTTGCAACATGTCCAGATACACTGCAGATGTGATGGTAGCCTCAGCGAAGAAGAATGGCTCGATAATTCGATCGTGCAATAGCGCGCACCAAACATTCACCTTTGGACTGCCTCTGGTGCACTCCATGACCTCGCCAGGGGGTTGTGAACCCCAAATGCGCACATTGTGGCGATTCACTACTCCACTGACAAAAAAGGTCGCTTCGTCGGAAAAGGCAATCCGTCTGAGATAACCATCATCGTCCTCAATACGTGATAGCATTTCAACCGCAAAGTCATACTGACGTGTACTGTCATTGGGCAACAAGGCCTGAACGATTTGCACTTTGTATGCACGAAACAATAAACGTTTGTGTAAAATGTCATGGTGAGAGCTTTTTGGCATCTGTAATTCACGTGAGGCCCTGCGCACCGATTTCTTCGGGCTCCGCAGAAAAGACTGCCTTACAGCTTACACCCTGTCTGCTGAGGTTCTCGGTCGACCAGACCTCGGAAGGTCAGCAATCGATCCTGTGTTCTTGAACTTCTCATACCAGGCTTTAATGCTCTTGACATCAGGTGGCTTCCTTCCAAATGTTGTCTGGAAGTGTCTCTGCACTGTGGTTGGTGATCGTGTCTCATGGTACCACAGGGCACACTGTGCCTTTTCCTGACTGGTTAACATGGCTTTTTGGGCACTGCACCTCATCCACTACTTACGTACTGAGAACCTAAAACAGAAAAAAAACTTTGATGGTTGTAAACAATTCGACACAAGTTTCATATTTGTATCTTACGAGGTGCATTCAAGTTCTAAGGCCTCCAATTTTTTTTCTCCGGACTGGAAAGAGATAGAAACATGCGCATTGTTTCAAAATGAGGCCGCATTCATTGTCAATATGTCCCAGAGATGGCAGCACCGTACAGCAGATGGAATTTTACCGCCAGCGGCGAGAATGAGAACTGTTTTAAATACTTAAAATGGCGACGTTTTCCTTACTTGAACAGCGTGCAATCATTCGCTTTCTGAATTTGCGTGGTGTGAAACCAATTGAAATTCATCGACAGTTGAAGGAGACATGTGGTGATGGAGTTATGGATGTGTCGAAAGTGCGTTCGTGGGTGCGACAGTTTAATGAAGGCAGAACATCGTGTGACAACAAACCGAAACAACCTCGGGCTCGCACAAGCCGGTCTGACGACATGATCGAGAAAGTGGAGAGAATTGTTTTGGGGGATCGCCGAATGACTGCTGACAGATCGCCTCCAGAGTTGGCATTTCTGTGGGTTCTGTGCACACAATCCTGCATGACGATCTGAAAATGCGAAAAGTGTCATCCAGGTGGGTGCCACGAATGCTGACAGACGACCACATGGCTACCCGTGTGGCATGTTGTCAAGCAATGTTGATGTGCAACGACAGCATGAATGGGACTTTCTTTTCGTCGGTTGTAACAATGGATGAGACGTGGATGCCATTTTTCAATCCAGAAACAAAGCGCCAGTCAGCTCAATGGAAGCACACAGATTCACCGCCACCAAAAAAATTTCGGGTAAGCGCCAGTGCTGAAAAAATGGTGTCCATGTTCTGGGACAGCGAGGGCGTAATGCTTACCCATTGCGTTCCAAAGGGCACTACGGTAACAGGTGCATCCTACAAAAATGTTTTGAAGAACAAATTCCTTCCTGCACTGCAACAAAAACGTCCGGGAAGGGCTGCGCGTGTGCTGTTTCACCAAGACAACGCACCCGCACATCGAGCTAACGTTACGCAACAGTTTCTTCGTGATAACAACTTTGAAGTGATTCCTCATGCTCCCTACTCACCTGACCTGGCTCCTAGTGGCTTTTTCCAACAATGAAAGACACTCTCCGTGGCCGCACATTCACTAGCCGTGCTGCTATTGCCTCAGCGATTTTCGAGTGGTCAAAACAGACTCCTTAAGAAGCCTTCGCCGCTGCCATGGAATCATGGCGTCAGCGTTGTGAAAAATGTGTACGTCTGCAGGGCGATTACGTCGAGAAGTAACGCCAGTTTCATCGATTTCGGGTGAGTAGTTAATTAGAAAAAAAAATCGGAGGCCTTAGAACTTGAATGCACCTCGTACTTCTAGCCTGATGGTTCAAATGGCTCTGAGCACTATGGGACTCAAGATCTGAGATCATCAGTCACCTAGAACTTAGAACTACTTAAACCTGACTAACCTAAGGACATCACACACACCCATGCCCGAGGCAGGATTCGAACCTGCGACCGTAGCAGTCCCGCGGTTCCGGACTGCAGCGCCAGAACCGCTAGACCACCGCGGCCGGCTTCTAGCCTGAGTTATCAATTTATGTAATCAGGGAAAGTCTTTTCGGACATCCTGTATGTCAGATCCAGAAGGGAGCTGAGGGCGTTACGGGCATCTAGAGTGGCACTGCACAGTAGTGGGTGGATGACGCAACCCCGGCGTCGCGCTGACAGGGATTCCCTCCGGCAGCAACGGGACCTCAGAGCGCCGCCGCACAGCTTAAAGAGGGGGGTGGCGGCGGAAAGAGAGGGCGCAGTTCGGGGCGCTGTTTAGAGGTGGGAGCAGAGGTAATCCCAGGACAAAGGGGGGCGGCGCCACCACAGCCGCGGTTCACAATGGGCCGCGGCGAGGCGTGGGAGTAGCAAGAGTAGCGGCAGGAGTAGCAGAGTAGTAGTTGGGCGGCAGACACCTGCCAGAGGCGGCATCTGTCAGGCACCGGCGGGCACCCTCGCGCCCGTTGCTCGCCACCTGTACTTCGCCACAACTCCCACAGTAGCAGCAGACTTTACTTACGTGACCACTACAGCACTCCAACCCCAGTTGTCGATACCAGTAATATCGTACTACTTTTCTGCGAAGTAACAGACATATTTTTGTGACAATATCCACATTTGGTTTTATTAATGTGTAGGTACTCCGATGAATCGATATATTACAGTGTTATGGTTCTTGTGTGTTGATTGGCGACTCCATGTTGTCTTGTGCACTACGACCAGATAACAGGTATACTTGAAAAAAGAGACAGCATTGGTCTTATATTTTTTACTATCGCAAAATCGATTTGCTGTCACTGAGTGGCCGTCTTCAGTGCTATATTGTATAACTTAAATTAGGATGCACTGTTGTCACTAAGCTTACGGCAATCACAGAGAGTCTATGTGATTGCCGTAAGCTTAGTGACAACAGTGCATCCTAATTTAAGTTATACAATATAGCACTGAAGATGGTCACTCAGTGACAGCAAATCGATTTTGCGATAGTAAAAAATATACGACCAATGCTGTCTCTTTTTTCAAGTATACCTGTTCTTGTGTGTATTCATTTCTGCGAGACTGTCATAATCTTTGTCTTACTTGTAACAGTTTTGGCGCGAAAGCGCACAGAGCAGTCTTTTTGTTTCACTTTGCAGAAGTTCAGTTGTTATTTCGCTTTGTAAAAGAACAGTCAAGTCTTGCGTTTGGTTAAAGTGGAAATTAAATATATGAAGGTTGATACAAAACTGTTTTCTTGATGATGTGACAAATAAGAAGAATTATACGTGACTTTACAAGAAGTTTAATAAAAATGTGGATCGTGAACACCAAGTCAAAAATTAATTCTACCACACCATTGTTCTGATCTGGGATTATTTGATCATTAAGAATTTCCTGAAAAACGCATTTGTTAGGTCTTCAAATATTTGCTAAAATACAGATATGGACCTTCTAGCAGTCAAAGTGCAATCACCCTAGAATCAACAAGATGAACCATAACAACTTCGACGAAATCTATGTGGGAATCCATTGAAGATAAGTTCCAAAATTAATGACTTTTTTACTGTGACTTATTTCCATTCTGACGATACCATCCACAGTCAATAACTTTGTTGTTGCCCGATAAAGCGAACAAATGCTGCGTGAGCAACATTATTAATCTCATTTCTAACCTACTTTACAAGTGGTGGTATTGTTAGAACCCGCTCTATCGAAGTGTCATTAACTCAAGAATCAGTGTCAGGGAAACAACTATTTCCCAGCGAAGCGAACTGGAGACCTGAGCAGGGGCAGCGCCAATATTTTTACGCCCGCGAGAAGGTGGGGGGGGGGGGGGGGAAGAGAGTTGATAGCGTAGCGTACTCTCCAGTTCTGTTGTGAGATATTGCTGATCCGCTTCTGTAGCTGCGACACCAGTGTGACAGATTGCTGACTGAAGGTGCCAGGGTTCGATTCCCGGTCTGGTCGAAGAGTTTCTCCACTCGGGAAGTGGGCGTTGTTCTTAAGTTCGAATCATCGTAACTAACAAGGCGATCGTCTCCAATATGCTATCGTATCGTCTTTGCATTACTGAGATGGCTGAATGTGCACGGCCTGAAAGCCAATAAACTAAGATAAAAAATAATAATAAAACACTCTAATGAAACTTCCTGGCAGACGAACTATGTACCGGACCGAGTCTCGAACTCGGCACGTTTGCCTTGCTTGGGCAAGTGCTCTACAGACCGAGCTACCCAAGCAGTCGGTGGAAATAAGCTGCGTCTGGTCAAGGCTACCACGCGGCCATGGCGTACGTCCTACCAGTCATGCAGGCGGGATGAGGTTCTCCTCACTCGCCTCCGCATCGGGCACAGTCCCTTAACGCACGGTTTTTTACTCCGGCGGGAGGACCCCCCAATCTGCAGTTCTTGTGGCGTCCACATTACTGTCCGCCACATTTTACTTGAATGTCTTTTATTTTCTGACCAGAGGGCGGTGGTTTCTTTGCCACCGGACTTGCCCTGTATTTTACAAGATGACGCAACGACTGTCGTTAAGGTCTTACGGTTTTGTGTCCTGTCCAATTTGTTGCCTCGGATTTTAGGGAGAGGGTTTTAATGTGCTGCTGGGTGACTGGCTCACCCGGGTTTTAGGTAAGAGGTCAGCCAGTCACGATTACCTCCTTGTTTCCCTTCGGTTTCTCTTTTCCTTGTGTTTCCTTTCCTTTTTAGTGTGTCCCTTCTCCTCTTGTTTTGCCTCTGTGTGTGAGGATTTGGAACTGCGTCAGGTCTGTGTCTTTTAGCCGTTCTCCTTGTTCGCTGTTTGTCTTCGTCCCTTCACTGCATGTGTTCCTGTTTTTATGCGTTTGGGCGCTGATGACCACGCTGTTTAGCGCCCGTAAACTTCAAACACACACACACACACACACACACACACACACACACACACACACACACACACACACGAGCTACCCAAGTACGACTCACGCCCATTCCTCACAGCTTCAATTCTGCCAGTTTGGAAGGTAGGAGACGAGATACTGTTGGAAGGTAGGAGACGAGGTACTGACAGAATTGTAGCTGTGAGGACGGGTCGTGAGTCGTACTTGGGTAGGTCAGTCCACTTTCCCGCGAAAGGCAAAGGTCCAGATTTAGGGTCTGGGTACGGGACACAATTTTCATCTGCCAGGATGTTTCATATCAGCGCACACTCTCCGCAGAGTAAAACTTTCATTCTAAAAAAAACACTACCGTTGTCACATGCTGTGCGTCTGTACGCCGATGCCCTGCACAGCACGCAAATTAACACTTGATTACTTAAATGCCCTTGTGTGTGTTGTAACTAATCTAATCTTGTCCTCACAATCCATGTATCAGTGATACATACATGATTGTAGTATACTCCTACAGTCTTCATTTGAAGCCAGTTCTTAAGACTTAATAAGTATGCTTTCTTGGGATAGTTTATTTCTGTCTTTAAGAGATGCCCTTCAGCATCTCAGTGACACTCCCCCAAAGATCAAACAAACCTGTAATCACAAGCTGCGACATTGTCGCGATTAAAACAGCGACCCGTATATGCAATAAGTTTACATTACTTTACGTCTATGGTCAGAAACTTTTTGTTAACAGATTACCGGTTGCGGTCTATAATGACCATTATCAGATCTGTTTCATAAAAACGAAGTCCTAATGTACTGCAGCCGTAGTGGCATCGGCAAATGTTAAATGCAGAATCAGCACAGTCATCGTCAAATATATATAAATAACATCATATGCACGGGTCATGTTGTCAGTTTTTATGAAACTGATCTGATGATGGTCATTATAGACCGAAGCCAGTAATCTGTTAACAAAAAGTTTCTGACCATAGGCGTAAAGTAAAGGAAACTGAAACCTGTAATCATTCGTGCTGACCTTTCCTCTATACATACTGTATTCACGTATGGCTCTTTTTGGTGTGGGCCCCACACACTTAAACAGTATTCTAGAACGTGTCGCACTAGTCATGTGTAAGCAATCTCCTTTGCAGACTGACTGCACTTCCCCAGTATTCTACCGATAAATCAAAGTCTACCACCTGCTTTATCCACGACTGAATCTATGTGATCAACCCATGTCATATGCTGGCAGAATGTTATATCCAGGTATTTGTATAAGTTGGTTGACTCCATAGTGTCTCATTGATATTATAGTCACAGGATATTACGTTTTTTTGTTTACGAAGAGCAGAATTTTACATTTCTGAATATTTAAAGCAAGCTGCCAATCTCTGAACCATTTCGAAATCTTCTAAACATCTGACTGAATATTTATGCCGTTTCTTTCAGACAGTACTTCATAACAGATACCTGCAACATCTGCAAAAAAAAACCTCATTTTACTATTAATATTGTCTGCAAGGTCATTAACATACAACATGAACAGCAAGGGTGCTGAAACACTTCCCTGGGGCACACCCGAAGTGACTTCTACATGTGACGATGACTCTCCATCCACAGTCTCACGAAATACAGATTCAATACAATGCACTTGCTCCCGACAGTCGGGCATTGCGCCTTGTGTGCGCTACTTCGCAGCAGCAACATTTTGCACTCGTCTTTTCTACTAAAAATAAATCGCGGCTAGGCTTACACTCCGACACGCTTCAGTAAGAGGGGACGGGTATGAAGCGACTGCAGCGCCACAATTACCGAACTCGCCACATTCGCGGACCTACAGCGGGAACGACGGAAGCCCGTTAGGCCGGTATTACACTATCAAATATCTTTGTCCAATATCTTTGTCCAATATCTTTGTCCAATATCTTTGTCCAATATCTTTGTCCAATATCTTTGTCCAATATCTTTGTCCAATATCTTTGTCCAATATCTTTGTCCAATATCTTTGTCCAATATCTTTGTCCAATATCTTTGTCCAATATCTTTGTCCAATATCTTTGTCCAATATCTTTGTCCAATATCTTTGTCCAATATCTTTGTCCAATATCTTTGTCCAATATCTTTGTCCAATATCTTTGTCCAATATCTTTGTCCAATATCTTTGTCCAATATCTTTGTCCAATATCTTTGTCCAATATCTTTGTCCAATATCTTTGTCCAATATCTTTGTCCAATATCTTTGTCCAATATCTTTGTCCAATATCTTTGTCCAATATCTTTGTCCAATATCTTTGTCCAATATCTTTGTCCAATATCTTTGTCCAATATCTTTGTCCAATATCTTTGTCCAATATCTTTGTCCAATATCTTTGTCCAATATCTTTGTCCAATATCTTTGTCCAATATCTTTGTCCAATATCTTTGTCCAATATCTTTGTCCAATATCTTTGTCCAATATCTTTGTCCAATATCTTTGTCCAATATCTTTGTCCAATATCTTTGTCCAATATCTTTGTCCAATATCTTTGTCCAATATCTTTGTCCAATATCTTTGTCCAATATCTTTGTCCAATATCTTTGTCCAATATCTTTGTCCAATATCTTTGTCCAATATCTTTGTCCAATATCTTTGTCCAATATCTTTGTCCAATATCTTTGTCCAATATCTTTGTCCAATATCTTTGTCCAATATCTTTGTCCAATATCTTTGTCCAATATCTTTGTCCAATATCTTTGTCCAATATCTTTGTCCAATATCTTTGTCCAATATCTTTGTCCAATATCTTTGTCCAATATCTTTGTCCAATATCTTTGTCCAATATCTTTGTCCAATATCTTTGTCCAATATCTTTGTCCAATATCTTTGTCCAATATCTTTGTCCAATATCTTTGTCCAATATCTTTGTCCAATATCTTTGTCCAATATCTTTGTCCAATATCTTTGTCCAATATCTTTGTCCAATATCTTTGTCCAATATCTTTGTCCAATATCTTTGTCCAATATCTTTGTCCAATATCTTTGTCCAATATCTTTGTCCAATATCTTTGTCCAATATCTTTGTCCAATATCTTTGTCAAAGATTTTTGATAGTGTAATAGGGATCTTTGACAAATGTCGTCCAATATTTGATCAAATCTAGGCCGAGGCCGTATATTTGATCAAAGAAATCGCTTGTCTTCTGTTCACTGCAATGCGATATGTTACCACGCGGAGCGCTAGCATCGCTGCAGCGTTCTGTCGTCTGTAGTGTTTTTATAACCATTGCCGGTAAATACAATTGGTGTGTGCCGACAACTACAAAATTAATAGAGATGTCTGAAGCTGATGAGGCGCTTTACAACGTGAGGCACCCTGAATACAAAAACAGATTAAGAAGATTGGAGACCTAACTTGACCTAACCTAACCTAACATAACCCTCTCCTGTAGCAAGGAATCGGAGTGTTATAGTGAGCCTGTCTTCTGAAGATGTAGCAGTTCTTAAGTGAATATTGTGCTTTGTGATATGAGGATACACTTCATTGAGCATATACAGAAATGTATGCTCATCCATTCTTAAGTAATTGATGTACGACTTGACGTCTTCCACTGTAAGCTCACGTAACAAGTTTTGTTGAATGCTTTTATCGTGTCGTCGTAAAACGCACGGCTTCACACAGATTAGATTAGTTTTTCGTTCCATAGATCTATGCTGAGGAGAGCCTCGTGGATGTGGAGCATGTCGATTTTTTTAAAGCTGAAATAACAAATTAAATAACATGTTGTTGTCAGCCATCTTGAACTTTGACGAAAAATTTGATGACAGTGTAATACCCCCTCTAGCGCTACGTCAAAGATCTTTGTCAAGTATATTGGACGGAATATTGGATCACATCTTTGATCAAATCTTTGACAAAGAAATTTGATAGTGTAATACCGGCCTTAGCACTGACTTAACAGCGGCGCCGTGACTTGTGAAGTATGCAACCCGCAACTCTGTACTCGTACTCGCCCCATTCCTGATCTCTAGTAGAGGGAGATGTAGAGGGTAAAAACTGTAGGGGTAGACACGGACTGAAGTAGACAACAAATAACGGAGGGCGTTGCGTGCTACTCTGAGATGAAGAGGCTGGTACACGTGAGGAATTCCTGGTGAGCTGCAGCAAACAGTCAGAAGGCTGATGACACACAGAAAGTTACAGCTAGCAATATCAGGTGGTTTGCAGTAACCTAGTAATGTAAATGAATGTGGTAGCTCGCACTCAATATATTATTCACTGTAAGTCATTTATTCTTGTCCAGTGGGTTTTACTGAATCGAACTGGCTCTGTGTGTGTGTTGCGTGGTGCAGCGTACAGTGGATTGTGGGTGACGCACTCGCCAGCGCGCCGCCAGTAGAATGGGGCGGATTAGCGCGGCGTAATTAAAACGCAGCTGCGTGTCATGCGTCCCGTGTGTTGCGTGACCTGCGTGAGTAGCGGTCAGTGCGTGGAGCAGCCGCGGCTGTGGCAAACCGCTATCCACTCACACTCTCGTCAAGTGCTCTGCGGTCCTAAGGGATCAGTGCGCGCCCTGGGCGGAACTACCGCAGGATCAGCATGACATCTCATGCAAACAAGTCTCTGACAAGTGGCTGACAAGGATAATATATACACTAGTGGCCATTAAAATTGCTACGCCAAGAAGAAATGCAGGTGATAAATGGCTATTCATTGGACAAATATATTATACTAGACCTGACATGTGATTACATTTTCACGCAATTTGGGTGCATAGATCCTGAGAAATCAGTACGCAGAACAACCGCCTCTGGCCGTAATAACGGCTTTGATACGCCTGGGCATTGAGTCAAACAGAGCTTGGATGGCGTGTACAGGTACAGTTGCCCGTGCAGCTTCAACACGATGCCACAGTTCATGTGCTGAATGGCGTATTGTGACGAGCCAGTTGCTCAACCACCATTGACCGGACGTTTTCAGTTGGTGAGAGATCTGGAGAATGTGCTGCCCAGGGCAGCTTTCTGTATCCAGAAAGGCCCGTACCTGCAACATGCGGTCGTGCATTATCCTGCTGAAATGTAGTGTTTCGCAGGGATCGAATGAAGGGTGGAGCCACGGGTCGTAACACATCTGAAATGTAACGTCCACTGTTCAAAGTTCCGTCAATGGGAACAAGAGGTGACCGAGACGTGTAACCAATCACGCCAGGTGATACGCCAGTATGGCGATGACGAATACTCGCTTCCAATGTGCGTTCACCGCGATGTTGCCAAACACGGATGCGACCATCGTGATGCTATAAACAGAACCTGGATTCATCCGGAAAAATGACCTTTTGCCATTCGTGCACCCAAGTTCTTCGTTGAGTACACCATGGCAGGCGCTCCTGCCTGTGATGCAGCGTCAAGGATAACGGCAGCCATGGTCTCCGAGCTGACAGTCCATGCTGCTGCAAACGTCGTCGAACTGTTCGTGCAGATGGTTGTTGTCTTGCAAACGTCCCCATCTGTTGACTCAGGGATCGAGACATGGCTCCACGATGCGTTACAGCCATGTGGTTAAGATGCCTGTCATCTCGACTGCTAGCGATACGACGCCGTTGGGATCCAGCACGGCGTTCCGTATTACCCTCCTGAACCCACCGATTCCGTATGCTACTAACAGTCATTGGATCTCGGCCAACGCGAGCAGCAATGTCGCATACGATAAACCGCAATCGCGATAGGCTACAATCCGACTTTTATCAAAGTCAGAAACGTGATGGTACGCATTTCTCCTTCGTACACGAGGCATCACGACAACGTTTCACCAGGCAACGGCGGTCAACTGCTGTTTGTGTATGAGAAATCTGTTGGAAACTTTCTTCATGTCAGCACGTTGTAGGTGTCGCCACCGGCGCCAACCTTGTGTGAATGCTCTGAGAAGCTAATCATTTGCATATCACAGCATCTTCTTCTTGTCGGTTAAATTTCGCGTCGGTAGCATCTCATCTTCGTGGTGTAGCAATTTTAATGGCCAGAAGTGTAGAAGAATGGAAAAAAATGATTATCTGTTAGAGGACGATCGGTTTGTCGTTAGATAGGTTAAAGGCGCCGGAGAGGTAGTCCTGACCCTGCGCTTGATAGTGGCAGCAAGACTGAAGGGAAATCGAGACATACTCGCAGGATGTCGACTTCGAAAAGGCGTTCGATAACGCAAAATGGTTTAAGATGTTCGAAATTTCTCAGGAAAACGTAAGTAAGTTGTGGAGAAAGGAGAGAAATATACAGGATGTTTATGATTAAAGTTTCGCTACTGGAGCCAGTGTAGAAAGAAAAATACTGTCCAGCAAGCCATGAAGGCTCAACGGTACCGACCGACCGCCTTGTCATCATCATCATCTCTTATGCGTCACCTGATGTGGATGCAGCTATGGAGGGGTATGTGGTCAGCACACCGCCCTCTAGGCCGTTGTCAGTTTCCCTGACCGGAGCCGCTGCTTTCCAGTTAAGCAGCTCCTCAATTGGCCTCCAAAGAGCCGGGAGCCTCCCGCTTGCCAAGAGCGCTCGGCAGACCCGGATGGTGACCCGTCCAAGTGCTAGACAAGCCAGACGGCAGTTAAAGGGAACCAGTGTCAACACTGCGGCAAGGCCGTTCGCTGGTCAGTGTAGCAGGAGAACTGTTTATTGTATGGTTTCCCAACTTTGTTGGAATGATGTCGAGACTGTGAGCTGCAGGATTTGCATTGTTAGTGGTGATGGTGTTATGGCTTAGTCTCCGGTTAAGGCGCCGGTACTGGTAAGGCGACGTAGAACTTAAACACAAGCCTCGGTGTGCATTACAGCCGCAAATAGTCAACCTGGACAAGGTGAGCAGGGCAGTTTCAGTTTCATCAAAACAACAACAGCGTTGCTGCAGCTCTTACGTGCTGTACGAACGTAACCTTTTTTTTTTATTTTGTGGTAAGTTTCTATGGGACCAAACTGCTGAGGTCATCGGCCCCTAGACTTAACACTGCTTAATCTAACTTAAAGTAACTTACGCTAAGGACAACACACAACACACTCGCCCATGTCCGAGGGAGGACTCGAACCTGGGGAGGGGGGGAGGGGGGGAAGGGGGGGGGGGAGGAGCCGCGCAAACCGTCGCAAGGTGCCCCCCAGACCGAGCGGCTATCCCGAGCGGCGAACGTAACAAATGTTACCCCTCTTACGTGCAGATTAAAATGTGTATCTTTCAATGGTTTATTCGTTATTTCTCTTGTGCATGCCCTTACAAGTGTTTCCAGAGAGTTTCACTGTTCTACGATCACTTGTTTTTCATGGAGCCCACTCAACCAGCAAATAATAAAGGTCGAAACCCAGAAAGTGGTGGTGGTTAGTGTTTAACGTCCCGTCGACAACGAGGTCATTAGAGGCGGAGCGCAAGCTCGGGTTAGGGAAGGAAATCGGCCGTGCCCTTTCAAACTAACCATCCCGGAATTTGCCGGAAACGATTTAGGGAAATCACGGAAAACCTAAATCAGGATGGCCGGAGACGGGATTGAACCGTCGTCCTCCCGAATCGAAACCCAGAAAGAAGAGCTCCGATTAAAGAGGGAATAAGACTGGTATGCAGTGTTTCTTCTCTACTATTCAATCTGTATACTGAATAAGCTACGTCGGAACTGAGAAAAAGTGCATAAAATAGGATTAAAAGTCAAGGTGCAGAAATATCAGTGACAAGATTCACTGATGGCATTGCTAACTTCACTGAAAGCGAGGTAAAATTAAAAGAGATACTGAATGGAATGAACAGTCTACTTCCACTGGATATAGGTTAATAGTAAAGTAAAGGAAGACGAAACTAACTAGTAGCAGAAGAAATCGGATTAGTAACATCAAAATTGGGAGCAACGAAGTAAACGAACTGAAGGGATCCTGCTACCTTGGAAGTAAAATGAGATATGGTGGATGAAGGAAGGAGGATATAAAAAGCAGATTAATATAGGAAAAGAGGGAATTCCTGGCTACAGTCAGCGTATCATCAAACATCGACCAAAATCTGAGGAAGAAATTTCTGAGAATTTACGTTTGCAGTATAGCATTAATGGTAATGAAACGTAGCCTAGAGGGGAAACCAAAAAAGAAGAGAATGTTAGCTTTTGTGATGTAGTGCTACAGAAGAATACTCGAAATTAGGTGCTCCTGATAAGGTAAGGAATGTGAAACGTCCCCTTAGAACAATTATACATGACTGTGCTTATACTGACACACAATATTTTTTTAGCGCAACGCAATCTGACTTTCAATAATCGCTACAAAAGAATGGCCCTGACTAACATTAACCTATACCTTTCACAAATCACTTACCTCACAAAAATCTTCGTTACTCAAGCTACAGCAATACAGCGAGCGCCACTACTGCCAGATAAATAAAAGATTCAAACTACGGAAGGCACTAACTAGTAATAGGTATAGTTAGCAAATGAAAGATTTTAATAGAGAACAAACAATGTATTTACCTCAATAGTGTTCAAAAGTCATAATGTATATAGCAGTTCATGATATCCAGTATTACAAATTTCAAAACTCCGCCGTCTCTCTCCCCACATCCACCACTGCTGGTGGCTCACCTCCAACTGCGCAACGCTACGCGCTGTTAACATCCAGCTGCCCAACACTACAGTGGCAGACAACAATGCTAACTAGCCACAGACTGCACACAGCACAGCCAGTGATTTTCATACCGAGCGCTACGTAACGTTGCCAATAAGAAAACATAAACAGCCTACTTACAAATCGTCCGCTGCATAATCGGCCAGGAGAGGTATGTACGAAAAAAATGACAAGGAGGAGGGACAGTGACAGGACGTGTGTTAAGGCGTCAGGAAGTAACTTCCATGGCACTAGAGGGTAAAAACTGTAGAAGAAAACATATACTGCAATACATCCAGCAAATAATCGAGGTTTTAGGTTGCAAGTGCTACTCTGAGATGAAGAGGTTGGCACAGAAGAGAAATTCGTGGGTGGCCGAATCAAATCAGTTACCGGACTAGGGAACCACTTTTTTTTTAAAGCAATAGTGTCCCAGACGAATGGGATGCTCCATACAGGCGAATCAGTTGCAATATTTCGTTTTTCCAGTGGGTCATTACATTACAGACGCCAATGGTTTGGAGAGATGCAAGCGCTCTGCTGGTAAACTGCTACCACAATTTAATTAACTTTCGCCATTTGGGCTGTTTCATTACTAGCAGAACTCACTTCTGGTAATCGTTTCTACGACAATTCTGTATCCTAATAAATACAACCCCTGTTTAAGTCTTTATTAAGAGTATGTAGCATTAATGACCGGGAAAGTGCTGAATAACAACAACTCAAGCTCCCTTACAGTTTATCCAATGTATTATCAGATATATTACAATTCTTACTTTGATACGTGCAAGTCGGTCAGCAGCGGTATAATCTTCAAGTTGGATGAAATAACCAACGTAGGACACAGGGGCGACAGTACTCTAGGGAGCGAAATTCAAAACTTCGAGCTTTTGGTGTCATGTAGGTGACGCGTTCGCAATATGGCTCCAAGACACGGTATTTCTACAATAGAGTGAGGTGACAAAGGTCGTGGGACGCTTCCCATTATCGTCTCGGACCTCCTTTTGCCCTACGCAGAGCAGCAGATACACAGCATGGACTCAACAAGTCGACGGAACTCCTCTGCAGAAATACTGAGCCATTCTGAGTCTACAAACGTCCATACATGGGAAAGAGTTGCCGGTGCAAGATTAAGTCCACAAGTGTTCAATGGGACTCAAGTCGGGCGATCTGAATTGCCGTATCATTCGCATAAATTTTGCAGAATGTTCTTCAAAACATTCGCGAATAATTGTGGTCCAGTAAGATGAGGCACTGTGATCCATAAAAATTCCATCCATGAATGGCTGCAAATAGTCGCCGAGGTGTGATTTTTTTACTTTTACCACTTTTCTTGCCGGCCGGAGTGGCCGAGCGGTTCTATGCGCTACAGTCTGGAACCGCGCGATCGTTACGGTCGCAGGTTCGAATCCTGCCTCGGCATGGATGTGTGTGATGTCCTTAAGTTAATTAGGTTTAAGTAGTTCTAAGTGCTAGGAGACTGATGACCTTGGGAGTTAAGTCCCATAGTGCTCATAGCCATTTGAACCATTTTTGAACCACTTTTCTTGCTGGGGTCAGTTATGTATTACTCGGAGTAACAATTAAGTTCTCGCTCAGTGGTATGTACACTGATCAGGCAAAACGTTACGAGCGCTGGGACACTGAGACTTTGTGTTGCCTCGTGAAGTCGAGAGCAAGTGACGAGTTAGGGAAAGTACAGAAGCAGAGAAGAGTGGCGAATCATTCTAGAAACGATATTGGCTGCAGCAAGGACAGTTGGGCGACATAAGCGGCAAGTAGTTTTTGCCGCTGTCAAATACGTGTGAAGTGCCCAACGTGTGCGAGAAACGTCACGCCTCTATCTCGCAATTTGTCGACTTCAGGGCAATTGCGTCTGTTTCGTTGTACGCTATTTCGTGATTCGCCACGGCAAGAACTGCGTGTTAACGCTGGATACCATACTGCATCTCTGTTCACGAGATCTGTTGAGCTGTGAATTCCTACTGTTCTTTTAATTACGCTGACATTGTACGACGTCGTCGAAGACAGAGTATAATTATTTTCGTAATACACAACTTTCGGCCGCTGTACATTTCTCTGTTTCGTTCAGACGTGTGTATTGTCGATGTTTGACGCATCTCTCTTCCACTCCGGCAGCCACAAGGAATGTTGTAAACACTGTCTTCTCAAACCAAAGACTGTCCTCAACTGAACCAAAAACTGTTCTGCGCCGTGCTGCCGTAGGTGCCGTTGCTAGGTTGGCATCGTTTAGTTGGTATAGGTACGGTTGTCATCTTCATCTTGTGTTCATTGACGCCATTCCGTTTGCTAGCGTTGTCTGTCTACTAGTGGCAGCAGCGGCGGTTATCGATATCTAGTAACGGTGGTGCTATCTTTGGGCCGACGTTGTGGTGTTTCCGTGTCATGTGAGTCGGCAGTTCGGTTGGGAACGGACGAGCAGCCAGGTCCACGCAGCGCGAGAACACGCCAGGATCACTGCCGGATGGAAGGGCTGCATCGCGAGGGGCACAACCTCGTTGTCAACCGGACCCAGGAAGTATAAGTTGAGTGGACCTTAATCCAAGTAGTAAAACCTCCACCATTGTGAGATCTCGCCATTTGCTTGCGTGTTGCTGCTCGCAGTGACGCAGACACGAAGAGCAGTGAATGGAGCGTTTGGGCAGGCGAACCTAATTAGCCTTCCTCCACTTCTTATTATTAATTGCTGCATTCTGTGTTATTATTTGTGAAATTCAACCAGTGGTATTTTTTCCTGCCTAGTGGCCGCTAACGCCCCAGTTACCTGCCCCGGGAGCTTAGTGCATGTTACGGCAGTGAACTTTTCCTCGCCTTGCCGCTGCTGTCCGGCTAAGTGTGTAGTTCGACAGCTTCCTTGATTTGTGGGCCGGGTGGAGTTTTTTTTTTATTTTCTTCTACTCTGGTAGTAGTGGTTCCTTTCTGCTCCCGGATGCTCTAAACACTGGAGTCTGAAGACGTAGTGCTGACTGCCGGTTCTGGCTTGGGTGTGTTATTCCGTCATTGCATTGGTCATCGGACGTTAGGTAGACTCGGCAAATGAGTATTGGTCATGCGTTTAAACTGCCACTAGTCTGAGTTACCATCTCGCGAAGTGAATGCAACACTTGGCTGCCTGTCTCATCGCTTGCGAAGTCCTGAGGGACTTTCCCAGGTCGATCCTTGGAGTAACGTCTGCGCCCCCCCCCCCCCTGCCCAGATTGGTTTGGTCAGATTTGATGATTCTTTTAAAAAAATATTTTGGTAACTGTTATTTCAAGTTTGAAGATGTTTGACTGGTTCTTAAAGAATTGCTAGTCAGGCCTTCAGCCATGAAACAGTTTTTAAATTATTGCTGTTGGGGCCTTCAGCCGAGAAATAGTTTAATGTGTTGTCATTAAGGCCTTCAACCGTGAGTGTTACTTCTCTTAAAATTTTAATTAGACAATTGTATTCTAGCAGTGAGATTTTGATGATTGTTCTCTTAAAAATATTTTAATAACTGTAATTGCAAGTTGAAGTTAACTGGTTCTTAAGAGATTGCTATTGAGGCCCTCAGCCGAGAAATAGTTTTGAATTTGTTGTCATTAAGGCCTTCAGCCATAGAACACTTCTTATTGTCACCTTTTATTTGTTGTTGTTTTCAAATAATGTACGTGACTGAAAAAAAAAACAAATGGTTCAAATGGCTCTGAGCACTATGGGACTTAACATCTGAGGTCATAATCATTCCCCTAGAACTTAGAACTACTTAAACCTAACTAACCTAAGGACATCACGCACATCCATGCCCGAGGCAGGATTCGAACCTGCGACCGTAGCGGTCGCGTGGTTCCAGACTGTAGCGCCTAGAACCGCTCGGCCACTCCGGCCGGCAATAAACTAACGAACGGTAACTGATTAGTGCCCCATCCACAACCGTAACCCAGTCCTGGCTTCCTTGGTACCAGGTCTCATGCTCAGAGTTTTGTTGCCGGACGGAAGGAGCAATTACCTTCAATGAAGAAACAATATTGGTATTTTCCACAGATGCACCGCCACCGTGTAGCAGGACGACCACGCCTCTCCGTTCTTCACATTCTTGCAACCCCTCCCTCACATCATCCGACATGCGCCGCGTGTAAGCCACAGCGAATATCCAGTTCGAAATATCCATTTTGCAGGAACACAGCACGGATGTTGCGCAGCTCACCGGACGAGCTGTCTGAATCGGATACGCCTCGTTTCTAGAAAGCATGCCAACTTCAGGCCAAGGGTAGTGGCGGCTAATGGCCTGTAAGCGCAGGCCCGTGTTTGTCGGCCTACGATACACAGCATGGCCAGAGCTACCGCCCTCTTTTCTCAGCACCAACATCTCCGGGAACGGTGTTTCGCAGTTTCCTTCCAGTTCTATATATGACGGTAGTATCTGTTCCCGAAAGAACAGTTACCGTGGATGGCCACGCAGCTTTGCTAGAAATGAAATGATAATTAAATGGACACCCTAGCTGCAAACAGGCGTTGATGTACTTCATTGGGGACATGTTGAAAAATGTGTGCCCCGACCGGGACTCGAACCCGGGATCTCCTGCTTACATGGCAGACGCTCTATCCATCTGAGCCACCGCGGGCACAGAGGATAGTGCTATGCCCGAACTCGTACGGGACTTGGTAGATTAATCTGCCACGAGTAATGAGTATGATGGGCAAACATCTATTAGACGCACTACGAATGTAGTGGTGTGGACATGTTGGGAATGTGGATCTCACGGGGAGCGTGCAAGGGATAAGTCCCTGCAGACGCACTATCCTCTGTGCCCGCGGTGGCTCAGATGGATAGTGTGTCTGCCATGTAAGCAGGAGATCCCGGGTTCGAGTCCCGGTCGGGGCACCTTTTTCAACATGTCCCCAATGAAGTACATCAACGTCTGTTTGCAGCTAGGGTGTCCATTTAATTATCATTTCATTCCTTCCAGTTCCTTGGTAAATCGATGTTAGGAGGGGAAGAGAAGTGAGATAAACTGAGGTAACAAAAGTCATCGCTTGGCCATATCCTCGTACACACATGGCGGTAGTACCACGTACAAAAGAGATTCAAGGGCAGTGCGTTGGTGGAGCTGTCATTCATGCACAAGTGGCTGATACGGAAGTTTTGCGACGTGATTGTGGCCGCACGACGCGAATTAAGAGACTTTGAACGCGGGATGGTAGTTGGAGCTAGACGCAAGGGACAGTTCATTTCGGAAATCGTTAGGGAATTCAACATTCCGAGATCCGAAGTGTTCAAGTGTGTGCCGAAAATACCAAATTTCAGGCTTTACCTCACGCCACGGACAACGCATTTGCCGACGGCCTTCAATTGACGACCGACAGCAGCGGCAAATGGTTCAAATGGCTCTGAGCACTATGGGACTCAACATCTTAGGTCATAAGTCCCCTAGAACTTAGAACTACTTAAACCTAACTAACCTAAGGACATCACACACATCCATGCCCGAGGCAGGATTGGAACCTGCGACCGTAGCAGTCACGCGGTTCCGGACTGCAGCGCCAGAACCGCTAGACCACCGCGGCCGGCGAGCAGCGGCATTTGCGTAGAGTTGTCAGTGCTAGCACGGAAGGAAAACTGCGTCAGACAAACGTAGAAATCAGTGTGTGACGTACGACGAACGTATCTTGGGATAGTGGTGTGGTACCTCGCGTTAATGGGCTGTGGCAACAGACGACCGCCGGCCGCTGTGACCTGTGCGGTTGTAGGCGCTTCAGTCCGGAGCCGCGCTGCTGCTGCAGTCACAGGTTCGAATCCTGCCTCGGGCATGAATGTGTGTGATTTCTTTAGGTTAGTTAGGCTTAAGTAGTTCTACGTTGTAGGGGACTGATGACCTCAGATGTTAAGTCCCATAGTGCTCAGAGCCATTTGAACAGATGAGCGACTCGAATGCCTTTGCCAACAGCACGACACCGCCTGCAACATCTGGCTTTATCGGTTGGACCCTAGACGACTGGAAAAACCATCGCCTTGTCAGATGAGTCCCGATTCCGGTTGATAAGAGGTGATGGTAGGGTTCCAGTGAAGCGTAGGACCCATGCAGCAATAGACCCAGATTGTCGACAAGGCACTGTGCCCCAAGTTCGTGGTGGCTGCATGATGGTGTGGTACTCTGGTCAAACTGAGCCAGTCATTCACTGAAAAGGCTAATTGCTGGATTTCCGCTCCTTGTCGGAAAACGTGCTCAGCGGCTTGCCCCTTCTCTAAAGCAGTGTTGGCGGCGATCTGTTGCAGATCTGACGACGTAAAACGCCGGAGCAGGCACGAGTGTTCCGGAGCACATTGTCGAACTTTATGCTCTGCAACATGCGGACGGTACGTTTTTCCGTGTTGACTCAACGAAACGATTGCAGTGAGCTGATTGGACCATGGATCACGGTAAACTTATTACCTGCTCGTATTACCTACGTTTCATTTATATCAGGTCGACGGTTGTGTTTGGATACACCGTCATATTTGGCGGAAGACATGCCGCGCATACTGTCGGAGGTAGTATTTGTGGAAGAGGGTGGTGGGCTCCATGGGAATGGAGTAGTAATCGAATGCATTATGACAGCTGTGGAGTACGTGAACGTTATCGTGGATTCCTTCGTGCATGTCAATGACACGAGGCCACAATCGGGTTAGAATGGTTTCAAGAGCTTGACTGAAAATCAGCTCACACTGATGTCTCCTCTGCTAACTTCGGCTGACCTGACCCACACGGAACACTCGTAGGTCGGCATCGGACGTCAGTTCCGTGGCCACAAACCATCGGCCCGTGTAATTCACGGTAACTGCATGGATGTGATATAACGCCAAACCAGAGGCTTAAATGAGAGCTGCAGCGGCTGTGAGTGTACGCAAGGGACACCTGTCCTCTGTTTGGTACACTAAAACTTTGCACGAGTGTGGGCGAATGCAGAGCCACCTAACCACAGTTTTATCGCAAAAGCCCGCTAATGGAAACTATGAGTATCTTGTAACGCTGATTAATCTAAATTGGAATCAGCGATGAAAGTATTTTCTTTTCAAAATTTTGTTAAGAATGCATTGTAATTGTTACTCTACGTACGTTAACTTTGTGATTATATATTGTAAACTGTTGTTTGTGCTGAAAGATTAGCGTCAAACCTCCTTGCCTAGGGACGCCAGATCAAAGCTGATGTCGTCAAGCCCTGAATGAAAACTGCGCAATGGATAACTGGGGAGGGGAGCATGAGAGCGCTGCCTAGAGAGCGTGCCCTTTCTGTACGATACTAGGCAAGGGGCTGGAGGGCTCACACGCTGAAGTGTGGGTCCCTGCATTCTGTATCTTTTATTGCAAATGAATTCCTTTAACGTGACTCCTTTGTGATTTTCAGGGTATGTTAAAGATTGATGACAATTGATTACCTATTTATTTTAAACATTAACAGCGATTGCAGCAATTGTTCCAGTTTACAGATATTACTGTTTTACAACTTATAGCTCGGGTATATTATATACTAATCTGCACGCACATTTCTACGGGCAAGACGGAGTTGCGTTGGCCAAATGTATACCACCAAAGTCTCCCAATATTTTACATGGGACATCAGGGTCAAATTTCCGAAATTAAAAGAGAACATTCATTTCCTTACACAATCCTAAGCTGGAAATGAATTAGTGCAAATATTCAAATACCTCTCTTCCACGCGTGAACATCGAGACAGACGCACTGAGGGCACGTCTGCTCACTTACCCGTCTTCTGTAACACTCCCAGAATATCGCGGGCACCCAGAGGTCTTCCTGGGCCCCGGTGGGGGTGGATGGCCGAACCACTTGACCGTGACCAAACTCTCCACCCCAAATCTTGTGACACTGGAACGTCTTGGACTTTGACCTGCCTATGCTGTCTCTCTGACCCCCTACCCACGAGTAAGGTTAGCACTACTATACTACAGAACTACTTCCCAACTAAGATTTGGTCACGCTTTATGAAAAGGCGTGAGGAGGATTAGGAAAATTCATGTGCAGATTCACATTCACGTACAAGAAATGCATGATACACGACACATAATGATTTATTATGAAGCCTGACAGGTTTCTTTCCACCCGTCCACATGGGTTCTGTAGCACCAGCGGCCGGCCGAGTCGTGCAATAAAATTGGCGGCGGAGCCGCCTACGTTTGTATTTCCCGGTGCGAGCGAGCAGCGAAACCTGCTGCTTATGGAGCGGAAACTACTGTACCGTTTCAGTACAAAAGAGAAGATTAATTGAAATGTTTTCAATTTATTTATGGCATTGAAGCTAATGATTATAAGAGGGTTGTTTTTTAAGTAAGGGCCGTTTTTATTTTTTAAAAAAGGTACAAATACTTTTTTAAAAAAAGGTACAAATACTTTTGTAAAAAACTTTTATTTTATGATTCTACACACTTTTACCTATTTTTCTACATAGTTGCCTTGTTTATTTAAGCACTTCTCATACTGTACAACTAAGTTTTTAATTCCCTCTTCAAAGAATTCGGCCGCCTGCTCCGACAGCCAAGAGTTCACGGCCGCTTTCACTTCATCGTCGTCATTGAAGCGCTGCCCGCCAAGATGGTGTATCAGGCACCGGAAAAGGTGAAAATCGCTAGGAGCGAGGTCGGGGCTGTACGGTGCACGGTCCAAAACTTCCCAGCCAAAAGAATCAATCAAATCCCGAGTCTTTTGAGAGGTGTGAGGCCTAGCGTTATCGTGCAGGAGCAAAACTCCTTTTGTCAGCATGCCGCGCCTTTTGTTTTGAATTGCTCTGCGGAACTTCTTTAGAGATGCACAGTAGGCATTTGAGTTGATTGTCGTTCCTCGTGGCATAAAGTCCACTAGCAAAACACCGCGCCGGTCCCAGAACACAGTTGCCATAATCTTGCGCTTTGACAGCGTCTGTTTGGCTTTGACCTTGACGGGTGAGGTTGTGTGTCGCCGTTCCATCGATTGTCGCTTGCTTTCGGGAGTGATATGGGATACCCATGTTTCATCTTCAGTGACAATTTGACTCAACGTGTCATCCCCTTCTTCCTAGTAACGAATCAAAATGTCCAATGAAGTGGC
This sequence comes from Schistocerca cancellata, assembly GCF_023864275.1. Taxonomy (NCBI): domain Eukaryota; kingdom Metazoa; phylum Arthropoda; class Insecta; order Orthoptera; family Acrididae; genus Schistocerca; species Schistocerca cancellata. The sequence continues at coordinate 160,114,063 of NC_064637.1, forward strand.
AAATCTCTTCCCTTTGTGGTCCTCTGTGAGGAGTCTGGGTACCCACCGAGAACACAGTTTCTTAAAGTTTAGGTTTTCAGACACAATTTTGTACAAAACCGATCTTGAAACTTGTGGAAATTCCAAAGAAAGAGTGGAAATTGTGAATCTTCTGTCCTCACGAATGTTTGTTTCCACAGTAGCCACCAAATCATCAGTGATCACAGAGGGCCGGCCTGAGCGTTCTTCGTCATGGACGTTTTGACGGCCATTTTTAAACTCTGTAACCCATTGACGCACTTTACCTTCACTCATTGCATTCAAGCCATAAACTTCTGTTAACTGACGATGAATTTCTGCAGCCGATAGGCTTCTCGCGGTCGAAGAACGTATCACTGACCGTATCTCACACGCGGCGGGCGACTCAATAATCGTAAACATTATGAAGTAGCACAGCGATGCATGCACGTCAGCTACAGAGCTGCAACTTGCATCAGTGTGAACGGGAAGGATGCTGGCAAGTGGCGCGGTGGCTTGTTGCGGCGTCCGCGCGAACTACGGGACTATACGCACGAACGGCCCTTACTTAAAAAACAACCCTCGTACACTACGTTCCCACTGGTACCAGGTACGAGGGGTGTTCAGTAACCAATGCAATCCTTGTCCATTTTCGGTAGAAAAAATGCGGAATTTGCTTTGGGACATTGTGAAATATTCCCACTTCGGTCGCTGTTATTTCATCAAGATATGATGGGTGGTGGCGCCGCTGTACGCAGCCTTCAAAATGGCGTCTGTAACGGAGGTGCGATCCAAGCAGGGAGCTGTCGTTGAGTTTGTTTCGAGGAAAACCAGAGCATCGCAAGAATTCATAAGCACTTACAGAATGTCTACGGAGACCTGTCAGTGAACAGCCGGTGAGTCGTTGGGCGAGGTATCTGTCATCACAACAACAAGGTCACGGAGACCTGTCCCGCCTCCCGCGTGCCGGTCGGCAGCACGCAGCCGTGACTCGTGCAACGTTGGAACGTGCGGACACTCTCGTTGGAGGTGATCGGCGGATCGCAGTCAGACACCTCGCTGCTTAACTCGACGTCTCTGTTGGTAGTGCTGGCACTGTAGTCCACCAGTTAGGGCACTCAAAGCTGTGCGCGTTACGAGGCTGATGGGAACAATTTTTTTGTCGAAATCGTCACAGGTCATGAAACATGGGTTCCTCACTTCGAAACAGAAACGAAACGGTATTTCATGGAGTGACACCACACCAACCTCTTCTCCGAAGAAAAAGTTCAAAGCTGCACCCTCAGCTGGTAGTCATGACGACGGTCTCCCTTATGGTGGAACGATCCGCTGTGAAGTGCATTGTGCTATACCTAGGAAATTGGAGGAACTTCAGCATTATCGTCGTCACAAAAAAATAAAAAAAATAAAAGAATGCAAAGGAACTTCTCCGTTCGTATAACAACTCAAGGCCTCACAGAAGTGTGCACACCAGAGCAGCTCACAAAACTCCGTTCGACGGTGATTTGTAATCTGCTCTACAGTCCTGGTCTCACGCCTTCTTACTACCAACTGTTTGGTCCAATGAAGGATGCGCACCGCAGTAGGCGGCACCATGCGGGCATACAGCCCATTTCAGTGTAAGGCCGTCGCATTGAACAGAGATAGGGGTTTGTAGTAAAAGGAATGGGGAATAATGTGTTGTACTGGAATCCTTAATAAAATCAAACAGCTGTCAGAAAAAAATTGTTGCATTACTTATATATACTGAAAAAGATACTTTGGAAAATTTCAGCTCGGACGAGAGGTGTTGTGTGCAATGGATATACAGGGTGGTCCATTGATAGTGACCAGACCAAATATCTCACGGAATAATCGTCAAACGAAAAAACTACGAAGAACGAAATTCGTCTAGCTTGAAGGGGGAAACCAGATGGCGCTATGGTTGGCCCGCTAGATGCCATAGGTCCAACGGATATCAACTGCGTTTTTTTAAATGCGAACCCCTATTTTTTTATTACATATTCGTGTAGCACGTAAAAAAATTTGAATGTTTTAGTTGGACCACTTTTTTCGCTTTGTGACAGATGGCGCTGTAATAGTCACAAACGTATAACTACTTGGTATCACGTAACATTCCACCAGTGCGGACGGTATTTGCTTCGTGATACATTACCCGTGTTAAAATGGACCGTTTACCAATTGCGGAAAAGGTCGATATCGTGTTGATGTATGGCTATTGTGATCAAAATGCCCAACGGGCGTGTGCTGTGTATGCCGCTCGGTATCCTGGACGACATCATCCAAGTGTCCGGACCGTTCGCCGGATAGTTACCTTATTTAAGGAAACAGGACGTGTTCAGCCACGTGTGAAACGTCAACCACGACCTGCAACAAATAATGATGCCCAAGCAGGTGTTTTAGCTGCTGTCGCACCTAATCCGCACATCAGCAGTAGACAAATTGCGCGAGAATCGGGAATCTCAAAAACGTCGGTGTTGAGAAAGCTATGTCAACATCGACTGCACCCGTACCATATTTCTGTGCACCAGCAATTGCATGGCGACGACTTCGAACGTCGTGCACAGTTCTGCCACTGGACACAAGAGAAATTACGGGACGATGACATTTTTTGCACGCATTCGATTTAGCTACGAAGCGTCATTCACCAACAGCGGTAACGTAAACCGGCATAATAAGCACTATTGGGCAACGGAAACTCCACGATGGCCGCGACAAGTGGAACATCAGCGACCTTAGCGGGTTAATTCATGGTGCGGCATTATGGGAGGAAGGATAATTGGCCCCCATTTTATCGATGGCAATCTAAATGGTGCAATGTATGCTGATTTTCTGCGTAATGTTCTACCAATGTTACTACAACATGTTCCAATGCGTGACAGAATGGCGATGTACTTCCAACATGATGGATGTCCGGAACATAGCTCGCGTGCGGTTGAGGCGGTACTGAATAGCATATTTCATGACAGGTGGATTGGTCGTTGAAGCACCGTACCATAGCCTACACGTTCACCGGATCTGACGTCCCTGGATTTCTTTCTGACGGGAAAGCTGAAGGATATTTGCTAACGTGATCAACCGACAACGCCTGACAACATCCGTCAGCCAACCGCGGTGGCCACGCGGTTCTAGGCGCTGCAGTCTGGAACCGCGCGACTGCTACGGTTGCAGGTTCGAATCCTGCCTCTGGCATGGATGTGTGTGATGTCCTTAGGTTAGTTAGGTTTAAGTAGTTCTAAGTTCTAGGGGACTGATGACCTCAGATGTTAAGTCCCATAGTGCTCAGAGCCATTTGAACATGCGTCAGCGCATTGTCAATGCATGTGTGAACATTACGGAAGGCGAACTACTCGCTGTTGAGACGAATGTCGTTACACGTATTGCCAAATGCATTGAGGTTGACGGACATCATTTTGAGCATTTATTGCATTAATGCGGTATTTACAGGTAATCACGCTGTAACAGCATGCGTTCTCAGAAATGATAAGTTCACAAACGTACATGTATCATATTGCAACAACCGAAATAAAATGTTCAAACGTACCTACGTTCTGTATTTTAATTTAAAAAACCTACCTGTTACCAACTGTTCGTCTAAAATTGTGAGCCATATGTTTGTGACTATTATAGCGCTATCTATCAAAAAGCGAAATAAGTGGTCCAGCTAAAACATTGATATTTCTTTACGTACAACACGAATAAGAAAACGCAGTTGATATCCGTTTGACCTATGGCAGCGCCATGTAGCGGGCCAACCATAGCGCATCTGGTTTCCCCCTTAAAGCTAGACAAGTTTCGTTCTTTGTAGTGTTTTCGTTTGATGCTTATTTCGTGAGATATTTGGCCCAGTCACCATCAATGGACCACTCTGTATAAGTGCGAAGAATTATTTTACCTGTACTGTGGTGTTGATGGAAAAGTAACAGGTGAATATGAAATGTTGCTGGTTGCCAGCATTTACTGAGTTAACACTGGATAAGAATAGCATGACCACAAAAATATGGTCTTGAGGATAGATCCTAGGAGATGGACCACAGGATAAACAAACTTGCCTAGTATACTCCGAAGCGTTACGGTATGTATGGTGAAGTTATTAAGAAACTACAAATGCTGTTTGACTCAGTATTATTTTACGTTTTACTTTTCTATTGTAATATTGGTTTCGACATACTGTAATCTTCAGGTCTTCAGAGTTTATGTTAAAATACATGTTCATAGTGAATTGGAACCTCATGCCAAGTTGTCATATTAGTCGATAAATTGTGGCACATTACACAAACATTTGTCAGAAATAGAACATTTACAATCACAAAGCACTTCTGCACATGCCCCTGTCCATATACGTAGCACTCACAAATAATTGTTACTTCATAAAAATCACAATATGCAATGAAATGCACAGCAGCACAGATGTTTACGTTAGCTTGACATGTCTCATTCATTGATGATCCACCATAGACGGTGTATATGGCACAACTGCCTATGTTGTAACATATACGAGTTTTGATTGTAAATATTTTATTTCTAACAAATCATTTTATAATGTGTTACATTTTTTCCACTACAATGACAAATTGACACCAGGTTCCATCTCACAATGAACATGTTTTAGGACAAGAATTTTGAAGACCTAAGGATGACGGCAGATCAGTTGTTGAAAATAAAGGCATATTTATGCCATCTTGGCTTTATAAGGTTTTTACGAACTGAAACAGATAGCTCCTTCTCATACCTCAATATGAGAAAATTCAGAATTTTTGAATGCTTAAATATTCTGCTATTTTTAACATTTTAATCTATATTATGATCAAAATAGTACACACCGGGGATGGGGGCATTACAACTTGTGCGCAGACATGTGATGCGAAATACCTGTGCGAAGCGACGGAGAACTTGACGAATCCACAGCACACAGAATCTCTGCCGACACAACAGAAAAAAAAAATTAGACTCCACTTGTCACCCGCCGCGATACTGCTTACGTGTTTAACCAGAAAATCTGGTCAGTATTTCGAATGAAACCCTTTTGCAATCTCCACAAGCGTGTAACAACAATTTTCGAAGATTCTGTGTACATGGCAGATATCTGGCGAGATCTGTTTTAAAATACTTACCCGTGGTAGCACTCTAACATTTAATTTCTGCTGTTAGCAACGTCTCATTTTACTGTAATGGGAAACTTTTCCCTGCTTTTCCGTTATAAGTTTATACTTTGAGGAGGCAGTCTATGCTAATGAGGTAGTCTTTGCAGGGACGACAAATTTAACCTCTCTCCTGTTAAGGAGGAAGCTTAGGAAGAAGTAGCGCATCGCCTCGTGTAATTGAGCTGACCTCAGTGCTACGACGGCTAAAGTCCGCAGAATGCTGGACACTAGGGATGAAGATCGGTGAACATGAGGAAGGTAAGAGGAGAAAGAAAATATTCTGAAGTGCTTCCTTGCAGCAGGACCTGAGCTCGGCTGAGCGAGGGTCAGGTGGGCGGAACACTGAGCGCAGGCGCGGTGAGGGGAAAAGCCGTCGCGTTTCCATGGCAACGCGCGCCAGGTTGTAAAGGGCGGCCACGAGGGGGGCGACAAATGAATGGCGGCCGGAAGTGGCGCGGAAGCGCGGCCGCCGTCAATACACGCAGCCCGGTTCTCTCCCCTGCGTTGCGGGTGGCCGCAGGCATTTCGGCAGGGGAAACCTAGACGCCGCCGTCGCCGCGGCATAGCGCTGAAGCTGCGCAGCGCTAGCAGTCGGCGGTTCTCGCTATGGATCTGAAGCGGCGGAACATGTCCAAGCGTTTTTATGGATTCCACCCTTGAGAAACTTTTTCATTTTTATCCTTAGACGTTTCGACGAAGTTTCACCATAGTCAGTGCGTGTATTTTTTTTACATCAGTTACTGTTGTCTTCAGTCCGGACTGGTTTAATGGTCCTCTATCCTGTGGAAGCCTCTTCATCTCCTAATAACTACTGCAACCAACGTCTATTTGAACCTGCTTACTGTATTGATCGCTTCGTCTTAAGCTGTAGAATAAATTTCTTTTTCCCACTGTTTTATTCGGCGGCTATTCATTAGTTACTCGATCTGCCCATCTACTACTTGGCTTTTTGCTGCGGAACCACATTCCGAAAGGTGCTGCTGTTTTCTTGCCTGTTGTCTGAACTGCTTATCGCATATGTTTCACTTCAGTACTCCGGACAAATACCTTCAGAAAAGGCTGCTTAACACATGTCAGATGATAACAAGTTCGTCTTTTCTAGAAATGATTTTTAGTGCCGTTGGCAGCCTGTTTTTCATATTTTCTCTACCTCGGCTATAGTCAGTTAATTTGTTACTCAAATAATAAAACTCATTTTATTAATACTACTTTTAGCATTTCATTTCCCGATCTAATTTCTGACGTATCTACTGACGTAAATCAGTTACATCCCATTATTGTCCTTTTCATTTTGTTAATGTCTACCTCGTAACCTCTTTTCAATACACTATTCATTTCATTCAACTTCTCTTCGAAGTCGTTTGGTGTCTGACAGGATTACAATGTCGTCGGCAAACTTCGAAGTTTTCATTGTTCTCCCTTAAATTTAATTCTACTGAATTTTTTTTTGTTTCCTTTACTGTTTGCATTACAAAGAGTGTATTTCAGTCAACATTGTCAAATGTTTCTTTTAAACGTATAAATGCTGTAAACGTATGTCACCTTTCTACAACCTTTCTTCTGAGATATGACGTTTGTTCATTTCTAGACAACCCAAACTGGTCTTCCTCGTGGACGATTTCTACGTGTTATTCCCTTTTCTGCCAATAATTCGTGTTAGTATGTAACAGGTAAAAAAATTATATATATTTTGTAAGATGGCCATGATTATAAGGAATTTGTTGCTAGCGGACTCGAGCAGATGTAATTTCGATGGATTGCTCATGCGCTGCCTGCAATGTGTAAGCTATAAGAGAGTCTCAAATCAGAAAGCAGTGTTGTATGCAGTAGGAACTGTGTAGCAGTTGTAGTTGTTGCTAGCAGTCGTGTGTATCGAGTTGGCTGGGCCGGTCGTGGGGAGCGATGGCGGAGCCTGAGCGTTGTAGTATAGATAGGGTAAAAGCAGCCTCGCGCATATGTAGTATTGTTATATCAAGTCCCATGTAAATGTGTCTAAAGAAATCTCTTAATAATAATCTTTCTCATAAAAAGTAACTTTTGACAATCATTCATTTCAATTTAAAGAATTTACTAATTTCTCCAATCTTTGGTCATCCCGATTATTGGAAAGAAAAATCAGTTGTTTCTTTTTATACATGACAAATCTATCGGCCAGCATTGCAGTCGGCTGTGCCAGAAAAAATTCTTATAGGAGCAGATATATATGCGTTATGCGGCGACCTTATTGAGGTAAGACTTTTCAATTTATTCAGAACGATCTTTCAGGGCTATGACGCAGCACTGCTGACATCCAAAATTTACCAGTTTAAAATCACAGTCAATTATTGAAAGGTTATAAACTGTTGGGAGGTTTCGGAATTTTTCTGGGGGCAGTTTACACTAGTGTAACCGGATACAGAAGCCAACTGACAATTTGTCAACAAGTAGCCAGGAAAGGCTTAACTATTGTCTTGCCCGTTTGTGGGCTGCTGTTTACTGTGGAGGAACAGATTATCCTGAGAGTCAACTTTCGACAGTATTTGCATGTTATCATTTGAATTTGTGGTTTCAGCGACTTATTGATTGCTATTATGAACCTCCTTCCTAGTTAATACAGACAGTGCTGTTTTTCCGGGGGAACTCTGGGGAAAAGCGATGTTATTGACTGTTTCCAGCATTTCGAAGCTGCGGCAACCGTTCTCGACAACTGAATCGCTGGCAGCCAGGTCGATAAGCATGTAGTTCCCTCGCCCACTAAAAGTGAGCGACGGTAGTGCTAAACGGATATTCGTACGCTCAAAGCCGAGCTACCGATAGATGTCTCTCTACGGCCCCGCTACCATGATCCTTCGTGATTCATTGCCACCTTTGTTTTGTTACTCTTTATTCGTTTGCGTTTGCCGTTCCGTTTGCTGTTTCATTTGAGGTGTATTATAGGTAAATTGAAGTGTACGATACCATTTTCTTTTATTGTTCAGGAGTTGATGGGAATCGCATGCTTCATTTGAGGTGATGTAAACTGATGTGTTCGATACCACATTCTCTTGTATGTTTGGATGTGTTCTCTGTATCGCCTGGTTCATTTGAGCTGTAAAGTCAACTGAAGAGTCCGAAACAATTTCTTTTTTTCTTGTAGTTCGACATGTTGATGACGTCATGGCTGAAAGCAGACGGGTGGTATCGCATGCTTCAGTTGTAAGTAATTTTCGCTGGATTATATCCAATGTCGGAGTACCCTCAAACGTTTTTTTTAGAAAAAAAGCTCTGAATACAGGAGTAACTAAAATTATCACGGCACAGTAGATACACTCGCAGAACACGGTGCCACCTACGGTTTAATGCTTTTTAATGTCGTTGCTGAGCCTTGAGAAAGTATTGGGTGGTCGCGGGGACGCCCTCCCGCCACGCCCACCTCCTGTGACAGGCGTGCAGGCCGCGCGCTCCCTGAGCGCGTCCCTTCAACTCCCTCCCATTGAGGGTCGCGTATCGATCGCCGAGGGCCGCCGCCGGACGTGGTCGTGGTCGTGAATGGTGGCGTCGCAGCAGCACAGCAGACGGACCACGCGTTCCGACAGAAACACAGCAAACCACGCCTCCGTTCCACACGGCTTACGGAAGGCGGAAAGCGGACTGCGGAAACGGATCTCTGGTATGGCGCTCTAGCGGACCGCGAAATCTGGACTCCCTAGAATTTCGAAATGGATTTTTGTCCCAATTTCCGCAGCCAAACGAAGAGGTGAAAATGGGCAAACTGTCTATCAAACTGACCAGTGTGATGTCTAGTTTTAAAGAAAAGTGTCTAAATATTTGAAAGTAATCAGATAATTAAGAATTTTGTAAAAAAAAGAGAAAAATGTCTAATTGCTTCTAGGTGTCAGCGTAATTCAGTAAAACATAGTGATCTGAGTAGAAAGATAAATATGTCTGGAAAACCTATGCAAATGAAATGTCAAAAAGTTCATTTCTACAAGGCCTAGCTATTTTGCGCATAGAATGTTACATTGATGTGACTTTTAAAAGTCAAGAAGTTTTGTGACATGATTTTTTAAAAAGTAAGCAATAAAATAGATTAGTATTCTAAACAAGACAAATGGGCGGCATCGGTCGTTAGAGGTTTGAAATCATATATTACAGAAAATCTATTTCAGTCGCTGTGCAACAAAATATTAGTCTTGAAGACTCATGTAATAAAAGCACATATTAAAACTCCAACATGGCGTCAATACAGAAGACCATAGCATCTAACGAACAAATTTTGGACTGAAAAGAGTTGTTCGTTAGCTTCTATATTACATGAGTCTTCAAGACTAATATTTACACTTAAGACTGCCGAACAATGACTGAAATCGATTTGCTGTAGTAAATGGTTTCAAACCTTTCACTACCGATGCTGCCATTTTTCTTGTTTGCAATACTAATATTGCAGTCACTGAGAACATGTTCCCCAATGGAATCCAACCTCAGAATAGATTATAGAAACATTATATGCGCCTCTGAACGATGCTCAAAAACATGTACAGCGAATGTACAGATTGAGGATCTAAAATTCAACGACTAAAGATTACTACAGGATATCTGGTGGACTATGGAAGCGCTGCAGGCCTGTTTTCTGTACCGATTTCGCGCTCCATTGAAAGGCACATTAAACGTGCCTCCGCTCCATTAGACCATCCGGGACAACAACCATACGTACAATATTTGAATTAAGAACAGTGTTGGTTGCACCTTATTGTTTTATTAACAACGCGTTTCGCCTTGTGGGACATCTTCAGATAAATATTTGCTTTACAAACACATTAAAAAAGAATGAAACGGCTCTGTGCTGGACTGAAGCACATACCAAATCAAGCCATTGCTCGCCTGTAGCGAGTGGCGTCCTTGCCGTGAAGTTACGGCGAGAGCAGCGGCGTATTACGTTTAAATGTGTATACTGCTTTGTGAGTGCGACAATTTTAACATTCTGGCGCGCTGGTACGACTTTCTTAAGGTGTCTGTGGGTTCATTTGATTCGACGCGTGCTTCGGTCTAGCACAGAGCTGTTTTTAATATGTTGTGAAAGGAAAATTTTAAGTTGACCTGAAAACGCCCCACGAGGGCGAAACGCTTTGTTAATAAAAGAGTAAGGCGCAACCAAGACTGTTCTAAATTCAAATCTGTCTGTAATCTATTTTTGTTGTCTACCAAGCAAGAGGTATGCCTCCGCTGATAATGTGAACTGTGGCCATAGTGGACAGCCAGTCACCTGCGGGATGCATTGGTCCCGCCCACCTTGTACTGGCGGACACGGTGACTTCCCCCCTCCGGCGACAGGCACCAAAACACGACGCGGTGCAGACACTCCGTTACAAACCTGCAGTTTGACAGTTCAGTCGGGTGCCTACAGCTAGCTGAGTACAGTACAGTACTCAGGTGCGACTACCTACCCATTAAGCAGTCTCTCTTTACAAAGAACTAGAACTATTAGCACAGTCTGCACCATTCATTCTAGCGAAAAACCATACACCTCCAAGAGACAACAAACTGATCGGGAGGACACCACTGTATTAGTTTTAGGGCAGCAAACGCCACGCATCAAATTGTTCCAAAGTTGAATACCATTTTGTGACACATTCTTAATAAATACTATTTCTCAACTATCTGATCATGAACCACAATTAACGGAAATAAACAGTATGGCACTTTACAATCCCGAGGAAGGTTCGTACAAAGCAGTGATCTGACATTTGCGTTCCTAGAAAATTATGCAAAAGATGCATTAGAAGAGAATGGAAATTTCCTGTAAGAGGGAGAGGGAAATTTATGTAAATGCTACTGTAACTCAAGATCCGACATTACTTGCATACTACAATACATAGTGCAATATTTTCTACATCTACATGACTACTCTGCAATTCACATTTAAGTGCTTGGCAGAGGGTTCATCGAACCACAATCATACTATCTCTCTACCATTCCATTCCCGAACAGCGCGCGGGAAAAACGAACACCTAAACCTTTCTGTTCGAGCTCTGATTTCTCTTATTTTATTTTGATGATCATTCCTACCTATGTAGATTGGGCCCAACAAAATATTTTTGCACTCGGAAGAGAAAGTTGGTGACTGAAATTTCGTAAATAGATCTCGCCGCGACGAAAAACGTCATTGCTTTAATGACTTCCATCCCAACTCGTGTATCATATCTGCCACACTCTCTCCCTTTTTTGCACCCTTTGGATGTCCTCCGTCAATCCCACCTGGTAAGGATCCCACACCGCGCAGCAATATTCTAACAGAGGACGAACGAGTGTAGTGTAAGCTGTCTCTTTAGTGGACTTGTTGCATCTTCTAAGTGTCCTGCCAATGAAACGCAACCTTTGGCTCGCATTCCCCACAATATTATCTATGTGGTCTTTCCAACTGAAGTTGTTCGTAATTTTTACACTCAGGTACTTAGTTGAATTGACAGCCTTGAGAATTGTACTATTTATCGAGTAATCGAATTCCAACGGATTTCTTTTGGAACTCGTGTGGATCACCTCACACTTTTCGTTATTTAGCGTCAACTGCCACCTGCCACGCCATACAGCAATCTTTTCTAAATCGCTTTGAAACTGATACTGGTCTTCGGATGACCTTACTAGACGGTAAATTACAGCATCATCTGCGAACAACCTAAGAACTGCTCAGATTGTCACCCAGGTCATTTATATAGATCAGGAACAGCAGACGTCCCAGGACGCTTCCCTGGGGAACACCTGATATCATTTCAGTTTTACTCGATGATTTGCCGTCTATTACTACAAACTGCGACCTTCCTGACAGCAAATCACGAATCCAGTCGCACAACTGAGACGATACCCCATAGGCCCGCAGCTTGATTGGAAGTCGCTTGTGAGGAACGGTCATGAAAATATCCAGAAGTACGCAAGTCCTGACAGAAATAAATAATATGAATAATAAGATTAAAACTGTGTGGGACATTGTCAAACGAAAGACAGGATAGCCAGCCATTGTACAAGATTCCATAACAGTTAAACTAAATGACAATGTTGTGTCTGATAATTAACAAGTTACAACAATCACTTTCTAAACGAAGCTGCAAATATAGAATTTAATGGTTTAGTTGAAGAAGCAGGAGAATGTATTAAAAATGTCATTCCACAAAGCTGTCAACGGTTAGAAGTAGCACCAAAATCTTTCACTGAAATTAACACACTTAGAAAATTCTACACAACAAAAGCTTATGTGGGGTCGATGGAATTTTAAACAGAATTCTGAAAAGTCGTTACAGCTTAACAAGTAATGGCCCTAGTGATGTAAGCAATCCATCACCAGCACAAGGAATATTTCCAGACGGGTATAAATACACAGTTGTTAAAGCATTTCATAAGAAAGGTTACAACACAGATTTAAACAATTATCGTCTAGCTTCCTTACTGACACCTATCTGCACAATATTCGAGGAAGTAATGTATTCAAAAGTAGTCGAAACAATTTACAGTTTGGATTCAAGTAGAGTTGCTCCACTGAAAAGGCTATTTGTAAAGGCTATTTGTAAAGGCTATTTGTAAAGGCTATTTGTAAAGGCTATTTGTAAAGGCTATTTGTAAAGGCTATTTGTAAAGGCTATTTGTAAAGGCTATTTGTAAAGGCTATTTGTAAAGGCTATTTGTAAAGGCTATTTGTAAAGGCTATTTGTAAAGGCTATTTGTAAAGGCTATTTGTAAAGGCTATTTGTAAAGGCTATTTGTAAAGGCTATTTGTAAAGGCTATTTGTAAAGGCTATTTGTAAAGGCTATTTGTAAAGGCTATTTGTAAAGGCTATTTGTAAAGGCTATTTGTAAAGGCTATTTGTAAAGGCTATTTGTAAAGGCTATTTGTAAAGGCTATTTGTAAAGGCTATTTGTAAAGGCTATTTGTAAAGGCTATTTGTAAAGGCTATTTGTAAAGGCTATTTGTAAAGGCTATTTGTAAAGGCTATTTGTAAAGGCTATTTGTAAAGGCTATTTGTAAAGGCTATTTGTAAAGGCTATTTGTAAAGGCTATTTGTAAAGGCTATTTGTAAAGGCTATTTGTAAAGGCTATTTGTAAAGGCTATTTGTAAAGGCTATTTGTAAAGGCTATTTGTAAAGGCTATTTGTAAAGGCTATTTGTAACTTCACTCATCAAATAGTACAAGCCTTAAATAATAGTATATTGCCAGTTGGTATTTGTGATTTTTCCAAGGCATGTGTGTAGATCATGTAACACAAAAACTTAGCTTTTATAGAATTGATGGCTTTACACACACTGTTTCGAACCATATTTAAGAAACAGAATGCAAGAGGTGGTGGCAAATAATTCAGTGTCGGAAAGGCGCAACACTTCTGTGACTGGGGGGTGGGGGGGGGTGGGGGGGGGGGGACAGACTTCAATTTTGGAGTCAATCCTATTCCTTATATATGGAAATGACTTTCCGCTTAACATTCAGTTTGGGTGCATAGATCCCGAGAAAAAAGTACCCAGAACAACCACCTCTCGCCGTAATAACGGCATTGATCCGCCTGGCCATTGAGTAAACAGAGCTTGGATGCCGTGTACAGGTACAGCTGCACATGCAGCTTCAACACGATACCATAGTTCATCAAGAGCCGTATTGCTGCTCGGCCACCATTGACCAGACGTTTTCAATTGGTGAGAGATCTGGAGAATGTGCTGGCCAGGGCAGCAGTCGAACATTTTCTGTATCCAGAAAGGCCCGTACAGCACCTGCAACATGCGGTCGTGCATTATCCTGCTGAAATGTAGGATTTCGCAGGGATCGAATGAAGGGTAGAGCCATGGGTCGTAACACATCTGAAATGTAGCGTCCACTGTTCAAAGTGCCGTCAATGCGAACGAGACGTGACCGAGAAGTGTAACCAATGGCACCACATACCATCACGCCGGCTGATGCGCCAGTATGGCGATGGCGAATACACGCTTCCAATGTGCGTTCACCGCGATGTCACCAAACACGGATGCGACCGTCATGATGCTGTAAACAGAACCTGGATTCATCCGAAAAAATGCCGTTTTGCGATCGTGCAGCCAGGTTCGTCGTTGAATACACCATCGCAGGCGCTCCTGTCTGTGATGCAGCGTCAAGGGTAACCGCAGCCATGGTCTCCGAGCTGACAGTCCATGCTGCTGCAAACGTCGTCGAATTGTTCGTGCAGATGGTTGTCTTGCGAACTTCCCCATCTGTTGACTCTGGCATCGAGACGTGGCTACACGATCCGTTACAGTCATGCGGATAATATGCCTGACATCTCGACCGCTAGTGATACGAGGCCGTTGGGATCCAGCACGGCGTTTCGTATTACCCTCCTGAACCCACCGATTCCATATTCTGCAAACAGTCATAGGATCTCGACCAACGCGAGCAGCAATATCGCGATACGATAAACCGCAATCGCGATAGGCTACAATCCGACCTTTATCAAAGTCGGAAGCGTGATGGTACTCATTTCTCCTCCTTACACGAGGCATCACAACAACGTTTCACCAGGCAACGCCGGTCAGCTGCTGTTTGTGTATGAGAAATCGGTTGGGCTCTTTCCTCATGTCAGCACGTTGTAGGTGTCGCCACCGGCGCCACCTTGCATATCACAACATCTTCTTCCTGTCGGTTAAATAACGCGTCTGTAGCACGTCATCTTCGTGGTGTAGCAATTTTAATGGCCAGTAATGAATCTTCTGGCGTAGTCACTTTCGTATAGACAACTGAATCATCTGCGAATAGCCTTTAAGTGCATCGGACGCTTTCTACTAGATCATTTATATAAACAGCAACGGTCCTATCACATTTCCCTGTGGTACTCCGGATATTACCTTTACATCTGTCGGTTAATTTTTCGTAAGAGCGACGTGTTGAGTACTATCTGTAAGATAGTCTTGAATTCAATCGCAACTCTGCTTCGGTACTCCATAAGCTCGTATTTTTTTCATTAAACGGCAATGTGCGACGGTGTCAAACGCCTCACTGAAATCAAGTAACACGGCATCAGCCTGAGCGCCTTTGTTCACTGCGCTGTGGATCTCACGGAGGAACAGAGCGAGCCGAGTTTCGCAGGATCTCTGTTTGCGGAATCCGTGTTGATTGTTCTGGAGGTGTTCATTATCCAAAAAGTCATAACTCTTGCACATAAAACACGTTCGATAATTCTACAACAGGTTGACGTCAACGTTTGGTTGGTTGATTTGGTGCGGGGGGGGGGGGGGGACAAACAGGGAGGTCATCGGTCCCAGCGGATTAGGGAAGGATGGGGGAGTAAGTCGGCTGTGCCGTTTCAAAGGAGCCATGCCGCCGTTTTCCTGAAGCGATCTGGGGAAATCACGGAATGCCTGTATCAGGATGGCGGGACGCGGGATTGAACGTCGTCCTCCCGAATGCGAGTCCAGTGTGCCGACCACTGCGTCGCCTCGCTCGGTAAAATACGCAGCAGCAACATCAACTGGGATTCGAATACGGTGATTCGTACTTCGTGAAAAATTCCGTCATGGTAGAGAACGCCTTTGTTTTAATGATGGCCATTTCAAGTTATCCGTGACACCCTTTCCCCTATTTCGCGACAATACAAAAGGAACCGAGCGAGGTGGCGCAGTGGTCAGCACACTGGACTCGCATTCGGGAGGGCGGCGGTTCAAACCCGCGTCCGGCCGTCCTCATTTGCATTTTCCGTGATTTCCCTAAATCGCCTCAGCAAATTCCGGGATGGTTCCTTTTAAACGGAACGGCCGGCTCCCTTTCCTGTCCTTCACTAATCCGATGGGACCGACGACGTCGCTGTTGGTCCCCTCACCCCAAACCAACCAACGAAGCGAGCTGCCCTTCTTTGGAATTCTACGAAATACTAGTTTTCTTGGATTTATCTTTAAATATACTTCAGCAGTTCTTTAATAACGATTTATTTTAAAATAAGGCTTTTGGCCACTATTTCATCCCCAGACGGATTATGTTTACAAAACATGCTAAAAGACGTGTGTCTCATTCCTGATCGAGAAACCAAATACGAATTTTCATAAGTCTAGCTTCAAAATTTGCTTAATAGGACAGACTTTCAAAGAAATTTTCACACTCCTATTTCGCCCCCATAGCTGTGGAATATCGAAAAATCCCTTCTTAAACGACGCCTACAACAAAGTTCAAATTTCAAGTTTCTATCCTTTCAATGACGGAAATAGAAAAATGTTAAAAGACTGTGATTAATATTTAATAAGAAATGATATCAATGATATGATTTGCTGACGATATTGCTGCCCTCAGTTAAAGTGAAGAATTACAGAATCTGTTTAATGGAATGAACAGTCCAGTGAGTACAGAATATGGATTGAGAGTAAATCGAAGAAAGACGAAAGTAATGAGAAGAGCGGAAATGAGAATACCGAACAACTTGACATCACCAGAATTGGTGATCACGAAATATACGAAGTTAAGGGGTTCTGTTATCCAGGCAGCAAAATAAACCATGATTCAGGCTGTAACAAGCACGCTGGCTCACACAAAGAGAAGAAATCTACTAGTATCAAACATAGGTCTCAATTTCAGGAAGAGCTTCCTGAGAATGTACGCTTGGAGACCTGTACAATATGGTAGCTTAACATGGACTATGGGAAAACCAAAGCAGAAGAGAATCGGAACATTTGAGACTTTGAGCTACAGAGGTAGGTTAAGAATTAGGTGGACTGATAAGGTGGGGAATGAACAGGTTCTCTGGGTAATCGGCGAGGAAAGGAATATATGGAGAACACTTACAAGAAGAAGGGACAGGAGGTTAGGAGAGATGTTACGATATCAGGGAATAGCTTCCATTGCACAAGTGGGAATTGTAGAGAGTGAAAACTGTAGAGGGAGACAGAGATTGGAATACATCCAGGACTGTAGGTTGCAAGTGATGCTTTGAGATGAAGTGGTTGACGCAGGAAAGGAATTCATGGCGGGGCGCATCAAACCAATCAGAAGGACGATGACTCAAAAACAAAGGAAGGTCTTTAGTGGTTTGCGCTGGGTGGTGATGAGTCAGTGAGTGAGCGAGTCAGTTAGTCGGGGAGAACGCTCTAGCACATAGTTGATATGATTCGTGATGACACTGAAACGCAAGGCAACGACAAGTAACTTCAGCGAAACAGAAATGTCAGTTCATTTCAATGACTGTCATTCAGCATAGTGTGTAAGACAAATCCACATTTTAAAAGAAGGTACTCTGAAAACCTAAATCATTGAAAAATGAAGACACGTACATCGCATTTGCAAACTACCTCATACAACGTAATCACCGCCCTATTGGAATGGAAACGCCAATAAGCAGCAGCAGCAGCAGCAGTAGAAGAAATAATAATAATAATAACAAAAAATAATAATAATAACAAATAATAACAATAATAACAATAATAACAAATAATAACAATAATAACAATAATAACAAATAATAACAATAATAATAATAATAACAAATATTAAAGAAGAACTAAAAGAAAAATATAGACAAAGACTAACAAAAATACTGAAAACAGAACTGACAGCAAGAAACAAGACAAAAGCTATAAATACTTATGCTATACCAATATTGACCTACTCATTTGGAGTAGTGAAATGGAGTAACACAGACCTAGAAGCACTCAATACACTTACACGATCACAATGCCACAAATATAGAATACATCACATACATTCAGCAACTGAAAGATTCACATTAAGCAGAAAAGGAAGGAGGAAGGGGATTCATCGACATAAAAAACCTATATTATGGACAGGTAGACAATTTAAGAAAATTCTTTATAGAACGAGCAGAAACTAGCAAAATACACAAAGCAATCACTCATATAAATACATTGGCTACACCACTGCAATTTCATAACCACTTCTACAACCCTTTAGATCACATAACATCAACAAATTGGAAAAAGGAAACACTACATGGCAAGCACCCGTATCATCTAACACAGCCACACATCAATCAAGACACATCCAACACATGGCTAAGAAAAGGCAATATATACAGTGAGACGGAAGGATTCATGATTGCGATACAGGATCAAACAAACACCAGATATTACAGCAAGCATATTATTAAAGATCCCAATACCACAACAGATAAATGCAGACTTTGCAAACAACAAATAGAAACAGTAGATCACATCACAAGTGGATGTACAATACTAGCAAATACAGAATACCCGAGAAGATATGACAATGTAGCAAAAATAATACATCAACAACTTGCCATAAAACAAACTAATAAAACAACACGTTCCCACATACAAGTATGCACCACAAAATGTACTGGAGAATGATGAATACTAATTATACTGGTACAGAACCATTATAACAGATAAAACAACACCACATAACAAACCTGACATCATACTTACCAATAAAAAGAAGAAATTAACACAACTAATCGAAATATTCATACCCAGTACAACAAATATACAGAAGAAAACAGGAGAAAAAATTGAAAATACCTCCAACTGGCTGAGGAAGTCAAGGACATGTGGCATCAGGATAAAGTTGACATTATACCAATTGTACTACCAACTACAGGAGTCATACCACACAATATCCACCAGTACATCAACGCAATACAGCTACATCCAAACTTATATGTACAACTACAGAAATCTGTAATTATTGATACATGTTCAATGACCCGAAAGTTCCTAAATGCAATGTAACATATACCGTACAGTTAAAAGGAAGTCACGCTTGATCAAGGTCCGCTTCACCTTCCATTTTTAACCAGACCTAAGGTCTGAGAAATGAAAGAAGATAATAATAATAATAATAATAATAATAATAATAATCCTTAGACAACTAAAGGGCTACTACCATAACCCAAAAAAGATCCACTACAGTAGCTTTAACCACAGGATACGCCAAGTTTCTTAAGTGAACAAATTATTATTTGAGGCAATAGTTTATGCACATAATCTCCAATAAACATCTTGCCTACATGCAGTTCTGAATGAAGCTGCTGCTACTTCAAGTCCATATATTCAGAGCTATACCCCAATTATGCTGTTTTTCATCCTAAAGAAGGTACAAACTACTACTCCTCTAGGATTAAACTTATCGGTTTTTCACAGTTCATATTTCTTGTGTGAAAATGTCGGTCGATTCGACCAAAGAAAACAAACTGGTGACATGCAGAGAATTAGTAGACAGTGTGCTGTTTGATATTTTATTTTTGTTATGAGCTTATTTTGGCTTTATTGCCTTCGTCAATACTTCTGCAGACAATCGCATTTATATTTTACACAATACCTGATTTATAAAGGGTTTTTACGTGGGATGTTGTACTCACGTTCTGACGCTGTAGATGGACCTATGCCAACTTTGAGTAAACTATTACTGATCTCTGTAGTTGCTGGATGTGATATTTTTTCAGTAACGTTTTGAAGTTTTTCTGTGATTTAATGTTGCAGTTATATTACAATACTTTTCTTTATTTGGACAATCGCAGAAAGTCAAGTCTGACAGCTGTTTATGTTGTTGACGGCCGTGTATCTATTGACCTGTTGTTGACATGTTTGTAATGTCTGATGTTTGGGTTATCCGTTATCCCTATACAAAATTTCAATTTTTTTAAAAACTGTGTGCGCTTGAAGCGCAAAGTTAAAAAAATGTTTTATATAGGATTTAAATGAACAAAGAAATTTCAAGAGCACATAGTTTTTAAAAACTTTATTGAAATTTTACGTAAGTTTTAAATATACAAACCTATTTCTAGCACACACTCTTCTTAAAAAAATTTATATAGGGATAACGAATAACCAAAACAGCAGAGATTACCAACGGAATAACAGTTCCATAGATGCAATACCCACAACAACATAAATATCTTCGAGCAGACAACTAGCTGTTAGACTTGAGTTTCCACCATTGTCCAAATAATAAAAAATATTATATTTCCGTTATTGAATCATCAATCTACTTTATAACATTACTGAAAAAAGTATTCGATCTAATAACTACGGACAGCAGTAATACGAGGATTGGAACTTAAATACCTATACAAAAGATTTACATGTTTGCACCTGTTACTGTCCTTCAAAGTAGTCACCAGCGTTGTGTAGAACACGTCGCCAGCGACGTGGAAGGCGTAGTATACCGTTAGCAGAGCCCGTTCAGTTGATGGTGCGAATGGAGCAGTCTAAAGTTATGGTGATTCTCATGTACGACTGTGATGGCCTTATACTAACGCATTATGTTCCTCCACGGCAGACCGTCAATGCACAGTATTACTGTTCGTTTTTGGAGCATCACCTGCGACCA
This sequence comes from Schistocerca cancellata, assembly GCF_023864275.1. Classification (NCBI taxonomy): domain Eukaryota; kingdom Metazoa; phylum Arthropoda; class Insecta; order Orthoptera; family Acrididae; genus Schistocerca; species Schistocerca cancellata. The sequence continues at coordinate 160,134,458 of NC_064637.1, forward strand.
GCTTTGCGAAAGAAGCGGCGACACTTTCTGTGCAACCCACCCATCATTTTGCACGACAATGCGTGGGCGCATACAGCGCAAGTTGTGGCTGCTCTGTTCGGTCGATGGGACTGGGAAGTACTGTACCATCCACCATACTCCCGGGACTGATATGATTCCGAAGATGAAGGTACCACTTCGTGGCATTCGCTTCAGAACTGTTCCAGAGATTAGACAGGCAGTAGACCGCTCCATTCGCACCATCAACAGAACTGGCTCTGCTAACAGTATACTACGCCCTCCACGTCGCTGGCAAAGGGTTCTACACAACGCTGGTGACTACTTTGAAGGATAGTAGCAGGTGCAAACATGCAACCCTTTTGTATCGGTTGTGAATAAATAGTTGCCTCTATTTAAGTTCCAACCCTCAGACTGAGTGAGGATGAGTAACTCTCTCACTATTCTCCATATAGCCGGCCGCGGTGGTCTAGCGGTTCTGGCGCTGCAGTCCGGAACCGCGGGACTGCTACGGTCGCAGGTTCGAATCCTGCCTCGGGCATGGGTGTGTGTGATGTCCTTACGTTAGTTAGGTTTAAGTAGTTCTAAGTTCTAGGGGACTTATGACCTAAGATGTTGAGTCCCATAGTGCTCAGAGCCATTTGAACCATTTTTATTCTCCATATATAAGGGTACAATTTAAAGTTAAATTTTCACCTAAGACATCATGTTTGTGAGACTACAAGAAGTTGTTAGCACGAGCAGGCACTGATGCAAGTGTGTCCACCGTTAATGCATGCAGGGTCTTTATCGTGGCTCTGCTTTGAATAGCATTTTTCTGGAGCTGAGAACAAGCAGACAGTTTGGTCACTTAACCATAAATCATGCAGTAGATGTTTTTGAGGTTGACAGTCATGTGCAGCTATTGCTGGAAGGAGCGTCTTCAAGCACTTACTGGAGACAGAATTCTGGGCCCAAGATTTCCTCCCACGGTGCGCTGGCAGTGCGTTTGGTCGACGAAGCGGAGAAGCAGCCTACCTGGATCTACCCGTGAGGCAGCTGTCGCCACAGCAGAGGCCGCCCAGCCAGCGCATTAAGACGGCGTCATAAATAGCCTTACTGAACAGGAATGGCGGACATAAAAATTCGCGAGTTTCCATATTCAATGTGGACAGGACACTATCGAGGGAGCTGTCAGGTGGTGTTGGCTCTTAGTCTGCAGAGTTTTTGGGAAGCTTCAGGCCTTCAAAGCAATTTTAGAAGGAACACAACATTTATGGTGGCTCTGAAATGAGGTGTTGGGATAACACTTCTCTTGGTTTAGGCAGGTCCTCTGGTCGGTAACGTGGTAATGTTCAGACCATCCAGATAATGAACCCCATGATAAATTTGTTGTTCACTTTAGAGCTATACAAAAACTCAAAACGTCTAAGGTGGCAGAATATTAGTGCGAAGTCAGACTCACGCCAAGTGTCCCCAGCGCAACCCACTCATAACAAAAGTCAAGACCAGAATCCTCTTCAGGCTGAAGTCTGAATCAGAAGACACACTCCAGTCCAGACTCTGAATTTGAAGACCTAGTATCACCTCTCATCACTTTCCAGCAAACCACAATAAACTCTGGAAAACCATTTCCGCAATAACCACCACAACGGTTTTGTGCCAATCACAAGACTACACAAGCTCCTTGTCTCCCCTCTCTCTCATCTGCTCTGTTCATAGACCAATACTAAACAAAGTTAACAATGTTCTTCTCTTTTCAGGATAAGTGACCAATCCCCGACTCTCAAATTCTCGCACAGAGAAGAGACGTTGTACTCCTGACAGTCACTTTACGCAGCATGTGTAAGGTGCAATATTTGTGATTTATTTATTGTAGGATTGAAGACAACTGTGTAAGTTGAAATGACATGTTTAATGTCGCAATATTAGCACAAAAATACACGCTTGTACACTGTTTTCAATGTGACAACAAAAAACAGTTGTCAGGGTAACACACCTGAACATCAAAAAGTGAAATAATCCTAAACACAACAATATTAAATATTAACTCTCAGAAGGTTAAATTATCCTAAACATGACAATATTAAAGTTTAACTACAAGTTTCTTCACAAAATTGTTCCTACACTTATGATGTTGGTCAGTACTACGAAAATAGTCCAATTCTGGTTCAAAGTTCGGTACTATTTTTAGGATGACTATCGAGTCTATGCTGGATGGTTAGTTGTGTGACAGATTGAGCGAAGGATTATCCAAGGCCGCTCGAGTTTACAGTGGACGCAGAGTGGTGAACCAACAAGTTTACACTTCTGCACGCAGTATTTACCTTAAGCTGCGATGAGATGTCGTCTGCTAGGCCGCTCTCTTCCGCTGAAATTCCTATAAAACTAATGACGCCTTTGCTGAATTTTCCAGCAGAAACTTCCCCTATGTTCCTAGTTATGCGAGAGAACAAGGACTCGTCCCTAGTCTTAGAAGGTGGCGATATACACGCGCATGGTTGGAGCAGCGTGCGTATTATAATGCCCTCTCAGTTCTTGCAAGAACAATTAACTAACTGGCGGGTTCGTTTCTCTACAGTTCGGGCTAAACGATGCCACCGCCAATTTCTAGCTGTATATCAGCCGCTGTGAATGCAGTGTTCACACGAATCACACCTCTGCATCGTACGGAGCATTAAGCGCTCCATTCTGCACTTGACGCCAGTTCAGAGAAGAGTCCCTGAAAGTTTCCGTCTTGTCTTCCTCATAGCCGAACTGTCTCCTACACGACCGCGCTGTGCTGAGGGACATCTTACTCGTGACAGCTCTGACACTCCCTTTGTGTGCACTGCAATATGAGTCAGTCAAATTGGTCCATGCTGTAACCGGCGAATGTCTTATGCCGGAATCTGCCGAAATTTCAGGGCTCCGTTGGAGAGTAATTGTGACCTGTCTAACAGATCGCCAGCCGCGACTTTGCGTCTTTCATGCCCGCAATAGGGAATCGCAGGCGGCCCAAGTCGCTGCTCTGCGGACGCTTGAACCACGACCATCACCTGAGGCAGCGCCACGCATCGGGGCAGGGGGTGCTGTACTGCTGCTCTGGCTTATTAGGGCAGACAAGATCACAGTTTCGCCACTTGTTCTACATTTACATTTGTACTCCGCAAGCCACCCAACGGTGTGCGGCGGAGGGCACTTCTTTACGTGCCACTGTCATTACCTCCCTTTCCTGTTCCAGTCGCGTATGGTTCGCGGGAAGAACGACTGTCGGAAAGCCTCCGTGCGCGCTCGAAGCTCTCTAATTTTACATTCGTGATCTACTCGGGAGGTATAAGTAGGGGGAAGCAATATATTCGATACCTCAAGCAGAAACGCGCCCTCTCGAAACCTGTACAGCAAGCTACACCGCGATGCAAAGTCTGCCACTTGAGTTTGCTAAACATCTCTGTAACGCTGTCAAGGTTACCCAATAACCCTGTGACGAAACGCGCCGCTCTTCGTTCGATCTTCTCTATCTTATAGGTCGAACGAGTGTTTTGTAAGCCACCTCCTTTGTTGATGGACTACATTTTCTAAGGACTCTCGCAATGAATCTCAACCTGGCACCCGCCTTACCAACAATTAATTTTATATGATCATTCCACTTCAAATCGTTCCGTATGCATACTCCCAGATATTTTACAGAAGTAACTGCTACCAATGTTTGTTCCTCTATCATATAGTCATACAGTAAAGGATCCTTCTTTCTATGTATTCGCAATATATTACATTTGTCTATGTTCAGTGTCAGTTGCCACTCCCTGCACCAAGTGCCTATCCGCTGCAGATCTTTCTGCATTTCGCTGCAATTTTCTAATGCTGCAACAACGCATTATGACTTCTGTGTAAAATAAATACATCAAGGTCTGTTCAGTGTTAGATAAATTCAGATCGCGTTATCCATATCTTGAACCAGAGTAAATAATCCGATCAGACAAACATTAGTCCTTGTCAACCAGGAATCACACACAGTTCTTGACTATTCGTTGCATATTTGTGCTGCCAGTAGATCATGTTTTATTTCTTGTCATCATATTTGACATGTATTTTTGTCCAATTTTAATCAGTAAGCTTATTGCATTACTTTTATAAAAGATCAATCCCGTGTTGATATATTAAACAACCATAAGAACTGACAAAAATGATGTCAGGGCCACCATTTCATTAACCCTTAACTGGTCCGGTGAAAAAAAAAAAATTGCATTAAAACTCTAGTGGAATCTGAGAAACCCCAATGATTGAAAATAAGATGTTATCATTTGCATTTACTTGTCAAATAAGATACATATTAAATGTGAATGTGTAATACATGAACTATGTGTATATACATAAATTGTGTGTGATTACATAAGCTGTGCATGTAAAATAAGCCATGTTATTTTGCACAGTCTGGGCAAATGCAAACACTGTGTTCCAAACAAAGCAACTTATGACACTTCACAGAAGACTGTCTTTTTCTCGCGGGCACAACTGACAACGCCCCTTTCTGACACTCGGCTCTGGACTCCCCACTACTCCGTCTCCACCTCTATTTTTTGCAACAATCTGTTGCAGCTCTCTTGGAAGATATCTGGTTTCACGTCTATCCATATGCACTTTGATAAGTGCCATGCCTAATGAAATCAAAAATTTCCTTCTTGGCATCTTCTGTGCTGTTCAATTAGGCTTGCAGTATGGCACAATAGCATTGTTTACACCAGCAATGTCCAACATTGCGAAGATAATAGCCATAGGCCATCTCCTTGTGCGTCTCGAAGTAGTGTATGTACCACACAGCTGGTCAAGGGTATCCGCCACACCCTTTGTCTCATTGTAGTTGCTTATCATTTCAGGTTTTCCAGAGTCTGTTATCTTCTTGTCGTGATGCATGCTAGACAATAAAAGAACTGCTTTGTTATTCTTCGGAACATGTGAACAAAGTGTGATGTCTACAGTATGTCCTAAGAGAGTAGATCCAATTTGTCTAGGCCGGCTAGTTTTGAATTCTTGTGGAATTTCACGTTTGTTGGCTCTCTCTGTTCCCAGGATGGTGAGCTTCTGTGTTTTCAATTTCACAGCAAGTTCAATGGAGGTGAACCAATTGTCAACAGTCACATTTCGATTTGTCCCTTTGATGGGTTCAATTAATCGCAGCACTGTTTGCGTTGGCACTGTCAATTTTCTGCCAACTTCACTTTCTGAACCAAAATAAATGAAAGCATTACTCATATACAAGTCCCTGGAATCTGCAAAGCATAGAACTTTTATTCCACAATCATTAGCTTTTTTAGGCATGTACATTTTAAAAGGGCATCGTCCCCGAAATGGTACCAGCATTTCGTCAACAGTCACAAAGCTTCGAACAACAAAATACTGTATACAATTATGGATGAATTCATCCTAAATTTCACGAATAGGAGCAAGTTTATCTGTTTCTCTTCGCTCTGCTCGTGTCTGGGCACAGTCAAACCGAAAGGTTGCAAGAATGAACAAGAATGTCTTGACACTCATAGTGGCCCGGAAGATCTCTTTACCTGTACCATCTGAAGCAAAAAGGTTAGAAACATCTTCGTTTCCTGATTTCAATACACCTGCCAGGTATAACAGTCCTACCACTGCTTTGATTTCAATCAGAATACCAAAGCCGCCAGCGCCATCTGTTGCCTAGATGTAGAGGTACGTGTAGAAAAAAAATGTCCTGGGGTCTGTCAGACCCTACTAGACCAGTTAAGGGTTAATACTACCTGAGCATTCAAGTTCATTTAGATTCTGATAACTGTGATAATCTGTAACGCGGCCTATCAACAACGAACTCACGTAAACAGCAAAATCAGTTTAGCAGACGCATGGGGCAGGTAGTCAACTGGAAGGTTTACTGGTTAAAGCGATTGCTGTCATGGTGGTAACTCAGAGCTGACATGTGTCTGCTAGGACATGAATACGATATTCAATATTAAAACTCTTTATAAATTATAAGAGGGTTGGAACTTTAATAGTAGGGACTATTTATTTACAGCTCGTACAAAATAGATGCGTGTTTCAAAGTTTTACAGACCTTCAAAGTAGTCACCAGCATTGTGTATACCCCGTTGCCAGCGATATGGAAGTCGTAGGATACCCGTAGCAGTGCCAGTTGTGTAGGCAGTTCGAGCGGCGCGGTCTGTTGCCCGACGAAATTGTAGCAGTTCCGAAGCGGATGCCGGGAAGTGTTTCCTTCAGTTTAGAAATCGAGTTCAACTCAATAGCGCTTAAGTCAGGGGAGTGCAGTAGGTGGTATAGCACTTAGCAGCCCCATCAGTCAAGCAAATCAGTAACAGCTTGCACTGTACGTGCTCGAGTATTGTCCTGGAAAATGATAGCCAGGTCCTGCAGAAAGTGTCATCACTTCTGTCTCTAAGCTGTTCATCTTTGGAACACAACCTGCGACCAGCTTAGAGCCACATCGCCGGCAAGGGGTTATACACAATGCTGGTGACTACATTGAAACTCGTATTTATTTTGTACGAGCTGTAAATAAATAGTGGCCAGTATTAAAGTTCCAGCCCACGTATATTACGTAAAATATAAATAAATGCGATTGTTCGCAGATGTACTGGTGAAGGCAATAAAGGCGAAATAAACTTCTGTGCAAAAATATAATATCAAGCAGCATATCGTCCACTAATTCCCTGCACAATGTCCTAATGTGACATTTTGCTGTAGCTCCCATAATAAAAAAACTTGTTTCTGTTTCTTAAATATTTACAACATTTCGTGGCCCTGTCAGCAACTGTATAAATATTAGTTTTTATTTTAATAATTAACAGCCTCAGTTGCACCGTTTATCTAGAAATTTGCCTACGTTTCAGTCAGGATAACCCATCCTTCTTCAGAATAACAGTGACAGTCCACTATGGACAAACGGTAGTTACTGTTATTCTGAAGAATGTTGGGTTATCCCAACAGAAACCGAGGTAAATTTCTAGGGAAACGCTGCAACTGAGGCTGTTAATTATAATGTTTCTGTTTCACTGACTGTCGTTCATGCGATGAGATCGGCTCCATTGTGACCGCGCACGCACACGCGTACCGATTTGGAAATACGAACGATCTTCGTCCGATGTCGTCCGTCGGCGGGATCCACCAATGTCTATGCCTACTGTGACTGCAACCTTACAGACTCAGCGCCGATAAAAGGCAGACAGACATACTGAAGTTGTAAAATCGTGTCTCTCAGAGAATGTAAGATCTTTTGGTTTGATTCCGATGCTGATAATTATTTGGTTGAGCCGCCATTTGCTACAAGAAGTGGATAGTGTTGCCATTGACTAACCCAGACAGTAAATAGTTTGACTAGCGGCGGAGTTCGAACCGCTGTTGGTGGCGCCCTGACGAGCTTCCACGGGGAGCGGTGGTTCGTTAGTCGCAGACACTTTGCAATTTCCGGAGTTGGCGAAGTCTGCCACGAGTTCAATAGCCGCGCGAGCGCACCTGCCGCTTCACTGGGAGCACTGCGTGTGGCGTTGCCATGGAAACCGCTTTACGACTCTCCCGGCGCGGTGGCGGTGGCGGCCGACCGCCGTCTGGCGCTGTGATTGGCGGCCGCGTAACCAGCGCGGCGTCGTAACGACGGTTGCCGTGGTAACCGGACAGAGGGACAGAGCTGTGCGCGACTCCGGCCCGGGAAGCGAGCGGGCGAGCGCCGAGCGGAACACGCGAGCCGAGCAACCGAGGCGCCACTGTAAACAGGCCGAGTACCTCCTAACCGGAACGTCCCTTCATGCGCCCCTTACGGTTTACTTAAGGTTTATTACTCGACTTAACTTCACTGAAGTGAAATGAAAGGAGGTAATGGGGATGCAAAACATGAGCCGGCCGTAGTGGCCGAGCGGTTCTAGGCGCTTCAGTCTGGAACCGCGCGACCGCTACGGTCGCAGGTTCGAATTCTGCCTCGGGCTTGGATGTGTGTGATGTCCTTAGGTTAGTTAGGTTTAAGTAGTTCTAAGTTCTAGGGGACTGATGACCTCAGATGTTAAGTCCCATAGTGCTCAGAGCCATTTGAACCATTTTTTTTTTTTGCAAAACATGAAATGCTGCCAGTGAAGTTGAAGTGTAGGCCAAGGGCGAGCATAATGTCCAGAGCGGACATAACGGCTATCTGTACTGTATAGGACGTGCGACAATAAAGTAATGAGACTTATACGAAAAAAAAATGTTGCTTACCGTTTTAGTGAAGTTTAGTGTTGTCTCCTTCACAGTACTTCCCTTCTGATTGCACACACTTTTTCCAGCGCTTCTGCCACTGATGGTAACATTTCTGGTACTCATGTTCTGTAATATCCTCCAAGACCCTCGTCAGAGGGTTTTGGACATCTTGCGTTGTTTGAAATTGGTGTCCGTTGACCGCCGTTTTGACTCTAGGAAACAGAAGAAAGTCGCACGGAGCGATATCTGGTGAATAAGGTGGCTATGGTAGAACTGAAGTTTGTTCTGAGGTTAAAAATTGCTGTACTGACAGCAGTATGGGATGACGCATTATCGTGATGCAGAATCCAATTATCAGCAGTGTTGGCACGGTCACGAAGAACTCTTTTACGAAGTCTTTGTAGTAATATTGGTTAACTGTTTGTCCAGGAGGCACCCACTCTTTATGAACAATTCCCTTGGTATCAGAGAAGCACAAAAGCATGCATTTCACTTTGGACTCTGACATACGAGCTTTTTCTTTGGTCTGGGTGATCCCTTTGAGCACAATTGCGAACTTCGGCGCTTTGTTCCTGGACCGTACTGAAAAAACCAACTTTCATCAATTCTGGACTGACTTCCGTTTGCTCTAACAGATCGGCTGCCACATTTTTCCTTGTTTCTCGCTGTTGTGATGTCAGATTTTCTGCACAAATCTTTCTCATACCAAGATCTTCAGTTATTACTAGACGAACCGTTTCTCGATTGATGTTCAGTTCTTCTGCAATCATTTTCACGGATAATCTTCGATCAAATCGTACGAGTTCACGCACCCTGGCTGACATGCGTTCGTGAAGTTGACGGTCGTCCACTGCGGTCTTCATCTTCAGCATTCGTTCTGCCTTCACTAAACATTTTATGCGAACGAAAAACTTGAGCTCTTGACATAACCTCCTCTCCAAAAGCCTTCTGAAGCTTACAGTAAGTTGTCGTCGCGTTTTCACCCAAAAGAAACGGCATACCGTTGCGCAATATCATGCGGTTCCATTTCCGTGACGAGAGACACAAACACGTGTTAACTCACGACTGAGCAGTTGCATCTATGTGCTGCTTGGACTAGAAGCAGCTCATAGACCAAGGTCAAAGATATTGAGCCTACGCAAGCCTGCAGGGTTGCCACATCTTGCAAAGAAAATCAGTCTCATTACTTTATTGTCACACCTCGTATGTGTGTCTGTACAGAGCTGCAACTGTACGGAAACTGCGTAAAGGTGACATTCCAAAATTACAGCCGTTTCAAAGAAGCAGGATATCGCGTTGTCTGTCACGTTCTGTACAGTTTTGAGGGCCTCTGCCTTAATGGAAGTCCTTGCTTCATATAATCATTACAAACTTTCATAACATGACAGGTTTTCCTACAGTAATTGCGTCGGACTTGGGTGGTCACGTAGCGACAAACTCCCACGTTTACAACTGATTCATGAGAGGCCGTCGACAACTGGAAACAAACTTTTGTGGAATGGCGTCTGGGCGAGCAAAGTGGCGTGTATACTTACCCCCTCCCCCTTCCCTACCTCCACGAACTAAAGCTTTTTCCTTCCGTTTTTCTGTTATTTACGTGAGCAAATACTAAAGACGACAAAAGAAGGTATTTAGAGGGTATCGGCCAATTTTATCTCTACAGTTAAGGCAATTTATGAGCATCTGGTGCCGCTGGAGAGAACATATACGGCACTGCAGTTAAGAGCCTACGATGAGCAGCATTTGATCCGGCCTTGACGAATAATATTTCTCATAATTTCAATAAGGGTACTAGAATGGCTGCTAGGGAGTGGGCTAACAGTTTACGGAAAATATTGCCATCACCGTGGTTGTGGTCAAGTTCGCAGGGTACTCGGCGTGGATCCACGAACAATGTGTGGCTGTTGTTGAGGACGAAAATTGCTATTTGTGCGAAAATTGTGCCTAAAATTACGTTACTTTTCTGCGGTAGTAAAAACCAATTTTTGCTAAAAAAAATTTCATTATGTTGTACTCTCAACATGTAATTTGTAGTTTTATCTTTCAATACACCTTTTCAAAGTTAAAACTGAGATATATATATATATATATATATGAAGATGGTATCTGTTCTTTCAGACATGTCCGAAAGAACAGCTACCATCGGTGACCATGCAGCTCATTAGAACGAAATTACAACGAAATGAATACCCCTAGCTGCTTACAGGCGTTGATATAAGTGAACGTGAACAGTTGAAAAAAATATATATATGTGAAGATGGTATCTGTTCTTTCGGACATGCGGATGCACAAACAATGCCCGAACTCTTACGGGAATTGGCAGTAAAGCCGCGAGTAATGAGTATATTGGACAGGGGCACTAAGAATATAGTGCGAGACAATGAGTTGAGAATGTGGGTCTCACGGGAGGCATGCCAGTCGCACTATCCTGCAGCCGCACTATCCTCAGTGTCCTCAGTGTCCTAGGAGGTCCAGATGGACAGAGCGTCTGACATATAAGCAGGACACCCCGGGTTCGAGTCCCAGTCGGGACACACGTTTTCAACTGTCCCCGTTGACTTATATCAACGCCTGTAAGCAGCTAGGGGTATTCATTTCATTGTAAAACTGACTTTCTCACTTTATTTATCGCCTTTTAGCTACGTTGCCATTTCCTTTACTTCTTGTCTATGGTCACAGAATTTTAGTCATCAGACTACCGGTTTCGGTCTATAATGACCATCTTTAGATCTGTTTCATAAAAACATGTCCTAATATACTGGAGTCATTATAGACCGAAAGCGGTAAGCTGATGATGAAATATTTGTGAGCATACATGTGAAGTGAAGGAGATTTATTCTACTTTCGGGTGACTGTTCAGTTCGCGACCACGTTGCGGGTATTGAAAAAATGTTGCCATTATGCCGTACTCCGTCGGCCACTCGGGTCTTTTCTAGATTATCGATTACTTTAGATACTTTCCTTTTGTCCAGCGAGAAGGAAAAAGTCCGGCAGGTAGGAGGATAGTCTGATTGTACATCCTCTGATTATGGAGTTAGTACCTCGACAGCAACTGAGCTAATAAAAACGGCCAAACCTTAGGATTGCCCTTATGCCTGACCTTCGGCTAACAGGTGTCCCGCAGCTGCTGAGAATTTGCAGCAGTCCAGGAGAACAACCCGGGTTTGCTGCTGGAACCGGATTTCCTGCTTATCTGCTTGCCTGACGCAAGCCGTGAACTGTCTGTCACGTTTCTTCCTACGATTTACGAACACTAATTCCACTGTGACTGTAGGCTTTCCCGGCGTAAACTGTTGATGAAGGTTTCTCAGGTCTCCACCCAGGTGGTAGCGTTCATATCTCGCGACGTTTCGGGAAGTGTCATACCATCCATTTTCCGGCAAAGACTTCGCCAGAAGGTGGGTAATATGACACTTCCCGAAACGTCACGAGATATCAACGCTACCACCCGGGTGGAGACCCGAGAAACCTTCATCACTAATTCCACTGGTTGTCCAACAACGTATCATTTCAGCATACCCCCATTCAACTCAGCTGTCCATTAGATCACGTAGAGCTGAGAAACGTCGGTAATATTCATTGCTATGTTTCACCCACAGCTACAGATAGGTCACAGAAAATTTGAACGGTATGAATATCGGTTGAGATGCGGCGAGGTGGTGCAAACAGCGACGCCACTGAACGGTGGATGACGAAGTGTGTGGCTTCGAGTGATGCATCACACTGTAATACGAGGGCAGTTCAATAAGTAATGCAACACATTTTTTTTCTCGGCCAATTTTGCTTGAAAAAACCGGAAATTTCTTGTGGAATATTTTCAAACATTCCCGCTTCGTCTCGTATAGTTTCATTGATTTCCGACAGGTGGTAGCGCTGTATGGAGCTGTTAAAATGGCGTCTGTAACGGATGTGCGTTGCAAACAACGGGCAGTGATCGAGTTTCTTTTGGCTGAAAACCAGGGCATCTCAGATATTCATAGGCGCTTGCAGAATGTCTACGGTGATCTGGCATGGACAAAAGCACGGAGAGTCGTTGGGCAAAGCGTGTGTCATCGTCGCCGCAAGGTCAAGCAAGACTGTCTGATCTCCCGCGTGCGGGCCGGCCGTGCACAGCTGTGACTCCTGCAATGGCGGAGCGTGCGAACACACTCGTTCGAGATGATCGACGGATCACCATCAAACAACTCGGTGCTCAACTTGACATCTCTGTTGGTAGTGCTGTGACAATTGTTCACCAGTTGGGATATTCAAAGGTTTGTTCCCGCTGGGTCCCTCGTTGTCTAACCGAATACCATAAAGAGCAAAGGAGAACCATGTGTGCGGAATTGCTTGCTCGTCATGTGGCTGAGGGTGACAATTTCTTGCCAAAGATTGTTACAGGCGATGAAACATGGGTTCATCACTTCGAACCTGAAACAAAACGGCAATCAATGGAGTGGCGCCACACCCACTCCCCTACCAAGAAAAAGTTTAAAGCCATACCCTCAGCCGGTAAAGTCACAGTTACAGTCTTCTGGGACGCTGAAGGGGTTATTCTGTTCGATGTCCTTCCCCATGGTCAAACTATCAACTCTGAAGTGTATTGTGCTACTCTTCAGAAATTGAAGAAACGACTTCAGCGTGTTCGTAGGCACAAATATCTGAACGAACTTCTCCTTCATGACAACGCAAGACCTCACACAAGTCTTCGCACCCGAGAGGAGCTCACAAAACTTCAGTGGACTGTTCTTCCTTGTGCACCCTACAGCCCCGATCTCGCACCGTCGGATTTCCATATGTTTGGCCCAATGAAGGACGCAATCCGTGGGAGGCACTACGCGGATGATGATGAAGTTATTGATGCAGTACGACGTTGGCTCCGACATCGACCAGTGGAATGGTACCGTGCAGGCATACAGGCCCTCATTTCAAGGTGGCGTAAGGCCGTAGCATTGAATGGAGATTACGTTGAAAAATAGTGTTGTGTAGCTAAAAGATTGGGGAATAACCTGGTGTATTTCAATGCTGAATAAAACAACCCCTGTTTCAGAAAAAAAAGTGTTGCATTACTTATTGAACTGCCCTCGTATGTGGCAGTCGGATGGAACGGTTTGGACTTGGCTACCGTCTTGAGAACATCCTTCATGTTTACTGCCAAGTACAGAAGAGGTGATGGTACAGTATAGACGTGTTGTTAGTGCGTGATCCCTTCATTGCCGTTAAGAAAGCACTAAATGCGGAAAGATATTAAAATATTTTACAGTTGTCAGTAAAATTTGCATTCTCAACAAGACTTCACCGAGGACAAGCGTCATGGTATAGCGAAGCTAAAAACAACTGAGACTTAGTAGTAATAGTAGTAGTAGTAGTAGTAGTAGTAGTAGTAGCAGCAGTAGTAATAGTAGTACAGGCAGACAGCGGCAACGCCACCGTAGTAATGAATGGACATGGCAGATTACAACAAACGAAAGGAGGAACCTACTTGTAAGAACCTTAAAGGGTAGCCAATGAGTAAAATAATCAAATCAGGACAAGCACCACTAAAGCAAACTACAATGAAGGTCGAAGATGAAGACTCACATTGCAAGTTTCACAGGCACCAAGGATACGTTGGGGTACCCGAGGTCAACAAAGAGGCTTTTCCTTCAAGGACCATAGTTAATACTATTAATTCGCCAACGTACAAATTAGCGAAAGAAGTGGACCCCAAACCTGGAATCTAGTGAGTCGCACAGATTCATACACTAAGGACACTACCCACTTCCTTTCACAGGAAACGTGTACTCCGGCTACGGATGTTATGGTTAGTTTCGATACGAAGTTTCTGTTCACGAATGTACCAGTGTCAGACACAGTGAACATCTTAGACGAACGCTTTGCACCCGATGTCTGCAAACTAGTGTAGCCCTGTTTAACGATCACCTGCTTCAGATGGAAAGGGTATTTCTATTGACAGACGGTTGGTGTAGCTGTGCTGCCTATAACAGCAGATGTCTTCAAGGAGGCATTTGGAGAAACAGCACTCCAGTTCGCACTCTGGTCCCGGTATGTTGATGACACCATAGTTACCTGGTCACATGACGAAGAGCTACGGAACTTAACTTTCTCAGTCAGAAGCACAGCAAAATCTAATTTACTATGCAGAAAGGAAATAATGGGGTGCTGATTTTTCTCAGCGTGAAGTTTACCGAAAGCTTGACGGTAAACTCGGCTATATAGCGTATGGTAAATCAGCCGGACGCTGTGGACGAGCTGTTCTAGGCACTTCAGTGCGGAACAGCGCGACTGCTATGGTCGCAGGTTCGAATCCTGCCTCGGGCATGGGTGTGTGTGATGTCCTTAGGTTAGTTAGGTTTAAGTAGTTGTAAGTTCCAGGGGACTGATGACCACAGATGTTAAGTCCCATAGTGCTCAGAGCCATTTGAATAGAAAACCCAACAGCACGGACAGGTGCCTACACGCCACCTCCCTCCGTTACCCTACACAGGAGAAACCCGCCTTGCACAATTTAACAACGAGTGCCTTAAGGATCAGGACATCTTTAACTACAGAATCTCAGGTACGTCTCTGCAGCCAGTGGTCATGGGATGAGAGCTATGGACGAAACTATGGTGAAAAATGATGAAGTTAACAGGACAACGCAAGAGGAAAAATTAGGTCGGTGCATAAATCCGTAGATTTTTTGTTTTGGTATTCTGGTTGCTACGGGTTTATTTATCGATTATCAAATTTCATTTGTAGTTTGTTGTTGCTCTTTGAGTTTACATATTTTCATTTTATCACTTGGAGATAGTGAGAGGAGCTGTGAACACTAGAAAATGAAGCACTACGTGGAGAACTCTGAACATTTCTGACGTATCCTTTGTTTGAGTTCAGTAGAGGGGCAACAGCAGCCGAGGCAGCCAGAAACAACTGCACCGTGCGTGGGGATAATACCGTTTGACAGAACACGGCAGGAAAATGGTTTTCTCGTTTCAAGGAAGATCGTTTAAACATTTAGTGACTGAACCGTGGATTTACTTTCAAAACCTTTTCTTAAGAATTTACTCTATTTACTAGCGATTCATCAAGAACATTAACACATTTAATCACACAATGTGACCGTGGAAGTAGATGCCAGCGGGTAACTGATGAAAACAAATTTCTTTCAACAAATGACATTTTATTCCTAAAACCCCTTTCTTTAAAAAAATAAAGATTTAAAAATTATAATCAAAAAGCACTCTCTAAATATCAGGTAACAATTTATTCAGAGGCAGAAATAACAATTTTTTTTGACAGTTTGAGCTTTCGGGCTGAGAACATTGCCGCTCCCTTTGAACACTGCCGTAATCACGACCACTCACAACAACCTTTGAAAGACTACACTGGTGCAAATATGCACCACACCAGATTACTTTAAACTAAAGATTTTAACAACTCACACAAGCACATAAACTATGCACACCGTAGGAGGGATGGAAATGGTACAAAACACATTAAAAAAATTACTTGCCACCGAAAGTGCAACTTGTTTTTAAAAGAAAACTCTTACGGTGGAAGGGTGGCAACTTTATATACTAAAATGACCATTTAAATAAAAACCCATGAAAAGCAGTCTTACATGAAATGTACAAACATTGTCTACATTACACATATACCGCCTCTCAAGATGATAGGCAAGATAAAAAGATATTTCAGGGATTCGGCCTTTACACCTTAAGCAATAAATTCGTTAACACCGAATCCGACAAACATGACAGAGGCAGCTATTAACGAACGGCAGACCGACAGACAGACAGGAACTAACTGCCTAACAAATGCGGACGGGAGACAGACGAGCAAGCTGGGGACGAGAGACTGACCGAGAAAACAAGTAGAATTTAACAAGTAAACGAAACAACATATCACGAATCACTTCTAATAAAGTGCGATGTCTGGCGAAGACCTGGCGCAGCACACCCAAAATGCTCTCCCGAACCGTCCGCTGCCAGCCGCTTCAACGGACGCAGGAAGGCGCGCCGATCTCCCGCCTCACGGCGTCGCAGCTCGCGCCGGCCAGACCGATGTCGTAGGTTGACTCCTGTTGCTCTCGTGTCGGCCGCGAAGCCACTACCCCTCGCTATACGGCGCGGCCCACTGGACTCACGTGGCGACCTCACATGCGCCGACGCTCAAGACGGCCAAGTCATCTTGTGTCCCAGTGCGGGACCGAACAACCGATCGATCCGACCGCCAATGACCATTGCCTGAAGAAAGTCGAGCAGACTGGCGGCCGAACACACACTAGCACTCCGGACGACAGACACTGACTGCCCCACACTGACTCGGCTGACCAACTGACCAGACGCCCCCCTCTAGCGAGCTCATAGCGTCCCTTAAATGCACGTGAACAGGCAACCTTTCCCCTTCCCCACCAGAGGGAGACACCAAAGCTGCGATTGCCACAGCGACGCCACCGCCAGAAACGGAGGGCGACTGCTTCACACTACGCGCTGCGGCGCGCTCTTCAAAACAGCAAATTTTACCACGGCTCAGTGACTCCCCACGTACGAGATGCATTCAAGTTCTAAGGCCTCCGATTTTTTTTCTAATTAACTACTCACCCGAAATCGATGCAACTGGCGTTACTTCTCGACGTAATCGCCCTGCAGACGTACACATTTTTCACAGCGCTGACACCATTATTCCATGGCAGCGGCGAACGCTTCTTTAGGAGTCTGTTTTGACCACTGGAAAATCGCTGAGGCAATAGCAGCACGGCTGGTGAATGTGCGGCCACGGAGAGTGTCTTTCATTGTTGGAAAAAGCCAAAAGTCACTAGGAGCCAGGTCAGGTGAGTAGGGAGCATCAGGAATCACTTCAAAGTTGTTATCACGAAGAAACTGTTGCGTAACGTTAGCTCGATGTGCGGGTGCGTTGTCTTGGTGAAACAGCACACGCGCAGCCCTTCCCGGACGTTTTTGTTGCAGTGCAGGAAGGAATTTGTTCTGCAAAACATTTTCGTAGGATGCACCTGTTACCGTAGTGCCCTTTGGAACGCAATGGGTAAGGATTACGCCCTCGCTGTCCCAGAACATGGACATCATTTTTTCAGCACTGGCGGTTACCCGAAATTTTTTTGGTGGCGGTGAATCTGTGCGCTTCCATTGAGCTGACTGGCGCTTTGTTTCTGGATTGAAAAATGGCATCCACGTCTCATCCATTGTCACAACCGACGAAAAGAAAGTCGCATTCATGCTGTCGTTGCGCGTCAACATTGCTTGGCAACATGCCACACGGGCAGCCGTGTGGTCGTCCGTCAGCATTCGTGGCACACACCTGGATGACACTTCTCGTATTTTCAGGTCGTCATGCTGGATTGTGTGCACAGAACCCACAGATATGCCAACTCTGGAGGCGATCTGTTCAACAGTCATTCGGCGATCCTCCAAAACAATTCTCTCCACTTTCTCGATCATGTCGTCAGAGCGGCTTGTGCGAGCCCGAGGTTGTTTCGGTTTGTTGTCACACGATGTTCTGCCTTCATTAAACTGTCGCACCCACGAATGCACTTTAGACACATCCATAACTCCATGACCACATGTCTCCTTCAACTGTCGATGAATTTCAATTGGTTTCACACCACGCAAATTCAGAAAACGAATGACTGCACGCTGTTCAAGTAAGGAAAACGTCGCCATTTTAAGTATTTAAAACAGTTCTCATTCTCGCCTCTGGCGGTAAAATTCCATCTGCCGTACGGTGCTGCCATCTCTGGGACGTATTGACAATGAACGCAGCCTCATTTTAAAACAATACGCATGTTTCTATCTCTTTCCAGTCCGGAGAAAAAAATCGGAGGCCTTAGAACTTGAATGCACCTCGTACAGGAAGACCTTCAATGTAAACGCATTAATCCACAATGATTCACTCCAGTGTACTCGAGAAATGGTAGATGTGATGAACTGTGACCATTCTAACATCGGGCGACATCTGCATGTAATGGGGAAGGTTCAAAAAGCGGGTGTACGGGTACCGCATGCTCTAATGCAATATCACAAAAATGATCAGGTATCCATATGTGCATCTGTGCTTGCTCGACAACAATTGGCTGGTCAACGACACCGACCATTCGTTTCTCGGTATCGTTAACGGTGACAAGAAATGGCTTTTTTTTTGCTAACATAAGGAAAAGAAAGGAATGGCTGAGCCGGAACAAAGCAATAAGTGTTATGCGTCTGGTGGAACAGCGGTGTAGTGTACTGCGAATTTCATCCACGAGCTGTAACCTTGACTGCTGACACTGATAGTTAACAACCGAGACATCTTGCACACGCAATCCAAGAACAATGACCAGGAAGCCTGTGTGAAGCGATGCTAGTCCACGGTAACGCCCGTCCGCACTCTGCCGGACTTCAAAATAGCTCTGAGCACTATGGGACTTAACACTGTAGTCATCAGTCCCCTAGAACTTAGAACTACTTAAACCTAACTAACCTAAGGACATCACACACATCCGTGCCCGAGGCAGGATTCGAACCTGCGACCGTAGCGTCTGCCGGACTGACACAAAAACACTATACGGGAGTTTCGTTGGGACGTCACTCCACACGCGCCTTATTTACTAGATCTCGGTTTCTCAGACCTTCAACTTTTCCGCTCTCTATAGGACAGCCTTCGAGGAACTTCTTTTCTGGATGAATATGCACTCCGAACTTGGCTCAAAATCACCTGATTTTTACAATCGCGGAGTCAGAAAGTTACTCCAGGGTTTGTATATTGTCGTAAAAACTGAAAGAAAATATGAGTGACTCAAGTCTCTTATGTGTATCTGTTGTGCTTATTAAACTTACGGAAGATCGCTACGAACTTGTCCACCAACCCATTACTTGATCGTCCTATTATAGCACGTACAAGAGGTCATTGAAATTTTGGGCAAAATTCTCCGCCGAGCAGGTATCACACCAATTTTCCTAAGCAGCGACAAAATAATAGACGTTCTCGCCTCAAAGAAATATGCAGTCGACAGGGTACGTACTAGTGGATCTACGAAATCGGCCGCTAGTACGAATTTAGTGTATATAGGCGAGACGTGGCAACCGACTAGCACACGGAGATCTGAACATGAAGTACATATTCGTCTAAGTAAGACAAAACACCAAGCAGCGGTGGCGGAGCACCAGGATGACTGCAGCAGACAGGCAACACTTCTGGGAGGCCGCGTATTGGCGGATCAGCCACTCACCTTGAGCAGGAAGATAAGAGAGGCGTTAAAAATAGCCATACGACCCGCCAACGTGAAAACACACACACACACACACACACACACACACACACACACACACACACACACAGAAGCCGCAGGTACAACAGACAAAGACCAATAGCTCTCCTAAATCGGTACTACGCAGCAAGTAAACAAAGCTACGTCACAGCTGCCGACCGTTTCTCTTTCGCCTTTTTCCTCCACTGGCAAGAAATAAAGCAAAGGACAATTGCTCATCATCAGTGCCATATTACATTACAGATACATTTTCCTCCACGTAAGCTGTTCTCATCAGCAGTCGGCAGAACACTCTCAGGAAGGCTGTTTGTAACCGTGACCGAAACATTGGAGAATTTTATGTACTCTGACCTGACAAAAGTAATGAGATGCCTCCTAATATCGTGTCGGACCACATTTTGTCAGGTATAGTGCACATCGAGGTGCTATGGACTCAACAAGTCGATGGAAGTCGCCTGCAGAAACACTGAGCCATGATGCTCCTTTAGCAGTCCGTAACTGCGAGTGCAGGCAATGCAGAATTTTGTGCACGAAGTTACCTTTCGATTATGTTCCACAGATGTTCAATGCGATTCCTGTCGGGCGATCTGGGTGGCCAAATCATTCACTCGATGTGTCCAGAATGTTCTTCAAGCCAGTGGCGAACAATTGCGGACTGGTGACTTGGCGCATTGTCACCCACAAAAGTTCCATCTTTCTTTGAGAGTGAAATACATGAACGGCTGGAAATGGTAGAAAGATGGGATAAGGATTCTTTGTATAGACTGCAGCGATACGAAGTTACTGGCCACCCCAGTGCTAGGGGCACGCCCACTGGGATTAGCTCGGTGGGCACGGCCAAAAAGTAGGTCCATACATTCACTGGCACGGCTGTAACGCTACAGGTAGCGTAGGCTTGTAGAATAAAGCAGATGCATCTTAATAGTAACAGAACAAAGAAAGACATAAGCAACTAAATCTCAGACTTAGGTAGAAATTAGAAACTAGAAAATTAGAAACTAGAAAATTAGAAACTAGAAAATTAGAAACTAGAAAATTCGTCGTATGTCCCACACTGATTTCTGCAATTATTTCACACAGTGTTGCTTGTCTGTTAGCAGTGACAACTCTACCCATAGGCCGCTGCTCTCGGTGTTTTAGCGAAGGCCGTCGGCCACTGCATTCTCCCTGTTGAGAGGGAATGCCTGTAGTCTGATATACTCGACACAGTCTTGACACTGCGGATCTCGCAATATTAAATTCCCTAACGTTTTCCGAAATGGGATGTCCCATGCATCTAGCTGAAACTACCATTCCCCCCATTCCCCGTCGTGCGGCCATGATCAACGTCAGACATGTCTTCACATGAATCAGCTGAGTCCAAATGACAGCTCCGTCGCTGCTTTGCCCTGTCATACCTTGTACACGCGATACTATCGCGATCTGTATACGTGCATTCACTAGCCCGTGACTTTTGTCACGTCAATGTACTTGGCAATGCCGTCATATACCCCGACAGTGTCAACGGGCGCAGAAGGCTTCACGTAAGTTTTACAGCATTGCCGGCCGAAGTGGCCGTGCGGTTAAAGGCGCTGCAATCTGGAACCGCAAGACCCCTACGGTCGCAGGTTCGAATCCTGCCTGGGGCATGGATGTTTGTGATGTCCTTAGGTTAGTTAGGTTTAACTAGTTCTAAGTTCTAGGGCACTAATGACCTCAGCAGTTGAGCCCCTTGGTGCTCAGAGCCATTTTTACAGCATTCTGTACTTTGTACATTAGAGGAACAGTTTGTATGCAGTGATTGATAGTAGCAGGAGGACAATGCACCCTGTAAGGCAATGTTTAGTGAACAATAATATTGGTGAAACGGAATGATCTACCCAGAGTCGCATCCTGAAAGCAGCGGTTATTTATTTATTTAGCGTATGGCAAGTACAAATCACGTATGAAAAATCTAAAAGTACATAACACACAAAACAGTTACAATATCACAAATAAACATCTAGGTTAGAAATATAATCGATTGCACTGTTAGTCGCATCCATGAAGTCCCTTGTTGGCCCAGGGTAGGCCCTCAGAGGGCATTCTACCACGATATGGTGAATTGTCTGCCTGTCGGCAGCGCAGTCGCACTGTGGTGATGGCACTATGTTCCATTTGTACAAGGAGTCCGCACAACGGCCGTGGCTCGTCCTGATCCTGTTAAGGGTAGACCAGATTTTGCGGGGCAAGTCAAAGCCCCGAGGTCTGTTAGATGTTCCCAATAAGGTGTTAACCTGAGGCGGTGTCTTTTCCTCCCATTCTTCTCTCCAGCGGTCCTCAAGAATAAAAGCGTTCTTTACCAGATCTTTGGTACTTGCGAGAGGGGGTGTCTGGATTTCAATCTATTTTGCTCAATCCCATTGCTCAGGGTGTGGATAGGAAGATCTGGGCTATTTTGGATTTTTCGACACTCCCTGACAAGTGCGTGTTCTCTGCGCAAATGTGGCGGCGGGATATGGCTCAATACAGGCAGCCATTGGACAGGAGTTGACCTGATCGTTCCAGAGATAATCCTCATCATTTGGTTCAAGACTGCATCCACCTTCTTGATGTGAGCACTATTTAACCATATTGGGGAACAGTACTCTGCTGCAGAATAGACAAGTCCTAGTGCAGAGCTACGCAGAACGGAGGCAGTGGACCCCCAACTAGTGCCACAAAGCTTTTGGACAATGTTGTTTCTAGTTCTGACTTTTTCAGCAGTGTTTGCAAGGTGTTGTTTATAGCTCAATGTTCTATCGAGTGTCACGCCCAGATACTTTGGTGTTCTATTATATGGAAGAATGCCGCCATCAAAGCGGATCTTGAGCTCTTTGTTTGCTAATTTGTTATTCAGGTGGAAACAAGTGGCCTCTGTTTTGGATGGGCTGGGTTGGAGCCTCCAGACACGGAAGTATTTTCCTAGAGTGGTCAAATCGCTGGATAGTGTGATCTCAGTTTCCTCCATCACTCTATGTTGTGTGGCCAAGGCCCAGTCGTCCGCATATCCGAACATTTTGGATCTCGTCCTAGGCATATCGGCTATATACATGCTGAAAAGCAGTGGAGCCAGTACTGAACCTTGGGGCAGGCCATTATTAAGTTTCATGAATTTACTTCTGTTGTTACCGATGACAACCTGGAATGGTCTATTGCAGAGCATTTCGTTGATAAGGTTGGCCGTTTTTAGATATGGCACGATGCGGAGGAGCTTATAAATCAGGCCCTGTCTCCAGACAGTGTCGAACGCCGCCGTCAGGTCAACAAATACCACTGATGTTTTTTGCTGTCTTTGGAAGCCCGCCTCGATGTAGGTTGTTAGAGCGAGGACCTCATCCGTGCAGCTTCTTTTCGGCCGGAAGCCCGAAGCGGTACACCTTTGGGATAAGATAGAATATGGATTTCACTTCAGACCCTAACGTCCAAACTCACTATCGTCTCTGGTTTGGGCTGTTGAGTAAGGATGAGCTACCATTTACCCCGCAGACATTCACGCGCCTCACTGGAAGTGTCCGCAGGAGAGATCGAGCCGTAATAAAGGAGAGTGTCCACCGTCGGCCCTGCGGATACTATTGATCAGGTAGCGTAGCAGACTGAATCGCGCACCGCGTGCGTCGTTGCCCCTGCTGCGTATGCAGCCCGCGCGGCGGCTTCCCCAGGTCGCGTAGCGGCGGGCGGGTCGCCATGGCAACGCCGTGTAACGAGCGGGCGTGGCCGAGGGCTCACCTCCCCCGCACGACGCGCTGAAGCCAGCTGAACTCTCTCCTGAGGACGGCGAAAGTGCCAGCTCGGAAACGTCTGGCTCGGTGCTATTTATTCCTGGTTACCTGAAGAAAGTTTCGGCAGATTTGAAGAAATTTTTTCATAACTTTGAGTGGAGCAAACTGTTTGAAATTATGAGGATAGCAAGGATAAAATATACGAAGGGAAGGGTTCTCTACAACTGATAAGGAAATTTGAACGCAGTTGTAAGATTCGAAGGACAAGAAAGGGAAGCCATTGTTTAGAAGAAGTAAGACGAGGTTGTAACCTCTCCCCATTGTTATTCAGTGTGTCTATTGTGCAAGCTGTGAAAGGATATAACGAGTCATTTGAGAAGGGGAATAAAGTTCAGGGACAGCGAATGAAACCTTTGAGGTGTGCTAGTGGTGGTGGTGGTGGTGGTGGTGGTGGTGGCGGCGGTGATATTCTGTCTGAGATCGTTCACCCTGGAATCTGAGGACTTAGTGATATTTCCTGACAGCTGGATGGGTCCTGATGTTCACGACGAAATGCGTAGCGCTCTCTCTCTCTCTCTCTCTCTCTCTCACACACACACACACACACACACACACACACACACACACACACACACACACAGCTGGAGTTTTTTACGAGGTGAATTCAAGTTCTAAGGCCTCCGATTTTTTAAATTAACTATTCACCCGAAATCGATGAAACTGGCGTTACTTCTCGACGTAGTCGCCCTGCAGACGTACACATTTTTCACAACGCTGACGCCACGATTCCATGGCAGCGGCGAAGGCTTCTTTAGGAGTCTGTTTTGACCACTGGAAAATCGCTGAGGCAATAGCGGCACGGCTGGTGAACGTGCGGCCACGGAGAGTGTCTTTCATTGTTGGAAAAAGCCAAAAGTCACTAGGAGCCAGGTCAGGTGAGTAGGGAGCATCAGGAATCACTTCAAAGTTGTTATCACGAAGAAACTGTTGCGTAACGTTAGCTCGATGTGCGGGTGCGTTGTCTTGGTGAAACAGCACACGCGCAGCCCTTCCCGGACGGTTTGTTGCAGTGCAGGAAGGAATTGATTCTTCAAAACATTTTCGTAGGATGCACCTGTTACCGTAGTGGCCTTTGGAACGCAATGGGTAAGGATTACGCTCTCGCTGTCCCAGAACATGGACACCATCATTTTTTCAGCACTGGCGGTTACCCGAAATTTTTTTGGTGGCGTTGAATCTGTGTGCTTCCATTGAGGTGACTGGCGCTTTGTTACTGGATTGAAAAATGGCATCCACGTCTCATCCATTGTCACAACCGACGAAAAGAAAGTCCCATTCATGCTATCGTTGCGCGTCAACATTGCTTGGCAACATGCCACACGGGCAGCCATGTGGTCGTCCTTCAGCATTCGTGGCACCCACCTGGATGACACTTTTCGCATTTTCAGGTCGTCATGCGGCATTGTGTACACAGAACCCACAGAAATGCCAACTCTGGCGGCGATCTGTTCAACAGTCATTCGGCGATCCCCCAAAACAATTATCTCCACTTTCTCGATCATGTCGTCAGACCGGCTTATGCGAGCCCATGGTTGTTTCGGTTTGTTGTCACACGATGTTCTGCTTTCATTAAACTGTCGCACCCACGAACGCACTTTCGACACATCCATAACTCCATGACCAGATGTCTCCTTCAACTGTCGATGAATTTCAATTGGTTTCACACCACGCAAATTCAGAAAACGAATGATTGCACGCTGTTCAAGTAAGGAAAACGTCGCCATTTTAAGTATTTAAAACAGTTCTCATTCTCGCCGCTGTCGGTAAAATTCCATGTGCCCTACGGTGCTGCCATCTCTGGGACGTATTGACAATGAACGCGGCCTCATTTTAAAACAATGCGCATGTTTCTATCTCTTTCCAGTCCCGAGAAAAAAAATCAGAGGCCTTAGAACTTGAATGCACCTCGTAGTTCGGTTACGTCAAGGATAGCGCTTTCACATCACCAATCACATTCGAATCCTTTGTGTAAGAATCAATGAAGCAATCAGAATTGTTGACGTTATAGTCCTGATTCCTACATGATCACAACTCTAATATCGCCTTGATGTCTCACGCGCAATGAATGGGACTAACGATGAAAAGATTCTCTAAAAAAAACTTTGCGAGCTACTGAATGTCTTACAACAAACCATGACAGTTTCCAAGCTATGATTTCTTTAAACCATGGTATCGATTTTTGGGCACCCTCTTTTACATCAGCTATGAACCTTGCGCGAGCCTAGCGTTGAGTGAGAGAGATCCACTGGGTGAATATGACACGTAATAATAGTTCTTGGTTCACGACTCACCCTGCTGGAAGTCGAGAGATATTGGCACATCTTACGTCATCCAGTGGCGGCGAACCTGCTACGGCGGTATGATTACCTGTGAACAGAAAGGATGTGTAAGACACTGTGTACAGAGAAACAATACAAATGAGAAGAAAATTGTGAGCGCGTAAAACATATTCTGAGTTACTCTTCGTTAATCCATTATGGACTGTGGGACAACGGCTGGGATACATTTCTTGATGCAATAATTTACCAACAGCCGTCTGTATTGTAGAAATTTATTTTATGAACGTCTTATGTGCACATAAGAAGTTCATAAAATAAATTTCTACAATACATTCGGCTGTTGGTAAATTATTGCATCAAGAAATATTCTATGTTAGTCTCAAATGAAACGGGTGTTTTAAAACCATGATTATAGTCAATGTAAAGAAAGCTTCTGATGTGAAGTTCTTTATTGCCTTGACCGTGGGTATGTACCATCGCTTTGGGTTTGTGAGCGTACAAGCTTTGCGGGGGGGGGGATGATTTTCCCGCCGCAGAGCACGTGGCTGGCGCTTGCTACAGGACCGTGGCGAGCTGCTAGCTTTTACGCAGCCTTGGGAAAATCCGAGTGGTCGCTTGGCAGGGGCGCATATGGCCGTGTTTGTGCGCTTGGAGAAATTTATATGCCAGAGAAAAATTGATAAAAATAAAACTGTGACATGGAGATGCGAGTGGGAACTCATGGACAGAAAAATATGTGAAGCTAAATTATCTAGAAGCCACACTAAAATATATAATAGTTTAAAAATTACTGTCTTAAAAATTGTAAAATTTATGAAAGTTCAAAAGCTAATATCTCGGCAATGCTTTGGCCAATTAATATAAACAAAGTGTCTACGGATGCGGCTAGTAGAGCTGCATCGAGCAATCATATCCGATTCGGCTGAATATGTAGTATTGTCGAATGGGAGGTCGGAATATGGGGTTCGACGATACTAGTGGCTACATTCTGAAGTTTAAAGAGGTAGATGAGTAAGTATGTATGTATTTTTTTTTCGTTTAGTATCAAAAATCCGGGAAAAGCAATATCACGCCACAAGAACATTATTTGTGGAAAACGGTGGCAGATAAAGAAAATTGGACTTTAAATTGTTATTCCGCAGAAGTTTTGCATATTTTTCAATGTATTGTTGTGACTTGGCAAGACAGCCAAGCCACTATGATTGGTACCCGAAAGGCACGCGTTTAAGCTCACGCAGGCTGGCGTGAGGTCTGGACAGCTAAAGGGATTGAGACTAGCAAATAAAGTACGTAGCTGATTGAATACTTAACTTTAATTCATAATTGGTGAACATCGGTCTGACGGTACATGCATCACAAGTCAAGTAGCAAATGATAATGGCTCCTTGCTAGGTCGTAGCAAATGACGTAGCTGAAAGCTATGCTAACTAGCGTCTCGGCAAATGAGAGCGTAATTTGTCAGTGAACCATCTCTAGCAAAGTCGGCTGTACAAATGGGGCGAGTGCTAGGAAGTGTCTCTAGACCTGCCGTGTGGCGGCGCTCGGTCTGCAATCACTGATAGTGGCGACACGCGGGTCCGTCGTATACTAACGGACCGCGGCCGATTTAAAGGCTACCACCTATAAAGTGTGGTGTCTGGCGGTGACAACACATGTATCATGTGTGTTTGTGTTTAGTTTTAGAATATTCGTAATTCTTTTTCTCAAAGATTGTTTTGAGTTTGGCAGTCGTTTAGAGAGCGCATAGGGCGGCCATCTTTGATGACACGGGAGTTGAGTTTGAGCCGGACGCTGCGCGCCTCTGGGGGTAGCAGTGGGTTGGCAGCCACGTTCGGCGACAGATATGTATGTAGCGACGTTCACACACGATCAGGTTGCGCGCAGTGTAGTGGATTAGGACAGCAGGAAACAGTATATTTTGTGAACTGTGAACAGACTGTCGAGTGCCGTGATCGCGACATATGAATTTTATAGTGAAGTGCTGTGGCATCAGTTATTAACAGCCGCCCTTACGTAAAAGCCCGACTGCATTTTGAGTGTTTACTCAATATACTGAAGACCATTCGAGGAAAAATAGAAATAAACTACTTGTTCAAATTATAGATCAACGTGAGGGATGCAATATTACTTTAAATTTCACCGCGATACCTGCCTGCATTGTTTTGTTACATTTTATTTCAGCTTTAAAAATTGAGTTTACGACGGGTATGAGCTGCCACCCTATGACGAAAAACGAAGCCGAACATTGAGACCAGCCACATCTCTGGGCCGCTCAATTAAGCTGAGTGTAACAAATGTTATATCTATTTTCGTGCCAAAGCACGTGGGGGCTCGAGCCAAACTATTCAAACTTCAACGTGTGGTGCCGAGTACCATTGTAGGTTCCTAGTTTCGACAGCTCTAAGCCGCCATCTTCAGATCCACAGAGTACAGGTTATGAAATCATGCTCTGTGATAAACCGTACATTCGTATTCCTACCGTCGTAACGGACTCTCGATAGTAATTACTATGGGACGAATACAAACGAGCAGCTAATCGCACAGCGTGAATTCATAACCTGTACTCTGTGGATCTAAAGATGGCAGCTTAATCCTGTCGAAAGTAGGAACCCACTGTACATACACGCGGTCAAGAGAATAAAGAACACGTCAGAAGCTTTCTTTACAGAGAATTAAATGATCGCACCACACATGACAATGTCAGCCATTTGTAAGATGATTATCTTTGGTAACAAAGCTATGCGCACTGTGCTGCCTCCTATGACACCAAGTTTGAACTTTAAAAATCGTATTGCTTGATACTGTCGTGCCTCGGTATTCTAGGCGCACAAGATATTGGTCGAATGTACGTTAAGTCGTTGATTGTGGCTTGGTGGCGTGGAACATGTAACCAACAGCATTGCCATGGCGAAGCACAAAGTCACCCCGATTTTGTTCCACACTCTTTTAGTACTCCGTACTTCGTACCTCTAACTGAGTTCTTAATTTGGGTATTACAGAACTCTGAGCAATTCATCGCCCTAATTGCGCGAATGATGGAGGGACGAATCGTATCGCGTCTACAGATATATACAGGGTGATTCAAAAAGAATACCACAACTTTAAAAATGTGTATTTAATGCAAGAAACATAATATAACCTTCTGTTATACATCATTACAAAGAGTATTTAAAAAGGTTTTTTTTCACTCAAAAACAAGTTCAGAGATGTTCAATATGGCCCCCTCCAGACACTCGAGCAATATCAACCCGATACTCCAACTCGTTCCACACTCTCTGTAGCATATAAGGCGTAACAGTTTGGATAGCTGCTGTTATTTCTCGTTTCAAATCATCAATGGTGGCTGGGAGAGGTGGTCGAAACACCATATCCTTAACATACCCCCATAAGAAAAAATCGCAGGGGGTAAGATCAGGGCTTCTTGGAGGCCAGTGATGAAGTGCTCTGTCACGGGCTGCCTGGCGGCCGATCCATCGCCTCGGGTAGTTGACGTTCAGGTAGTTACGGACAGATAAGTGCCAATGTGGTGGCGCTCCATCCTGCTGAAATATGAATTGTTGTGCTTCTTGTTCGAGCTGAGGGAACAGCCAATTCTCTAACATCTCCAGATACTGTAGTCCAGTTACAGTAGCACCTTCGAAGAAAAAGGGACCAAAAACTTTATTGGCTGAAATGGCACAGAAAACGTTTACCTTAGGCGAGTCACGTTCATACTGAGTTGTTTCCCGCGGATTCTCAGTGCCCCATATACAGACATTGTGACGGTTGACTTTCCCGTTAGTGTGGAAAGTTGCTTCATCACTAAACACAATCTTTGAAACGAAAGATTCATCTGTTTCCATTTGAGCAAGGATAAAATCACAGAAATCGATTCTTTTAATCTTATCAGCTGCAGACAGTGCTTGAACCAATTTCAGACGATAAGGTTTCATAACTAACCTTTTTCGTAGGACTCTCCATACAGTTGATTGTGGAATTTGCAGCTCTCTGCTAGCTCTGCGAGTCGATTTTCCTGGGCTGCGAACAAATGCTTGCTGGATGCGTGCTACATTTTCATCACTCGTTCTCGGCCGTCCAGAACTTTTCCCTTTGCACAAACATCCATTCTCTGTAAACTGTTTATACCAACGTTTAATACACCACCTATCAGGAGGTTTAACACCATACTTCGTTCGAAATGCACGCTGAACAACTGTCGTCGATTCACTTCTGCCGTACTCAATAACACAAAAAGCTTTCTGTTGAGCGGTCGCCATATTAGCATCAACTGACGCTGACGCCTAGTCAACAGCGCCTCAAGCGAACAAATGTACAACTAAATGAAACTTTATAGCTCCCTTAATTCGCCGACAGATAGTGCTTAGCTCTGCCTTTTGTCGTTGCAGAGTTTTAAATTCCTAAAGTTGTGGTATTCTTTTTGAATCATCCTGTACAATGAGCTGACAAAATCCATGGGAGAGCGATATTCACATATACAGGTGGTGGTGGTGCTGGTGTCGCGTACAAAAGGTATAAAAGGGCAGTGGATTGGCGGAGCTGTCAATTGTAGGTGGAGCTAGGCGCATCAGACATTCTGTTTCGAAATCGTTGGGGAATTCAATATTCCGAGCAGACATTACCTCTCACCACGGACAACGCAGTGGCCTCCACTTAATTATTATTTATTTTATTTAGCGTATGTGGTTTTGAAGTACAAATGGCTTCATGTTTAAATATACATACAGATAGAGATGAAATCAACATACATTATAACACATAAATAATGTCTCGTCTTCTGGACATTCAATTAAGGATAAAGTAGGCATACACAGGTTGTTACAATAAGGTATCTTGGCATAGATAAGATAAAATTATCATATAGAAATTGTTGCTATAAGGTCATTCAGCAATCACATATATGGAATCTATAGAGTCTCTTTAAAGTTCTATGTCTAGGTTTTCCATCCACTCGACGGCTGCAGGGGAGGCTGCATAAAGTTCTCGAATGGACCCTTTTAACGCACGTTTAGGGCATTCCTGAATGATTTGCTGGATCGTTTGCTCTGGATGTCCACAATCGCACTGTGGTGAATCTCGTATGCCCCATCTACAGAGCACCTCGCCACTTCTGCCATGACCAGTTTGAGTCTGTTGAGTATAACCCAAGTTCTTCTTGGCAAGTCCGTACCAGGTAGGTTTCCACCAGGTGACATTTCATTGCAGTTCTTGGATAGTCCGGTCTGACGCCATTCATTTTTACATGAATCTATAGCATCGTATGACGTAGCCATAAGGTTTTGAGCTGTGCTCCATGGTGGTCTTCTGGATCTTAGCCGGGAAAGATTTGGGGCAATGTCCTGGTGGATTGGAAGGTTGGTATTGGAGGAGATTTTACGCCATTGATTAACTGAGGCGGTTTGCCGCCTAAGATGTGGTCGAGCTATACTGCAGAGAACAGGAAGCCAAGGTAGTGGGGTGGATTTAATTGTCCCAGTTATGGTTCTCATGGTATTGTTTAGTTGAGTATCCACTTTAGGCGTGTGGCTGCTGTTAAGCCAAACAGGGCTGCGATACTCCGCAACAGAAGAAATCTTCAGAGTATGTACGTCAGCTCCCCAGGTAGTATTGGCGAGCTTTTGAATATTATTATTTCTTGTACGTATCTTGGCAGCAGTATCTATTAGGTGTGGTTTGAATGTAAGCGATCTATCCAATTTAATACCAAGATATTTTGGGTTTGCGTTATGCTTTAACTTTCTACCAGCAAAGGTAACGTCAAGGGATCGGGTTGCCTATTGGTTGTTTAAATGAAACACTGTAACTTCTGACTTTATTGGGTTAGGAATTTATCTCCAAGATCTGAAATATTTACCAATTACTACGACGTCTTGGTTAAGGGAGTTTTCACACTGTTCAAAACTTTCATGTTGCACAGCCAGGGCCTTGTCATCTGCATAACAGAACTTCCGCGCATTTGTTGTTGGTATGTCGCTTATGTACACATTGAAAAGTAATGGTGCCAATACAGAACCTTGGGGTAAGCCGTTGTTTGAAACAATGGTTCGACTCTTCTTTCCTTCTAGATGAACTTCAAGGGTTCTATTGCTGAGCATATCACTTAGTAAATTGTACAAGGTCTGGCAAGGGATGATCTCAAGTATCTTGCTAAGAAGACCATGCCTCCACACAGTATCGTATGCAGCGGTTAAATCTACAAATGCAACAGCTGTTTTAAGTTTCCGTTCATAACCGTTCCCGATATGTGTTGTTAAAGCCAGTACTTGATCGCAACAGTTATGTTGTGGTCGAAAACCAGCCTGCGCGATGGGGATTCTATCATTCAAAGTCGTCCCAATACGGTTATACAAGAGTCTCTCCAAGAGTTTGAAGCAGGTGCTCAGGAGAGACATTGGTCTAAAATGTTCAGGCTTGTCTGGTGTTTTCCCAGGTTTTAATATTGGCAATACTTCAGATCTTTTGAGTATCTTAGGCACTCGGCCTTCTTCAAGGATGTTATTACAGAAGTTCACGAGCCAGTTGATAACATTTTCCCCACTATACTTAATGAATTCTGGGTATAATTCATCTGACCCAGCTGCCTTCCTAGTTTTGATGTTCGAGATAGCCGCTTTCAGTTCTTCCACTGTGAAAGGTGCTGCAGGATGTGATCTTTCAGTAGCTTGTCTCCACCGTGTTTTAATTAGTTTCTTAATGTTTCTGGCGGTTTCTTTGTCAAGAGGTGCCCTGGACATATTGGCTATACGGCCTGCAATTACGTTGGGAGTGGTTTTTGCTCTTTCACAGGGATTGTATGCATCAGATCCTAGTTTCCTGAGTAGGGCCCACGCTTTTCGACTGGACTTTCTAAAGTCTATGCCTTCCACGGTTTTTTTTCCACTTTTCTCTTCGGGCGCTGTCAAGTGACTCGATACGTTCCTCCGCCACTTCCCTGTCTCCCGATTCTTTGAACTCGTTGTAGAGGCGTTCAGTTATTTCATTCCAGGCAGGTGTATATTCTTTCCTGAAACCGCGTGGTATAGTTTTTTAGCTGATGCAATAAGAGCTTTACTAAATCGTTCATACTTGTTATTGATTGGCTTTATCCACCGTACGAGGTGCATCCAAGTTCTAAGGCCTCCGATTTTTTTTCTAATTATCTACTCACTCGAAATCGATGAAACTAGCGTTACTTCTCGACGTAATCGCCCTGCAGACGTACACATTTTTCACAACGCTGACGCCATGATTCCATGGCAGCGGCGAAGGCTTCTTTAGGAGTCTGTTTTGACCACTGGAAAATCGCTGAGGCAATAGCAGCACGGCTGGTGAATGTGCGGCCATGGAGAGTGTCTTTCATTGTTGGAAAAAGCCAAAAGTCACTAGGAGCCAGGCCAGGTGAGTAGGGAGCATGAGGAATCACTTCAAAGTTGTTATCACGAAGAAACTGTTGCGTAAAGTTAGCTCGATGTGCGGGTGCGTTGTCTCGGTGAAACAGCACACGTGCAGCCCTTCCCGGACGTTTTTGTTGCAGTACAGGAAGGAATTTGTTCTTCAAAACATTTTCGTAGGATGCACCTGTTACCGTAGTGCCCTTTGGAACGCAATGGGTAAGGATTACGCCCTCGCTGTCCCAGAACACGGACACCATTTTTTCAGCACTGGCGGTTACCCAAAATTTTTTTGTTGGCGATGAATCTGTGTGCTTCCATTGAGCCGACTGGCGCTTTGTTTCTGTATTGAAAAATGGCATCCATGTCTCATCCATTGTCACAACCGACGAAAAGAAAGCCCCATTCATGCTGTCGTTGCGCGTCAACATTGCTTGGCAACATGCCACACGGGCAGCCGTGTGGTCGTCCGTCAGCATTCGTGGCACCCACCTGGATGACACTTTTCGCATTTTCAGGTCGTCATGCAGGATTGTGTGCACAGAACCCACAGAAATGGCAGCTCTGGAGGCGATCTGTTCAACAGTCATCCCCCAAAACAATTCTCTCCACTTTCTCGATTTGTCGTCAGACCGGCTTGTGCGAGCCCGAGGTTGTTTCGGTTTGTTGTCACACGATGTTCTGCCTTCATTAAACTGTCGCACCCACGAACGCACTTTCGACACATCCATAACTCCATCACCACATGTCTCCTTCAACTGTCGATGAATTTCAATTGGTTTCACACCACGCAAATTCAGAAAACGAATGATTGCACGCTGTTCAAGTAAGGAAAACGTCGCCATTTTAAGTATTTAAAACAGTTCTTATTCTCGCCGCTGTCGGTAAAATTCCATCTTCCGTACGGTGCTGCCATCTCTGGGACGTATTGACAATGAACGCGGCCTCATTTTAAAACAATGCGCATGTTTCTATCTCTTTCCGGTCCGGAGAAAAAAAAAAACGGAGGCCTTAGAACTTGAATGCACCTCGTACAGTGGCATCGGCACGTTTTGTGTATGACTCCGAATCAGCCTTTTGAAAATTCCATCTTGGTTTTGGAGTTGATTTTATAAGAGGGACTTGTATTCCAATGTGGGCAATGACAGGTCTATGCTGGCTGTGTGGGAAGTTAGTTAATACTTTCCTGCTTGATGGGTAACCTTTACCCTTGTTGTCTCTACTAACAAAGCACAGGTCTGGGTTGAAACCGCGTTGCCATCTAGCTGACCAGAAGGTATCTCTCTCTTTAGCATCATATATTAGTTGCAGGTCTTCAATATCTGCCCACTCAAGTAGGGCTTGACCATTACCGTCGTTTTCACTATAGCCCCATAAGCTGTGGTGGCTATTGAAATCGCCCATTAAGATGGTAGGGTATTTTGTTTCAGGGAGTGCTTCTTTTGGTCATTGGATGTTGGGAGGCTTAAATACATTGACTATTGTGAGGTTACTTACTAGTGTTTCTTTAAAAATGTTATCCGAAGAACTTATTTTTATTGGAGCCCAGTTATCAATGTCACTACGCACGTATGTAGCAGATCCATAGTTTTCATGGTGAACAGCTCCAGCAAAGGTGTATCCACTTGTGAGACCTCTTTTCATGAGATCTGCCTCGTGTTTTACATCTGTTTCTTGGACCAGTATGACGTGTGTATTGTTATCCCGTGCTAGTCTTGGGAGGACATCACATACAGTCTTACTTATACCTTCTGTGTTAATTTGCAGTACTCGGACTGATGGGCCGAGGTCTCTTGTCATTGGCTTTTGAGAAGAACCATTCATTTTATTGTTTGCTTCCATTTGCACTTTTAAGCCGCGAGATGAGTTCACACTCCTAGTGCAGCGCCACGACAGTAGTAGACTTTTAGCCACCTTTCGGCATTGCCCGGGGTGAACCACTTGGAGGCAGTCTACTTTCACATCTCCACTTAATGAACGAGAGCAACGGTGTCTGCGTCGAGTTGTCAGCGCTAACAGGAAACACTGCGTAAAATAACCGCATAGATCAACGTGGGGCGCACGACGAACGTATCTGTTAGGAGAGCGCGGCGAAATGTGACGCTGTTGGGCTGTGGCAGCAGACGACCGACGCGAGCGCCTTTGGTAACAGCACGACATCGCCTGCAGCTGCCCTGGTGAACATAACGGCAGGACCGTACAGCGCTGGAAACCAGTGGCTTGATGGTAGGGTTTGTATGTGACGCAGACCCCAAGAACCCGTAGGCCCAAGTTGTCAACAAGGCTCTCTGGAAGCTGGTGGTGGCTCAGTAATGCTCTATCGTGTGTTTACATGGAATGAGCCGAGTTCTCTGGCCCAAATGAACCGTTCGTTCACTGGACATGACTATATTCGGCTACTTGGATGCCATTTGAAGCTACCTTTTTTTTTATTGATGAGAATCCGTCATGTCACTGGGCCACAATTGTTTGCGATTGGTTTAAAGAATTCTGGACGATTAGAGCTAATGACTGGGCACTCAATTCGCTCGGTATGACTCCCACCGAACATTTATGTGACATAAGCGAGACGTAAGCGAATTAAATTACCTAATGAAAATATCCGAACGTTCATTACTATTCTAATTATTTATTTTACTTATATTTGTTTTATGTTTTAAATTGATATTTTACATTCCTGGCTTTCTTGGTTTATACTTTACCGTTTCGCATACGTGTGTTTTAGTAATTGAAGATAATGAGTAATTCATTATTACGAAAAAATAATGATAATTTCTAAGAAAATGTTTGAACGATAACGTTTTTTTACATCATGCACGTAAAACGGACGACATTTATTCAGGTAATACACGCGACGGAAGAGCTAGTATAAAACAAAATTCAACTGGTTTTCAAATGGTCACGCATTATCATGTAAATATCCTAATTTGTGTCAGGTATATTTCAGTAAATTGGTAATGCTTGCCTAAGACAATTGTTTATGTACTAGTGACTGCAGCTTGAATGTATTGTTTCTCAAGTGGAGAGACATCGTACTCGTTCACCAGAACTAGACCCGCAAGTTCAAATGGTTCAAATGGCTCTGAGCACTATGGGACTTAACATCTGAGGTCATCAGTCCCATAGAACTCAGAACTACTTAAACCTAACTAACCTAAGGACATGACACATCCATGCCCAAGGCAGCATTCGAAGCTGCGACCCTAGCAGTCTCGCGGTTCCTGACTGAAGCGCCTAGAACCGCTCGGCCACACCGGCCGGCAGACCTGCAAGTCTTCTCACCAAGTTCTTACAATATCGAAAGAGGTAGACGTCATGCGACTGTACCTGTGCAGTCGAGCAAATGAAATGCTTCTTTGTTTGTTCTCACGTTCAAAGGGTTCTCGGATACAAAGGGTTCTTACAGATTGACCACCACAAGAATCAAATAATGCAGATATTTCACCCTCACTACGAAAGAAAACGAATGCAAAAAAAACTTTTGACATGGTCGGACGTCTCCGTACCATATTTCGATGCAGTCACGAGGGCATTTGGGGCTTCGAAAAAAAGATTCTCGATTGGTCGATCCAAACTCACCACTAGTTTCCTTTAGAACTATGAAAAGGCGGGTGGTCAGAGTGAAAAGTCATTTTGGTTGGTTGGTTGGTTGGTTGGTTGGTTGGGGGAGGAGACCAAACAGCGAGGTCATCGATCCCATCGGATTAGGAAAGGATGGGAAAGGAAATCGGCCGTGCTCTTTCAAAGGAACCATCCCGGCATTTGCCTGAAGCGATTTAGGGAAATCAAGGAAAACCTGAATCAGGATGGCCGGACGCGGGTTTGAACCGTCGTCCGCCCGAATGCGAGTCCGGTGTGCTAACCACTGCGCCACCTTGCTTGTCGAAAGTCATTCTGGGCGTCGTAATCGAGTCTTAGCGAAGACTTAGCAATTTGCCGAAATATGCCTGATACAAACCTGGATATTTAGACGGTCACTCACGACAATCTGAAAACGTGCTGAATTTTTTTTAATTGTCTTCTCCTTCGTGTACGTTACGTGAAGAAATTTCGTACATCTTATGTGCATGGCGTAAAAAAAGTTATGTCTGAAGCATTTCTCGGCCGTCATTATGATTGCAATTATATTCTACCATAATAATGAGTTCCTTCTTTTGAATTAACAAAATACACGTATGTGAAATTGTTAACTAAGAAACAAAAAATACATGAATGTATAACGTAAAGTCACAATTTAAACTCTAAAACAAATGTAAGTAAAATAAACACCGTCCGGCGTGGCCGAGCTTTTCTAGGCGCTTCAGTGCGGAACAGCGCTACTGCTATGGTCGCAGATTTGAATCCTGCCTCGGGCATGGATGTGTGTGATGTCTTTAGGTTAGTTTAAGTAATTCTAAGTTCTAGGGGATTGATGACCTCAGATGTTAAGTCCCATAGTGCTCAGAACCATTTGAACCATTTTTTAAAATAAATAATCAGAATACTAATGAATGTTTGTAGGAATCTCATATGTTTTCTCCTGTTAATAATTCACCTTTGCTGTACTGGGACAAAGGTAACCGAGGGCACTGCACGAGTAGTGAATAAGATCCTTGACTCTGTGTTTAGTTTCAACTGTAGCTGACTTGCTGGTCAGTTGTTATGCAGCGTTGGGACGTAGTAGCTTGCAGTTGAGTTTTTTAGAAAAATATATATCTGTTATGTGTCAGTCTTGGAGAGACTATCTGGAATACTTCATTATTGGGATTAAGACCCATTTGTAATCCTTTGGAGAAGACTTTGGTGGAACTTAATAGGTACGTTTGTAGTTTCATGTAATGAGAGAATTTTGTAATTGTTAAGAGTCACCTCATTTTATCCAGTCTTCTTGCCAATAATCAGAGTTTGATTTCTCATAAACGATTTTATTTAAAGTAAAACTCACCTCCATGATTCATAATACAGCTAAGCATTGCACCTTACACCACACGAAATCACGGATTGTTTAAAACAAGGAAAATAAGTTGGAGTACATTATTTATCTCTGCATCTGCTGATTTGTGTTTGCTTTCGAGTACACACAAACAGCAAGCTGAGCAAGAGGTAAGTCACTTTTATTACAGGGCAGATCTCAACTTACACTCTTGAGCGAATAGTGCGTAGCAGGGATCGTCAGGTGTTGTGCTAGTGAGCACATTAATTTTCACTGAACTGTTCTGGTAATTTCAAACAGTTATTTTCTTCCGAGTACAGTAGTAATTTATTTTTCTGGATATTACAAGTCAAACTCTGAGCTCCATATAACACAACGTTCATAATGTATTTTGTTACTGAGTTTTAGTTATATAGTTTTCCTTGAGTGCACAATTAGTTTCTTTTGACATTTAATTAGATTCATTTTCATTATATGAAGCCGGCCGCTGTGGCCGAGTGGTTCTCGGCGCTCCAGTCCGGAACCGCGCTGCTGCTACAGTCGCAGGTTCGAATCCTGTCTCAGGCATCGATGTGTGTGATGTCCTTAGGTTGGTTAGGTTTACGTAGCTCTAAGTCCCATAGTGCCATTTGAACCATTATTTCAAATTCTGTATTTGATGGAGATTCAAGTTTTATTTCACGACACTGTCCACATGCGCAACACAGTGGCAGTCCAGAAATTAGCACTGCTCGGAAATTAAACAAGATACCTAAAATACACGTGGAAAAGGGTTTTGAGAGATCTATATAAAATTTCATTTTTCTGATATACAGACAGCACTTTTATAGAACGCTTGTGTGTTCAGGTATTTTAATTAGGCATGTTGAAAGTGACGGCACATTCTGTACAGCTTATTTTCCAAAACTGGTATTCATGAAACCAGCTTTACTAAACAGGGCTGTATGTCGCTTGAAAGCTTCTTTAATTTATGTCGTAACTAAATTATTTAATAGTGATGTGATATTTTACAAAATTTCGAATTATTAGTAAAGCTGGTTATATGGTTTCCAGAAACATTTATCACATATCAACTTTCATTCGAAAAAAAATATATTTTCTCGTTCTAGAGATACTCCTAAACTTAAAATGCCAAATTTGCTATCGGGGTGTACTTTGCCCCTGAAAAGTGAAATTGGGCACAAACAAAAAGATACCTGAAACTTCCTGGCAGATTAAAACTGTGTGCCCGAGCGAGACTCGAACTCGGGACATTTGCCTTTCGCGGGCAAGTGCTCTACCATCTTAACTACTGAAGCACGACTCACGCCCGGTCCTCACAGCTTTACTTCTGCCAGTTCTGCAAGGTTCGCAGGAGAGCTTCTGTAAATTTTGGAACGTGGGAGACGAGATACTGGCAGAAGTAAAGCTGTGAGGACGTGAGTCGTGCTTCGGTAGCTCAGATGGTAGAGCACTTGTCCACGAAAGACAAAGGTCCCGAGTTCGAGTCTCGGTCGGGCACACAGTTTTAATCTGCCAGGAAGTTTCACATCAGCGCACACTCCGCTGCAGAGTGAAAATCTCATCCCGGTTTTTTTATTTGTTTCTTGTTAATTTACGATGGCGTAAAAATGACCCCAATTTATTATGGGTTTGGAAGTCCCTTTTAACGAGTGTCTTTATTGTTGTGGTCTTCATTCCAGAGACTGGTTTGATGCAGCTCTCCATGCTACTCTATCCTGTGCAAGCTTCTTCATCTCCCAGTACCTACTGCAGCCTACATCGTTCTGAATCTGTTTAGTGTATTCATCTCTCCGTCTCCCTCTACGATTTTTACTCTCCACGCTGCCCTCCAATACTAAATTGGTGATCCCTTGATGCCACAGAATATGCCCTGCCAACCGATCCCTTCTTGTAGTCAAGTTGTGCCACAAATTTCACTTGTCTCCAATTCTATTCAATACCTCCTCCTCAGTTACGTGATCTACCCATCTAATCTTCGGCATTCTTCTGTAGCACCACATTTCGAAAGCTTCTATTCTTGTCCAAACTATTTATCGTCCATGTTTCACTCATTCTAAAAAGATACCTATTGCACTGTTTTCTCCTCCTCTAGACACCCACCTATTTTCACTAAGATGGTGTACTGACTCTTGGGAACGTGCCGTTGTGACCGACGCGTGACGACCGAACGCCGTCGCATCCCCGCATTCCGCCGGTGTGTCTGCCTGCCGCGAGAATCCACACCAGTGAGGCCGCCTGTATTTGTACGGCCTCCGCGGGATTACCGGCACGCACGTGACATCTGTGTGCGCCAGCTGGCGCTCTAACGCCGCTCTCGTCTGCTCCCGGCCCTTCAGGTATGCCGGGGACAGCTGAGGTTATGATTTATTTTCTCATCAACTTCTGACTGGTCTGATGCGGCCCGCCGAGAATTCCTCCCCAGCGCCTAACTCTTCTCCTCAGAGCGGCACCCGCATCCACCGTCCTCAGTTACTTGTTGGCTATACTCCAACTTGTGCTTCAGCCCAGAGCTACCTCTAGTACCGAGGAAATCATTCCCTGATGTGTTTTGGAGCAGATACCAGTAAAATCCTAATCCAGATTCTGTAACGAATCGAACTTCCATCTACCGCATGATCAAAAAGTCAGTATAAATTTGAAAAGTTAATAAACCCACGGAATAATGTAAATAGACAGGCAAACATTGACACACATGCTTGGAATGACATGGGGTTTTATTAGAACCACCCCATATTGCTAGACGCGTGAAAGATCTCTTGCTCGCGTCGTTTGGTGATGATCGTGTGCTCAGCCACCACTTTAGTTATGCTTGGCCTCCCAGGTCCGCAGACCTCAGTCCGTGCAATTATTGGCTTTAGGGTTACCTGAAGTCGCAAATGTATCGTGATCGAGCGACATCTCTAGGGATGCTGAAAGACAACATCCGGCGCCAATGCCTCACCATAACTCCGGACATGCTTTACAGTGCTGTTCACAACAATATTCCTCGACTACATCTATTGTTGAGGAATGATGGTGGACATATTGAGCATTTCCTGTAAAGAACATCATCTTTGCTTTGTTTCACTTTGTTATGCTGATTATTGCTATTCTGATCAGATGAAGCGCCGTCTGTCTGAAATTTGTTGAACGTTTGTAA
This sequence comes from Schistocerca cancellata, assembly GCF_023864275.1. Classification (NCBI taxonomy): domain Eukaryota; kingdom Metazoa; phylum Arthropoda; class Insecta; order Orthoptera; family Acrididae; genus Schistocerca; species Schistocerca cancellata. Next base: position 160,175,324 of record NC_064637.1, read on the forward strand.
TTCTTTTCAGTTCTCATAAAACCCCATGTCATTCCAAGCACGTGTGTCTATTTGTACCTATCTACATTATTCCGTGATTTATTCAGTTTGCAAATTTATACTGACTTTTTGATCACCCGGTATGTGTCCTACAATGATTTAATTATGTAGGTACATTCGGTGCTATGTGTGTATACTGCGTGCAACACCTGTTGCGAATTGAGTTAGCACTGAAGAAGTGATAAATTAAAATGCCATGCCTGTGGTAGTTTTACTGCATGAACACCGAAAATATAATAGCCGATAAGCTTTTATCACGATTTCGTGGAGTGTCTCAGCGAGAAAGTTTCGTGTAGGTTTGAAATTATGTGTAATCTTTGTTGGAGTATGTTCATAGTGAGGAGATGACACAAAACAACAACACATCTACACTACTATGTAAAGACAAATAGCAGTTTAACGTTGTTACCTAAAATCTCGAAAAGTTCTTGACCAACTTACTTCAGATTTTTACCCGATACGCTAAAGTTCGGATGGACAAAGGTCTCACATTTTTTACGACTACTTATACACTCTAAAAGGAGAAATGTTGTTAGCAAAAATTTCAGCACCTTCTTGAACGATTTACTTCAAATTTTTACACGATACTCCAATAAACGTTCGGTCGAGCATACGCTACACATTTTAAAATATATATTTATATATGTGATATATATACATAAAGAGGAAACGTTGTCAGAAAGAATCTCGAAAGCTTCTTTACCGATTTACTTCAAATATTCACAAAACACGCTAGTAAAATTTGGACGGCCATAGACTATATAGTTTTAAACATATGTAATATATAGGGTATGACAGGCCAATGTTAGGAAAAATCTCGCGAAGTTCTTGATCGATTTACTTCAGATTTTTGCACAATACTCTGATATTCACACGGATGTAGGCTACGTATTTTTTTTACAAGAATAGTGTGCAGATCTTCTATTAAAACTGACTGCGATATAAAAAAAAGAATACTGTGCTGTGAAAATGTGTGGTTTAGTTTCCTTTCTCAGAGTCAATTTTAACTACCACATCAGGGCATTTAAACCAGTACACAAATGCTGGCAGTTTTTCAAGGAGTTCCTGGAGCTGTGGGGGAGTGGCCATGTATGTAAACAACATTATTTCATTTGAGTCCATAGCTGTATCGCGGCACTGCACTGAACAGATATTTGAATGTTGTGCAGGAGCAGTTGAATTTAGTGAAACTAAATTGTTGTTGTTTATAGGTCCCCTAACTGTAACTTCAGAGCATTTCTGCTCACGCTAGATGGCTCTCAGCACTATGGGACTTAACATCTATGGTCATCAGTCCCCTAGAACTTAAAACTACTTAAACCTAACTAAACCTAACTAACCTAAGGACAGCACACAACACCCAGCCATCACGAGGCAGAGAAAATCCCTGACCCCGCTCACGCTAGAGAGGGTTCTTGATTCACTATGTAGGAAGTACGAGAAATTAGTTATATGTGGTGACTTCAATAAAAATTTTGTATGTGATAGTGCAAGAAAAAGGCTGTTGGTAGATCGCCTAAATTCGTATGATCTGACTGTGTTTTTTCCAACTAGGGTACAGGGGAACAGTAGCACAGCCATAGACAATACTTTTATTCATTCTTCATTACGAGATGGGCATTCTGTTAGGAAAAGCGTGAATGGCCTTTCAGACCATGATGCAAAAATTTTAACACTAAAAGGCTTTTGTTCTCAAACAAATGTCACATGTAATTACAAACTATGTAGGAAAGTTAATCCAACAGCAGTAAAGGTTTTTTAAACCTTGTGAAGAAACAAGAAGGGGAGGATGTTTGTATTGCCGGTAACACATAAATGCAACTCTTTCCTTACCACATTGCTCGTTCTCTTTGAGACTTGCATTCCATTTGAACGTTCTAAACGGGGTACAAACAGTAAAAGGCAGACTGGGTGGCTGACTAGTGGGATAAGGATATCGTGTAGAACAAAGCGGGAATTATATCAAAATGCTAGAAGTTGTCACAGCCCATTACAGACGTATTTCAATGTGCTTAAAAAAAGTTAAAACCATATGTTCAGTTGTGAAGGACGTGTCTGGTCAGCGGCACAAGGTCGACGATATAAAGTCAGTTCGCAGAAAAAATATTTCTGTTATTGATAAATGATATATATGTACAGTATTTAACAATCATTTTCTGACCATTGCTAGTGAATTAAACAAAAACTTACTTTCTACAGGGAATCATATAACTGTCTTGGAAAATTCATTTCTGAGATTGATACTTGAAACACTCTTCTGCGATAGAGACACGGAGGATATTGAGTCAATAATGAAATCACTAAAGGCTAAGGGCTCTCGTGGATATGATGGAGTGCCTAACAGAATATTCAAGTACTGTGCTGCAGATGTTAGCTCTGTACTTAGCCACATTTGTAATTTTTGCTTTAGGAATGATCAGTTTCCTGAACGATTAAAATACTCAGTAGTAAAGCCGCTTCATAAAAAGGGAGAAGAGGATAATATAGACAATTTTAGACCTATTTCTATGCCATCACTGTTCGCTAAAGTTACTGGAGAGGCTGTGTGTGTAAGGATAATTGATCATTTTATATCACATAATTTGCTATCAAATGTACAGTTCGGCTTTAAAAGTCGTTTAACAACTGAGAATGCTATATTCCCTTTTCTCTGTAAGATACTGGATGGGTTAAACAAAAGGTTTCGAACGCTAGGCACATTTTTTGATTTAACTAAGGCGTTTAAGTGTGTTGATCACAAAATATTGCAACAGAAGTAGGACCATTATAGAATACAGGGAGTAGCTCACAATTGGTCCACCTCATACTTTAACAACAGACAACAGGTTGTCATTATTTACAATATTGAGAATGGCTGTGTTGTGGGGTCTGAGTGGGGTACAGTCAAGTGGAGAGGTGCCCCAGGGATCAGTGTTGGGGCCACTCTTGTTCCTTATTTACATAAATGATATGCCCTCTAGTATTACAGGTAACTAAAATATTTCTATTTGCTGATGACACTAGCTTGGTAGTAAAGGATGTTGTGTGCAACATTGGCTGGGTTTCAAATACTGCAGCACATGACCTAAGTTCATGGCTTGTAGACAATAAACTAACGCTAAATCACAGTAAGACTGAGTTTTCACAGTTTCTAACACACAATTCAACAAAACCTGACGTTTTAATTTCAAGGAATCAGCATATGATTAGTGAAACTGAACAGTTCAAATTTCTAGGTGTTCAGAAAGATAGTAAACTGTCGTTCAAAGTCCACGTTCTGAATGTTGTTCAAAGAGACTTAATGCTGCCACTTTTACTATTCCTCTCTCTCTCTCTCTCTCTCTCTCTCTCTCTCTCTCTCTCTCTCTCTCTCTCTCTCTCTCTCTCTCTCTCTCTCTCTCTCTCTCACACACACACACACACACACACACACACACACACACACACACACACACACACACACACATCCTTACTGTCGTTTATTGTTTCACGCAGTAAATACTGATCAGAAATCCAACCTGCATTTGGATCGGACTTCCTTAACTCTTATGCATAAAGGTGTGCAGTATACTGCTGCATCCATTTTCAATAAGCTACCACAAGAATTCGAAAGTCTTACCACGTAATCCACGCGGTTTCATAACGAAACTGAAGTTTCCTCATGGGTCACTACTCCTATTCCGTTGAGGAGTTCCTTGAAAAATTAAGCTGATTCTAATGTTACGTTGTTGATCGCGTTCACTTACAATTACGGCTTGACTTTTTGGGTCCATAAATATTTTATTTTTATCTGTTATTACTTTTATGTTACAATTTCACGTACTGACAAGTTCCATGACCTTTGAGATTGGCTCATCAATTTAGTCCTATGCAACTAGGAGTGTAAATAAATAAATAAAAATTGTCTCACACACATATTCTTTCTCCTTAATATATTATTTTAAACTAAATTTGTATATGACAATGTTCTGTTTCGTTTTATTCCTCACAGACGATTTTAACAGGAGATAGGAAAGTGGCGTTCATGACTTATCACCTTATGATTAGAATACTACTACACAAGCTGAGTCATCTGAAACTTTGTAATCCTAGCCTTTGCAGGTTAAAACCATAAAAGGATTCAGCAACTGGAGAGGTCTCCCTCATACCCTGTTTACCAGTGATCTCAACCAGTTTACCCATTCACTTTTAGAGATTTTCATTCACAATCAAAGTTTCTTTTGCTACACCAATAAACAAGGCTCGAAGTCAGAGAGAAGAGGTGGTGTACTAAGAGGGGGGAGGCGGAGATTAAAACGAACATGCAAATCACAGACGTATTTAGCAACTACAAAACATTGACGGTTTGGTTAGTACTGTTATATTCACAAGAATGAGAGATATTTCAGTGTGGTGTCGTGCAAAAAGTCAGGCCCCGCTGTAGAGCTGATACCTCACGACGGAACCACGGGTGCTGTCAGACGAAAACACGAATGACAGACGTCTAAGACATCTAGCCCTGAAGAGGTTACGCACGCCGCCGCTGCACGAGGTCTGCTTACGTCAGAGGGCAGCGCCGATCGCCGAATCTGACAACAGCCTCATCGTAGTTCAGGTCCAGCAGAGGTCTTCTCACTACTGTCTGTAGTCAGAATAGTGTACTAAAGTATTAAGTGTAACTAGTGATGCTTGTCACTTTAGGGTGAAAATACGTTCAAATGTGTTTTTTTTTTTTTTTTTTTTTTTTTGTGGTTTTAGGGCGCACAACTTCAATGGTCATTAGCGCCCTGACTATTCTAAAAATGCACCGCGAGCCACAAGTTGACAACAACAACTAAAAGGAAAAACACAATAAAAGACAGACTGACAGGCATAGGATTAAAAAACATCAAATGTCCTTAGCGAGGTGTGTCAAATTGATAAAACAAAGAACACGAGCAGCTGCCCGTGGGTCATCCGCTAAAATGTCATCGAAAGTATTAGGCAGGTTAAGATCGAGGCGCAGTTGGTGAAGATCGGGACAGGACATTAAAATGTGTCTAACCGTCAGCAAGTGCCCACATGGGCAGAACGGCGCCGGCGCAGCCGTCAGCAGATGGCGATGGCTGAACCGGCAGTGTCCAATTCTTAACCGGGCCAACACTACCTCCTCCCGCCGAGAAAGGCGTGAGGAGGACGTCCAAGCCACGGGAAGAGGTTTTAAGGCCCGAAGCTTGTTGTCGGTAAGTGCAGCCCAATCGGCATGCCACAGCGACACAACGCGCCGACAAATGACCCTGCTAAAATCGGACGAAGGGACACAACAAGAAGCTGTCCGAGGCTGGAGGACCGCAGCCTTGGCCGCGGCATCTGCAGCTTCGTTCCCAGGGATACCGACATGGCCAGGAACCCACATAAAGCTAACCGGCGGACCGACGTCCACCAGCCGCTGAAGAGAGCGTTGGATCCGGTGTACGAAAGGGTGAACCGGGTACGGATCACTGAGGCTCTGGATGGCGCTCAGGGAATCTGAGCAGATGACATAAGCAGAATGTCGGTGGCGGCAGATGTAAAGAACAGCCTGGTAGAGGGCAAAGAGCTCAGCTGTGAAGACCGAACAATGGTCATGGAGCCGGTATTGGAAACTTTGTGCCCCGACTATAAAGGAACACCCGACCCCGTCATTGGTCTTAGAGCCATCTGTATAAATGAAAGTCATGGTGATGAACTTCGAACGAAGTTCCAAAAAACGGGAGTGGTAGACCGAACTGGGGGTGACCTCTTTTGGGAGCGAGCTGAGGTCAAGGTGAACGCGGACCTGAGCCTGGAGCCAAGGTGGCGTGTGGCTCTCGCCCACTCGAAAGGTTGCAGGGAGTGAAAAATGAAGGTGTTGAAGGAGGCGACGAAAGCGAACTCCAGGGGGTAGCAGGGCAGAGACATACAACCCGTATTGACGGTCGAGAGAGTCGTCAAAAAAGGAACGATAAGACGGATGGTCGGGCATTGACAGTAGCCGACAGGCATACCGACAAAGCAGTATATCGCGCCGGTAAGTGAGCGGCAATTCGCCAGCGTCAGCATGAAGACTCTCTACGGGACTGGTATAAAATGCTCCGATCGCAAGTCGTAAACCCCGATGTTGTATGGAGTTGAGGCGGCGTAAGATGGATGGCCGTGCAGAGGAGTATACGAAGCTCCCATAATCCAGCTTGGAGCGGACGATCGACCGATATAGACGAAGTAGGACGGTTCGATCCGCTCCCCACGACATACCACTGAGAACACGGAGGACATTTAAAGAACGGGTACAACGGGCGGCCAAATATGACACATGTGGAGACCAGCTAAGTTTCCTGTCAAAGGTAAGGCCTAAAAATTTGGTTGTCTCCACGATTGGGAGAGCAACGGGACCAAGTCGTAAGGACGGTGGGAGAAACTCTTTGTAGCGCCAGAAGTTAATACAGACCGTCTTCTCGGCAGAAAAACGGAAGCCATTGGCGACACTCCAGGAGTAAAGACGGTCAAGAGAACGCTGAAGACAGCGCTCCAGGACACGTGTACGCTGCGCGCTGCAATAGATGGTAAAATCGTCCACAAAAAGGGAGCCTGATACATCAGCTGGGAGGCAATCCATTATTGGATTGATCGCGATGGCGAAGAGAGCGACGCTCAAAACTGAGCCCTGTGGCACCCCATTCTCCTGGCGAAAGGTGTCTGACAGGACAGAACCCACACGTACCCTGAACTGTCGATCCATTAAGAAGGAACGAATAAAAAGAGGGAGGCGACCGCGAAGGCCCCATGTATGCATGGTGCGGAGAATGCCCGCCCTCCAACAGGTGTCGTAAGCCTTCTCCAAATCAAAGAACACAGCCGCGGTCGGGCGCTTCCGCAAGAAGTTATTCATAATGAAGGTCGACAAGGTAACCAGATGGTCAACAGCAGAGCGGCGCCTACGAAATCCACATTGTACATTTGTAAGTAGGCGTCGAGACTCAAGCAGCCAAACCAATCGAGAGTTAACCATTCGCTCCATCACTTTACAGACACAGCTGGTAAGTGAGATAGGTCGATAACTGGAAGGCAAGTGCTTGTCCTTCCCCGGCTTAGGAATCGGGACAACAATAGACTCGCGCCAGCATGCGGGAACATGTCCCTCAATCCAGATGCGATTGTATGTACGAAGAAGAAAACCTTTACCCGCAGGAGAAAGGTTCTTCAGCATCTGAATATGAATAGAATCAGGCCCTGGAGCGGAGGACCGTGATCGGCCAAGTGCGGTTTCGAGTTCCCGCATGGTGAATGGGGCATTATAACTTTCACAATTCGAGGAGCAAAAGTCAGGTGGCCTAGCCTCCTCTGCCTGTTTGCGGGGGAGGAAGGCAGGGTGGTAATGAGCGGAGCTCGAAACCTCGGCGAAAAAGCGGCCGAAGGCATTGGAGACAGCCTCAGGGGCCACAAGGACTTCATTCGCGACCTTCAAGCCAGAAACTGGGGAGTGGACCTTAGTGCCAGATAGCCGGCGCAGGCTACCCCAGACAACAGAAGAAGGAGTAAAACTGTTGAAGGTGCTTGTGAAAGCAGCCCAGCTGGCTTTCTTGCTTTCGTTAATAATACGACGACACTGAGCACGTAATCGTTTATAATTAATACAATTCGCCACTGTAGGGTGGCGTTTAAAGGTGCGTAAAGCACGTCGACGAGCACTTAAAGCGTCTCTACATGCTGCGGTCCACCAGGGGACCGGTACGCGACGTGGAGAAGAAGTAGGGTGAGGGATGGAATATTCAGCAGCAGCGAGAATGACTTCCGTGAGGTGTGCGACCTGTCGATCGCAGCTTGTGAAGGTTTGATCCTGAAAGGTCGCCCTGGAAGAAAAGAGCCCCCAGTCTGCCTTGGAGATGGTCCAACTAGAGGAGCACGGAGAGGGAGTATGCTGCAGGAGATGGATAACACACGGGAAGTGGTCGCTCGAATATGTATCAGCAAGTGCATACCACTCAAACCGGCGTGCAAGTTGGGGAGTACATATAGAGAGGTCTAAATGGGAATAGGTATGAGATGTGTCCGAAAGAAAAGTAGGGGCGCCAGTATTGAGGCAGACAAGATTGAGCTGGTTGAAAAGGTCTGCGAACAAGGAGCCCCTCGGGCAGGAGGCTGGAGAACCCCAAAGGGGATGGTGGGCATTGAAGTCTCCAGTTAACAAAAACGGTGCAGGTAGCTGAGCAATAAGTTGCATCATGTCTGCCCTGGTAACGGCAGATGACGAGGGAGTGTAAACAGTACAAAAGGAAAACGTAAAAGTGGGGAGAATAATGCGGATGGCGACTGCCTGCAGGCCGGTGTGCAACGTGATGGGATCGTAGTAAATATCATCCCGGACCAGGAACATAACCCCTCCATGAGCTGGGATTCCTACCATAGGGGGTAGGTCAAAACGCACAGAGGTGTAGTGTGACAAGGCAATGTGATCGCATGGGCGTAGCTTCGTTTCCTGGAGGGCTACGACGAGCGGACGATGCAAGCGGAGCAGCAACTTCAAGTCCTCTCGGTTGGAGCGAATGCTGCGAATATTCCAGTGAATAAGTGCCATCGTAAGAAAAGGAAGATGAGAGAAGGGGTCACCTCGAAGGCCGCTTAGGGCCTGGCTTCGAGCGAGCACTGCCGCCGCTATCAGTAGGCGGACAGTCATCGTCCATGGGGTCTATAGGGTCATCGGCCATCTCGGGAGGATGGCCGGGAGGAGGAGCTTCCTCCGCCGGTGAACGGCCAGATGTACGGCTACCGGCGGTGCGGCCAGGCGAAACGGATGACGGCCTGGGGCGGCAACCGCTGGGTGGCGCAGGAGAAGAGATGCGCCGTGGCGGAGAAGGAGAACTGTGCTTCCTATGCGCCTTTTTGGAAGGTCGTTTGGTGGAAGTATCGGTCGAAGGCTGGGAGGTCGAGGGACGGAGTAAGTCTGCACGGGATGGTTCCTTCTTGAAGGACCGTGCATCTGACTTCGGTGTCTTCGACTTAGCAGAAGCTGAGGAAGTGGCTGGTGTCTGTGGTGTGATGGGAGGAAGAGGAGACGTCGACCGCGCGATCTTAGCACTGGCCGAACGGACGACCGTGGTGCTGAAGGTCAGATCGCATGTCTGGGTTGCGACCTCCCGGGTAGTCCGAGGAGAGGCGAGGACAGTACTATATTTCCCCGCTGGGAGCAGCGTGGGCTTCCTACTAGCCAATAGCTTGCGAGCAGCCGAGGTGGACACTTTCTCTTTGACACGAATTTCTTGGATGCAACGTTCGTCCTTATAGACAGGACAGTCGCGGGAGGATGCGGCATGGTCACCCTGACAGTTCACACAATGAGGAGACGGAGGTGGACAGTCACCCTCATGGGCATCCCTGCCACAAGTGACACATTTAGCCGCATTGGAACAAGACTGTCGAGTGTGATTGAAACGCTGACACTGGTAGCAGCGCGTAGGTGTCGGGACATAGGGGCGAACAGAAATAACCTCGTAGCCCGCCTTGATGCGCGATGGCAGCTTAACACTATCGAAGGTCAAGAAGAGTGTCCGGGTCGGTACAAGGTCGTTGTTGACCTTTTTCATGACCCGATGGACAGCCGTCACGCCCTGCTCAGCGAGGAAAGATTGAAGCTCCTCGTCAGTCAATCCGTCGAGGGAGCTAGTATACACTACACCACGAGACGAATTCAAAGTTCGGTGGGCCTCCACCCGGACAGGGAACGTGTACAGGAGGGTGGCCCGAAGCAGTTTTTGTGCCTGAAAGGCATTCTCAGTTTCTAGTAATAAGGTGCCGTTACGCAACCTGGTACAAGATTTGACAGATCCGGCTATGGCATCAACGCCCTTCTGAATAACAAAAGGGTTGACAGAGGAAAAATCCTTTCCGTCCTCAGTGCGAGAAACTACGAGGAACTGTGGGGCAGGCGGTAGTACTTTTGTCACTGTTGGCTGGTCACGTTTCCGTTTTTGGGTCGAAGTCGAAAGCGATGGAGTAGAATCCATTGCGGAGGAATCCCCCATGATTGCCAGCGTCTCCGATGGCGCGCTCCTTCCTTGTGGGGACCCTCTCAGAGGGCACTCCCGCCTTAGGTGAATGTTTACACCTCAGGTCACACCTCCCGAGAAACAGACGGAGGGACCAATCGGCATGGTCAGAAGGTATCAGCTCAGGCAATCACCCCTCCCCGGGCCTGGCCTTTACCGGGGGGTACGCGCGTGCCTTACATGTCTACGCGAACGCGTGGGTCGGCCTTCAGACACGCACAGGGAGGAAGGAAGAGGAGGAAAAAGAGGAGAGAGAGGGAGAAAGAGGACAGACTGTCTCAAACGCCAAGGCGGAGACCAGAGAAGGCAAGGAGAAGAAGGCAATGAGAAGGCAAGGAGAAAAAGGCAATGATAAGGCAAGGAGAAAAAGGCAATGATAAGGCAAGGAGAAAAAGGCAATGAGAAGGCAAGGAGAAAAAGGCAATGAGAAGGCAAGCAGAAAAAGGCAATGAGAAGGCAAGGAGAAAAAGGCAATGAGAAGGCAAGCAGAAAAAGGCAATGAGAAGGCAAGGAGAAAAAGGCAATGAGAAGGCAAGGAGAAAAAGGCAATGAGAAGGCAAGGAGAAAAAGGCAATGAGAAGGCAAGGAGAAAAAGGCAATGAGAAGGCAAGGAGAAAAAGGCAATGAGAAGGCAAGGAGAAAAAGGCAATGAGAAGGCAAGGAGAAAAAGGCAATGAGAAGGCAAGGAGAAAAAAGCAATGAGAAGGCAAGGAGAAAAAGGCAATGAGAAGGCAAGGAGAAAAAGGCAATGAGAAGGCAAGGAGAAAAAGGCAATGAGAAGGCAAGGAGAAAAAGGCAATGAGAAGGCAAGGAGAAAAAGGCAATGAGAAGGCAAGGAGAAAAAGGCAATGAGAAGGCAAGGAGAAGTCAAGGGAAAGAGTAAGGAAGAGTAAGGAAGACAGTGAGGTGGAGAAGAGCAAAGAAAGGGACCAACAAAAGGAAGGAAGAAACGAGAAGTTTAAAACCAAAAGGACCACGAGTATAGGTCGTGAAACCGTCCGTCTCCGGACGCAGGCGCTAACTACCCCCGTGAGGGGGATGGACTCCTTTTAGTCGCCTCTTACGACAGGCAGGAATACCTCGGGCCTATTCTAATCCCCGGACCCGCAGGGGGAGTTCAAATGTGTGAATTCCTGAGGGGCCAAACTGCTGAGGTCAACGGTCCCTCGACTTACACACTACTTAATTTTTTTTTTGGTCATCAGTCTACTGACTGGTTTGATGCGGCTCGCCATGAATTCCTTTCCTGTGCTAACCTCTTCATCTCAGAGTAGCACTTGCAACCTACGTCCTCAATTATTTGCTTGACGTATTCCAATCTCTGTCTTCCTCTACAGTTTTTGCCCTCTACAGCTCCCTCTAGTACCATGGAAGTCATTCCCTCATGTCTTAGCAGATGTCCTATTATCCTGTCCCTCCTCCTTATCAGTGTTTTCCACATATTCCTTTCCTCTCCGATTCTGCGTAGAACCTCCTCATTCCTTACCTTACCAGTCCACCTAATTTTCAACATTCGTCTATAGCACCACATCTCAAATGCTTCGATTCTCTTCTGTTCCGGTTTTCCCACAGTCCATGTTTCACTACCATACAATGCTGTACTCCAGACGTACATCCTCAGAAATTTCTTCCTCAAATTAAGGCCGGTATTTGATATTAGTAGACTTCTCTTGGCCAGAAATGCCTTTTTTGGCATAGCGAGTCTGCTTTTGATGTCCTCCTTGCTCCGTCCGTCATTGGTTATTTTACTGCCTAGGTAGCAGAATTCTTTAACTTCATTGTCTTCGTGACCATCAATCCTGATGTTAAGTTTCTCGCTGTTCTCATTTCTACTACTTCTCATTACCTTCGTCTTTCTCCGATTTACTCTCAAACCATACTGTGTACTCATTAGACTGTTCATTCCGTTCAGCAGATCATTTAATTCTTCTTCACTTTCACTCTGGATACCAATGTCATCAGCGAATCTTATCATTGATATCCTTTCACCTTGTATTTTAATTCCACTCCTGAACCTTTCTTTTATTTCCATCATTGCTTCCTCGATGTACAGATTGAAGAGTAGGGGCGAAAGGCTACAGCCTTGTCTTACACCCTTCTTAATACGAGCACTTCGTTCTTGATCGTCCACTCTTATTATTCCCTCTTGGTTGTTGTACATACTGTATATGACCCGTCTCTCCCTATAGCTTACCCCTAATCCGTGATATGGCGCCTCAAACCGCGCGGCCACTCAGCGCTACCGTTACGGTGTAGAACAGTTATTCAGTACAAGAACTACAAACAGTTACGACAAAATCACCGCTATTATTCGAGATGATGATGATGTTTGGTTTGTGGGGCGCTCAACTGCGTGGTTATCAGCGCCCGTACAATTATCCAATCTTTGCTCAGTCCAATTTCGCCACTTTCCTGGATGATGATGAAATGATGAGGACAACACAAACACCCAGTCATCTCGAGGCAGGTGAAAATCCCTGACCCCGCCGGGAATCGAACCCGGGACCCCGTGCTCGGGAAGCGAGAGCGCTACCGCGAGACCAGCTATTATTCGATGAAAAGAACAGTTGATCACCGAGTGTGTTCTGAGACTGTATTGCTTATTATCGTCCAAGATATGGACATGGACGTCTTTTAAAAATAAATATTCGGTATTGAAGTGTGTTACTGAAATTGATCTCACGAAATCTAAATTTTGTAGAAGCTTCTAGACTTATTCCTAAAGGTAAAGCTGTAGAATTGTGCCGGCCGAAGTGGCCGTGCGGCTCTAGGCGTTGCAGTCTGGAACCGCGAGACCGTTACGGTCGCAGGTTCGAATCCTGCCTCGGGGATGGATGTGTGTGATGCCCTTAGGTTAGTTAGGTTTAACTAGTTCTAAGTTCTAGGGAACTAAGGACCTCAGAAGTTGAGTCCCATAGTGCTCAGAGCCACTTTTTTTGTAGAATTGTAGTCTAAGACAAAATTTAGTAATACGCTGTCACGTATCCAACAATATCCATAGTGGATAAGTTTAATTGAAGATACTAGGAGAGTTCAGTAAATAACGCAACACATTTTTTCCGAAAGGTTGGTTTTATTCAGGATTGCAGTACACCATATTATAAACCAGTCATTGAGCTTTTGATAGCTGCTTTCATTTCGGATAATTTGTTTGTCAGCGAGGCAGTGACTACGTTCAAAACGACTGTGCAAAATTCTCTGCTTTCCCAGCAACTTCCTAATATGTTTGTTGTACCAAGGTGGAACCTTTCCCTACACTATATTTTTGCTAGGCACATATTTCTATGGCACGTGGTGGGCAATATTCTCTAGAACAAATCATCCAATTTTTCTAAAATCGTGATTATATGTTTGTCTGTACATGTACGAGGTGCATTCAAGTGCTAAGGCCTCCGATTTTTTTTCTCCGGAGTGGAAAAAGATAGAAACATGCGCATTGTTCTAAAATGAGGCCGCGTTCATCGTCAACATGTCCCAGAGATGGCAGCACCGTATGGCAGATGGAATTTTACCGACAGCGGCGAGAATGAGAACTGTTTTAAATACTTAAAATGGCGACGTTTTCCTTACTTGAACAGCGTGCAGTCATTCATTTTCTGAATTTGCGTGGTGTGAAACCAATTGAAATTCATCGACAGTTGAAGGAGACATGTGGTGATGGAGTTATGGATGTGTCGAAAGTGCGTTCGTGGGTGCGACAGTGTAATGAAGGCAGAACATCGTGTGACAACAAATTGAAAAAACCTCGGGCTCGCACGAGCCGGTCTGACGACATGATCGAGGAAGTAGAGAGAATTGTTTTGGGGGATCGCCGAATGACTGTTGAACAGATCGCCTCCAGAGTTGGCATTTCTGTGGGTTCTGTGCACAGAATCCTGCATGACGACCTGAAAATGCGAAAAGTGTCATCCAGGTGGGTGCCACGAATGCTGACGGACGACCACATGGCTGCCCGTGTGGCATGTTGCCAAGCAATGTTGACTCGCAACGACAGCAGGAATGGGACTTTCTTTTCGTCGGTTGTGACAATGGATGAGACGTGGATGCCATTTTTCAATCCAGAAACAAAGCGCCAGTCAGCTCAATGGAAGCACACACATTCACCGCCACCAAAAAAATTTCGGGTAACCGCCAGTGCTGAAAAAATGGTGTCCATGTTCTGGGACAGCGAGGGCGTAATCCTTACCCATTGTGTTGCAAAGGGCACTACGGTAACAGGTGCACCCTACGAAAATGTTTTGAAGAACAAACTCCTTCCTTCACTGCAACAAAAACGTCCGGGAAGGGCTGCGCGTGTGCTGTTTCACCATGACAACGCACCCGCACATCGAGCTAACGTTACGCAACAGTTCCTTCGTGATAACAACTTTGAAGTGATTCCTCATGCTCCCTACTCACCTGACCTGGCTCCTAGTGACTTTTGGCTTTTTCCAACAATGAAAGACACTCTCCGTGGCCGCACATTCACCAGCCGTGCTGCCATTGCCTCAGCGATTTTCCAGTGGTCAAAACAGACTCCTAAAGAAGCCTTCGCCGCTGCCATGGAATCATGGCGTCAGCGTTGTGAAGGATGTGTACGTCTGCAGGGCGATTACGTCGAGAAGTAACGCCAGTTTCATCGATTTCGGGTGAGTAGTTAATTAGAAAAAAAATCGGAGGCCTTAGAACTTGAATGCACCTCGTACTTCATACCTACCGATTTCCGTTCAATCCGAATAATTACTTGTAGGGTTTTTTTTTTTTCAAGCGATGAACTTATGTCCTGATCTTCACTATTTGACACCTTGCCACTGAACACCCTTCAGTTCCTAGCTACTCGCCACGGCGAACCTTTAGCATCAGTGTGTAAGTTAAAATTCATGCACAGCTTCTGTCATCATTCAGACTGAAGACGCAATCTCGTGCGGCCCGATGCAGAGGTGACCGGGGTCCCAGGTGCGGCGGGAAACGCCGAGAGGCAGGCTGCGCCGCCGTCCCCGCCTCCTTCCTGGCTCGCAGCCTGCCCGCTCTATTTCTGGCACTCGCCACCAGACTCTCGGCTAACTCCTCTCCCAGCAGCGGCGTTTATGAGTTAATTCCGCAACGGCGCTATTAACAGCCGGACGGGTCGCTGCTTGTAAGGGGGCTCACCGCCAAAAGCGCCCTTTACAGCTGCGATGCAATTTCATCAGTGCACGGACCAGAAATCCTGGAATGTAAGACCACGCGCTACGGCGACTCACACGAAGCGCCCAGTAGACTGTGGCCCGATGGGGACGACGCAACAGGCGTGCGCGTAGTGGAGCTTCGGGTCCGACAACCTAAGCGCACTGCAACCCCTTCACTTCTGCGCCTGAAATACTGTACACTGGTGTGACAAAAGTCGTCAGAAAGCGATACACACACTAACGGATGGCGGTAATATTGCGTAAACATGATAAAAAAAGGGTACTGCATTTTCGAACTATAATTTCTGTCAGATGATTCCCGTGAAAAAGTTTCCAGCGTGATTATTGCCGCACGAATGAATTAACACATTTCGAACGCAGAATGGTAGTTGGAGCTAGACCTATGGAACATACAATTTCGGAAATCGTTGGGGAATTCAACCCAACGTGTCAAAGAGTGTACCGAGAATAAATACCCAATTTCAGACAACCTCTCACCAAGGACATCGCAGTGGCCCACGGCCTTCACTTTACGACCGAGAGCGGCAGCTACTGCGTACAGTTGTCGGTGCTAACAGACAAGCAACACTGCTTGATATAACCCCAGAAATCAATGTGGGGTGTACTGTGAACGTATCCGTTTAGGAAAGTTCGGCGAATTTTGGCGTTAATGTGCTGTTGCCGCAAATGACCGAAGCGATTGCCTTTGCCAACAGCACGGCATACGAGGTGCGTCAATAAAGTAATGAGACTGACGTGAAAAAAAAATTTTGCTTGCCGTTTTAGTCAAGTTTAGTGTTGTCTCCTTCAAAGTAGTTCCCTTCTAATTGCAAACACTTTTTCCAGTGCTTCTGCCGCTGATGGTAACATTTCTGGAACTCATCTTCTGTAATATCTTCCAAGACCCTCGTCAAAGATTTTTGGACATCTTCTGTTGTTTGAAAATGGTGTCCCTTGACCGCCGTTTAGACTTTTGGAAACAAAAAAGGTCGCATAGAGCGATATCTGGTGAATAAGGTGGCTATGGTAGCACTGAAATCTGTTTTGAGGTTAAAAATTGCTGTCCTGACAGAGCAGTATGGGATGGCGCATTATCGTGATGCAGAATTCAATTATCAGCAATGTTGGCACGGACGCGAAGAACTCTTTTACGAAGTCTTTATAAAATTTCTTTGTAGTTATATTGGTTAACTGTTTGTCCAGGAGGCACCCACTCTTTATGAACAATTCCCTTGGAATCAAAGAAGCATGCAAGCATGCATTTCACTTTTTGACTTTGACGTGCGAGCTTTTTCTGGTCTGAGTGATCCCTTTGAGCACCATTGCGAACTTTGGCGTTTTGTCTCTGCATTGTACTGAAAAAACGAACTTTCATCACCAGTGATAACACGGCTCAAAAATTGTGGATTGATTTCAGTATGCTGTAACAGATTGGCAGTCACATTTTTCCGTGTTTCTCGCAGTAGTTGTGAGATTTTTGTGGACCATTATTCCACAAATCTTTCTCATATCAAACTGTTCAGTTATTATTAGAAGAACCGTTTCTCGACTGCTGTTCAGTTCTTCTGCAATCATTTTCACGGATAATCTTCGATCAAATCGTACGAGTTCACGCACTCTGGCCAAGTTGACATCCGTCCGTGAGGTTGATGGTCGTCCACTGCAGTCGCCATCTTCAACATAAGTTCTGCCTTCACTAAACATTTTATGCGAACGAAAAACTTGAGCTCTTGACATAACCTCCACTCCAAAAGCCATCTGAAGCTTACCGTAAGTTGTCGTCGCGTTTTCACCCACTTTAACGCAAAAAGAAATGGCATACCGTTTCGCAATATTATGAGGCTCCATTTCTGTAACGAGGGACACAAACACGTGTTAACTTATTACAGCACAACTTACGACTGAGCAGTTGTATCGATGTACCGCTTGGACCAGAAGCAGCTTATAGACTAAGGTCAAAGATATTGTGCCTACGCAAGCGTGCAGCGTTGCCACATCTTGCAAAGAAATTCAGTCTCATTACTTTATTGTCGCACCTCGTAGACTGCAGCGCCTCTCCTGCGCTGGTGATCATATTGGTTGGGCCCTAGATGAGCGGAAAACCGTGAGCTGGCCATATGAGACCAGATTTCACTTGGTAAGACCTGGTGGTATGGTTCGAGGATGACGCACACGCCACCAAACCATGGAGCGTAGTTGTCAACAAGGCAGTGTGCAGGCTGGTGGTGGCCCATTAACGGTGTTGACCGTGTCTACGTGGAACGGAGTGGCTCCTGTGGTCCAGCTGAACCGATCGTTTCACTGGAAATGGTTCTGTTCGGCCACTTCCTACTTGGCGGCTACTTGCAGCCAAAAGGAGAATGGATTTTTTTTGTGGATGACTATGTACTGTGTCACTGGGCCACAAATGTTTGCGCTTGGTTTAGTGTGTGTGTGTGTGTGTGTGTGTGTAATCTTATGGGACTTGACTGCTGAGGTCAGCAGTCCCTAAGCTTACACACTATTTAACCTAAATTATCCTAAGGACAAACAAACACACCCATGCCCGAGGGAGGACTAGAACCTCCGCCAGGATCAGCCACACAGTCCCTGACTGCAGCGCCTTAGACCGCTCGGCTAATCCCGCGCGGCTGCGCTTGGTTTGGAGAACATTCTGAGCAATTCGAGACAATGATTTGTGCACACAGATAGCCCGAATCCCATCGAACATTCATGGAATGTAATCGAGAGGTCAGTTTCTGCCAATCATCGTGCAGCGGCAAAACTTTCGCAGTTACAGACGTCTATAAAAGCAGCATGGCGCAGTATTTCTGCAGTGGATTTCGAAACGACTTGTTGAGTCCATGCAGATGGCTAGTTGCTGCGCCACATCAAGCGTAACGAGGACGGACGCGATATTAAGACGTATCACACGAAGTTTGTCACCTCGGTGTGTATCCCGCGTCCGCATGTCTTATCTGTCATGCGACAGTGTTGTAGCGGTATTTTTCAACAAGACAATGCTCGCCCACACATGATACGGGTGTCTGTGCTCTGCGTGCTGATGCTGAGGTCCTCCTGTGGCCACCAAGATCCCCAGATCTGTCACCGATAGAAAATGTATGTGTGTGTGTGTGTGTGTGTGTGTGTGTGTGTGTGTGTGTGTGTGTGTGTTGGGGGGGAGGGGGCAACTCTGACGACAGTTGTGTCTGAGTGTCAATATCCCGAATATCAAGGACCAGTTACAAGAGTTGGGGCCCAAATTGCCCGAAGGGAGGATACTACGGCTTGACGACAACGTTCCCAGCCGAATGAGAGCGTTCATTAAGGCCACAGTCGGTGCTACGCCATACTGAGACCTGGGCTCCTACTGCTATGTACTTACTAGATTTCACTAGAGAGTGTAATCACTGAAATATCATACCATTTCAGCGAAGTTTCATTTAGTTTTCTTTTCCTTTCCTAGGTGCTTCACTGCTATTGTCAGCAGTGAATGTACATTACTTTAGGAATGGATTAGAACGGTCTTGACCGCAATGAAATATATATTTACAATGCTTCCCGGTTTCGGTCATAAAGTGGCCATCTCCACACCATTTGTTCCACGGTGGTTGGGTGTGGCTGTGAACGGAGCAGGCGTTACGATTCCACGATACTGAGCAGCTGACATTCGTGTTCGTAATACCGCCAACCACCGTGGTACAAATGGTGAGGAGATGGTCACATTCTGGCCGAAACCAGGAACCACTGTAAACAAGTGTTTTATCACAGTCAAGACTGTCTTTAATCCATTTTCAAAGTAAGCGAAAAGCTGTTTTCAAAGAGAAATGCTCTCAAATATTTGTGTTCAAATATCGAAAGATAGTAGAAGGAAGGTTTATGACCGATTCGCATAAATGAACCACACATTGCAAACATATGCAGTCTATTGGGATGTAGAAACCGAATTTGGGGAATAACAGCTGTAGTAGAAAATTAGAAACACGCGAAGCAATAATGAAGTTGGCGGACAAGAAAGTTGAATGAACACGAAACCACGGAAAGAGCATTTGATGATTTACAAAAAGCTGGTGACGATGTCGAATGGAATACGTTGTTTGGATATCTGAAGATAGCGGGAATAAAATAAAGTACATCGAGCGGAAGGTTATGTATAACTTGTACAGAAACCAAACTGCAGCTCTAACACTGATATGAAAGCGGATGCAGTAATTGAAAAGGGGCTGAGATGTTTTTGAGTCTGTACATTGGGCAAACTGAATGACGGAAACCAAAGAGAAAACCTGATAAGCGTATTAAGTACAGTGTATTTCTATCTGAATCCGCAATTCGACGTTAAATGGACTCAAAAACCTGTTGGGAGTCCCCTGCAATAATACATAGCCACTGTCTCTATAATCGTCCATAACGGCGAAAGTGTTGCTGGAGTAGCATTTTGTACACGAACTGACATCTCGATTGTTGTTATTGTTGTTGTTGTCTTCAGTCTTGAGACTGGTTTGATGCAGCTCTCCATGCTACCCTATCCTGTGCAAGCTTCTTCATCTCCCAGTACTTACTGCAACCCACATCTTTCTGAATCTGCTTAGTGTATTCATCTCTTGGTCTCCCTCTACGATTTTTACCCTCCACGCTGCCCTCCAATGCTAAATTTGTGATCCCTTGATGCCTCAGAACATGTCCCACCAACCGGTCCCTTCTTCTTGTCAAGTTGTGTCACAAACTCCTCTTCTCCCCAATCCTATTCAATACCTACTCATTAGTTATGTGATCAACCCATCTAATCTTCAGCATTCTTCTGTAGCACCACATTTCGAAAGCTTCTATTCTCTTCTTGTCCAAAATATTTATCGTCCATGTTTCACTTCCATACATGGCTACACTCCATACAAATACTTTCAGGTATGACTTCCTGACACTTAAATCTATACTCGATGTTAACAAATTTCTCTTCTTCAGAAACGTTTTCCTTGCCATTGCCAGTCTACATTTTTATCTACTCTACTTCGAACATCATCAGTTATTTTGCTCCCCAAATAGCAAAACTCCTTTACTACTTTAAGTGTTTCATTTCCTAATCTAATTCCCTCAGCATCACCCGACTTAATTCAACTACATTCCATTATCCTTGTTTTCCTTTTGTTGATGTTCATCTTATATCCTCCTTTCAAGACACCATCCATTCCGTTCAATTGCTCTTCCAAGTCCTTTGCTGTCTCTGATAGAATTATAATGTCATCGGCGAACCTCAAAGTTTCTATTTCTTCTCCATGGATTTTAATACCTAATCCGAATTTTTCTTTTGTTTCCTTTCTGCCTACTCAGTATACAGATTAAATAACATCGGAGAGAGGCTACAACCCTGTCTCACTCCCTTGCCAACCACTGCTTCCCTTTCATGTCCCTCGACTCTTACAACTGCCATCTGGTTTCTGTACAAATTGTAAATAGCCTTTCGCTCCCTGTATTTTACCCCTGCCACCTTTAGAATTTGAAAGAGAGTATTCCAGTCAACATTGTCTAAGTCTACAAATGTAAGAAACGTAGGCTTGCTTTTCCTTAATCTTTCTTCTAAGATAAGCCGTAAGGTCAGTATTGCCTCACGTGTTCCAATATTTCTACGGAATTCAAACCGATCTTCCACGAGGTCGGCTTCTACTAGTTTTTCCATTCGTCTGTAAAGAATTCGCGTTAGTAATTTGCAGCTGTGAGTTATTAAGCTGATAGTTCGGTAATTTTCAAATCTGTCAACACCTGCTTTCTTTGGGACTGGAATTATTATATTCTTCTTGAAGTCTGAGGGTATTTCGCCTGTCTCATACATCTTGCTCACCAGATGGTAGAGTTTTGTCAGGACTGGCTCTCCCAAGGCCGTCAGTAGTTCTAATGGAATGTTGTCTACTCCTGGGGCCTTGTTTCGACTCAGGTCTTTCAGTGCTCTGTCAAACTCTTCTATCAGTATCGTATCTCCCATTTCATCTTCATCTACATCCTCTTGCATTTCCATAATATTGTCCTGAAGTACATCGCCTTTGTATAGACCCTCTATATGCTCCTTCCACCTTTCTGCCTTCCCTTCTTTGCTTATAACTGGGTTTCCATCAAAGCTCTTGATATTCATACAAGTGGTTCTCTTTTCTCCAAAGGTCTGTTTAATTTTCCTGTAGGCAGTATCTATCTTACCCCTAGTGAGATAAGCCTCTACATCCTTACATTTGTCCTCTAGCCATCCTTGCTTAGCAATTTTGCACTTCCTGTCGATCTCATTTTTGAGACGTTTGTACTCCTTTTTGCCTGCTTCATTTACTGCATTTTTATATTTTCTCCTTTCGTCAATTAAATTCAATATTTCTTCTGTTACCCAAGGATTTCTACTAGCCCTCGTCTTTTTACCTACTTGATCCTCTGCTGCCTTCACTACTTCATCCCTCAAAGCTACCAATTCTTCTTTTACTGTACTTCTTTCCCCCGTTCCTGTCAATTGTTCCCTTATGCTCTCCCTGAAACTCTGTACAACCTCTGGTTTTTTCAGTTTATCCAGGTCCCATCTCCTTAAATTCCCACCTTTTTGCAGTTTCTTCAGTTTTAATCTACAGTTCATAACCAATAGATTGTGGTCAGAGTCCGCATCTGCCCCTGTAATTGTCTTACAATTTAAAACCTGGTTCCTAAATCTCTGTCTTACCATTATGTAATCTATCTGATACCCTCTAGTATCTCCAGGGTTCTTCCATGTATACAACCTTTTTTCAAGATTCTTGAACCAAGTGTTAGCTATGATTAAGTTGTGCTCTGTGCAAAATTCTACCAGGCGGCTTCCTCTTTCATTTCTTGCCCCCCAATCCATATTCACCTACTATGTTTCCATCTCTCCCTTTTCCTACACTCTAATTCCAGTCACCCATGACTATTAAATTTTCGTCTCCCTTCACTATCTGGATAATTTCTTTTATCTCATCATACATTTCATCAATTTCTTCTTCACCTGCAGAGCTAGTTGGCATATGAACTTGTACTACTGTAGTAGGCGTGGGCTTCGTGTCTATCTTGGCCACAATAATGCGTTCACTATGCTGTTTGTAGTAGCTTACCTGCACTCCTATTTTTTTCTTCATTATTAATCCTACTCCTGCATTACCCCTATTTGATTTTGTGTTTATAACCGTGTACTCACCTGACCAAAAGTCTTGTTCCTCCTGCCACCGAACTTCACTAATTCCCACTATATCTAACTTTAACCTATCCATTTCCCTTTTTAAATTTTCTTTTCTACCTACCCGGTTATCAGATCTGACATTCCACGCTCCGATCCGTATAACGCCAGTTTTCTTTTTCCTGATAACGACGTCTTGAGTAGTCCCCGCCCGGAGATCCGAATGGGGGACTATTTTACCTGCGGAATATTTTACCTAAGAGGACGCCATCATCGTTTAACCATACAGTAAAGCTGCATGCCCTCGGGAAAAATTACGGCCGTAGTTTCCCCTTGCTTTCAGCCGTTCGCGGTACCAGCACAGCAAGGCCGTTTTGGTTAATGTTCCAAGGCCAGGTCAGTCAATCATCCAGACTGTTGCCCCTTCAACTATTGAAAAGGCTGCTGCCCCTCCTCAGGAACCACACGTTTGTCTGGCCTCTCAACAGATACCCCTCCGTTGTGGTTCCACCTACGGTACGGCTATCTGTATCGCTGAGGCACACAAGCCTCCCCACCAACGGCAAGGTCCATGGTTCATGGGGAAGACATAGCGATTACATAGCATAAATGTTCGATGAGATTCATGTCGGGCGATCTGGGTACATGAACTATTCGTTGGAATTGTCCATAATGTTCTTCAAACCAGTCGTGAAAAATTGTGGCTCGGTGACATGTTTGAGAACATAAAGTCAATCGATGGCTGCAAATGGTCTCCGAGCAGACGAACTCTTTCCGATGAACGATTGGCTCATTCCATGTAAACACAGTCCACACTATTATGGAAATTACAACCAGCTTGCACAGTGCCCTGTTGAAAACTTTGGTCCTGCGCCACTCTCGAACCCTACAGTCAGTTCTTACCAAGTGGAATCGGGACTCATATGACCAGGCCACGGGTTTCCCAGTCGTCTAGGCTCCAACCCATATGGTCACGAGCCCAGGAGAGCCGCTGCAGGCGATGTCGTGCCGCTACCAGAGGCCGTGTCCTGCTGTAGCCCATTATCGTCAAATTTCGCTGCACTGTCCTAACACCTATGTTCGTCGTACGTCCCACTTTGATTTCCGTGGTTAGCCGGCCGGTGTGGCCGTGCGGTTAAAGGCGCTTCAGTCTGGAACCGCGTGACCGCTATGGTCGCAGGTTCGAATCCTGCCTCGGGCACGGGTGTGTGTGATGTCCTTAGGTTAGTTAGGTTTAATTAGTTCTAGGTTCTAGGCGACTGATGACCTCAGAAGTTAAGTCGCGTAGTACTCAGAACCATTTGAACCATTTGATTTCCGTGGTTATTTCAAGCAGTGTTCCTTGACTGTTAGCACTGATACCGTTAAGTAAACACCGCTGCTCTCGGTCGTTAAAAGTGAAGGGCGCAAAACTGGTTTCCTTAACGATTTCTGAAATGGAATGTCGCATGCGTCTAGTTCAAGTACCATTCTGAGTTCGAAGTCTGTCAGGTCCAGTTGTGCGACTGTAGTCACGTCGCGGACCTTCTCACAGTGAAAGGGTACAGTACCGCCCGACATTGTAGATAGGTACAACATTCTTCGTTATTCTTGTCAGAACAACATATTTTTTTGTAATAATAACTCAATTTCACTTAATACGCCGAAGCCGGATACCAGTGTAGGAAAAAATGACAATTTATTTATTTAATTGATCACATGTGCACTCTCACAAAATAAATCCCTTCACCCAATTTGGTGAGATCTGCGAAAAGAATGAATGTATGGTCGTCTGCTAACCGCAGATAGTGAACATGCAATATATGATCATCTTTGAGATGGTCCTTTGGTCACCTTTGGTGGAACCAAAGAAATGAAATTTACCTGAGCTTTGAGCGCCTGAAATGTGGCTGACCAATACGGTAGCAAGGTGCTCCCCCACCTTGACGGAGGTGCGAGCTGACCTAAAGAACGGCCATTTTTCAGCACTCTGCCGCTGGATCTTGTGTTGGTAAGACCTGTCTTAGGTGTGTTCCGTAAAGACAAAAGAGTGGAGAGAATGGTATGCATGTGGAAAACTTAAGAGTAGTTTTGAATAATAATTTCTCTATATCAGAAACTTTTGTGGGGAGAATTAAATGTCAGGCAGGTAATATTAGGGGGATCGTAGTAATCTTCGGAAGTGACCAACGGTCACGATGAAACCACGTGTAGCAATAAGTTGAAATACTTCCGAGTGCTTAAGTTAAGCTGAATTACTGGCGTGTGTACTATAAGTTGGAAATATTTAAGAAATGGCGTGTGCAGGACTTGAAATTAGAGACGAGTACTTCCACGTGGTGAGTACTGTGTGAGTCTCAATCTGTGTATGAGACAAACGATAAAGAGAAGTATCAGTTGAGGACTCGGGTGTGTGACGAATATGTTCTTAATAGTGCTCTGGGTGTTATGTTTCCGTGTGACGCTGGATTCAAACTCTAATACTCAGAGAGAAGGAAGGTGAGTCAGCCGTCTATCCAGCAACGCCACTTGGTTGCATTGCGCAGGAAGACGTGCATATATCCTCCAGAGTTCGTAGTAGGAAAGAAAAAGTTATGAAGTGGGGCAGTGTCGTGCGAAACTGGGATGAATATTCATTGAAGTGGGAAAGTTGAAAGTGATGTGATTATAATGTTGTGACTATTCTTGGTGTTGTATTGTATGTTGCCAGTGTGATGTATTTCATGAAATGTAAGTATGTGTGGTTTGCATGGGAGAGTAGCAAGATAGGTTCAGAGGCAGTGGGTTATGCATGTGCCTTTTTGTACCGCTCGGTCTGGAGGAAATTTTCGTGATGATGGGTGTGAGAGTCGAAGTGTGAGATATAGCAAAAGATCCACCATCCTACCCAGAAAGTGCACTGTAGTATTAGGTAATTACGAGACCATAAGATAGAGAATCACGAATGTAAAGCCATGCCCACTGGACGGAGTTTCTCATGTGTAATTGTTGTAGAAAATGCGGTGGTGTGTTTAGGTCATAGAATTTATCGGAATAAAAAAGATAGTGAAAAGAAAAACATTGGTGGCCTTTTCCTTCGAACAGTATGTTGTCATGATATCCAGAATTTATAACGTGTGCGCCATTCATATTCAGTGCGATGTCCACGTGTTGATCAAAGCCGTTGGGTAAGAAAGAAAATGTGGTATTGCCAGTGCGTAGTGAACAGTTACAGTTGTGTAAATTACTAATAGTCAGATGTGCGTTATCCGTTTTTGTTGCGTAATATTCAAACAGGAGGGTAATTTGTAACTTAATTGTGAGTACTAGAGCTCATGTTACTTGGTAAATAAGAATGAATCCACTCGCTTGGCAGACCACTCATCTTGCAGACCTGACTGCTTGATGCCACAATATGAGCAAGGCATGTGGGTGCCTCCCAACATCAATCACCTGGATACAAATGACAGCTCCCCCAATGCACTGCCCTTTCATACCTTGTGTTCGCGATAATACCGCCGTCTGTATGTACATCGCTATCCCATCACTTGTCATCTCAGTGCTTATTTTCGTGGAGTAGTAGGTTTGTTTTAGCCTTATCCGCGCGATAGCTCTTGGTCCCTGACGTGACGTCACTTGTTGCCCACGGAGAGGGCATCACTTGGATGTCGGAGAGGCACCAGGTCTAGAGGCTCCCCGCCCCCAACACCACAACCCCCCCCCCCCGCCTCCCTCCCCTAAGCTAGACGGGGCGGTGAGCGACGGGCGTTAACGACGAACCCCAGCGCACGCCATCAGAGGCCGATGAATGCGGCTGCGGCGCGCTTAGGGTCACTTCACGGGCTGGGGGGCGGCGGAGGGCGTCATCGTGTGGAGTGCGTGGCCGCGGGGGTGGCGCTGAACAACGGAAACACGAGGGGCAGGGCCCTGAGGGAGGAGGGGCGCCCTGCCAAACAGCTCTCACATCGCAGTTCCTCATACCGGGGGCAGCAATTGAAAAGGCCGACGGTAGATGATCTGGTGAAACACTGCCATGTCCCAGTACGGAGAACTTCAGGAAGGCCGGGAGTTAGTTACCTTTATCTGGAGTTAGCCTATAGAGAAATCTGACCATGAAATACAGTTTTAGGTATTACAATAGCTTCAAGTGTGTAATTAATTTAGAATCGC
This sequence comes from Schistocerca cancellata, assembly GCF_023864275.1. NCBI lineage: Eukaryota > Metazoa > Arthropoda > Insecta > Orthoptera > Acrididae > Schistocerca > Schistocerca cancellata. The sequence continues at coordinate 160,201,768 of NC_064637.1, forward strand.
AGACAGGCACAAGAAAAACCCTTGTGGACCATTATAGTGGTTGTAGTCTGATGTGTTGTATAGTATTGTTGTTTATGAAGTCCCTGATTCAACGTTGTATATTTGTTGGGGCGTACATACAGTATTTGTTACTCGTAATTCTACTGTCTGTACGTTCCAGTCAAAAGAAGTACAATGGTGACGAGTTGTGCAGCGATTAATTCTACAAATAAATTCGAGAAAGGAACGAATATTACATTTCACAGATATGTGAATATTTGAAGTTGTTTTGTATGTCAGTGCACTTGCTTAATAAGTGTTTTGTAACACGGTATTAGCATAATGTCTGTGCATCTATTTGCAGGTATCCTTTCTCAAAACCACAGCTGTTACAAAAATGGTTACACGCTGTCAGGAGGCAAGATTTCCGACCGACAGAATACCATTTTGTGTGTTCTGATCATTTTGAAGAAAGTTGGCTGATCGGTAGTGTTTTCATGGTCTAGGTTAGGTTGAAACTTTATAATTTGGTCGTGAGTTGCCAAAGCACTATGCCATATATAACGCACTTCTCGTCATAAAATCTAAAGCAATGTAGAGTCAGAAAATATCTATTAATACAGTGGGCAAATCTTCGAGTATTTTGATGCATTTTGCGTACATCTATCGTAAATGAACTACGAAAACTGCTAGGGGTCCAGTACATAACTTTTAGCTACGGCAGATTCCACGTAGTACGTAAGATAAATTCATAAACAGTGACTAGTTGCTGTTTGTTCATAAATTAAGAAGTATATTGTAGTAACGTATTTAAATGAGGCATTATGTTTGTGACCTAACTCAAGGGAAGGCATTTTATAACCAAAAGCGATGTATAAACATTCGAACTCCGCGCGTCAGTTTATCACTCTAATGGCCGCCGCCCAGCTATTCAATTTGTCCGCTCTTCACAGTCGACCACTCGTGCGGTTGTGGGGGCCTGGTACGAATAGCTGTTGTGTGTGTGTGTGTGTGTGTGTGTGTGTGTGTGAGTAATTGAGAAGAAGGCCCTTTGGCTGAAAGCTTACTTGCTCAGCACTCGTCTTGCTTGTTCCACCTGCGCGCGACTCACCATCTCTGCTACATGGTGAGTAGCTGACCATCCCTTTCGCAACATTCTCATTATTCCAACGTCGGTACTCCATAGTTTGATTACTTCAGAATTGACGATTTACTAGATATTTGACGATTATCATCTGAGCGTGAAAGAATTTAGAAAATGTTTCAGATTATGCTTAATTAAAAAAAAGAAATAAAAACAGCTGTGGATTCTCATTCGCAGAGAGTGTACGATTATAGTCCGGGTAATTTTTGCTCTGTTTTAAACGAAAGCACGTTTTTCACGCGTGTCATTGCTTATGACAGTTATGTCTCCTCAATTTGGATAGTACAATGATATATAATCTTGCAGGTCTATTCAGCGGCGTAAGTGGATACTGTCTGCAAATTGCGTTGCGAATAGCATGGGTAGTAAAGAAGTAATTTAAATTGTCTCGTCTGATGCTTTACTGTAACAGCAGCGCAAATTTAGTAATGGAAAAGCTCTTTCCGTTTCATCATCTTCTGGGGACTGTCTTGGAGAGGAGAGTTTCTTAAGAGTTTGAAATCATGTTTACACTTTGCTGGAAGTCTCTAAGTGCTCTGATTCGCATAGTGTGGGTAATCTGGGCGAGTGAGTTACGCTGCACCAACACACGCACAGAGTTCCTCAATGTAACACGCATCTTGTGTTAAATCTTTAATGCAAGACTGTACCTCATAATGCGTTGATCACAGCATTTTAAACGCTTAAATTTGGCCAATAATTACATGAGTGTGAGACGGAAAGCATAACGAACGCCATGACTTGAATTTCGAATGATTGTAATTTTTTACGTTCTGCCTTAAATTCTTTGGGTGAGTTGTGACGGGCTGAATATTTGCGAAGAAATAGGTCTTTTGAGATAAATCGTTCTAACGTTTATGACTTTATAACCACTGTGTAACTGGATATACTTAAACAGGTTTTGCATGTATTTCAGACCCACAGCACATTGTAGTGTACATTAATTTAAAACCAAGTAAATTTGCCCCAAATTGAGAGAAATTAGCCAACCCTGCGATGTTTTCTTTTGGCAGAGTTTTGGTATTTTTATTCTGTGTTACAGCAACTGAAGACTGGAAATATCTGTAGGCATTTATAGCTCTGATATATAAAAAAGGGACCAGTTGACTTGTTTGGTGTTATTGTAATCACAGTATGCCGTTGTTTTACACAAATATCTGAGACCCTTAAAATGCCTCTAAAATTTAGGAAACGCTGTTTCGTAAATCATTTCATATACACCTGCGAGGTTTTGAAAAGTTGGCTCTTGTCAGGCCAATGTGATTTCCCCGTAACGACGATTCGTTTTCAGAAAAGTGAGGTGGTGGTGGTGGTGGTGGTGGTGGTGATGATGATGATGATGATGGAGGAGGAGGAGGAGGTGGTGGTTGTTAGTGTTTAACTTCCCGTCGATGACGAAATCATTAGAGACGAAGCACAAGCTCGGATTAGGGAAGGAAATCATCCTTGCCCTTTCACGGGAACCAACCTGGCATTTGCCTGAAGTGATTTAGGGAAAATCACAGAAAACCTAAGTCAGGATGACCGTACGCGGGTCTGAACCGTCTCGTCTTCCTCCCAAATGCGAGTCCAGTGTGCTAACCACTGCGCCACCTCACTCGGTCAAAAGAATGACAACGATTGCTTTTAATTATATAATCGATTCGAACAATTTTCGAATTTATACGGGTATGTACAGAATGCATTATTGTAACGTAATTGTTATAATACATGTATTATTATGATACACGGAAAAACGAAAATGGATATTTTAGACATTGTGGAACATTTTTGTTGTATTGAAAATTTTACTCCTCCAAAAAGAGATCCCTTTTCGCTTTCCGTCTGACAGTTACCGCAAATCTAATTTGATTGCCCCTGGAAGCTGTTGGACAGACAACCTGCAGCAACCGGTAGACCATGAACTGGCTCAGCGGTTAATAATATAGACTGTGACCTACAGGTTGACCTTATCACCTGTACTGACCATCTAGTGCGTCGAGGAACAGGTGAACATCAGTAAAAAAAACTGTTGGAAGTGAAGTAAAAGTCGAAGATAATCTATTATCAGTTTTCAGGACGGCAGACAGCATAGCCCTTCTGGTCGAGTGCTAGGAACAGTTTCTGTTAGAAGATCTGTTGACTGGAATGGTCAGCGTGCTTGTACAGAGTATGGTTTAAGGTTAAGTCGAGCTGAGAAGGAAACTGGCGAATACCGGCAGAAAGCAGAACAACGAGTTGCTTAACACGGAAGGTTTGACACAAAGAGTAGTGAGAGAAGTGACAGAATTGTCCTGTCTAGGCAGCAAGATTAGGCAGGATGGCCGAAGCAAGAGAGATGTCGAAAGTTGACTGGCACAGGTTAGGTAGACTGTCTTTAAATAAATAAATAAATAAATAGAAAATAAAAGGTTTGCTGGTAGCAGGTACCCAAGTTGTTAAAAGAATAATACAACTTCTAATCTTGACATAAATGCTGGTATACAAATTGTAGCGGCCGTGAATACATGACCGCATGCATGCACACATGCCTCGATACCGTCAGTGCACGTATCTAACAAGGGAACCTCCCCATCGCACCCCCTTCAGATTTAGTTATAAGTTGGCACAGTGGATAGACCTTGAAAAACTGAACACAGATCAATCGAGAAAACAGGAAGAAGTTGTGTGGAACTGTGAAAAAATAAGCAAAATATACAAACTGAGTAGACCATGGGGAAGATCGGCAACAACAAAGATTTAGTAAGCACGTGGTTGCCGTGGTCCCGTGGTTAGCGTGCGCAGTCGCGGAACCAGAGATCCATGGTTCGAGCCTTCCCTTGGGTGAAAATTTTAACATTTTATTTTCAGTTTATGTGACATACGCTTATGTTTTCATCACTTTTTTAGGAGTGATTATTACATCCACAAGGAAACCTAAATCGGGCAAGGTAGAAGAACCTTTTTACCCATTCGCCGAGTGTACAAGTTAGGTGAGTCGACAGCATATTCCTGTCATGTGACGCACATGCCGTCACCAGTGTCGTATAGAATATATCAGACGTGTTTTTCTGTGGAGGAATCGGTTGACCTGTGACCTTGCGATCAAATGTTTTCGGTTCCCATTGGAGAGGCACGTCCTTTCGTCTCCTAATCACACGGTTTTGCGGTGCGGTCGCAAAACACAGACACTAAACTTATTACAGTGAACAGAGACGTGAATGAACGAACGGACAGATCATAACTTTGCGAAAATAAAGAAAGTAAAATTTTTGCCCGAGGGGGTATTTGAACCATGGACCTCTCCTTCCGCAGCTGCTCACGCTAACCACGAGATCACGACGCTCCTTCGCTTACAATGTCCTTGATGTTTCCTATGGAGTACTCAGTTTGTATATTTTGCTTATTTTTTCATAGTTCCACACAATTTCTTCCTGCTTTCTCGATTGATCTGTGTTTAGATTTTCAAGGCCTATCGAATGTGCCAACTTATAACTAAATCTGAGGGGGGTGCGATGGGGAGGTTCCCTTGTAAGCATAGCTGCATGCCTCAGATGTAGGTGCACAGCGAAGTTTTGATTTCTTACGATTAATGCGGTACACGCGAGTCCTAAACGAATTCCGAAGAGGCCTCAAAAAGGCAAAACGCGTCGGTAAAGCTTATGAAACCTAGACCCTTCTTCCCTACCGAAAAAACATCCACCATGGCCATACTGTGGGAAGCTTCATACAGTGTGCAAAAATGTAACAGGTCAAAGGTGATACTCCACTGAACAATTTGATGTAGGGAACCTGGGGTCAGAGCAGTCAGCTCAAGGACGTAAGAGGAGTAAAATCACATTACTGTGTGCTTTTCTTTTTATTTAGATTTATTACAGTTATCTGCAAATACCACCAGTGACACAATGCACGTAGCATCTACACTGTATCTTACAAAATGTGCTGAAACGATGGCCGTAAACCTCAATGCAATCGAGACATCGGCGAATAAGATTCTGACGCAACCCTGACAAATACCCCTGGCGTGTTTCGAATGACATTACGGGCACCTACAATTCTAGCAACTACGAGGGCAGTTCAATAAGTAATGCAACACATTTTTTTTTTCTGAAACAGCATTGAAATACACCAGGTTATTCCCCAATCTTTTAGCTACACAACACTATTTTTCAACGTAATCTCCATTCAATGCTACGGCCTTACGCCACCTTGAAATGAGGGCCTGTATGCCTGCACGGTACCATTCCATTGGTCGATGTCGGAGCCAACGTCGTACTGCATCAATAACTTCACCATCCGCGTAGTGCCTCCCACGGATTGCGTCCTTCATTGGGCCAAACATATGGAAATCCGACGGTGCGAGATCGGGGCTGTAGGGTGCATGAGGAAGAACAGTCCACTGAAGTTTTGTGAGCTCCTCTCGGGTGCGAAGACTTGTGTGAGGTCTTGCGTTGTCATGAAGAAGGAGAAGTTCGTTCAGATTTTTGTGCCTACGAACACGCTGAAGTCGTTTCTTCAATTTCTGAAGAGTAGCACAATACACTTCAGAGTTGATCGAGTGTGTTCGCTCCGTCCGCCACTGCAGGAGTCACAGCTGTGCACGGCCGGCCCGCACGCGGGAGATCAGACAGTCTTGCTTGACCTTGCGGCGATGATGACACACGCTTTGCCCAACGACTCACCGTGCTTTTGTCCACTGCCAGATCACTTTAGAAATTCTGCAAGCGCCTATGAATATCTGAGATGCCCTGGTTTTCCGCCAAAAGAAACTCGATCACTGCCCGTTGTTTGCAACGCACATCCGTTACAGACGCCATTTTAACAGCTCCGTACAGCGCTGCCACCTGTCGGAAGTCAATGAAACTATACGAGACGAAGCGGGAATGTTTGAAAATATTCCACAAGAAATTTCCGGTTTTTTCAATCAAAATTGGCCGAGAAAAAAAATGTGTTGCATTACTTATTGAACTGCCCTCGTAGTTCCATCTCCGTATCCACAAAAGTGACTTACGATATCCCAACAGGAAACAGCCAAGATTCATGCCAGGTGACCTCGCAGGCCACGGAATAGGACCTCCCCTTCCAATAGAGAGACCAGGAAATACAGCATCGAGATGGTTTCAGACATCCACACTGAAAAGGCGCGGTGCACCGTCATGTCGTATCCACATCCTCTCACGAACAGCAGAGGGTACGTTCTCCAACAACTCAGCTTGAACTCTTTGAACGAACATCAAGTACAAGTGGCCATTCAGGGGGCCAGGCAGAAGATATGGCCCAATGAGACTGTCGCTGACAGTGCCGGCCCAGATATTCACAGCAAAATAACACAGTGCGTGTAAACCTGTACGCATGTTAATCGTAAATAAGCCCGAAAAACAATAATGCTAGACAAAGCAGTGGACAAGTTTACTTCCGAAACTCCTGAAGCTCACTTCTCTGACCGCAGGTTCCCCGTCTCAAATTCTTCAGTGGGGCATCCTCCGCGTCCTGTTACATTTTCGCACGTTCTTATGGAAACATCCTGTATGATATCGTATTGATTACGACGTGTGCCAGCCAATCAGAGGACAGTAAGTTCGTGCGTATTTTGTGGAGCAGAAGAATAATTACTTTCTAAAGTTTAAGTTCAGTTGAGAGCTGAGCTACCATCATGTTCGGAAGCATAGATTAGGAGATCTGAATAGATGCAGTAATTTTGTGAAACAATGAGTTAAACTTGACCGTGGAGCGCCACAAAGTGCATACACGTAGCGCTCACGCATGACTCACAGGAGAGACAGTATACAATCAGACACACAGTATCATATCCGTCATTGTTAGCCAGACATGTTGTAATGATTGATCTTCAGTGATTACAACATGTACAGCTAACATTAACAGATGTTATACTGTGTATTTTATTGTATACTGTGTTTTATGTGACGCAACAATCATATGAGCGCTACGTATATGGACATGGCCATGAGCAAAAGTTGCTTCTTGATTTTAAATATTTTGTTTATGAGAAACGTTTGTATTATTTGTTACATTTTATCAACATGGACAACTTGGTTCAAATGGCTCTGAGCACTATGGGACTTAACATCTGAGGTCATCAGTCCCCTAGAATTTAGAACTACTTAAGCCTAGCTAACCTAAGGGCATCACACGCATCCATGCCCGAGGCAAGGTCCGAACCTGTGACCGTAGCGGTCGCGCGGTTTCAGACTGAAGCGCCTAGAATCGCTCGGCCACTCCGGCCGGCTGGACAACTTAGAATCAACTCAGAATCAACAACGTTTTGTGATACAAATTTTGAAGACCTGAAGATGACAGCGATGTACAGGGTTATTACAAATGATTGAAGCGATTTCACAGCTCTACAATAACTTTATTATTTGAGATATTTTCACAATGCTTTGCACACACGTACAAAAACTCAAAAAGTTTTTTAGGCATTCACAAATGTTAGATATGTGCCCCTTTAGTGATTCGGCAGACATCCAGCCGATAATCAAGTTCCTCCCACACTCGGCGCAGCATGTCCCCGTCAATGAGTTCGAAAGCATCGTTGATGCGAGCTCGCAGTTCTGGCACGTTTCTTGGTAGAGGAGGTTTAAACACTGAATCTTTCACATAACCCCACAGAAAGAAATCGCATGGGATTAAGTCGGGAGAGCGTGGAGGCCATGACATGAATTGCTGATCATGATTTCCACCACGACCGATCCATCGGTTTCCCAATCTCCTGTTTAAGAAATGCCGAACATCATGATGGAAGTGCGGTGGAGCACCATCCTGTTGAAAGACGAAGTTGTAAACCGTGAGATTGCACAAAACACGTTAACTTTTGGTGAATTGCGAATTTGCTGCACGAATGCGTGAGGATTCTCTACCGCCCAGATTCGCACATTGTGTCTGTTCACTTCACCATTAAGAGAAAAATGTTGCTTCATCACTGAAAACAAGTTTCGCACTGAACGCATCCTCTTTCATGAGCTGCTGCAACCGCGCCGAAAATTCAAAGCGTTTGACTTTGTCATCGGGTGTCAGGACTTGTAGCAATTGTAAACGGTAAGGCTTCTGCTTTAGCCTTTTCCGTAAGATTTTCCAAACTGTCGGCTGTGGTACGTTCAGCTCCCTGCTTGCTTTATTCGTCGACTTCCGCGGGCTACGCGTGAAACTTGCCCGCACACGTTCAACCGTTTCTTCGGTCACTGCAGGCCGACCCGTTGATTTCCCCTTACAGAGGCATCCAGAAGCTTTAAACTGCGCATACCATCGCCGAATGGAGTTAGCAGTTGGTGGATCTTTGTTGAACTTCGTCCTGAAGTGTCGTTGCACTGTTATGACTGTTTGATGTGAGTGCATTTCAAGCACGACATACGCTTTCTCGGCTCCTGTCGCCATTTTGTCTCACTACGCTCTCGAGCGCTCTGGCGGCAGAAACCTGTGAAGTGCGGATTCAGCCGAACAAAACTTTGAGTTTTTCTACGTATCTGTAGTGTGTCGTGACCATATGTCAATGAATGGAGCTACAGTGAATTTATTAAATCGCTTCAATCATTTGTAATAGCCCTGTATGTCGAAACCGGCTGTTTGTAAGTAAAGAACTATTTATGCGATCTTTGCTTTAGACATTTTTACCGAGAAAATTGATCGCTCGATGTAATTTCTCTGCATGAGAAAATTCAGCCTATTACGAGTGACTGTGATTACGTGTTAATGTCGAAACTGCATGTTATGTTGTATTTTTGTAGCAAACAAGTAATACTAGATTGCAGTTTTCACTCGCAGACATCCGTCGTTTAACAGTTCCGTTAACCAGATCCCAGGGAACATTTGATGAAATGCGAGTAGTGCGGATAGATTCCGCTACAGCTTTCTCTACCAACAGAACGTTATTCCTTTTCTAAGAGGTCCTGCGTGAGGAAGAAGATACGACCGAAAGGTGGACGGACACTTTCTGTAGGAAGAACAGTTTTAACGGCGCCGTTGCATGAACCAGCCGTTTGTATGTAGGCACGAGAACAGAGTTATAAATACCGGCGCAATATGTCTCTCTCTCTCTCTCTCTCTCTCTCTCTCTCTCTCTGTGTGTGTGTGTGTGTGTGTGTGTGTGTGTGTGTGTGTGTGTGTGTGTGGGTCCGCGCATGCGTTTTCACAGGCAGTGGTGATAGCACTGTCTGACAGTCGGGCGCCAACGAACGCCGCTACGCGGCTCACGCACAATAAACACACGCACACACACACACACACACACACACACACACAATACGTGATGGACGGGCCGCTCCCCCCTTGCCCTGGCGTCAACACTCTCCGGGCAGACACAGTCCGCGCGTCACAAACTCAGTCACCAAGTTGCTTTTGTGTGCGCGAGAGGGAGCGAAGAAGGAAGTATAAACAACAGGCCATACACCGAGGCCAGGCAGTCGCCAGTGTGTGCTTGCTGAAGGAGGGAGTCAGTGGGGTGGGGGAAGAAGCGAGTGTGAAATTATTCATGCGCGCAGGGCAAGCAACAACTCGAAAGCATAAACTTTTACGAGCTACGTTATGTTACTGTTCTGAGGGTGAATACAATAGAACGAGGGGCAGGGATGTGCTTGGGCTGCAAAAGGCTCAAAGCTAATACAATGCGGCGCTGTCATTCCAGTTTTCGAGAAGGGTTGTCAGACAGATACTGTTTGCTATAGGCCTGTACCGCTGACTTTTTCTATTGTACAATGATAGAACACACTTTACGCTTGCATGAAGCAGCCCTTTTGGAACACAAGAATGTTCTCCGTAGCAGTCAGCTCGGATTCCTCAGTGAACGACTTTGTGAAATTACACTACTAGCCATTCAAATTGCTTCACCAAGAAGAAATGCAGATGATAAACGGGTATTCATTGGACAAATATGTTATACTAGAACTGACATGTGATTACATTTTCACACAGTTTGGGTGCAAAGATCATGAGAAATCACTACCCAGAACAACCAGGGCAGCAGTCGAACATTTTCTGTATCGAGAAAGGCCTGCACAGGACCTACAACATGCGGTCGTGCATTATCCTGCTGAAATGTAGGGTTTCGCAGGGTTCGAATGAAGGGTAGAGCCACGGGTCGTAACACATCTGAAATGTAACGTCCACTGTTCAAACTGCCGTCAATGCGGTGACCGAGACGTGTAACCAATGGTACCCCATACCATCACGCCGGGTGATACTCCAGTATGGCGATGACGAATACACGCTTCCAATGTGCGTCCACCGCGATGTCGCCAAACACGGATGCGACCATCATGATGCTGTAAACAAAACCTGGATTCAACCGAAAAAATGGCGTTTTGCCATTCGTGTACCCAGGTTCGTCGTTGAGTACACCATCGCAGGCGCTCCTGTCTGTGATGCGGCGTCAAGGGTAACCGCAGCCATGGTCTCCGAGCTGATAGTCCATGCTGCTGCAAACGTCGTCGAACTGTTCGTGCAGATGGTTGTTGTCTTGCAAACGTCCCCATCTGTTGACTCAGGGATCGAGACGTGGCTGCACGATCCGTTACAGCCATGCGGATAAGATGCCTGTCATCTCGACTGTTAGTGATACGAGGCCGTTGGGATCCAGCACGGGGTTACCCTCCTGAACCCACCGATTCCATATTCTGCTAACAGTCTCTGGATCTCGAGCAACGCGAGCAGCAATGTCGCGATACGATAAACCGCAATCGCGATAGGCTACGATCCGACGCTTATCAAAGTCGGAAACGTGATGGTACGCATTTTTCCTCCTCACACGAGGCATCACAACAACGTTTCACCAGGGAGCGCCGGTGAACTCCTGTTTGTGCATGAGAAATCGGTTGAAAACTTCATGTCAGCACGTTGTAGGTGTCGCCACCTGCGCCAACCTTGTGTGAATGCTCTGAAAAGCTAATAATTTCCATATCACAGCATCTTCTTCCTGTCGGTTAAATTTCGCGTCTCTAGCTCGTCATATTCGTGGTGTAGCAATTTTAATGGCCATTAATGTACCCACGTCTGTTGTTCACAAGATTCAGACAACAGTAAATATCGACTCTTACCTTGATGAATAATGGATGCAAGACTTCAGAAACACCAGGACACCTTCATAGGATTTGTCATCCTGGTAAAAGTGTTCTACGATGTAAAATTGGGCAATAAATTTGAAATTCTCTCTGTACTCTGTACACATAATACGAAATTCCCGTACAGGGGAGAACATTTTTACTGAAAGTCGCCGCCTGGTATCGGCGGATAAATACAATATTGCAGTGCCTGTGTTGTTAAGAAGAACGATGTGCTGTTCCTCCGGCCATGCTTGCATGTCCTCCACTGTACGGGAATGTGCGTGACGTATGAACGAGGACTGTTGTGACACAGGAACGATGACATACGGAAGTTTGGGTCTAGGCGTCGGTCGTACACAGACGGGCAAAGGGTTAAGGCCGATGTTTATTCGCAACTGAGAAACGTTTCGTAGCGGCTGTAGTCGCCGCAGTTGTTTTGTTCTGTTTTAGGGCGCAAAAACAACTGGGGTCATACGCGCCCACGACAAAACCAAAGAACACGAAAAACGACTACGAGAAAGGGCTACTAAAGATACCAGAAAGAAGCGGAGGTGCAAAACTAAAAATTAAATGGCCTTCGCCATATTGCTATGACGCATAAAAAGTAAAACGTGGTCGACAGCCCGGAAGTCATTTGCTACTACGTCTCCAAACGTAAGCGGTAACGTGAACGGTTGAAAGATGGACATACCGTCAGGAAGAGGCGGACAGTTAAAACTTGGCCACAATGTGTAGAAAGTGGTGGGGGAGCGTCACTTATCAAATGACGATGGCTGAAAGGGCACTGCCCAATACGCAACCTAGTTAGAATGACCTCCTCCAGGTAAGGAGAAAACGCTGACCTTTTACACATGCAAGCACGCAGTACACGTTCTGCCGAACTAACGTTTGTAGAATGCCGCCTTCTTGGTTTTCAGTTCTAACAGCCAGCAGTGTGTAGCAAGAGCAAGTGCTGTGGAGAAGAACCTTTGGTCCCGCGTGCGGGAAGTACCCCCAACCAAACCCCGCAACTGGACGTGCACAGTAAAACCATGCTGTTTTTGTTGTGGTCTTCAGTCCTGAGACTGGTTTGATGCAGCTCTCCATGCTACTCTATCCTGTGCAAGCCTCTTCATCTCCCAATACGTACTGCAGCCTACATCCTTCTGAATCTGCTTAGTGTATTCATCTCCCTCTACGATTTTTACCCTCCACGCTGCCCTCCAGTACTAAATTGGTGGTCCCTTGATGGCTCAGAACATGTCCTACCAACCGAACCGTTCTTCTAGTCAAGTTGTGCCACACACTCCTCTTCTCCCCAATTCTATTCAATACCTCCTTATTAGTTATATGATCTACCCATCTAATCTTCAGCATGCTTCTGTAGCACCACTTTTCGAAAGCTTCTATTCTCTTCTTGTCTAAACGATTTATCGTCCATGTTTCACTTCCATACATGGCACTCCATACAAATACTTTCAGAAATGACTTCCTGACACTGCAATCTATACTCTATGTTAACAAATTTCTCTTCTTCAGAAACGCTTTCCTTGCCATTTCCAGTCTACATTTTATATCCTCTCTAATTCGACCATTATCAGTTATTTTGCTCCCTAAATAGCAAAACTCCTTTACTACTTTAAGTGTCTCATTTCCTAATCTAATTCACTCAGCATCACCCGATTTAATTCGACTACATTCCATTATCCTCGTTTTGCTTTTATTGATGTTCATCTTATACCCCCCTGTCCATTCCGTTCAACTTCCAAGTCCTTTGCTGTCTCTGACAGAACCATAGCTGTACACTTAATGAATTTTCTCATGCTGGAAAAGTGGAAGGAGCGATCTGTTTTATTTATTAAAACCTTGCTAAACCTAAATTGGTTTAAATATTTCTTTACTTACAAACAGCCTGTTTCGACAGACTTTTCTGCCATCTTCAGGGCTTCAAATTAACTTTTTTTATAAAGCATTTACATAATGTGCTACTTTTTATCTACATGACAACTTCGTGTGAGGTGCAGCTCAAAATGGGCACGTTTTACAACACAAATATTTGAAGGCCTGAAGATGAAGACATGACTGTCGAAATCGGTTGTTTGTAAGTAAAGAAATATTTATGCGATCTTGGCTTTAGGAAGGTTTTACTGCAGCTAGGTGCACACGCACTAGGGCGATCAACATACGACGGCGAAGTGCTGTTCCAGCGCTCTGACAGCTGAGGTCTGACGTTGCCTCCCTCCCGCTCACGCACTCCACTGACGCGTGGGACACGCACACACGCACGCTATTCGTGGCGCTATTCCGTTCCGTTCCTCTCCTTCCCCTCCCCCTTTCCGCTTCCTGCTGGCTTCGCTGACTCACCCAGAGGTCTGCCTCCCGTCCTCTGCCGTCACATGCGCCAAGTATTTTACAACTTCCTCTTTCCCATGATCAAGTTTTCTCGGGTTATCAGCCTACTCAAGACCTCGTTCTGCGGCAACGTTTCGACTTTGCTTCTCGTCATCTCCGTGTGAAGTGTCTCCGCCTGACGACGAAACTTGTCGAAACGTTGCCGCAGAACGACGTCTTGACTAGCCTAGTAACCTGAGAAAGCATCATCGATTTTCGCCGAGAAGGCCCTCATTCCCATGTTCTCTTTTTCCTTTAAGAGCTCAATACAAATTCTGTTTCAAATTACATGGGACAGTTAAAAAAATTATGTACCCATTACATGCTGTGTGACGGACTGACTAGAGCGACATTGCATCCGCCAACGTTATAGAGAAATAAGAGAAATTTCCCCTGTAAAGTGGTAAGGGTGACCAACGTTGGAAAAATATTTGCTAAACAATGGGATTAAAGCTACTACCGGGAGATAATCATTGTATCCGATTGTCTGTAAAGTTGTTCCAAGTATTTTAACCATTTAATTTCATTGAATATTTAGCGACCTCTTACTAGTAAAAGGGAAAAAAGAAGAAAGAAGGAAGAAGGAAGAAGGAAGAAGGAAGAAGGAAGAAGGAAGAAGGAAGAAGGAAGAAGGAAGAAGGAAGAAGAAGGAAGAAGAAGGAAGAAGAAGGAAGAAGAAGGAAGAAGAAGGAAGAAGAAGGAAGAAGAAGGAAGAAGAAGGAAGAAGGAAGAAGGAAGAAGGAAGAAGGAAGAAGGAAGAAGGAAGAAGGAAGAAGGAAGAAGGAAGAAGGAAGGGAGAAGAAAAAAGGAAGAAGAAAAAAGGAAGAAGAAAAAAGGAAGAAGAAAAAAGGAAGAAGAAAAAAGGAAGAAGAAAGAAGAAAGAAGGAAGAAAAAAGAAAAATGAAGAAAGAAAGAAAGAAGAAATGATGCACTATCAAGGAATTATCCAAATGGTACGGAAATCGGTGGATGTACGTACAGACAAATGAATAAAGTATAAAAAATTGATGACTTGATGAAGACAAAGAGCTTCACAAACTGAGAAAGTCAGTAACGCGTTGGTCCACATCTGGCCCTTCTTCAGCACCTATTCGGCTTATCGTTGATTGACACGAGTTGTTGTATGTACTCCTAAGGGATATCGTGACAAATTCTATCCAATAGCGCGTTACATCGTCAATTCCCGAGGTGGATTTAGGTCTCTGTCCATTATGTTCCAAACGTTCTCATCTGTACACGCACATCACATCCACTGATTTACGTCCCATCCGGATATTTTGGCTATTTTCTTCGTGGTGCGTCCTTTTTCTTCTTCTTAGAGTGTATTTTAAACTCATGTCTTACCATTTACATTTTTCGTGCCATCACATAAATTGTTCAGTAGTACAAAAATTGTCTACAGCAATAAAAATTCGAAGTGATAACAAGAGAAAGAAAAATTAAATTAGTTATCAGAAATGGAGGGGGGTGAAGTAAGAATGTTTGACCTCACTTGAGGATAATGGGTACGAAACTCCTCGAAACGTTGCGACAAGACGGCGTCACCACTCGGCTGATCACCCCAGAAGAATTCATCACCGGAACACGTCGAGAAAGCACGCAGTCGCAAGAATGTTAGTAATTTGTAGAAACTGAATGAAGTTTAAAGGTGACAGGATAGATTAGAGATGACGTGTATATTCCGGCAACCGAAGTCCAGCGGAGATCTACGTGTCTACATCCACTACACAGACAGATAAACATTAAAGTCATAGTCGGAGAAGAAAAAGTAACCATATTCTTTCTTACAAGGAGGAAATATGACAGGAAACTATGTAGCCAGAAAAGTCTCTACACCAAACTGCATTGGGTATGTTATCTCTGTACAACACAGGGCCTGTGTCTCCTGAAGCACATACTGTGTTTTTACTCTTGATGTTTACTGGCAGAAAATGATGTGTGCTTACACGTGTATTTGTTTCTATTATCTGTGAAGTGTGTGCACGTGAGCGCGTGCGTGTTTAACAAACCTGGTTTTGTGTGTTTCTTATATGTTATACGCGTAGTTGCTACCGAATCAATCAGCTGCCCCTGCTGCTGTGTTGTACGCAACCAGTAACGCCTTCAAACTCCACTCACAACATTTATAACTTCCTCGCTCACTACTCACAAGTTATTAGTCCTACAGAAAAAAAAAAAAAATGAACACGAAATTTTTGTAGGGAATGCTCATAAATTACGGATAATTGCCACACAACGTGGCTCTACACAAAACTGGCGCTGATAGCATAGGCACACAGGGAACAGACAACACAGATCTGTAGGTCCACGGAATTGGTGATAAGTTGAGAAAACCGTCCCGAAACACATGTGCTACAAAACGCCACTGTTTCCTGCGCATGTACTCCGACATCAATATGACATGTGATCACCATGCACACGCACACAGGCCGCACAACGGGTTGGCATACTCTGCATCAGGTGGTCGAGCAGCTGCTGGGGTATAGTCTCCCATTCTTGCACCAGTGCCTGTCAGAGGTCCTGAAGTGTCTTAGAGGTTTGAAGACGTGCAGCGATACGTCGACCGAGAGCATCCCAGATGTGCTCGGTGGGTTTTAGGTCTGGAGAACAGAGAGGCCACTCCATTCATCTGATATCTTCTGTTTCAAGATGGCAGATCGGTGGGGCTGTGCGTTATCATCCATCGGGAGGAAGGTGGGACACACTGCACCCCTGAAAAGGCGGACATACTGGTGCAAAATGACATCCCGATACACCTGACCTGTTGCAGTTCCTCTGTCAAAGACGTGTATGTGCACCAATCATAATCCCACCCCACACCATCAAACCACGACCTTCATCTCCATACAGGTCCCATTCAAGGACATAAGGGGTTGGTATCTGGTTCCTGGTTCATGCCAGATGAAAACTGGGCGAGAATCACTGTTCAGACTATACCTGGACTCATCCGTGAACGTAACCTGAGACCACTGTTCCAATGACCACGTACTGTATTTGACACCAGGCTTTACGGACTCTCCTGTGACCAGGGTTTACTGGAATGCACCTGGCAGGTGTCTGGGCGAATAAACCATGTCTGTTCAGTCGTCTGTAGACTGTGTCTGGAGACAACTGTAAGGTAAGGTCCTGAGGAAGGCTACCTGCAGTACTCCGTGGCCGTGTGCGGGCACTGATGGTGAGATATCTGTCTTCTTGTGGAGTTTTAGACTGTGGACATCTCGTACTGTAGAGCCTGGACACGTTTCCTGTCTCCTGAAATCGTTGCCATTATCTTGATATCACACTTTGTGGCATACGGAGGGCCCGTGCTACACCCTGCTGTGTTTGACCAGGCTCCAGTCGCCCTTGTATTCTACCCGTCATAACGTCACCAATATGTGTTCGTTGAGCCATTTTCAACACACAGTCACCATTATACGTCTGAAAACGTCTGCACACTTGAATGAGATTTTCACTCTGCAGCGGAGTGTGCGCTGATATGAAATTTCCTGGCGGATTGAAACTGTGTGCCAGACCGAGACTCGAACTCGGGACCTATGTCTTTCGCGGGCAAGTGCTCTACCATCTGAGCTACCCAAGCACGACTCACGCCCCTCCTCATAGCTTTACTTCGGCTAGTACCTCGTTTCCTGCCTTCCAAACTACAGAAGCTCTCCTGAAGGAAGTTTCCTCTGCACACTTACCCGCTGCACCGTACTCTGACATGCACCAACACACCTCTCCTTATGTGGACTGCTGCCAGCGCCACCGTGCGACGACCGCAGGTCAAATGCACAGCATGGTCATACCAAGATTGTCTGTAAAGGTGATTTAAACCCGCAAACCGCCCACCAGAGCGTTGTTTCACCATGTATCAGCATTATCCTTAATTTATGAGCATGAGTGTAGTTAAATTTTGTACTGGGATACGTTTTCGCTAGGGGTGGTGTTTTCGAGTTATTGCAGAAAAATTTACAAATGTTCAAATGTGTGTGAAATCTTATGGGACTTGACTGCTAAGGTCATCAGTCCCTAAGCTTTGGCTGTGCGTCTGAGGTATGACTTCTGAGGTTAATTTATTGAGGTTCTGATAATTGTACCAAAATGGCCTGTAACGACCTTGCCTAAAGTAAAAATACCTATTAGTTCATCTTATACCGTTCGGCATAAATACATATTCTCTGTGTGCGTCCCTAAATTGACGAATTAAATCTTCCAGATTAGGCTTATAATACCACAATTCTTCTAAAACAATAACAGCTGCTCCATAATTAATCCTGTTGCCATAGAATGTTATAGCTAATTCATCAATCCTCTGTTGATTTTTGGGAACAAGGAAAGCCAGGCGTAGGTCGTCCGGATAATTTCGGATATGGTCCCAGTTGGCGTAAAAAAACTCCAACGCAGACATTAGCTGTAAACAATAACCTTTATTCAGAAAGTAACATTACCTTTCCTTTCACAAAAAGTCATATACACTCTATTCCTTATTACATAGGTTACATATGGTAAAATGGGCTCTGTTGAAAAACATGACGAAACGGCTAAGAATTTTGCAAGGCTTCAGCATTATGACATAACAGATGAATTTAAGTTTTTTGGTAATAAGTATGCTTCTGTTATTGTTAATAAGGTTGTAACATATGTAACCTCAGAAGTCATACCTCAGACGCACAGCCGAAGGCCATCCTAGAAAATGGCCTCACGGGTAGTGAGGTCTCCTGATCAGGGTAGAAATAAATATAGGCTTGTATACAAGTTAGCAAAGGAGAAGTTGCTTTGGCGTTGTAAATGTTCATATGAATTTTGTTTACATCTTAGGTGGCAATTGTTGCGACGTTTGTATTATTTGTTGGATATTGCAGGATGACGTACAACCTGCGTTCCGCTTTGGGATTCAGAAGAGCAGACTATGAAAGCCTTACCAGTAATCATCAACAAATCCAAAGTGATGAACATAACACAATTAATCCTTCATCGCAGCATGGGACAAGTGAAGACCCTACACAATGTGAATTTAACGACGGATGGGAAGTGTCGCTGTCGCGCATGCCAGCGTACCTAATCGGAACTGCAGGGGCATCCGCTGCGAGTGAAAACCCTGTGGGAGCCCCATTATAAAGTCAATCGTTACCACCTTTAGATGCGTTCTTTTTAATACCTCTAAAACCGTGGCCTCCAGCAAAAACATACCACTAAAAAAATTTAGCTACATCAAATTTCCTTCCAAAATATCCTGTTAGTTTTTTTTCTGTACGACTAATAGTTTCCATGTAGTAAGCGAGAAAATATGAAACTCTCGCACATGGTATTGGTACGTGTTGCGGGCTGCATAAAACCCAGCGGTAGGCGGCAGGCTAGCATATTCCGCCTTGCTAGGGCACTTTTGAGCAGGCGGAAGATTACGCCGAGGTGAAAAGGTCGGGGGTAGCAATTTGCACATTACATATGGTGGTGGTGTAACGGACACGAGGAAGGGCGAGAGCTGTCACTTATATCCAGATGCTTCATGTGAAAAGGTTTGCTGCGTGATTATGGGCGCACGACAGAAATAAACAGACTTTTGAGCGCGGCCTGGTAATTTGAACTAGGCGCATGGGATTTTCCGTTTCGGCAGCAACAGACGACCGACGCGAGTGTCTTTGCTAACATCACGACATCGCCTGCAGCACGTGTCGTGGACGTCATGACCACAGCAGTCAGATGAGTGACGGTGGCTCCATAATGGTGTGTGGGCTGGACTGGAACCTCTGGTCCAACTGAACCGACCATAGACTGGGAACGGTTATGTTCGGCTACCTGGTGACCATTTGGAGCCGTTCATAGATTTCATGTTCCCAAACAACGATGAAATTTCTATGGATGATAATGCGCCATGGCCATGTCATTGGGCTACAGTTGTTCGCGATTGATGTCAAGAACATTCCAGAAAATTGGAACGAATGATGTGGCCAGCCAGTTGACCTGACACGAATCCCATCGAACGTTTGTGGGGGCATAATCTAGAGGTCATTTCGCGCACAAAATCCTGCACCGGCAAGACTTTCGCAGTTATGGACGCCTATAGAGTCAGCATATTTCTGCAGGGGAAATCCAACGTCTTGTAGAGTTCATCACGTGGAGTCGCACTACGCCGGGAAAAAAAGGAGCTATTATACGATTTTAGGATGTGTCCCACGACTTTTGTCACGCTTACGACAGCCTAATCCTGTCACGCCACAACAGCAATGACGTCTCATATTCTCATCTCTCGCCTCATTTTTTTCCCTTTAATGACATACGATACTTGTAAAACACGGCGGGATACGCCGCATTTCCTGTATTACGGCTGCCCTTTAACTCCAGACGGGCTATAAAAGGAGAACCGTTTGGCGACTTCGGCGCTCCCGCCCTTAGACGTGAACTCCGGAGTTGGCCTAACAGGTGCGCCGCGACGGCCGGCCCTTAGGGTTTATTGCACCCTTATTGCCTGCCGCGCCCTTTATGCGACGCCATAGCTGGGAGGCATTAACCGCCCGCTCTGCCGTGGCAGACTTCATCTCTCGGAGATTGTCCCCCGGGTGTTCGCTGCGAGGGCTGGAGGTTGCCTGTACACGAGTGTCTTCCACAGTTATGTAGGAGGCGCAAAGGGAAATCAAAAAGTTCTCAATTTAAAGGTAAAGGAAACATGTGCCGAATGTGTAGTCCACCTAGAGTGCCCTCCGTAAGTTTGGAAACACCAAGCGATTATGGACAATGGAAAGGAAATACATTATAAAGTTGTACGAGGGTAATCCCAAAAGTAAGGTCTCCTATTTTTTTTTATAAGTACATAGATATGTTTAGTTCTACAATGGTTTACATCAGTTTACAGCTTTAACATTTAGTTATTTTTCGACATAATCACCATTTCTGTCTATGCATTTTTGTAGAAGCTGTGGCAGTTTTTGTATGCCCATGTCAGACCAGCTCACCGCCATGTTGTTCAGAGAGTTATGAACCTCTTCTTTCACCTCGTCGTCGGAGATGAATCGCTTTCCGGCCAAATGTTGTTTCAAGCTAGGGAACAGGTGACAGCCACTGGGCGCCAAGTCAGGACTACAGGATGGGTGGGTGATTATGTTCCACTGAAACTGATGCAGGAGAGCAACGGTTTGCCGAGCGATGTGTGGGCAACTGTTGTCATGGGGAATGTGTACGCCCTTGCTCAACATTCCTCTTCTCCGGTTCTGAATTGCCCGTTTGAGTTTTTTGAGAGTCTTACAGTACCTGTCAGCGTTAACTGCGGTCCCAGCGATTCAGCTCCGACGACGAGGTGAAAGAAGAGGTTCATAACTTTCTGAGCAGCATGGAGGCGAGCTGGTATGGCATGGGCATACAAAAACTGCCACAGCTTCTACAAAAATGCATCGAGAGAAATGGTGATTATGTCGAAAAATAGCTAAATGTTCAAGCTGTAAACTGATGTAAATCGTTGTAGAAATAAACAGGTCTATGTACTTATAAAAGAATAGGAGACCTTACTTTTGGGATTACCCTCGTATTTATTGTTTCTAAATATTTATTAAGCTCAAACAACACATACAGGTAAATGCTACTATTAGATTTTAAATTCATCAAAATAGCCACACTTTTCGTTAATCAATACCTTGCGTATTCTCGGCATGCTATGGGTCAATTTTGCCACACTTTCAGTTATTATTGCAGGATCTCGCACAAGTGTGTCTCACTCATGATTCCCCATGGTTGGGTCCTCCGTTCCAACTCATCCCGCAGTAGTTCGTTGGGTTAGAATCAGTTGACTGAGGAGGCGATTGCGTGTTTTTCAAAATTTTCTAACCTCTGGAGACTTCTCATAGTTGCGACTCGAGCAGTATGTATGTTTCAAGTCATTGTCTTGTTGCAGGACAAACCTATCCCAATCAGACGCGAACAAGATAATTTACATGTCGGCGGACAATGGCGCAATAAATCTTTTGTTTCATTTTTCCATCTATGTTCACCAAATGTCCGACTTTATTCCACTCAAAAAATACCCATACCATCACAGAACACCGTCCGTGCTTCACCGTCGGAGTAATGCACTGAAGAGTCAAACACTCATGTGGTACACGGCGTATGAATTGATGGCGTTTACTTCCAAACACTTCGAACTGGGATTCATCAGTGAGAAAGACTTTCTCAGTTCTCTGCTGTCCAATGGTTTCCTTGCTGCTGCATAACCCTGAAAGTTTTTCTCCGCCAGGCGCCGTTTCACCGTTGACACACTGACGGGCGTATCCCTAGTTGGGTTTAGTTCAGCCATCAATTCATGGACAGTTTAGAATCTATTACATTTACTAGGCACTAGCAAATACTTGTCCTGCCGTTCTGATGTTTGCCTGGGTACTCCTGAGGAGCCTTCATTCAGCTCGACGCCGTTGTATGGTCTTTATGGTCTTGACAACTCTGCTGATGGAAATCAACAATTTCTTTGATGTTTCTCGGACGCTGTTGCCTTTTTGGTGGCAAGTTATTATCTTTATCCGCGAAACATTAGGAATCTGGCACTTTGGGGCCACTTTCAAGTACCGTAACTGCATGTACTACTTTATTTCGCAGCGGACCCTACCTTCAAATGGTTCAAATGGCTCTGAGCACTATGGGACTTAGCATCTGAGGTCATCAGTCCTCTAGAACTTAGAACTACTTAAACCTAACTAACGTAAGGACATCACACACATCCATGCCCGAGGCAGGAAGAGTCGATCCGTCCACTTGCGCCACCTGGCGTGTTTAGTGAAACTGCTTGGACAGGTGAAGTCAGTTTAGATCAAGCTGAGCAATAGCAGTATGTACCGGTATATGTATACGTGTACAATAATTATCTGTCCAATACTGTCTCATTATTAATCGTTATTTGATTATACTATTCCGTATTCTAACAAGTAACTCACATAGACCACTCCCATCTTACTCCATTGTAATACGCAGCATAGTATTTCCAAACTTATTGAGTGTAGTGTAGAAGGCTGATGTAAGGCAGGAAATACATGAATTGTCTCACGAAGAAAGGGAGGCAGCCACTAGGAAAGGCGGAAATTAAACTTCGCTGGTTGAGAGGGTATAAACTTCGCTGGTTGAGAGGGTATAAACTTCGCTGGTTGAGAGGGTATAAACTTCGCTGGTTGAGAGGGTATAAACTTCGCTGGTTGAGAGGGTATAAACTTCGCTGGTTGAGAGGGTATAAACTTCGCTGGTTGAGAGGGTATAAACTTCGCTGGTTGAGAGGGTATAAACTTCGCTGGTTGAGAGGGTATAAACTTCGCTGGTTGAGAGGGTATAAACTTCGCTGGTTGAGAGGGTATAAACTTCGCTGGTTGAGAGGGTATAAACTTCGCTGGTTGAGAGGGTATAAACTTCGCTGGTTGAGAGGGTATAAACTTCGCTGGTTGAGAGGGTATAAACTTCGCTGGTTGAGAGGGTATAAACTTCGCTGGTTGAGAGGGTATAAACTTCGCTGGTTGAGAGGGTATAAACTTCGCTGGTTGAGAGGGTATAAACTTCGCTGGTTGAGAGGGTATAAACTTCGCTGGTTGAGAGGGTATAAACTTCGCTGGTTGAGAGGGTATAAACTTCGCTGGTTGAGAGGGTATAAACTTCGCTGGTTGAGAGGGTATAAACTTCGCTGGTTGAGAGGGTATAAACTTCGCTGGTTGAGAGGGTATAAACTTCGCTGGTTGAGAGGGTATAAACTTCGCTGGTTGAGAGTGTATAAACTTCGCTGGTTGAGAGTGTATAAACTTCGCTGGTTGAGAGGGTATAAACTTCGCTGGTTGAGAGGGTATAAACTTCGCTGGTTGAGAGGGTATAAACTTCGCTGGTTGAGAGGGTATAAACTTCGCTGGTTGAGAGGGTATAAACTTCGCTGGTTGAGAGGGTATAAACTTCGCTGGTTGAGAGGGTATGTGGTGTTGTTTCATTGATTACAATACCGGATAAAATTTACGGAAACTTTGCCACTGTGAGCCGTGTTGACAATACGAAGTTGCCACGTCTCTGGCCTGCGTTCATACACTAATTCGGTTCGGAAGGGTGTCATACTGCCGCTGTATGCTCAGGAAAAGCTGGACCACAAGCGCTGAACTGGCCCCTGATTTCCTGCATACTGACACTAGGGCGGCGTTGACGTCTGGGCTGGTCCTGCACGTGTCCTACCGACGACAGGTCTGTGGATCTTGGACTGGCAGGTTTGAAACACTTCTATGCTGATGGAACCTACCGGCTCGCCTCTGAATTGCTTCGGTGTCATCTTCCAGTCCGACCTGGTACGGATCACAAACACTCAAGCACCACTCAAGAATAGGTGGTACCAACGTCTTATATCACGTCTCCTTTTCTTTTTTTGAAAGTAAACCATTAGTAACGATTGATTGATTGAAATAAACTATTTCCAAAGTTCCATCTATGAATCCTCATATTTGACTTATCAGTTAAAAAAAGTGTTTCAGTATTTTTGGAAGGTCAACCGCTAGGATCAGTGAAATAGGGGATGCAAATTTTTATGAAAATATTTATGAAAATATTTTATTACGAAAGCGATTTTAAGACTGCATCTCTGAAAAATTGTATTTGTTTTTCGTTCCTGGTCTATTTAAACATTTTAAATCAAGAGCTATGAATATTGCTATTGTACTTTTACGGAAATTGATGTGAGGGGATGATACTTTCCATGGAAAAACCCCAGAAGATCGCAAAATGCAGGACTAACAAAAATACCTCTGAAACCAGCAACCAGAATCGTTATTTGGTCAGAGGTACATTCGGGAAACACCATGCTTCTATAGCCTTAATTAGCGTGAAAAGTTCAGAAGTTGCAATTTGTGAATAACATAAAAATTCACTGGAGATAAACAAAAAATATGCAGAAGTCACAATATTCGCGAGCGAAGCAGCCGGCGCTCACCCAGTTGTAGGCAAGTGCCTTAGGACGAAGGTGTTGGAGTGAAACAAGGGCCAGACGCCAGTGGTGCCGTGTTGTACGTAGGAGCGATGTTAGCTGGCTGGGTCGGTTCGCGGCGGGAAGCTGGTCAGCGGCAGACACGTGCGGCCAGAGCTAAAAGCGAGCGAGCGCCCGCCCAGGCGGACACGTCAGCCCCGAAAACAGCAGAACAGCGGAGAAGCCCACCGACACCTCGCAACAGCGCACACGGGTGCCTGCTTTTGCTCCGAGTCTCGCCAGGTTCAAAACACGGGGCTTCCTAAACGGACAACGAACCTCCACCTCGCACTGCTAGAAACGGCTCCGGGGAACACTTTACTGCCCACATCGCAAGTTTTGTTACATAGGTAACAATTGTCAGCCAGCTCAATGGCCGTGTTCAGAACTTGCAACACAGTAGACATTGTAGAAAGTGGTGAAAACACATACAGCAGTGTATAGGATGATCTCTCTAGATAATAACCAGAAGCAATAAAACAAGCCTTTCTTGCATGATATGGTGGCCAGCTGAAGCTGTGCCGGAAAACGTTTACGATTTAACACGTCAGAGCACTTTGTTTCTGTATACTCAACACAGAATAAACATCGACAAAAGTAAAAGAAGAGCAGCTGAGTGTAGTGGTATTACAAAAAGGCGATGCTGTGGAGGAGTTACGAAATGGGACACCAAAAACAGACCAGTTTTGATATTCCCACAACAAAACAACTGGCGATGGCTGTAGTAGTGAGGATATGAAATGCAGACTGATGATATGAGGAAACACTTCTAAAAAAGATGAATTCGTCAATACGTAATATAAATTTGTGTGTTAGAGAATACCTTCTGAGAGTGTTTCTCTGGAGTGTAACCTCGTACGGAAACGAAAAGTGAGTGATGAGCAGTTCAGTCAAGAAAAGACTAGCTTTTCAAACGTGGCGCTGCATGAGAATGCTTACGATTAAATGCTTAAGTGGAGGGAATCATTTTGGTGCTTAGAGTGGTTTTCTTTTCAAACAATCGCTATTTCGCAAGTTAGCAAGCAACTTTGTACGCACTATTGGGTATTATTACGGTACATCGCAGCAAAAACTCATATGTATAGAACGCGATACATTTAAGACAACCGTGTGGTGGCAACAGGACGTGACTGCATCCCTAACAATGGTTTCCCCACAACCACGCTAGCCACGGTCATAGTTCTCAGACGGGAAGTCCATATGTAAAATGGGAAAAAAAGTCAACACGCATTATAGAACTGTACGTTCAGGGTGGTTCTAATGAAGCTCTCGTAACTTAAGCCGGTGCAGACGGAAAACCATTTGCCATGTGGATAGCCAGCTTTGCAGGAATGATGTTCAGACTCTGCGCTGCAGGATTTGCGTTGTTAGTAGCCTCATAACCGTTTGGAGCGCAACAACTGGAAGCCTTTTTTCGGTTCTGCTTCCCACCTGAAGATGATGATGTGACCCTTCGAAATGCGTAGTGGCAAAATATATCAGTGACTGAGGTAGAATACTGTTTTATTTATATTTATCAACAGTCGTAGTCTTCATAATGTCGTCCTTTGTGGACGAAATATTCAGGCTTCACGGTTCGCAGTCCTAATCGCAGCCTGCATATGTATCGGCTTCCAGTACCAACCAAAATTTGTTTTCAGTGTTTCACATAATTACTGGCAGAATTTATAAATTTACAATTATGTCATTAGCTACTCATTAAGATTTATATTCCCGTGTTAAAGGTTTCATAGAGTGTGACAGGCACTTCTGTGGTGTCACCGCCAGACACCACACTTGCTAGGTGGTAGCTTTAAATCGGCCGCGGTCCATTAGTACATGTCGGACCCGCGTGTCGCCACTGTCAGTACTTGCAGACCTAGCGCCATCACATGGCAGGTCTAGAAAGACGGACTAGCACTCGCCCCAGTTGTACGACGACTTTGCTAGCGACTACACTGACGAAGCCTTTCTCTCATTTGCCGAGAGACAGTTAGAATAGCCTTCAGCTAAGTCCATGACTACGACCTAGCAAGGCGCCATTAACCATATCTGGAAAGAGTCTTATTTGTATTATCAAGAGCGATGTACCACAAGGATGAAGTAAAGTGAAGTAAACCGACATTACGTTCTTTTCCTATAGCATTAATTAAGTATCCTGTTCCAGACTTCACGCCCGTCTGCGTTAGTTAGCGTGCATTTCAGCCTCCTCTATCTACAAGGTGTTGGCGCATTTGCCAACACATCAACTTCAGTAAGAAAGCGTACGCAGTATTCAGAGACACGACACGGACGATCATTCGAAGCAAGGAAATGTAGCAAACATGGGCTGTAAAATACGTTCCTTACGAGCTCTTATCACTTGGTCAGCGGAAGAGATGTTTTTCACAGTAGAGAAGTCGAATATGCGCACATAGATCTTAAAGTAGAGCCCAAGTTAGCTAGACTTTTTCCGCATCGAATCATAATTCCTGTCATATCCCCGAATATTGAAGATTCTTCCTGAAACACACTGTATATGTTTTGAGGCAGGATCCCGTATTACGCGCAAACTGCTCCGTTTATATTCCTCCAGTATTTGGGAATACAGCACTTCAAACCAGCTTATAGACACAACTTCAAACATTTATGAAGCTTTCACTCGCAGACACCCCCAGAATTGGTCAAAGTAGTTTCTCACTTCCAACGTTATTGCTCTTCTTCCAGCAAAACCTCAGAGTCAGACATCACGTTTTACGCTGAGTGACGAAAGTCATGGGATACCTCCCTAATATTGTATCGGATCTGCTTTCTCCCGACTGTGCGCAACATCCCAACGTGTCATGGACGCAACAAGTCGTTGGAAGTCCTCCGCAGAAGTACCGACTCAAGCTGCCTTGCAGCCGTCGATATCTGTGAAAGTGTTGCCGGTGCAGGAGTTTGTACACGAACTGACCTCTCGATTAGGTCACATAAATGTTCGATGGGAATCATATTGGGTGACCTGGGAGACCAAATCTTTCACTCGAAATGTCTACAATGTTCTTCAAACCCGTACCCAACAAGTGTGACCTGGTGACATGTTTGGGAACGTGTATTCCATGAATCGTTGCAAATGGTCTGCAAGTGCCCGAACGTAATCACTTCCAGTCAGTGATCGGTTCAGTTGGACCAGAGGACCCAGACCATCCCATTCAAACACAGCCCACACCATTACGGAACCGCCACCAGCATTCCCATTGCCCTGTTGACAACTTGGGTCAGTGGCTTCGTGGGGTCTGCGCCACACTCGAACCCTACTACCAGCTCATACCAACTGAAATCGGCAGTCGTCTGACCGGACCACGGTTTTCCAGTCGTCTGTAGTCGAACCGACCCAGGAAAGGCGCTGCAGGCGATGTGCTGTTAGCAAAGGCACTCGCGTCGGACTTCTGCCGTCATAGCGCATTAACGTCAAATTTCGCGACACTATCCTAACGGATACGTTAGTCGTACGTCGCACATTGATTTCAGCGGTTATGTAAAGCAGTGTTGCTTGTTTGTTAGCATTGACAACTCTATGCAAACGCCGATGCTCTCGGTCGTTAAGCGAAGACCCCCAGCTAATGCGTTGTCAGTGACTAGCACACTGGACTCGCATTCGGGAGGACGACGGTTCAATCCCGCGTCCGGCCATCCTGATTTAGGTTTTCCGTGATTTCCCTAAATCGCTCCAGGCAAATTCCGGGATGGTTCATGTGAAAGGGCACGGCCGACTTCCTTCCCCGTCCTCCCTTAATCCGATGAGACCGATGACCTCGCAGTCTGGTCTCCTTCCCCAAACAACCAAACCAACCAATGCGTTGTCCGTGGCGAGAGGTGATCCCCGAAATGTGGTATTTTGGGCACACTCTTGACGCTGTAGGTCGCGGAATATTGAATTTCCTAACGATTTCCGAAATGGAATGTCCCATGCGTGTAGCTCTTACTACAATTCCGCGTCCAGAGTCTTCAGTCCTGATGTGCGGCCATTATCAAGTCGGGAAGCACTGACCGAGTACAAATAACAGCTCCGCCAATGCATCGCCCTTTTGTATCTTCTCTGCCGGATATAATCGCCATCTCTATATGTATTTCTATATGTGCATATCGCTACCCCTTGACTTTTGTCATCTCAGTGCAATTTGTTATTTCTTTGCTACCGACTCGATTCACAACATACACTACTGACCATTAAAATTGCTACACCAATATGAAATGCAGATGATAAGCGAGTATTCATTGGACAAATATGTTATAATAGAACTGACATGTGATTACATTTTCACGCAATTTGGGTGCATAGATCCTGAGAAATCACTATACAGAACAACCACCACTGGCCGTAATAACGGCCTTGATACACCTGGCCATTGAGTCAAACAGAGCTTTGATGTCGTGTACAGGTACAGCAGCCCGTGCAGCTTCAACACGGTACCACAGTTCATCAAGAGTAGTGACTGCCGTATTGTGGCGAGCCAGTTGCTCGGCCACCATTGACCAGACGTTTTCAGTTGGTGAGAGATCTGGAGATTGTACTGGCCTGCGCAGCAGTCGAACATTTTCTGTATCCAGAAAGGCCCGTACAGGACCTGCAACATGCGGTCGTGCATTATCGTGCTGAAATATAGGGTTTCGCAGGGATCGAATGAAGGCTAGAGACACGGGTCGTAAAACATCTGAAATGTAACGTCCACTGTTTAAAGTGCCGTCAATGACAAGAAGAGGTGACCGAGTCGTGTAACCAATGGCACCCCATACCATCACGCCGGTTGATACGCCAGTATGGCGATGACGAATACACGCTTCGAATGTGCGTTCACAGCGATGTCGCCAAATACGGATCCGACCTTCATGATGCTGTAAACAGAACCCCGATTTATACGAAAAAATGTTTTGCCATTCGTGCACCGAGGTTCGCCGTTGAGTACACCATCGCAGGCGCTACTGTGTGTCACGCAGCGTCAAGGGTAACCGCAGCCATGGTCTCCGAGCTGATAGTCCATGCTGCTGCAAACGTCGTCGAACTGTTCGTGCAGATGGTTGTTGTCTTGCAAACGTCCCCATCTGTTGACTCAGGGATCGAGACGTGGCTGCACGATCCGTTACAGCCATGCGGATAAGATGCCTGTCATCTCGGCTGCTAGTGATACGAGGCCGTTGGGATCCAGCACGGCGTTCCGTGTTACCCTCCTGAACCCACCGATTCCATATTCTGCTAACAGTCATTGGATCTCGACCAACGCGAGCAGCAATGTCGCGATACGATAAACCACAATCGCGATAGGCTACGACCCGACTATTATCAAAGTCGGAAACGTGATGGTACGCATTTCTCGTCCTTACACGAGGCATCACAACAACGTTTCACTAGGCAACGCCCGTCAACTGCTGTTTGTGTACGAGTAATCGGTTGGAAACTTTCGTCATGTCAGCACGTTGCAGGTGTCGCCACCGGCGCCAACCTTGTGTGAATGCTCTGAAAAGCTAATCATTTGCATATCACAGCATCTTCTCCCTGTCGGTTAAATTTCGCGTCTGTAGCACGTCATCGTCGTGGTGTAGCAGTTTTAATGGCCAGTAGTGTGCTTCGTACACGCACACGCGAGTGCGCAAGCGAGCACACCAATGAATGTATCTGCAAAGTTATACGATTGAACGACACACAGTTCCGGAGATAACATGTCAAACATACAGAAACGTGAAAAACTCTAGCTTAAAACGGGGTCCAAATTACCCAGACTAAATTCATCCACCGTTTGAGGAGAAGAGAGTAATTTGCAGACAACTTTTAAACATAATTTCAAACCTCTTCTGAACTTTTTCTCGCTTACCTGCTTAACGTCAAATATGTGACACTGCAAGTCTTTTTTTCAAGTAACCAGACGTCTGAAACTGCTTCATACGTGGGAGTTAAACTCTTTAAAGAATCGGACGTTTACTGTTTCCCAGTATACTGCATTTGCACAATAACTAAATTTATCGTAATTTACTGTCCTTCCTGCTGTTGCAACTTTAATGGGCAGTTTGCCAAGTATTCGACGTGGTGGACTGCTTTTAACGCTGTTAACAGTAAAAGCCCGGCATAGCATTATCAGTAAAACACTCGTACGTTCGAACGACTCTGGGCAGCAGCGCCAGTGGAATTTCCCCCCAGAGTCTGACGTAGCGTTGCGGTTGAAAGCACTTTTCTGTTCTGACCTTAGAGCGCCGTTCTGTCTCACAGTAATGGTCGCGCAATGAGGCCAGCTAATGGGGCACATTCTGAGTCACAGTGCGAGTCTGAGACGCTGAAAACGGTCAAAGTTTTATGCGCGCGTCCGTAAGCAGGTCGTAAATTACAACCACTCAGATGGAACAGCGTAGTTTATTGGTTCATGATAATTTCATATTATCTTTTGTTCAGAGCACGAATGAATATGTCTGACAACTGTGTGAAGCAGTAGGGAGCACATAGTGGAGTGGAAATTACTGCGACCACAAAATACTTTTTAACAATAGTTCTTTAAAAACATTCAAACTGTTTACAGTTAGAAAAATACGCCAACAATGGAATTACAAGAAATGAAAAATTTTATAGTTAAACTTACAGTATAAATACGATCAATCTATTAAAAAAAGAGAAAAAAGGCTTAAAGCCAATGACAAATGTCTTCCACAGTTGCAGTGTAAATTAGCTATATGTCAGAGCCGATTAAACCCAATTACTCCATAGTGGCAGTGAAGAACTTCTGGCAGTGAACAAGAGCACGGAAAGTCGTTGGGCGAGGTGGCTGTCGTCATCGGAACAAAGTCGTGCAAATCTGAAAAACTGGCTTACGTCCAGATAAAAACTACGTTTCACCAGTAAGTCAAACAACCTAAGATCACGAGCAGGTACATTTCAAAAAATAAAAAAAATAAAAATATGTTTTTCAACTGCAGATTGGATTGGGACAGCGTGGAATATTCTCGCTTTACCCGCCGTAGTTTCGTGAAGCTCCGATTG
Source organism: Schistocerca cancellata (assembly GCF_023864275.1). NCBI lineage: Eukaryota > Metazoa > Arthropoda > Insecta > Orthoptera > Acrididae > Schistocerca > Schistocerca cancellata. The sequence goes on from NC_064637.1 coordinate 160,233,171, forward strand.
GTGGTTGCGTTAGACTTAGCTTTCAAAATGGCGTCTCTAATGGAGGGGCGTTCCAAGCAAAGAGAGCTCTCACTGAGTTTCTTTTGGCGGAAAACCAGAGCATAGCAGATATTTACAGGCGGTTCGATAATGTCTACGGAGACCTGGCAGTGAACAAAAGCACGGCGAGTCGTTGGGCGAGGTGCCTGTCATCGGAACAAAGTCGTTGAAACCTGTCCGATCTCGCGCGTGCCCACCGCCCGCACACAGCCCTGTCTTCTGCAATGTTGGAACGTGCGGACACTCTCATTCGAGGTGATCGATGGATCACAAACACCTCGCTGCACAGCTGGACGTCTCTGTTGGTAGTGCTGAAACACTTGTTCACCAGTTGGGGTACTCGAAGCTGTGCGCCCTTTGGGGTACTCACCGCCTAACAGAAGACCTTAAAGAGCAACGAAGGACCATCGCAGTGAAGGGCGCACTCCATGTGTAGCGGGGAATTTCGCCGCGCTACACTCGTTCCCTGAGAGAGAAATTATACCGTCGCAGCTGTATGAGCGCTCGACGGCAGAGAAAATATATAAGAAAATGAAGGTACAAAAATGGTAACACTTTTTGTTTTCTACCCGCTCTTGTCTCTTGAGAGCGGAACTTAACTTACATATTAGCTAGTCTTGGTCGGATGAAGACGAAAAAACTTATTGATGTGCAGACGTATTGTGGAAGTTTGTATGAAATTCGGAGGATGGAAGGAGCAACGTAAAATACATTGCATTCAATATCAAGATGGTTTTGATTTGTATACATTAGTAATTCTCGGACAATGATATTAATTGCAAGATTTCGGAGCAGCTACGACTTTTCACGCAGAAATGAAGCAGGAGATTGTTGGAGAACAAGACCTGGACGCCGCACAAGAGAAGACGTGTTAACATGGTAAAGAATGAACTCCTATCTACGCCATTTCCCCCTGTTAATCACGTTTTGTTATTCTCTGTTCTCTTTCAAACAATTTTTGTAGTGGAAATTGATTTGACTTTTGCTCAGAGACGCCACAAGGACCATCCCAACAATAGCTTTTCCGAATCACGAGGTCCGATTTCATTCTTTCCCTTTTTTAAGGTCATTAACGATTTGAAAACCCCTTTTTTATTCACCATTTCTTCCCACATTTTAAACCTTTTCTTTTCTTCTCTTTTTTCTTTTTTATTAACCACTACACATGGGAAGCAGTACGCTCATGATGGAGAGGTTATTGATGCAGCAAGATGTGGTGTCCGACGTCGAACAGTAAGATGGAACCACACGGGCATACAGGCCCTGCCAGTAATCTGGCATTGAACGGAGACTAAGTTGAAAAATAGGATTTTGTAGCCAAAAGAGAGGGTAATAAAATCTTTCATTGGAATTCTGAAGAGAATATCTTTCAGAGAAAAAATATATATGTTCCATTACTTACTTACTCTCACCAATAAGTCCAGTAACTTACAAGGGAAGCTCCCCATCGCACCGCCCTCAGATTTAGTTATAACTTGGCACAGTGGATAGGCCTTGAAAAACTGAACACAGATCAATCGAGAAAACAGGAAGAAGTTGTGTGGAACTATGAAAAAAATAAGCAAAATATACAAACTGAGCAGCCCATGAGCAAGGTAGGCAACATCAAGGAGAGTGTGAGCTCAGGAGCGCCGTGGTCCCGTGGTTAGCGTGAGCAGCTGCGGAACGAGAGGTCCTTGGTTCAAGTCTTCTCTCGAGTGAAAAGTTTATTTTTTTAATTTCAGACAATTATCAAAGTTCAGGCACTCACACACAATCAACTTCGCTCTCGAAAATTCCAGGACATGTATAGATTTGCTTGGACATATGCAGGATTTGACGGTCTACACACGGAAAAATTTGGAAACGTTAAAAACATATGTATTGACAGAGCACAGGGAAAACTGTGCGACTGTGAAACTGTTGCATTCATTTGTTGCAGTTTATGTGACACTCTCTTATGTTTTCATCACTTTTTTGGGAGTGATTATCACATCCACAAGAAAACCTAAATCGGGCAAGGTAAAAGAATCTTTTTACCCATTCGCCAAGTGTGCAAATTAGGTGGGTCGTCAAAATATTCCTGTCATGTGACGCACATGCCGTCACCAATGTCGTATAGAATATATCAGACGTGTTTTCCTGTGGAGGAATCGGTTGACCTGTGACCTTGCGATCAAATGTTTTCGATTCCCATTGGAGAAACACGTCCTTTTGTCTACTAATCGCACGGTTTTGCGGTGCGGTCGCAAAACAAAGACACTAAAATTATTACAGTGAACAGAGACGTCAATGAATGAACGGATAGATCGTAACTTTGTGAAAATAAAGAAAGTAAAATTTTCACTCGAGGGAAGACTCGAAACAAGGACCTCTCGTTCCGCAGCTGCTCACTCTAACCACGGGACCACGGCGCTCCTCAACTGACAGTGTCCTTGATGTTTCATATCTTTCACATGGACTACTCAGTTTGTATATTTTGCTTATTTTTTCATAGTTCCACACAACTTCTTCCCGTTTTCTCGATTGATCTGTGTTCAGTTTTTCAAGGCCTATCCACTGTGTCAATTTATAACTAAATCTGAAGGGGGGTGCGATGGGGAGGTTCCCTTGTTAGTTACAATTAGATCTATTACAACACACTACAGTACAGTAAGCAGGATAAGGTGCCAGGGAAATCATAATTATTCTTAGCAACAGCACGAACGGTGTATCATAGTGAAGTGAGTGGCTGCATTCAGAAAACCAAGAACAGTTTCTGAGCAAGACCATAAATACTGAAACTAAAATTGTAGCCATAAGCAAAACTTAGAATATTTCTTACAAAGAACTATCACTGACTTAACGGCTGGTGGCTTCAAAAACCAAGTCTGTGGTGCTCCAGCAGATTGTCGAAAATTAGGGGATCCGGTAAGATGAGAAACGAAAAGATTCTCCACACATTCAGTTAGAACACTGACAGGAAGAAGGGACACGATGATAGGACGATTGGTAGGACAACAGTGAATGACTTCCGTAGGTACCTGAGGGAGCTGTAGAGGATGGAAACTGTAGGGGAAGTCAGAGGATGGAATACATCCAGGACGCTGGTTGCAACTGCTACTTCGAGATGAAGAGTTCACGCAGGAGAGGAACTCGTGGCGTGCCGCATCAAACGATTCAACTATATGATAATTCAAACAAAAGATAAGTCCAAAATTTTGGTGAGGACTGCGACCAAAGCCTTGATAAAGTTACTGAAAGATGTCATTCCGCTTGGGCTGTACCAAAAATCTACACTCATGCTCATAAATTAACGATAATTGCAGGATGTGGTGCCACACAACGTGGCACTACACAAAACTGCCGCCAATAGCATAGGCACATAGGGAACACACACGACACAGATCTGTAAGTCCACGGTATTGGCGATAGGTTGAGAAAACCGTCCCGAAACACATGTGCTAAGAAACGCCACTGTTTCCTGCGCATGTACCCCGACATCAATATGGGATATGATCACAATGCACACGTACACAGGCCGCACAACAGGTTGCCATACTCTGGATCAGGTGGTCGAGCAGGTGCTGGGGTATAGCCTCCAATTCTTGCAAGAGTGCCTGTCGGAGCTCCTAGGGGTTTGAAGACGTGCAGCGATACGTCGACCGAGAGCATCCCAGACGTGCTCGATGGGGTTTAGGTCTGGAGAGCAGACAGGCCACTCCATTCGCCTGGTATCTTCTGTTTCGAGGTACTCCTCCACGATGGCAGCTCGGTCGGGCCGTGCATTGTCATCCATCAGGAGGAAGGTGGGACCCACTGCACACCTGAAAAGGCGGACACGCTGGTGCAAAATAACGTCCCGTTCTTCTGTCAAAGACATGCAGGGGTGTACGTGCACCAATCATGATCCCACCCTACACCATCAAACCACGACCTCCATACAGGTCCATTTCAAGGACATTAAGAGGTTGGTATCTGGTTCCTGGTTCACGCCAGATTAAAATCCGGCGAGAATCACTGTTCAGACTATACCTGGACTCCTCTGTGAACATAACCTGCGACCACTCTTCCAATGACCATGTACTGTGTTGTTGACACCAGGCTTTACGGGCTCTCCTGTGACCAGGGGTCAGTGGAATTCAGCTTGCAGGTCTCCGGGCGAATGAACCATGTCTGTTCAGTCATCTGTAGACTGTGTTTCTGGAGACAACTGTTCCAGTGGCTGCGGTAAGGTCTCGAGCAAGACTACCTGCAGTACTCCGTGGCCGTCTCCGGGCACTGATGGTGAAATATCGGTCTTTTTGTGGTGTTCTACACTGTGGACGTCCCGTACTGTAGCGCCTGGACACGTTTCCTGTCCGCTGGAATCGTTGCCATAATCTTGAGGTCACACTTTGTGGCACACGGAGGGCCCGTGCTACGACCTGCTGTGTTTGACCAGCCTCCAGTCGCCCTAGTGTTCTACCGCTCATAACGTCATCAATATGTGTTCTTTGAGCCATTTGCAACACACAGTTGCCATTAGCACGTCTGAAAACGTCTGTACACTTACTTGCTGCACAGTACTCTGACATGCACCAACACACCTCTGCGTATGTGGACTGCTGCCAGCGCCACCGTGCGACGACCGCAGGTCAAATGCACAGCATGGTCATACCCCGAGGTGATTTAAACCCGCAAACCGCCCACCAGACCGTTGTTTCACCATGTATCAGCATTATCCTTAATTTATGAGCATGAGTGTTTATTATTTATAGATCAGTTTCAACATTTTGCTACAGGTGGTCTGGAAGCAATCATCCCCCAAATTATTGCACAAAGTTACAATTTCGATCATAAAGAAAAATAAGAATGCAGAATTACTTACGTGGGGCAAAGGAACCCGCTCAACAACATGAGGTTGTCATATACTGCAATATGGTACAGATCACTGTAAAATAAACAACATATGGTGGTATAAATTTGACCATTCTTCCTAAGACTGCGTGAGAACACACGTTACCATACGATCAGCTGCAAGATCGGAGGATGCCAAAGGCGTACCAGCTCTAGCAGCACCTCGTCGAAGCGAAGCACTGCGATGTTAAAACTAATCTGCGGGTTGGTGACTGGTGTACCTTATCCTTTGACCATAATGGTGTGCGCAGTTCAGAGCATTATCAGTTTTAATAGGAATAGGGTTCCAGCAAAAGTGAAAGAAAAAAAATCAATGATAAATCCCAAATCTTCAAATTAAATTCAAAGGTTCTCCTGCGGCACACTCCTGCTCTGTACAGGAGTCCCCCACAGGTGTCGGGGAATTAAATCTCTGACGACTTATTTATTCGCATACTACTTTTTCGTGTTTGAGACGTGGCAGTGATCTGCTACCTCACTGACAGTGCTCATTTACGATTTATCAAGTTCCACAATAACGAGAGTCGATTAAGATAGAAAGAAAGGTGGAATGACTGCACACGAGAAACGTCGATTATGTTCGTTGTATCCTACGTTACAGGGGTGGATTTTAGCCATTTTATTTTCTCTCCAGGCAAACCTATGTATAAATGCTAATAAACTGGCGGGAGGAAACTTAAAACTTTGCACGTTTTATTAATTGTTCTCCCGTTCACAAATTTTCTAATCATCGTTCTGTACACTACGTACAGACTCCAAGTCTTTTTGGAAGGGGGGCAGCGCCATTAAACAAACCTTAAAAGAGCTACACGACCGACGTTTCGACGTATCTGCAGCGTTCCTCTACAGGAACCCTTGTATTTTATACCGACATGGGCTAACACTCAAAGCGTTCAGTTTCGACTGACAGCAGCCATGTGTGACTTAACTGCTTCTCTCATCTGGGCGAATCTCTAAAATAGAAAAACTTCTCATCAGTGATTACCAAACAATCTAATTATTAACTTGAACTTGTGTACTGTGGAAATCTTTGGCTATACTGAATTATACGGAGACTTAAAATGATTGGTTCAACACTGTTTACTAACAAATTGAAGGTAACTGTATATATAGAAATGCACTGGCACCGTGAAATACGCGCAGCTGAGCTTACAAAAAATTAAAAAACAATCGTGGCCCTAAATTGTATTTTCACTTACCTCGTGTCTTGCCAAACATTTTTTGCAGATTTCTCGAAAGCAGCGCACAGGATGCTGTAGCGAAACAATATTCAAAAACTACGACTGAAAATTCCGTATCACAAAGTGCAACGTGCGTACGTACATATTAAACTGAATGTTGGGTGAGAATTTTACCTCGTAAGAAGTAACTTCCGACAAAAATCAAATTAAACTTCATATTGAAAAGTAAAGCTTCAAAACTCAAGCTAATGCTCAGAATTGTATTTGCATAAGATGGTTTTAAGAAATAAGTTTAAACAAAGGGAATGTCTTCTTTCTTATCAGAGCAATCTATATAAGTCTTAGAATTCGAGCTTGGTCAGTGCAATCTCAATAACACAAACTGATGCTACACGCTTGTGCGCTTACCTGTCAATCAACATCCGAGAAAAATTCACAAATAATCTCCTTAGCTTCTTCCTCCATAATGGTATCAAAAATATTCAGGCTCAAATTCCATCAATCATACTTACAAAGAAAATTTCCTGACCATTCTTCAAAAAACGTCTGCTACTCAACACTGCTCAACTAGATTGCGTGGAACTTCAACACTCAAAGATCACTCAGCTACATGCTTTTGCTCTGTGTGAGCTATGCGTATCGATATTTGAGTAAGAAACAGAATTGACAGAGTGAGCAAAGTAATAGGCATACCTCACACCTTGAAGCCTACGATCTGAAAGTGTACTGACTCGCTCCATGGCCATATACGTTTAGCTTGTGTTTTCCCACAGGACCTGATACTAAAATAAAGTCAGTAAGTTCTGGGCACAACATTTCTGCATAGGCTCACCTGAAGATTACCAGAAGATTTTTCGCCGAAACAAAATGCACGAAGTTACTGAAGCCGGCAGTTCTCCGGAATTGTCTCACACGGAATATTTCTGCGTAATATCTTAAATAACTGTTGTATACAAGTCACAAACTCGAAGGGGAAAGGTCGTGCGTATTTTTTTTTTATCTACAAAAGTGTGGGCGCCTGTGGGATGGAACACGCCGCCGGCGACGACGCGGTGGACAGATAAGTTTGCTAACTTGGAATGACGCGAGATGAAGGTAATCAAAGTGTCAGGCGGAAGATGGCGTCACAGCCGCGGGCCACTGGTTGTGTATCCGGAAGGAGAAAAGTTTGCCGCCGCGAAACACACCCCGCATCCTCTTTTCTTTTTCCCGCCCTTGTTTCTGTTCCTCTGGCTGTGAATATTTGTCCACTCCGCAAGTGTAGCATCGAAGAGAAATATCTGAGTAGTGAGAACTCTTACACGCAGAAGAGAATTTTTTCCAGCCAGTCACGTGAGTTTGTGCTTCTCACATACGAAAAGTCTCTGTTCCTCCTTTCAAGTGTTTCGATCTGGACCCTAGGAACAAGTTACTCAGCGTTGCTATTACTACACTGGAGACTGTTGTACCTAGTGGTTAGTGTACATGGGAACACTTTTTTTTCGGTCAGTACTTCAGTCTAGTAACGGATTTCACAGTCAAAGGAATGCACACCTGAAACAGCCACAAATAATTTCCGTGGTTTTATACAGTTTTTGTGGTTTTTGCAGGCACGGAACTTGACAATGAATGAGCGTGGAACATTTTCTTGTCAGACACAGAAATGCACAATATGGGCAACGGAAAATCCGCGCACACTTCAGCCGGTACCAATTCATTCTGTAGTGGTGACTGAGTGGCACGGGTTGACAGCGTCGTTTGTCGTAGGGCTGTGTACTTTCGAGGAGAAGTGTTTGCTGGTGTGACGAGCTACTCAAATCACATTAGTCGTATTGCGTACCTTCATTTGTAGCAGATCGCTTTCAGCGCCATTCATTGGTAAAACTTTCATTAAATTTTTTTTCCATCGGCTCAAGTTTTTTAAATACGTAATTATTAAAGAAATTTTGAAAGCTACATCTGAGAAAATTGGTATTCGATTTCTCAGCTACAAATTAAAATGCACGTTTCAGTGTTATTGGAAATTGAACGCCTACGCGGATGAAATAGGGAATGAAATATTTTATGAAATATTTCATTATGAAAGCATTTTTAAAGCTGAGTGTCAAAATTTCTATTTTGCTTGCTTGTTAGAAATAAAAAAAATGGTATTCCACTGTTTTTGCAAATTCAACTCCTAACGGCGTGAAACAGGGTATGAAAACTTGAGACATTTTGTTGTATTAAACATTTTTTAAAGCTAAAATTCATAGGTCCTCTGTTACATATGAAGAAATGCGTGTTGAGGGATGAAAGTTTCTACGAAAATATCACCACAAGAACGCAAGAGGCAAGATTAACCAAAAACCTTCGACTCCAACTACCAGAATCGCTTTTCACTCAGTAGTAGATTCGGAAAAGACCATGTTTCTATGGCCTTACTTAGCGTCAAAAGCTTAGAAAGTGTTGCAATTTGTGAGCAACATTAAAATAGATTACAGGAAAACAATAATCTGTACGTGAGCGAAGCAGCGGGCGCTAAGCTAGACGGGTACAAAATGAAGTGCTTTGTATAGTTCAGTGTTACTACGACACAATAATGCAGGCGCGCTTTTTGGAGAGAGCACCTTCAATTTCACTAGCTTTTGTACTAAGTGGTTTGACAAAGAAACACAGCTAACTAGATTTAAATGGTCAGAAACCCAAAAGAACCCGCTTCACTAAACTAAAAAAAGGGTTGTAACTTATAATATTAAGTCACATCCGCAATAGATCACCCAGCTGCCGCGTGGGGTACCCACGTGGTCTTGGGCGTCTTTTCACGGTCGCCGCGGGTCACCCCTCGGCGTGTGTGTGTGTGTGTGTGTGTGTGTGTGTGTGTGTTTTGTCCTTAGCGTAAGTTAGATTAAGTAGTGTGTAAGCCTAGGGACCGATGACCTCAGCAGTTTGGTCCCAAAAGACCTTACCACAAATTTCCAAATTTTTCACCTAATTGCTACCTGTACATAATAATGTCTATGGATATGGAGTAGAAGGATCACATAGACTCAATGAAAACGTATCGCCAGGTCGAACGAATCACGTGTCTTGTTACTCGAATTCGCCCTGAGCGCTGTTTTCAGGTTTGTAATTAACTAATTATTTATATTCAAAGAATGCGTCTGCCGCATAGAAAGAGTAGTTAAGCATAAAAAACTTAAATATAATATGAAAACTCTACTGTTGTCTATCAGATATTTTACTTCACTAATCAAAGAGTTTTATTTACGTGGATTGTATTGCTTTCTGTGCCAAAGTTAGATCCACTACCCTACAACAGGGCAGAGCAGAACACTTTTCTTTCTAGTACTCTACTGTTGATTACCTCTATTACCCTCAAAGTGCAGTAGATTGTTGACAAGTTTCATGAGCGAATAAATGCACTGAAAAGATATGGTTAATCTTCTCTTTTTTTACCAGCGGTCTTCTGACGGGTTAGATGCTGCCGGTCAAGAATTCCTCCCCTGCGCCGATTTTTTTGATCTCAGAGTAGCACTTGCAACCTACATATTCGATTATTTGCTGGATATATTTCAGGACATATTCGGATGGACTGTCAGCTACAGAGCACTGCTGCTAAGAAGACGAGTATACCGTTCGTTTGTTGTATATTTTTACGAGCTTCCAGCAGGAGCGACTTATTTATTTACAGACACCTGTGTAGCTACTAGATTATTTTTGTAATTTCTTGCGTGTTCGAGTGCCTGCTAGGCACAAGCGTTTGTTTTAATGACAGTGTAGCGTACAGTACTGCTGTTGCTATCGACCCTTATATCGACCCTCAGAAGATACAGGCTTTTGTTTGTTTCAGTTAGTGTAGCTCAGTGTCGTTTAGACTGTTAGTGAGAGAGCACTTCGAATTCCTGCCTCTAATAAGCTGAGTACACCGTTTGTTTGTCATATATTTTTACGAGCTTCAAACAGGAGCGACTGCAGTAATGCATAGGAACTGTGATTGCTGTGTACAGATATGAAGTGAGTTGGCGGCCCTTTGCTCACAGCTCCAGGCTGCAGTGGCTTCTGTCACACAGCTTGAGGCTGCTGCCAAGGGGCATCATTGTGGGGGGGGGGGGGGGGGGTCGGACGCAGGGGTGCAAAGGACGTCGAGCACGTCCCCAGTGTCCACCGATCGATCCACTGCTGTGGCCGCCCTGGGTACTGCCTGCACTGAGGTTGACCCCTCACCTGTGGCCGAGTGGGAGATCATGTCAAAGTCTGGCAAAAACTTTCAGGGGGCCGATCGTAGGGCCTCCCTGGTTCGTTTGGCAAACAGGTTCCAGGCATCATCTGTGGCTGACGATGTCTCTGATCCAGATGCAGTCTGCCACCCTGTTCCAGAGGAAGCTTCTAAGACCACAAGGTCTGGGCGTTCACAGAGGGTGAGTCTGCTGGTAGTTGGGAGCTCCAACATTAGGCACATAATGGGACCCCTTAGGAACGTGGTTGCCAAGGAGGGGGAGGGAGGAAGCCAGTGTGCACTCCATGTGCATACTGGGGGGCGTCATTCCAGATGTGGAAAGGCTGCTTACAGATGGCATGAAGAGCGCAGGGTGCAGCCAACTGCAGGTAGTGGCATGTTGGTACCAATGACGTACGTTGCTTTGGCTCTGAGGAGATTCTCTCTGGTTTCGGGCGGCTAGCGGAAATGATGAAGACTGCCAGCCTTGCTTGCGAGATTACGGCGGAGCACACCATCTGCAGCATCGTCGATAGAACCGACTGTGGTCCTTTGTTGCAGAGCCGAGTGGAGGGTCTGAATCAGAGGCTCAGGCAGTTCTGTGACCGTGTAGGCTGCAGATTCCTTGACTTGCGCCATCGGGTGGTGGGTTTCCAGGTTCCACTTTATGTGTCAAGACTCCACACAGGAAGCGGCTACACGGGTAGCAGGGGCTGTTTGGAAGGGACTGGGCAGTTTCTCAGGTTAGAGGGCCTCAGGGAACCACAGGAAGGTTGTCCGTCTAAAACTGGGCTGGTAAAACACAGTAAGTTAGTTAAGAAAAGATCGGTATTGTAGTTGTAAATTGTCGTAGCTCTGTTGGGAAAGAACCAGAGTCCAAGCCCTAATAGAAAGCGCTGAAGCTCAAATAGTTATAGGTACAGAAAGCTGACTAAATCCGGAAATAAGCTCAGCAGAATTTTTTTCTAACGAGCGAACAGTGTTCAGAAAGAATAGATTAAATACAATTGGTGGTGGAGTATTTCTTGCTGTCAGAAGTAGCTTGTCTTGTACTGAAATCTATGTAAATAGTTGCTGCGAAATAGTATTGGTAGAAGTTATACTTGACAACCGGACTAAACTACTAACTGGGTCGTTTTACCTACTCAGAAGATATAGTTGCTGAACAGTCCAAAGCAAACTTTAGTCCCATTTCAAATAGGCTCCGCCCCCCCTTTACACACACACACACACACACACACACACACACACAATGAGCCCACTCGAAGCGTAAACGGTTGCGAAAGCATACTTCACCTCTCAGCAACAAATAATCCTGGACAAACTGTGAGCATTGTGACGAAAACAGGGATTAGCAACCACAAGGCAGTAGCTTCTACAACCATCAAAAAGAAACGCAAAGTATATCTATTTAAAAATCTGATAAAAATGCTCTTCATGCCTTTTTAAGAGACAGTCTGCACTCCTTCCGATCTGATCATGTAAGGGTAGAAAAGTTGCGGAATGATTTCAAAGAGATAGCATCGACAGCAATTTAGAGATACATATCACATAAATTAGTAAGTGATGGTACTGTGATTCTTCAGTTTCTCCCGGCATATTCCTTGCTCGAGCAGTCCACGGATGTACTGCCGGTCCATAGTGTCCAACGGGCACAATATTTCGGCGATCAGACATGTCGCCGTCATCAGGTGCGCTGACGAACTGAGCTGAGTCACTCACTCACTCACTCACTCACTCACTCACTCACTATAATGACGTGCCTGCCTTGGCCCGAGGTAGCGGAGTTTAAGCTGTTTGAGCTGTTCCTCCTTCGGTTTGGAATGGTTTTTCTTCGCGTGTTGGTCTGTCCTCTGGTTTCTGTGGATGCAGCAGCTTATCTGCCGGCTGATTCCGGCGGCTTCTTCTTCTTCTTCTTCTTCTTCTTCTTATTATTATTATTATTATTATTATTATTATTATTATTATTATTACTGCTTCCTGGCTGCCCGAATTCTATTCTCTTCAGGCGGGACCAGTCCACTGGCGGCGTCTGTGTCCGGATATACTTGACTGCTTCCTCAGTCATGTACTTCCAGTCCTCGTCCGTGAAGATCGGGTGCTAGGGCAGGTGGCAGTCTTAAATCCCCTCCCCTCGCGAGGCGTTCTCTCCGCGGTCCGCGCCCGCGCGTCAGCGGTCGCCGAGAAGCTGGCGTCGGCTCTGTGGTGGCGTCGGCGTAACTGCCTCGTCCGCCCTAGTCGCCCGTCCGTTTCCCTTGCTGAGCGCCTTTTTAATTAGACCCAATGCTGGTTCCCATGTCCTGCTGTTGTAGCCGCAATCTTGGTTGATAAATCCGTCCTTGTTACAAATTTAGATAGCCTCTCTAAGGACGCTGTCCCAGTATTTAGATGTGTGGGTTAAGACGTGGTATGTGGGTAATCCATTTCGTGATTTTCGGACAAACAGTGCTCTGCGACTGCCGGCTTATTTGGGTACCCAAGTCTAGTGTGCCTCTGATGTTCTCGGCAGCGATCGATGATTCGCACTGTCTGTCCAATGTAAGTCTTCCCACATTGACACGGAAGCTGGTCTGTGCCGGCGTTTCGCAAACCGAGATCGTCTTTGACACTTCTCAACAATGCTCGTGTTTTATTTGCTGGGCGAAAGACAGTTCCTACTCGGCGTTTCCTCAATATTCGTCCTATTTTCCCCGATAGTGCGCCAGTATTCAATATATAGGCAGTGGATATTTCTTTCTCCGTGACTTCTTCCGTCTCCACACGCTGTACTGTAGAGTTGGGGCGGCGAGCGCGTCTGACCTGCCGTTTCGAGTACTTGTTTTTCCGGAATACAATTTTGAGGTGTTCCAGCTCTTGGGGCAGACACTCTGCGTCAGAGATGGTGCGCGCCCTGTGCGCCAGTGTTTTTAGCATCCCAGTCCTCTGCGCAGGGTGGTGGCAGCTATCCACATGCAAATTCAGGTCGGTGTGCGTTTTCTTCCTGTATACCCCGCGGCCTACGGTGGCATCCGCTTTTCTTTTGACCACGATGTCCAGGAATGGTAATTTTCCTTCTGCGTCGGTCTCCATATGGAGAAAACGCAAACCTACCTGTAATTGCATGCGGATAGCTGCCACCACCATGCGCAGAGGAATGGGGAGCTAAAAACACTGGTGCACAGGGCGCGCACCATTTCTGACGCAGAGTGTCTGCCCCAAGAGCTGGAACACCTCAGAACTGTATAAATCTTAAATGTTTCCCTGAGACATTTAAGTCTCTTTTCATTATCTACGATAATGATCGGAGATCTATGAGATCACCAATGGAACGTCCCATTACGTCCCTGGCAATAATGACAATATGTAAGGGAAAAATGAATTGAAGTTTTTGTTGGGGAGGGCACTCAGGTGGTTTGCGCAGCAATGTTGACCGTCATACTGTGGTGGTGTAATGGTTAGCATTTTTGCATAGCAAGTAAAAGACCTGGGTTCGAGTCATGGCCGCAGCACAAATTTTAATTCATTTCGTCTGCTTCGTTCATTTTCGTAGATAATAAAAAGAGACTTAAATGTCTAAGGGAAACAATTATAGTTGCGAGAATAGTTCGATAGACTACTGGAAGACAGAACTATCATATTTGACAGTGTTCCAGGGTGTACGACGTGTTTCCTCCTCTCGACATATGAGGGTACCTTCAGCATCGTCGATGATGAAAGTTTTTGTGTTCCAGATGTTATGGTGTGGTGAGGCAAGGAGTCGCGCGTGCGCACTGAGCTCCGTCTCTGGACACGGCGCACCCACCGGTCATCGTGATGCTGTACTGCTTCGCCATGTGGGTCTCTGGAGATGTGCATTCGGCTCTGTTTTATGGCCGACAATGCGCAACCGCATCCAACTGTGCAGTTTTTGGGAGAGCGAATGGACGGGCCTGCCGTTTCCCCAGATTTAAGTCCTACAGAGTGTGTGTGCGATGCATTAAGCGGACTACTGATGTACGTTGACATGCATCAACGACCGTCCACAGCAGCTGTCAATCTAGCTGGTGGGGGAGTAGGACGATCGACCACAGAACCTCCTCACCAACCTTGGGGCACAGCGTTTTGATGTCCAGGGGAGCGTCACGAATCACGGTGACTGCAGTGTAGTCTGAATGAAAGGGTCGTTTCTGTTGGTCTCATTGCATTGGTTTAAACCTTGACTGTTACTCTGCGTTTGGTTTTCCACAGTTATTGAGGTTATGCCGTGGTTCTTCCTCTTTCTACGTCTGGCAGCAGCGGTGTGTCTCGATATTCGCACCTTGTACCATCTTTGGTCTGGTGCTTACAGTTTCCGGCTAGCCGGTGTGCGGCAGTCGGTCGGTTGGTGTGGATCAACCAGGGAATCTCCGCGCCGCGCAGTGGGCCGGGCCCGCTGGCGGTCTCTACACAGTGTCGGAGTGTGTGGGAGCTGTTCAGATTGCTACGAGGTTCGTGGCTCACCGACCCGCGACATCAAAGTTGAGTGGTGATTTAAGTACCGTAGCCAGACTGTTCACATTGTGCCGTTGGTTTTCACGGTTGGCTGTTGGGGGTATTACCGTGAGCAACAGCGAGTGTTCGAGTTGGCGAAAGTTTGGCCACCATCCGGTGCAGTTTAACTGTATTTTGGTTACTTGAAGTCCAAGTGCACCAGCGGAATTTTCTGCCTTGTGGCCGTTAGCGTTCCGGTAACCCGTCCTGGCCGCTGACATAAAATTCAGGCAGTGTCCTTTCCTCACCGTGTTGTCGCTGTCCGACACGTGTGTGTAGTTTTGACAGCTTATGTGTACTTTGTTGTGGGCGGCTACGCCTCTTATGTGTTGGCTTTGGAGTTCGTTGTGTACTGGTCGGGTGGAAAGCAAGTCGTCTTGTCGGTGGGTCCGTTGAGAGTCTCTTGGTTGGGTTGCCGGCGGATCGGATGTAGTTGGGCCGACTACCTGTCTCCCCTAAGCGAACGTTAATATCTCAAGTGCAGACCGACCCCCAGAAACTTCTGAGCGCCGCTGGCTGTACTGCCTTTTCTTATTGGTGTTTGATTGCGTATTTTAATGACTCATAGCCGATGGTTTGAATTTGTATGCTTTTAGTTGCGTTATAAATAATGGGCCTTCAGCCGCTTTAAAATTGAAAGTTCCTTACTTGTCAAGTCTTGCATTGTTTGGGCCTTCAGCCTAATTTTAAATATTATTTAAGGATAAAACCTAGCGATTTTCCGCCATGTGAAAATTTATTCTAGTTGTGTTATAAATCATGGGCCTTCAGCCGTTTTAAAAATTAAAGAGGTTGTGCCCTTAAGCCATAAGATCGTAAGACATATTCAGTCGATAGTTAAGCTCGGATATTTGCGCTGTATCGTTTGGGCAACTAAATAAAGTTGTGACTGTTCGAGTGTAGCTGACAGTCGCTCATTTTTGGCCCCTTTCCACAATTCCAACTACCTGTTCTGTCCTGCGGATTTGACCAGGTGTTCCACGTATTTCTTTCAGTTCCTCCTGTACTACACTGCAGCAGTTCTCCTCGTTTCATCGCGCTCGCTATGTTGGTTGGTAGTGACATTCGAAAGTTACTTTCGTCTTTACGTTTTGCACACCAGCGTACGAGGAGACGCACTGTGGAACTAGACCAACTACATCTACACCCATACTCCGCAAGCCACCTGACGGTGTGTGGCGCACGGTACCTTGAGTACCTCTATCGGTTGTCCCTTCTAATCCAGTCTCGTATTGTTCGTTGAAAGAAAGACTGTCGGTATGCCTCTGTGTGGGCTCTAATCTCTCTGATTTTATCCTCATGGTCTCTTCGCGAGATATACGTAGGAGGGAGCAATATACTGCTTGACTCCTCGGTGGAGGTATGTTCTCGAAACTTCAACAAAAGCCCGTACCGAGCTACTGAGCGTCTCTCCTGCAGAGTCTTCCACTGGAGTTTATCTATCATCTCCCTAACGCTTTCAAGATTACTAAATGATCCTGTAACGAAGTGCGCTGTTCTCCGTTGGATCTTCTCTATCTCTTCTATCAACCCTATCTGGTACGGATCCCACACTGCTGAGCGGTATTCAAGCAGTGGGCGAAAAAGTGTACTGTAACCTACTTCCTTTGTTTTCGGACTGCATTTCCTTCGGAGTCTTCCAATGAATCTCAGTCTGGTATCTGCTTCACCGACGATCAGTTTTTTATGGTCATTCCATTTTAAATCACTCCTGAAGCCTACTCCCAGATAATTTATGGAATTAACTGCTTCCAGTTGCTGACCTGCTATATTGTAGCTAAATGATAAGGGATCTTTCTTTCTATGTATTCGCAGCACATTCCACTTGTCTGCATTGAGATTCATTTGCCATTCCCTGCACCATACGTCAATTCGCTGCAGATCCTCCTGCATTTCAGTACAATTTTCCATTGTTACAACCTCTCGATATACTACAGCATCATCCGCAAAAAGCCTCAATGTACTTCCGATGTCATCCACACGGTCATTTATGTATATTGTGAATAGCAACGGTCCTACGACACTCCCCTGCGGCACACCTGAAATCACTCTTACTTCGGAAGACTTCTCTCCATTCAGAATGACATGCTGCGTTCTGTTATCTAGGAACTCTTCAAGCCAATCACACAATTGGTCTGATAGTCCATTGCTCTTACTTTGTTCATTAAAGGACTGTGGGGAACTGTATCGAACGCCTTGCGGAAGTCAAGAAACACGGCATCTACCTGTGAACCCGTGTCTATGGCCCTCTGAGTCTCGTGGCCGAATAGCGCGAGCTGGGTTTCACACGATCGCCTTTTTCGAAACCCATACTGTTTCCTACAGAGTAGATTTCTAGTCTCCAGCAAAGTCATTATAATCGAACATAATACGTGTTCAAAAATTCTACAACTGGTAGACGTTAGAGGTATAGGTCTATAGTCCCAGGGCAGTGCGGTGGATCGCTGTGTGGGGGAAAAACAGCAGGTCGAGGTCACGCTACGTGCTGTGCGTAGCGAAGCGTGGCGCAGACGCGGCTGCTGTCACAAGCTGCGCCGTCGAAAGTTTGCCGGGCAGCTGGCGGAAGAGAACGCGCGACCGCGTTGAACCGGCGCCAAATATACCCGCCGGATGGAGGGAGGGAGGGAGAGAGAGAGGGAGGGAGGGATGGAAGGTAGGCGGGGTTGGGGGGAAGGGAAAACATGCGACGATCGATCCCACTTATCTCCGCAACACAGCTACGCGACAGAGTTTTCCATTTGCGAGTCCAACAGGTTTGCTCTGACAATCGCCTTCATTACGTCTATTTGATTTCTTCGCGGCTGTAGCCTGGCAGTCTATTCAGCAGTACGTCTTCCGCCTTTGCACTGGTTTGATGCAACCAGTTTGTCATGTGTAAACCGCTGCCTCTGCGAATAACTTACATCCCACAGATGGGAACAACCAAAATTCTTTGAGACGACTATTGGAAAAACAAACAACCAGTTCGGTTGCAGTTTTACGTATCGGTTGAATCGATCATCCCTTCACTTAAACCCGTCCATACAACAACCGAATGAAGACAATCGATTCGTTTGGTGGTAGTTTTACGTATTGGTTGGATAATTATTCATTCATTCATTCCTCTCGAGTGTACCCACTCTATCAAAGCAACAGAACGAAAATAGTCGACATGGTCCGTTGTAGTTTGTCGTCATTTTTTGGTTTCTGTACCTCAACCTGTAAACAAGAAACCCTGACACGAGCACTAGGTTGTGCGCTCGCCTGCCTACCTGCCTACCGGTCCGGCTATCAGAAACACTTTTTCTTGGGAACGGGTGGGTCCAGGAAGTTGAAGTTTATGTCACGATAGGGGGAGGTTTATTATCTTTTGGTTCAAAAAGTCGAGGTTTTTAAATTACATTTTTGGATCCATAGAAGTGTTTAGGAATCCACCCCTGAAACGGTTTTTCCGAATACGGAACGGAAATGTTCGTTATTCGCGGTTGAACAAAAAAAAAATGCACCTGCCTGAAATCGGCCTTTTTCCCCACACACCAGTTTTTTTCTTTCTTCGGAGGACGAGTCATTGTACCGGTGCTTGGGAGGAAACGCACAAAATTCAAATGAAAGTTTCAACGCGTGTTTTTGGAAGTTATCCCCCAAGCATATGCATTCTGGTGCGAAGACTGTGGAGATTGCGACTTTCCTGGCAGTGAGCAGCTTCAACGAAGGGTATTCAGCAATTCTGAAGACAATGACAACGATGGACGTCCCCCTGGGACTCTATTCGACGCAGTTCGCCAAGCATTCGGACGACCACCGGATTCAAGCGGCCGAAAACCGCTTGTCACCGGCCATACGAGCGGCTCTGGAGCAGCGCAGGATGGCCCAGATCGAGCAGAACGCCCTCTGTGAGGAAGAGGAAGGACTAGTTTATGGACCCGGAATAGAGGATTAAAAGTACGTTGCATAATATTGCATTTATATGTAGTCAAAACTTCAAACGCGTTTTTCTCGAAATGACTTTTTCGCTTCATATGGTGACTTCAAATCTACTGAACCGATTGGCATGATTCTTTGTTTCCGACAAAGCTAACTAAATTGTCTAGGAGTTGTACCACTTTTATTCTGATGCATCAACTACAAATATTTTTACTTGGCCTGACGAAGTGGAAAAATTGATGAAAAAAACCTGTTTTTTCAAATGGCCGCCATTTTGTTTCCTATGGTCCAAATAACTTAAGCGAGGTACAACTCCTAAAGACTCTTATATACTTCGCTAACGTCGACTTAATTTTGATTTCAGACCAGCCGGCTGACCTCCGACATACCGCACGTGGAGGTCTACATCGAAATTTTGTTTCGTCCCGACGGCACTTCCGCCTTTCCTCTTCGACATTTCCGATCGAAAAAAATTCCAGTTTGTAGAGGAAATATCAATAAACATTTTGACCAAATTTGAAACTGATATCTGTAACAAATCCCGAGAAAAAAATTCCCAAAGAACGTCCTTTTTTCGGGCCAAAGACAGTAAGCCTGCCCTTAAGGTCTTCGGTCCCTTGGCGGTGCAAACAAGCGAAGCTTCTAAGTCAGTGCAATGAAAAGATACGGCCATTTATGTCACGTATTTTGATACTCGCAAACCTAGAATCGTGCAATCTGGCAAGAAGCAATGTTTCACAGTACAAGCAATGGGGAAAAGAATAAGAAAATTGTTTATTTGTAATTCTGTCACACGAAAAAAGCATTTACTTTGTCATTTGTGATCCGACTTCAGACTTGAAATTAAAACATTCTTGAAAGTGTGTGTGTGTGTGTGTGTGTGTGTGTGTGTGTGTGTGTGAATTCCTAAGGGACCAAACTGCTGAGGTCCCTAGACTTACACACTACTTAACGTATGCTAAGGAACACACACACACACACACACACACACACACACACACACACACACACACACACACACACACCACCCATGCCCGAGGGAGGACTCTTACCTCCGGCGTGAGTTGTCGTGCAATCAGTGACATGGCGCCTCTACCCGCGAGTCCACTCAGCGCGGCATTCTTGAAAGTGGAAAAAACGACATTTTGTCAATGGAGTGAGTGATTATTTTGTAAAATATTTTTGTTTATTTATAGATGCAATCACATTCTTACGACACCGTCATAACCGGTTTCGTCCATACAATGACCATCTTCAGATTCTATAGGCGGCATACACAGAACACAGTGACAACCCATGAACCTGTGTACAGTGTACGCCGCCTTTAGAATCTGAAGATGGTCATTATATGGCCGAAACCGGCTATGACTGTGTCATAAGAATGGGACTGCGTCTATAAATAAACAAAAAAAATCTTTGAAGTGTTGTCGTCACTGGGGGTGTTATCTTCCCAGAATAAACGGCGACAGAAGTGGTCGGCATTCTCGCTTCTCGGAGTGGATGAACTGTCTGTATCTATAATTAAGTTTGTGCGGAACCCTGACCATGCGGGCTCTACTCGAGCCTGGCCAATTATTTTTAATATTCTTTGGACAGTTAACCAGCACAGCAATCGCCTGAAAATGTGTGGAGAAACCACCCAAAACCACAGTCAGTTTGGCCGGCAGAACCGATAGATAGACGCCGACCTGCTTTCATATGAAAGTAAAGATTGCAATAATTTTGGAACACGTATTATGTTCGACTATATGACCTTTCTGGAGACTAGAAGTCTACTCTGTAGGAATCAGCTTGGGTTTTGAAAAAGACGATCGTGTGAAACCCAGCTCGCGCTATTCGTCCACGAGACTCAGAGGGCCATAGACACAGGTTCCCAGGTAGATGCCGTGTTTCTTGACCTCCGCAAGGCGTTCGATACAGTTGCCCACAGACGTTTAATGAACAAAGTAAGAGTATATTGTCTATCAGACCAATTGTGCGATTGGATTGAAAAGTTTCTAAATAACAGAACGCAGCACGTCATTCACAATGGAGAGAAGTCTTCCGAAGTAAGAGTGATTTGAGGTGTGCCGCAGGGGTGTATCGTAGGACTGTTGCTATTCACAATATACATAAATGACCTTGTGGATAATATCGGACGTTCATTGAGGCTTTTTGCGGATGATGCTGTAGTATATCGAGACGTTGTAAAAATGGAAAATTGTACTGAAATGCAGGAGGATCTGCAGCGAATTGACGCATGGTGCAGGGAATGGCAATTGAATCTCAATGTAGACAATAATGTGCTGCGAATACATAGAAATAAAGATCCTTTATCATTTTGCTACAATATAGCAGGTCAGAAACCGGAAGCAGTTAATTCCATAAATTATCTGGGAGTAGGAATTAGGAGTGATTTAAAATAGAATGACCATATAAAGTTGATCGTCAGTAAAGCAGGTGCCAGACAGATTCATTGGAAGAATCCTAAGGAAATGCAGTCCGAAAAGAAAGGAAGTAGGTTACAGTACACTTGGTCGCCCAATGCTTGAATACTGGTCACCAGTGTGGGATCCGTATCAGATAGGGTTGGTAGAAGAGATAGAGAAGATCCAACGCAGAGCAGCGCGCTTCGTTACAGGATCATTTAGTAATTGCGAAAGTGTTACGGAGATCATAAACTCCAGTGGAAGACTCTGCAGGAGAGACTCTCAGTAGCTGGGTACGGGCTTTTGCTGGAGTTTCGAGAACATACCTTCACCGAGGAGTCAAGCAGTATATTGCTCGCTCCTACGTATATCTCGCGAAGAGACCATGAAGATAAAATCAGAGAGATTAGAGCCCACACAGAAGCATACCGACAATCTTTCTTTCCACGAACAATACGAGACTGGAATAGAAGAGAGAACAGATAGTGGTACTCAAAGTGCCCTCCGCCACACACCGTCGGGTGGCTTCCTGAGAATGGATGAAGATGTAGATAATATCGCATACACTCCCGAAGTGTGACATTTCACTTCGTCCTGCCCCTCCGCCTGTTTCACTTTCTCTCTCAGCCGGCGTAGTTGGACACATTTTCCATGCAACTAAGATCGAGTAATTTAGCGGGCCACGCAGCCTGATTGTTCGTGAAACTGGGAACGGCTACGTGCAGTCCTCAGAACACGGCTGCTGGCATCTCGAAAGCGGGAGGTGTCCTTAGGATACTGATAAACAGGAAAAAACTCTTAACCGTCAATAACGTTGAAATAAACTCAACTGTTCACGTTCATGGTAACTTGTGTGAGCAGCCTCGGATCGTGGTACGAAAAGTACGCCGGAGTATCACACAACCACCTTCGTCCTGACGAGCAAAACAAACTGGTACACCTACCTAATATCGTGTAGCACCCCTGCGAACACAGAAGTGTCGTAACATGACGCGGCATGGACTCGACTAATCTCTGTAGTGCTGGAGGGAAATGACGCCATGAATTCTGCAGGGCTGTTCTAAAATCCGTAAGACTATGAGGGGCTGGAGATCTCTTCTGAACAGCACGTTGTAAGGCACCGCAGATATGGTAAATAATGTTCATGTCTGGGGAGTTTGGTGGCCATCGGAAGCGTTTAAACTCGGAGCAGTGTTCCTGGAGTCACTCCGTAGCAATTCAGGAGTTGTGGGGTGTCGCAATGTCCTGCTGGGATTGCGCAAGTCCGTCGGAATGCACGATGGACATGAATGCAGCTACTCAGACAGGATGCTTACGAACTTGTCACCTCTTTGTGGTCCTGTCACTTTAAACGGCGAGCATCTGGCGAAGCCGACCCTAGCACTCTTTCAGGTCCTGTCACTTTCAACGGTTGACTCATCGCCGCGCTGGCGAGGTGAAAGCAGGTAAACTGGCTCAGACAGCTCCAGTGGAATGCGCTTCACGCACAGTGTCACCAATAAACTTACTTGTATGGAAGTCGTATCTACACGTATCAGTGGCAACTGCACACGCCCCACGCCATTACAGAGCCTCCACCAGCTTCAAGAGTCCCCTGCTGACATGCAGGATCCCTGGATTCATGAGGTTGACTCCATACCAGTACACGTCTATCCGCTAGATAGAATTTGAAATGAGACTCGTCTGACCAGGCAACATGTTTCCAGTCATCAACAGTCCAATGTCCGTGTTGACGCGCCGAGGCGAGGCGTAGAGCTTTGTGTCGTGCAGTCATCGAGGGTACACGAGCGGGCCTTCTGCTTCCCCTGAGCCCATATCGATGATGTTGAGTGGTTCGCACGCTGACATTTGCAGATGTCCCAGAATTGAAATGTGAAAATGTTGCACTTCTGTATTGTTGAACGATTCTCTTCGTTGGTCCCGTTCTATCAGGATCTTTTTCGGGCCTCAGCGATGTTTACACCTCAGTCACCTGCTGCCACCGACTTTTTGCCTGAGCAGTTTATATCCATTGTGTTCAAGGGTGTGGCGAGATCTAGGTCCTCAGTGGACCCCATAATCTCCACCTCATCCACAGTCGCAGAGCTTTAAGGTAGCGGTGGTGTGGGTTCCACTGCAATTCCCTTGTTTTTGGGGACCTTCTTTCTGGATCTCTCTCGCTGTTCCTTGGGTTTCCCTGGCTGGGAGGACCGCTGATTCAGTCTCCAGGATTGAGTATGAGCGTGAAGCCCTACATCCAGCTGCTTTTGGGCTCTTCAGCCACTAGTGGGCGTCGTCTTTCCCACTAGCAGAAACCTGGGAAGGGTGTAACCCAAGGGTCCCCTTCCTAGCGAGAGGAGCCGAAGCAGACTTACACTTCTCCGGCCAAAAAGGGGACAGGTATCCACGATGGTTGGGGGAGGGTTGCACCAGAAGTAGGTGGTGTGAGAGCTACAGGAAATGAAGGGGCCTCTACCATCAAGGGAGCAGGTGTATTCTTCTGGTTCTGAGAGGCGACAGGAATGTGAGAATCTGATAGGGCGACAACTTATCTTGTAGCGGTGGCGTAAGAGGTGGTCATAGCCACAGGATGTAAGCGCCCCAATTTCCTCTTAGCCTCAGTGTAGGTCAGTCAGTCCAGGGTCGAATATTCCATGATTTTCCTCTCTTTCTGTAAAATCCTGCAGTCTGGCGAGCAAAGTGAATGATGCTCTTTGTAGTTGCCACAGATGGGAGGGGGGGGGGGGGAGGCACATGCAGTATTGTGATGTAATGGACGTCCACTATCTCGAAATGTGATGCTGTAAGTATAGCGAGAAGACATATGTCCGAACTTCCAGCACTTAAAGCACCACATCAGGGGAGGGATATATGGCTTGACGTCACAGTGGTACATCATTATCTTGACCTGAGGCAATGTGTCACCCACAAAGGCCAAGATGAAGGCACCGGTGGCAACCTGGTTATCCCTCGCACTCTGGTCGACGTGCCGGACGAAGTGAACACTTCACCGCTCTAAACTGGCTCGCAGCTCATCGTCAGACTTTAAAAGAAGGTCCCCGTGGAATATAGTACCCTGGATCATATTTCAGCTCTTATGGAGCTTGTCACAAGCGAGTAATGCCCGTAACTGGGCAGAGGATGGTGTTTTTATCAAGACTGACCCAGAGCGCATTTTGGACAAGCCCTCCACCTCCCCAAACTTGTCCTCCAAATGCTCCACAAAAAATTGAGGCTTCATGGACATGAATGATCCCCATCAACTCTCGTACATACGAGGTACTGGGATGAATAAGCTTCACTGCCATCCTTAGCCTGGCATTGCTTCCATGGTGTGGCCAGGGAGGGGCACGATTTGGGGTCATATTTCATAGCATTTAAGTTTGCCAGCTTAGAGACTGCCGTGATGCCACCCACTCCGACCAGGGGCCCTCCCCATGGGCGCCACCCAGTCTCAGCAAGGGCCACTTGGCAGGATGGCCATTGCCGGGAGTCCCGATGCCCCAGCGTGATGGACGTCTACCTCTTGGCATACGTGGAGAGTTAAGGGCGCAGGCATCAGCAGAGTGATCCCTGTGTTGTCAGGGGACTACAACCAACAGGCCGCACCACAATGATCTGGCTACCAAGCTGCATATGAGGTGCTAAGAAGTCCATGGTCATCGTCGGCACAGAAAGCATCACTGCATAGTGCATGGTGGAAAACGCACCCAGGAAAGTGTCCTCACCCAGGAGATGGAGAATGAGCGGGACTGAAATGCGAAGATGAGAAAGTGGGCAGAAGATGGACACAGTGTACCATGTAAGGCGCCTTTCCCAATTGGTTCACTGTTCGGGAAAATTTAGAATGATGGAGGCCAAACCTGACAGGTGACCATCACATAAAGGCCGAAACATATGAGACTCCTTTTAGTCGTCCCCTTACGACAGGCAGGAATACCTCGGGTCTATTCTAATCCCCAGACCCAGAGGGGAAAAAATAAAAGCCGGCTGCGGTGGCCGGGAATCGAACACAGATGAACTGCTTGGAAGTCAACTATGCAGACCATGATACCACCACCACACAACCTATGCGTGGAGGATAGCCATCTTGCATGAAAATGATCCTACTCACACATCCACGCTGTTGAAGGATTGGAATGACGTTTGTGCCTAAAAGATAGTCACAGAGTTTACCAGTGACAGTACAGATAAAAGAACCCACAGGATTCATCTCCTCGAAAAAATATGGCCTTACTATAAACGATGGCGTCCGCCTGCACTACAGTGTCACCTTTACAGAATGAAGTGCATGAGGATTTTCCGTTCTGCATATGGAAATGCCTTTGGAAATGGATTTCATCTGTCGACAGTGCACCATAGCCATTCATTGTCTACTTCCGTGCGAGCCAGAACTTGCAGAGCGAACGTTTGTCTTGTTGGAATGTCACCAGGAAACAACTGCTGAACACGAGTGATTTTGTCTGGATAGTGTAATGCCACAATGAAGCATAGGCAAGGCGCAGCAGTTGAACAAGTGAACAACAAAAGCACAGGTGCTTCCGCCTGGCGGCAGTCAAATGGTTGGTTGGTTGTTTGAGGTGAAAGGGACCAAACAGCGAGGTCATCAGTCCCTTGTTTCAAATAGACTCCATGCTGCTAACGGGACATCTCAGAAAAGGCAGAACAATAAAACGGAAAAAGGGGAAACGTAAAAGGGCAGTCACGTTGTCATTAGTAAAAACAAACGAGGGAAGTTGGCAAGAGAACGAACCCAACACTATGCTGAAGCAGCATAGGCAAGACCACCTGTGACTTAAAAGGGACAACCGCTATAATGCAGAAAGTACGGATGGGAATAGAAAAACTAACCAAGCCTTAAAAAGAAGGGGTAAAAACAGAGTAAAAGGGAAAGAAAAGAGGATTCCAGGCAGGGAGGTGAATCGGGAATCTCTGAACACCGCCTACAGTGGGAGACACCCAAACACTCACCGCCCTGCCCCAACACCAGAGGGAGATTAAAAACTTTAAAACTGAGAATAAAAACCACTCTCCCGGAGGAAACCTAGAACCAGAGAGACCATCCGGGAATCGTCAGCCAACATCAAAGGTAAAGTGTGGGGGAGTCTGTACTTCGCACGCAGAGCCAAAAGAAGGGGGCATTCAACCAAAATGTGGGCCACTGACTGGAAGGCTCCACAACCACATAGCGGGGGTGGCTCATCACGCAAAAGGAAACCATGGGTCAGCCTGGTATGGCCAATGCGGAGACGACACAGTGTGGTCGAGTCCTTGCGGGAGAGGCGAAAGGAAGAACGCCATGGGCCTGGATTCACCTTAATGGCACGAAGTTTATTAGACAGTGGAGTAGCCTCCCAAGAACTGGCCCATGACTGTGCAAAGTGGGATTTGATGTGAAGCCGTAAATCCGCTGCAGGAGGGGTTACAGAAAACGGGGGGTAAGTAACTGCTCCCCCAGCCAAACGATCAGCGAGCTCATTACCCGGGATACCCACATGGCCCGGGACCCATAGGAAGTCAATGGAACAAGCAGCACGGTGAAGATCAGCGAGATGGTCATGGATGGCAGAGACCAAGGGATGGCGCGAAAAACACCGGTCAATAGCAAGAAGGCCACTCATCGAGTCCGTACATAACAAAACGCGGTTGTGTTGGGATTGTTTAATAAAGGTAAGGGCCCGGGATATGGCCATCAATTCCGCGGTAAACACCCCACATGAGGGTGGCAGCAGATGATTTTCCGTTCCAACAAAGGACGTGAAGGCATACCCAACATGATCAGCAGATTTAGAGCCATCAGTGTAAAAAACAACAGCATCCCGAAACTCCCATAAAATTTGGCGGAAAAAGGAACGGAACACCACCGGGGAGATGGAATCTTTCGGACCGCGGCGGAGATCCATCCGAATTCGAGGCCGAGGAACTAACCAAGGAGGGGTGGAGGGGAGGGAGCGAGGAAGACAGGACAAAGAAGGAAGCCGAAAATCACGGTTAAGAGACGCAAGGCGCAGCCCAACCGGTAAACCCGCCCGAGGGCGGGAGTCAGGCAGGCGACGTCCATGGTCTGGAAATAGGATAGAATAGGAAGGATGAGCGGGAGAAGAACGGATAGTAAGGGCATAAGACACCAGAAGCTGGGACCGCCGAACAGAAAGGGGGGGGATCCCAGCTTCAACCAGGAGACTATCAACAGGGCTAGTAGGGAAGGCACCGGTGGCCAAACGGATACCACGATGGTGGACCGGATCCAGCACGTGCAGCGTGGAAGGAGCAGCTGAACCATAAACTTGACAACCATAGTCCAAACGTGACAGAACTAGAGCACGATAAAGACGGAGGAGAAGGGAACGGTCCGCACCCCAAGAGGAGTGGGCAAGGAAGCGAAGGACATTGAGTTTACGGAAACATCCTACCTTCAGGAGTCTGATATGGGGCAGCCAAGTGAGCTTGTTGTCAAAAAGAAGACCCAGGAAACGAAACTGTGGAACCACAGGCAATTGTTGTGCAGCAAGATAGAGCTCTGGATCAGGGTGGACCGTAGTATGGCGACAGAAGTGGACCACCCGCGATTTTAAAGGAGAGAATTGAAACCCGTGTGAGTGGGTCCATGCAGAGGCACGCCGTATAGCCACCTGGAGCTGCCGTTCTGCAGATGCCATCGAGGAGGAACTAACCCAAATGCAGAAATCATCCACATACAGGGCAGGAGCGACCAAGGGACCGACAGAGGCCACAAGTCCATCGATAGCAATGAGGAAAAGAAGGACACTCAAGACAGAACCCTGTGGGATGCCCGTCTCCTGGGTCCGTGGAGAACTAAAAGCAGTACCAACTCTAACTCTGAATGACCGATGGATCAGGAACTGGCGGATAAAAATCGGGAGTGGGCCCCGAAGACCCCACTGATGAAGGGTTAGTAAGATGTGATGGCGCCAGGCCGTGTCATAGGCCTTGCGAAGGTCAAAAAACACTGCAACCAAATGGCGGCGCTGGGAAAAAGCCTGCCGAACTGCAGATTCCAAGCGAAGTAAATGATCGATTGGAGATCGTCCCTCTCTAAAGCCACACTGGTATGGGGACAATAGATCCCGAGATTCGAGGACCCAAGTGAGCCGACGGGCTACCAGCCGTTCGAGTAACTTACAGCCAACATTGGTCAAACTAATTGGCCGATAGCTGTCAACAGATAGGGGGTTCTGACCAGGCTTAAGGACAGGAACCACAATGCTATCCCTCCACTGAGAAGGGAAGTCACCCTGGAGCCAGATACGGTTAAACACCCGAAGAAGATGGTGCCGTTGTGGAGCACTGAGATGTTGAAGCAGCTGGTTATGAATGGAATCGGGGCCAGAGGCCGTATCATGAGAAGAAGATAGAGCAGAAAGAAATTCCCATTCAGTGAAAGGTTCGTTGTAAGATTCTGACGCACAAGTGGTGAAACATAAGGTGACAGCTTCAGCCTGCTGTTTTTGATGAAGGAAAGCAGCTGGATAGGAGGCCGACGCCGATGCCATGGCAAAATGGGTCGCAAGATGTTCTGCGAGAACTAATGGGTCCGTACAAATGCCATCTGGGAGGTGAAGGCCTGGGAGGGTGGACTGCCGATGGCAACCTTGGAGAGAGCGAAGTGTAGCCCATACCCGCGACAGAGGGACAGTGGAACCAAGGGAAGAAACGAATCGTTCCCAACATATCCGCTTGCTCTGTTTGATTAAATAACGGGCTTTAGCGCGAAGGCGCTTAAAGGTAGAAAGGCTGGCTACAGATGGGTGCCTCTTGAAGTGTTGCAAAGCTCGACGGCGATCACGGATGGCAATGGCAATGGCCGTACTCCACCACGGGACTGGCCGACGACGAAATTGGCCAGATGAGCGCGGGACAGCAAGGGTAGCCGCGCGAACAATCGCGTCAGACACGTCACGTACGACGTCATCAATACAACCCGACAAAGAGGGAGAAAACTCGACCTGTGCAGTGTATAGAGGCCAATCGGCGCGGTGGAAAGACCAACGAGGTAACCCATCCATCGGGGAGCGGGAAGGGAGCGTGATAATCAACGGGAAATGGTCACTATCACAAAGGTCGTCGTGTGGCGACCAGTGTAATGAAGGGAGGAGAGAGGGAGAAGAAAGAGAAAGATCAATGGCAGAAAAGGTACCAGGACCAGCACTGAAATGAGTAGGGGAGCCATCATTAAGAAGGCACAGGTCGTGGTCTGCAATAAATTGGTCGATAAGAAGACCTCGTCTAGATGGGAAGGCACTGCCCCACAAAGGATGATGAGCATTAAAATCCCCAAGGAGGAGGAAGGGAGGAGGAAGTTGCTGAAGAAGGGTGGTTAAGGCAGCAGGTGTGAAAGTCCTGTCAGGAGGGAGATAAAGATTGCATACTGTGACTGCAGAGTCTAAGTGGACCCTAACAGCAACCGCTTCCAATGTAGTTTGGAGAGGAATCCACGTGCTAGCAATGTCTGTACGGACCAACGTACAAACGCCACCAGAAGCCCGCAAGGGTCCGACCCGATTTCGACAGAAAACACGGAACCCACGGAGGGTCGGTGAGTGAGCATCAGTAAAATGAGATTCCTGGAGAACCACACAAGCTGCTGAGTAGGACGAGAGAAGGGATTTCAATTCCGGAAGGTGACGATAATAGCCATTACAATTCCATTGGAGAACCACAGAACGATGGTTTAAATGAGGGCTGAACACGCTGAATCCAGTCATACCGCCGGGTCCCCACCCGTCACCGACAAGGAGGGGGCGACGTCCATAAAAGACAGGTCAGAATCCGGTTGCGAAGTCGGGGAAGGGACCTCCGGTGGTACCAGAGGCTCTTTGTCCCGGGACTTATGTTTCTTCTTCTTTTCAGGCTGAGATCGAGGAGGGCTGTGTGGCATAATGGAGCCAGCTGCAGCAAGATCAGGAACAGAAAGAGACCGGGCGACCTGGGGGCCGATAGACCGCGGCTCTCGCGGTCGCCGCGCTGCAGCAGACCTCTGACCTGGAAGGTGCCGGGAAGGGGCATCCCGGGAGAGGCGCCCTTGACCGGCAGACGCCGAAGGAGTGGGACACTTCTCCGGCTGGGGAGGGGGAGCAGCGCCCAGAGGAGAGGGGGTGGGAGCCGCAGGGGAGGGGGGAAGGAGAGGGGTCCGGGATGGGGGTAAGGAAGGGGGAGGAAGGGATGAAGATGTAACCAAGGCGTAACTAGATTGCATGGACACAGGGTGCAATCGTGCATATTTCTTACGGGCCTCTGTGTAGCTTAAACGATCAAGGGACTTATACTCCTGTATCTTTTTTTCTTTCTTATAGACTGGGCAATCTGCTGAACGTGGAGAATGACTACCATGACAATTTACACATACAGGAGGGGGAACACAGGGACTCCCCTCATGGAGTGGACGTCCACAGTCACCACAGAGGGGGTCCTGGGAACAGCGAGAAGACATGTGGCCAAAACGCAAGCACTTAAAATACCGCATAGGAGGTGGGATGTACGGCTTCACATCACAGCGATAGACCATAATCTTAACTTTCTCAGGAAGGGTATCCCCTTCAAAGGCCAGGATAAAGGCACCAGTATCAATACGATTATCCTTAGGACCCTTCTGAACACGCCGGACGAAGTGAACACCCCGCCGTCCGAGATTGTCCCGAAGTTCCTCATCAGTTTGAAGGATGAGGTCTCTGTGAAAAATCACACCTTGTACCATATTTAGAGACTGGTGAGGGGTAATGGACACGGGAATTGTGCCAAGGTGGGTACAGGCACGAAGGGCCGCAGATTGGGCAGCCGAAGCAGTTTTTATCAGCAACGAACCCGACCGCATCTTGCTCAGGGAGTCCACTTCGCCGAACTTGTCTTCAATGTGTTCCACAAAGAATAAAGGTTTGACACTGGTGAAAGTATCTCCATCAGTCCTAGTGCAAACTAAATAACGGGGGAAAGGTTTTGCCCCTAGACGACGGGCCTGACCCTCCTCCCAGGGGGTAGCCACGGAAGGTAAGGCCGAAGGAGCAAGAGAAGCAGCACTTGAGGAATCAGTACCACGCAGAGAGACGGCCGCAGAAGAGCGGCCAGAGGTTTGGACCCGTATGCGTTTCATCTGCATAGCGTCCGCCCTGATACCACCCACTCCGATCAGGGGCTCTCCTCACGGGCGCCACCCAGCCACAGCAAGGGCCGTCTGGCACGGCGGCCATTGCCGGGAGTTCCGATGCTCCAGGATGACGAGCAACCACTCCAAGGCATGCATGAGGAGGTCACAGCTCAGGTATCAGAAGTGTGATCCCTGTGTGTTCAGGGGGCTCAACCAAAAGGGTACATAGCGACCCCACCACACGGGCTGGCTACCGTGCTGGCTATGCACCCTAGCATCAGACAACGACGTAAAAGAAAAGGTGGAATGTACTAGAAGGGCACACGTCGGAGACACTAGGTAAGGTGCTCTTCCCCAAATGGCTCACACTACGGAAGAGAAATTTTGGAATGGAGGTCAAACCCCAGAGGGGGACCAAGGAATGCCAAAAGGAGGAGATGATTACGCAACAAAGCCGGAGTGTAAAACCAACAGAACCAGGAGGATAGCGGGGGCCAACATAAGCAAGGACACCAATAGAGGGAGAGGAGAGGGCGAGGGGAAAGGGGTATGGAGGGGAAAGGAGGGGAAGGGAAAGGAAAGGCAGCCCGGGAGAGAAAGAAGGCTGCAATGGCTCGGGGCCCCGTGCTCGCCACACACGTATCCACAAAAGAGTTGTGGACCCCCTGGGGGGGGGCAGTCAAATGAAATGGCGCTACAAGTGAGACAGTATCTGAATAGTGCTGCGCTCGGACGACGAAATAAAGAAGCATTAAACTAGGATAATATTATTATGTATAGTAAAAATATTAAATTAATATTGGTTATATATATATATATATATATATATATATATATATAATGACTAACTGAATATGGTAATGTTATGTTATGTCCATTTGTAAATAGAGAACTTGGCATAGTGTAAATTAATGTTTAAATGTGGGGGAAATCCCCGAGAACGCGGACAATGCAGGTTGGCGCGTGAATTTGGCAGTAGAGAGAGAGAGATGTGTTCTGGAACTGTTCAGATGCAGAACAGAGATTACGCGAGCGAAAGTGACGGTTTAAGTACGGTACAGTAACGTTGCTTATAGACAGTTAAAAGTGAGCTTACAACAAACACGAACTGGATTTATGGTGTGTCAGCAAGTCAAATGGACAATAAGGCTTGCACGATGCAACATCTCGACGGAGACGGCTTGTGAGCGATATAGTTGCTGTTTCCGCTCAAAAAACAAATGGCACGCCTTGTGGAAGTCTGCGTAATTTACGACGGACTGCAGCGACCAGCAGCAAGGTATGAAGTGACCAGTGTCTGCAGCTAATGTTGCAATGTGTTCTTACTACCGTATGAGATCCATTGATGAGCTCACCCCAGCACAAGCAACGAACTAGTAGTTATCATATGACAGTGTTTTTATGAACAGTGCATTTCATACCGCCGCCATAACAAGTGCATTTATCCATAGCGAACCAGTTTATGTATTTATCTAGTCAAGTTCTCTACAGTGTAATGTCTGTGTGAAATAATAAGTTTGTGATTCAAAGTGCATTCTACGAGTGACATCAATTATTTCCAGAAAATATTTCATTATTATCCCAAATCCATCACTGTGTGTGTGTGTGCAGCAATACCAGTAAAAAGGCAATATTACGTGAGTATCGGCGTATTAATGCTACACGAGGATATAATCGGAGTTAGCGCCGAAAATTTCCAACAAACGCCGGATTACACAACTGACAGAAGACGCCAGGTACTGTGCCACATTAATTACTGTTCAAATGGATGTGGTGGCTTTTCAGTACATTATCAACGTAAAAACTCATTCAGTTTCTTTAGAACAAAATGATTCTAAAGTAATGTTTTTAACATCTCTAGTAACCATCAGTTCTATAGTGTTCACTGATTATTCAATTAAAGAATTTATTGCCACCACGGTACTCATTGTACGATGCAAATGCAGTAACATTAAGATCATTACTGACAGTTGGTGTAGATCAATCTAACTTACAGCAAGTTCAAGTGTTTATCATATGCGTGTGTATATTGTGTTACGTAAATGATGTTCGCCTGTTAGGCGTGATTAACGTACACCAGTTAGTGCATTCCGTTCATTCACTTCAAAGAGGTTATTTTTGTTAATGAAAATCAGAATTCATTTAACATTCGATTTCTTGTACGCCATCGCCAATATTTATTCAGTAATTCCGTGTAGGAGTCTGAACTACATAGCAAAGCCATTCAGGCTTATTACACGCGATAGCCGCTTTCCAGACGTCCGATGCCGCATGGTCTAAAAATATTATAGTGCATTCGGATAGTGGCATCGCAATAGCAATGCAAGATGTTTCGTGGGATTTTGTGCTCCGTGCTCGCAGGCATGTATGAGATCTGGGCAGTTCCCGGCGCACAGAATGTTCGCGCGCCACTGCTCGACCTCTACTGCAATGCTGCGGCCACATCTTTGACAGACGTCGGATCAACTGCTTTCCTCCCTCCGCCACCCTGCTCTTCAGAAGACTGTCTCTTCGAGCTTTGTAATCGTCTTCTCCAGACCCTTAGCAGACATCGGACCAATGCCGTTTTTCATAACACTGAGTGTCCGTGACTTCTGCACGGCAGCCGGCGCACATCACCGTTCTTGTAAGAGATCTGTAACAACAGCGCGCGATCCTTCATGGACAGGCATGTTGAACGTCTCGGACGTTAACTGAAGAACGGGCGTGTGCCAAACGTCTGTTGGTCTGCATAAACGGACGCTTCTAGCGCGATGTATTTATCAAATTCTCATTAAATGTTTTTGTTGCATGACATGTCCCCCTGTGTCAACAATTTCCCGTTCAAATTTGACGTCATTCTAAGCAATGGATCTGTTTCTACAGCGTTTTGATACTGGAACCTTAGTTACGGACACCATGTATTTGCACACAGGAACAAACATATTGCAATGAAGTTTCTGTATATTCGTTCCCTCCGCTAACTCTTTATACTACGCTATAATATTAAACAAGCTAAAAGTTTTCAATACGTTTCATATGTCTCGGGCTGGATGGCACGTACACTCCTGGAAATTGAAATAAGAACACCGTGAATTCATTGTCCCAGGAAGGGGAAACTTTATTGACACATTCCTGGGGTCAGATACATCACATGATCACACTGACAGAACCACAGGCACATAGACGCAGGCAACAGAGCATGCACAATGTCGGCACTAGTACAGTGTATATCCACATTTCGCAGCAATGCAGGCTGCTATTCTCCCATGGAGACGATCGTAGAGATGCTGGATGTAGTCCTTTAGAACGGCTTGCCATGCCATTTCCACCTGGCGCCTCAGTTGGACCAGCGTTCGCGCTGGACGTGCAGACCGCGTGAGACGACGCTTCATCCAGTCCCAAACATGCTCAATGGGGGACAGATCCGGAGATCTTGCTGGCCAGGGTAGTTGACTTACACCTTCTAGAGCACGTTGGGTGGCACGGGACACATGCGGACGTGCATTGTCCTGTTGGAACAGCAAGTTCCCTTGCCGGTCTAGGAATGGTAGAACGATGGGTTCGATGACGGTTTGGATGTACCGTGCACTATTCAGTGTCCCCTCGACGATCAGCAGTGGTGTACGGCCAGTGTAGGAGATCGCTCCCCACACCGTGATGCCGGGTGTTGGCCCTGTGTGCCTCGGTCGTATGCAGTCCTGATTGTGGCGCTCACCTGCACGGCGCCAAACACGCATACGACCATCATTGGCACCAAGGCAGAAGCGACTCTCATCGCTGAAGACGACACGTCTCCATTCGTCCCTCCATTCACGCCTGTCGCGACACCACTGGAGGCGGGCTGCACGATGTTGGGGCGTGAGCGGAAGACGGCCTAACGGTGTGCGGGACCGTAGCCCAGCTTCATGGAGACGGTTGCGAATGGTCCTCGCCGATACCCCAGGAGCAACAGTGTCCCTAATTTGCTGGGAAGTGGCGGTGCGGTCCCCTACGGCACTGCGTAGGATCCTACGGTCTTGGCGTGCATCCGTGCGTCGCTGCGGTCCGGTCCCAGGTCGACGGGCACGTGCGCCTTCCGCCGACCACTGGCGACAACATCGATATACTGTGGAGACCTCACGCCCCACGTGTTGAGCAATTCGGCGGTATGTCCACCCGGCCTCCCGCATGCCCACTATACGCCCTCGCTCAAAGTCCGTCAACTGCACATACGGTTCACGTCCACGCTGTCGCGGCATGCTACCAGTGTTAAAGACTGCGATGGAGCTCAGTACGCCACGGCAAACTGGCTGACACTGACGGCGGCGGTGCACAAATGCTGCGCAGCTAGCGCCATTCGACGGCCAACACCGCGGTTCCTGGTGTGTCCGCTGTGCCGTGCGTGTGATCATTGCTTGTACAGCCCTCTCGCAGTGTCCGGAGCAAGTATGGTGGGTCTGACACACTGGTGTCAATGTGTTCTTTTTTCCATTTCCAGGAGTGTATTTCCTAAGGGTTCCGGACACGTTCATACTCAAAATACACGGGATTGTATGACGTCACAATTACCGTAACATTTCATAGCGTCAGTAGACAAAGCTGACGGTACACACCATGCTCTTCACAACTACCGAATATTTTAGCGTGACTCGTCTCGAATATTCCTCGTGAACCTTAAAACAGCCATCAGTGACTTAGAGCGAAAACCCTCAACATTGAATACTCTATGAATATTATGTGGTGATCATTCACTATGATCTCCCAGACAGACGTCTGTTTAAGAATTTGAGCATTCTGGATACTGCTTCACAGTGTATTTATTCCCTCGTGCAGTTTGCTGCAACTAATCCACTACAGTTCATATGGAACAATGAAATGCTTAATTACAGTACCGGAAGGTGAAATAGCATTCATTACTCCACCTTAAGGTTGTCTTTAGCACAAAAATAGGTGCTCAATGTTGCAGCTAAAATTTCTGGTCAGTTACCCAATAATATAAAATGTCTGGCAGCAAAGTAAAATTTAAAAACAAACTGGAAAAGTTTCTGCTTGACAATTTCTTCTGCTCCACAGAAGAATGTCTATTATTATAATATGTGACAGATGGCGGGTAGAAATTAACGCTATCTCGATCTATCTGTCTGCAGAGCCATCTGTAAATATGCCCATCTCTCGGTCCGACTGACAATCGATCTGATGAAACACGACTGAATCTATCGATATACATGACATTAGATATATCTATACTTCCAACTTAAGTTACATCAGACGTAGAGACAATCGACATAAATAACTATTTACTTGAGTATCTTTAGATTTCACCTATTAACTATCGACTTTTAACCATAAACCTTTGAACTATCAACCTACTAACAATGGACATACTACTTTCGACATATTAACAATCGGTGTAGTAACTTTTTACATCAATACTATCGACTTTTTAAATACCGACCTACTAACTAACGTTCGATTAACTACCCTCTGATTTACTGTCGCCCTATTAACTATCGACCTACATCTCTCTCGACTTCACTAACTCACTGACTGTCTACCCTACGAGCTGTCGACGTAATAACTGTCGTACTAACACACTATTTATCTGTCTAAGTAACTGTTTTAACTGTTTCTTTTCCCTTGTGGAGAGCGCCAGATTAATCATTTCTGATTCCTTATAAATTTAAAAGTTAGTCAATGATTATCGTACTCATTTGGTGAACTGAAAATACGGCACTTGCTGAAGCGCGAAGCGTAGGCTAAGCTGGACTGTGGCACTTTGTGAGCTCGCGAAGCCAACGAATGACAGCATTGGACAGGAATACAGATAAATCTTGACGCATTAATCTCCTGTCTGGGGAATGCGAAGCGGCATGCCCGTGGAGAAAAAGAGGTACGGCGTACTTATCCACAGGCAGGTACACAAAATTGGCTACACGGCTTGTAGCGGAGATTTGTTAAAAGTCTGAGGCCTTAAAATTGATTCTGCTGCACCGTAAGGCTATTGAGCTATAAAAGAAATTTGAGTCAAAATATTGCAGTTGAACAGAATCGGAAAATACCTCTGTTCTGCAGAAAGAGAACTTTTTTTCTGAAATCGCCCAAAACACCCTTGGAGTAGAAGCGTTCTGGGAAAGGAGAGCAACGCTCCGTTTTGATGCACGTATACTCGAAACTGCTGTGTGGCGTCAGGCCAAAATGCAAATCGTCCAACCTTGGCACCACGCCAACACTTCGTTCTCTCACGAACTTCAGACAAAAACGCCGGAAATACTTCTGCTCCATTTGTAAGCGTCGGCTTTGACCAGTGACAAGGGGTGGGTTGATAGCAGAAATCACGAGGCACCAATGAAAAATTAATGTGGCAGCGGAGAGAATTGTAGAGGGACGGTACACTGCGGAGGGAAACCAGGGACTGAATACAGTAAGGAGGTCGAAATGGGTCCATTTTAGTTGCAGTAAGGTCGAGAGCGTAAACAGATTCTTGTTAATGGCAAAACTCTGTCACACTTGTCGTTGGATTATTTAGTGGAGGCTCTGAAACTTTTTTAATGTCATGGCTCTAAAAACAAACTTATTTTATCTGACGGCTTCTCCGTAATGATTTGCGAGTTGACTGCCGTGTTCTTCCACAGATTTGTTATGGTTCTTAATTACCATCATTTCAACAATTTCCCTGAACCTAAAATGAGGTGGGATGGGGGGGGGGGGGTATGGATGGGTGGGTGGGGGGAACGTGTACTTTGTCCATCTTTTGAAAAATATTTATTGTTGTCTTCTACCAGAGTCCATAAATGTTTTAAATTGTTCAGTCTTCGTAGCAAACTTCACTTTCCCCATTGAATGTCGTATTCAGTATTTTCAGGCTCAGGACGTTACTGACACATCAATATTTTGAAAAGTATGTCTTGAGTGAAAGTCAACAACAATTGTCCAGTTTTGTTGCCGGCCGGACTGGCCGAGCAGTTCTAGGCGTTACAGTCTGGAACTGCGCTGCTGCTATGGTCGCAGGTTCGAATTCTGTCTCGGGCATGGATGTGTATGATGTCCTTCGGTTAGTTAGGTTTAAGTAGTTCTAAGTTCTAGGGGACTGATGACCACAGCAGTTAAGTCCCATAGTGCTGAGAGCCATTTGAACCAGTTTACATCGAAAACAATGGCATGCGTAAGCTTGCTTCTTCACCATCAGTTCGTAAAATCTCTGCACAAGATTGGAAATTGCAACTCGCATCTATTTCTGCACATTCGTTCGTGATCTGTATTTCGTGATGACTGCCAATACTGAAAAGCGTACCTCACACAACAAGGCTGTTGCAAGAAGTATTAAAAGCTCGTAGGGCCTCGTTACCTACTTGCGGATACTAACCAACCTTCAGACCGATTGTTACCGGATAAAATCAAAGTCACACAGTACAATTCGAGTGCTACGAATCAGGCCGCCGAACTTACTTCCCTGCCTGCCAGATGCAACTACTAGTGCACACGTTATTCCGTAAGCAAAATATACTCCGAGACGAAAACACGATACACCACGAATGAATTATCCGAATACGACGGAAAGGCAGGCAGGCGGGCTTTTGTGTGTGTGTGTGTGTGTGTGTGTGTGTGTGTGTGTGTGTGTGTGTGTGTGTGTGTGACCTTGTTGCCCGAAAGCTTATTGTCTGATACGCCTTTTGTTGTGCCTATCTGCGACTCAGCATCTTCGCTGAATGGGGAGTAGCGACTATACCGACTATACTTTTCATAATATTGTTACATTTCATCCAGGATTTTCCATTGTTTGATTCTTAAAAGACTTTTTTTTTGCTTCGAGTACAATATATGTAAATACTATAAACGAGTCACATATTTTTGTAATCTCTTTTGTAATACACTTCAAGAATATTATTATAAGAGTAACACCGTACTGTTTTTCAGACCATTAATAACGTGTACAACTTACATCTATGATGAAGCAAAACTTTCCAGGAGTAATAGTTTCACTGAAATGCGATCATTTCGTAATTACGGGTTAAATATTTGTAAGGATGTATTCAAAGTTTTCCATGTTAAAAAATTTTCCCGCGTCTCTTTTTAGTTCTTTATGTATCTAATGAAGTTCTCGTCATCGGCTTCTTTTGCTTAATGCCCCTACACTCAAACCAATTTATCGACCGATTTGTCTATCTGAAATTCATGGAGTTTATGTTCTACGACATCCCGCTTGGTTTTACACCGAAATAGAAACGGGACCAAAAAACAGTCGAGACAAAAACTCTGGGCAAAGAAGTGCCTAATGCAAGGAAAGAAATTCACCCATGATCTGTTACTTAAGCACCTGGGCAATTAAGAATGGATGAATCATGCGTTTTGGAGTTGCTGATTATCATCAAACGATTCTTAACGAAAAAGAATGCATTTATGAGAGGGGTTGTAAGCTGTGAGGAGAAGCTGCTAGATACATTGCGACTTCCAACCACTGGCAGAAATTATGAGAAACTTAAATTTAGTGCAGTTGTAGTCCGCCTCCGTGGAGTAGCGGTAGCGTTACCACCTACCACGCAGGGGACCCGGGTTCGATTCCCGG
Organism: Schistocerca cancellata; assembly: GCF_023864275.1. Lineage (NCBI taxonomy): Eukaryota > Metazoa > Arthropoda > Insecta > Orthoptera > Acrididae > Schistocerca > Schistocerca cancellata. The sequence continues at coordinate 160,272,826 of NC_064637.1, forward strand.
CAGGGGACTGGGTGTTGTGTTTCCATCACCATTTTCATCATCATCGACTCGCAAAGTCGCCGAAGTGACCGCAATACGGCGGCCGAACTCCCCCGAATGGGGGCCTCCCGGCCGACAATGCCATACGATACTTTCCATTTTCAGTGCAGTTGTATACCCACAATTATCAACTGAAATGATTCCCGAAACCTGCAACGTGATTTATTGTTGGCGGAAGAAATGCATCACGGAAAAGCAAAATAAAACAGAAGTCTTTCATGTACGCGTTGTTAATTTATTTACTGATTAGCATAAAAGATGCTATTTTAAGCTTAAGAGACTCATTTCAAATTCGAGGAAGGAATGGCGCGCATCATCTAATAAACACTACAAAAGATTCGTACAAAAGGACGCATTTAGCAAATGTTAGAACTGAAAAAAATCCCACACTTCGGTCCTTATAGCAGAGGGCTTGAATATAGGCTGGACATAAACGTAAAAAGTATATTTTATGAATTAACGTCCACCGAGTGTCGATATTTCGGCATTTAGAGTTTATTTCCGGTATGTATCGGGAATAGAACCTGAAGACAGAAGTACAGAATTTCGCTGGACTTTTATTCTCTCTACTTGCCACAAGAAAGCATTGTGGATTTGTTAAAGAATGAAAAATGTGCTCCATGCATCGCATCTATATTGCTATACTCTCCGCAGCAAGTGTCCCACAAATATATGCAATTTTTAAATTTCGCCCCAAACTTATGTATAAAACAGCATTTAATCCCGCCCGCAGTGACGAAACTCGAACTTTGTCGCACGGTTGGTACGACAGCCCTGCACAAGATAATTTGCTTGGGAGGGGGAGAGGGAGAGAGGGAGGGGGAGAGGGAGGGAGAGAGAGAGAGAGAGAGAGAGAGAGAGAGAGAGAGAGAGAGAGAGAGAGAGAGGTGGGGGGTGTGTTGGCTGATCCTACTCACTCGATGAGGAAAATTCGTCTTTCAGTCAGTCGGTCAAAACGCCTACACACGTCCAATTTCCAGATCGGTCGGTGTGTGTAGAGTCCTTGAAGCCAAACGTGGCAGTATACTTCGTAATTGCGTGCTGAACTCTTAAAGTAATGAAGTTCTAACCCGCTTCGTTTGCCTCGTGAGACAAGTATTTTCAAGAAAGTACGAATCACTATCCCTCGCCAAAACAAGCAGTTCCCTGCGACCTGCTGAGTGCCAGCCACGTGTCGAATGTTACTCGCCTGCTCCAACCTTCAGGTCGGCAGAGTACGGCCCCAGTGAACGTCCTGGCTAATAAGCTGTTTCCTGTTTTTTTCCCGCCCTCTCTCTTTGCTAACGTGTGCCATATACTTATTTTTCCAGTACAAGTTTGTACCGTTACCGTCGATTGGTAGTTAAGTCTGTTTGCTTGAAATTCTTGAAAAAATTCGTGAAAAAACTTTCTCCAATCGTGACAACGCACCATCGTATACAGCAAACCTAACAACGGAGTATCTGAATCTCCTAAAGGTCCATACAGCCCTGACCTAGCACCTGCTTGTTCACAAAAATTAACGACAAATATGTGCAATCGTTTTTTCAGCGGGTACAGGTGTGGAATATTAAACCTGGTTTCAGAAGTGCCCCAAGAAGATTGGAATCATTGCTTTGACTACCTTCATCGAATGCAAAAGGTAATTGATTTAATTTTTTTTTTTAAATAATCCGTGTTTGATTTTCTAAAAAAAATTCTGTCGGTCTCTTAATACCCTTTTATTTTGAACTTTTCACTTTTTCACAGTTTCGGCTGTGTATCCATTTTGAAGCACTTATTACAGATTTCGCCTAACCACGCTGCAGATAGGCATCAAATAATTCTGACCATGAGGGAGTTGTTTAACTAAAATATCACGAATGAAGTAAACTCAAAAGTTTAGGGTGTATTGAAAAATTCCTCTTCAGTTTGTTGTCCTCCAACATTACTTTCTATTAGTGTATTACGTAGTCCGTGATACATTGGGAGGTGCCCTGTCCTCCTGTACCTTACTTAGTCAAGCTTTGCCGTAAAGCTAATGAAATACGACACACGACTGAGTTGTACGAAGGACATCTTTACACGTACGTAAGACTAAAGTGTTTAACTGATTACTCTTGAACGCAATGAAGCAAATTTACTACTGCCTCGCGACCTAAATTCTTGGAAGGCTATTTGCAGCGTAGTCAATCGGAAACTATGTGAAACACTGAAGACGCTCGAAAATATTCAGTTTTTCTGAATTTCTTTACCGTTTCTTGTCATGATGAGTTTCGAGATTATCTCATCTCTGATGACAACAGAATACATAAGAGTTTGTACAAAACGACTTTGACATACCAATCGTGTATCGTCAAGTTCAAGTTTTGTCACTTAAAAAATGCCAATAAAAACGCTATTACATTTCCAGCCTTATGCCTGTTAGGTTTCTTGTTGGCATGAAGTGTTTGAGTGAAGAAGCTTCAACTGCAATTGGCGGTACACGACTGGTGTGTTGAAGTCGTGTTGTGCATACGTATTGCATGGTCATCGAATGATGGGATGATACCGAAACGCTTCATGACAAAAACAGTAACGGGATTCACGAAAAAAAAACTGTTTTTGAGCAACTTTACAGCATTTCCAAAGTCTATTTCATAATTACTGTGATTTAAGGATTTTCAGTCCAATTTCGACTTTAAAATGGGTGTAGGGCTTAATATGTGCAGCACTGAAGTACTCAAAATATGATTTTTTAATCCAAGTAACGTCAGTCAATGCAGCTGTTTACGGTCATTCAATTAGATGAGAGTCGCAGTGAACGCAGAGATGAAGCGACTAGCACATGTAAAACAAGCGAGGAATTATCGAAGCGAAGTACAAACAGACAACAACAACAACAACAACAACAACAACGTGTCAACAACGTGTGAAGGTGATGTGACAATCGAAACTGATCATGGCCGTTAATGTTGTGATGGATTTTAATCAAAAATAAAGTCGTGTTTTAAAAATGGACAATAGCTGACAATCCGGCCTCATATGGCGAATATGAACAATAATAATTTGCCTACACACTCTGAATATTGTAGTTGTTAGATACCATAGCTATCAGTCAGAATGTCAGCACTTTTTTTTTCACTCACCGAACAAATACGAAAATCAGTAATCAACATTAAAATTCATGTTATCAGTAAAAGTTTATACGGTGCTCTTCTTATCTAAAACAAATGTGCTGGAGTAATAATGTTCTTCTGAAAGAAAGATTCGCCGTATCTCATTCGGTTGTCGTATACTATCACTCAATTGGCTACGACCATCTTCAACGAATTACAAACTGTAGGGTGCAACGCAAGCGCCGCGGACACCGTAACTGCACTTTTAGCAACAGACAGATAATGGAGACATACCTGTCAGAACGCCGTTCCGGCAGCGCGAACAGGTGGGAGTTCTGTCCCTCCGACAAGTGAACAGGTGTAGCAGGTACCGTGTGTGGGCCGGAGACCGGATGTCGGGAAATAACCGTGCCCCCGGAGGCCGATAAAGCAGCGACGACGCGCGGAAGATACGACGCGAGAGACGCGTGCGGTGCTTCAAGGTGCGTGCGGAACGAGTAGTGGAGGCCACGCAGGCAATGTTCACGCGGTGGCGGTCGGCTATCGACTGGCGGCGCCGGCGTGCCGCTGCTGCGGCTGGCTCCCCCCACCACCACGGCCTTCCCCCACCACCGCGCCGCTCCGTTCTGCGCTCACCATTAACTCCGCCCTTGGACAGACGCCTAGGTCGCGCCGGTACTACACGAAGTAGCGCCGGATCTGCATACAGATCTACATCTACAATAAGCAGGAAACTGCTGCGAAGTACATGGGGGAGGGTACTTAGCATGGTACCGCATGCCAGGGTTTTTTCCCGTTCAAGTAGCGTAAAGGTGGCCACGTAACGGCGCGCTTCAGAAGCAGGCATTCTGAGGTGTGGGGTTGATCTGTTATTCTGTTATTGTGCGCAACGGATTAATCTGAGATGTACCCTTTGCCCTGTGGCTCCTGCAAGATGCAATTTCCACCCCCACACTACTACAGAAGGCAGACAGACGCTCCTAACGTTCTACAGAGAAATGCCTGAAAAACTTTCAGCAATAAATATCTTCTGGAGTCGTCCGCTGTAAGGAAATGACACAAAAATTCACAAAATTTCTTACGTATCTAGTGGGATACTTGGGTACTAGAGTAGTGATAGTTAGTGTAAGAAAAACATGAAACTAACGAAAATTATTATTTATTTTGCAAAAAGTGCTGAGAAATCACAATGGCACTTTTGTTTATGAATTGAACATGTTATTTCCGGTTTCTTTTCGGAATGTGAAGTTACCTCTCAAGGCTAGGATTCGCTAGTGAAATTTCTATACAAAGTATAAGATTTGTTATTGACTTGGCAGAATGGCTGAGAGCCACCCCTACTCAACTTGAATAATTATCCATTAGAATGTTGCTAGGTACGGTCGAGGCTGTCGCATGTGAAATGCAGTGAAGTGTACTGTTGTGGAGGAAATATGGGGCTCGCAATAGCTGTAGCGCACAATAACGTAAGCTCCAATGACTGCTGTCTGCGCCGCTCGTTGCTGACAAATAAGATAACTCTCGTTCTATCTGGATTGACCTTCGCTAATCAAACTCTCCCTATGTCTTGATGAAGTCAAGGATTCCTATTCGCCCCTAGTCTAACTATTGGCGTGGTACACCAGTCAGATAACCAGTCCACCGTGATGCCACTCAAAATTCGCTTGCATGTGTTTAACTGTAACTCTGTCCATTCACACCGCACAATAAGTGTGGCGGCCAACACAGTGAACGACGCTTAATCGCAAGGACTCAATATAGAGTAGCACTTCGATTCGCTCTCGACAGAGGAGCTCTCCCAGTGAAGTACTAAGGAGAGACTTGTTCCTCGCTCCAATAGCGACAATGGAACGGTGCCTCTCCGTACCAGACGTGAAGGGGTATATCTTTCAGTCTCTTCCATTATTCCTTCAGCTCAAGGCGTCAGAAGTATCATCTGCCAATCAGCATTGCTCTTCTAAAACGGGAGAATGACGTTTCGTTTAAGGCGACCAATCTGGAAACCTGTAGCATTGGCGTTTGGCGTTTGCTGTCTCCCTGTGAAAATCTCTGAAACTGCGTGCTATGTGTAAAGAATGCATAGGTTGGATGCTCCCACACAATGTTGTGGAATTTAGTTTTAAGCCGAACACGGGGTCGTTCCTCCTTTCCCTCAGGCGAACGCTGTCCGCCCCACGGGTTGTCACCGGCCGACATAGGCTGAGTCGTCCTCTGAAGGGACTCGCCTCCTGGAGTGTGGTCTACCTCTCTTGAACTAAAAGCTCCTGTGACGGTCATGTCTGAAATGTATGTGTGTACGCCAGCCTCAAGTATTTCAACCACTGTGCACTTACTTGTTATTTGCATATCGTTTACATGAATTCATACAACATTGACTTTATCTTATCGAGTTTGGGTTCGAATGAAGCATCTTGATGTGCGGAATATGATTGTGAGGGCGGAATATGTAAGCAATGAAGGTCAGGAGACCACAACGTCTTACAGCATGATTCAGCATTTCCTGCACAAGCATGCACCAATCCTACACGGCTCCACACAACTCTAGCATCAGTTCATACATAAGACGTACTGTAAAATTAAATAAATAAATGAATAAATAAATAATATCGACACACCACGAAGGAATTATCTGAATGGGACAGAAATCGTGTAGATGAGATGTAAGTGTACAGACAAACAAATGATTCCTATTTCAGAAACGTTGGATGATTTAGTCAAACAAAAGAGCTTCACGAATCGAGCAAGTCAGCAACACGTTGGCCCACCTCTGGCTCTGATCCAAGCAACTGTTCAGCTTGTCGTTGATTTATAGAGTTGTTGGATGTCTTCCTCATGGACATCGTGCCAAATTCTGTCCAATTGGCACTTTAGATCGCGGAGGTCCTGACCATAATGCTCCGAACTTTCTCAGCTGGGGAGAGATTTGGCGAACTTGCCGGCCAAGGCTGGGTCTGTGAAGTAGGAAGATAAGCAACTCACGCCGTGGGCAGGAGGGCATTGTCTTGCTGAAATGTAAGCTCAGGGTGACTTCTCGTGAAGGGCTACAAAACAGGATGTACAATATCGTCGACGTACAGCTGGTTGTAAGAGTGCCTCCGAAGACAACGTAAGGCGTCCTGCTACGAAAACAAAAGACACCTCAGACCATCACTCCTGGTTTGCGGACCGTATGTTGAGGGATGGTGAGGTTGTGTCCCACTGCTGTCTGGAGCGTCTCCATAAACGTCTTCGCTGGTCATCAGGCTTCAGTTCGAAAAGGGTCTCATCACTGAAGTCAATTCCACTCTACTCAGTGAAACTCTAGGACGAAGACGTGTATGGAAACGTCCTGGAAAGAGATGTGACCAACCTGGCTGTCGCCCACCATCCCGCCTACTTCCTTTTCGTAGCGAGAGCCCATCATCCGCGCCAACATCACAGCACAGCACAGTGAGTGCTACGTCAGCGACAATCTACGCCCCCCGTTACCCTTCACAGCAAGCCGTTCATCAAGGTAAATGCAAATGGCGAGAGTTTCTACTGCTTGTCTCTGTGTTTGTCACACCCTACTTTTCTGGAACCGTGAGACCGCTACGGTCGCAGGTTTGAATCCTGCCTCGGGCATGGGTGTGTGATGTCCTTAGGTTAGTTAGGTTTAATTAGTTCTCAGTTCTAGGCGACGACCTCAGAAGTTAAGTCGCATAGTGCTCAGAGTCATTTGAACACCCTACTTTGCTCAGCAAGGCCGCCGTATCTCTCACCCAACTTAGAAAGTTTGGAACATTATGGACAGCGCCCTCCGACCATCTCGGGACTTTGACGATCCAAGGCGCCAATTGGACAGATTTGGCACGATATCCGTCTGGAGGACATCCAAAAACTGTTCATCAATGCCTGATGGAATAACTGCTTGCATTAGATCCAGAGGTAGATCAAAGGGTTGCTCATCTGCTCAGTTTGTGAAGCTCTTTCTCTTGAAATAATCGTCAAGTTTTTATAAAATTGTAATTGAAACGCCATGCTAAACCCGCAGGACAGGACAGGTAGTTGGAATTGTAGAAAGGGGCCAAAATGAGCGGCTGTCAGTTACGCTCGAACACATACAACTTTATTTGTTTGACCAAACATTACGGTACAAATTCTTGAACTTAGTTATCGGCTGAATACGCCACACTATCTTATGCCTTAAGGGCATAACCACTTTAATTTAAAAAAACGGCTAAAATCACTAACTCAAAATTCAGACACCAAATAGAATATTTAGAAGGCAGAGGCCTGACGTTAAGTACGTTGTATAATTTGGCTGAAGGACCAGCAGTCCAACACTTGAAAAGCAACAACCTTCAGCCTTAAAGAAGGCTGAAGGCCTATGGTTTAAGACTCAAGGTGAAATTACATTAAAAAAAAAGGCAGAACGCCTTATATTTAGGCTGAGGCCCCAAACAGTCTGATGTTCAAAAGACCCTTAATTTAAAAACTGCTGAAGGCCCCATGACTTAAAACCCAACGTAAAATAAATTTAAACAACAAAGCCTTATCTTAAATTAGGCTGAAGGCCCCAAACCACCTAACACTTGATAAGCAAGGGATTTTAATCTTGAAGTGGCTGAAGGCCCATGACTTAAAACGCCACTGAAAACAATTCAACTTTAATTCAAAACCATCATCTATGAGGCATACAAATAAACACAGAAGAAAATAAGATAAGGCAGTGCAGCTAACGGCACTCAGAAGTTTCGGGGGTCGGCCAGCACTTGAAATACTAACGATCGCTTGGGTGAGACAGGCAGTCGGCCCAACCATTCTCGATCCGACGACAACCAAACCAACAGACAGTCAACGGACCCACCAACAAGGTAACTTGCGCTCCACTCGACCAGCACACAACCAGGAGTTCAATGCAAAACGTAGAAAGGCATGGACGCCCACAACCAAGCACACATTAAGCTGTCAGACTACACACTGCTGGACAGTGTCAACACGGCGAGGAAAGAACACTGCCTGTATTCACGTGAACGGCCAGAGCAGGTAACCGGAACGTTAACGGCCACAAGGCAGAAAATTCCGTTGGTGCACTTCAATTGCAAATAACAAAGTACAGTTAGACTCCACCGGACGGTGGCTAAACCTTTGCCAACTCGAACACACACGTTGTTGCTAGCAGGAATGTCCCAACAGCCAACAACAAGAACCAAACGGCACAATGTGAACATTCTTGACTCACTGGTAAATCAAATCCAAACTCAACTTTCGTGTCCAGGGCCGGTAGCAATGGGAACAGCCCCACTCAAGCCGATACTGCGTAGAGACCACCAGCGGGCCCGGCCAAATTACGCCCCGCGGAGATTTCCTCGCTGCTCCACACCAACCGACCGACTACTCGCACACAGCACAGCCGGAAACTCTAAGCACCAGACCAAAAATAGTACAAGATGTGAATATCAATACGCACCGCTGCTGCCTCTCACAGAGAGAGAGAGAGAGAACAACAGCATAATTGCAATAACCGCGGGAAACCAAACACAAAATAGGTACCAAGGTTCAAACCAATGAATAACATGAGCCCAACACGGCTCAGTTATCATCAGTTTGTCTGTAACTGCACATCTACCATCTTGCCGTCCTATTTGGACAGAGCGTATATCAAGCGCGCATGATGTTGCGCTGGCATTCCTGGTCAGCTGTGTTGCCATTATGAAGATCCGTTGCTGGATATATTTTCAGATCTTTTGACATGGCGCTACCTGCATTGATGGAGAAACATGCAGAAAGAGTTCCTCCAATTGCAAGTGGTTCATTTCATTATACTTACAAATATACAATATTGAAATTGTGTATCAGCCGGAACTCGCATGTAACTTCCCTTTATTGTTCAAATGTGTGTGAAATGTTATGGGACTTAACTGCTGAGGTCATCAGTCCCTAAGATTACACATTACTTAACCTAAACTATCCTAAGGACAAACACACACACCCATGCCCTAAGCAGGATTCGAACTTCCGCCGGGACCAGCCGCACAGTCCATGACTGCAGCGCTTTCGACCGCTCGGCTAATCCAGCGCGGCTTCCATTTATTGTCATCTTCCACTCGACAGACATGAGCTTCTTCAGAAATTAAGCAGCCTAGGGCCACACGTTAAATAGATCTGGCCGTGTATAACGCCGCCATCATGCATACAAAGGAAGTCGTGTCCCTTTGCTACCCAATTTCGGAGAACGCTCTCGTCTGTCAAGTGAGTAGTACATGTCAATAATGCAAGGTTGAATGCGTGTTGTGGGTGCTCTACAGTTTTTATTTCTGAATGTCGCCTTCTCCTCCCATTCCCCCCCCTCTCTATACGATGACACTCTCGCTGTTCTCACAGTAACCTTCTGCTATTTATAGCAGATGCAAATCCCAGGTTTATTATGTTAGATATTGGCACAAATGAGAACATTTCGGATGGAGGTGTTCTCCATGATACAGAATTATTTATCAGGCTTTTGCAAGTCAGGGAATATTTGGAAGAAACAAAAGTGTCAAAACCGTTTGTAAAGCGAGTAGCCATTTCACATGCCCCTTTTCATTCAGTGCGATATTATCATACTAATTATATCATAACGATAGAGCAGAATACCATAATAATATTTTATTAAACTGAATTAGATTACAGTGCCCATACGTAGTGACTTCTAACTTCACATCAAATACACTACTGGCAATTAAAATTGCTACACAAAGAAGAAATGCAGATTATAAACGGGTATTTATTGGATAAATATATTAAACTAGAACTGACATGTGATTACATTTTCACGCAATTTGGGTGCATAGATCCTGAGAAATCAGTACCCAGAACAAACACCTCTGGCCGTAATAACGGCCTTGATACGCCTGGACATTGAGTCAGAGTTTGGATGGCGTGTACAGGTACAGCTGCCCATGCAGCTTCAACACTATACCACCGTTCATCAAGAGTAGTGACTGGGGTATTGTGACGAGCCAGTTGCTCGGCCACCATTGACCAGACGTTTTCAGTTGGTGAGAGATCTGGAGAATGTGCTGGCCAGGGCAGCAGTCGAACATTTTCTGTATCCAGAAAGGCCCGTACAGGACATGCAACATGCGTTCGTGCATTATCTTGCTGAAATGTAGGGTTTCGCAGGGATCGAATGAAGGGTGGAGCCACGGATCTTAACACATCTGAAATATAACGTCCACTGTTCAAAGTGCCGTCAATGCGAACAAGAGGTGACCGAGACGTGTAACCAATGTCACCCCATACCATCACGCCGGGTGATACTCCAGTATGGCGATGACGAATACACGCTTCCAATGTGCGATCACCACTATGTCGCCAAACACAGATGCGGCCATCATGATGCTGTAAACAGAACCTGGATACATCCGAAAAAATAACGTTTTGCCGTTCGTGCACCCAGGTTCGTCGTTGAGTACACCATCGCAGGCGCTCCTGTATGTGATGCAGCGTCAAGGGTAACCGCAGCCATGGTCTCCGAGCTGATAGTCCATGCTGCTGCAAACGTCGTCGAACTGTTCGTTCAGGTGATCGTTGTCTTGCAAACGTCCCCATCTGTTGACTCAGGGGTCGAGACGTGACTTCACAGCCAAGCGGATAAGATGCCTGTCATCTCGACTGCTAGAGATACGAGGCCGTTGGGATCCAGCACGGCGTTCCGTATTACCCTCCGGAACCCACCGATTCGATATTCTGCTAACAGTCATTGGATCTCGACCAACGCGTGGAGCAATGTCGCGATACGGTAAACCACAATCGCGATAGGCTACAATCCGACCTTTATTAATGTCGGAAACTTGATGGTACGCATTTCTCCTCCTTACACGAGGCATCACAACAACGTTTCTCCAGGCAACGCCGGTCAACTGCTGTTTGTGTATGAGAAATCGGTTGGAAACTCTCCTCATGTCAGCAAGTAGTAGGTGTCGCCACCGGCGCCAACCTTGTGTGAATGCTCTGAAAAGCTAATCATTTGCATATCACATCATCTTCTTGCTGTCGGATAAATTTCGCGTCTGTAGCACGTCATCTTCGTGGTGTAGGAATTTTAATGGCCAGTAGTGTATATTCAACATGGTGCAGGTATATGCTTTCTGTATGCGTGGGAATGTGAGGCATACAGGATCTCAGACAGGCTAGACAGTGACTGAAGGAACGAAGAAAGTGACCCTCTGACGTCGGCACAGGTTGGCAGCCACTGGTATTGACACCATGAAAGTCGTCACACACTGGGCCAGCCATCGGGGAAGGGGGGGGGGGGGGGTTGTCAGGTTTTTTTGTGGCTACACCTGAGCCCTGTCCTGTAGCTGATCTGAGGTCAGAGAAGGGACCCTGTCACTGGGAGGTTGGCACTTTGTCGTATTCTGAAGAGTGCCTTCAGCAGATAGCAATCTTACATTCTCCTAAAGAAACAAGGCCTGTAGAAAGATAAGATCCTAGCCTCCAGCGCAGTTTTTACTTTGAGAGGATCCCTGACGCGAGGCTGGCTGCGGGCGCGTTCGCTTGACTGGTAAAAATGTTTGTCATTTCACGAAGGTGGAGCAAAAGCGCCAGATTCTTGGTAGGAGGGCGAATCGAAAAGTCTTTTACGTTTTATCGTGGCGCCTTTTTCTTGGCAGGATTTTTGTCCATGAAGGAACCTCACCACTGGCAAGTTGAGCGTGTTATGCAATTGTCCTGTTTGGTGGGAAGGAATAGCAAGTTATATGGTCCATCTAAAAATCTAGTAGTTTGATAGAATATGGGTAGGTGTGCACGTCTTGCAAACATCAGAGGCATTCGTTTGAGGGACGGAGAGCCGTTCGCATTTGGTGCACGTCTTAGCTGACGAGCAGGGTCCGATGTTTGTGTCGACGGAAGTTCGACACTCGTCCTGTAGCGCAGAACCACACCCACACCCGCGATTGCCGCTTTCTCCACGTCTCCTGCCAATTAGCTACAGTGAGCATAATTAGCAACACTGGCGTTGTGGGACAACTCTTGGTCCGCATTTGTTCAACTCAGTATGATCATTGATCTCAAGAACAGCATTACTGTAGCCTGTTTTCACTTAAGACAGCAAGTTCATGAGAAATTTGAAGAATGTCAGTTGCTTCTAAGGTACATGTTTTCTTATTCGCTCAAACATCGCATGAATTATTGTGTTATCGAACTTTTTTTATTTTTTATCAATACAGCATCACCGGTCTGTTGCGGTCTAACTAGGAATTGATATTGTGGTGCAGAGCATATATCGACTGCGAGAATCGGAAGTTCCGTGCTACAAATATTTGTTTTATGGATTCTTTCCGAAGTAAATGGAGAGATCGGACGTGTGAGAGGTGGAGAGAGAGATTGTATTGTTGTGAGACGCCATTACGGTATATAGTAAATGTTCAAATAGTTTCTTGCACAAAATAAAATTCAATAACTAACATAAAGTATTCAAGGTGTGTATATCTCCGTACTGAAATTAGTGGATTATTGTGGTACAGATATCACGATACGTAGATGGCTCGGTGGTGAAGTTTGGGACGATAGTGCGAACCTGCATTTTCCTCGGTCATAATTCGTTGAGCGATTATCTCCGAATTAATAAACTTTAACTTGCTAAATTGTTTGACCTATTGATACGCCTGGGCTAGCAGAACTGAGCGATTAGGTTGTGGAAAGGGACCAAAGTAAGTTGCTGTCAGTTGCACTCAACATACGAACTTTATTCATCAACACACAATATTACAAGGATGCAAAACTCTCAAAACTTTAATCGACCACCTTTGATTAACTTTAGATCGGCTGAAGGCCACACTCAAAATCCAAGACACAAGGCCTAAGCCAGAAATTGAAATACAAGGTTCTTCTGGAGGTTTCACCGAAGAAAATTTTCCAAACTTTCAATCTAAACAGGCTGAAGGCCTTAGCGATTTAATGTTAATGGAACTTGGCTGGAGGCCGCATATTCTACATCTACATATATACTCCGCTAGCCACCAAGCGGTGTGTGGCGCAGGGCACAATTCGCGCCAAAGTCATATTCCCACCCCCACCCCTCCCACTCGCGGATCGCGCGAGAGAAAAGCGACTGTCTGAATGCCTCAGTACGAGCTCTAATTTCCCTTATCTTTGAATGGTGATCATTGGGCGATTTGAAATTTGGTGGTAATAATATATGCTCTACATCCTCGGTGAAGATCGGATTTCGGAATTTAGTGACTTCCGTTTAGCGCGCCGTCTATCTACAAGTGTATCCCACTTCAAACTTTCTATGATATTTGTAACGCTCTCGCGATGGCTAAATGTACCAGTCACGAATCTTGCCGCTCTTCTTTGGACCTTCTCAGTCTCTTCAGTCAGTCCCAACTGGTAAGGGTCCCATACAGACGAACAGTACTCCAAGACTGGACGAACTAACATATTGTAAGCTATTTCCTTTGCTGAAGGATTGCATCGCTTCAGGATTCTACCAATAAACCGCAATCCAGAGTTCGCCTTACCCGTTACTTGTGTAATCTGATCATTCAATTAGAGATCATTTAGAATAGTGACACCCAGATACTTGACGGATGTTACCGCTTCCAAAGGCTGGGCATTTATTTTGTACATTAGTGGAGATTTTCACCTTGTTATATGCAGTAGGTTACACTTACTAATATTGACAGGTAACTGCCAGTCATTACACCACGCATTTATTTTCTGCAAATCTTCATTGATTTGTTTACAACTTTCGTGTGATACTATTTAGACTACAGCATCATCGGCAAACAGTCTAATGCCACTGTCAATGCCATTATCCAGATCGTTTATGCAAATCGTAGAAAGCAGCGGACCTATTACGCTACCCTGGGGCACACCTGAAGTTACGCTTGTTTCTGTTGAAGTCCCGTTCAGGACGACATACGGCTCTCTGTCTGTTAGGAAATTTCCTATCCAACCGCATAAGCGCACACTTTTTGGAGCAAGCGACAGTGCGGAACTGAGTCGAACGGCTTTCGAAAGTCGAGAAATATGCCATCAACCTGGGAGCTGGTATCTAGAGCCTGTTGTATATCATCCACGAAGACGGCCAGCTGTGTCTCGCATGACCCCTGTTTCCTAAAACAGTGCTGGCTTCTGCAGATGAGCCTCTCAGAGTCTAGAACGGTCATATTAAGCAATAAGAAGAGTTTCAATCAAAAGGCAGAAGGCCTTATCTTAAAACATGTCAAGTAAAATTCGGGTGAAGGCCCCATATAAAAGAATAACAATCTCATGGCTTAAGTAAGACAAGAACATTAATTTAGGAGATACTGATACTCGGATGAAGGCCACACATCAACCAAGTAACTAAAACCCAAACAAGGAAATTACTATTTAACAGACAAGGAACGGCGCTCAGATGTTTCCAACGACTGGCCTGGGATTGTAACACTAACGCCCGTTTAGGTGAGACAGGCAGCCTGTCCAACGGCTTCTTAATCTGGAGGATACCCAACCGACAGACAGTCGACCGACCAATCAACAAGATCAGTTCCGCTCGACGCAACCAGCAAAACGGCCACAAGATTTCGATATGACGACACGCAGAATATTGGCTCCCACACCGACCAACAACACCTCAGCTGTCGAACTACACGCCGCACTGTACAGCAACAACACGACGAGAAAAATACACTGCCAAAAATTACGTCAACGACCAGGGCAGGTAACCTGAACGTCAACGGCCACAGGGCAGAAGATACCGCTGGTCATCTTGAATACACTCACGTTGCTGCTCGAGGGAATGTCCCAAAAGCGACAACCAGGATCTGACGAAGAAATGTAAACAGTTGAGGCTCGATAGTAGGTTAAGTGAGGACTCAACTTTCATGTGCAAGATCGGTGGGCGACGAACTTCGCAGCACTCGCAAGCAGCGCCTCAAACTCCAACCCAGCGTGCACGCCGCCAGTGGCCCCGGCCAGAGAACGCGTGACGGAGACTTCCTCGCTGCTCCACGCCAACCGACCGACCGGTCACGCACCGCCCAGCCGGAAACTATACCCGCCACCCCAAATATAGTACAGCAGTACTAGTATCGATCACGCTGCTGCTGCTGCTGCCACTCACGGAGAGGACAGCAACATTATCGCGATAACCGCCAGAGAAAGAAAACCACAGGACTGCGACCGAGGTTTAACCCAAGACAAGCATGACTCGAGCCAGCCACGGCTCAGCTATCATCCACACTCATCAGACAACACAGCATACAGTTGTGCCGAACGATCTGCGTAGCGAGTAAATGTTTTAGAGATTTCAGGTGGAGCAGATAACGACGAGGAATTCCAGCGAGATCGGCGCTGCGGAATATGTCTCTTGCTCTCCTGTGGTATTTAAAAACAAAATATTTATATTTTCCAGGCTTTAAGGAAAGAGAGAAGGAAATAACGAACTAAGCTAAACCAACTAAAACCAATAACTAAGATGTAAGTAGGCTATGTAAGTAGGCTGTTTAGGTTCTTATACTGGTAACGCCGCCGCCACGTAGCGCTCTCTGTATGAAAATCACTGGCTGTGCTGTGTGCAGCCTGTGGCTAGTTTGCATTGTTGTCTGCCATTGTAGTTTTGGGCAGCGGCAGCTGGATGTGAACAGCGCGTAGCGTTGCGCAGTAGGAGGTGACCCGCCAGCAGTGGTGGATGTGGGGAGAGAGATGGCGGAGTTTTGAAATTTGTAAAAATGGATGTCATGAACTGCTGTATATATTATGACTTTTGATGAATATTAAGGTAAATACATTGTTTGTTCTCTATTAAAATCTGTCATTTGCTAACTACGCCTACTAGTAGTTAGTGCCTTCCGTAGTTTGAATCTGTTATTTAGCTGGCAGTAGTGGCGCTCGCTGTATTGCTGTAGCTTGGGTAACGAAGATTTTTGTGAGGTAAGTGATTTGTGAAAGGTATAGGTTAATGTTAGTCAGGGCCATTCTTTTGTAGGGATTTCTGAAAGTCAGATTGCGTTGTGCTAAAAATATTGTGTGTCAGTTTAAGCACTGTCTTGTATAATTTTTCTAAGGGGACGTTTCAAAGACAATAATTAAAAGAAAAGCACACAAATAAATAATAATATATTAATATGTTGCGCATTCGATCATGCAAAATACTTACAGTTCGGGTCTGAAAGTCATGTCCAACTCTAAATTAACTTTATGGGTCAGGGTAAACATTTTTTACATGCAAGCAGTTTATCAAGTCACGAAAATGCTCTCTTCAGAGTTTTTCATATTGCCAGAAAATTTGAAAGTAGGAAGTTTTGATGAAGTTGTTAGAACAAATGTTGCTTAGCGTTGTTGTTGTTGTGGTCATCAGTCCAGAGACTGGTTTGATGCAGCTCTCCATGCTACTCTATCCTGTGCAAGATCCTTCATTTCCCAGTACCTACTGCAACCTACATCCATCGGAATCTGTTTAGTATATTCATCTCTTGGTCTCCCTCTACGATTTTTACCCTCCACGCTGCCCTCCAATACTAAACTGGTGATCCCTTGATGCCTCAGAACATATACTACCAACCGATTCCTTCATCTAGTCAAGTTGTGCCACAAATTTCTCTTCTCTCCAATACCTCCCCATTAGCTATGTGATCTACCCACCTAATCTTCAGCATTCTTCTGCAGCACCACATTTCGAAAGCTTCTATTCTCTTCTTGTCGAAACTATTTATCGTCCACTTTTCACATCCATACATGGCTACACTCCACACAAATACTTTCAGAAACGATTTCGTGACCCTTTAATCTATACTCGACGTTAACAAATTTCTCTTCTTCAGGAATGCTTTCCTCGCCATTGCCAGTCTACATTTTATATCCTCTCTACTTCGACCATCATCAGTTATTTTGTTCCCCAAATAGCAAAACTTATTTACTACTTTCTGACTTTACCTATTTCCCTTTTTGAATTTTCTAACCTATCTGCCAGATTAAGGGATATGACATTTCACGCATCGATCCGTAGAACGCCAATTTTCTTACTCCTGATAACGACGTCCTCCTGAGTCGTCCCCGCCCGGAGATCCGAATGGGGGGACTATTTTACATCCGGAATATTTTACCCAAGGGGACGCCATCATACTTTAACCGTACAGTAAAGCTGCATGCCCTCGGGAAAAATTACGGCCGTAATTTCCCCTTGCTTTCAGCCGTTCGCAGTACCAGCACAGCAAGGCCGTTTTGGTTATTGTTACAAGGCCAGATCAGTCAATCATCCAGACTGTTGCCCTTGCAACTACTGAAAAGGCTGCTGCCCCTCTTCAGGAACCACACGTTTGTCTGGCCTCTCAACAGATACCCCTCCGTTGTGGTTGCACCTACGGTACGGCTATCTGTATTGCTGAGGCTTGTAAGCCTCCCCACCAACGGCAAGGTCCATGGTTCATGGGGGTAACGTAATACATTAAATATCACTAATGGTCAAACTAATTCATCATGTGATTTTCTACATTGCCAGGACACAGAATATGGCGTAATCCATGCTGGCGTAACAACAGATAATTCGAATGAATTATCATTTAAAGTCTATTGTTGCAACCATTTTCAGATCGCTCAACATGATGGCTATGGAAACTATTCGCAGCATGCAAGCTTTGCTTATGTGTCTAAGAGACGAACACTTGCACTAGCCTCCCCGTTTTTGGAACAGATGTCCGAGTGCGCAGATGCTTGCATTTTTCCACACGCTTGCTAAGTTGAAAATCGGTCAAGCATGTAGCAGGTTGTACAGTCCTGACGCTTGCACAAATTTACTCACACGCGCTTCAGCATGCTTGCGCATGGCGCTGGTCACTGTGGTTGGAATACTTTCGAAAGTATGAAGAGGAGTTTGTCTCGAATTTGTGCTGCCAAAATGCCAACGAGGCCGCGAGAATTAGCACAGGAGCGAGATGATAATTTTGTCAACGAGTCTGGGACCCAGCATCAAATCGCATGGCTGTATACCAGAGGTAAATTTAACATTCTGTCTGGAGTGGTAGGGTGTAAAATAGCAGAGAAACAGACACATACAGATATGTGTGCAATCTATGTATATGATCAATACCTGCTCCTAAGCCCCTTGATCGATTTTAACCAAACTTGGTACACATAATCATTATGTGCGAAAAAAAAGAAGCCACACAGCATCCCCAGATGTGATTCATATTACGTGCACTGAAGCGCCAGAGAAGCTGATATATGCAAGCGTTTTCAAGTAGAGAGATATGTAAACAGGCACAATACCGCACTACGGTCGGCAACTCCTGTATAAGACAACAAGAGCGTGGCGTAGTTTTTAGGTCGGTTACTGCTGTTACAATTGCAGGTAATCAACATTTAAGTGAGTTTGAACGTGGTGTTATAGTCGGCGCACGAGTGATGGGACACAACATCTCCGAGGTAGCGAAGAAGTGGGGATTTTCCCGTACGACCATTTCACGAGTTATACCGTGAATATCAAGAATCCAGTAAATCTCCGACATCGCTGTGGCCGGGAAAAGATCTTGCAAGAACTGGACCAACGACGACTGAAGAGAATCGTTCAACGTGACAGAAGTGCAACCCTTCCGCAGATTGCTGCAGATTCCAGTGCTGGGCCATCAACAAGTAATGATGATGATGATGATGTTTGGTTTGTGGGGCGCTCAACTGCGTGGTTATCAGCGCCCGTACAATTTCCCATCCTTTGCTCAGTTCAATTTCGCCACTTTCCTGGATGATGATGAAATGATGAGGACAACACAAACACCCAGTCATCTCGAGGCAGGTGAAAATCCCTGACCCCGCCGGGAATCGAACCCGGGACCCCGTGCTCGGGAAGCGAGAACGCTACCGCGAGACCACGAGCGGCGGACCCATCAACAAGTGTCAGTGTGCGAACCGTTCAACGAAAATCGTCGAAATGTGCTTTTAGAAGGCCTACTCGTGTAGCCTTGGTGACAAAGCTTTACGTATCACCTGGCCCCATCAACACCGACATTGGTCTTCTGATGACTGGAAACATGTTGGCTGATCGGAAGATTCCGTTTCAAATTGTATCGAGCGGATGGACGTGTACGAGTATGGAGACAACCTCACGAATCCATGGAACCTCCATGTCGGCAGGGGACTGTTCAAGCTGGTGGAGGCTCTGTAATGGTGTGGGGCGTGTCCAGTTGGGATCCCTGATACGTCTAGATACGACTCTGACTGGTGACACGTACGTAAGTATCCTGTCTCATCACCTGCATCCATTCGTGTCCTCTGTGCATTCCGACGGACATGGGCAGTTCCAGGACGACTGTCGACACCCCACACGCTCAGAATTGCTACAGAGTGACTCCAGGAACACTTCCGCTGGCCACCAAGCTCCCCAGACACAAACATTGAGCATATCTGGAATGTCTTGCGACGTGCTGTTCAGAAGAGCTCTCCAGCCTTCGTACTATTACGGATTTATGGAGAGCCCTGCAGGATTCATGGTGTCAGTTCCCTCCAGCACTACTTTAGACATCAGTCGAGTCCATGCCACGTCCTGTTCCTGCACTTCTGCGTTCTCGCGGGTGCCCAACACGGCACTACGCAGGTGTACCGGTTTCTTTTGCTATTCAGTGTAAATTGGTGGACGGGGGGGGGGGGGGGGGGGAGAGGAAGGAAAGTGAAGGGGAAGAGCTAAGGTCATCAGTTGTATCGAGACTTCGTGTGGAATCTGCGGCGATGAGTGAAGATCAGGATGTCCTGCTTACGAGACAGTAGCCACCAGGGCACAGTATTTATCACAAATGCGTAGACTACCTCGGCAGGCTCCCTAGCTGAACGTCGCTTCCATCAACCGCCCATTTGGTCCAAGCTCGCTATTTTGAGATTCCCATTGGAAGCCGCATGTGAATGTACATCCATACTGAAGGTTGTGGATTCACTGCCCATCGAGGTGAATCAGTTATATGAATGCGTGGAACAGGCGCCACGCATTTTCAATGAACACTGTGTCCAGCTGGCACAGTGGTTACTGAAACTGCGTAGTAAGCAGGAGATACCAGGTTTGAGTCCTGGTTCAGTACACATTTTCATTCACCACCGCTGATTCCCCACAGAGTCTGAGGCGTAGCGCCGTATACCGATCCTGCCTTGGAGGTGGTTAAGTGGAGATGAGTCTCAGAGCTGGATAGCGACAGATGGTGACGCGCACGTAGTTTATGTATCAGCCGATAGAAGACAGTATTGGATAGTTTCGATTGTGCCCACTAGAGTGTACTAAAGTAATAGAATGTTTTCCATAAACTGTTCTAGTATTTTCATAGTTATTATGTCTTTTTGTGTATGTAAAATGTTATAAATGTGTTTTAGCAGTATGAATGATGCGTGAGTGTGGTTTAAGGTTAATATGAAGATAATTGTTTAACGAGTTATGTAGTGGGACTTAGTGTGGAACACCGAGCGAGGTGGCGCAGTGGTTAGCACACTGGACTCGCATTCGGGAGGACGACGGTTCAATCCCGTCTCCAGCCATCCTGATTTAGGTTTTCCGTGATTTCCCTAAATCGTTTCAGGCAAATGCCTGGATGGTTCCTTTCAAAGGGCACGGCCGATTTCCTTCCCCATCCTTCCCTAACCCGAGCTAGCGCTCCGTCTCTAATGACCTCGTAGTCGACGGGACGTTAAACAACACTAACAACAACAACATTAGTGTGGAACATTTCGAAGGAGTATGGATGTGGACAAAGGGGATTTTTGTAGAATAGATTTGTAAAGTAAGTTTATGGTAAAGGGAAAGTTAATTCTGGTATAAATAACAATAGTAAGTAACTTTATGCATAAACAAAACTTCAGGATATTAGATAATTACGTCCGTAAAAATTGCAGTCGTTAGGTTTACTATTTTGCGATTGGTTATTGATGAAAAACGCGGACTGACGCGGGAGAATGTTGTTTTGTTATTGGCTGTTGAGTAAACTTATTCGCGCGCCTTTCTCTACTGGTAGTGAAGACTTAAGAGTATTCTAGAGAGGAGTCGGAGCCTAGCCATGAAACAGTTCTGACATGTGTAGTAGTAGTAGTTCCGATGGAAATGATAAGTTGCCGGATCTAGCAGTGTTTCATACTAATCAAAAGTGTTGTAAAGTGACGGGATAATTATTGCGATGGCTGTGCTGAAATTTCGGAATTTTTAAGTGAATTTTGTGACGACAAAAGACATAAATTCCGCGTGGCGTATTGAGCAGGTCGGTGGCTAAAAACTGTGACTGTATTAGGTACCGACAGACTTAATATTTGGCGAGCATTCTCAATCAAAAACAATCCGTATTTTTTGTAGCTATTACGTTTTCGGGAAATGCAACACCGTAAACTTGCTAACGTGAGTGAAAGGGATGGTGCGTCACTGTGTTAAGACTAGCACGGGCTTGGCAGTGATACTTGTTCACCTAAGTTTCAGACTATATTAATTGAGGACAAAATTTCGAAATTTTCATTTCGAGTGAAAACTTTGTCTTGAAATACAGATTAAGTGACTTTAATTGCAGCGTGGTTCACGTCGAAGTACAGTAGGTTTCGCTCGGCTTCCCTACTGATGACCTGCTGAGACGATGTTCACAGGTGGGTGCAGGTGCGTCGTAAAGGGACGGAAGGAACCGCGCCGCCGCAAGTCCTGATGCAGCTGATATCATTAGTTCCCTCCCATTGATTTCCTTCTTCCCCCTCCTGCCTTCAATGTTCGTAACAGATTACTTACTGTCAGGGAAGAAATACAGTGGGATTAAAAATCACCAACCTACCATTGGGGCGTGGGTGATAGTAGAGTGATGGGGAGAGAAGAGTGGGAGGAGGTGGACAGGGAAAGTGGACGAGGAGATGGACAGACAGAAAGAGGGACAAGATGGACTAACAGAAAATTGGAGTAAATGAATACCGTGGCAATGTGAGGCTTATCAGCTAGTTATCACGTAAAATGTCGTATGAACAGAAGGACACGCAAACAAGCAGCTTGTTCCAGAACATATTCGTAAATCGCACCGAGACGCACCGAACAACGGTAGGACACCAACATGTGTGTCGCCCGCCATATGACCGCACAACCAAGAAGGATGGCCTGCAGTGCCGTTTCTCTCCACAGCAGGATCCCTTTGGCCGTGACCCGCGCCGCGGCACCCTTACAGCGCAGCGGTAAGTCGACGATGTCCTACGCTCCGTTTTGTTGCCCTTCGTGGCAAGTCGTCCTGGGCACCCACCTAAGCAAGGTAATGCCCGCCTGCACTCGGCGACAGTCTCCGCCACTTGTTTCCGTGCTTGCCACACTCTACATTGGCCAGCAAAATCGCCACGTCTCTGCCCAGTTGAGAACCATCCCTGGATTTTGACTACCTGAGACGACAGTTGGATAGAATTTGGCACGACATCGCTCAGGAGGAGATCCCAATCTCAGAGGGCCATAGACACGGGTTCACAGGTAGATGCCGTGTTTCTTGACTTCCGCAAGGCGTTCGATACAGTTCCCCACAGTCGTTTAATGAACAAAGTAACAGCATATGGACTATCAGACCAATTGTGTGATTGGATTGAAGAGTTCCTAGATAACAGGACGCAGCATGTCATTCTCAATGGAGAGAAGTCTTCCGAAGTAAGAGTGATTTCAGGTGTGCCGCAGGAGAGTGTCGTAGGACCGTTGCAATTCACAATATACATAAATGACCTTGTGGATGACATCGGAAGTTCAATGACGCTTTTTGCGGATGATGCTGTGGTGTATCGAGAGGTTGTAACAATGGAAAATTGTACTGAAATGCAGGAGGATCTGCAGCGAATTGACGCATGGTGCAGGGAATGGCAATTGAATCTCAATGTAGACAAGTGTAATGTGCTGCGAATACACAGAAAGATAGATCCTTTATCATTTAGCTACAAAATAGCAGGTCAGCAACTGGAAGCAGTTAATACCATAAATTATCTGGGAGTACGCATTAGGAGTGATTTAA
This sequence comes from Schistocerca cancellata, assembly GCF_023864275.1. Taxonomy (NCBI): domain Eukaryota; kingdom Metazoa; phylum Arthropoda; class Insecta; order Orthoptera; family Acrididae; genus Schistocerca; species Schistocerca cancellata. Next base: position 160,295,831 of record NC_064637.1, read on the forward strand.
AATGGAATGATCATATAATGTTGATTGTCGGTAAAGCAGATGCCAGACTCAGATTCATTGGAAGAATCCTAAGGAAATGCAATCCGAAAACAAAGGAACTAGGTTACAGTACGCTTGTTCGCCCACTGCTTGAATACTGCTCAGCAGTGTGGGATCCGTACCAGATAGGGTTGATACAAGACATACAGAAGATCCAACGGAGAGCAGCGCGCTTCGTAACACGATCATTTAGTAATCGCGAAAGCGTTACGGAGATGATAGATAAACTCCAGTGGAAGACTCTGCAGGAGAGACGCTCAGTAGCTCGGTACGGGCTTTTGTCAAAGTTTCGAGAACATACCTTCACCGAAGACTCAAGCAGTATATTGCTCCCTCCTACGTATATCTCGCGAAGAGACCGTGAGTATAAAATCAGAGAGATTAGAGCCCACACAGAGGCATACCGACAATCCTTCTTTCCACGAACAATACGAGACTGGAATAGAAGGGAGAACCGATAGAGGTACTGAAGGTACCCTCCGCCACACACCGTCAGGTGGCTTGCGGAGTATGGATGTAGATGTAGATGTAGATAGTTCCATCAATCAATGCCTAACAGAATAAGTGGCTGCATTACGACTGGAGGTGAAACAACGCTTTATTGAATTGCTCAATTTGTGAAGCTCTCTCTCTTGAAACAATCACCCAGTTTTTATGAAATTGTATTTTTTTTTTTTTTTTTTTTTTTTTTTTGTACATCAACCGATTTCCGTTCGTGTGTGTTTATGCCTTAGAGCGTGAAACACTCAGCTTGATGCATTATCTCTCCCGAGGGCTAATCTTGCCAGAGCAATAATTTAGCGAGATAGATAGCGGGCCGGCGGGTGTGACCGAGCGGTTCTAGGCGCTTCAGTCCGGAACCGCGCGACCGCTACGGTCGCAGGTTCGAATCCTGCCTCGGGCATGGGTGTGTGTGCTGTCCTTAGGTTAGTAAGGTTTAAGTAGGTCTAATTTCTAGGGGACTGATGACCTCATATCTTAAGCCCATAGTGCTCAGAGCCATTTTGAACCATTTGCAGATAACGGCGCGGTAAACATGCCGTGCAGGTGACAAATTAAGTCAAGTCGTGTGGAACGAAACGGCGGGCCCATTTCAACGGGGAGGCGCGCCAGCACCGAATCGAATTCACTCGACGGATCAGCGACGAGGACCGGATGCGCCGGACAGCTTGGATGTGGTTTTCATGCGGGTTTCCACATTCCACTAGGTGAATACCGGGCTGGTGTCCAAGTCCCGTCTCGGATACACGCTCCGCAGACATTTAGAAACGTTGTCATACTCGAATATGAGCTGAATCTAGACTCAGACGGATGCGGAACGTAAATTCCGTCCTGGTAGGGTGGGGGGAAATGGCATCAGAAATGGCAGTCGACCACCGTCTACCACGTCCGAAGTAACGCGCCGACCATGTGGTGACACGGGATGAGGCCAGGAGCAAGAGGCGGACGGCAACGATGACGATGACGTAGAAGAAGAAAAGAAGAAGAAGAAGAAGATGATGATGATGATGAATGTCTGGTGGAAGATACAATTTTCGGCAATAGCAGACTTGCTTGGTTGCAAAAGGCGAGTGCAATGTTGGTGAGCCGTCTCTTATTTTACATCCTGTTTCTTTCGTGTTGCCGCCTCGTTATGTTAGTTTCAATTTCTGTTGTCACTGAGTTGCTGCTTTGTCTGCCCGTCAGCAGCAGCAGCAGCGCCTATTAATATAGCCCTCACGTGTTACCTTTGCCGCACTGCTATTACTTCCCAGTTGTCGTCTGTCGTGGAGTGTGCTGGAGGTTCCAGGAGGTTAGTTCGGATCTGCCAGTGAGTCGGAACGTGCCAGGAGGGCCATTGGGGCCTCCCAATCGTGGAGTTGGAATGCGGCATTGGTTCTGTAGTGGACTGACCCGACAGCCAATCCACTATGACTTGTAGCCGAATAGCACGCGCTTAAGCTCACGCAGGCTGGCGTGAGGTCTGGAACATTACAATGTAATTAATATAGCAAATAAAGTACGTAGTTGATGTAATACTTAACTTTATTCCATAACTGGTGAACATCGGTCTGACGGTACAAGCTTTATAAGATAACCAGCAAAAGATAAATGGCGCCTTGCTAGGTCGTAGCAATTGACGTAGCTGAAGGCTATGCTAACTATCGTCTCGGCAAATGAGAGCGTATTTGTCAGTGTAGCTTCGCTAGCAAAGTCGGCTGTACAACTGGGGCGAGTGCTAGGACGTCTCTGTAGACCTGCCGTGTGGCGGCGCTCGGTCTGCAATCACTGACAGTGGCGACACGCGGGTCCGACGTATACTACCGGACCGCGGCCGATTTAAAGGCTACCACCTAGCAAGTGTGGTGTCTGGCGGTGACACCACAAGTTCAGTCAGGTTGGAGCAGCAGTGAGGCCTGGATGTCCATGGCTCGCCCGCCTGTTGCCGCCACCCATCACTTGGGCCAGGGACGGTCTTCGTGGACCGTCGGTCGGTCGTCCTACTGGACGGCGTGAATGGGCTCGCCGATCGCTTATGGGTAGGCTGTGTGTGTGTGTGTGTGTGTGTGTGTGTGTGTGTGTGTGTGTGTGTGTGTGTCGACTCCAGTTCGTGATTGCACAGCCACTGTTTGGTGTCGTTCAAGTCTTCGTACAAGTGTTTGTCAAACTGTGTGTGTAGTTGGTGTCATTTCCACTGACAACTTGTTTTAAATGTTGGTGGCAGTGAGTGGGTCGGCTGGAGCGGATCAGCAAGCAAGTTTCGACGCGGCGCAGTCAGCCAGGCCCGCTGGCGGTCTCTGTCGGAGCGTGTGGGGGCTGTTCCGAGTCCTACGAGGTTCGTGGCTCACCGACCCAGGACATGAAAGGTGAGTGGTGATTTAATTACCGAAGCCACGTCTGTTCACGTTGTCCCCTCGGTCGGTGGTTCGCTGTTGGTGGTATTCCTGGGAGCAACAGCGAGTGTTCGAGTTGGTGAAGATTTAGCTGTCGTGTCGTGGAATTAACTATATTTGTCGGTTTATAATTCAAGTGCTCCAGCGGAATTTTCTGCCCTGTGGCCGTTAGTGTTACGGTTACCTGCCCTGGTCGCTGACGTAAATCCAGGCAGTGTGACCTTTCCTCACCTGTTGTCGCTGTCCAACATGGTGTGTAGTTTTTGACAGCTTAGTGTATTTTTGGTTGGGGGGGCTATGTCTGTAACGTTTTGGCTTTGGAATTCTCGTATACTGGTCGGTGATGAGCAAGTCGTCTTGTCGGTGGGTCCCTGTCTGTCTCTTGGCTGTCTAGCCGGCGCATTGAGCGTAGTTGGGCCGACTTCCTGTCTCACCGAAGCGAGTGTAGAGATTTCAAGGGCAGGCCGAGACCCCTGGAAACTTCTGAGCGCCGTTGCCTATACTGCCTTCTTATTAGAGTTTAACTGTGTGTTTTTAATGGCTCATAGCCGATGGTTTGAATTTGTATGATTGTAATTGTGTTTTTAAAATCGAATGCCTTCAGTCGTTTTAAAAGTAAATTTTTCTAATTTGGGCAAGTCTTACATTGTCTGATGATAAAGCTTGAGCCTTCTGCCTGTTCAAAATTTATTGTATTGTTTTAAAGCATCGGCCTTCAGCCGCTTGAAGTTTTAGTGATCTTACTTATCAAGTATTACATTCTTTCAAGATAATGCTGTGGGCCTTCTGCCTGTTGAAAATATATCGTAGTTGTATTGTTCTTAAAATGATGGGTCCAGCCGCTTTAAAATTTTGGATTCTTACTTACGAAGTCTTACATCACTTGGGCTTAAATACTATTTAAGGCTAAAGCTTAGAGAATTCTGTCTCAATATATATATATATATATATATATATATATATATATATATATATATATATATATATATATATAGCAGTTGTATTTAATTCATGGCCCTTCATCCGTTTTAGAATTAAAGACGTTTTCTGTCGATAGTCAAGCTTAGAAAGCTGCGCTGTAATGCTTGGACAACTAAATAAAGTGTTATGTTTGGAGTGTGACTGGCAGCCGCTCATTCTGGCCTCCTTCCACAATTTCCGTTACTTGTCCTGCCCTGCGGCTTTGGCAGGGCGTCTCAGTTCGTGCATGGTAGAGTACATTTCCACAGTACCACCCTGGCAAGATATTTTTGGAATTTTATCCTTCTAGAACAACGAACTGTCCCTCTACATGCATGTCTACATCCTTATTTCGCAAGCCATCGTACGGTGCGTGGCTTAGGGTATCTTGTACGACTACTAGCTGTTTCCTTTCCTGTTCCACTGGCAGACAGTACGGGGGAAAGAGGATTACCTGCATGCCTGCGTATGAGCCCTATTTCTTGTATCTTATATTCATGGTGCTCAGGCGCAATGTAAGTTGGCGGCAGAGGGATCGTTCTGTAATCAGCTGCAAATGTCGGTTCTCTAAGGTCTTCCCTCCAGTGATTCACATTTGAGTTCCCGAAGCTCCGTAATGCTTGCTTGTTGTTCGAATCTTCTAGTAACAAATGTAACAGCCCGCCTCTTAATTACTTCGATATCCTTCTCTAATACGACATGGAGCGGATCCCAAACACACGAGCAGTTCTCAAGAGCAGGTCGCATTAGCGTCCTATGCGGGCACGTGGTCCCCCGTACAGGTGAACCACACTTCCCTAGAATTCTCCCAATAAACTGAAGTTGACCATTCGCCTTCCCTACCACAATCCTCACATATTCCTTCCATTTCATATCGCTTTGCAACGTTACGCCCAGACAAAAAAAGACGTGTCTGTGTGAAGCACGACACTACTAATGCTGTATCCGAACATTACGGGTTTGCTTTTTCCTACTTACCCCCATTCACACACATTTTTCTACATTTAGTGCCAGCTGCCATTATCAAAAATGGTTCAAATGCCTCTGAGCACTATGAGTCTTAGCATCTGAGGTCATCAGTCCCCTAGAACTTAGAACTACTTAAACCTACCTAACCTAAGGACATCACACACATCCATGCCCGAGACAGGATTCGAACCTGCGACCGTAGCGGTCGCGCGGATCAGGACTGAAGCGCCTAGAACCGCTCGGCCACCGCGGCCGGCATTCATCACACTAACTACAAATTTTGCCTACGTCATCTTGTATCATCCTACAATTACTCGTATTCGACACTGTACCGTACACCCCCGCATCTTCAGCAAACAACCGCAGATTGCTGCCAATCCTATCCGCCACATCATTTATGTATATAGGGAACAACAGGGGTCCTATCACACTTCCGCGGGGCGCTCCTGACGATATTCTTGTCTCCGCTGAACACTCGCCGTCGAGGTCAACATACTGGGTTCCATTGCTTACGAAGTCTTCGAGCCACTCACGTCTCTGGGTTCCGTACGCTCGTACCTACGTTAACAGTCTGCAGTAGGGTACCGTGTAAAATGCTAATCTAGAAATATGACATCTACCTGTAGCCTTTCGTCCACAGTATATCCTGTGGGAAAACGACAAATTGAGTATCGCACAAGCGATGCTTTCTAAAACCTTGCTGGTATGTAGACAGAAGCTTTTCCCTCTCACGGGACTTACAAGGGAACCTCCCAATCGCACCTCCCTCAGATTTAGTTATAAGTTGGCACAGTGGATAGGCCTTGAAAAACTGAACACAGATCAATCGAGAAAACAGGAAGAAGTTGTGTGGAACTATGAAAAAAATAAGCAAAATATACAAACTGAGTAGTCCATGTGTAAGATAGGCAACAACAAGGACAACCTGTGTTCAGGAGCGCCGTGGTCTCGTGGTTAGCGTGAGCAGCTGCAGAACGAAAGGTCCTTGCTTCAAATATTCCCTCGAGTGAAAATCTTAATTTTTTATTTTCAGACAATTATGTGACGCACATGCCGTCACCAGTGTCGTATAGAATATATCAGACGTGTTTTCCTGTGGAGGAATCGGTTGACTTATGACCTTGCTATCAAATGTTATCGGTTCCCATTGGAGAGGCACGTCCTTTCGTCTACTAATCGCACGGTTTTGCGGTGCGGTCGCAAAACACAGACACTAAACTTATTACGGTGAACAGAGACGGCAATGAACGAACGGATAGATCATAACTTTGCGAAAATAAAGAAGTAAATTTTTCACTCGAAGGAAGACTTGAACCAAGGACCTCTCATTCCGCAGCTGCTCACGCTAACCACGGGACCACGGCGTTCCTGTGCCTACGCTGTCCATGAAGTTGCCTATCATGCGCATGGACTACTCAGTTTGTATATTTTGCTTATTTTTTTCATAGTTCCACACAACTTCTTCCTGTTTTCTCGATTGATCTGTGTTCAGTTTTTCAATGCCTATCCACTGTGCCAACTTACAACTAAATCTGAGGAGGGTGCGATGGGGAGGTTCCCTTGTTAGAATATTTTCAAGAATTCTGTTAAGGATATTGGTCTGTAATTTTGAGGGTCCGTTCTTTTACCCATGTTATGTAACGGCCTCACTTGCCCTTTTTTCCAGTCACTTGGGACTTTGCGCTGGGCGAGAGATTCGCGACAAATACAAGCTCAGTAGGGGCCAATGCTGTTGCGATGGTCTAACGATGGGAGCAAACAGCGAGGTAGCCGTTCCAATCGGGTTAGTGAAGGATGGGGAAGGAAGTCGGTCGCGCCCTTTCAAAGGAACCATCCCGGCATTCGCCTGAAGCGATTTAGAGAAATCACAGAAAACCTAACTCAGGATGGCCGGACGGGGGTTTGAACCGTCGTCCAGTGTGCTAAGCACTGCGCCACCTCGCTCGACGTCGTGGAAGTAGTAGATACATGAAGACATAAACAATCATGATGGAATTACATAATGTCTTTCATAAGACGGGTAACAAAATAAGGCCTTTCATTTCCTGGAAGGAAATTGATATAAAGGGACTTACTGCCGTGTTGTCTTATTGCACTGTTAGTACTTTATTGTCCTCCGTTCTTCCTGATTACCTGAGAAATTCTCTTCGGCATTGATTTTGTAAGGGTTTCCAGTTCTTCCAGTGAAACTGTGGCCCACTCTTCTGGTGACCTCCTTTCCAGCTGCCATACGGCCTGAAATTGCTTTCCATTGCGATAAACACGCCTAGCAAATATTCCCCATAGGTTTTCGGCGGGATTCAAATTCGTACAAGACATCGATATCTTTATCCTCAAAGCACTTTTGCTTGTAGCACAAACATGCACAGATGCAATATCTTGTTGAAACATTAGACTTTCGTCCCCTCGGTCCTCACATACGTTCTAATCCATTCTGCCTCTACTATCTCAGTGTGCATGTTAGAGTTCGTTCTGGTGTTCATCTTGGCAAAGCGAGATTTACCTTTAGCGTAGAAAGCTACTCAAATCGTAACACTTCCAGTACCAAAATTTTTGCTCATTCTTAACTACTACTCTGTTCTCATATCATGCCAGTTATACTGAAATCCATCGTGACCATCCAAATTAAAACTCTTCTCATCATTGAAGATGACCTTATCGCATTCTGAAGTCCTTGACATAGGTTTTGCAGTAAACTCCATTCCATCTTGTTTACATCCGGATGTTAGAACAGGTTCTGCAGTTGTTTCTTGAATGCAATATGTTTGTCAGTTGACAAAATTTATCGTATGTGCCTAGCAGTTACTGCAAACTGTAGATCGGCAATAGGTTGAGAAGATGAACGGTTTTTGGCCCCTGCTTTGAGCGAAAGTAACCGTTTAGATGACCCAGATATTTTTCTAGTTTGTCCGTATTTTCCATTCAGCCCATCTCAGCTTCCAATCTAACGAAATTATGAAGCACTTTACTTGAAAAGTTCAGTTTCTTGGCGATTTGACGGTTAGTGTGTCCGATTTCCTCGTAAGCACTTATTTTTGATTTTTCGTTACAAGATAACTGTTTTCCGCGTGGCATTGTGTGAATCATGGTATATGTACACAACACGTACTGTCACTAATGGTGTCTGTTCCTTGTCTGACAAGTACTCACACGCAAATACCGCACAGAACAGACCCCGCCCCCCCTCCCCCTTATACCGAGTTCCACCTTCCACCACCCCAGTAGTTGATGTCCAGCTATATACTGTGCTACTGACATCAAATGTGGTACAATTTGACAGTATTTGTCTGCATACTGTATCTCGTACTATTGCATATACACTGTGCACAGCTATTCCAACCGATGTTTTCCTACAAATATACAGGGTGAGTCACCTAACGTTACCGCTGGATATATTTCGTAAACCACATCAAATACTGACGAATCGACTCCACAGACCGAACGTGAGGAGAGGGGCTAGTGTAATTGGTTAATACAAACCATAAAAAAATGCACGGAAGTATGTTTTTTAACACGAACCTACGTTTTTTAAATGGAACCCCGTGAGTTTTGTTAGCACATCTGAACATATAAACAAATACGTAATCAGTGACGTTTGTTGCATTGTAAAATGTTAATTACATCCGGAGATATTGTAACCTAAAGTTGACGCTTGAGTACCACTCCTCCGCTGTTCGATCGTGTGTATCGGAGAGCACCGAATTACGTAGGGATCCAAAGGGAACGGTGATGGACCTTAGGTACAGAAGAGACTGGAACAGCACATTACGTCCACATGCTAACACCTTTTTATTGGTCATTTTCACTGACGCACATGTACATTACCATGAGGGATGAGGTAAACGTACACACGTGGTTTCCGTTTTTAATTACGGAGTGGAATAGAGTGTGTCCATCTGAAAACGCGTCGACGTATGTGGTATCAGCATGATGGTGCACCTGCACATTCCGCAATTAACACTAGGCTGACCTTTGACAGGATATTCGACGGGCGTTTCATAGGATGTGGAGGACGCATAAATTGGCCAGCCCGTTCTCCTGATCTTACACCTCTGGACTTCTTTCTGTGGGGTACGTTAAAGGAGAATGTGTACCGTGATGTGCCTACAACCCCAGAGGATATGAAAGAACGTATTGTGGCAGCCTGCGGCGACATTACACCAGATGTACTGCGGCGAGTACGACATTCATTACGCCAGAGATTGCAATTGTGTGCAGCAAATGATGGCCACCACATTGAACATCTATTGGCCTAACATGTCGGGACACACTCTATTCCACTCCGTAATTGAAAACGGAAACCACGTGTGTACGTGTACCTCACCCCTCATGGTAATGTACATGTGCGTCAGTGAAAAAGACCAATAAAAAGATGTTAACATGTGGACGTAATGTGCTGTTCCAGTCTCTTCTGTACCTAAGGTCCATCACCGTTCCCTTTGGATCCCTACGTAATTCGGTGCTCTCCGATACACACGATCGAACAGCGGAGGAGTGGTACTCAAGCGTCAACTTTAGGTTACAATATCTCCGGATGTAATCAACATTTTACAATTCAACAAACGGCACTGATTACGTATTTGTTTATATGTTCAGATGTGCTAACAAAACTAACTGGGTTCCATTTTAAAAAAACGTAGGTTCGTGTTAAAAAACATACTTCCGTGCATTTTTTTATGGTTTGTGTTAACCAATTACACTAGCCCCTCTCCTCACGTTCGGTCTGTGGAATCGATTCGCCATTATTTGATGTGGTTTACGAAATACATCCAGCGGTAATGTTAGGTGACTCACCCTGTATATGCCTTTATGATGGTTCCCGCTTCAGTATCGATTTTCTCGGGAACTAGGGGCCATCGCATCAAAAGCTGCTAGCCAGCTACGTGCCTCTGCAACGTCTGTAAAACTCATCGAAATCCGTGATTAACAGGTATGATGGTCCCCGTGTAAGCAGGACCCCGCCATCCGCCTGTCTTCTGGACTTAATCGATGCCTCCCTCTCTCTGGCATTAGCAACTTGTCCCCTCCTTTCTACTCCATCCGTCTCCTCTCCCCTCCTCCCCCCCTCCCGCCCCCAACGCTACCCCTTCCTCTGCGTCTTTCAATATCCTGCCGCTGCAACGAACGTGACCAATCAGCCGCTGTTATCTGCTCTCGACCGACTTTATTGTTTTCGCCCCGTTGTCCCGGCCGTGTCTCGCAGTCTAAACTCTTTCTCCTCCGCTAACTCAGATCCTGTAACAATCCGCAGTCTATACCACCGTTGCTGCTGCTGTTGCTTCTTATTATGTACACAGTTGTACTAGGACAACAGCCAGAACAAGATTCTGGATCACGTACAGGCATAAAAAAAGACAATAATGTGCACGAAGTTCGTTGTGAAAACGCTTCTGCATATTGCATGGGGCAGAAGTATAGGGAATTTCGCTCAACAGGAATTCCTCAGTCCATTCAAAGACTATCATTAACAAAAACACAATATAGAAGGTTAGAACATTTAACTGTTTACGGAGTTTGGCATCCTACACGGTCCTGTGAGGAATAAATTACAAATACTCTGTCACTTGCCACGTTTTGGTCGAATGATCGGTTTCGACCCGAATTACAGGTCATCTTCACACCACAGAACTTGTAAGTACCTGAAACCGTAAGAAAACTCCTTACTTGAGTTGTCGTTCAATCAACGCTTCCCTTTGCCTGAATGTCTATTATGTAAACAAAACATTGACCCTACATGTCAATTTCTCCATTCTACCGTTTTGTGGTATTTTCGCTTTGATGCAACAATTACAATAGCTTACACTAGTGTACAATGGAGGCTATCACTGAATCAGTTGAGACATCTTTAAAATTTATTCCTAAAGAAGTTTCTTCCAGTAGACTCAATATTTCCAACCAGATTTTTTTTACTAACATTAAAAAATTTATATACAGTACTGGGTATTGAAATTGACACACCAGGAAGAAATGCAAATGATAAACGGGTATTCATTGGACAAATATATTATACTAGAACTGACATGTGATTGAGAAATCAGTACTCACAACAACCACCTCTGGCCGTAATAACGGTCTTTATACACCTGGGCATTGAGTCAAACAGAGCTTGCATGGCGTGTACAGATACAGCTGCCCATGCAGCTTCAACAAGATACCACAGTTCATCAAGAGTAGTGACTGGCGTATTGTGACGAGCCAGTTGCTCGGCCACCATTGACCAGACGTTTTCAGTTGGTGAGAGATCTGGAGAATGTGCTGGCCAGGGCACAGTCGAACATTTTCTGTACCCAGAAAGGCCCGTACAGCACCTGCAACATGCGGTCGTGCATTATCCTGCTGAAATGTAGGGTTTCGCAGGTATCGAATGAAGGGTAGACCCACGGGACGTGTAACCAATGGCCCCCATACCATCAAGCCGGGTGATACGCCAGTATGGTGATGACGAATACACGCTTCCAATGTGCGTTCACCGCGATGTCGCCAAACACGGCTGCGACCACCATGATGCTGTAAACAGAACCTGGATTCATCCGAAAAAATGACGTTGTGCCATTCGTGCACCCAGGTTCGTCATTGAGTACACCATCGCAGGCGCTCCTGTCTGTGATGCAGGGCCAAGGGTAACCGCAGCCACGGTCTCCGAGCTGATAGTCCATACTGCTGCAAACGTCGTCGAACTGTTCGTGCAGATGGTTGTTGTATTGCAAATGTCCCCATCTATTGACTGCGTGTCAAGAGTCAGCACTATCTTTCCGTTGGAAGGAAAACACTACTTCTTCAAGACTGCATGGAAATCCACTACTTCCGCGTGCGTTTTCTTTTACTGCTCAGACTTTGAGAAAACCACTGCAATTATACTGTGATGAATGATCAGGACTGTCTTTATGGACTGTGATGGAGTTATGGATGTGTCGAAAGTGCGTTCGTGGGTGCGACAGTTTAATGAAGGCAGAACATCGTGTGACAACAAACCGAAACAACCTCGGGCTCGCACAAGCCGGTCTGACGACATGATCGAGAAAGTGGAGAGAACTGTTTTGGGGGATCGCCGAATGACTGTTGAACAGATCGCCTAAAGAATAGGCATTTCTGTGGGTTCTGTGCACACAATCCTGCTTGACGACCTGAAAATGCGAAAAGTGTCATCCAGGTGGGTGCCACGAATGCTAACGGACGACGACATGGCTGCCCGTGTGGCATGTTGCCAAGCAATGTTGACGCGCAACGACAGCATGAATGGGACTTTCTTTTCGTCGGTTGTGACAATGGATGAGACATGGATGCCATTTTTCAATCCAGACACAAAGCGCCAGTCAGCTCAATGGAAGCACACAGATTCACCGCCACCAAAAAAATTTCGGGTAACCGCCAGTGCTGAAAAAATGATGGTGTCCATGTTCTGGGACAGCGAGGGCGTAATCCTTACCCATTGCGTCCCAAAGGGCACTACGTGAACAGGTGCATCCTACGAAAATGTTTTGAAGAACAAGTTCCTTCCTGCACTGCAACAAAAACGTCCGGGAAAGGCTGCGCGTGTGCTGTTTCAGCAAGACAACGCACCCGCACATCGAGCTAACGTTACGCAACAGTTTCTTCGTGATAACAACTTTGAAGTGATTTCTCATGCTCTCTACTCACCTGACCTGGCTCCTAGTGACTTTTGGCTTTTTCCAACAATGAAAGACACTCTCCGTGGCCGCACATTCACCAGCCGTGCTGCTATTGCCTCAGCGATTTTCCAGACTCCTAAAGAAGCCTTCGCCGCTGCCAGGGAATCATGGCGTCAGCGTTGTGAAAAATGTGTACGTCTGCAGGGCGATTACGTCGAGAAGTAACTCCAGTTTCATCGATTTCAGGTGAGTAGTTAATTAGAAAAAAAATCGGAGGCCTTAGAACTTGAATGCACCTCGTACAGTGTAGAGAAGCCTCCGAACCCCACGCTCTGTGGAGAGTCGTGGACGTCCAACCATTTAGGGCTTAGTGGTCGTTTCACTACCCTTTTACCTCTTACCGCAGATGCCTACGACAGTAGCACGTCAACGTTCGACCATTTTCGCCGTTTTCGAGATTCTCGTCCACAGGCTCTGCGTAACAATGATCTGCCGTTTTTGGAAATCGCTTATATCAATGGGTTTCCGCATTTTCAGGCCGTATCTTCCCTAGAGTGATCACCCATTCGCGGCCACTCCGCTTACACACTTTAGTTACGGCGTCACGCGCCCGCACAGCCAAGTGGCGGCACCCGTTATTGCTGTAGGCAGTGTTCATTTGGACCAAGCGTGCTACATTTTGTTTGATGGATCTTCGTTTCTCGCTGTAGGTATTCCGTTTTTCTTCTGACAGATCAGTTTAAAGAGAACACGGACAGTTCTGATGTTTAAAATTGCTTTTATTGCAGTCGCACTGAGACTCAAGAGAGAAGCCGTTACACGCTCACATACAGAAACAAACTCCCACACAGTACCGGTAACACCCTCAAGGAACAAGGAACAAAACTAACATACCAAAGTAATACCTCCACATACAAAAGTTTAAAGACGGCATATATAAAAGAAATCTTCCGATCTACTCATTAAGAGGTATAATCATGTGTAAAATGTTGAACTACTAGGGGAAGTATTACCGCTGTAAATTGTGTATACTCCTTGGCGCGTGCGAACTCCCAGAACATACGCATCGAGTATTTCAGAATGAGAGCACTTCGTAAACTGGAACAAACTCAACACATAATTTCAAATGTTTACCAAACTTTTGCCTCCTGACACCAACCACGAAATAATGAAAGGAAGGAAGTTTATAGCTTATTAGATTTCCGTTGTCCAGTGAAAATAGCACTTCATGCACAACGATTACTTTATTTTTACTCTACTACTAACTCAGTTCGCAGTGCGTTTTGCATGAGAATATCCACATACAGCACCAAATGTACCCGGTGACCTATGTCATTGTCCAATACATAGTTCGGGAGATATGACATCATAAAGCTGAGACGCGTCAAACATTAGTGTTTACTTAAAACGGAACTCAAATTACCGAAAACATACTGATCCGGCCGTTTGATAATGAGAGCAGTTAGTGACTTCAAACGAACTTCAACCGTAGCATCGAACCTTTCCTACACCTGTCTCCTTACATGATTAACGTCAAATACACTCTAAGATAAAAAAAAGAGATGCACCATGAAGGAATTATCCGAATGGGGCGGAAATCGGTACATGTGATGTACATGTAAACAAATGATTACAATATCAGGAAAATCGAATGATTCATTCAAGAGAAACAGCTTAACAAATTATGCAGATCAACTAGGCGGTCACCACTTCTGCCGTTCGCCGGCCCTTTGTTGCCGAGCGGTTCTAGGCGCTTTTTTATGGAACCGCGCGACCGCTACGCTTGCAGGTTCGAATCCTGCCTCTGACATGGATGTGTGTGACGTACTTACGTTAGTAAGGTTGGAGTAGTTCTAAGTTCTAGGGGACTGATGACCTCAGATATTAAGTCCCATAGGGCGCGGAGCGTCAACTGCCGTTCCCCCAATTTCTTTTCCGACTCGTTTGATGCGGCCCGCCACGAATTCTTCTCTTGTACCAATATTTTCATCTCGTAGTAGCACTTGCAGCCTACATTCTCAATTAATTTCTCAGTATATTCTAATCTCTGTCTTCCTCTGCAGTTTTTACCATTTACAGCTGCTTCTAGTACCATAGAAGTTATTCCCTCATGTCTTAAAACATGTCGCCTCATTCCGTCCCTTCCTCTTGTCAGTGTCACCTCAGTATTTTCTCATTGTTTTACATAGGCTACACTCCATTCCTCACCTAAACTTCTCATTCCTTCCTTATCAGTCCATCTAATTTTTAGCATTCTTCTGTAGCACGACATCTCTGAAGCTTGGATTCTCTTCTGTTCCGATTTTCCCATGTTCCACTATCATACAATGCTAAGCTCCAAATGTACATTACCAGAAATCTGTTCTTTAAATTACGGTCTATGCAGGATACAAATAGACTCCTCTGGGCTGGGAGTGGCTTTTCTGCCATTCTGCCATTCTGCCATTTCTGTCCTGCTTGCTCCATCTACATCGTAAAGTTATTATTCTCGTTTCTGCTACTTTTCATTACCTTGCCTCCCTCCAGTTTAATCTAAGTCCATATTCTTTACTCATTAGACTGTTTGTCCGCCTGCTTAGATGGGTGGTGTAATTTTTCCTCCTATTTACGTAATTCTGTAGCTCTCAATTCGTTCGAGCAATCAATCATTCATGATAGGAAACACAGTCATAGCTCAGTCACTCAAAATGATTCTGAAATTTTACTTGTTAGAATGGAATCAGGCGATGATTCTTCTTCTCTGCAGGCTCGTGCTTTGCGGCAGTCTGCTAATCTGTACAAATAAAATGCCTCGTAATTTTGGGAGCGTTGTATAATCAGTCGGGAAACCTTAGATCAAGCGGATATTTGGCTTTGATGAAGTTTAACCTTCCGAAGAAGTAATGGAGCTCTTGGATTATTAAATGCAGGTTCGTATCCAGTCTTTCGGAAGTTCCCTTCTGATTAACAACTACGCAATATATCGATAAATATCATTAATTCTCAAATGTCAAATACACACCTTTTGTATGAAGGAGCAATCTATATATACTATTTCCTTTTTAATCGTACAGTTCGTATCAGTTATCTTCTGTGATAAATCTCAATAATCAGATTACAGCTCTTCCAAACCAAGCTCAGGCTAATCGGCACGAAGACGATCTCGGAAGCTCCCTTCCTCTTTTCTTTTCTTTTTTTTTTTCTAACAACCACCAGAGAGAGTACTACAAAGAATACTTATACGCTCACGGCATAGCTATTGTATGAACTACTTTTCGCATGGATTCTGCGAGTATGAAGATAGAAAATTAGTAAACGTCATTAAAGGGTAGAATTGTATCAGAATAATTCATCGAATATAAAGAGATATTACAGTGGTAACGTGCTCGCCTCCCATATAAGCGGGGTCGGGTTCGATTCCCGGGCGCGTTGGAGATTTTCTCCGCTCGGGGAGTGGGTGCTGTGTTGCCGTCATCATCATTTCATCCTCACCGGCGTGCAAGTCGCTCAATAAGACTTGCACTTGGCGGCCTAACTTCCCGGATGGTGCCTCCCAGCCAACGATGCCGTACGCTCATTTCATTTCAGTAGACTGTTCATTACATTCAACAGACCCTGAGGATAGCAATATCGTTAGCGAATCTTATAACTGATACCATTGTAACCTTGAATTAAAATACCATTCTTGAAAGAAAATGGCACCCCACACCATCCACTCCTGGTTGTCGGACAGCATTACAGGCGAAGCCAGTCAACTATCCGACTGCTGTCCGAGGCGTCCCCAATCTCACTGGCTGGAGTAGAATTGTCTTCAGCGACGAGTCCCGTTTCGAGCTGAACCGCGACGAACAGCGATGACGAGCGAAGAGGCGTCTGGAGACTCCCCGGACGGCGTGGGATGCCAAACGGACTTCGTTCGCCAGGCGGACCGACAACAGGAGTTACGGTCTGGGGTACCATTTCTGTCCATAGCAGGACCCCTCTGGTTGTCATCCGCTGCACCCTTACAGCACGTCGATGACACTCAACGCCGCGCTTTGTTGCCCGTCATGGCAAACCATCCTGGCCTTACATTTCAGCAAGATAATGCAAGATGGGCTTACATTTCAGCAAGATAATACTGTTCGTCTTCGTTCTTATCAACCCCTACATTGTCTAGTAAGGTCGCCGGATCTCTCCCTAGTTGAGAATTTCTGCAGCATTAAATGCAGGGCCTTCCAACCAACTCGGGATTTTGACGATGTAACGCGATAACTGGACAGAATTTGGCGTACTGTCCCTCAGCAAGTCCAAGAATTCTGTCAGTCAATGCTCATCGGAATAACTGCTTGCGTAAGGGCCAGAGGGGTCCGACGCGCTATATACTTGCTCAATTTCTGAACCTTTATCTCTTTAATAAATCATCGGAACTTTCTCAAACTGCAACCACTTGTTTGTCTGTACATGACATCACATCTACCGATTTCCGACCCATTCGGATAATTCCTTCATGGTACGTCTTTTTTTCGCCTTGCAATGTATTTGACTAACCGTAATCTGAAGGTTGAAGCTGTTTTACAAATGGGAGTTCGGTTCGTTATAAGAACCGGGAGTTTACTGGTACATACTAAATGACCAAACAAACATTAGTAACCAAACGCCGTTTAAGGTAGAAAAATATCGAGGAGATAGATTACAACTACTCTCATTTACAAAGTATTAATTGGAAGACTTCGACACGTTAGTCTATTTACCCGACACACACACAGACACACACACAATGGAACAGCAAGCGTGATCGTATTCCATGCTATCAAAACGAAATATACAAGATGAGTTAGGATAAATAAAAAAATGCAAACGAAGAAAATGGTTCAAATGGCTCTGAGCACTATGGAACTTTACATCTGAGGTCATCAGTCCCCTAGAACGTAGAACTACTTAAACCTAACTAACCTAAGCACATCACACACATCCATGCCCGAGGCAGGATTCGAACCTGCGACCGTAGCAGTCACGCGGTTCCAGACTGCAGCGCCTAGAATCGCATGGCCACTGCGGCCGGCGCAAACGAAGAAAATTTTGTGTATCACTGCAGCGGAGGCCTTTAAAACTTGGACGTCCGTTTGAAGAAGAACGCATGGAAGTAACGTAGAAGCGAAAATATGCGAGGAGACAGTAATTTTAAGCACAAAGAATGGTTATGACTCTGTTAAATCCATTTGTAACGAAAACAACAATTGAAGGGGTCAGCAGAAGAGCATATTTTGCGTGACTGCACGTTAATAGCATGGTTACATTCAAAGAGAAGAACATAAATCCAATAAGACAACACAGTTCATGTGGAAGACAGCATGCGGTAGCTGTATGTATGGAGCTACTGGTTTCCAGAGTGTGTTGCATTCGAAAACATACCAGACGACGTGACCAGACTAATCCGTACTGAGTGGAGGGTTCGTTTCGCCGACCTCTGCAATTGTTACAGAGGCCACTGGAGACGTTTTCAATAAAGCGAAATCAGTTTGGTCGAAATAAGACGTTATTATAGTCGAGAAAGTCGGCTTAATTTCCACATTATTTGAGTAGGTCTCGGCATGTGTGAGAGAAATCGTGTATGTACTTTTCCATGCGTCGTCGGTGCTTCGGTAGTAATCAAGATGCGATGTGAGTGTGTTTCAGCATAATGTTCGTCGTGAGATGCAGATCGATCACTCGAAAAGAGCATACAGATTCCTACCCAGTCGTTTGCATAAAGAGTGCAGCGAGGTAGCGGTTTTGCACACGAAACGACGGAGAAACTTCTCTCCAGAAAACGGCGCTGATTTAAAAACCGTCGCTCATGCTGAACATAGATTGCCTTCTTCTGACGCGATATCCTGCGAATCATGGATGAAGGACACCAGGCAAATTCCTTATTCCTAGATTTCCGTAAAGCGTCTGAAGCGTTGCTCCACAACAGAATGCGAAGTAAGCTCGAAGTATACGGAATAGCTTCCCGGATATCTGAGTGGTTCGAAGACTTCTTACGTAACAGAACCCAGTGTGTTGTCCTCGGCGGCAAGTGTTCACCAGATACAAGGATATTTTCAGGAGTGCCCCATGGAACTGGTAAGACCGCTGTTGTTCTCTGTGTACGTAAATAATCTGGCGGGTAGGGTGGACAGCAATCTGCGGCTCTTTGCTGATGACGCTGTGGCGTACGGCAAGGTGTCGAAGTCGAGTGACTGTGGGAACATACAAGACGACTTAGCCAAATTTCCAGTCGGTGTGGTGGATGGCAGCTAGCCGTAAATGTGGAAATATGTAAGTTAATGCGGATGCGTAGAAAAAGCAAAACCCGTTGAAAGGGTCCTGTAGCCACCTTTCATTAGTCCGGTAGCCGAATTTCACAAGTATTTCTCTTTCTTTTCCTTGTTTCTCTTTTCTCTTTACTCTCATAGTGGCGTGATTGAATGAATGTGGTTGTGTGTCACGTTGCTAGACGGTGGCGTAGTCTGCTGCAGAAAGTCTGCGATAGTCGTAGAGATTCACCAGCACTGGTACAGAATAGCCAACTCTCGTAGTGGTCAAGTAGGCAAAGAGGTTTGCCCTACTTGTGAGAAATCCACCCGCGTTAGGTTGGTGGCGGAAATGGTATCTTTGGGCTTTCCGGTCCACGCGGAGCATGGAGGAGGCTGGAGAGGAAAAAGGGGGCAGTCTGCCGCCGGTAGGGGAAGCGTCCACAGCTGTGCTCCAGTCGAAGAAGGGTGAGTTAGACTGACCGCGTGGCGCGTTGTTACTTGGTTTGGGGAGAGCTGTTAGCTTTTGGTCTCGCTTTTCAAATCTGGAAGATTGCGTTGCCTTGTCGCAGCAAGGAATGCTAAACTTTGGCAGATTTTTCTTTTAGCAAATTTCTGTGGCAGACTTGGATCCGCCGGAAGAACGCCACACAAAGGTGTCGATAAGAAGTGAGCACTCGCTTCTGTATGAATGTCTGTTTGCCTTCAGCTGTGCCTGCATAATCTTTCACCTTTCTAAATATTTAGAGCTTTGCCTTCTCGTAAATTTTCCGTGCTTTGTGTGTCTTTCGTCCGTGGGGAGCCAACCACGTGGTATAACATTATAGTTGTTGGGCTACCGGCATCACTAACTGTCCGTTCGCATGTTTGTTTTAGATAATGTTAACATGATTGTGTGATGTGATATTGTTGGAATTTGGCACTATACCTAGAAATTGTGTCTCCACAAACCACGTGTTATCAGGAATCGTGTACAGGCCTCACATCCTTACCTTAGGAATAAATGATTTTATCTACAATTTTCTCTTGTGTTCCGAGATTACGTTTTTGCACCTAAGCCACTCACCTCGTAGGTTTCCCGTTAGCACATCCAATGCGTTTCCTTATGCACAGGTCCAGTGATTAGTCTCCCCTTGTATATTATAACAAATGCTTTAGATTAAGTCTTATTTTCAGGTGTGTAGCTGGGAGCTGATCTTCTGCACAGTGTTCTTGCATGTGCTATTTTATTTTAAATGTTTGACTGTCGAGAACAGTGCACGGGGAATACTATTAATTACATCGTATCCGCTATGGGCGACTTCACCACGTGTGCATTTTTGTGAGTTTTTGGTCTGCGATCAAATTAATTTATTTTCCGACTCGACCAAACCTTCGATTAGTTGTATGGTTAGAGTCGGTAGCGACCCTAATCTTCTCAAGTTAACTTCACAAGCAATAAGCATTTACATTCCCAATAATAACGTAATAACCCGTAGTAACCGGTTAGTTACACATGGCGACCCTTCTTCGACTGGAGCACAGCTGTGGACGCTTCCCCTACTGGCGGCAGACTGCCCCCTTTTTCCTCTCCAGCCTCCTCCACGCTCCGCGTGGACCGGAAAGCCCAAAGATGCCATTTCCGCCACCAACCTAACGCAGGTGGATTTCTCACAAGTAGGGCAAACCTCTTTGCCTACTTGACCACTACGAGAGTTGGCTATTCTGTACAACTGCTGCTGAATCTCTACGACTATCGCAGACTTTCTGCAGCAGACTACGCCACCGTCTAGCAACGTGACACACAACCACATTCATTCAATCACGCCACTATGAGAGTAAAGAGAAAAGAGAAACAAGGAAAAGAAAGAGAAATACTTGTGAAACTGGGCTATCGGACTAATGAAAGGTGGCTACAGGACCCTTTCACCGTGATGGTCGGATACAGTATTACTAGTGCCCTGCTTGACTCGGTCAAGTCGTTTAAATAACTGTGCGTAACGTTGCAAAGTGATATGAGGTGGAACGAGAGTGTGAAAACTGTGGCAGGGAAGGCAAATGGTCGACTTCGGTTTATTGGGAGAATTCTAGGAATGTGCGGCTCACCTGCAAAAGAGAGGCCGCATACAGGACGCTGGTGCGACCTATTCTTGAGTACTGTTCGAGTGTCTGGGATCGTCACCACGTCGGATTAATGGAAGGCACCTAAGAAATTCAGAGGCGCGTGTTGCTAAGTTTTTCACCCTTAGGTTCGATCAAAACCCGAGTATTTCGCAGATGCTTCGCGAACTGAAATGAGAATCCGTAGACGGAAGGCACGTTCTCGTAGAGGAACGCTTTTATGAAAAGATGGAGAACTTATATTTGAAGCCGACTGCAGGACGATCCTACTGCCGCCAACATAACTTTCGTCTAAGGACCACGAAGATACGCGAAGTTAGGGCTCATACGGGGGCATACACACTCGTGCTCATAAATTAAGGACAATTGCACAATGTCGAGCAACACAACGTGGCACTACACAAAAATGGCGCTAATAGCATAGGCAAATAGGGAACACACACGACACAGATCTTGAAGTCAACGGTATTGGTGATGTTGAGAAAACAGTCCCGAAACAAATGTGCTACAGAACGCCACTGTATCCTGCACATGTACCCAGACATCACTATGGGATATTAGCACCATGCACATGTACACAGCCCGCACAACGGGTTAGCATACTCCGGACCAGGAGGTCGAGCAGCTGCTGGGGTATAGCCTCCCATTTTTGCACCAATGCCTTTCGGAGCTCCTGAAGTGTCCTAGGGGATTGAAGACGACCAGCGTTAAGTCGACCGAGAGCAGCCCAGACGTGTTCGATGGGGTTTAGGTCTGGAGAACAGGCAGGCCACTCCATTCGCGTGATATCTTCTGTTTCAAGGTACTCCTCCACGATGGCAGCTCGGTGGGGCCGTGCGTTATCATCCATCAGGAGGAAGGTGGGACCCACTGCAACCCTGAAAAGGCGGACATACTGGTGCAAAATGACGTCCCGATACACTTTACCTGTTACAGTTCCTCTGTCAAAGATATGCAGGGGTGTACGTGCACCAATCATGATCCCACCCCACACCATCAAACCACGACCTCCATATAGGTCCCTTTCAAGGACATTAAGGGGTTGGTATCTGGTTCCTGGTTCACGCCAGATGAAAACCCGGCGAGAATCAGACTATAACTGGACTCGTCCGTGAACGTAACCTGCGACCACTGTTCCAATGACCATGTACTGTGTTCTCGACACCAGGATTTACGGCCTCTCCTGTGACCAGGGGTCAGTGGAATGCACCTTGCAGGTCTCTGGGCGAATAAACCATGTCTGCTCAGTAGCCTGTAGACCGTGTGTCTGGAGACTACCAGTGGCTGCAGTAAGGTCCTGAGCAAGGCTACCTGCGGTACTCCGTGGCCGTCAGCGGGCACTGATGGTGAGATATTGGTCTTCTCGTGGTATTTTACACTGTGGACGTCCCGTACTGTAGCGCCTTGACACGTTTCCTGTCTGCTGGAATAGTCGCTATAATCTTGACATCACACGTTGCGGCACACGGAGGGTCCGTGCTTACGACCTTCTATGTTTGACCAGCCTCCAGTCGCCCCAGTATTCTACCTCTCATTATGTCATCAATATGTGTTCTTTGAGCCATTTTCAACACACAATCACCATTAACACGTTTGGAAACGTCTGCACACTTACTCGCTGCACCGTACTCTGCGTAGACTATGTGGACTGCTGCCAGCGCCACCGTGCGACGACCGCAGGTCAGATGCACCGTATGGTCATTACCCGAGATGATTTAACCCCACAAACCGTCCACCAGGGCTTGTTTCACCATATATCAGCATTATCGTTAATTTATGAGCATGAGTGTAGACAGTCGTTTTCTCCTTGATCCATTAGCGAGTGGAACAGGAAAGCGAATTACCAGCATTGATACAAGGTAGCCTCTGCCATGCTCTGTGTAATGGTTTGCAGAATAAGTATGTATTACGAGGCGGAATCCATAACTAGGGTCCGGTGACTTATTTATCCGATGGTAGACTTGACTGAAGTTTGACGCATGATGCACTTTCTACCGACCCTTCAGGAAACTACTACAGTGTCGGTTTGATTCAGTAGTCGTTTGCCAGCCGGTGACAGCAGATCGCAGCGGGCAAGACAATCGTAGATACCACCGGGTGTGAAGTACGGTACCACTGGATTTCTGCCGTCAGAAGGATCTTCAGCTACTGAAATCCATCGTAAGTTACACTAGGGTACACGGACCTGAAATAATGAATGACCAACAAGTTCGAAAGAGGTGTCGAGAATTTCAGAACTGCCAGACAGATGCTCACGATGAGCAGCCCAGTATTCGGGCCGACGACATCGTTGATCAAGGGACCCAGAATCTTCGAAGTGATCAGCGATTGACCCTTAGTGATCTGGCTAATGAATTCCAAAATGTTGCTCTAACCTCAGTCTGCAGAATTGTCACTGAACAGCTTGGATATCACAAACTGTGTGCGAGGTGGGTTCCAAAAATACTCACTGATCAGCACAAAGAGCAAAGACTGAGTACTGCACGACTGTTCTCGGGGCGATATTGACGTGGTGGAGATGACTCATTTTCCCAAGTTGTTACGGACGACGAGACGCGGGTATCGTACACAAATGCAGAACAACCGTAAATGCAGTGGCACCATTGAAGTTTACCCAAACGAAAACATTTTAAGCAATCACCGTTCTCGAACTGAAAACTGATGGGACGCGAAGGGTGTCCTTTTTCTTGATTTAATGGACCGTGGGTTAACAGTTATAGCTGAACGTATACTGTGAACCCAAAATGAGACGTGCGATCCAAAATCGACGCGCCACGAGAACTGTTGTCTGGCATAATCCTCCTTCACGACAAAGTACTCCCTCATACCGCTGCCGGAACCAAGGGTGAGATTCAAGATCTTCCTTGGGGGCTTTCTGAGCAGCCTACGTACTCTCGCGACCTTGCACCAAGCGACTATTTACTCTTCTTGAGTTTGAAATAGTGGCTTGGTGGACAACGATTTAAAAACACAATCAACTGGTTCGGTTCCTAGGTGTCAGACTACTATGTGGAGGTGTTGAAGAAGCAAACCCGTTGCACCATTACAGAAAGTGTACAGACGTGAACGGCGATTATGTGGAGAAGCAAAGTAGATATGTATTGAAATATAACTGTTAATAAAAACCTTTTTTTCGGTTGGTTGATTTGGGGGAGGGGAGAAAACACCGAGGTCATCGGTCCCATCGGATTAGGGAAGCCGCGCGGTATTAGCCGAGCGGTCTCAGGCGCTGCAGTCGTGGAATGTGCGGCTGGTCCCGGCGGAGGTTCGAGTCCTCCCTCGGGCATGGGTGTGTTTGTCCTTAGGATAATTTAGGTTAAGTAGTGTGTAAGCGTAGGAACTGATGACCTTAGCAGTTAAGTCTCATAAGATCTCACACACATTTGAACACATTTGTGGATTAGGGAAGGACCTAGGTCGTGCCCCTTCAAAGCAACCATCCCGGAATTTGCTTGAAGCGATTTACGAAGATCACGGAAAACCTAAATCAGGATGGCGGGACGCGGGTTTGAACCGTCGTCCTCCCGAATGTGAGTCCAGTGTGCTGACCACTGCGCCACCTCGTTCGGTGTTTTGTCATGAACTTATTTTTTACGATTTTTGGACAACATAATTGTGGAGATGAAGCAGGGATTAGTATGATTTATCAATTATTCAAAAACTGTCCTAATCGCATTTATTATTATTATACCGCCAACCGGTTTCAACCCGACGTAGGGGTCATCTTCTGGGCGTTTACACGGAGCGACACCCCCAGCAGTCGACCAATGGTGTGAACGCCCCGAAGATGACCCCTACGTCGGGTTGAAACCGGTTGGCGGTATAATAATAATAAATACGATTAAGACAGTTTTTGAATAATTTATTTTTTACGACCAAACGGATCTCAGTTTTAGAATACGATGTACAAGGTGTTTCAAAAAGTACATACGTATTACAAAGGATTATTTTTGCAAGCTATCGATCGCTGCACCTTGGCTCGCCTATTGGAGAAACTAATACATAGTCCAGTTTATATTAATATCCGCTAGATATCAGTTGTCTTCTGTTTTGCTAGGTAACCGTCATATGTTTAAAATGGCTACTCCGCAGCAGAAATCATTTTGTTTCTCGAGATTGTGAAGTGCAATTCCGTGATTACAGTGCAAAGACGTTTCAGGTTGAGGTACTAAATCGATCCTCCGAATGGGTGTAAGATTCTCAGGTGGTATCGACAGTTTCTAGATACAGGATGTGTACGTAAAGGAAAGAGTCCTGGCCTCCCTCGTGTTCCTGAACAAAATGTTGCACGAATTCAAACTGCTTTCTAACGAAGTCCTTCAAAATCAACTCGTCGTGCCAGTCGGGAGTTACTACTGCCTACAACAACAATTTCGCTTGTTTTGAGATGTCGGTTGCTTATGAAGCCATACGAGTTACAACTGTTGCAAGCTCTGCGTCCTGACGACATACGCAAACGTGTGGAATTTTGTAACGAGATTCTTGATGCTATTGACAATAAATTATCGCGCAACGCGTCGTGTTCAGTGATGAAGCGATTTCCCATGTTAGTGGTCGAGTAAACAAACACGATTTTCAAATTTGAGGCCTACAGAACCCACATGCAGCCATTGGACATGTACTAGATTCGCCCAAAGGCAATGTATTTTGTGCGATATACCGATCATCTGTTTACGGCCCATTCTTCTTTGATGGAAGCACGGTTAACGGTCAGCAGTACCTCGTTATGTTACAAAACTGGTTGTTTCCGAGGCTGCAGGAAGACAACTTCATTTTTCAACAAGACGGTGCACCCCCTCACTGGAGTCACCAAGTGCGTTAATATCTGAATGAAACTCTACAGAATTGATCTTCAAGGAGCTGGCGACTTAGCATGTTTCAGCTGTGCTGGACGGTCACCGGATTTGATACCCTCTGACTCCTTCCTGTGGTGTTTCGTTAAAGACAATGTTTATGTACTACCACTCCCACAGAACCTGGAAGAGCTGAAGAATCGGATACGTCTACAGCCATAACGTCAGTGACGAAGGACATGCATGCCCGAGTATGGGAAGAATTTGAGTATCGACGTGATATTGTTCGTGTCGCTGATGGAAGACATAATGAAAATCCGTAACCTGAACTTGAGAGGTTCGTAAATATGCGTGTAAAGTTTCATAATCGTATGTTTTAAGGGGGATAGGATGTCAAACGGACCGAGTTGGAGCAGGAGAGGCACCACAGGACATTTTAATTTCTTTCCACAGTCTATACTTTTACAAATAAATTCATAAAACTTTGTCAGCATGACCAGGAAGGATTCAGAATTCACACTCATAGCAGTGGAAGTTCGAAAACATAACTAATTTTTTTACATGTGAAATTTCATCATTTTTTTCACTTACTGATGGTAGCATTTGTTGCTATAGGTACACTTTTCTTCATAAGTAAGAGAGATGGTTCGATGAATTTTGCGCAGCTTACAAATCATACTTAAAGGTGTATGAAACTCTAGAATTTTCCAAACCTATTAAAAACTGTGGCAAAAATTGAGGTAATTAACTACAAAATTTGTGTTTTTTTCTTAACACGAAGTTTAAAATACAACAGATCATTCGTTTTTTCATAAATTAAAGAAATTCTAGAGTTTCATACACCTGTAAAGTATGGTATGTATGCTGTGCAGAATTCATCGAACCATCTCTGTAACTTATGAAGAAAAGTGTACCTATAGCAACAAATGCTGCTCTCAGTACGTGAAAAAAATGATTAAATTTCACATGTAAAAAAATTTACTTCGTTATGTTTTCGAACTTCCACTGCTATGAGTGTGAATTGTGGATCCTTCCTGGTGATGCTGACAAAGTTTTATAAATTTATTTGTAAAAGTATAGACAGTGGAAATTAAAATGCCCTGTGATGCTTCTCCTGCTCCAAGTCGGCCCGTTTGACGTCCTAACCCCCTTAAAGTTTCGTAAATATATGCATTCGAAATACGTATATTCTTCTGGAAACACCCTGTGCAGTTGTAGTCGGCGTAGACTAGTTTTATCCGCCAGCTGCTGCCGGGACTGTTGTAGTAAACAGAGCAGTACAGTAGCGCGTGTCTCAAGCTGTGCGGCAGACAGGGGACGCCCGGCGGCTGCCCCTCGGCCGCCTCTGCCGACGCCGACGCCGACGCCGCCTCCGACGCCGACGCGAGCGCCGCTGTCGACGCGCGGCGCGACGCCGCCGCCAGGCGAACAGCGGGCGGCAAGAGGTGGCCGCAAGCCCCTCACACTCACACACACAGATACACATCACGTACACAAGCTAGTGTGTACACACAAACTCGGACTGTGACGTCACCGAGTGCGGAGTGCGGGGGGAGAGTCGGCTATTCCGGATTGTAGGGGGCGCGCCGGGAATAGACCGCCGCAGTGCGAGGGGCGGCGTAAGCCGTGGTGATGGCGGGCGCGAGTATTCTGGGACCGCGGAGAGCGAGAGCGAGAGAGAGGGAGGGAGGAAGCCGTGCTGGCTTCCCGTGTGCTCAATGACGCGAGTCGGACTACTGGCATCACCAGCTCTCCACAGGAAAGATGTCCGCATTCCGTTTTCCAGTGGATAGCGGCGCTGCATCCAGTTCGTAGAGTCCCGGGTTCCATTACCGGGCCAGACTGCAGATTTTATTCGCTCGGGGACTGTGTGTGTGTGTGTGTGTGTGTGTGTGTGTGTGTTTTGTTCTTATCGTTTCACCTCATCTTCATCAGGTCCCGGGTTCGATTCCCGGCGGGGTCACGGATTCTCACCTGCCTCGAGATGACTGGGTGTTTGTGTTGTCCTCATCATTTCATCACCAATCACGAAAGTGGCGAAATTAGACTGAACAAAGGTTGCGAATTTGTACGGGTGCTGATAACCGCGTAGTTGAGCGCCCCACAAACCAATCATCATCATCATCATCATCATCTTCATCGACACGTCGAAGGCCAAGGTGTCGTCAAACAGAACGACTTGCT
Source organism: Schistocerca cancellata (assembly GCF_023864275.1). Lineage (NCBI taxonomy): Eukaryota > Metazoa > Arthropoda > Insecta > Orthoptera > Acrididae > Schistocerca > Schistocerca cancellata. The sequence goes on from NC_064637.1 coordinate 160,323,595, forward strand.
CCAGGCGGGCGAACAAACCCAGACAGTGGCTCCCACCCAATACTGACACATAATCATTTCAATTACAGGAAAGTTGCACCCATCAAAAAATGGTTCAAATGGCTCTGAGCACTATGGGACTTAACATCTGTGGTCATCAGTCCCCTAGAACTTAGAACTACTTAAACCGAACTAACCTAAGGACATCACACACATCCATGCCCGAGGCAGGATTCGAACCTGCGACCGTAGCTGTCACGCGGTTCCAGACTGAAGCGCCTAGAACCGCACGGCCACACCGGCCGGCTGCACCCACCATGTCGTCGCCACACGTCATCGTGACGATCATCACCACAACCATCGTCACCCACGCCTGGTTAAGGACCCAGCAGACCTAATTTGGACCTCTTCACGAAATTCTTTTACTCAGACGTTGGCACCAGTTCCTGTTTCATTTACAACTTATTACGAGAGGCGATCAATACCTAAACTTTTTTTATCGGCCAAATTACGTTCACAAAATGCAGAATATATTCTGAAACCTCACGGAATATTTCTGCTTGAGCCGCCATAGTCTGAATGCTCCGATAAGTGGCAGCGCTTTAGAGAGTGTCCCATTTCCCTTGACCACCCTAAATAACTGTTTGTCCAGATTCAAATTACATAATGTTTCAAGCAAATATTCTTTGGTCTTCAGAGGGACATCAATCAGCATGATTGCCTTCGTTGTAGTTTTGTCTTTTACAAAGATATGAACAGCGGTAATACTTTTTCAAATAGCACCTTGAATTTTTTATTCGGTAATTCATTTCCTCTCCTAAAGACCTATTCAGAAAAGCGTCACAGTGCATACACTGAAACACAATGTTATTAGTTACATAACACAACAGTTACTTTTGAGCCCGGGATCACAAACTCGTCCACTTGCTGCAATTGTCAGAAAACAAATGAAAACCAGGTAAAAATATAACACAAAATTGACTCTCCTGTACCATTGCGCAGGAGTAGAGCATTCAAAGGTGCTCAAAGTGGTGACCCTGGACACCGATACACTGGTGCACTCGTTGAATGAAAGAATTATTTACTGCTTCCAGTGATGCCTGCTGAAGAGAATTACAAGCAAGCACGATACGTTCCTGCATGTCCTCTGGAGTTGTTGGAATATCGTGATACACAACGTCTTTAATGCAACCCCAAAGAAAAAAATCCAGAGTATTTAAATCAGGAGACCTAGCAGGCCACGTAACTGTTCCTCCTCGAGGAATGCATCAGGCAGGATACCTTCGGTTCAGGCATTATTTGCCGGACATCCATCGTGTTGATACCACATAAACAGTCCGGTTCTTAGCGGCACTTCATCCAGAAAAGGAGGAAGAATTCGTCTGAGGAAGTTGGCATAAGCTGTGCCGTTTAGATTACCATTGATGAAATAAGGGCCAATAATTGTAGTACCAAGCATCCCACACCAGACTGGCCTGCCTTAACGGCTGTGCTTCAGTACACAAACCGTCTCCGTTGCGGCAGGTTCAGCTGCTTTGATGGTTGTGGTGGAGACAGGGGCAGGCACGCCGGCAGAATAATTTTTTACACTTCTGCGCGGTTTGCCGCAAGCACACCAAACCCGACGATACTGAGGGACCTAAATTAGGAAATGAGACGCTAAAAGCATTAGACGAGTAACAATACTTGGGCTGTAAGATGACGATTGGCGAAGTAAAGAGGATACAAAATGCTCACTGGCTACAGGAAGAAACGAGATATTTTAAAAAAGAGAAATTAGGTAACATTGACAATAAATTTAGGCGTTACATTAACTTTTTCGGATTCATTTGTCTGGAGTGTAGCTTTGTATGGACGTGAAACGCAGAGTATAAGCAGTTCAGACAGTAAGATAATACAAGATCGTGAAATGTGGCGCTATAGCAGAGATGGTGGGTAGGTCGAGTAACTGAGACAGGGTCTGAATTGTATTAGAGAAAAAGTAATTTATGGCAGAACTGGGCTAGAAGAAAGGCTCGGTTGACAGGACACATTCTGAGACGTGTGTGTGTGTGTGTGTGTGTAGAAATTGGAGGAGACCAGTAAGCAGGTTTAACTGGAAGTATTTACGCAAAGATAAAGCATCTTGCCTAGGATAGAGTAGCGTTGAGAGATGCATAAAACCAGTATTTGGACTGAAGAGCACAACAAATCGATTTTTCTTGTCATCAAGGGAATCGGTTTCTCGTCTTTGTTTCTCTTTGTGCCATTGATGTAGATCGTTACCATTACCTCCTCACCTCGAGATCCGCTTTTAATTAGAGATGAGAGAATAAATTTTGTGAGGCAAAATTTCCATGTGCTCTTCTTACCTATTGTTGTAAAAACTGCACCTCTTGGTTTCACGTACCTTTTAGAAACAGCTTCTTGAAATAATTGAAATATATCAATCGGTTTGGCTCTTCAAAATACATAGATTCCTACAGATAGTTTCCGGGAGACAAACATGGTTTAATTAATATGAATTAATTGTAATACTGAATAAGAACAGTAATTACTTTTCATACTCGTTACATAAAATATTATCGTTCCATACAGATGACGATTATATCCTGTACAAATTCAATTTTTTTTATGTCCGTCTGCTTAGGTGGGTGGTAACGTGCTTGCCTCCAGTGCAGCGGGTCCGGGTTCGATTCCCGGCCGGATTGGAGATTTTCTCCACTCGTTGACTGGGTGCTGTCTTGTCCTCATCATCACTTCATCCTCATCACCGGCGCGCAAGTCGCCCAGTGTGGCGTCGACCGAAGTAAGACTCGCACTCGGCGGTCGAACTTCCCCGACTGGAGCCTCCCGACCGACGATGCCATACGCTCATTTCATTTTTTCAATTTTTTGTGTGTTTATCATTAACATCAAAATTAATAGCTAAAACTGACACGTGAAAGTAGACTACCAGAAAATCAAAATCATTCGAGTATACATACGTCTTTCACCAAGCCGTCTGCGAGATAAACACGAATGTGTGTCTACGAGCCACCACTGATGTCAATAAAATATATTCTGCTGGTTAGTAGAAATGTACAGGGTGACAATTATTGAGCTATATGAAGAAAACCGAAATTCGTTACAAACTGCGGCGTGCACACACTTTATTCAACATGTAAACGCCAATACAGATATTCGCATTTAGGTTATGATATATTCGACATGCCTGCCATTATTGGCGTCGATGTGGCGCAGACGGATAGCGAAATTCTGCTTGACCCGCTCATTTGTCGGAACATCGAAGCTGTCGATGACCTCCCGAATGGCTATTTGTAGCTCAGAAATGGTTTTGGGGTTATTGCTGTACATCTTATCGTTAATATAGCTCCACAAAAATGAGTCGCACTTGGTCAGATCCGCGGAATATGGTGACCAGTGGAGGCCCATGCCAGTGACGTGTGGGTACCCCAGACCCAGAATGCGGTCCCGAAAGTGCTCCTCCACGACTTCACTCTCCTGCTTCGATGGGGTCGAGCTCCGTCTTGCATGAAACACATCTTGTCGAAAATCAGGGCGCTTTGGATAGTGGGGATGAAGTCATCTACCTGAATTTTGACGTATCCTTCGATAGTCGCCGTGCCACCAAGGAATATCGCACCGGTTATTCCGTCACTGGACACTGTACACCACACAGTCACCCATTGAGGGTGAAGAGACTCCTCGATCGCGAAATGCGGATTCTCAGTCTCCCAAAAGCGCCAATTTTCTTATAGACGAACTCATCTAAATGGAAGTGGGCCTCGTCGCTAAACCAGACCATATTCACATCACAGTCTGTTCGTCAATTCTGTGGAAAATAGTGTTGGCGAAACACAACCGCTGTTCCATGGCCTGGGGCTTAATGGCGGATGGGTTTGAGTTTTGTGTGGGAAGAGACGCAAGTCTTCAACAACAATTTTTCGCAGTGTCTCGCGGTTGATTCCAACCTGTTGTGCAGCTCGTCTGATCGATTTCCTGGGGCTGGTCTGAAACACAGCGTGGGTCTTCTCGATGTTTTCAGGCGTTTTTATTATTTTTGGACGACCGACATTGCCAACACTGTCAACACGAACGCTACCCGATCTCTCAGACTTACGAACGAAATTCTTTATTGTTAGCACACTTGGGCCGGATGTCTTCAGCTGCAACTCGCTCGCAAACTTTGAGCCGGAGTTGGGCTGTTACTGCTGGCACAGTGGGCCTTCACACCGCCGGCCGGGGTGGCCGTGCGGTTCTACATCTACATTTATACTCCGCAAGCCACCCAACGGTGTGTGGTGGAGGGCACTTTACGTGCCACTGTCCAGTTCCAGTCGCGTATGGTTCGCGGGAAGAACGACTGTCTGAAAGCCTCCGTGCGCGCTCTAATCTCTCTAATTTTACATTCGTGATCTCCTCGGCAGATATAAGTAGGGGGAAGCAATATATTCGATACCTCATCCAGAAACGCACCCTCTCGAAACCTGGCGAGCAAACTACACCGCGATGCAGAGCGCCTCTCTTGCAGAGTCTGCCACTTGAGTTTGTTAAACATCTCCGTAACGCTATCACGGTTACCAAATAACCCTGAGACGAAACGCGCCGCTCTTCTTTGGATCTTCTCTATCTCCTCCGTCAACCCGATCTGGTATGGATCCCACACTGATGAGCAATACTCAAGTATAGGTCGAACGAGTGTTTTGTAAGCCACCTCCTTTGTCGATGGACTACATTTTCTAAGGACTCTCCCAATGAATCTCAACCTGGTACCCGCCTTACCAACAATTAATTTAATATGATCATTCCACTTCAAATCGTTCCGCACGCATACTCCCAGATATTTTACAGAAGTAACTGCTACCAGTGTTTGTTCCGCTATCATATAATCATACAGTAAAGGATCCTTCTTTCTATGTATTCGCAATACATTACATTTGTCTATGTTAAGGGTCAGTTGTCTATCCGCTGCAGATCTTCCTACATTTCGCTACAATTTTCTAATGATGCAACTTCTCTTTATACTGCAGCATCATCCGCGAAAAGCCGCATGGAACTTCTGACACTATCTACTAGGTCATTTATATATATTGTGAAAAGCAATGGTCCCATAACACTCCCCTGTGGCACGCCAGAGGTTACTTTAACGTCTGTAGACGTCTCTCCATTGATAACAACATGCTGTGTTCTGTTTGCAATCCAGCCACACAGCTGGTCTGATATTCCGTAGGCTATTACTTTGTTTATCAGGCGACACTGCGGAACTGTATCGAACGCCTTCCGGAAGTCAAGAAAAATAGCATCTACCTGGGAGCCTGTATCTAATATTTTCTGGGTCTCATGAACAAATAAAGCGAGTTGGGTCTCACACGATCGCTGTTTCCGGAATCCATGTTGATTCCTACATATTAGATTCTGGGTTTCCAAAAACGACATGATACTCGAGCAAAAAACATGTTCTAAAATTCTACAACAGATCGACGTCAGAGCTATAGGTCCATAGTTTTGCGCATCTGCTCGACGACCCTTCTTGAAAACTGGGACTACCTGTGCTCTTTTCCAATCATTTGGAACCTTCCGTTCCTCTAGAGACTTGCGGTACACGGCTGTTAGAAGGGGGGCAAGTTCTTTCGCGTACTCTGTGTAGAATCGAATTGGTATCCCGTCAGGTCCAGTGGACTTTCCTCTGTTGAGTGATTCCAGTTGCTTTTCTATTCCTTGGAGACTTATTTCGATGTCAGCCATTTTTTCGATTGTGCTAGGATTTAGAGAAGGAACTGCAGTGCGGTCTTCCTCTGTGAAACAGCTTTGGAAAAAGGTGTTTAGTATTTCAGCTTTACGCGTGTCATCCTCTGTTTCAATGCCTTCATCATCCCGGAGTGTCTGGATATGCCGTTTCGAGCCACTTACTGATTTAACGTAAGACCAGAACTTTCTAGGATTTTCTGTCAAGTCGGTACATAGAATTTTACTTTCGAATTCACTGAACGCTTCACGCATAGCCCTCCTTACGCTAACTTTGACATCGTTTAGCTTCTGTTTGTCTGAGAGGTTTTGGCTGCGTTTAAACTTGGAGTGAAGCTCTCTTTGCTTTCGCAGTAGTTTCCTAACTTTGTTGTTGTACCACGGTGGATTTTTCCCGTCCCTCACAGTTTTACTCGGGACGTACCTGTCTAAAACGCACTTTACGATTGCCTTGAACTTTTTCCGTAAACACTCAACATTGTCAGTGTCGGAACAGAAATTTTCGTTTTGATCTGTTAGGTAGTCTGAAATCTGACTTCTATTACTCTTGCTAAACAAATAAACCTTCCTCCCTTTTTTATATTCCTATTAACTTCCATATTCAGAGATGATGCAACGGCCTTATGATCACTGATTCCCTGTTCTGCACTTATAGAGTCGAAAAGTTCGGCTCTGTATGTTATCAGTAGGTCCACGATGTTATCTCCACGAGTCGGTTCTTTGTTTAATTGCTCGAGGTAATTTTCAGATAGTGCACTCAGTATAATGTCACTCGATGCTCTGTCCCTACCACCCGTCCTAAACATCTGAGTGTCCCAGTCTATATCTGGTAAACTGAAATCTCCACCTAAGACTATAACATGCTGAGAAAATTTATGTGAAATGTATTCAAATTTTCTCTCAGTTGCTCTGCCACTAATGCTGCTGAGTCGGGAGGTTGGTAAAAGGAGCCAATTATTGACCTAGCTCGGTTGTTGAGTGTAACCTCCACCCATAATAATTCACAGGAACTATCCACTTCTACTTCACTACAGGATAAACTACTATTAACAGTGACGAACACTCCACCACCGGTTGCATGCAACCTATCCTTTCTAAACACCGTCTGTACCTTTGTAAAAATTTCGGCAGAATTTATCTCTGGCCTCAGATAGCTTTCTGTACCTATAACGATTTCAGCTTCGGTGCTTTCTATCAGCGCTTGAAGTTCCGGTACTTTACCGACGCAGCTTCGACAGTTCTAGGCGCTACAGTCTGGAACCGAGCGACCGCTACGGTCGCAGGTTCGAATCCTGCCTCGGGCATGGATGTGTGTGATGTCCTTAGGTTAGTTAGGTTTAAGTAGTTCTAAGTTCTACAGGACTGATGACCTCAGATGTTAAGTCGCATAGTGCACAGAGCCATTTGAACCATTTTTTTGGGCCTTCACAAGCGCTGTACGCTCAGGCACGCTGTACCGTGACATTTTTCACGTAGAAATCGTCGAGGACAACAAGGCGAGTGCGCATTCGCATAGTAGATCTCATCATGCCCCGCGGACAAACGTGCAGTTTGAACGTCCAAACGCAAACCGTTCAGAAGTTATGACTATTTTATTTCACATAGTTCAATAATTGTCACCCTGTCTTTGAAAACTAAGCGTGTCGACTAAGTACCCACCTGATTACATATACACAGACGGAAAAAAAATCGCAACATCAAGAAAGATTTGTGCGACATAAGTGAAAAATGGAAGATGATGTCTATTCCAGTTTCGCGTCAGGCGCGTAAGAGTGGCACTAGTAACGCCACTATGAGGAAGCATATCAGGTTTCCAGAATGAGATTTTCACTCTGCAGCGGAGTGTGCGCTGATATGAAACTTCCTGGCAGATTAAAACTGTGTGCCCGACCGAGACTCGAACTCGGGACCTTTGCCTTTCGCGGGCAAGCGCTCTACCATCTGAGCTACCAAAGCACGACTCACGCCCGGTCTCACAGCTTTACTTCTGCCAGTATCTCGTCTCCTACCTTCCAAACTTTACAGAAGCTCTCCTGCGAACCTTGCAGGACTAGCACTCCTGAAAGAAAGGATATTGCGGAGACATGGCTTAGCCACAGCCTGGGGGATGTTTCCAGAATGAGATTTTCACTCTGCAGCGGAGTGTGCGCTGATATGAAACTTCCTGGCAGATTAAAACTGTGTGCCCGACCGAGACTCGAACTCGGGACCTTTGCCTTTCGCGGTCAAGCGCTCTACCATCTGAGCTACCGAAGCACGACTCAAGCCCGGTCTCACAGCTTTACTTCTGCCAGTATCTCGTCTCCTACCTTCCAAACTTTACAGAAGCTCTCCTGCGAACCTTGCAGGACTAGCACTCCTGAAAGAAAGGATATTGCGGAGACATGGCTTAGCCACAGCCTGGGGGATGTTTCCAGAATGAGATTTTCACTCTGCAGCGGAGTGTGCGCTGATATGAAACTTCCTGCCAGATGAAAACTGTGTGCCCGACCGAGACTCGAACTCGGGACCTTTGCCTTTCGCGGGCAAGCGCTCTACCATCTGAGCTACCGAAGCACGACTCACGCCCGGTACTCACAGCTTTACATCTGCCAGTACCTCGTCTCCTACCTTCCAAACTTTACAGAAGCTCTCCTGCGAACCTTGCAGAACTAGCACTCCTGAAAGAAAGGATATTGCGGAGACATGGCTTAGCCACAGCCTGGGGGATGTTTCCAGAATGAGATTTTCACTCTGCAGCGGAGTGTGCGCTGATATGAAACTTCCTGCCAGATGAAAACTGTGTGCCCGACCGAGACTCGAACTCGGGACCTTTGCCTTTCGCGGGCAAGTGCTCTACCATCTGAGCTACCGAAGCACGACTCACGCCCGGTCTCACAGCTTTACTTCTGCCAGTATCTCGTCTCCTACCTTCAGATGGTAGAGCGCTTGCCCGCGAAAGGCAAAGGTCCCGAGTTCGAGTCTCGGTCGGGCACACAGTTTTAATCTGCCAGGAAGTTTCATATCAGGTTTGCTTCAAATACGTGCTTTGACGGCAGTTAGCGTTAGTTACTTCTGAGATCGCGCGTGGTGAGCTATGTTACTTAAAAATGTCTTTAACGCGGCAGAGACACCATTATTAGCACCTTACTGAGTTCGAACGAGATCGTGTAACAGGGCTACGAAACGCTGGATGTTACTTCTGCGATATCGCAGAAAGACTTTGCGGGAACGTAGCCACTGTACGTGACTGCTGGCGGCGGTGGTCACGACAATGCATGGTCGCAACAAGAGCGGACTCTGGACGGCCAGTGGCGCTACGGAGAGGGAAGACCGCCGTGTCCGACGTACGGCTCTGGCGCGTCTTACTGCATCTGCAACAGCAGTTTGAGCAGCAGTTGGCGCCACAGTGGCGCAAGGAACTGTCACGAATCTGTTACTCCAAGGACGGCTCCGAGCCAGAAGCTCCGCAGCGTCCACTCCACTCACCCCAACCCACCGCCATTTGCGTCTTCGTACATCCATGGTTGAGATGGGGGACCGTGGGACGTCAGCTGGTATAAACTCATATTAAATATGAAGACATTCCTCCAGCTGTATTTAAGGTGTCGATTTTATTTTGGCAACTAGTTTTAACGTTGTAACAACGTCATCTCCAGCACCACACACTTGTTGACGTCAACTGCGTGCGGCTGAAACTAGAAGTACCTTCCACACGGAGCACGTCCATGTCTCACCACTGACTTCTACTGTCAGCCGCACGCAGTTGACGTCAACAAGTGTATGGGCCTGAAGATGACGTTGTTACAACGTTGAAACTAGTAGCCAAAATAAAGTAGACACCTGAAGTACAGCTGGAGGAATTTCTTCATTTTTAATATAAATTTGCGTCTTTGGTGGTGTCAAGCGAGAGATCATTTAGAGGACAGCGTGGAAGTGTGTTGTGTTTTCTGACGAAAGCTGGTTGTGTCTCGTTGCCAGATATGGCCGTGTGTTGGTTACAAGGAGGCCAGTTCAGAGCCAGCAACAAAACTGTTTGATCACCAGACACACTGGACCCACACCTGGAATTGTCGTCTGGGGTGCGGTTTCGCAGGAGCCCTCTCGTGGTAATCCCGCTCACCCTGACTGAAAATTTGTGTCTGTCTAGTGATTCGACATGTTGTGCTGCCATTCATGAACAATACCCCAACGGGTGTTTTCCAACAGGATAACGGTCGCCCACGCACCGCTATTGTAACGCAACATGCAGTACAGATTGTCGATACGTTGCTTTCGCCCGTTCTATCAGTAGCTCTGCCTCCAATCGAGCACATATGTGACACCATCGGACGACAACTCGAGCGGCATCCACAACCAGCACTAACCGTCCCTGTATTGACCGACCAAATGCATTCCGCAAACTGATATCCGCCACCTGTACTACATATTGCATGCACACTTGCATGCATAAATTGAAGTTTCTGGGGGTTACAACGTTAGGAAAGTACCAGCATTTCACGTTTGCAGTGGCTTGTCTTGTACTTACATTAATATATATATATATAACAGAAAAATCGCTATACCAAACAATAATTAATGTAGACTAATGGATTTCGGGAATACATTCCCCTAGGTAAGATATTTAGAGGATTAGTATCGTAAGATCACAGATACCTGTCCTTTTTCCCCCCTAAGGTAAGCCTTTCCGCTCCCGGGATTGGAATGACTCCTTACCCTCTCCCTTAAAACCCACATCCTTCCGTCTTTCCCTCTCCTTCCCTCTTTCCTGGTGAAGCAACGGTTTGTTGCGAAAGCTTGAATTTTTTGTGTATGTTTGTGTTTGTTTGTGTGTCTATCGACGTGCCAGCGCTTTCGTTTGGTAAGTCACATCATCTTTGTTTTTAGATATATTTTTCCCACGTGGAATGTTTCCCTCTATTAATATATTATGCATGGACTCTGTATACCGTAATGGACTCTATATATCGTAACAGAACATGATCGACGTGACTTGAACCTGAAAGTGGCGGCCAGCAACTTTTACAGCTGAGGAATAAAAATAAAATCTTTTCCCGTCCGTAAGATGGGTGACTTACCGATATAGCAAACCCTACGTCAGTTGTAAGTAGGCTGTTTATGTTTTCTTATTGGCAACGTTACGTAGCGCTCTGTATGAAAATCACTGGCTGTGCTGTGTGCAGTCTGTGGCTAGTTTGCATTGTTGTCTGCCATTGTAGTGTTGGGCAGCGGCAGCTGGATGTGAACAGCGCGTAGCGTTGCGCAGTTGGAGGTGAGCCGCCAGCAGTAGTGGATGTGAGGAGAGAGATGGCGGAGTTTTGAAACTTGTAATACTGGATATCATGAACTGCTATATACATTATGACTTTTGAACACTATTGAGGTAAATACATTGTTTGTTCTCTATTAAAATCTTTCATTTGCTAACTATGCCTATCAGTAGTTAGTGCCTTCCGTAGTTTTAATCTTTTATTTAGCTGGCAGTAGTGGCGCTCGCTGTATTGCAGTAGTTCGAGTAACGAAGATTTTTGGTGAGGTAAGTGATTTGTGAAACGTATAGGTAAATGTTAGTCAGGGCCATTCTTTTGTAGGGATTTTTGAAAGTCAGATTGCGTTGCGCTAAAAATATTGTGTGTCAGTTTAAGCACAGTCACGTGTATAATTTTTCTAAGTGGACGTTTCACATTGTCGACGAATGGTTTTTATTGGTTTAGCGTTCCTGTAAATCCGTATTTAGCCCCAGTCACTAGGTATTTCTGCCTCTGTTTGATTCTCCATCACACACCAAGGAAAGTAAGATCACAGGTCGAATCAAATGTTTCAAATGGCTCTAAGCAGTATGCGACTTAACATCTGAGGTCATCAGTCCCCTAGACTTAGAACTACTTAAACCTAACTAACCTAAGGACACACACACACATCCATGCCCAAGGCAGGATTCGAACCTGCAACGGCAGCAGCAGGGCGGTTCCGGACTGAAGCGCCTAGAACCGCTCGGTCACAGTGGCCGGCAGAGGTCGAATCGAAATACAAAAGTACTATTCCCTGTCAAGTACCTTAACGAGCAGAAATACCTCTATTAAAAACCGTAGTAAGCTTTCATCAGACCGTTATAAACGAGTTGTAATAAACTTGGACTGTAACATGAAAAAGGCGTCAAAGCGCTCAAGATATTCCGCAGTAAATTGCAACGTATAATATTTGGAGCAGTGGAGAACCCTATCGGTGGAAGTGCTGAATAAGAATGGCGAATGCGAAAAAAATACAACAGTATAAACTGTATATAGACTCTGACATTGTTGCAAAAAATGAAGGTTAGGAAGAGTCAGTGGATTGGACATCTAATGAAGTCGCAGGAAGATAGATTTATCAAGGTTTTGGTGGAAGACCCCCAGGATAAAAAAATTCCTCCAGGACAGCCATTAATGATATTTTTATAAGATGTGAAGATGTGGAAGGTGACATTCAATTTTTGAAATTTACTTACTGCAGAAAAGATTAGAAATACAGACATGTTGGGGATGTTTGATGTCAGCAGCAAACAGCTTAGATATATGTGTCTTGAATAAGTATTTCACACTGCAACGGACTGTGCACATTTCTTAAACCTCTTGGTAGATTACAAACGTGTGGCGGCAGAGAACTCGGACCTGGGACCTTGGTTTCCGTGGGCTATGCTCTTACCCGTAGCCTGCAGGTAAGCAGGCTCCGCAACAGCCTTTCTGCCAGCAGTGCATGTCTCGCAAGGTATAAGGCTAGCTCCTGTAAAGTTTTGAAAGAGAGAGAGTAAGTATTGGCCAAAGTAAAGCTCAGAATTCGATCGATAAAGTAAGGCTTACGGTCCGGCGCATAATTTTACATAGCGTGAAATTACCTTGTAATAATATAACATGAAATGACTTCCACTGTTCTTCCACAGTTTTCTTTCTCTTTTTTTGTGCGAGCAATGGAGGAAGTGTGAATTCAGAAGCCGAGTTACAATGCAGTGGGCCCTGCGCCCGTTCATTATGCAGCACAGTGACACAGGCGCCCGGCGGGCGTGCATAAGTGCCAGGCGTAAGCATGTCACGGGGGCACTGCGGTTTCCTCTCTCTCGCTCTCTCTCTCTCTCTCTCTCTCTCTCTTCCTCTTCCACTCCGTCGCCTTCCTCATCTTGCTCTCTCGTCGCCCTTCCTCATCTTGCTCGCGTCGCCCTTGCTCTCCGGAGTGCCAGAGGAAAATTCCGCTCGACGCCGGGCACTTTATTCGGCAGATGCAGTCAGGCATCGATCGCAGCCGAAGCGCATTGGCCCACTTTTCACGGCCAAGAGTCTTGTGATAGCGACCCGTCGCAGCTGAAAGCTTCGCCTGATGGCATCGTACATTGTACACGTCTACCTGATACCCTAGGAGTATTTATTTATTTTTAGGCTTCACTTTTTCGGCCAACGTCGCAGTATCTCCCATCTCTTCCAGCAATAATCTAAGTTTTCCTGTATAAAAAAGGTTTCCGTAAGAGCGTGCAAAAATTGAACAGGACATACAGGTGCTCCACTGAACAATTTGAGGTAGGGAACCCGGGGACGGAGAAGCAAAGTTAAGGAGATAATAGGAATAAAATCACATTATTGTGTACTTTTTATTTACATTAGTTAACTGCAAATACCATCACTGACACAATGAACGTACCATTTGTACTGTATCTTACAAAATGTGCTTAAACTGACTACCATCAGTCGCAATGCGAGCATGATTCAAATGGCTCTGAGCACTATGGGACTTTACATCTGAGGTTATCAGTCCCCTGGACTTAGAACTACTTAAACCTAACTAACCTAAGGACACCACACACATCCATACCCGAGGCACGATTCGAACCTGTGACCGCAGCAGTCGCGCGGTTCTGGACTGAAGCGCCTAGAACCGCTCGGTCACCGCGGCTGGCAATGCAAGCATGACATCGGCGAACAAGATTATGACGCACCCTTACAAACATCCCAGGTATGTTTCCAGGCAGCCACAATTCTGGCAACTATCGTACGTACCCCCTGGGTCTCATACACGATTGTCTTTAGGTATCCCCATAGAAAATAATGAACGGGATTCAGGTCAGGGACCTTCCGGGCCATGGAGCAGGACCTCCCCTTCGAATCCAGCGACCAGGAAATATCGTACTGGTACTGCTCCATCGTACTCCACTGTACGTCTCTTCACAACACCGAGTAAATGGGTCTGTCGTTGATTCATAGCAAGTTCTGTCATGGGACAATGTAAATACGATGCAACAGAGCCACCTCATGGACAAGTAAACAAAATGAGTATCATGACTCCCTGGTAATCAGGTTCGTTTTCCTTGTTTCCGTGCGGGAAATAAAGAATGTACATTAAACAGCACAGTACAGCGCAGCACAGCACAGTACCAAGGGACGTATATAAAGACTACCTACTAGAACAGGAGTCAATCAAGAATCTTTATCAAAGACGCTTAGACACAATAATGGGCACAGTTCCAGAATCAGAGAGTATTGAAAATGAGTGGGAACAGATCAAGAACGTATTAAGAACCGCAGCCAGTGAAGCTTTAAAAAGGCCACATGATTTGGATAAAAGGAATTGGGGAGGCTGTTGAAATAAAGAGAAAACTACATAAAAAATATCTACTACACACTACTCAGGAGAATAATGAAGTACTCGTATACAAGAAGCAGACAGCAGAAGTGAAAAAAAACAAGCAAGAAGCTCCATCGAGACGGTTGGGATAACTTTGTTGCCTGGATCGAAAACGATGTCCATGGGAGACAAACACCTGCATATAAGATGGCACGACACTTGAATAAGGATGTGGCAGATGACAATGTAATAAAGAACAAAGACTGGCTGCATTATTACGAGGAAATGTAGACTGATGAAATGAATACAGAAAATGATGAAGATCATGAAACAAATCCAGATCATCTTGAATTCCAAGTATTAAAACATGCTCTGAGATAGGCAAAGATCCGAAAGGCAATAGGAAGTGATGGAATTAACAGTGAACTAATAATATATTTTTCATTAGCATTTAAATAAAGGTTCCTCAGATTTTTTAATCTTTGCTGGATAACAAAGGAAATACCAAAAGAACGGAAGATCTCACTTGTAAAACCAATATTTAAAAAAGGAGACAGATCGAAACCCGAAAAATTATAGTGACGTATCACTATTAAATGCAGCGTCTAAGATCTATGCTAGAATAATAACCGAAAGACTAAAACCCACAATGGAGTGCCTTCTGTCAGAAGAACAAAATGGATTCAGAAAGGGGAGAAGCTGTGCAGACAACATATTTATGCTACAGCAAATTATAGAAAACCATAAGGAATTCAATTAAGAAACACACATCCTTTTCGTCGATTATGTAAAGCATTTCGATAAGTACCGGGTGATCAAAAAGTCGGTATAAATTTGAAAACTTAATAAACCACGGAATAATGTAGATGGAGAGGTAAAAATTGACATACATGCTTGGAATTACGTGGAGTTTTATTAGAACCAAAAAAGCACCTCATATTGCTAGACGCGTGAAAGATCTCTTGCGCGCGTCGTTTGGTGATGATCATGTGGTCAGCCGCCACTTTCGTCATGCTTGCCCTCCCAGGTCCCCAGACCTCAGTCCGTGCGATTATTGGCTTTGGGGTTACCTGAAGTCGCAAGTGTATCGTGATCGACCGACATCTCTAGGGATGCTGAAAGACAACATCCGACGCCAATGCCTCACCATAACTCCGGACCTGCTTTACAGTGCTGTTCACAACATTATTGCTCGACTTCAGCTATTATTGAGGAATGATGGTGGACATATTGAACATCTCCTGTAAAGAACTTCATCTTTGCTTTGTCTTTCTTTGTTATGCTAATTATTGCTATTTGATCAGATGAAGCGCCATATGTCGGACATTTTTTGAACGTTTGTATTTTTTTGGTTCTAATAAAACCCCATGTTATTCCAATCATGTGTGTCAATTTGTACCTCTCTATCTACATTATTCCGTGATTTATTCAGTTTTCTAATTTATACTGACTTTTTGATCACCCAGTAAATAGACAACTATTGTGGGAAATTTTAATAAGAAGAGGTATACCAATACACATTGTAGAGGTAGCATTTTTTGTTGCCTGGATCGAAAACGATGTCCATGGGAGGCAAACACCTGCATATAAAATGGCACCACACTTGAATAAGGATGTGGCAGATGACAATGTAATAAAGGAATATATAATATCTCAATATCAATACATAAAACAAAATACATGGCTTTCTGTGGAAAAAATCCTGTAAGAACAAAAATAGTTATAGACAACAAGATTATAGAGCAAGTAGATAGATTCAAATTTCTAGGAGCCATGTTGTCTTACAGGAGAGACCTAGCTAAAAGACAAAATTGAGAAATTGAACTACTTAAATGACACTATCAGAAAATCCCTACAACTAAAGTATGAAAAGAAACATAAGTCAGTACCAACATTACTATATGTAAGTGAATCTTCGGCAAAGAAAGAAAAAATAAGATTATAAGCCAATGAAATGAAATTCCTCAGGTACATAGAAGCATACATCAAGCTACACTACAAAAGAAATACAAATGCAAGGAAGGAATTAAATATTTTCGATATGAACAGTAAGGTTGACGAATACCGGCAAAAATGGATATACCATCTGTTACGAATGGACAAATCAAGATGACCACTACATTTTTGGCCCTGTACTCTGCAAGGTAAAAGTTGCATTGGAAGACGTGCAAAACGATGGAAGGACCAGGTGCAGCTGCAACAGGCTGAGGGAAAGACTAATGCTAATGCATGACGAAGAAGAAGAAGAAGTAGAAGGAGAGTAGTGCTAGACATCTACATCTACATGATTACTCTGCAATTCACATTTAAGTGCTTGGCAGAGGGTTCTTCGAACTACAATCATACTATCTCGCTACCATTCCACTCCCAAACAGCACCCGGGAAAAACGAACACCTAAACCTTTCTGTTCGAGCTCTGATTTCTCTTATTTTATTTTGATGATGATTCCTATCTATGTAGGTTGGGGTCAACAAAATATTTTCGCATTCGGAAGAGAAAGTTGGTGACCGAAATTTCATAAATAGATGTCGCCGCGACGAAAAACGTCTTTGCTTTAATGACTTCCGTCCCAACTCGCGTATCATATCTGCCACTCTCTCTCCCCTATTACGTGATAATACAAAACGAGCTGCCCTTTTTTGCAGCCTTTCGATGTCCTCCGTCAATCCCACCTGTTAAGGATCCCACACCGCGCAGCAATATTCTAACAGAGGACGAACGAGTGTAGTGTAAGCCGTCTCTTTAGTGGACTTGTTGCATCTTCTAAGTGTCCTGCCAATGAAATGCGACCTTTGGCTCGGCTTCCCCACAATATTATCTATGTGGTCTTTCCAACTGAAGTTGTTCGTAATTTTTACACCCAGGTACTTAGTTGAATTGACAGCCCTGAGAATTGTACTATTTGTCGAGTAATCGAATTCCAACGGATTTCTTTTGGAACTCATGTGGATCACCTCACACATTTCGTTATTTAGCGTCAACTGCCACCTGCCACACCATACAGCAATCTTTTCTAAATCGCTTTGCAACTGATACTGGTCTTCGGATGACCTTACTAGACGGTAAATTACAGTATCATTTGCTAACAACCTAAGAGAACTGCTCAGATTGTCACCCAGGTCATTTATATAGACCAGGAACAGCAGAGGTCCCAGGACGCTTCTCTGGGGAACACCTGATATCACTTTAATTTTACCCGATGGTTTGCCGTCTATTACTACGAACTGCTACCTTCCTGACAGGAAATCACGAATCCAGTCGCACAACTGAGACGATACCCCATAGGCCCGCAGCTTGATTAAAAGTCGCTTGTGAGGAACGGTGTCAAAAGCTTTCCCGAAATCTAGAAATACGGAATCAACTTGAGATCCCCTGTCGATAGCGGCCGTTACTTCGTGCGAATAAAGAGCTAGCTGCGTTGCACAAGAACAATGTTTTGTGAAACCATGCTGATTACGTATCAATAGATCGTTCCCTTCGAGGTGATTCATAATGTTTGAATACAGCATATGCTCCAAAACCCTACTGCAAACCGACGTCAATGATATAGGTCTGTAGTTCGATGGATTACTCTTACTACTCATCTTAAACACTGGTGCGACCTGCGCAATTTTCCAATCTGTAGGTACAGATCTATCGGTGAGCGAGCGGTTGTATATGACTGCTAAGTAGGGAGCTATTGTATCAGCGTAATCTGAAAGGAATCTAGTCGGTATACAATCTGGACCTGAAGACTTGCCCGTATCAAGGGATTTGAGTTGCTTCGCAACCCCTAAGGTATCTACTTCTAAGAAACTCATGCTAGCAACTGTTCGTGTTTCAAATTCTGGAATATTCCATTCGTCTTCCCTGGTGAAGGAATTTCGGAAAACTGCGTTCAATAACTCCGCTTTAGCAGCACAGTTGTCGGTAACAGTACCATCGGCACTGCGCAGCGAAGGAATTGACTGCGTCTTGCCGCTTGTGTACATTACATACGACCAGAATTTCTTCGGATTTTCTACCAAATTTCGAGACAATGTTTCGTTGTGGGACCTATTAATGGCATCTCGCATTGAAGTGCGTGCCAAATTTCGCGCGTCTGTAAATTTTAGCCAATCTTCGGGATTTCGCGTTCTTCTGAACTTCGCATGCTTTTTCCGTTGTCTCTGCAACAGCGTTCGGACCTGTTTTGTGTAACATGGGGGATCAGTTCCATCTCTTACCAATTTATGAGGTATGAATCTCTCAATTGCTGTTGCTACTATATCTTCGAATTTGAGCCATATCTCGTCTACATTTGCATAGTCAGCTCGGAAGGAATGGAGATTGTCTCTTAGGAAGGCTTCCAGTGACACTTTATCCGCTTTTTTAAATAAAATTATTTTGCGTTTGTTTCTGGTGGATTTGGAAGAAACGGTATTGAGCCTAGCTACGACGACCTTGTGATCACTAATCCCTGTATCAGTCATGATGCTCTCTATTACCTCTGGATTGTTTGTGGCTAAGAGGTCAAGTTTGTTTTCGCAACCATTTACAAAATGGCTCTGAGCACTATGGGACTCAACTGCTGAGGTCATTAGTCCCCTAGAACTTAGAACTAGTTAAACCTAACTAACCTAAGGACATCACAAACATCCATGCCCGAGGCAGGATTCGAACCTGCGACCGTAGCGGCCTTGCGGTTCCAGACTGCAGCGCCTTTAACCGCACGGCCACTTCGGCCGGCAACCATTTACAATTCGCGTGGGTTCGTGGACTAACTGCTCGAAATAATTTTCGGAGAAAGCATTTAGGACAATCTCGGAAGATGTTTTCTGCCTACCACCGGTTTTGAACAAGTGTTTTTGCCAACATATCGAGGGAAGGTTGAATTCCCCACCAACTATAACCGTATGAGTCGGGTATTTATTTGTTACGAGACTCAAATTTTCTCTGAACTGTTCAGCAACTATATCATCGGAGTCTGGGGGTCGGTAGAAGAAGCCAATTATTAACAGACACGAACACTCCACCACCAATTCTGCCTAATCTATCTTTCCTGAACACCGTCTGAGACTTCGTAAAAATTTCTGCAGTGGACAAGTTTACTTCCATATTTCCTTCTGCGACCGCAGGTTCCCTACCTCAAATTGTTCAGTGGAGAATCCTCTATGGCCTGTTGCATTTATGCACGCTCAAATATATATAGCCTATCTATACATAATCAATTAAGCGCAGCAGACGAAAAAAATAAGTCATCTGAAGGAGGTATCATGGTAATGCCGCACAATACCATCTCTAACGCAGATAATGGTATAAATTCGGCGAGAAAGATAATGCACGAGTTTCTACACTTAAGCATTTTCACAGAAATCAACTCTGTGAAGTACAACGCCTCTCTTCCAGCGTCTTCCACAGGAGCTGGATGATTAGACCCCCGTGTGGCTGGAAACCTGCGGGGATTTGAGCGCTACGTTTCACTCGCCGATCCGTTGTTCGCACTTACAAAACGAACTAGTGACGAAACTCGTCGATCTCGTATACATTTTTTTTCTATGTCCTATTTTGATTCTATCCGGTACGGTTCACGGACTGGCGAGTAATACTGGAGAAAACTCAACAGCGCTTAATTCTGCCTAGATCTATTCTTGTTGTGAAAACATCTTTCGTTGGCCGGCCGGTGTGGCCGAGCGGTTCTAGGCGCTTCAGTCTTCAACCGCGCGACTGCTACGGTCGCAGGTTCGAATCCTGCCTCGGCCATGGATGTGTGTGATGTCCTTAGGTTCGTTAGGTTTAAGTAGTCCTAAGTTCTAGGGGACTGATGACCTCAGATGTTGAGTCCCATAGTGCTCAGAGGCATTTGAACCATCTGATTTGTTCCAGGTTCTTGTCGCTCGTAGACATTTCGTAGCGTGAGGAACGCACAAAACGACGCTGTCCTAAGTTAACACTTACAGGAGGTCCGGTGACCAATATATCAAAGTACAAGGTATTTATAAATTAATTACACAACTGTAGCCTTTAATTGTGATAAGGGTAAATAGAGAAATGACATCTTGGGTTGTCGGGTGTTCTGCCGGATATCAGCGTCGTACTTGCACGATATTTTGGTCACGTAGCTCGTGACCTTCATCAGGTGCGACCTGAGACTGCTGCTCGAGTGGACCTGGTCCAGTATTTATGCCTATGGCCTTCCTCCTCCACCAACGGCTGCAGGCGCTTCCTCTGTGGTCCGCGCCCATTCCCTGCGACCTGCTGGAGCGTTGCTGCTCCGTTTTCCGTCCGCTGCGGTTCCAGGTGTTCCCTCTGCGGTCCGCGCCCACCAAACCCGCTCCTGGGGGTTTCATCTACGGTCTGGGGTTCCAAGCGTTCCCCCTGCGGTCCGCGCCCGCTCACCACGACCTGTTGGAGCGTTGCCGCTCCGTTTTTCGTCCGCTGCGGCTCTGGATGTTCCCTCTGCGGTCCGCGCCCACCAGTCCCACTTCTGGGTGTTCCATCTTCGGTCTGGTGCGCCTGGCAGTCCGTCAGGGGGTCGTTTTCCATCTCCATGTCTCTGGTTCTTCTGTTTGTGTAGTGTTGCAGCTGGCCCCGTTGCTCCTTTAACAATTCCAGAGCCGGATCCCAGGCTCTGCTTAGCTGGTACCCTGTGTCACGGTTCATAAGATCGTCAGCCATTTTAATTTCTATCGATTCTCTTATAACACTGTCCCAAAATCTGGGTGTTTGTGCTAGAATCTTGGTATCCTCATACTTCATGGCATGATCTAGTTCTAGACAGTGTTCAGCAATGGCTGACTTAGTCACCTGTCTTAATCTAGTGTGCCTCTGATGTTCTTTGCACCTGATCTCCACAGTTCTTGTCGTCTGGCCAATGTAGGACATGCCACATTGACAATGTATATTGTAAATGGCATTAGCGTTGGCATTAGTGTTGCCCGTAGTTAGTAGTGTAACCAAGCCATGTGCGGCATATCGAAGGGTGTGGATATCGTAAGATGTTGAGTACACGTGTGAGACAGCGTTGTCAGCACCTGACAGAGTTTGAATGGGGGCCACCTCGTGGGTCTCGATTTGGCCACAAACCTGGAGCTTTCGTATTTGACAGAGGCCCCATATTGTACTGCGTACGAACGTGAGAGCGGACATACGCATCATCAAGCTTCCAGTCGAGCACGCCTGACCACCATAAGGGAGGGTCGCCAAGTTGCGCACCAAGCACATGGTAAGGCCTTCACATCCGCTCCCGAAATCCGAGAGCGTGTAACGGACTCGAGGCAAAGATGCGAGTCACCCTGCACCGCTGCTCGGACATTAACGGCAGCCGGACTGTGGAATCACCACCAGAGCAGTAGGGCGCAACCGGTGCGCCACTGCAACACAAACGACTGCGTTTGGAGTGGCGTCGCGACTGGGATGCACGGACTGCTACCGAGCGGCGTCGCGCTGTGTTCAGCGATGAACCACGGCTACTCACCACCCCAGTCAGCACAGTCTGGGGGTGTGATGCCGCCTCGGCACAGCTCCCACTCCTCAGATAATGTTTTGGAGAGGCACAGCCGTATTTTTCCTCACGTCACGGTGCGAGCAGCGATAGGTACACAGAGTACGCGAAGGAACTTGCCCCCCTTCTTGCAGCGGTGTACCGTAGGTCTCTAGAAGAGCGTAGCGTTCCAAAGGATTTGAAAAGGGAACAGGTCATCCCCGTTTTCAAGAACGGACGTCGAACAGATGTGCAGAACTATAGACCTATATCTCTAACGTCGATCAGTTGTAGAATTTTGGAACACGTATTGTGTTCGAGTATAATGACTTTTCTGGAGACGGGAAATCTACTCTGTAGGAATCAGCATGGGTTTCGAAAAAGACGGTCATGTGAAACCCAGCTCGCGCTATTCGTCCACGAGACTCAGAGGGCCATAGACACGGGTTCACAGGTAGATGCCGTGTTTCTTGACTTCCGCAACGCGTTCGATACAGATCCCCACAGTCGTTTAATGAACAAAGTAAGAGCATATGGACTATCAGACCAATTGTGTGATTGGATTGAGGAGTTCCTAGATAACAGGACGCAGCATGTCATTCTCAATGGAGAGAAGTCTTCCGAAGTAAGAGTGATTTCAGGTGTGCCGCAGGGGAGTGTCATAGGACCGTTGCTATTCACAATATACATAAATTACGTTGTGGATGACATCGGAAGTTCACTGAGGCTTTTTGCAGATGATGCTGTGGTGTATCGAGAGGTTGTAACAATGGAAAATTGTACTGAAATGCAGGAGGATCTGCAACGAATTGACGCATGGTGCAGGGAATGGCAATTGAATCTCAATGTAGACAAGTGTAATGTGCTGCGAATACACAGAAAGATAGATCCTTTATCATTTAGCTACAAAATAGCAGGTCAGCAACTGGAAGCAGTTAATACCATAAATTATCTGGGAGTACGCATTAGGAGTGATTTAAAATGGAGTGATCATATAAAGTTGATCGTCGGTAAAGCAGATGCCAGACTGAGATTCATTGGAAGAATCCTAAGGAAATGCAATCCGAAAACAAAGGAAGTAGGTTACAGTACGCTTGTTCGCCCACTGCTTGAATACTGCTCAGCAGTGTGGGATCCGTACCAGATAGGGTTGATACAAGACATAGAGAAGATCAAACGGAGAGCAGCGCGCTTCGTTACAGCATCATTTAGTAATCGCGAAAGCGTTACGGAGATGATAGATAAACTACAGAGGAAGACTCTGCAGGAGAGACGCTCAGTAGCTCGGTACGGGCTTTTGCTGAAGTTTCGAGAACATACCTTCACCGAAGAGTCAAGCAGTATACTGCTCCCTCCTACGTATATCTCCCGAAGAGACCATGAGGATAAAATCAGAGATATTAGAGCCCACACAGAGGCATACCGACAGTCTCTCTTTCCGCGAACAATACGAGACTGGAATAGAAGGGAGAACCGATAGAGGTACTCAAGGTACCCTGCGCCACACACCGTCAGGTGGCTTGCGGAGTATGGATGTAGATGTAGATGTAGATGTAGATGTAGAGGATATGACATCGGGTCACGGGTGACAGTGACCGGTGGAACTCTGACTGCACAGCGGTACGTCACGTCACGTCACGGACACGCTGCGCCCTCGTCTGTCACCACTCGTGCGACAGTATGGTAGTTCCACTTCTCTACAGAGCACTGCTAGTCAGCAGACTGCGTGTCTCAAATGCCTGTGTGATGTTGAGGTACTTCCGTGACAAACAAGACCCATCTAAAACTTCCTGGCAGATTAAAACTGTGTGCCCGACCGAGACTCGAACTCGGGACCTTTGCCTTTCGCGGGCAAGTGCTCTACCATGTTTCTCATTCTGGAAACATCCCCCAGGCTGTGACTAAGCCATGTCTCCGCAGTATCCTTTCTTTGAGGAGTGCTAGTTCTGCAAGTTTCGCAGAAGAGCTTCTGTAAAGTTAGGAAGCTAGGAGACGAGATACTGGCAGAAGTGAAGCTGTGAGGACCGGGCGTGAGTCGTGCTTCGGTAGCTCAGATGGTAGAGCACTTGCCCGCGAAAGGCAAAGGTCCCGGGTTCGAGTCTCGGTCGGGAACACAGTTTTAATCTGCCAGGAAGTTTCATATCAGCGCACACTCCGCTGCAGAGCGAAAATCTCATTCTGGAAGACCCATCTAATTGTGCAAAATTGTTACTCTCCGAAAGTTCTTCGCCGATTTGTTTGAAGCTTTGACAAAACGATCCATTCGAACACGAGCCTGTTTTATAATACACACATCAAAAAAAAGTTGTAAATCAGCTCGGTTCTGAGACTTCGGGAATCTGTACAGAAAATTGGAATAGAGATCAACATAAACATAATTTCAGCACTTTTTATCGCTCACGAAAATCACACATTGCATGTTGTAAAACCACACATTGCATGCAGTACCACCATACAGCGGGACCTCCAGAGGTGGTGGTCCAAACTGCTGAGCACACCGGTACCTTTAATACCCAGTAGCATGTCCTCTTGCTTTCACGGATGCCTGTGCTCGTCGTGGCATACCATCCACGTCAAGGCACTCTTGGTCCAGATTGTCCCACTCCTAAACAGCGATTCGGCGTAGATCCCTCAGAGTGGTTGGTGGGTCACATCGTCCATTAACAGTCCTGTTCAATCTATCCCAGGCATGTTCGATAGGGTTCATGTCTGGAGAACATGCTGGCCACTTTAGTGATGTAGGTATCCTGAAGGAAGTCATTCACAAGATGTGCACGATAGAGACGTGAATTGTCGTCCACGAAGACGAATGCCTCGCCAATATGCTGCCGATATCGATGCACTGACGGTTGAAGGATGGCAGTCACGTATCGTACAGCCGCTATGGCGCCTTCCATGATTACCAGCGGCGTACGTCGGCCCCACGTAATGCCATCCCAAAACAGAAGGGAACCCCCACCTTGCTCCACTCAAAATATGGTTCAAATGGCTCCAAGCACTACGGGAATTAACATCTGAGGTCATCAGTCCCCTAGAATTAGAACTACTTAAACCTGACTAACCTAAGGACATCACACACATCCATGCCCGAGGCAGGATTCGAACCTGCGACCGTAGCAGTAGCAGCGCGGTTCCGGACTGAAGCGCCTAGAACCGGTCGGCCACAGTGGCTGGCTTGCTGTACTCGCTGGACAGTATGTCTAAGGCGTTCAGCCTGACCGGGTTGCCTCCAAACACGTCTCCGATGATCATCTGGTTGAAGGCATATGCGACATTCATCGGTGAAGAGAACGTGATGCCAATCCTGAATGGTCCATTTGGCATTTTGTTGACCTCATCTGTACCGCGCTGCATGGTGTTGTTGCAAAGATGGACCTCGCCATGGACGTCGGGAGTGAAGTTGCGCATCATGCAGCCTACTGCACACAGTTTGAGTCATAACACGACTTCCTGTGGTTCCACGAAAAACATATTGAACATGGTGGTGTTGCTGTCAGGGTTCCTCCGAGTCATAATCCGTAGGTAGGGGTCATCCACTGCAGTAGTAGTCCGTGGGCGGCCTGAGCGAAGCATGTCATCGACAGTTCCTTCATGTCCGAACAACATTGCTTTTATTCATTCCGAGACGCCCGGACACTTCCCTTGTTGAGAACCCTCTGTGTAATACACGCTGCTCATGCTTGGTTGTTTACATCTTTGGGCGGGTTTAGTGACATCTCTGAACAAAGTGACTGTTTCTATGATACAATATCAACAGTAAACCTCTGTCTTCAGACGTTCTGGGAACCGGGTGATGAGAAATTTTTTTTATGTGTGTATAATAAACGAAAATGCAATATATTTGTGGCCCCCAACTATGTATCCGGACACCTGGCTGAAAATGACTTACAAGATCTTGATGCCCTCCATCGCTAATGCTGCAATTCAGTATGGTGTTGACCCACCCTTAGCCTCGATCACAGCTTCCGCTCTCGCAGGCGTACGTTAAATCAGGCGCTGGAAGGTTTATTGGAGAATGGCAGCCGATTCTTCAGGGAGTGCTGCACTGAGGAGAGGTACGGAAGTCGGTCGGTGAGGCCTGGGATGAAGTCGGCGTCCCAAAACATCCCAAAGGTGTTCTGTAGGATTCAGGTGAGGATTCAGCACAGGCCAGTCCATTATAGAGACGTTATTGTCGTGTAACCACTCCGCCACAGGCCATGCATTATGAACAGGTGCTCCATCGTGTAGAAATATGCAATCGCCATCCCTGAATTGCTCTTCAACAGTGGGAAGCAAGAAGGTGCTTGAAACAGCCACGCAAAACAAGGTGTGCAAGCTTCCTCCATGAAATACACGAGCACACCGTAACACCACCGCCTCCGAATTTTACTTCTGTGGCTATACACGCTGGCAGATGACGTTCACCTGGCATTCGCCATACTCACACCCTGCTATCGGGTCTTCACATTGTGTACCGTGATTCGTCACTCCACACAACGTTTTTTCCACTGTTCAATCGTCCAATGTTTACGCTCCTTACACCAAGCGAGGCGTCGTTCGGCATTTACCTGCATAATGTGTGGCTTATGAGCAGCCGCTCGTCCCTGAAATCCAAGTTTTCTCACCTCCAGCCTGTCATAGTAATTGCAGTGAATCCTCATGCAGTTCGGACTTCCTGTGTGATGGAGTGGATAGATGTGTGCCTATTAGACATTACGACCCTCTTCAACTGTCGGCGGTTTCTGTCACGCAACAGACGAGGTCGGCCTGTACGCTTTTGTACTTTACGTGTCCCTTCACGTTTCCACTTCACTATCACATCGGAAACAGTGGACCTAGGGATGTGGAAATCTGGCGTACGGACGTATGACACAAGTGACACCCAGTCACCTGACCACGTTCGAAGTCCGTGAGTTCCGCCGAACGCCCCATTCTGCTCTCTCACGATGCCTAAAAGACTACCGAGGTCGCTGATATGGAGTGCCTGGCAGTAGGTGGCAGCACAATGCACCTAATATGAAAAAACATGTGTGTTTGGTCGTGTCCGCATACATAGTGTATCTAGAAACTCACGCGTATTTGAATGCAGCGTTGTGTCAGTGTGTAATGAACTTTTGGAGATTTAAGATGTTGCACAAAAAATATCAGATTTTTGCTATATATATATAGGATGAGTCAGCTATGACTTGCACGGCAAATAATGTGGAAATGGAAAGTGTCGTTGATGGGCAGTTTTCACAGAACGGATTGGTAATCAGGGGCTCGTATTGTTAGTAAATCAACAGATTATAATTATTATTAGAAAGTCATTTTTTTTTACAAACATACACTTTTTTAAATGAAGCACTGCCTCTTGACGTTAACAAACTAAGGGTAGGGCTTATCAGAACATGAACAGCGATCGTTGCAGGATTGCGGTGCACACCATTTACGAGATATAGTACTTAGAAAAATTTGCACACTGACGTATCATTCAACTTGCGTTGTTGCTAGGTACGATGTTGTGTTTGCTCACAGCGTGCTTGCGTGTTTCCCGACTTACTAGTCAGTTAATGCGTGACAGTCCAGACAGTAGGCCGTGAGAGGCCGGTGGGCTTTGCGAAGGCAAAGAACGATTACGATTGCAGTGCTCACGGGACCACCGGGATTCGTCCGTCAGTCAACATAGACGTGTCGGCTCTTCGAGTGAATCATCAGGTCGCTGGTCGTCTCCACAAACGCCGTAATCGAGGCGAACGGCGGCTCGAAACGTGCAGCGCGCTACGGACGCAGGCTGCTGGGAGCAGTATTACGCTATGGGAGGCATTCTCCTGCGCTTGCATAGCATCTGCGGTAGTAATGTAAGGCTGTGACAACTATGAACCGGCTTCATCCCTTCATGCTCCATGTCTTCTCCGACGGTGATGTCATTTTCCAGCACTACAATTGTCCTTGTCTCGGAACCGGAACCGTGGTATAGTGGTTTAGCGGAGCAATACAGCGAACTCACGTTGACGTGTAGGCGACAAAATTCTCCTCATGTAAATCCTGTGGAAGCCTTCTGGGTCGGCCGAGCGGTTCTAGGCGCTTCAGTCCGGAACCGCGCTGCTGCTGCTGCGGTCGCAGGTTCGAATCCTGCCTCGGGCATGGATGTGTGTGATGTCCTTACATCAACATCTACATCCATACTCCGCAAGCCACCTGACGGTGTGTGGCGGAGGGTACTTTCAGTACCTCTATCGGTTCTCCCTTCTATTCCAGTCTCGTATTGTTCGTGGAAAGAAGGATTGTCGGTATGCCTCTGTGTGGGCTCTAATCTCTCTGATTTTATCCTCATGGTCTCTTCGCGAGATATACGTAGGAGGGAGCAATATACTGCTTGACTCTTCGGTGAAGGTATGTTCTCGAAACTTTGACAAAAGCCCGTACCGAGCTACTGAGCGTCTCTCCTGCAGAGTCTTCCACTGGAGTTTATCTATCATCTCCGTAACGCTTTCGCGATTATTTAGGTTCGTTAGGTTTAAGTAGTTCTACGTTCTAGGGGACTGATGGCCACAGATGTTAAGTCCCGTAGTGCTCAGAGCCATTTGAACCATTTTGGCCCTCCTGGGTCGCTATTGGGCGCCATCAACAAGTACGCAAATCAGCGGTCAATTATTTACACGAATTACATGGCGTGTGAGTAGATATCTGACGCAACATACCCCCACAAACTGTCGCATCCCTGATGCATAGAATCAGTGATGTATTCCATCTCAAAGACAGACAAACAAGGTACTAAGCAGGTGGCCATAGTGTTTTTGCTCATCATTGTACTACGTTCAGTGCCACTGACTATTCGCAATGAATTTTGCCGACAGTACCCACATATGCCGCTAAACCTAACTATAAATCTACATCATGGTGCCACATATAGCTCAGGTTATTTGACGTTATAAACAGTCAGGTATGCGAAAAAAATGGCGCATCATGCTTGAAGTTACAATACTTTTATTCTTTAGTAATACGACACTCCAACAGCCGAGTCAACTTCAGGAAGTCCTGTAACCTCCCCCTCACTTATCGACCTCAATGACAGTCAAAAATTAAATCGCGTGTACCTAATGGAAATTTGGGAAAAACAATCGTCACCTAAGTTAATCTGTCGGTAAAGAGGGAGGAAAGGGTTACATCTAAATAAACGGAAAATTGCAAATGAAACTGGTGGAAATTAATTTTGAAAAGGGGTAAATTAATAAAGAAAGTAATGTGCGGTCCTTACGTTAACAATTAACTAGCAGTAATTAGATATTTGAGATTTGGGGGAAATTATGGTCACCAGTCCTAAGGACAATTACTACAGTAACTGAAAAAGAAAGGTTATTACACATACAATTAGCACTAGAAGCGTGGCAACTGAAGGTTGACACGTGTAGTGTGAAAACTGAAAGTTTGTCAGAAGTAATAAATTTCGCTACACTCTGACTTAATTCAGCAAAAGAATTAATAAAACCGGAAAATCGAATGTTAATTTAGTGACTGAAGTTAATAGTGAGCTTTCTTACTGAAGCACATCGAAATTCAGTAAAATACGGTTAGTCTTGGACTACCTCAACAACCATTTCAAAAGCTACTTGAATCTACGCAATTTAGAAAGAAGAGATTTAACTTTGAACTTGAATTAAAAGATTCTGAACAATTAACAATAGTAAAATTTAGTACGTACCAAGCTGAGCTGCAGTCACAGGTAAGCTAAAATACGGTAACAAAACTCGCACTCTTAATTTGTGCTTGTGCAATCTAAATATTGTAGCCAGCTATGAATACCTTAACTGAACTTTGAAATTAAAGCAGTGGAATCGAATGATGCTGGCGTTTGAATTTCAACGACACTCGGGTTCATTCCGGAAAAGGAAGGGACCCTGCTTGGTAATGCAATTGGGACAATGAGCGACAAACGTTCATGCTAAGTTGCTGTAATTTTGTGATGCAACAATTTTAAACGTTTGAAAAGCTGAGGTCTGCCATACAGTTCTACAACTTTACGTGCTTCCAGTCTTCCTTGTTGGTTTATTGAAGGTTTGAAGCCGTCGATCGAGGAGGTGGCGACAGTCACTCATTGTCGGCCGTCGCTGTTGCAGAAGCTGGATGTTGGCGCGCCTTCTTCTCGACACGGTCACCAGACGAAACGGGCTCTTGATGTGCGCCAGCTAATGCTTCCCGTCCGCGACACCATGTCAGAAACTATCATCGCAAGTCGAGCGCAATGACATGCTGCCAAACCCCGAAAGCGCGGCAACTCGCGGGAGCTTCACATAACACACCTGCTCCACTGCACCACCCCAGCCAGACTCCCCCTCTGCCCGCGCTCCACGCGACAGAGTTCACACTACCAAAGATCCTAAACACTTTGGTTCTCCACACGACCTATCGATGTATTCGTTCGATAGCATAGTTTTCCCTAGGCCAGACCCAGCGTATAAATACAAATAATATTCACAAAACAAACCAACATAAATGCATATATATATATATACAGACAGTAAAACAATTACAATATATAAAGAGACAGAAATGTCATATCTTCAGGTGACAAAATTAAGGAAAAAAATTTGCAGTGCAGTAGATGGAAATAGGAGGACATGCATTTCCGGCGTTACAGTCCCTGACACCTCGCAGCGCTTTTGAGAGCTTTCAACTACGAAGCGCGAACTGGCCAAGGATAAACTGATAGCCCTCTATACAGACATGAACAAGCTTTGCAATAGACATGTTTGCAAAATCGCGTTGTAGACACGCGAAGCAGCTGTGCTCAGCACACAGAAACTGTCCGCGATCATGCTTCTTAATTTCGATACCGTACTTACACATTTATCCTTCTCTAACATTGTCAGTGGGGTAAGGGTGGGGGGAAGGGTGGCGGATTTGTATCCAATCTCTTGATTTAAGCCGTGAATGGATAAAAGTCCTACGTCAAGATCGCAGATTACCGGTATCGGCTCATCACCGAGCCATCTTCAAATGAATCTAAAATACCGTTCAGTGTGTGAAACTCATTACACATCGTCGTTTTTTTTAGAGCTAAGTCGTCCTAATTCAATAAAAAAAAATCCGGAAGTGAAAATCTTGTTTGGTTATGTAAACTGACAACTTTAATCACCAATCCAATGTTGTTATAGTGCACATTTTGCCACAAACGTGTACAAACGATCAACAGCAATGATAGTTGCATCGCCCATGAGTCGATGCTGTACTCAAACATTTGTGCATTAAGCATATTTCATTTACCACTGTTTCATAATTTTAATTGAATTGAGGTAAGTTCTATGGGACCAATCTGCTGAGGTCATCGTTCCTTGACGTGTGGCTTATGAACAGCCGCTCGACCATGAAATCCAAGTTTTCTCACCTCCCGACTGTCATAGTACGTATTTGCAGTGAATCCTGATGCAGTCTGGAATTCTTGTCTGACGGTCTGGATAGACGCCTGCCTATTACACATTACGACTCTCTTCAACTGTCAGCGGTCTCTGTCGAGGTCGGCCTTTACGCTTTTGTGCTGTACGTGGCCCTTCAAGTTTCCATTTCACTATCACATCGGAAACCCCCCCATAAACCATGGACCTTGGAGTTGGTGGGGAGGCTTGCGTGCCTCAACGATACACATGGCCGTACCGTAGGTGCAACCACAACGGAGGGATATCTGTTGAGAGACCAGACAAACGCGTGGTTCCTGAAGAGGGGCAGCAGCCTTTTCAGTAGGTGCAGGGGCAACAGTCTGGATGATTGACTGATCTGGCCTTGTAACACTAAGCAAAACGGCTTTGCTGTGCTGGTACTGCGAACGGCTGAAAGCAAGGGGAAACTACGTCCGTAATTTTTCCCGAGGGCATGCAGCTTTACTGTATGGTTAAATGATGATGGCGTCCTCTTGGATAAAATATTCCGGAGGTAAAATAGTCCCCCATTCGGATCTCCGGGCGGGGACTACTCAAGAGGATGTCGTTATCAGGAGAAAGAAAACTGGCGTTCTACGGATCGGAGCGTGGAATGTCAGATCCCTTAATCGGGCAGGCAGGTTAGAAAATTTAAAAAGCGAAATGGATAGGTTAAAGTTTGATATAGTGGGAATTTGTGAAGTTCGGTGGCAGGAGGAACAAGACTTCTGGTCAGGTGACTACAGGGTTATAAACACAAATTCAAGTAGGTTTAATAATGAATAGGAAAATATGAATGAGGGTAAGCTACTACAACAGCATGGTGAACGCATTATTGTGGCAAAGATAGATACGAAGCCCAGGCCTACTACAGTAGTACAAGTTTATATGCCAACTAGCTCTGAAGATGACGAAGATATTGAAGAAATGTATGATGAAATAAAAGAAATTATTCAGATAGTGAAGGGTGACGAAAATTTAATAGTCATGGGTGACTGGAATTCGGTAGTAGGAAAAGGAAAAGGTAGAGAAGGAAATGTAGCAGGTGAATATGGATTGGGGCTAAGAAATGAAAGAGGAAGCCACCTGGTAGAATTTTGCACAGAGCATAAGTTAATCATAGCTAACACTTGGTTCAAGAATCATAAAAGAAGGTTGTATACATGGAAGAATCCTGGAGATACTAAAAGGTATCAGATAGATTATATAATGGTAAGACAGAGATTTATGAACCAGGTTTTAAATTCTAAGACATTTCAAGGGGCAGATGTGGACTCTGACCACAATCTATTGGTTATGATCTGTAGATTAAAACTGAAGAAACTGCAAAAAGGTGGGAATTTAAGGAGATGGAACCTGCATAAACTGACTAAACCAGAGGTTGTACAGAGTTTCAGGGAGAGCATAAGGGAACAATTGACAGGAATGGGGGAAAGAAATACAGTAGAAGAAGAATGGGTAGCTCTGAGGGATGAAGTAGTGAAGGCAGCAGAGGATCAAGTAGGTTAAAAAGACGAGGGGTAGTAGAAATCCTTGCGTAACAGAAGATATATTCAATTTAATTGATGAAAGGAGAAAATATAAAAATGCAGTAAATGGAGCAGGCAAAAAGGAATCCAAACGTCTCAAAAATGAGATCGACAGGAAGTGCAAAACTGCTAAGCAAGGATAGCTAGAGGACAAATGTAAGGGTGTAGAAGCGAGTATCACTAGGGGTAAGATAGATACTGCCTACAGGAAAATTAAATAGACATTTGGAGGAAAGGGAACCACTTGTGTGAATATCAAGAGCTCAGTCGGAAACCCAGTTCTAAGCAAAGAAGGGAAAGCAGAAAGGTGGAAGGAGTATATAGAGGGCCTATACAAGGGCGATGTATTTGAGGACAATATTATGGAAATGGAAGAAGATGTAGATGAAGATGAAATGGGAGATACGATACTGCGTGAAGAGTTTGACAGAGCACTGAAAGACCTGAGTCGAAACAAGGCCCCCGGAGTAGACAACATTCCGTTAGAACTACTGACGGCCTTGGGAGAGCCAGTCCTAACAAAACTCTACCATCTGGCGAGCAAAATGTATGAAACAGGCGAAATACCCTCAGACTTCAAGAAGAATATAATAATTCCTATCCCAAAGAAAGCAGGTGTTGACAGCTGTGAAAATTACCGAACTATCAATTTAATAAGTCACAGCTGAAAATACTAACGCGAATTCTTTACAGACGAATGGAAAAACTAGTAGAAGCCGACCTCGGGGGAAGATCAATTTGGATTCTGTAGAAATGTTGGAACACGTGAGGCAATACTGACCTTACGACTTATCTTAGAAGCTAGATTAAGGAAGGGCAAACCTACGTTTCTAGCATTTGTAGACTTAGAGAAAGCTTTTGACAATGTTGACTGGAATACTCTCTTTCAAATTCTGAAGGTGGCAGGGGTAAAATACAGGGAGCGAAAGGCTATTTACAATTTGTACAGAAACCAGATGGCAGTTATAAGAGTCGAGGGACATGAAAGGGAAGCAGTGGTTGGGAAGGGAGTGAGACAGGGTTGTAGTCTCTCCCCTATGTTATTCAATCTGTATACTGAGCAAGCAGTAAAGGAAACAAAAGACAAATTCGGAGTAGGTATTAAAATCCATGGAGAAGAAATAAAAATTCTGAGGTTCGCCGATGACATTGTAATTCTGTCAGAGACAGCAAAGGACCTGGAAGAGCAGTTGAACGGAATGGATAGTGTCTTGAAAGGAGGATATAAGATGAACATCAGCAAAAGCAAAACGAGGATAATGGAATGTAGTCGAGTTAAGTCGGGTGATGCTGAGGGAATTACACTAGGAAATGAGACACTTAAAGTAGTAAAGGAGTTTTGCTATTTGGGGAGCAAAATAACTGATGATGGTCGAAGTAGAGAGGATATAAAATGTAGACTGGCAATGGCAAGGAAAGCGTTTCTGAAGAAGAGAAATTTGTTAACATCGAGTATAGATTTAAGTGTCAGGAAGTCATTTTTGAAAGTATTTGTATGGAGTGTAGCCATGTATGGAAGTGAAAGATGGGTGATAAATAGTTTGGACAAGAAGAGAATAGAAGCTTTTGAAATGTGGTGCTACAGAAGAATGCTGAAGATTAGATGGGTAGATCACATAACTAATGAGGAAGTGTTGAATAGGATTGGGGAGAAGAGAATTTTGTGGCACAACTTGGCCAGAAGAAGGGATCGGTTGGTAGGACATATTATGAGGCATCAAGGGATCACCAATTTAGTATTGGAGGGCATCAGAAGGATGTAGGTTGCGGTAGGTACTGGGAGATGAAGAAGCTTGCACGGGATAGAGTAGCATGGAGAGCTGCATTAAACCAGTCTCAGGACTGAAGACCACAACAACAACAACAACAACAACATCGGAAACACTGGACCTTGGGATGTTTAGGAGTGTGGAAATCTCGCGTTCAGACGTATGACACAAGTGACACCCAGTCACCTGACCACGTTCGAAGTCCGTGAGTTCCGCGGAGCGCCTCATTCTGCTCTCGCACGATGTGTACTGACTACTGAGGTCGCTGATATGGATTACCTGGCAGTAGGTGGCAGCACAATGCCTCTAACATGAAAAATGTATGTTTTTTGGGGGTGCGTGGATACTTTTGACCACATAGTGCGTATCCTGTAATTTATATACATGAAGTATGTATTTGTTCCTCTAACCCGTCACAAATTTTCGCTTTTATCCACCTTGACTGACTTGTAAAACTCATTGCTTTCGCCTTCCACACATTTATCTTAATTCAATACTCCTTTTAGCTGTTTTTCAGTTCTTTTACCATATTATAAATCGCCTTTTCGTTTCTACTTAGTAATACCACGCCATCAGCAAAT
Organism: Schistocerca cancellata; assembly: GCF_023864275.1. Lineage (NCBI taxonomy): Eukaryota > Metazoa > Arthropoda > Insecta > Orthoptera > Acrididae > Schistocerca > Schistocerca cancellata. The sequence goes on from NC_064637.1 coordinate 160,358,567, forward strand.
CGTATACGATTATCTTTACACCTGTTGTCACACCATAATTTTGTTGGAAGCAGTTTGAAAATAAGCCTTCGCAACAGATATTAAACAGATCGGTTAAAGGTAACAGCCTTGTCGAACCCCTCTCCCAATTATAAATTTTTCTGCCGTTGCATCTCCTACTATTAATTTTACTCTTTGTGTAATACACACTGCAAAACACAATTAAAGGTTCACTTTTTTGAAACCCCCCAAACTGTCTCCCATTGCGATGCAGGTGTTTGAAATTTGTCTCCAATGTGCCTACAACGTTACTCTGTACTGTTGCAAAAGCGTGGTAGCCTGCGGTGTTGGCCTCTAGAACGCTTCGTAAAGCAAGATGTCGACACTTGAGAGGAAAAGGTCAGAGGCCAGAAGATAACGTTAGGCATAACTTAGGTTAATGATGTCACCTTGGTTCCAAATTTCATCACAGTTGTGCCCAAAGGTAACGTGGACGTTCCACGCGATTGGGAGGTCGCTACACCGCCTCTTACCCACATTTCGTCCCTTCGTTTGGCACCTCTTTATGGAGGTCAGAACAGTTACGCAGGAATTTGAAATAACGTGGTTTTCTTATGGATGACCCAAGAAAACATTTGAGCACACTGACACTAATAAACGACATGAAAAAGCCTGAGCAGGTGGCGTAAAGGGGTTTAATGGAAGCACCCTTCAAAAAAAAAAAATTTACATAATTTGCTTCATAAGTAGGATCCTGTTGGAATGTGCCATTTGGTAGTTGAAAGAAATTACAAGAAACTTAAACCAACTGACTTAAACGAACCAACTAACTTAAACCAACTTACGCTAAGGAGAACACACACGCGCACACACGCATGCCCGAGGGAGGACTCGAACCTCCGACGGGGGGGAGCTGCGCGAACCGTGAGAATGAGCGTCAGACCGCGCGTCTACCCCGCGCAGGTTCCAAATTTCAAATGTGTTTCCACGAATACATGGAAATGAATTTTTTTCGATACTACACTACAAACTTAGCCCGCCCCCGGTAGCTGAATGGTCAGCGTGACGGATTGTCAATCTTCTGGGCCCGGGTTCGATTCCCGGCTGGGTCGGAGAATTTTCTTCGCTCGCGGACTGGGTGTTGAGCTCTCCTCATCATCATCCAATCATCCTCATCGACTGCAGGTCGCCGAAGTGGCGTCAAATTGAAAGACCGGCACCCGGTGAACGGCCTGCCCGCCGGGGGGACGGGGGGGTCTAGCGATACGTTTAAATAAATAAAGTACAAACATAGTTAATTTTTTGTTTTCATTGGTAATGGAAAATCGGGACAATAAATACCCGTACAATGCCGGGTTTCTGAACTAGTTTTTTAAAAGGAATATTCCTTCTTGATTTGAACAGTTCTCGCGTATCCGACCGGGTAGCGTCGTAATTTCTCCACAATATTTCGGCAGACGTACACGCTGCCATCTTCAGGTGGTTCCTGACGAATGCTGTGCTGTTGCTCTCGGCGCCCTATTTATACTAGCCGTTACCCCCTCCACCATTCCTCTCCTGGTGTCTTTGATGCGGCCGGGGCCTGGATCTGAACTGGGGTCTCCAGTCTCCCTGCTGCCGCCGTCAGGGGCGGTCCTCGATCTCTGGGACCCCATCTTTTTCTCCAGGCTGAGTGCAGGGTTACAAGCCTAAGTTGAAGGCCGCTGTCTTTATTAATTAGATCGTCCTGTAGTCGGATTTCGATGGCCTCTTTAGTAACGCAGTCCAAGAGTATTTTTGTTTTTTCATAGTCCATAGTATGATCAGTCTTTATAGAATGGTCAGCCACGGCTGATTTAGTGGCCTGGCCTAATTCGGTATGGCGCTTGTGTTCGCGGCACTTCTCTTGTACATTGCGGACTGTCTCCTCAATTTATGATTTTCCGCACTGACAGGGAATTTGATACACGCCTGGTTTTCGAATGCCTAGGTTATCTTTCACTGAACCCAGTATAGTCAAGGTTTTTGCAGGGGGTCGGAATACTTATTTCACATTGTGTTTCCCCAGGATTCTGCCGATTTTCCTTGAGGTGTTTCCGACAAACGGAATGCACGCCAGCGACTTGGTTCTTCTGTTTCTTCTTCTTGTTCTCTTGGCGCAGTCTGTCTGAGTGCGTGTCTTATTTGCTTCTGGTTGTACCCATTTTTCCGAAATGTTGTCTCGAGGTGCCGCAGTTCTGCTGGAAGGCTCTCCTGATCGCAGATCGATCGTGCCCTGTGAACAGGTGTGCGCAAAACGCCTTCACGCTGGGAGCTGTGGTGGCAACTGAAGACATTTAGGTACAAATCGGTGTGTGTAGGTTTTCTGTATACACTGTGTCCCAGCTTGCCGTCAGGTTTCCGTTTCATCAGGACGTCAAGAAACGGTAGGGCACCATCCTGCTCCACCTCCATCGTGAACTGTATGTTGGGGTGCAGCGAGTTGAGGTGTTCGAGAAATTCATTGAAGCTGTCCCGTCCACGTGGCCAATCAACGAACGTGTCATCCACGTAGCGGAAGAAACAATTTGGTTTTTGAAACTTCCTGGCAGATTAAACCTGTGTGCCCGACCGAGACTCGAACTCGGGACCTTTGCCTTTCGCGGGCAAGTGCTCTACCATCTGAGCTACCGAAGCACGACTCGCGCCCGGTACTCACAGCTTTACTTTTGCCAGTACCTCGTCTCCTACCTTCCAAACTTTACAGAAGCTCTCCTGCGAACCTTGCAGAACTAGCACTCCTGAAAGAAAGGATATTGCGGAGACATGGCTTAGCCACAGCCTGGGGGATGTTTCCAGTTCTGCAAGGTTCGCAGGAGAGCTTCTGTAAAGTTTGGAAGGTAGGAGACGAGATACTGGCAGAAGTAAAGCTGTGAGTACCGGGCGCGAGTCGTGCTTCGGTAGCTCAGATGGTAGAGCACTTGCCCGCGAAAGGCAAAGGTCCCGAGTTCGAGTCTCGGTCGGGCACACAGTTTTAATCTGCCAGGAAGTTTCATATCAGCGCACACTTGTAACGTATCCGCTCTCGCGTACGTTAACTCTTTAAAGCCTGTACTATGGTAAGTTGACGGGCTTCACCTTATAAGAAAGGATTTTAGTAAATATGTTGACCGCGTGTACCTGAACGGAGGCAAAATCAGACTTACACCCACTCAGTAACAACAATGATACGCCAATCAAGTCTAAAGTGCAATTACACGTTTGGCGGACAAGAAACATACACAGCAGATGCTACCAATTATTAATAATACGGTCGCCAGCCTAATTAGGCATTAACTGAGTTCTTTCCCTGTACAAGTGGATGTACGTGCAAGCATAACAACATGTAGTAATACTGCATTATATGGTAAATTTTGAACCAGAAAAATCTACTGAACTAATATTTTCACTTTCTGTACTAATTTGGACAAGCTATAAATACACAACATTACACTATAATGATTACTACAAACTGCGTTTCGTCTATTGATCCGACTGAAATCGGGCATAGGTTACCCTAGAAACAGCACTTTTGAAACACACATACAATGTCAATTTTAAGAAGGGTAAAACACTGATAAATTTAGGTTTTATATTGACTTTAACTTTGCTGGTCAAAGCAGTTCAGTACACTTTAGGATCAAATGAATAGAAAATAAAGAAAGGAGAAGGGGGGGGGGCACCCTGAAAGTGTTATGATCACTGTAGTGAAAGTTTGGTCATTGAGAGCCTTAAGCATTCTAGATTTCCAATATATGATTTACCGCTCTTTTTTGTCTTATTTCCTGCTCATTTAACTACCGTAATTTTTGTCTCAATTTAAATAAACTTCATTACTAAACCAATTTCAATATTATCTTCCAACTTGGTCACACCTATATTATTCGTCCGGTATTTCATTAACAACAAAGTTCTTTAAACATCATTCTAACATAGATAGGTCTGCAGGTAATTATTATTAACATAAACTTTAAATCTTCATCTTGGGACACTCGGATTTCACAACATGCGGAAAGGACCCTGTCTAGGTTAGTTGTGAGGATAATTAATTGATAGGACAGTTCTGGTAAAATTTAAGTTATTATTGAACAGTATGTAGCAAAAGTGACACTGGTCCACACGAATACAGTACTGAAAGTTTCAACCTGTTCGTATCGATGAGGCGGTCGGCAGGCGGCGAGATGGCGAGGCACAAAGCACACGTGCAATTACAGCAATGGCTCATGAAATATCGGCACTTTACTTCTTCATGGCGTCGCAATGCTTTTCCATTTAGTGCCTATGGGATACTGTCATGCTGTATAGGCGTCGGAAACAGAGCATCCGAGGCTCAACGAAACCACTTTTTCCAGGAGAGCTCACTCGATCCAGCACGTGTTTCTCAGATCGATGGCCAACTCCGACTACTACTGCTGAGCCCGTTATGCCGTACCGCGCCCGTGTGCGTTTTCCCGCGCTCGCCTGCCTCCACCTTTTACCGCTCCCCTACAGCCAGGGTATTCACCAAAGGTTTTACATTCCGCATATTCTAATACATTGCCTACGTATGGACCAAGCGTACAAATACAACTTTCACATCTTACAATATTTCCAACATTAGTTACACTTCACTTTGATTACAACATTGCTTAAAATTTGACATAAATATTAAAATTTACATCGAAAATTGTTTATAGCTTCTTCAACATAATGGCATGAAACAAAAATGAAATGAAATCAGAACATCGATTATACTAACTTATTGAAATTCAGAAGAAAAAATGTATTACATATATAGTAGGATAACGTTAGTGTTGTTACACACTCCGCTGCAGAGTGAAAATCTCATTCTGGAAGTTGGTTTTTGTTTGGCTTGTTCTAGTGTCTTCTCCTCGAAATTCTCCATATTCCTTCAGTTGACGCATTCGATGTGAGATAATGAAAACACGAGTGCTCCAGAATGTGTGTCAGGGCAGCCCTCAAACGCTCTGGCAGGCCGTCGCGGTAGGACAGACCAGGCAGGACAGGCACCTGTCAGTAGCGGCGCCCCCGCGCAGCAGCGGACGCCCCCGCGCCGGGTGGACGCCCTCGGAGCTGCCAGTGAAGGACCCTGGCGACCCGGAGGCCAGCACGGGCGGGGAGGTGGCGCCGACGGCGTCGCGGCGCCCGCCGAGCGGGACGCAGCGCCGCGACGCCACTGCCGCCTAGCGGCCTGTTGGCAGAACTCGCAGCTGGCGCCTCCTCTAGCGGCAGGTGGGTCGCCTCAGGGGCGGCTGGAGCGCCACTGACACCGCCAGTGGCCTCGCTGGGAATGTGTGCAGAATATAGCACTGGTCACACATGCCCAACCACAAACCGAATCACGAGTCACGAAAGTACATCTACACGTACGTGATTATTCTGCTGTTCACAATGAAGTGCCTGGCAGAGAGTTCAATGAACCACCTTCAATCTGTCACTCTATCGTTCCACTCTCAAATGGCACGAGTGAAAAACGAGCACTTAAATTTTTCTGTGCGAGCCCTGATTTCTCTCATTTTATCATGATGATCGTTTCCCCCTATGTACTTGGGTCTCAACACAATGTTCTCGCAATCGGAGGAGAAAACTTCATGAGAAGATCGCCTCGCAATGAAAAACGCCTTTCTTTTAATGATTGCCACTCCAATTCACGTATCATGTCTGTGACACTATCTCCCCTATTTCGCGATAATAAAAAACGAGCTGCCCTTCTTTGTACTTTTTCGATGTCATCCGTCAGTCCCACCTGATGCGGATCCCACACCGCACGGCAATACTCCAGGATAGGGCGGACAAGCGTGGTGTAAGCAGTCTCATTAGTAGACCTGTTGCACCTTCTAAGTGTTCTTCCAATGAATCGCAGTCTTTGGTTTTCTCTACTCACAATGTTATCTATGTGATGGTTCCAATTTAGGTTATTTGTAATTGTAATGTCTATGTATTTTGTTGAATTTACAGCCTTCAGATTTTTGTGACTTATCGCGTAATCGAAATTTAGCTGATTTCTTTTAGTACTCACGTGTAACTTCACACTTTTCCTTATTCAGGGTCAATTGCCACTTTTCGCTCCACACAGATATCTTATTTAAATCATTTTGCAAGTCGTTTTGATCATCTGATGACTATACAAGACGGTAAATGACAGCATCATCTGCAAACAATCTCAGACAGCTGCTCAGATTGTCTCTTAATTCGTTAATATAGATCAGGAACAATAGAGGGCCTATAACACTTCCTTGGGGAACGCCGGATATTACTTCTGTTTTACTCGATGACTTTCCGTGTATTACTGCGAACTGTGACCCTTCTGAAAGGACATGACGAATCCAGCCGTACAACTGAGGCGATATTCCATAGGCACACAGTTTGGTTAGAAGATGCTTGTGAGAAACGGTGTCCAAAGCCTTCTGGAAATCTAAAAATACAGAATCAATTTGACATCCCCTATCGATGGCACTCATTACTTCATGAGTATAAAGAGCTAGTTGTGTTTCGCAAGAACGATATTTTCTGAAAACGTGCTGACTGTGTGTCAATAAATCGTTTTCTTCGAGGTACTTCATAATGTTCGAATACACTATATGTTCCAAGACCTTACTGCAAATCGACGTTAGTGATATAGACCTGTAATTCAGCAGATTACTCCTCCTTCCATTTTTGGGTATTGGTGTGACTTGAGCAATTTTCCAGTCTTTAGGTACAGATTTTTCCCTGAGCGAGTGGTTGTATATAATTGGTAAATATGGGGCTATTGTACCAGCATACTGTGAGAGGAACCTGACTGGTATACAATCTCTACCGGAGGCCTTGTCTTTATTAAGTGATTTAAGCTGCTTCGTTACACCGAGGATTTCTACTTCTATGTTTCTCATCTTGGCAGTTGTTCTTGATTGGAATTCTGGAATATTTACTTCGTCTTCTTTGGTGAAGGAGTTTCGGAAAACCGTGTTTAATAACTCTGCTTTAGTGGCACTGTCATCAGTGACTTCACCGTTGTTATCGCGCTGTGAAGGTATTGATTGCGTCTTGCCACTGGTGTGCTTTATGTATGACCAGAATCTCTTTGGGTTTTCTACCTGATTTCGAGACAGAGTTTCATTGTGGAAATTATTAAAAGCGTGGTGTCACCGCCAGACACCACACTTGCTAGGTGGTAGCCTTTAAATCGGCCGCGGTCCGTTAGTATACGTCGAACCCGCGTGTCGCCACTATCAGTGATTGCAGGCCGAGCGCCGCCACACGGCAGGTCTAGTCTAGAGACTCCCTAGCACTCGCCCAGTTATACATACGCTCTCAATTGCAGAGACGACTGTTTAGCATAGCCTTCAGCTACGTCATTTGCTACGACCTAGCAGGGCGCCATATTCAGTTACTCTAAGTACTGTCTTCAAGAACGTCTTCTGAACAGATAATATTGCGACTCATGTACCGTCAAGAGCGACGTTCATCATTAATGGATTAAAGTTAAGTATCAAACTAATTACGTCCGCTTTCTGAATTCTCATTCCTTGTCATGTTCCAGACCTCACGTCAGTATAGTTCTTCGCTCCTCACGCCAGCCTGCGTGAGCTAAAACGCGTGCATTTCGGCCTCCACTCGTAACACGGTGTTGGCTCTTGTGCTAACACAAAAAAAGCATCTCGCATTGAAGTACGCGACATATTTCGAACTTCTGCAAAACTTTGCCAGTCTTGGGGAATTTGCGTTCTTTTAAATTTGGCATGCTTTTTTCGTTGCCTATGCAACAACGATCTGACCCGTACACTACACTAAAAAACAAGAACGCACGACGAAGGACTTATCTACGTGAGACGGAAATCCGTAGATGTGATGCACATGCACAGACAAACATATTATCACAATGTCAGAAAAATGGACTGTTCATACAGGAGAAAAAGCTTCACAAACTGGGCAAATAAGTAATGCATTCGTGCACCTTTGGCATTATGGAAGCAGTTGCTCAGCTTAGCATTTACTGATAAAGTAGTTGGATGTCCTCCTAGGGATATCGTACGAAATTCTGTCCAACTGGAGCGTTAGATCATCAAATTCCCGAGTTGGTTGAAAGGCCCTGTCCATGATGCTCCGTACCTTCTCCAGCTGCGAGAAATCCGGCCACCTTGCTGGCCGAAGTACGATTTGGGAAGTGCGAGGACAAGCAGCAGGAACTCTCGTTCGCCGTGTGCAGTCGGACGTTATCTTGCTGAAATGTAAGCTCAGGATGGCTCGCTACAAATGGTAACAAAACTGATCGTTGAACATCGTCGACGTCGCATTGTGCTGTAAATGCGCTGCAAGTGACGCCAAAGAGGTCCTGCTATGAGCAGCCCAGACCCGTTGTTCACTCCTCACTGTCGAGCCATACGGCGGGTGAAAGTCATGTTGGTAGTTCACTGCAGTCCGGGGCACCACCAGACACTTCTGAGCCGTGTGTGGCTCGTGTTCGTGCCATATCTCGTTTGACATCCTGTTTTTACCGTACTACCACCTCGTTCTGTTAATTTTCAATTACTGGTGTCACTGAGTTGCCGCCCTGCCTGCCCGTGAGCGGCAGCAGCGGCGCTTATCGATATAAGGGGATTACGGAAGTGTTCGATTCCACCCGTCTTCTTCGACCCATGGCGTCATCACTATGGCAGAAATGGCTATTCTAAGCGTCTCTAATATGGCGCCTATGATGTCACTACATACACACGACAACAAACACGAAAATACATATAAATTAGACAATAACCTCTCCCTCCAAAAATACAATCAACTAACGGGGTAGCCACGGGAAATTGGGGATTTATGGAGGGGACAAGCTAAATATAACAGTAAAAGAAAGACACACCACGAGCCCAAAACACACAAAAGACGAACCAAAAAAAAGAAAAAAATTTACTAAATCTACAGAAATCGGACACTTCCCTTGACCTACATAGGTCAACTGCAGCTGACGATACCAAAACACCAAAGACTACAGCAACAACTACGAAAATTGGAATTAGACCAACACCTACAACGACTAGAAACAAAACAAAAACCACAATACCTCAAAAATTCAAAAGTCAAACATCATTACGTAAATTAAAACACATTCAACACAAAATATTGCAACTCGAGAAAAATAGACCCAAAAACCAATTACTTACCACCAACAAATTTCGGCGCTGCAAAGTAGTTCGGCCATCTCTCTCTCTCTCTCTCTCTCTCTCTCTCTCTCTCTCTCTCTCTCTCTCTCTGTCACACACACACACACACACACACACACACACACACACACACACACACACACTCTCTCTCTCTCTCTCTCTCTCTCTCTCTCTCTCTCTCTAACATTCTTCGTGGTGTCTGTTTGTTCTATATCGTGTCTCCCTACCACTTTCGCGCAACGACGCTCTGAGCGTGTTTTTAAGGGAGTTGACTAGTTTGCACCTGGGACCTGTTGCCGGTGCCAGACCACACATGACATGTAGAGTTCAGAAGAGTTCAGTGAGACTAGCGATGATATAACAAAATACTTAATGATTTCAGCGTCAGCTCCACTGCACTCCCTGTAAAAGAATCTTAATACTAACTAAATTTAGTGGAAGGGGTTCAAGGCTTTCCTATTTTTAGTTAGCTGGTAAAATAACGTCGAAAAAGCAGTTAAGTTTACCATTGGAAATTTTATTCTACTCACAAAACATTGTTTATAAATTGCACTATTGATAAAAGGAAATGTTTTAATACAGGATGGTAAAAACCAACTGCGTTCAACAAAAATGTGAACGAATATGAATGGGTTTCCAAGTTCTACAATGGATCGAAGGATAACCTATGCCATATCACATGTATAATCTAGGTTTAAATTAAGTTTCACAAAAAAACTTGTCGTAAATTACAGTGGCTGATGTGGCTTCTCAATAACTATATAACAGAAAAATCATCGCGTTTCAGATTTTTACTTCAAGTGGCAAACGTTAACACCATGAGCTTTAATTGACGATCGACACTAGCATTACGCAAAAAGGGGGTGTAACAGATGAGACTTCTGTAGTTCTGAGTGAAGCTTTATGCGCTGTTATGCGGCATTGCGTGCGTTCATTACCTTGTCAGTGTTCGTCAGGGGGCGGCGGACAGCACAGCTCCGCTAACCTCGCCGTCTCGGAAGCAACTCCCTCCTAACTTCTCCTTACTACAATTTACCAAAGTTGGTTTAAAAAGAAAACTATCTGGCTGTGTTTTCATCTGACCAATCAGGGTCTCAATGTTAACCTTAAGCTCCGCTTACAAAAATTCTGTCTATCCAATGAGAAACGTTATACTTTTCGTAGTGGGGCAATGTTTTTAAAGTTAGCAACGTAACAGAGACGCGAAAAAGTCTCACGCTAAAACTTGCAGCTGGTGTGGTCCTTTTAGTGTTATCGTAAGATCTATACTGTTCTTCTGGAGGGCTCTATCTTTTAACATGGGCTGGGGGGTGGTCCTGACATAACAGAGACGCGAAAAAGTCTCACGCTAAAACTTGCGGCTGGGGTGGCCCTAGCGGTTAGCTGGCGACGAGGGACTCCGTCCCTTATCGTAGGGCCTTCTCGCATAACACGGTTCTGCTCTCGGTTTCTGTTCTCGTTTCTCCCCTCGGAACTGCGTCTGTCCCACGGTGGGAAGGTATGACAGGCATTTAGGCATTCTTGTGTTAGTCTGTGGTATTCCATTTGCTCACTCGTTACTCGTATTACTTTGGTTAATTTAATGTCACGATTTATTCGGAACTATGTGGCATACTACTGGATTTGCTTATCATGTCAGGGTTTTCATGGAAGGTGTTGGATTTGCCTGACAACGCGCACACACACACACACACACACACACACACACACACACACACAGAGGGCACCATCAAACACAATAAGACGACATCTACAAACCCAACCGACTCATAAATTCCGCTCCGTGATGAAGTCACACACCACAACACCGGTACGTCGTGGGTCAAAGCAGACGGGTGGAATCGGACGCTTCCGTTGACCCGACATAAGCCCTGCCGTATTGTCTTTGCGGACTGTGTCGTCGTGTGTTGTGGGTGAGTTGGAACGCGCCAGGCCGGCAGCGGCGGCCGAGCGGTTCTAGGCGCTTCAGTCCGGAACCGCGCGACTGCTACGGTCGCAGGTTCGAATCGTGCCTCGGGCATGGTTGTGTGTGATGTTCTTATGTTGGTTAGGTTTAAGTAGTTTTAAGTTCTAGGGGACTGATGACCTCAGATGTTAAGTCCCATAGTGCTCAGAGCCATTTGAACCAGTTTTTGGAACGCGCCAGCAGTTAGTTCGGACCTGGCAGTGTTCGAGTTGGTACGCGGCACAAGTTGAGTCGGGGCGCGGCTGCAGTGAGGTCCGGACCGCCACGGCTCGCCCGACGGTTGCCGACACACAAGATTGGAGTGGCGGCGACTTTGGTTGGTCGTAGATCGGTCGTCTTGCCAGACGACGTGTATTTGTCCGGCGATCGCTTATAGGTTGGCTATGTGTTGGTTCAAATGGCTCTGAGCACTACGAGACTTAACTTCTGAGGTCATCAGTCCCCTAGAACTTAGAACTACTTAAACCTAAGTGCCGAAGCACATCACACACATCCATGCCCTAGGCAGGATTCGAACCTGCGACGGTAGCGGTCGCGCGGCTGCCCACTGTAGCGCCTAGAACCGCTCGCCCACTCCGGCCGGCTGGCTGTGTGTGCCGACTAGTGATTCGTCCTTGTTATTGTAAAGTTACTGCAGTTAACATTGTTTAGTTCTTCGTGCAAGTGTTCGTGAAACTGTGTGTAGTTTGTGTGCTTCTGACTGACAAGTTATTTTAAATGTTGTCGGCGTACTGGCTCTTATGAGTCGGTCGGTTAGTGTGGATCAGCCAGGATACCTCCGCAGTGGGCCGGGCCCGCTGGCGGTCTCTGCGCAGTGTCGGAGTGTGTGGGAGCTGTTCCGACTGCTACAGGGTTCGTGGGTCACCGACCCAGGACATCAAACTTGAGTGTTGATTTAATTACCGAAGCCAGTCCGTTCACATTGTGCCGTTGGTTTTCACGGTTGGCTGTTGGGGGTATTCCCGTGAGCAACAGCGAGTGTTCGAGTTGGCCAAAATTTGGCCACGATCCGGTGGAGTTGAACTGTATTTTGGTTACTTCAAGTCCAAGTGCAGTAGCGGAATTTTCTGCCTTGTGGCCGTTAGCGTTCCGGTTACCTGCCCTGGCGCTGACGTCAAATTCAGGCAGTGTCCTTTCCTCACCGTGTTGTCGCTGTGCAACACGTGTGTGTAGTTTTGACAGCTTATGCATACTTGGTTGTGGGCGGCTACACCTTTTACGTTTTGGCATTCGAGTTCCTTGTGTATTGGTCCGGTGGAAAGCAAGTCGTCTTGTCGGTGGGTCCGTGGAGAGTCTCCTGGTTGGGTTGCCGGCGGATCGGATATAGTTGGGCCGACTACCTGCCTCCCCTAAGCGAACGTTAGTATCTCAAGTGCAGACCGACCCCCAGAAACTTCTGAGCGCCACTGGCTGTACTGCTTTTTCTTATTGGTGTTTGATTGTGTATTTCAATGGCTCGTAGCCGATGGTTTGAATTTGTATGCTTTTAGTTGGGTTTTAAATAATGGGCCTTCAGCCGCTTTAAAATTGAAAGTTCCTTACTTGTCAAGTCTTGCAGTGTTTGGGCCTTGAGTCTCATTTAAAATATTTTTTCCCCCGATAAAGCTTTGGGCCTTCAGCCTTTTGAAAATTTATTGTAGTTGAGCTTTACAATCGTGGACCTTCAGCCGTCTTAAAATTAAAATTCCTTACTTGCTAAATCTTAGATTTTTTGGGCCTTCAGCCTCATTTGAAATATTATCTAAGGATAAAACCTTGCGCTTTCTGCCTTTTGAAAATTTATTGTAGTTGTATTTTAAATCATGGGCCTTCAGCCGTTTTAAAAATCAAAGAGGTTGTTCCCTTAAGCCATGAGATTGTGTGACATATTCAGTCGATAGTGAAGCTCGGAAAATTGCGCTGTAATATTAGGGCAACTAAATAAAGTTATGTGTGTTCCTGTGTAACTGACAGCCGCTGATTTTCGCCCATTTCCACCATTCCAACTACCTGTTCTGTCCCGCGGATTTAACCAGGCGTTTCAACTTCTTCGCTGGTCATTGAGGCGTACTTCAGAGCGGGACTCATCAATGAAGGCAATTCTACTCCATTCAATGAGCTTCCAGACCCGATGCGTCCGGCACCATTCCAACCGGGGCCTGTCGGTGTACAGAGGTCAGTGGTAGTCGGCACAAAGGGCGCCCCCTTTCTGTGCCGCCTATTAATGGTCCTTGTGGTCGCTGAAGCACCGGCTGCCCGTCCGATCATTGATGATGATGATGATTTATCATCCGGAGCTATGAGTGGCTCTCTGACCACTGCCCGGTCCTCACGTTCCGTCACTTCTCTAGGTCTACCGCTTCCTTCTTGGCAGTGTGTTTGGCCACGGTTCACCCTTTCTTGACAACTTCGTCGAGCAGTGGCATCGGTCCTGTTGAAATTTCAAGCGATTCGGCGATCACTCTAACTGCCCTCTTTGAGTCCCAGACTACACGTCTCTATCAACTGCTGACCCCTCTATGAAGTTTGCGAGACGAACTTACTACTCAGCTGAGCACACGCAATGAAATTCGCTAAGACTTTATGCCCAGTATCCACATCTCCCCTGTATACGATGCTTGCCACCTGTGCTGTGAAACTTCGATGTAGCGTATCTCATTCATTCATCGGCCGCCAAAGTTTACAATTTTGCGTTTTCCGAAGGCACCTCTATGATTATCATGTTTGACGAATGTGCGTAACTACTTCGTCATGCGTGGTTTGTTTTTCCTCAGAGTGTATTACATTAACGCAACCCAACTTCATTCGAGAATACAGAGGTCACTGAATACGCACAACTGTTGATCAGTGAGCTTCACTGAATATTTAAATACGCAGCCTCGTCTTGTGTGGATGAAGTAAACACCTGAGATACGAAATGTATAAATGCTTCGCTTTACAGAAAAAAAGCATATCCCATGTGTTGTGACTGACAATTCGAAATTTTTCACGAACACAACTTTCATTGAGGTAAGTTCATAAGTTTGATGAGTGAACAACAAACGAAAAGGTAACAATAACGATGCCTATAAAAGTCTCATAGTAGAGGCAAACAAAAGTTCACTTCTAATTTTCCACAAAGGTTCGTGGTAACACACACACACACACACACACACACACACACACACACACACACACACACACACACACACACACACAGACAGACACACACACACACTAGTAAGAATCCAATTCAGAGATGACGACGTAATCTTCAGCAGTCAACGTACATGAGGTCGGCATTCGGAGTGAACTGAACTTCAGGACTGGTTCTAGCTCCTAAATAACTGTCTCCAGCCAATCAGGTTTTGGCGTAGTGATACTTCCTGCAGGTCGTGGCTCGAGCCTCCCCTGCAGGAAGTACTGCTCGGAACGTCTGTTTCCATTATCTTGTATGTAAATAGCCGGTGTTTACCATGGTGCTCTTGCTACGCCTTCGACATAGACAACCTCGTCCTCTCTGGTGTAACATGGGTTGCCGGTCCTCAGGGGCTACCTTGGCTCCGGCATAACACCATGAGTATCCTTGACCCAAAATTCTAGCTTAAGTACTTTGCCACACAAAGGTTGAAAATACTGAATGACAGAATAGACACTGAAAGGCTCCTGCGAAATCGTGACCTGCTTCGAAGGTCTCAGTGCAAAATTACCAACTGCAGCCTAAAAGAATCGTACGAAAACGCTACTGGCAATTTTGTGCTGAATAAATGAGTGTCAATTTTCCAAGCAACAATCAGTGAATAAATATATTTCCTGAAGGCTAGTGATCATGGTGCAAGTCGCACTACCGTTTCATTTATAAAGTCAATGATCACATTACAGAATTGTCAAACCAACCCTATCGCTTTAATAATGTCATGGACGGTAAATAAATTCAAAGAGATGGTGTGGAAATTACTGATTATTCCAACTCAAATGAAGGCTCACACTACATGGAAGGACACAGTCCAAGTTACGTGAACCACCTGGGATTGTCTACCACTGCCTAACAAACACTTTATTAACAAAAATATCATCATCCCCCCCCCCCCCCGGTACAGAACATGTTGGGAAGCATCACTCGCAATGGGCCAGTTCACACGCCAATACTTTGCACAATAACACGCCAAGCTGCACTTTGCAATGTGTTTACATTGCAACTCGTAGCTCGTAACCAGGCAGTCTCACTGTACGTTTTCACGTACAAACCGAAGCTGCGAGCACAAGCCTATCTCGGCACCCACTTTCATCAGATAAGCAACAGCAACAGTGGAACAAAGCTGTTCCACTTACTGCGTGATATCTATGAGACAAGCGAAATACACTCAGTCCTGAAGAAGAAAAGGAGAATGTAATCATTCCAATACAAAAGAAGGCATCTGCTGACGTATTTGAATAAAAATGAACTATCAGTTGAGTACGTGAATGTTAGAAAAGACTGACACGAATTATGTACAGAGTAATCGAAAAATGTGATAGATGTTGACTTAGTGGATCCACGTCAGCATACTCTCTGGATGATGCATGTTTCCCGAGATCTGTAACAATTATGTTTATGTATGAGTGCGTACAAACACAAGGTGTTCTGTTAAACGAATATGTAAGCGCTAGCATGCTAGCTGTTAATATGGTGTTTCCCAACACGACGCACTGTCAAAGTTTAGCTTGGAAGCTGATCGATATGTGCAAGACTATACTTCCAACATACCACATATGGATAGATGCGAACATGTGCCTGTCCCTAAATAAAACGAAACAAGGTTTTTAAATGTGACGTAGACATTTCCAATACCATGTAAGTTCTTTAAACAACAACTGTAATACACAAGCATAATGTTGTTCACTAATGTGTCTTACTTATTTACTGCACTTTTGATTATCGTTTTGCAGACATCTGAGAATGGCCTAAGGCCAAAACTAGCAAGCCATGTAATTTACATGTAAGGGCATTAAAGGAACGAAACTGATTGCGTTGTTGTTGTTGTTGTTGTTGTCTTCAGTCCAGAGACTGGTTTCATGTAGCTCTCCATGCTACTCTATCCTGTGCAAGCTTCTTCATCTACCAGTACCTGCTGCAACCTTCTGAATGTGTTTACGGTATTCATCTCTTGGTCTCCCTCTACGATTTTTACCCTCCAGGCTGCCCTCCAATACGAAATTGGTCATCCCTTGATGCCTCAAAATATGTCCTACCAACCGATCACTTCTTCTAGTCAAGTTGTGCCACAAATTTCTCTTCTCTCCAATTCTTTTCAATACCTCCTCATTAGTTATGTAATCTACCCAACTAATCTTCAGCATTCTTCTATAGCACCACATTTCGAAATATTCTTTTCTCTTCTTGTCCAAACTATCTATCGTCCATGTTTCACTTCCATACATGGCTACACTCCAAACAAATACTTTCAGAAACGACTTTCTGACACTTAAATCTATACTCGATGTTAACAAATTTCTCTTCTTCAGAAACGCTTTCCTTGCCATCGCCAGTCTACATTTTATATCCTACTTCAACCATCATCAGTTATTTTGCTCGCAAAATAGCAAAACTCATTTACTACTTTAAGCGCCTCATTTCCTAATCTAATTCCCGCAGCATCACCCGATTTCATTCGACTACATTCCATTATCCTCGTTTTGCTTTTGTTGATGTTCATCTTATATCCTCCTTTCAAGACACTGTCCATTCCGTTCAGCTGCTCTTCCAGGTCCTTTGCTGTCTCTGACAGAATTACAATGTCATCGGCGAACCTCAGAATTTTTATTTCTTCTCCATGAATTTTAATTCCTACTCCAAATTTCTTTTGTTTCCTCTACTGCTTGCTCAAAATACGAATTGAATAACATCGGGGATAGGCTACGACCCTGTCTCACTCCTTTGCCAACCACTGCTTCCCTTTCATGCCCCTCCACTCCTATAACTGCTATCTGGTTTCTGTACAAATTGTAAATAGCCTTTCGCTCCCTGTATTTTATACCTGACACCTTCAGAATTTGAAAGATTATTCCAGTCAACGGTGTCAAAAATTTTCTCTAAGTCTACGAATGCTAGAAACGTAGGTTTGCCTTTTCTTAATCTATTTCTAAGATAAGTCGTAGGGTCAGTGTTGCCTCATGTGTTCCAACATTTCTACGGAATCCAAACTGATCTTCCCCGAGGTCTGCTTCTACCAGTTTTTCCATTCGTCTGTAAAGAATTCGTGTTAGTATTTTGCATCCGTGGCTTATTAAACTGATAGTTCGGTAATTTTCACATCTGTCAACACCTGCTTTCTTTGGGATTGGAATTATTATATTCTTCTTGAAATCTGAGGGTATTTCGCCTGTCTCATACTACTTGTTCACTAGATTGTAGAGTTTTGTTAGGCCTGGCTCTCCCAAGGCTGTCAGTAATTCTAATGGAATGTTGGCTACTCCCGGGGCCTTGTTTCCACTTAGGTCTTTCAGTGCTCTGTCAGACTCTTTACGCAGTATCATATCTCCCATTTCATCTTCATCTACAGCCTCTTCCATTTCCATAATACTGCCCTCAAGAACATCGCCCTTGTATAGACCCTCCATATACTCCTTCCACGTTTCTGCCTTCCCTTCTTTGCTTAGAACTGGGTTTCGATCTGAGCTCTTGATATTCTGATTGCATATGGTGGTTAAAATGGTGCCACCATTCAGACGCTAGATTGAGCCTGTGAATCCGCCCACGAAGCAATTAACCCTGTGCATACATAATAAAAAAAAGGCAAGTTAGCCAGGTGCAAGTACGACCCAGGCATTCAGGGTTCTGTACAAACTAAATTATGTGTCCAGAATGAGATTTTCACTCTGCAGCGGAGTGTGCGCTGATATGAAACTTCCTGGCAGATTAAAACTGTGTGCCCGACCGAGACTCGAACTCGGGACCTTTGCCTTTCGCGGGCAAGTGCTCTACCAAAATTGTGTGTGTATAGAGCGTGTTTCAGAAGTGATGGTCAATATTCAGGGATATGACAGGAATGATCATTCAAAACAAAAAGTGAAGCAAACATGAGCTCTAAAGCGCATGCCCTAAGAGCTATGGGCAATTCTTTATTTTCGATACTGTGTAACAAATCACTTATACTAAAAGTTCTTTGCTTTCCATATTTTAGGAAGTGATGGAATGCATCAAAGCAACGAAATTTGGAAATTTGTGGTAAGGTCTTATGGGACCAAACTGCTGAGGTCATCGGTCCCTAAGCCTACTAAGCCTATACACTACTATACTACTTAATCTAACTTAAACTAACACTATGAACAACAACACACACACCCCCGAGGGAGGATTCGAACCTCCGACGGGGGGGGGGGGGGGGGGGGAGCCGCAAGGACCGTGACAAGGCGTCTCAAAAAGCAAGGCCCAGTAAGTAAACAGGTGCTCTAAAAGCCCATACCTTCGTAAAGGCTATGACCACTTGTTCATCTTCGCTACTTTGAAACACAACACTTGAAATGAACAAGAGGTCATAACTGTTTTCGTCCATACTACCACTTCTCAAAATATGGAAAGCAAAGAGACTGCAGCAGAAGAAATTTGTTCCACGTTATCGAAGATTAAGAATTTCCCATAGCTCTTAAGGTATGCGTTTTAGAGCCCATGTTTATTTAACTTTCTCGTTTCGAATGATTGTTCCATACATATTCCTGAATATTGGGTAACACTTTTGAAACACCCTGTATACACAGTTCCTTCATTCCGGAAATCGAGAAACTTGACGATTTTTACCTGTTATCGACATTGATAATGGCAATATTGCGGTTCCAGGAATTCCAAGACTTTCGAGAATGTTTTAATTTGAAGTCGGGTAACAAGTGACAATTTTTTCGTGTGATATAACAACAAATTAACATTTTTCTAAATTTTTTCCTTTGCTTGTGCTGTTAAACCTTTCTACTTGCCAAATTTCACGATTCTATGTCAAGAGGAAGTACGCTACATGCTTTAATGAGTGAGTTTGCGGGTATCAAAACAGGTGACGCAAAATGCCTATCTTCTGATAGCATTGACGTAGAAGTTAACGTTTGTTATAGCGATAAGAGACCATATACCTCAGTTTGTCACACTAGTTTCAATTTCTTGCGTCTACCCGTTCCTGAGAAAAAAAAGGGGACCGTAACAGACGGACGGAGATACAGTCAGATAGTCTGATAGTGACAAAAATACTTTTTTGTGCACCACAATTACCAATTAAAAATTTTCGGATTTTTTTTTCCTTTTGTACTGTGACACCCTTCTTCTTGGAAAGTTTCATGATTCTAGGTCAATTAGAAGTTCCCAGTAGGTTTTGATTAGTGAGTTTGCGAGTGTCAAAATAAATAATATGAATGGCCATGTCTTTTGACTGCACTGATTTAGGAGACCCAGTTGTTTACAGTGACAAGGGAGCGTAGACCTTAGTATGTGACATAAATTTCAACTTGATACGTCTACCCATAGGTGAGAAATATCGTTCCGAACAATAGGACAGACAGGCTGACGCACAACAAAGTGATCCTATAAGGGTGCCGGCTTCATTGACTGAGGTATGGAACACTAATAAAAAGGGGGACTGGTCGAGATTCGACAGGTAGTATACAGGGTGAAATGTATTTGAACCGACATACTCTGGGAGGTTGTAGGGGAAATCAAAACAGATACTTTTCCCTAATGTCATTTTTTCCTATGAGGAGTATTTAAACTGGTAGAGAAAGATTTCTCTGGCGCCAAATTAATGAAACCAACAACCACTTTTCCATTTTTTTATGACCGAGAGACAACAACTAGGTAGCAGATACGGCCCAATTACACCGTCTCCAACAACACCGACCCACACATTAACGAAGAACCGCACTTGATGAGCGTTACTAACTGTGGCATGTGGGTTATCCTCACTCCAAACATGCGAACTGTGCATGTTGAAGATTCCATCACGCCCGAACGTTGCTTCATCGGTAAACGACACAGAGGATGGAAATGTAGGATGCATTTCACACTGTTCCAGGTACCACTGCGAAAACTGTGCTCTGGATGGATACTCAACTGGTTCCAGGTTGTGGACACGCTGTAAGTGAAATGGACGTAACAATTGCTCCCGAAGGACTGTTCTTACACTCGTCTGATTTGTCCCCATGTGACGTGCAACTGCACGAGTGCTGATTGAAGGATCCCGCTGCACATGCTGAAAGGCAACTTCCTCCAATTGCAGCGTTCTTACCGTGCGACGGCGTCCCTGTCCAGGTAATCTGCTAGATAACCCGGTCTCATGCAGACGTTGGTACACAACAGCAAAGGTCGTATGATGCGGGATACGACGATTAGGATATTGTTGTTGATAAACTCGCTGTGCAGCTCGTCCGTTGTGGTGCGCTACGTGGTACGCACCAACCATATCAGTGTACTCACTCCAGGTGTTTCGCTCCATTAGTAAACAGAGACAACGCACTACTACACTGGTGGACAGCAGTTTCCTACAACTGAAGAGCGTAATACGGCCTCCACCGGTTTAAATAATCCTCATAGGAAAAAATGACATTAGTGAAAAATATTTGTTTTGATGTCCCCTACAACCCCCCAGAGTTTGTCGGTTTAAATACACTCCTAGAAATTGAAATAAGAACACCGTGAATTCATTGTCCCAGGAAGGGGAAACTTTATTGACACATTCCTGGGGTCAGATACATCACATGATCACACTGACAGAACCACAGGCACATAGACACAGGCAACAGAGCATGCACAATGTCGGCACTAGTACAGTGTATATCCACCTTTCGCAGCAATGCAGGCTGCTATTCTCCCATGGAGACGATCGTAGAGATGCTGGATGTAGTCCTGTGGAACGGCTTGCCATGCCATTTCCACCTGGCGCCTCAGTTGGACCAGCGTTCGTGCTGGACGTGCAGACCGCGTGAGACGACGCTTCATCCAGTCCCAAACATGCTCAATGGGGGACAGATCCGGAGATCTTGCTGGCCAGGGTAGTTGACTTACACCTTCTAGAGCACGTTGGGTGACACGGGATACATGCGGACGTGCATTGTCCTGTTGGAACAGCAGGTTCCCTTGCTGGTCTAGGAATGGTAGAACGATGGGTTCGATGACGGTTTGGATGTACCGTGCACTATTCAGTGTCCCCTCGACGATCACCAGTGGTGTACGGCCAGTGTAGGAGATCGCTCCCCACACCATGATGCCGGGTGTTGGCCCTGTGTGCCTCGGTCGTATGCAGTCCTGATTGTGGCGCTCACCTGCACGGCGCCAAACACGCATACGACCATCATTGGCACCGAGGCAGAAGCGACTCTCATCGCTGAAGACGACACGTCTCCATTCGTCCCTCCATTCACGCCTGTCGCGACACCACTGGAGGCGGGCTGCACGATGTTGGGGCGTGAGCGGAAGACGGCCTAACGGTGTGCGGGACCGTAGCCCAGCTTCATGGAGACGGTTGCGAATGGTCCTCGCCGATACCCCAGGAGCAACAGTGTCCCTAATTTGCTGGGAAGTGGCGGTGCGGTCCCCTACGGCACTGCGTAGGATCCTACGGTCTTGGCGTGCATCCGTGC
Organism: Schistocerca cancellata; assembly: GCF_023864275.1. Taxonomy (NCBI): domain Eukaryota; kingdom Metazoa; phylum Arthropoda; class Insecta; order Orthoptera; family Acrididae; genus Schistocerca; species Schistocerca cancellata. Next base: position 160,380,197 of record NC_064637.1, read on the forward strand.
GTCGCTGCGGTCCGGTCCCAGGTCGACGGGCACGTGCACCTTCCGCCGACCACTGGCGACAACATCGATGTACTGTGGAGACCTCACGCCCCACGTGTTGAGCGATTCGGCGGTACATCCACCCGGCCTCCCGCATGCCCACTATACGCCCTCGCTCAAAGTCCGTCAACTGCACATACGGTTCACGTCCACGCTGTCGCGGCATGCTACCAGTGTTAAAGACTGCGATGGAGCTCCGTATGCCACGGCAAACTGGCTGACACTGACGGCGGCGGTGCACAAATGCTGCGCAGCTAGCGCCATTCGACGGCCAACACCGCGGTTCCTGGTGTGTCCGCTGTGCCGTGCGTGTGATCATTGCTTGTACAGCCCTCTCGCAGTGTCCGGAGCAAGTATGGTGGGTCTGACACACCGGTGTCAATGTGTTCTTTTTTCCATTTCCAGGAGTGTACTTTTCACCCTGTAGTTGCGTAAGAGGTAAGGGTTTCGCACGCTGCGCTGGCCGTGACAATGCAGCAGCGACGCACGCCGTGTCGAGAGCATCGACTGGCTGTGTACGGGGCACAGGGTGACCAAGCAGTCGCGCCGCGTCGGGCTCCTGAAGGACGCGCCCGCCTTGTGGAGTGCCTTGCGAAGGACACACGGCGCCAGGAGAACACGCCAGGCGCGGAGGTGGCGTCGGAGTTGCGCGCGACGCCCGGCGTCGCCACGTGGTCTGGGGGGGGGGGGGGCGCCATCCGCTCAATAGCGGCTCGCTGGCAGAGCAGCCCAGCACTGCACTGCGCGGACCTGTGTGGCCACGCCAAGGGCGGGTCCGGCAGTGCGACGGTGCAAGTCTTCTGACACGGACGTGTCTTACGTCAGTTACTGCGGAAATTCTTTTGTCATCGTGTGACTGGATTCGTACTAAAGTCATCTTTCTTTCGTCAATGATAAAATCTGCTACACTTATTTATTTCTGAAAAGGAAACTCCAACCGGTTTCAGAACATGTGTCGCATCTTCAGGAGCGTACTAAAGTATGAGTCAAAAATGGTTCAAATGGCTCTGAGCACTATGGGACTTAACTGCTGAGGTTATCAGTCCCCTAGAACGTAGAACTACTTAAACCTAATTAACCTGAGGACATCACACACGTCTGTGCCCGAGGCAGGATTCGAATCTGCGACCGTAGCGATCGCGCGGTTCCAGACGGTAGCGCCTAGAACCGCTCAGCCACTCCGGCCGGCAAGTATGAGTCCGCAAAGGATGCATAACTGCGATTAAAATAGCTTTTAACCTATTTTGTCCTCAGTTATGCATCCTTTTTGAACTCATATTTTAGTATGTTCCTGAAGATGCGACACATGTTCTGAAACCGGGTTGTCCTTTCCTTTTTAGAAATAAATGATTTTTACAACCGTAGTGGATTTTATCACTGGTGATGAATAACAGTTGGGGATGTCCCGTCAAGAGAAACGTATGACATCATTGTTTTGTGACTTGCGACATTCTCCTTATCTGTCAAGTTCGTGCTTACCTTTTCACCTGCAGTGTCAGTTACACCTGCGTCTGCGTACATACTCCTCAAGCCAGCACGGTACGCGGCAGAGGGTGCCTTCTGCTAACGAAGATCATCCTTCCTCCTGCTCCGCTCTCAAATGAAGCGAGGGAAATTCCACTGCCTATACGACTCCCTGCGAGCCCTCACTTCTCCCGTCTCGCCTTCGCGGCCCTTACCACAAAATTAGGCTGGCGGCAGCAGAAGTGTTCTGCAGTCAGCCGCAAATGCGGGTTCTCTAAACTTTCTGAACTGTAAATTCCTGACATTTCACAAAGAGACCGATCTCTGCATCAACGTAAAAATGCTTCTAAAATAGAAGTTTTACTATCCAGGTCGCAGTTGATACATATCATGATTACTAGTTTCAGAGAAGCTATATTGCCGTATCCAAATGATTAAGTGTTACAAATATCTTACAAGATTTATAATTATCATACGTAGCATTGATTCAGTTTTACGTGCCATCGGATACGTCAATTATAAACCACCTACGTGCGGAACATTGCCAGCTGGCCATTGAAAACATGGAGTTAAATTGTGAAATTTATTACATAAAAGAAAGCGCTAAAGAGAGTACGCCGACTCCACCGTCACAGAAAAGACACTCCCATACAAGAGTAAGTGCGCTAAAATGAAAGTCACCATAAACTATTTTACCGCTTTCTTTTACGTAATATTTTTGATTTCACAGTTTACTTCCAAGTTTCCAATGGCAGATGGCAATGTGCCATGTGTAGGTGCTTAATATCCCGCAATTCACTTATCCGATAGTGTGTAAAACTGAGTTATGTGTTTTTTCTAAATTAAATATGATAATTATAAATCCTGTAACATATTTTTAAAAGTTTCCAATGGCAGATGGCAATGTGCCATGTGTAGGAGCTTAATATCCCGTAATTCACTTATACGATACTGTGTAAAACTGAGTTAATGTCTTTTTTATAAATCACGTATGATAATTATAGACCCTGTAACATATTTCTGACGCAGATCTGATATTAAATTTTCCTCGAGACGCTCCTCGAGTCTCATCTTCATCTACGATAATAATGGAAGCGGCAGAAGTGCTGTGGCCGGGAGTTGAACCTGGGTCTCCTTGCTTACTAGGCAGGTATGGCAGCCATTACACTACCACAGAAATATCGCTAACGTAACTCCATGGACTATGCCACTCCAGTCCCTTCCCTAACGCAAACTTCAGTTCACAGTTTCAGTTTATTTTCCCCTTCTTAGATCGCCACTATTGCCAAAGCTCTCCGGTATTAGATAGCACCCCAGCGTTGGACATAATGGGGAATTGCTGCCTGTACCGCAGGCGTAGACCATCTATGGATCTGATATAATGAATGGGAGCCACTCCTGCAGACCACCCTCACACTGACGTCAACGTACAGCTGCGTAGAGAAGTTCTCTGCCCAGTTCGTGACCTCAGCTGGAACAGTCAACATCATCGAGCAGGAACTAAGTTATTCAAGTCCCAGTTAGAAATGTAATTACGCAAATGTTGAACGTCGTATTTCGAGACAAGAGTTTGTTAACTAGTGCATGAAGTGATTATCAAGCACTCCTGTGGCAAAGGATTTTGTCCAGGAATTTTCTTATTCGTGTTGTAGCTCAAATGAGCCATCTCGCAGAGCCGTCAAAGAACCTACACTTAAGGCCAGACATAGTTCCCTCTGGTCATAACATTTAGCATTCAGGTATGGAATCTGGAAGCTGAAACTGTCTCAGAAGATCGTTTAATCCGTCGGTAAGAAGGAAAAACATATACCATCACGCTTCTACTTTTATAGCAAAAATCAGGACATAGGATTTGTCGACCTGGAAAAAGCGCTCGAGAATGTAAAATAGTGCATGACGATCGAAATTCTAAGAGAAATAGGGGTACTACAGGGTAATATACGATATGTAGAAGAACAGAGAGGGGAGAATAAAACTTGGAGATCAAGAACGAAGTTCACAGATTACAAACAGTGTAAGACAGGGATGTAGTCTTTCACCCGTGCAGTTCAATCTACACAGGCAAGAAACAATGGTGGAAATTAAAAAAAATGTTCAAATGTGTGTGAAATCTTATGGGACTTAACTGCTAAGCTCATGAGTCTCTAAGCTTACACACTACTTAACCTAAATTATCCTAAGGACAAACACACACACCCATGCCCGAGGGAGGACTCGAACCTCCGCCGGGACCAGCCGCACAGTCCATGACTGCAGCGCCTAAGACGCTCGTCTTATCCCACGCGGCAATGGTGGAAATAAAAGAGAGGTTCAAGAGAGACTAAAATTCAAGGTGGAAGGATATCAATGACATCATTAGCTGATGACATTTCTATCCCCAGAGAAAGCGAAGTAGTAGTAGTACAGGATCTGCTGAATGAAATGAACAGTCTAGCGAATACAGAGCATGGATTGAGAGTAAATCGAAGGAAAACAAAAGTAATGAGAAGTAGCAGAAATCAGCGAGAAACTTATCAGAAATGTGGATCAAGAAGTAGACGAAGCTAAGGATTTATGCTACCTAGACGGCTGCATAACCCATGATGGACGAAGCCACGAGAATGTAAAAAGCAGAATAGCAATAGCAATAAGGACTTTCCTGGCCAAGAGAAGTCTACTACTATCAAACAAGGGTCTTAATTTTACGGAAAATGTTTTCATACTGTATGTTTGGAGCACAGCTTTGTATAGTACTGAATGGTGGACAGTGTGTAAAACCGGAACCGAACAGAATAAAAGCAATTTAGATGTGGTGTTACAAAGAATGGTGGAAATTAGGTGAACTGATAAGGAATGAGAAGGCTCTGCGTAGAATCGGCGAGGAAAGGAATATATGGGAAACGCTGACAAGTAGAAGGGACATCTATTAAGACAACAGGGAATTACTTCCATAGTACTAGAAGGAGCTGTGCAGAGCAAAAACTGCAGAGAAAGGCAGAGACTGGAATACATCAACAGATAAGTGGGGGCGTACTGCTTTACTGAAAATACAGTCAAATTCTTTTATCGAAATGATATTGAACGAATCAGATTATATGACATGCAATCAGTTTTAACATTAATGGACACATTAGTTTTTAGTCCTGCTCATGCAGCTACACTAAAAACAATCCTTTTTTTTTGTTTAACAGGGAACCAGTTTTGAACTAAATACAAATTTGTCCGTCGAACAGAAGGAGTTATCGAGGAGAAATGAATTTAGGTCAGATTTAAAACTTACTTTGCCACCTGTCAGATATTTTATGGTATTCGCAAAGTGATCAAAACTTTTTCTTGCTGGATATTGAACTCCTTTCTCAGCCGCCTGCAGCTCCAATAATGGTTAATAAAGGTTATTTTCTCCTCCAGCCCTGCAGGTGTAGACATCACTATTCTGCTCAAATTCTGATAGATTATATTTCTGAGGAGTGTCTTTAGCAAATGTGAAAGTGCAGCTAAAATGGCTAAACGCTTGAAGAGGTTGTTTCTGGCGACATTCATTGCCTGAACTCTAGACGAAAGAGCTGGTTACAGGTGGGTACAACCCCGTTGAAGAGCCAGAGCTCCAATAAATAATTTCACGTAACACTTATACTGGGTGTCAAAGGCCATGGGATAGCGATACGCACGTATACATATCGTCGTACTCTACCGTATCTTCCTTCGCCGTCGGCGTTGTCGTTGTTACCGTGAGACACCGTTATACCAAGAGAACGGCGCGTCGATCTTAGAGCATGAGATATGGTGACCTTAAGCCATTGACAACACACAACGGTCACGGTAGCACCTGATTCCAGAATAGCTGCAGTAGCTAAGATCTACGAACTATCCCCTGTTGACCAGGTCCCCAAAACTTAACTCGTAACGAGATCCCTTCAAAGCAAATTGTCATAACGATCGTCTAAAAAGGCTTCGTACAACGAGAAGAAATGTTACGATTGATGGAATAATAACAGATACGACCAAACTGTCTTGTCTCTTCTGCTTTATTTCGCATTCACCACTCATTCACCGAAACCCTTTGATGAACAGTTTTGGTTGCTTAACACCAACAGTCAATGATAATGATACAGCTTTTCTCCTTTTTATAAATTGAATTCCGCTCTCCATGATAGAATAAAAAAAAACCGGTCTCAATACCGCGTCCCTCGTGAGATGCGAATAGACTTATCCCGGAATTGACCGCCCTGTAGGTGTACTCAATTTAATGACCACACTTCGCTGTCCGCTATTTCGCGTAACTGAATGTCCATTTGTTAGTCTGATTATACACTGTAGCTATTTAAAATTCGCCCCTATATTTTTCACAACGCACAATTAGCACTTCATAACTTGTTTTTTTTTTTTTTTTTCTAAGAGGAAACGAAAAAAAGACGCCGTATCATCGGCTTAGTCGACATAAAGCAAAACACCTTAATATGCCCAATTTCACCTCTTCTTACAGGATCGGCTACCTTACTCATTAATTTACTACATATTATTTCGAATAACACTAAACAGGTATCGCCGTTATATTTTAATTGTATTCAAAAGCATGTTACTACTATTATGACCAACCAAATCGTCACAAATCGCGCGGCGTGCGTTTTTAATGATAAGTTTACGCTATTCAATTTCCGTTACAGCTATCTTGACTCGCAATGTTACAGTACTACCAGCTGCGTAGACAAGATATAAAGGGTTGGTGTATGGCAGGAGCCGTCGTTCGTACGCAGGCGATTCATGTGAAAAGGTTTTCCACGTGATTACGGACGCTCAACGGGAATGATCAGACTTTCGACGCGGAATGGTACTTGGAGTTAGCAAATACGATATTGCATTTCGGAAATTGTTAATTAATTTAACCTTCCGCGATCTGCAATGTCAAAATTATGCCAAGAATACCAAATTTCAAGTATTACCTCTCACCACGCACGATGCAGTGGCCGACGGCTGTCGCTTAACGACCGAGAGGAGCGGCGTTTGTGTTAAGCTGTCAGTGCTGATAGACAAGCAACACCGCGTTAAATAACCGCTGAAATCAATGTGCGACGTACGACGAACGTCTCCGTCAGAGCAGTGAGGCGAAATGGGGCGTTAATGGGCTACGGCAGCAGACGACCGACGCGAGTGCCTTCGCTGACAGCACAGACGTCGCCTGCAGCGCCTCTCCCGTGCTCGTGACCGTGTCGGTTGGACCCCAGACGACTGGGAAACCGTGGCCGGTCAGATGAGTCCCGAGAGCTGATTGTGCGGTTGGAATGTGTCGCAGACCCCACGAAGCCATGGACCCAAGCTGTCAGCAAGACACTGTGCGAGCTGGCGGTGACTCTGTGTTGGTGAGGGCTGTGTTTGCTGTGTCCTTCGGTGCATCTAAATCGATCGTTGATTGGAAATGATTACGTTCGGCTGTTTGGTGACCATTTGGAGCCACTGATGGGCTTCATGCTCCCAAACATGTTCAGGGGCCACAGTTATTGGCCACAGGTTTGAAGAACATTCTGGACAATTCCAGAGAATTATTTGCCTACCTACATCTCCTGGCATGAATCCCATTGCCATCCAAGGGTGACAATCGAGATGTCAGTTCGCGCACAAAATCCTGCTCCGGCAACACTTTCGCAATTTTGGGCGGCTATACAGACAGCGCGGCTCAATATTTCAGCAGAGGACTTCCAACGACTTCGTGAGTCCATGCCACGCGGAGTTGCCACACCGCACTGTGCAGAAAGAGATATTGTAACACCACAGCTCTACTGCTTCACTGATTTATTTTGCCTTTTGTTCTATTTAATATTACATCACTGAGTTTCTGTAATGTTGTTGGATTGAATCCATACCAAGGGAGTGTTTATTCTTTTCTCTGTTATAAACTTGATGTCTTTTGGAATGTGGGAAGTTTGACCTATGTAATATATACGATATGAGCAAATGATATGTTTGTCTTTCTCACTTAATGTCTTTGGTTATCTTTGAGATTGAATAATTTTGTTTAAATACTTTTTATGTAGAAATATCAATATGTGCAAATGTTCTGTTTTAATTAATATGTTTGGTTGCTGTTATGTAAACTGCTGACCCTCACGCAGCGTTCTTAGTTATTTCGTATGCAAAAGGTGTTGTGGTTCCCCTCGGGAACAGAACTGTCTAGCGCACACAAATTGTGGATGGCCTAGGTAGAAAAGGTGGAACCAAGAGTCAGTCGGGGACGAGCTACCAAACTGTGAACTGTCCGTGTAAAAGTTGTATATTGTGCTGGTTCCGAGAGAGGCTTTTCCTGACGCTTTGCAACGCCTCGGATGGATGGACAAAGAGCTGGAACTATTCTGGAATTGGTATCTATCATCGCCACCAAGAAATGACAGTCCAGCAATTCTACCTGCAAATACACCTACCAACATGCAATCGCCACCACATTGCGCAATCACTGTAATGGAACACTATAGTAATGTACAGTGAAGGATCAGCTTATTGGATGTGTTAGTGTGCTCAAATATAAGGTAATTTATAACTGAATTTATGTACCTACCTCGATATTTTTTTCTTATCATCACACCTCTCAGGTTCCTCTCCGTTTGAACTAAAGTGATTAGCGAGTGTCCTTATTGAAAGAACATTAAAGCCTAGTGTTTTAACTAATTATTGCCTCTTGAACATAGTAAAAAGAAAGTTAAAGTTAATGTGGCAAGAGAGTGAACTAAAGTAAATGATGCTTGCTGCAAATAATTTTTTTATTAAAATTACTTATTAATATGTAGTTGCTAACTTCAAAATTAAAAGTTCTTAAAACAGAAGCTTATGAAATTTTGCTTGGTAAATGGTCACATTGCTGCCTGTTGTAAATTGCAAAAGGTGAGTCAGTATCTTACAAATATGTCAATTTTGTGTCTCACTGTAGTAAAAGTTGAAAACTGCAATTGTGGAAAGTTATGTACTCATGTTTCCTAAACACTTGTTGCTCTTGTTGCTCTTGTGTATTGAAAGTGCATATTAATGATGTAATAGGATCCATAGTTTATCCTTTATGCTCTTGATAAATAACACTTAATAGAAAGACCACTACCTATGAAAACAGTAACTTCTTTTATTCAAACGACAGTGAGAACTAACCTGTTAGTGAATTCCATTTAACTTTCACTCTAAGTAGAAAAGTATTTACCTGAGAGAGACTTAACCTGTGACCAGTTCATAATTTTGCAGTGAACTACATTTACAATTTTATGTCAGCTAGGAAAATGTTTGAAATGTAATACTGAACCTATGTCCAATTTATTATTCTACAGTGAGTATTAATAGTAATGTTATAAAGACCTTTCAGTTTGACTAAGGCCTGAAGATAGTAGTGAGTATCGTTATCTGTTATATTTATGCAAATAGTTTGTTCTGCTCTAGCTGTCAACTCCAAACTTAACGTTAACATATGCAGGTGTCAGAGTTCCTTGCACTCGCGTGTGGCAAAATATAGGTTGTGTTTGTCCGTTAAAGTTACTCATAACTACTTTCTTAAACAAGGATATTAATCATTCCCATGCCTAATTAAGCTGGCGACGTTTTTTTTTTATTCCTGGAACAGTGTGGATAAGTAAATTATTGTTTGTTACTGTTTGAATATTTACGTAATTCTGACTTTCACTTCCGATAAGCCACCTCCGTTAGGTACAACACGGTCAACATAACAAAATTCCTCTCAGAGGGTAACACTGCACTGCTTCTTCATACTATAATTACTTGAACAAGAATAATTTCATTGCCTTCAGCTTTGAGGTTATGGTATAGCAGTAGCAGACGGAAGTGTTATAGTATACCATGATTTTTACACCTCAGTGAGTATAAAGGGAATTTCAGGTAATTACAGGTGATAATGTTACAGCTCTAATTGACGCCACACGTTGCCGCTTGTCCAGCAGACCGGCAGCAGGCGGCAGCGCAGCGCAGCGCGGCATGGGGCGCCGCCCCCGCAGCCCCCGGCGCTGCCGGGGGCGGCCAGCGCGGACACACCGACGCCGACGCCGGCGCCGACGCCGGCGCCGGCGCCACCTCCGGCGCCGCTCTGCCCGCCTGGCGCCTTCCCGCTCCCCCGGCGTCGCTGACCGACACCCAGCGCCGCGACGCCGATACAGCGGCGCTGAGTCGTGACGGCGCAAGCAGCCGCTACACCAATACTCCCTCTGACGAGTTGTGAGGCGAAGCGCGCTCTCGGGTGCGCAGGGCCAATCCAGTGCGTTTGGGGCAATCAACAAATGTACGGTCCTACAACCGATTTGGCTCGTTTGTCGCATCACGCTTAAGGGAGGATGTTCACAAAATTGAGTGGTAAATGTGGATTCCCACTAAGTTGAAATCACATTCAATGAGACCGAAAAATAAATGTGTAACGTGATCTTCCAGACGCGCACACTTTTTGCAGCAACACTTCAGTATCTACAGGCTCAGAGGGATGAAAACCCCTACATTTACAAAGAGAGGCTTCCAAGTTGTATCCTAGATGTTGTCAAGTACACTTACAGGTTTCTGGCCGATCCCGAACTTCTACAAAAACTGTGTTCGTGGCAAAATCCAGAATCTGTCTCTAAATTCATTTATGGAAGTGATACCCTAAAACCCTATTTCATCTGCTGCAGTTATTGCAAATTAGGTGGACTGATAAGGTACGCAACGAGGTGGTACCCCACAGAATCGACTAGGAAAGAAATATACAGAAAACACCGAGAAGAAGAAGGGACATGAAGGTGGGACATGTGTTAAGACATCACAGTATGTCTTCCATGGTACTAGAGGTAGTTGTAGAGGAAGGTAAGAGATTGGAATACATCCAGTCGGTTGCAAGTGCTACACTGATATGAAAATGTTGCACAAGAGAGAAATTCTTGGTGGGCCGCATCAAACGAGTCAGAAGACTGTCAGAATTGCAACTTATGATGTAGTTTTCCTATCTGATGACTGGATCGTAGGGGGGATGAAGATGTTAGAGACAGTGGGCGTTAAGACAGGAAATTTCACTCGAGACATTTTGAGAAAAGTAGATTTACAGTGCCTCACTGTAGGCGAAAAGTCAGTTGAAGACCCGGTAAAGGAAAGAAGGCACAAAAAAAGGAACCAGAAGAGAAGCCGTGAAGGGAAAGAGGGCCCCGATTTCAAGCCTAGAGCTTTCTGAAGACATAAGAAAAAACGTTACCTTGAACTGTAAATTGCATTTCCTGGAGATTATGTTTTTGAAAGTTTCTGTAGCTTTTACTCAGAATCTACGAACGCTAGAATTATGAATTTTGTACTCTTATTTCTATAAACCGACCAAAGTTGTCTCAAGACCAAATTTTGAAATCCTGAGTGTAATCTGAGATATAGGGTAAAATGCTCGGAATTTTTTTACGAATTTTATGTTATACTTACAGAATTATAACTAAAAAATTATTAAAATTCTCAGATTTGATATATTCTAAAAACCTCACGAAAGAAGCATACTATATGCAGAAAGATTAAACAGAGACAATTTCGTAGAAATCTCTTGAATAGTTTCTGATATACTAAAGCTGTAACTACGGTATCTGATAAATATGGGTATAGAATATGGATTGAGAGTAAACCCGAAAAATGCGGAGAGGTAGCAGAAATGGGGACAGCGAAAAAATTGGTAGTCACGAAATAGACAAAGTTCAAGAATTCTGCGATTTTGGAAGTAAAATAATACTTGCGGACTAAGGAAGTAAAGGATAAAAGGCAAACTATGACAGGCGGAGAGTACATTCCTGCAAACTAAAGTCTGCTGCTGTCAAATATAGGCCTTAATTTGAGAAAGATATTTCTGAGAACGTACGTTTGGAGCAGAGCTTTGAGTGGTGGTGAATCCTGTACTGTTGGAAAACAGGAACAGAAGAGAATCGAATCGTTTGAGATGTGCTATGCAATAAAATCAGGTGGGCTCGTAATGCAAGGAACGAGGTGGTTTTCCAGAGAATCAGCAAAGGAAGATACACACGGAAAACATTGACAAGAAGAACGAACAGGATAAGAAGATATATGTTAAGACATCAGGGAAAACTTCTGTGATACTAGGGAGAACTGCAGAGGAAATTGTGGAGGAAGACAGAGATGGGAATACATCCAGCAAATAAGTGAGGGCGTAGGTAGTGTGTGTTGCTATGAAAGTAATTTTGCTTATTTAGTTACAGATCCTCTGGACCATTTGAAGAATTCTTTTACAGAAATCATGTGGAGCTAGTCAGTTTACATCTTGTGTGACAAATTGCAAAATTGATGAACACATCACTACACTTAAACAGTTTCATAGGCAACCAAATTTAAACTGAATAAAAAAATCGTTCATCGAGTAGAAGGAATTGTCCAGGAGAAATGAATTTAGCTCCGAATCAAAACTTGCTTTGCTACCTGTCAGATATTTTATGGTATTCGCCAAATGATGAAAAGTTTTTGTTGCTGCATACTGAACTTCTTTCTGAGCAACTGGCAGCTCCCGTAATGGATAATAAATGCTATTTTTTCCTCTAGTTTTGTAAGTGTGGACGTCGCTGTTCTCCTAACACTGGGATGGATTATACAGGGTGTTACAAAAAGGTACGGCCAAACTTTCAGGAAACATTCCTCACACACAAAGAAAGAAAACATGTTATGTGGACATGTGTCCGGAAACGCTTACTTTCCATGTTAGAGCTCATTTTATTACTTCTCTTCAAAAAATCACATTAATCATGGAATAGAAACACACAGCAACAGAACGAACCAGCGTGACTTCAAACACTTTGTTACAGGAAATGTTCAAAATGTCCTCAGTCAGCGAGGATACATGCATCCACCCTCCGTCGCATGGAATCTCTGATGCGCTGATGCAGCCCTGGAGAATGGCGTATTGTATCACAGCCGTCCACAATACGAGCACGAAGAGTCTCTACATTTGGTACCGGGGTTGCGTAGACAAGAGCTTTCAAATGCCCCCAAAAATGAAAGTCAAGAGGGTTGAGGTCAGGAGAGCGTGGAGGCCATGGAATTGGTCCGCCTCTACCAATCCATCGGTCACCGAATCTGTTGTTGAGAAGCGTAAGAACACTAACCTGTTGATGCTACGTACTGATGTGCTTGATGCTAGTACTGTAGAGCAATGAGTCGCATGTCAACACAAGCACCGAAGTCAACATTACCTTCCTTCAATTGGGCCAACTGGCGGTGAATCGAGGAAGTACAGTACATACTGACGAAACTAAAATGAGCTCTAACATGGAAATTAAGCGTTTCCGGACACATGTCCACATAACATCTTTTCTTTATTTGTGTGTGAGGAACGTTTCCTGAAAGTTTGGCCGTACCTTTTTGTAACACCCTGTATTTCAGAGGAGTTTCATCAGCAAATGTGAAGGTGCAGTTAACCGCTTGAAGAGGTATCTCCACCAGGGGATTTGTTGCTGGCAATGTTCAGTCATCCAGAAGACACCCCAACATGCACTGCGTGAACCCGACGAAAGAGTCATTTACGGGAGGGTAACACTTTCGTGAGCATTGCACAGAAAGGCGTGCGCTGTTCATCAAGTCTCATTTTCAGTATGCTTCCAGCATGGTTTCTTTGTGACCCACGCCCGCTTTTCGACGCAGAGGAGAGCTCATAAACTGCCCCACGGCCTTGCGACTTGGAGCCGTCTCCCTGCCCTGCCAGTGTGACCGCCCCCGCGTGGCGTACGCAGCTGTTGCGCCTGTCGCAACTGCGCGCGTCCTAGCTAGATGGCAGTGCGGTCGCCGGCGTCGCGGCGCTGTATCGGCGCCGCCACCCCCTGAACTCTCCTGGCGGCCTGGCCTCCAGAGACCTTCGCTGGAAGCTCCGAGGGCGTCCGCCCACCTGTGCTGGGCGCGCGTTGTGTGCTGCGTTCATGCTTTCTGGTGTTGCCACGGTGGTCAGTAACCTCTGTATATAAAGGGCAATGTCGCGACTGACGTACTGACTTACCTCATCCACCATCGGCCAGCCAGAACCACTAATGACAGAAACAGGAAATTTGCAGACGGTTTTGGTTTTGTACTGTAGGCGTCACTTAAGTACGGATTTTTCGAAATAGGCTTTTTGAAAACACATCGTTACTAAGGTAAATTTTGCAGATAGAACTACGAACATTGGTATCTGGTTTCTCGGCATTTTTGAAAATTTAACCCCTATGGAGGTGAAATAGTACTAAGTGAAAGCTTTTTGAAAAAAAAAATCGTTAAAGACCTAATAAAGTATTTTTAAAGTTACATCTTTGAAAATTGGTATTTTAGTTCTTGGCTACAAACAAAAAATAAATGTTTCAGTGTTTTTGGAAATTCAGCTGCTAAAGGGGTAAAATGTGGGATGAAATGTTTTATGAAATATTTCAGTATGAAAGCATTTTTAAAGCAAAATCTATTAAAATTTGAATTTGGCTTCTCGGTTAAAAACAAAAAATATGTTTCAGTGTCTTTGGAAATTCAAACCCTTTGCAGGTCAAGTGAGGGAAGAAAAATTTTATGGAAATATTTCATTACGCAATCATTCTTTAAAGTAAATGTATGAAAATTTCTACTAGGAAACTCTATAAGAAATAAAAGTTACGCATTTCACTGGTTTTAAAATGCGACTTGTAAGGGGTGAAATGTATGAAAATATTTCGTTGCATTAAAAAAGCTTTTGAAGTTAAATCTATGAAAATTGGTATCTAAATTCTCGATTAGTTGTAAAGAAATATTTGCTGTGGAAATCCCAAGAACGCATATACATGATTAACAAAGGCCTTGGACCCCTGCTACCAGAATCCCTTTTGGTGACAAGTACATTTGGGAAAGACCGTGCTTATATGGCCTTAATTAGGGTGAAAAGCTTAGAAAGTGCTGCGATTTGTGAATGTAAAAACTCTATTAAACAGAAGCAAAAAATACCTGTGCAGACCGTACAGTCTATGCGAATAATGCGGCGGCCGCTGAGCTAGTACCGTATAATAAAGGCTACCAAACAAAACACTAAAGACTGTCAGGATGCGGGGTGCAAGTCGCAAATGGTTTGCTCTCCCGTAACCTGATATAGTTTTATAGTTTTATGAATGAAAAGTCGCTCCAGTTGCCAATAAAAACTTTTTAAAGTCCATGACTTACTTCGACCTTTACATCACGCCTTTTTCAGGTGAAGTCATTAACTCCTATCGTCAATGCATAACATGGGGAATAGACAAATAATTAAGATAACAGGAGATGAAAAGCAGAGCTTAGATATCTGTGATAATAGTTGTTGTTGTTGTGGTCTTCAGTCCTGAGACTGGTTTGATGCAGCCCACCATGCTACTCTATCCTGTGCAAGCTTCTTCATCTCCCAGTACCTACTGCAACCTACATCCTTCTGAATCTGCTTAGTGTATTCATCTCTTGGTCTCCCTCTACGATTTTTACCCTCCACACTGCCCTCCAATACTAAATTGGTGATCCCTTGATGCCTCAGAACATGTCCTACCAACCGATCCCTTCTTCTGATCAAGTTGTGCCACAAACTTCTCCTCTCCCCAATCCTATTCAATACTTCCTCATTAGTTATGTGATCTACCCATCTAATCTTCAGCATTCTTCTGTAGCACCACATTTCAAAAGCTTCTATTCTCTTCTTGTCCAAACTATTTACCGTCCATGTTTCACTTCCATACATGGCTACACTCCATACAAATACTTTCAGAAATGACTTCCTGACACTTAAATCTATACTCGATGTTAACAAATTTCTCCTCTTCAGAAACGTTTTCCTTGCCATTGCCAGTCTACATTTTATATCCTCTCTACTTCGACCATCATCAGTTATTTTGCTCCCCAAATAGCAAAACTCCTTTACTACTTTAAGTGTCTCATTTCCTAATCTAATTCCCTCAGCATCACCCGACTTAATTCGACTACATTCCATTATCCTCGTTTTGCTTTTGTTGATATTCATCTTATATCCTCCCTTCAAGACACCATCCATTCCGTTCAACTGCTCTTCCAAGTCCTTTGCTGTCTCTGACAGAATTACAATGTCATCGGCGAACCTCAAAGTTTTTGTTTCTTCTCCATGGATTTTAATACCTACTCCGAATTTTTCTTTTGTTTCCTTTACTGCTTGCTCAATATACAGATTGAATAACATCGGGGAGAGGCTACAACCCTGTCTTACTCCTTTCCCAACCACTGCTTCCCTTTCATGTCCCTCGACTCTTATAACTGCCATCTGGTTTCTGTACAAATTGTAAATAGCCTTTCGCTCCCTGTATTTTACCCCTGCCAACTTTAGAATTTGAAAGAGAGTATTCCAGTCAACATTGTCAAAAGCTTTCTCTAAGTCTACAAATGCTAGAAACGTAGGTTTGCCTTTCCTTAATCTTTCTTCTAAGATAAGTCGTAAGGTCAGTATTGCCTCACGTGTTCCAGTATTTCTACGGAATCCAAACTGATCTTCCCCGAGGTCGGCTTCTACTAGTTTTTCCATTCGTCTGTAAAGATTCGTGTTAGTACTTTGCAGCTGTGGCTTATTAAGCTGATTGTTCGGTAATTTTCACATCTGTCAACACCTGCTTTCTTTGGGATTGGAATTATTATATTCTTCTTGAAGTCTGAGGGTATTTCGCCTGTTTCATACATCTTGCTCACCAGATGGTAGAGTTTTGTCAGGACTGGCTCTCCCAAGGCCGTCAGTAGTTCCAATGGAATGTTGTCTACTCCGGGGGCCTTGTTTCGACTCAGATCTTTCAGTGTTCTGTCAAACTCTTCACGCAGTATCATATCTCCCATTTCATCTTCATCTACATCCTCTTCCATTTCCATAATATTGTCCTCAAGTGCATCGCCCTTGTATAGACCCTCTATATACTCCTTCCACCTTTCTGCTTTCACTTCTTTGCTTAGAACTGGGTTTCCATCTGAGCTCTTGATGTTCATACAAGTGGTTCTCTTATCTCCAAAGGTCTCTTTAGGAATATACACGATCCAGTAACTTGTGTCTGACCGCCGCCTGTGTTCGACGTCAACGTGCAATAACCACTCACAGACAACAGGTGCCAGTACCAGCAGTGGAGGGTGTATTAACCGAGCGGGTACGATGGGGGGCGGGGGAGGGGGACGCAGAGAACAATGCTGCCGTTGTCGTAATGCGGAAACGGAGTGGCTTCTCAGATATCTAAAATGGCATGATCGTTGTGTTTCTGCCAAAGGTGGAAACACACACCTCGCTCTGTACGTGCGTGGTTCGAAGAGCAACAGGATGAGTCTATCGTACTCCCCTGGCCACCGAACTTCCTGCATTTAAGCCCAATCGAGACTCTGTGGGACAACTTCCATCGGGCTTCTCGAGTCACGGATCGTCAACCACGGAACCTGCCACAGGTGGCTCGCAGAGGTCAGTGCTGCAAAAGGTGGTTATTCAGGCTATCGACAGGTGGTCACATTTACGTGACTGGTCAGCGTATGTCTTAAATTATGCTACTGTAAGGCGACGTCAAATGGTAACAAAAATAAAAGTGAGGTGGATTTAAAAAGTTACGTACCCAGTGACCACGTGACAAAAATGTGTGTGTCGTAATTATTTTCCGCTTTTTAGCTGAATGATCAATGAGGCTCACTACTACGCAAAAGGTCGGATCCGGGTTCGATTCCCGGTACTGCCACCGTTTTCTCTTCGCTCAAAGGAGTCGTACGAAGTGCAAGCAGCCTCATGAGGGGTAGCTGGACCTATTAGTGGCTGCTGGAAGCTCAACGAACCCGACAACGACAGTAAAGGCTGCCTGCTGGCCGCATGCCCTTCCATACAGCAACCAATGACGCCACTGTCAGAGAACGAAGTGGTGGTCGGTCGGGAAAATCGACCCGTAAATGCCAGAACGCAGAACTGTATATTAATAGAAAATATTAATATTAATCCATGTAATAACATACACATTAATTTAGATGTTAAAATATTCAATATACACTCCTGGAAATTGAAATAAGAACACCGTGAATTCATTGTCCCAGGAAGGGGAAACTTTATTGACACATTCCTGGGGTCAGAAACATCACATGATCACACTGACAGAACCACAGGCACATAGACACAGGCAACAGAGCATGCACAATGTCGGCACTAGTACAGTGTATATCCACCTTTCGCAGCAATGAAGGCTGCTATTCTCCCATGGAGACGATCGTAGAGATGCTGGATGTAGTCCTGTGGAACGGCTTGCCATGCCATTTCCACCTGGCGCCTCAGTTGGACCAGCGTTCGTGCTGGACGTGCAGACCGCGTGAGACGACGCTTCATCCAGTCCCAAACATGCTCAATGGGGGACAGATCCGGAGATCTTGCTGGCCAGGGTAGTTGACTTACACCTTCTAGAGCACGTTGGGTGGCACGGGATACATGCGGACGTGCATTGCCCTGTTGGAACAGCAAGTTCCCTTGCCGGTCTAGGAATGGTAGAACGATGGGTTCGATGACGGTTTGGATGTACCGTGCACTATTCAGTGTCCCCTCGACGATCACCAGTGGTGTACGGCCAGTGTAGGAGATCGCTCCCCACACCATGATGCCGGGTGTTGGCCCTGTGTGCCTCGGTCGTATGCAGTCCTGATTGTGGTGCTCACCTGCACGGCGCCAAACACCCATACGACCATCATTGGCACCAAGGCAGAAGCGGCTATCATCGCTGAAGACGACACGTCTCCATTCGTCCCTCCATTCACGCCTGTCGCGACACCACTGGAGGCGGGCTGCACGATGTTGGGGCGTGAGCGGAAGACGGCCTAACGGTGTGCGGGACCGTAGCCCAGCTCCATGGAGACGGTTGCGAATGGTCCTCGCCGATACCCCAGGAGCAACAGTGTCCCTAATTTGCTGGGAAGTGGCGGTGCGGTCCCCTACGGCACTGCGTAGGATCCTACGGTCTCGGCGTGCATCCGTGCGTCGCTGCGGTCCGGTCCCAGGTCGACGGGCACGTGCACCTTCCGCCGACCACTGGCGACAACATCGATGTACTGTGGAGACCTCACGCCCCACGTGTTGAGCAATTCGGCGGTACGTCCACCCGGCCTCCCGCATGCCCACTATACGCCCTCGCTCAAAGTCCGTCAACTGCACATACGGTTCACGTCCACGCTGTCGCGGCATGCTACCAGTGTTAAAGACTGCGATGGAGCTCCGTATGCCACGGCAAACTGGCTGACACTGACGGCGGCGGTGCACAAATGCTGCGCAGCTAGCGCCATTCGACGGCCAACACCGCGGTTCCTGGTTCTTTTTTCCATTTCCAGGAGTGTATATAGATATACACTATAGGCCTACTGTACTATCTGTACGTATGCTACTTCAGAGTCTGAAGATGATCCTTAAGGATTGAAACCGGTCACTGCAATTAAAAGAAATTTGCTATCAAGACTTTTTTAATTATCATAATAATTAACAGATAATACATTTTATTATTACCACTGTATATTAATATAAAATAATAATAGTAATCCATGTAATAAGATACACATTAATTTAGATGTTAAAATATTCAAAACATGTAGAACACTAGACTGGATGTACTGCACACCACACGCCGCTAACGTTAGAACTCCAGGCCACACCACTGCCTGGTTAAGAAAGGCGCCCAGCAGGGAACAGTAGTTGTGTAGACAGGAGGCGCAGTGGGCGTGTGTTGTGCGGGTTGCTGGCCAGCTGGGCGCCGCTCGCCTCTCCCGTCCCTCGCTGCGCGCCCCGCCTGCCTGCCTGCCTGCCTGCCCGCCCTCGGCGGCCACAGGGCGGTGAGTTTGCGCGCCAAACGACAGGAGAGCAGCGGCAGGTGGGAGGTGGGAGGTGTACCGTGTGCGCAGACGAGGCGTCCGCGGCTGCAAAGTAGTGGGTGGACAGGGGAGGGGTGGGCGGGGGGGGGGCAGCCGCCGCGGCGCCCGGCGGCGCCCGTGACGTCACAGCGGGGCGGCCCGCCGGCGGTCGATACCGCGAGTGACGTCACACCTGGGCCCGCAGCGCCGTGTCGGTGCGGAGCTGCCGGTGACAGTGCGGAGGGGTGCGGGCCGCGGGGGTGACGCAACACACTATCCGGCGCCAGTCTGCAATCACTGCACGTCCGCCCGAGCGTGCGCCAACCCGCGCTGACAGCGCGCCTTAGGCACGTGGAAAACCTACCTGTTAAGACCGATGCCGGTACTATATTTCTCAGTAACCGGTATTTTTCCGTATTTGTTTCGTCTCGGTTACAACAGGTGTTTATTTTTTTGCTGTCCCGTACGTCAGTGAGTAAAAACGAAACCTTTGTGGAATCATTTTCTTGTCTGTCTGTCTGTCTATCTATCTCTCCGACTGTCTAAAACCCGTTTTCTCAGGAACAGCGAGCCGTATAAAGTTGAAATACGGCCTACAGGTACATAACGCAATGTAATCAAAAGATATGGACGTGCATGTTACATATTTTGACACTCGCAAACTCACTCATCAAAACCTACAGAGTAATTTCCGCTGACGTACAACAATAAACTTCGGCGGTAACCACATTACGCTCGAAGGAAAAATCCAAAAATTGTTATATTATAATCATATCACACCAAATACATTTTTTCTGTCATTTGTTATCATTCTGTCTGTCCATCCGTCTGTTGAGACCCCTTTTTCTCAGATGCGGGTAGACGCACAAAGTGGAAATTTCTCACACAATTTCTATGGTCTCTTGGTGGTGTAATAAACGTCAGCTTCTAAGCCAACGCAATGAAAAGCGACGGCCATCTATGTCACACATTTTGACACTCGCAAACATTTCATCAAAACCTACGCGTCTTGATTTGTTGGTCTAGAATCATGAAATTTGGCGAGAAGCAAATTTTCACACTAAAACCAGAGGGAAAAAATCAAAAAATTTTCAGTTTCTAGTTATATCACACGAAAAAAAACTTTTTGTCATTTGTTACGGTACACCGTGTTTGCCGTCCATCTGTTAAGCCCCCATTTTCTCACGAACGGGTAGATTTATCACTTTGAAGTTTATGTCGCTGCTGAGGTCTATGTTTCCTTGACGGCGGAAAAATTGTAGCTTCTAAGTCAATGCAATCAGAAGATACTCCCATTTATTTAATATAATTTCATAATCGCAAACTCATTGATCAAAGTCTGTAGGTCGTTTCCATTGCCGCGCTGTCCCATGCATCTTGTCGCGGTCCGCGCCACTCTCTCGTCGGAGGTTCGAGTCCTCCGTCGGGCATGGGTGTGTGTCGTCCTTAGCGTAACTTACTTTAGGGTAGATTAAACAGTGTCTAAGCTTAGGGACGGATGACATCAGCAGTTTTGTCCCATAATACGTTACCACAAATTTCCAAAAATTTTGCGTTTCCATTGGTACAGAATCATGGAATTTGGCAAGAAACGAGATTTATTAGTAACGAAAAATTCTAAATTGTTGATTTTTAATTATATCACGCGAAAAAAATCATTTGTTATCCGTCTGTCTGTCCCTCTGTCTGTTAAGACACTTTCTCAGAAATGGGTTGACGCATCAACTTGAAATTTCTATCTCATACTGGGCTCTGTAGTACTTTGGTGATGTAAAAATGTTTAGCTTGTAAGACAATGCAATCAAAAGATACCGCCATTTAGCTCTCATATTTTGATAGCCGCAAACTCACTATTAAAACGTGTAGCATACTTCTCCTTGACGCGGAATCGTGAAATTTGCAACAAGAAAGATTTGAAATTGCACGTAAAGGAAAAAAAGAGAGATTTTCATTTGTAATTATGCCACATGAAAAGATTTTGCTTTTGTCATTTGTTATATGTCTTCTAACTTGAAACTGAAACATTCTCGAAAGTCTTGGAATGCCTAGGGCCGGTATCTCCCCAGTACCAATGTCAATAACAGGCAAGAATCGTCTTCCGCCAAAGGATGAGTTGTGTACACACACAATCAAGTTTGTAGCCCTCAGTGCGCCAGTCCTTGTTGCACCTACCTAGCTTTTAGTTTTTACTAATAACCGAGTAAAAAACTGAAACATCTATTAACCATAGCAGCAGTGCTAAAATTTTTCGTCTTTTTGAAAACTTTTCCATTGTTTTGAAATATTGTGTTGATAGGAAATAGGAAAGGAATCGGTGCTATTTTAATAACAGTTCCAACAGAAACGAGCGACGAATACGTGGCATAAAAATTGGCACAGCACTGCCGAAGGAATAATATCCCCGTCGCCGTTTGTCGTAGCTGAAGATACGCGTGAACGTGCAGTGTACAAGACTCGCCCCCATTTTGTCTATGCGGTTGTTTCTCTCTCTCGTTGCCGGACATCTGCTGTATTGCAGAATGTCACCGATCCAAGTCTGGAAATATTTTTTCCAAGTGACTGGAAATATTTTTTCCAAGTGACTGGAAATATTTTTTCCAAGTGACTGGAAATATTTTTTCCAAGTGACTAGAAATATTTTTTTCCAAGTGACGTAGCAATGAATTACAATGGTTCATTTGCTCTGAAAGACTGAAGATTTGTCTACCATGAAAGGGAAAGGGGATTATGATAACAGTAACAAATTAAAAACTTAACAACAATTCATTGACATAAGACTAGAAAGTAGCTGATCTCCTGCCTGTAACTAAATGATATGCGTTTATCTGCGTCTAGCTTTTGAAAACGAACAAATTAACACGAAAAACGGAGTTCTTCAACTTCAGTTCCCACCCTTTAGCGCCGGCCAGAGTGGCCGTGCGGTTCTAGGCGCGACAGTCTGGAACCGCGTGACCGCTACGGTCGCAGGTTCGAATCCTGCCTTAGGCATGGATGTGTGTGATGTCCTTAGTTTAGGTTAGGTTTAAGTAGTTCTAAGTTCTAGGGGACTGATGACCTCAGAAGGTAAGTCCCATAGTGCTCAGAGCCATTTGAATCATTTTGAGCCACCCTTTAGCACTAACTATTCCTAATGCCCAAATAGTGGTATGGTCCCCGATTACAATATGATTTTTGAGCAGAATTTCAAAAAATTAGAATGAATAAGAAAATACTTGTGATTTTTTGGTAGAATTCAGATAGTTATCACTTTTTCAGAAAAGCAGTCAATGGTGAACAAGTTAGGTTTTGTTTTATTTGCCTGCTTAATGTAATATTTTGATTCTTGGTATCTTGAAACTGAGAGAGTAAAAATTTTTCAGTCTTCTTTCGATTTCTACTGCAGGAAATAATAACACTAAAAAGTCAACAATCGGTTAATTCAGTAACCGGTTATATAGAGTGGTTTTAACAGTCAGGTTAAATTGGTGTGGAAAAGGACAAAGTACCCCAAAACTTATTGTTTCAGCGATAATCGTCATTCGTAGTGTGCTTGCCACATATCTTGTGTACAACAATGAATTACTTATTCTGTATGCAGGATGTAAACCGTAACTGTTCACAACGTATCACCGCGGTGCAAGGGGAGTCGAGACGAACAGCTCGATACAGCTCACTTGTGGTCTATCGAACATCATCAAATTGGCCTACAATTCACCTAATCTACATCACTTGCGCTTAGCGCGAGGTTTTCGATATTTAATTGGCGCTAACTATTAGTCCTAGAGAAGAAAATAAAGAGGGCATTGTTCTTGGTAGTTTAATATGTTTTAGGTGTATACTGGGATGCGTTTTCGCTGGAGGCCGCAGTTTTAGAGTGATCTTCAAACTCACGCCGTCACCCATACTCATGCCCCCCCCCCCAACCGGTCATGATTTCTTAGTACGTTGTTCATGTCGCTCCTTCCTGCCACTGTACGAAACTTAGCGACTACGCGAATTACTTTCTCGTATTCCACCTTTATCGGTCTTCATTGGCAGGAATATTACGCTGCCAGTTTAGTCAACTGTTTTAGTAACATTATTAATTTAAACTTTCTCATAAGATTAATGAAAGAAAAAAGGCTTTTGTAAATTTTAGATGAAAACGAATTACTTTTACAATCAGATCTAAAGTTAAGCATCACAAATACAGTAGTTCCGTAATGAGGCCAGACAAACAAAGCAACTGAATCTTTAATATTATGCTAGTCACAAAACTGTGAGGTAAAACTCACACAAACTGCAGTTTAGCCATTTGTAATTGGGACAACTGAGTCAGTGGTGTAATATTAGCCCACTCAATGAAGATCAAAAGAAGGTCGATTATAGGGGAGAGTGGTGTGGGGGGTGGGGGGGGGGGGGTGAGCATCAGGATTGGAGTCCGTTTTGAAGGTTGCTTTTCTACGTTTTTCTTGGGTAACTAGGAAACTGCAGCCTCTAGCGGAAACGTATCCCAGTATACAATTAAATTTCATTAAATTTCCAAAAAAAGTCCCTATTCAGTTTTTTCTTAAGGACCGATTGTATGCGCCAATACAGCGAGAGAATACTGAAAACCTTGCACGATGCGCATGCTCTACAGCTTGGGTGGTACCTGTACGCCAATTTGAAGCTGTGTCCCGACTTTATAGACCATAAGTGTCCCATACCAAATCGCTCGTCTCGACTTCCTTCACGTCACCGTGGTACGTTTCACCCTACACTGTCATATCCTCTTATTTCACACAGCTGTTGCGAATTCAGACCGTTTGGACGCGAGGGGGGAGACCGGTGGTTTTTGCAACGGATTAAACCGTAGAAATCACTGTCTTGGTCACATATTAGTGTATTAAAATTCATAAGCGGTTTCGCCTTTGAAGCCATCATCAGATCGAAACAGTGTAGCAGCAACACTTAGGTTGCTCATATTCGCTTGTTTCGGAGAATAATCAAGGAATTATTTTTTGCTTTTACTATGATATCTACTTCAAACAGCCATGTTTAATTTTGCTTATTAATTGTTATCGATTCGGAAGCGCTCAGCGCTTCATGTCAGGAACACGTCGACATACTGTGCAGCTGTGAAGTGTATTATGTCATGATAATTTATTGTTATCAAGCAGTTGACGTTACTTGAATTTAATTTAACTGAAGGGTTAAAGGAAATCGAGTTCGGTTATTTATTAATTCTTTGTAATGTGTTTATTGTTTTCCAGTAGGACCATTTTCCTGCTTTCCTTAACAGAATGCAAAACTTCATGAGCTGCATCAAATGTGTGGTTCTCTTTTAACATGTGATCGGTAAAGACGAATTTGTCTTTTTCAGTCTGAGTTTCCCTGATGGTCAAATAATCTGAATGCCACAGATCTGAGAGACTGACCAACGTGTACTTTTCCATAGCACCAGCTTTTTGTTTCATGCACATCATTCTGCGCCAAAGATCGCAATTTGTCTTTGCTGTGCAATAAAAATTCTGACAAGCTGTTGTTATTGCACAAAACAGACCTGCAGTCACGTGACAGCGGCGTTTTGGTGAGATTGTCCGAACTTTTACCAACATGTGGGATGGTGCACAGATTTTGTAACTACTTGAGTGGTTCTTTTTGGACAACGCACTAGACTGGTGAAATTTAACACTTTTTGTTGTATAATATCAATCAGGACAGAGCTATAGCCATTGCTGAAAGTCGTAAGTGTGATTGTCAGTGGTTCGAAATGAAAGGCAGATTCACATAATGGTATATATGAAGCGACGCGCCTTTGAATAGAAAGCCACTTCTTTGTTTCTGTAGCAATGATTTTTGTGTATAGTAAGTGTCTCCTTGCTAAAGTCAAATACTAAACTTATATCATGCAAAAAATGGATATAAATAGAGTTTAAAAGCAGCCAGAGAAAGGAGTTTCAGTTCATGGTTCATGCAGGTGTGAGTTAAAAGTCTATTGCTCTCTCGGAATTACTGGCGTGGCTTCGTATTTTCACGACCGTAGAAGTTTGCAATATCTACAGTGCACCTATTTCATTTGCACTGAGCACTCGGACTTCGAGAATATAACTACAAGCAGGCCCTAATTAATTACTACAACTCGTAGTTATCTCAGTGAGACGGCCAGTTTGGCGACTAAAGAGATATCGCTCAAGCCGGTTACTTCCGTTCATAGAATAAGTCTCACCCACACTTGTAAACCTGTCTTAACGTATTACAGAAATTAGAGTTATCAAATAATAGAACATGAGTCGACGCCTGAACGAAAACAAAAAATTATTCTCACTTAAAGGAATTTACATTGGTACATCAAGGTCAGGAGGAGGAGGAGGAGGAAAGATAACGAATAACGTTACAACAGACATACGTCAGACACAAGAGAGAGGCTGCTTTACAAAGATACCGTAATGGCGACATAGTCTCCTAAGTTTGAAACATTATGGATTCATAATTTACATTTAAGGCTCTTTTCTTTATCATCAGTGACACAGGTCATAGCTAATTCATTGTATTTGTTCGTAGCAAAAAGTAATTTTGCTAATGCAGGAGAAAAGAATACAAATATGTCGTTATGAATTCCAGTTGCAGGTTTCATACTGCTAGAATCTACTAAGTAGCACAATCCCATGTCAAAAGCTAAATAGGACAAGTGTAATAGTTATAAAGTGTGTGTGTGTGTGTGTGTGTGTGTGTGTGTGTGTGTGTGTGTGTGTGTGTGTGTGTGTGTGTGTGTCTGTGTGCGCTGTGGCAGCGTGACGCAACGCGCGCAAACACCCAGACTATATTCATCCAGTATCTGACAACGAGAGCGACCTGCGTAAGACTTTACACATAATTTCATACCTTTGCGAAACTTTTCGTCGCTGATACCCTAACCAAAAGTTGAAATGAGAAATTTTGCAGAATTCAGACTCTGTATTTGCTGAGCACTTACTGAGTGAGGGCCACAACTACCAGCCAGTGTCCCATGCACTTCACTTAGCAAACAAAGGCCATAAACTCTATCTGCTGGAAGCCCTGGAAATTAACAAACATCTTGCTCACATTCCAGATCTCATCCTAAATGACCAGACACAGCTCAACACTTCCCCTCTCCTAAACTTCATATAATCATCTTTGTTGTTCATTACTGCCCACACTCTCTCTTCCTACATATTCCTATTTCCCTGTATTCATTAAGTTGTTTTGTTTTGTTGAAGTTGACTTTGTATTCCACATAGACTGTAGTTTCAATAGTTAAGGCTTTCTTTTAACTGGTACTTGTATTACTGTCCATGTTTAACACCTGTTATAGTTGTCTCATCAAATACTGTTCATATTTTACTTTGCTCATTTATTTAATGAAAACTGTTACACAACCACTGCTTTGATTATAATATTAATGTTAAAGTGCAGTACAACCACACTCTCAAACTGTAGGTTCCCTAAAACATCTCCATTTTCCTGCATTTATTTATTTCTGTTTATCTTATTGACATTGCTTAAGTTCCTTATGTATTCTGTATTTACATTGATAACTGTCTCTTCTTTTCATTGGTTGTGTATCACTCTCCATGTTTCATACCTCCTGATGCAGCCTTGTCTAGTACTAATTTTATTTTATTAGTTTTATTTATTAATAGAGTGTGTTATGTAGGCATGCTATTCCTATTTTGTGCTAAAGGATTTCCTGTCTACTCCATTGTTATTTATGTACTGTTCAGTTTTTACTTTTTCATTGCAAAGATGTTACTTACTGTATATTTCTACTTCAGTCTAGATGTGTTACTTCTCTTCCAATGTTCTTTGCTAACATTTAACTTCTTTGCTGATAATACTCAGTAAATGTCTGAAGATGGCCTTGTAAGCCGAAAACCGGTTAACAATAAAAGTAATATTGTAGAACAAAAGCAAACTGGTGCTTTTCATTTATTGAAATGAAAAAAAATTATTGCTTATATTTTCGCTGTTCATCCAGTAAAAAACCGCCACATGGTGCATGACGTTTTAATTTATTTCTTGTTTACTACTAATTCTATTCACAACACAATATTCAGAAGTATCATTGAATGTAGGTGCTAAGTTATATCATTGCACGACACATAGTTCAGGAGATTTCGCGCCGTACACACTGAGATGCATGAAAAATTTTCAGTTGCTTGAAATGCAGTTCCAGTTACCTATATGATATTCATTATATTCATCCAGTGGTTGACAAATGAGACCACGTAACGACTTCCAGCACACTTGAAACATACCTTCAACCCTATACTAAGCTTTCTCTCGCTTGCATGCTTAACGTCAAATATTTAACACATTACTTTGAATTACGAGCAACTGCGGCCAACAAACACCGCTCTGGCTGTAGAAAGTTTATTAAAACCACGACAGGTTACGTGCCAGTTTAGGTGTATCCTCAGGTAATCTAAACAGGAACGAGGAAGGAAGTATTAAACAATTTTTCTTTGCACTCGGACTTCGTGAAAACTGTTACATGGAGCAGAATAGACCCACACATTAGAAACTTAACTGTCTACAACACTGTTAACGCTTTTATTGAAGCCTCTCGCCGTCCTTCAGATCACTGATAAAATTAAAATTTGCCAAACAGATAAAACCGTTCTCTATTTGACGAACGCTCGTGGCAGGTTTTAATTTTATCAGTGACGTGAAGGACGGGAAGAGGCTTCAAGAAAAGCGTTAAACAATATTGCAGACACAATTATACAGGGTGTTACAAAAAGGTACGGCCAAACTTTCAGTAAACATTCCTCACACACAAATAAAGAAAAGATGTTATGTGGACATGTGTCCGGAAACGCTTAATTTCCATGTTAGAGCTCATTTTAGTTTCGTTCTTCCCCCTACTCTCAATGGAGCACGTTATCATGATTTCATTTGGGATACTCTACCTGTGCTGCTAGAACATGTGCCTTTACAAGTACGACACAACATGTGGTTCATACACGATGGAGCTTCTGCACATTTCAGTCGAAGTATTCGTACGCTTCTCAACAACAGATTCGGTGACCGATGGATTGGTAGAGGCGGACCAATTCCGTGGCCTCCACGCTCTCCTGACCTCAACCCTCTTGACTTTCATTTATGGGGGCATTTGAAAGCTCTTGTCTACGCAACCCCGGTACCAAATGTAGAGACTCTTTGTGCTCGTGTTGTGGACAGCCGTGATACAATACGCCATTCTCCAGGGCTGCATCAGCGCATCAGGGATTCCATGCGACGGAGGGTGGATGCATATATCCTCGTTAACGGAGGACATTTTGAACATTTCCTGTAACAAAGTGTTTGAAGCCACGCTGGTACGTTCTGTTGCTGAGTGTTTCCATTCCATGATAAATGTGAATTGAAGAAAAGTAATAAAATGAGCTCTAACATGGTAAGTAAGCGTTTCCGGACACATGTCCACATAACATATTTTCTTTCTTTGTGTGTGAGGAATGTTTCCTGAAAGTTTGGCCGTACCTTTTTGTAACACCCTGTATAAGTACCTAATATGCAGGTCTATTCTATTTAATGTAGCAGTATTCACTAAGCCTGTGGAAAAACAGAAATTGTAAAATACTTCCTTTTCTATCCCTGTTTAGATAACTTGTGGACGCGACTAAATTACCGTGAAACCGGTAGTGGTTTTAATAAAATTTCAACAACCAGAACAGTCTTTGTTGCCTACATATAAGAGTTTAACACACTGACTCACTTGTAAAATTAATGGAAGTTCTGGAATATGTTACTGATGGGAGTTCGATCTTTAAATAATCAGGAGTTTACTGGTAAAATAGAAGAAAATCACGCCATTCCATCTTTCAGTTAATGGTAAAGCAACCTCTTGAGATTTTCAAGAAAGAATAGGCAATCTCGGTTGCACAACGGTTCTTTATTTATTTAATTTGCGGAGCGTTTCACTCTCACGGGAGCATCATCAGACATCGGGTAAAAACACTCGAGAACCACTGGGAAGTGTACAGAAAGTCCCATAATCACCAAAAATAGCACGTCATCCAATCCATTTTTGGTGATTGTGGGAATTTGTGTACACTTATCAGTGGTCCTCGAGTGTTTTTACCAGATTTCTGATGATGCTCCCGTGAGAGTGAAACGCGTCACAAGTTAAACAGGTAAAACTGATAGTCATAACAATGGCGGCCGTCAGACGGGTAAAACCAGAGCGAGTGCAAGTTAAGGGTTTTCTCTCGTGTGTGTCAACGCAAGTGCTTTGTGAAGGAGCATTGCGGCTTTTAATTTGCCACGTTTTGTCTCTCCCACTCCTCCTGCAGTTAGCTGGGCATCCACCACTTGCCTACTCATCCGATCTGCTGTGCGATGGTGTATAACTTTCAGGGGCAGTCGGCAATAGCGCATGCTCTCTGAACAAAAAGCAGGTGCTTACTTTGCAGCGGAAATAAAACCGTGTTTGAAATAAGTTTGACAGTAGCATGTTGAACGTTGACGTCGAAGGTTCGCTCGATAAGCCAAAAAAAGAGTTAAGAAAAAACAAAATAATATCATAGCATTTGCCGACCTAAAAAAAGCATTTGGACAAAGTAAAGTGCTGTAAGATGTTGACAGTTCTCAGAGTAATAGTTACACGCTATAGGGAAAGACAAACAAAGCTTAATACGTACAAATACCGCGAGAGAGCAACAATAACTGAAGGACAAGAGTAAAATGCTTTTATTAACGTTAGACACGGATGCAGTCTTTCGCTTCTATCGTTCAAGCTGTACATTGAAGAAACAATGACGGAGTAAAAGAAAGGTTTCAGACTGCCATTAAAATTCACAGAGAAAGTATTTCAACAACAAGATTCGCTGATGATGTTTCTGCCCTCACTGAAAGTGAGAAAGAATTTCTGGAATTCCTGAATGGGACGGTCTAACAAGAACAAAATTTGTGTATTGAGGGTAAACTGCAGAAAGACGAAAGTAATGAGAAGTATCAGAAATGAGATTAGCGATGAATGTGACATCAAAATTGGGGAACCCAGGTGTAGACAAAATTAAGGAATTCTGCTACCTATGCAGCAAAATAACCCTTGGTGGATGGAGCAAGGAGGACAAACAGCAGACTAACACGGACGCAGAGGGCATTTCTAGCCAAAAATAAATCTGATAGTATGAAACATTAAATTGAGGAAGATATTACTGAGAATGTAAGTTTGCAGCACAGTACTGTAGTCAATTACAGGACTGTGAGGAAAAGAAAAACGGAATACAAGCATTTGAGATGTGGTGCTACAGAAGAGTGGTGAAAATTAGATGGATAGGTGGACTGATAAGGAATGAGGAGTTTCTCCGCAAAATCGGTGAAGAAAGGAATACATGGAAAACACTTACAAGAAGAAGGTACAGGGTGATAGGACATGTATTAAGACATCAGAAAGTAACCTTTATGGTACTAGAGGGAGCTGTAGAGCGTAAAAACTGCAGGGAAAGGCAGAGACTGCAATGCATACAACAAATATTTGAGGAAGTAGGTTGCAAGCGCTACTCTACGAAAATGTTGGCGCAGAAGAGGAAGCCGCGTTGTATCACGTAACAACATGCAGAGGCTATTCTCTGTCAAATCAAATGTAAACTCGTAAGATTATATTCAAGACGGTTAGTAGTATGACGGTTCTACATACACTATGTTATCAAAATTATCCGGATACCTGGCTGAAAATGACTTATAAGTTCGTGGCGCCCTCCATCGGTAATACTGGAATTCAATATGGTATTGACCCACCCTTAGCCTTGATGACAGCTTCCACTCTCGCAGGCATACGTTCAATCAGGTCCTGGAAGGTTTCTTGGGGAATGGCAGCTCATTCTTCACGGAGTGCTGCACTGAGGACAGGTATAGATGTCGGTCTGTTAGGGCTGGCACGAAGTCCCCGTTCCAAAACATCCCAAAGGTGTTCTATAGCATTCAGGTCAGGACTCTGCGCAGGCCAGTCCATTACAGGGATGTTATTGTCGTGTAACCACTGCGCCACAGGCCGTGCATTATCAACAGATGATCGATAGTGTTGAAAGATGCAATCGCCATCCCTGAATTGCTCTTCAACCGTGGGAAGCAAGAAGGTGCTTCAAACATCAGTGTAGGCCTGTGCTGCGATAGTGCCATGCAAAAAAAAAAAAAAAAAAAAAAAAAAAAAAAAAAAAAAAAAAAAAAAAAAAAAAAAACCCTCCATGAAAAACACGAGCCGGCCGATGTGGCCGAGCGGTTCTAGGCGCTTCAGTCTGGAACCGCACGACTGCTTTAGCCGCAGGTTCGAATCCTGCCTCGGGCATGGCTGTGTGTTAAGTCCTTAGGTTAGTTAGGTTTAAGTAGTTCTACGTTCTAGGGGACTGATGACCTCCGATGTTAAGTCCAATAGTGCTCAGAGCCATTGGAACCATTTTTTTTTTTTAAAAAACACGACCACACGATAACACCACCGCCTCCGAATTTTACTGTTGGCACTACACACGCTGGCAGATGACGTTCACCGGGTATTCGCCATACCTACATCCTGCCATCGGATTGCCACGTTGTGTACCGTGATTCGTCACTCCACACACAGTTTTTTCACTGTTCAGTCGCCCAGTGTTGACGCTCCTTACATCAAGCGAGGCGTCGTTTGGCATTTACCGGCGTGATATGTGGCTTATGAGCAGCCGCTCTACGATGAAATCCAAGTTTTCTCACCTCCTGCCTAACTGCCAGTACTTGCAGTGGATCGTGATGCCATTTGGAATTCCTGTGTGAAGGTGTGGATAGATGTCTGCCTATTACACATTACGACCCTCTTCAACTGTCGGCAGTCAACAGACGAGGTCGGCCCATACGCTTTTGTGGTGTACGTGTCCCTTCATGTTTTCACTTCACTATCACACCTGAAACAATGGACCTAGTGATGTTTACGAGTGTGGAAATCTCGCGTACAGACGTATGATACAAGTGACACCCAATCACCTGACCACGTTCGAAGTCCGTGAGTTCCGCGGAGCGCCCCATTCTGCTCTCTCACGGATGTCTGTTGAGTACTGAGGTCGCTGATATGGAGTACCTGGCAGTAGGTGGCAGAACGATGCACTTAATATGAAAAACGTATGTTTGTGGGGGTCCCCGGATACTTTTGGTCACATAGTGTATCTTTCCATAACTCATACAGTATCCTACAAAATCTTAGGTATAGCATCCGAATGCGGGCTCTGAAAAGTAGTCCTGTTTGGCAGGTATGATGATATGGTCACAAAATGAAATAGTGCACGAAATTATCGGGAAATGTGAACTGTAAAATAAAGTAGGTCTAAAATATTTGCTTGTTCTAGTTCGTGTTCTGTTTTCTTACGTCATGTAGTAGATACATAACCCGTTACATCTTCACTCACCATCTGCTCCTAGGATGACTTACGTACATCTTTATTTCTTACTAGTTTACAGTTGAGTACATGTTTAACCATTTGGTTTTCCCCCATTCTGCTGATACAATCTATGCATTTGTATATAGTTACTCTGTGATTTTTTTTAAATTCATGAACTAGGACGAGACTCAAAGGGCCATAGACACGGGTTCCCAGGTAGATGCCGTGTTTCTTGACTTCCGTAAGTCGTCTGATACAGTTCCCCACAGTCATTTAATGAGCAAAGTAAGAGCATACGGACTATCAGACCAATTGTGTGATTGGATTGAAGAGTTCCTAGATAACAGAACGCAGCATGTCATTCTCAATGGAGAGAAGTCTTCCGAAGTAAGAGTGATTTCAGGTGTGCCGCAGTGGAGTGTCGTAGGACCGTTGTTATTCACAATATATATAAATGACCTTGTGAATAACATTGGAAGTTCACTGATGCTTTTTGCAGATGATGCTGTGGTATATCGAGAGGTTGTAACAATGCAAAATTGTACTGAAATGCAGGAGGATCTGCAGCGAATTGACGCATGGTGCAGGGAATGGCGATTGAATCTAAATGTAGACAAGTGTAATGTGCTGCGAATACATAGAAAGAAAGATCCTTTATCATTTAGATACAATATAGCAGGTCAGCAACTGGAAGGTAATTCCATAAATTATCTAGGAGTAGACATTAGGAGTGATTTAAAATGGAATAACGATGTAAAATTAATCGTCGGTAAAGCAGATGCCAGAATGAGATTCATTGGAAGAATCCTAAGGAAATGCAGTCCGAAAACAAAGGAAGTAGGTTACAGTACACTTGTTCGTCCACTGCTTGAATACTGCTCACCGATGTGGGATCCGTACCAGATAGGATTGATAGAAGATATAGAGAAGATACAAAGGAGAGCAGCGCGCTTCGTTACAGGGTCATTTAGTAATCGCGAAAGCGTTACGGAGATGATAGGTAAACTCCCGTGGAAGACTCTGCAAGAGAGACGCTCAGTAGCTCGGTACGGGCTTTTGTTGAAGTTTCGAGAACATACCTTCACCGAGGGGTCAAGCAGTATATTGCTACCTCCTACGTATATCTCGCGAAGAGATCATGAGGATAAAATCAGAGAGATTAGGGCCCACACAGAGGCATGTTCTTTCCACGAACAATACGAGACTGGAATAGAAGGGAGAACCGATAGAGGTACACAAGGTACCCTCCGCCACACACCGTCAGGTGGCTTGCGGAGTATGGATGTAGATGTACACACTGGGTGGTCCAGAAGGTTTTGCACTAATTGCGGAAGCTCACAGGAGTTTAAATACGACAACTCTGGAACAGGAACTGACGGTCTCGGAAGTAATCCTGAGCCAGTGATCATGGCGTCCTGAATGAGTCTTCCAGACAGATACGGATGCAATTAGACGGAGCACCTGAACACTTTTCTGCCCAAGGATGTGACTT
The DNA here is from genome assembly GCF_023864275.1 of Schistocerca cancellata. NCBI lineage: Eukaryota > Metazoa > Arthropoda > Insecta > Orthoptera > Acrididae > Schistocerca > Schistocerca cancellata. The sequence continues at coordinate 160,414,265 of NC_064637.1, forward strand.
ACTGAACGCCTTATGTCCCTAGCGTTGGGTGTGAAAGGGATGTCGAGTTACATTGGGGACACCTCGCGTCCACGGTTCGATACCTCTTGATTATTAGTTCTGTGAGTGTGTGTGTGTGTGTGTGTGTGTGTGTGTGTGTGTGTGTGTGTGTGTATGTGTGTGTGTGTGTGTGTGTGTGGCCGGGGGCTCGGGGGGGCCGGAGGGGGGGGGGGGGTGCACCATGTTAAAAAGCGTCGAGTACGTGTCACGAGTCTCCGACGGAGAAGCAGGTTTCTCGCCAGGATACTTGAAGCGTCTGATGTGCTACAGTGCTATTGTTGTTGATACAAAGCAGAGCAATGGGAACGATAAACGGAGCAAACTCTGCATTTTTTCTACAAAAACAGTTGGCAAAAATCACGTTTCGTCATAAAGGAACCCTAGGAATTGTGTAGCGTGAGAAAGAAGTGACAGATGAAATATTAGCGTTACGGCAGAATGAGTCAGTGGAATGTCTGGTGTCGTATACGCTCGACTGTGTGAACAATGTACGAGATGTGTACAATGACGACGATACGTGCTTAACCAGTGAAAGTGATACAGAAACACATGTCGAACAATGTAATTCAACAGCCTTGTCGGACAGGGGGCAGCAAATCACGTCTCCAGTGAAACGTATCAAGGAACAGTCGTTGTCCAAGGACCGAATCTTAAACATAATTACGAAATGGAAGATCATCCGCAGCATAGTAAGAAAGCAATTATGAACTGGTTTCAAATAAGTGCGCAGACGTACGACCGTGTTGTGTATAAGAAGAACTGCGTATATTCAAGGGAGGACAAGGCGCACTTGTTACAAAAACTGGTGTCTGTGCGTTTCAGGGACGCTCGATACAATTTACAGAACGTGCATGATAGTGACCTACTACGTTATACACATTGTCCGCCGCTCGTGGTCTCGCGGTAGCGTTCTCGCTTCCCGAGCACGGGGTCCCGGGTTCGATTCCCGGCGGGGTCAGGGATTTTCACCTGCCTCGAGATGACTGGGTGTTTGTGTTGTCCTCATCATTTCATCATCATCCAGGAAAGTGGCGAAATTGGACTGAGCAAAGGTTGGGAAATTGTACGGGCGCTGATAACCACGCAGTTGAGCGCCCCACAAACCAAATATCATCATCATCACGTTATACACATCAAACATGCGTGACATGGATTACAGTGAGCCGGCCGGTGTGACCGAGCGGTTCTCGGCGCTTCAGTCGGGAACCGCGCTGCTGCTGCGGTCGCAGGTTCGAATCCTGCCTCGGGCATGGATGTATGTGATGTCCTTAGGTTAGTTGGGTTTAAGTAGTTCTAAGTCTAGGGGACTGATGACCTCAGATGTTCAGTCCCATAGTGCCTAGAGCTATTTGAACCATTTGATTACAGTGATTTAAAGGGAATTCGGGAATGGTTCCATAACTTAAAACAGCGCTGCAGAATTGAAAGACCTAAGATAGAGAAATTTCAAACAAATCATCAATTTGACGATGCGCAAAGCTGCGAAATCGGCCTGAAACTATGTAGGTCAGATAAACTTATCCCATCGTTTAGTAAGGAATTTGTTTTCGACGCTAACCAATCGTGGCTGAAGAGGAAATGCACATGAAGGGAACACTGTAAATCAGAAATACCAAGAGTGCTGTACCAAAAACAACTAACATCAACGCCTTAACGCATTCGTACACAGTTATAGCAACTGTTAACATGGATGGTAAATTGACTGTAAAGTTATTTATTGTGCTGCAAGAAATTGGAAGTGCTCTGTCCCTTAAGACTGATTCTCGTGTGTGTGATCTTGCAAGGGGAGTAGGGGATATTTACTTCACAGCAATCAAGAGTGGGGAAAATGGATGTTAGAGAACTACAACTATGGTGCGAGCACTGCTTTTTTTTAAAAAAAGAAATCTTATGGGACTTAACACAAACACACACACCCATGCCCGAGGGAGGACTCGAACTTTCGCCGGGACCAGCCGCTCAGTCCATGACTGCAGCGCCTGGGACCGCACGGCTAATCCCGCGCGGCCACTGCTTTTGACCAATAACTAGTCACAATAATTGGGTTTTGCTCCATTCTTGGTCTACTTGTAAAATTCGTACTCCTATAGACCAAACTATCGCTCTTGAGAAGTTCTTGACATTGCAGTTCATACCACGTGAAACCACTGGACCCATTCCGCATCTACATGTTTTTTTTCCCATGTCAAATATGTTATCGCACTACCTGCGACTACACCTTAAACGACAGTCAGTTTCACAATAAGCTCATCGATAGATTGTTTCGTATTCGGCTGCATGCAACCACATTCCCTGATTATTGTCGCCCCGTTACACTAAAATAATTCCATACGCATTCCTGAAGAGTGGATACACCTATGAGAACGTCCTGCACATTTTCTAACTACCAAGGAATTTGGCTTCGACCTTGGTATGACGAACCTTTGTGATAAACTGTGGTGCACCATTTTCCATTCGGTGTTCAAGGTGCAAGTTAATGGTTTGTTTTGCACATTTCTTGAATGTCGACGATGTTTTTTTCTGTGAAGTGTAACACATACGTGCCACAGTAGGTTGACGTCTGCACCTCACGGACCCTCATTTTTTTGTCGTCCTCCTGATGCACATGGGGAAAAAAAAGACGCACCACGAAGGAATTAACCGAATGGGACGGTTAGATGATTGATTCGAGAGAAACAGCTGCACGAATTGAGCACGCAAGTGACACGTTCGTCCACCTCAGGCCCTTATGAAAGCAGTTATTCGGCTTGGAATTGACTAATAGTAGTTGTACGTCTGCCTGAGGGATGTCGTGCCAAATTCTGTTCAACTGGAGCGTCAGATCGACAAAATCCCGAGCTGGTTGTAGGGCCCAGCATGTAATGCTCCAAGCGTTCACATCTCGATACCTCGCTGGCCAAGGTGCGTTTGACAAGCAGGAAGACAAGCAGCAGAAATCTCGTCTTGTGCGGACGGGAATTACTTTGCTAAAATTTAAGCTCATTTTGGCTTGCCACGCAGGGCAAACAAATCGGGGCGTAGAATATCGTCAACGTACGGTTGTGATGCAAGGGTACCGCGGCTGATGAAATGAAATGGAATTCCAGATCACCACTCTTGTTGCCGGGCTGAATGGCGAACCACAATTAGGTCGGTATCCCACTGCTGGCTGGAATGCCTCCAGCCACGCCTCCAGCCTGGACTACCAGCCTGACGTTTGACCACCATACTGCCCGACAGCCAGAGCTGATGGACTGGGAAGCCATTCCATTTCATAGCAGGACGCCTTTGGTGTGATCCGCAGCACCCTTACAGCTCAACGGTACGTCGTCGATATTCTACGGTCCGTTTTGTTGCCCTTCATGGCAAGCCACCACGGGTGAACATTTCAGCAAGATAACATCTACCCGCACACCGTGAGAGTTTCTACGGCTTGTCTTCGCGCTCGCAAAACCCTGCCATGGCCAGTTAAGTCGCCGGATGCCTTCCCAATTGAGAACGTATGCAGCATCATGGGCAGAGCCCTCCAACCAGCTTGCAGTTCTGACGAGGTAACGCGCGAATCGGACAGAATTTGGCACGATACAGCTCAGGAAAACATCCAATGACTCTGTCGATCAGTGACAAAGCGAATAACTGCTTGCATAACGACCCGATGCAGACCACGGCGTTATTGACTTGCTCAATTTGTGTAGCTCTTTCTCTGGAATCAGTGCTCCAGTTTTTCTGATATTGCAACCATTTGTTTTTTTGAGTATGTATATCAGATCTAGCGATTCCCTACCCATTCATATAACTCCTTCGTGGTTCGTCGTTTTTTTTCCTGCCATAGAGTGTATTTATCAGATACGAAAAACCATCAAAAAAAAACGCAGAATTTAAGGCGTGATGATGAGGAGGGGGAGAGGTGGGGAGGGGGGGGTGGAGGTTGTCGTAAGCCTACCTCCAACTGTACAGTTGCAGTGGTTCCACTTTACACCGTCCAAGCTAACGCCTTTGGAACTCTTCATCTATGCAATGGGTGTCGAGTTTATGCCCTGATTGACTAGTTGTGTGACGGTCGCGTGGACCTAGTCGATGCTGGTGTGTAAATCTTTGTTGTGTTCTACATATTCCTGTGAGGGTCCAATTCCCCCGTTGCTGAAAAATCCAGCGAGAACATTTGTTCTGGGCTACTTATATTTCATGGACTCTAGTTTTACTCGTAAGGCCACAAACGGAACTGCTCAGTAGTATTTTCACAGCACTACTGAAACACTACGAGACGAACTGTTCAGTTACTTTCAGTGCTGCAATACAAATAATTTGTCTTATTAAATATTGGTGAGAAGTTTATTTACGTTTGCAGGCGGGATATTCAGCCGCCAAATCATTGTCAAAATTCATCGTGAGACCTTCAGCTGTCGTTTATTTCTCACAGTTCGCTACCAGTTCCGGTCAAGGACCTTACCAAGCTACCGACCGAGGTGGCGCACTGGTTAGCACACTGGACTCGCATTCGGGAGGACGATGGTTCAATCCTGTGTCCGGCCACCCTGATTTAGGTTTTCAGTGATTTCCTTAAATCGCTTCAGGCAAATGCCGGGATGGTTCCTTTGACAGGGCACGGCTGATTTCCTTCCCCAGCCTTCCCTAATCCAATGAGACCGACGACCTCGCTGTTTGGTCTTTTCCCCCCAAATCAGTCCAGTCTTACCAAGCTTGTCCGGCATTCACCGAAACTAATAGCGAATTGCGCAAAATAAACAACAGTTGAATGTATCATCATTAATTGTAACGATTAGAGGGAAGTGTTTAATCTGAATACTGGTTCAAAATATAAGTATTTGTTACATTTCGAATTCAGATCTGAAGCAGTATCCAGTATGGCGACTTCTCTTTCTTGAATGTCACATCATTCACCATTAAAATTACGAACGAAACTATAAAAAAATGACAGAGAACCGTAATATGGCATTCTTTGGAAGTCCAATATATGTAGAAAGGTTTATGGCTGTATGTTCAGACGGGACGGTGGTTAAAATTCTCACAGATACTTAATTCATATAAGATCGCACTCCTGGTTTGTACTCCGGTAAATGAGCGGTCGTTCACTCATTACTAGAAACAACAACTTGACGTATTATACCAACACAGTACTAAAATAAGACTTCACAAACCATAACATCATTTATTTGAATAATTGTACCAAACCTGGAATACTGTCTGTAGCAGATACTATTTACAAACGTTGCAACTCGACCTCCAACACTATACACTCTGTGACTTCACTTTCCACATCGATATTTGTCATTTTACTAAAACTTGTGTGCCTCCTGAACGAGGCCAACAAACGCCATTACGCCCTTCTAGTCACTCTCTTGCTACTGACTGTCTCCTTTCCTGTTACTCTAATTTTACATTCGTTCCTTACACTTGTACAACAGAAATTATTCTTGTACATAAGCTTAAGGGAGTCTTATAACCTAGATGGCAAAAGAGAAAGAAAAGTCAGTTAATAGTTACCCAAGAAATATCCATCACAATATATTCACACAAATAATGGTAACTCGTTACGATAATGGTGTACTTTTTTTTCCTTTATTGTATTTCAATTCCCCATCGGGGCGGGCTGGCAGCAGCATATGCGCTGCTCTTCAGCCTAAAGACATAGAACAAACAATAGAAGACATTTAAAAAGAACAAAGGAGAGAATATGGTGAACATAGATATAAAAAAGGGGGATCATCATGGAAGGCAATAGACAAAACACGGGGTGACTGTAAAATGGAGATAAAAAACTGTTAAAACTGTTTAAAAGTAGCACACACAAAAAGCCACACACGGCGACAATTAAAAGAACACATGGCACAGTATGACTGGAGCATGAAAGGTATCAACGGATGGTGTAGCACATAACACTGATGGCGAACCTCAAGGCAGTACACAATTAAAGTCACACCTCTTGATGCACAGGAGAAACAGCACTAAACACAACACTGATGTGGCACACTGACGATGATCAAGACCAAGGATCTGCCAGGCGCAAAGAGATGAAGGAAACTGGAAGAAGGGAGGGCGGGGAAGAGATGGGGGAGATGAGCGGGGGGGGGGGGGTGCTCTGAAGAGGACCAGGTAGGGAGGGACGTGGGAAGGAAAGAGGCAAGTATGGGGTGCAGGGTCTCAGGGGGAGGGGGGGGAGGAGGAAAATCCGCTCTTGGAGAAGGAGGGAAGAGGAAAAAAGGGGTACCCTGGGGAGGGGGGGGGGGGGGAACAAGGCCAGGTTATAGTTGGAAGGAAGGGTAGATGTCACGGTGAAGTTTGTCATCCGGGAGGGGGAAGCGTTGGAAATTGCCCTGATGAAGGAGATGGAGGGTGTGGAGGTGGAGAGAGGGAGGGATACAGCGATAGAGGCGTGGCAATGGGCGTGGGGTGGAGAGGAGAGGAGAGGAGAGGAGAGGAGAGGAGAGGAGAGGAAGGAGGAAACCAGAGGGTGGGGGGATCAAGCCTGCGGACAATGTAAAGGATGCGGAGATGTTGGAGGAACAGGAGGAGGTGGGGGAAGGGGGATAATGGTGTACCAGCTACACTGCTCTTTATATGAATTCTGGTGCATAAATCAAAATGAGCTCATTTCCGTATAATGCCATTGTCACGTGTTCTGCAAACACGTTAGTAGGTGGTAATCCTGATATTGTAAACTGTAACTATGATCGTTAAGATACGAGGGTTGCCGAGAAAGCAATGCACCACATTTTTTTTATTCATTATAAAACAATACTACGTATATATAACTTTCAGTCTCCTGAGTGAGCCTAGTTTCCGTCACTTCCGACAGATAGCGTAGCTGCAGGACAGTTTCAAAATGGCGTCTGTAGCTGATGTATGCTACAAGCAACGTGCCGTCATTGAATTTCCCACTGCAGAGAAAGAAACTGTGGGGAATATTCACAGACGATTGTGCATAGTCTATGGAGCATCTGTTGTCGACAGAAGTACAGTTAGTCGCTGGGCACGGAGGGTGAGGTCATCAGAAGGCGGTTCGGCGGAGCTCCACGATTTGCAGCGGTCGGGGAGACCATGCATGGCTGTCACGTCTTGAAACGTTGCAGCGAGCTGATGTTGTCATTCGCGAGGACAGACGCCATTCGTGGAAGCTATTTTGAGGAGGACGAGGAGGTGATTCACACAGTGAAGCACTGGCTCCACCACCAGGACAAGGCATACACGCCCTTGTTTCGCGCAGGAGGAAGGCCATAGGACGGGATGTAGATTACGTAGGAAAATAGGGTGTGCAGACAAAACACCATTCTTTCGTGTGTGTAATTCTTCATTATGTTCAATAAAGAAATGAGGGAAAAAGTGCGGTGGATTACTTTCTGTGCAGCCCTCCCATTATACATTCAATTGGTGGCTTTTTCCTTACGTGTAATATCAATGCTACCATATGCTCTCTTCGTTGGGATTTGTATTCAGACATTACTTGGGAGTTCGTTGTAGACATACCTGATTTTGAGATATAGACTAGTCAGTTTCTTTGCGTCATTTTTCCTCTCGAGGGCTTTACTGACAGTGGATCAGCGATGTTTTACATTTACACAGCTACCTCTAGAAGTAGGTGATGAATGGGGACTCGGTTACGTTTTGATTATTTTCTTAGGTTTGGTGGTGATTGTTTTCTGCCTGAAATTTCGTCTGATTTGCGTTGAGATTATTATGTTTTACTTTTAATTTTTTATTTTCACATAATATTTTTCGTGGTTTGTGATTTGTGATATTTTCTTTGTGTTATATCTCTTTGCTGTTCGGCGTACATCCACTATGGATGTGTGTTACATAGTCTTTCTCGTTTGTTTCTTTTTATCCGTTTTCCTGCTCAATATAGCTTCTGTGCTAAGAGAAATAAAACGTAACCGAATTTTCACACATCACCTACTTCCGCTGCGCGGGATTAGTCGAGCGGTCTGGGGCGCTGCAGTCATGGACTATGCGGCTGGTCTCCGCGGAGGTTCGAGTCCTCCCTCAGTCCTCCCTCGAGTCCTCCCTCATGCCCTTAGGATAATTGAGGTTAAGTAATGTGTAAGCTTAGGGGCTGATGACCTTAGCAGTTAAGTCCCATAAGATTTCACACACATTTGAACATTTTTTTTCACCTATTTCTAGTAGTAACATTTAATATCGGTGATCCACTGTCATCCAAGCTCTCAAAAAACAGATTGAACAGTACGTCTACAACGAATGTCCAAATACAAATCTCAGAAAGAACAGCATATGGCAGCATCGATATTACACGTAAAATAAATACACCAGTCAAATGTATAATATCTTTACAATAATAGTTCCAGTTTACAATATTAAGACTATGGTCAGTTAATGTATTTACAGAAAAAGTGACGATGGCAGTGTGCCTAAATGGTTCAAATGGCTCTGAGCACTATGGGACTTAACATCTGAGGCCATCAGTCCCCTAGAACTTGGAACTACTTAAACCCAACTAACCTAAGGACATCGCACACATCCATGCCCGAGGCAGGATTCGAACCTGCGTCCGTAGCAACAGCGCGGTTCCGAACTGAAGCGCCTAGAACCGCTCGTATGCCTGAATGATCTCTTTGTAATGTATGCAATAAAACATATAAAGAGCAGTATAATTGGTATATTATCATGGTAATCCTGTCACTTCAAGACATGTTTTGCACTGTGGGCCCCAAGGAACACAAAAGAAGGTACCTAGGGTAGGGAAGAGAGTGAGTCATAATTACATCATTAAACTCTAACGTATCACCTGAAGCTGCAGGTCCCTTACACCAAAATAGAAAAAAAAACCTACATGCGCTCCGACGTTTCTGTCAGTGAATTTCGGTATTAACCCTGTATATTACTTCGTATATGACTTGTTGAGTTAGCCTATTCTGAATCCTCGCCCGAAATCCCATTAAAGCCACGAATAATAATGATAAGGGGTGAGCAAAGACGTGGTGGACAGACTGGGTATAGCATCAGAGGTGCGGAAAGCACGGCCCCCCTGGTTGCACTGCAGTTTAGCGCGCTGCGCCGGCAGATAGCAGTGGCGGCGTGGCGCGTGGCGCGTGGCCGCCCCTAACCTCTCCCAACAGTCGCCGGCGGAGCCCGCGCAGGGAAGCAACATGGCCGCCGGCCAGACCCCACCCCGTGGCAGCGCGCTCGGTGGCGGCAACTGCCCGGCCGGCATCCGCCGCGAGGAGGTGGCCGACGCCGGGCGCCGGGCGTCCCTCTCCGAGGCGCCGCGACGTCGCTGCCAGACAGAGAGAGTCGGCGCCATTTGCGTCCGGCGCAGGCGCACGCGCGCGGAAACGGAACGCGGCGTCGGCGTTCACAGCGCTGTCTGCGGCCAAGAGCGGAACTATCTGCACAGGATCGCCACGCGGAAGAGCTGTTTGTAGATCACAAACGCCGTACCTATCACCGGCACCTCAGTCTACCGGCATCTTCAACTACACAGTTAAGGTCGGTTCACGCTCGAAGGCCAAAACATTTCACAGAGCATTTCGAATGGCGCCGTACACGCTTGCCTTCTGCGGAGCACAGCGGGACGTCAACGTCAAGGTCTTTCGGGATGACAGTGGCGGGAGACAATGTCACCGTCTGCTAAAATCCCAAGTAAACTCGTTTTCGCTGCGCTCGTGCTAGTCAAAGTAGTGGATTTCGTGCTTTTTTTTTCTCCCTACTCTTTCTTCTCACACATCTATATTTAGTCGAATTTTTGTCTCTCTGCTTGTTCGGTAAAAATTTTGCAACTGATTTCAAACTAAGTTACTTTGTGTCAGAGACTTAAAACTTCCAGCACAGCTCAGAACAGAGGAGGAGGAGATTACTGTTTAACGTCCCGTCGACAACGAGGTCATCAGAGACGGAGCACAAGCTCGGATTAGGGAAGGAAATCGGCCGTGCCCTTTCTAAGGAACCATCCCGGCATTTGCCTGAAGCGATTTAGGGAAATCGCGGAAAACCTAAATCAGTATGGCCGGACGCGGTATTGAACCGTCGTCCTCCCGAATGCGAGTCCAGTGTGCTAACCACTGCGCCACCTCGCTCGGTAGCTCAGAACAGGTGACATGATAATATTAACTCTCTTTCTTTTCTAGTACAGTATGTGGTGGAGTATGGGGTTCTCTGTTTACTTGTCTCATTTCATTAACAGCTAGAGACCTGAAGCTAGACCCGGATGACAATGAATGCAGTAATAAGTCGCTTTCATGTCGCACTTGTGGTTGAGGATTATTTGTTTACCACTGTCACTTCCTCACGAGCTTTTGAGTCATATGTCTTCTGACTGGTTTGATCTGCCCAGCCACGAAGTCCTCTCCTGTGCCAGTTACCTCATCTCAGAGTAGCACTTGCTATCCATGTCCTCCATTATCTGCTGGATGTATTCCAATCTCTGCCTTCCTCTACAGTTTTTACACTCTACAGCACCCTCTACTACCATGAAAATTGTGCATGATGTCATAACCCACGTCCTACCATTCCCTCCCATTTTTCAAGTCATGTTTTCCACACATTCCTTTCCTCTTTCATTCTCCCCAAACCACTTCATTCCTTACCGGATCAGTCCACCTAATTTTCAGCTTTCCTCTGTAGCACCACATCTCAAATGTTTTGATTCTCTTCTATTCGAGTTTTCAAAATGGTTCAAATGGCGCTGAGCACTATGGGACTTAACATCTATGGTTATCAGTCCCCTAGAACTTAGAACTACTTAAACCTAACTAACCTAAGGACAGCACACAACACCCAGCCATCACGAGGCAGAGAAAATCCCTGACCCTGCTGGGAATCGAACCCGGGAACCCGGGCGTGGGAAGCGAGAACGCTACCGCACGACCACGAGATGCGCGCTATTCGAGTTTTCCCACAGTCCATGTTTCATTACTGTACAATGCTGTAATCCGATCGTACATTCTCAGGAATTTCTTCCTCATATTAAGGTCTAATCCCATCCAGATAGTCCTGAAAATTTGTGGTTGCGAATTTTTAATTGCTATTATAATGCTTGTGAAATTTAAAACGAAAAACGTGGGCCACATGCAATGGATATTAGTAAAGAAGAGAAAGCTATTCATGCATCAGTTATGTTTAGTGCATGCGCCCCATATTATTTGTTTTAAATCTTGCTTCCTTTCATACCTATTAAAACTTCACAATCACAATTTTTCAGTACTATCTATATGGAGCTGGGAATCTGTAAGGAGCTAAGAAAAATTTTTTGTTATGGATGCGATTTAATGAGGTACGTAAAAAATGATTTTCGTTTAAATATATTTCATCTAATTTTGCTTTGTTTTCCTGACACATTGCCAATGACCTGTGACAAATTGGATGTTTTTTCGATTCAGCGTTCTTTCAAAACAGTCTGTTGTTGTGGTCTTCAGTCCACAGACTGGTTTCATGCAGCTCTCCATGCTACTCTATCCTGTGCAAGCTTCATCTCCCAGTACCTACTGCAACCTACATCCTTCTGAGTCTGCTTAGCGTATTCATCTCTTGGTCTCCCTCTACGATTTTTACCCTCCACGCTGCCATCCAATACTAAATTGGTGATGCCTTGATGCCTCAGAATAGTTACAGGATTGCAAAAACGTGCCCCTTTGATTGTGATGGGGAGTGTGTAGTCCATCACGTAGCCTAAAATTAAAAGTAAAGGTACTGTAAAAACTGTACAGACGTTGTTGTCAGAAGACACCTAGTTACAGTGACTAACAAGAAAGTAATTTCAAAACCACTATTTATATGAAATAGTGAAAATCATATTTATGTTGCCCCTAAAAATAGTTAGGAAGACATCGAGCCTGTGGGTCCGTCTGCTGTTACCTGGTATGGTCACTTAGTAGTCGTTACAGCGCGGAAGCCCTGTAACAAATATGTCTGATAAAGCCAAGTGCGGAACGGCTGTTTGGGGGGGGGGGGTCTCGGAGCTCGGTCCTTACTTTAGCCAGGAACACGGGGTAGATAAGGTTTTGGTTTAGCCAGGACCAGCGGCCATTTGTATAGCCCTTCCAACATATGTCTTACTGTGGATATATTATCGTATATTAAGCAAGATTTGAATGAGGAATCGGAACTGGCACCCTGGCACATTGTGCGAATCGGCTAATTCCTTTTGCGAAAGGGGCTAAAATTAATGCTCAGCTAACGGCACCATTTCTATATGCACCGTTCGGATTTTACGTGCAAGAAGAGCCACATGTAGTTTCGGACAGAAGTGACACTGATGGTTCAAATTTGGTCCACCGGTGTGGCGGAGCTTGGACTAAGATAAGTTTTAACCGTAGGAAAAAATCTTACTTCGTTTGGATTTTATGTGCAAGAAAAACGTTTTTGTGGAAGGCTTTTTGAAGCACGCCACTTGTTTACTTTAAAATTTTGAGAATCGGTTCAAACTTTCCACAAAGGTAGACAAAAAGAAATTTTTCTATCCAGTAACCATTATCCGTTGTCGGGATGCGACGGTTTAGAGTTAAATGTAGCACTTAAAATTCATTCTTACGTGAATTCAATGACCAGAAGCGGTTTAAAGTCATTCAAATGAATAAAACATGCTTCCTTGCGATAAAATTGAAATCTTGCTTTTAACAGTCTAGCCTCATTAGGATTTTAAGTGCAAGAAACATACTTTGAGATTTTTTTTACATCCGTCACTTGTACGTTTGAAACTTGTGCGGCCGCGCGGGATTAGCCGAGCGGTCTGGGGCGCCGCAGTCATGGACTGTGCAGCTGGTCCCAGAGGAGGTTCTAGTCCTCCCTCGGGCATGGGTGTCTATGTTTGTCCTTAGGATAATTTAGGTTAAGTAGTGTGTAAGCTTAGGGACTGATGACCTTACGAGTTAAGTCCCATAGGATTTCACACACATTTGAACATTTTTTTGAAACTTGCGCGAATCGATTCGAATATCCTAAGAACGTGGACAGATACATGTACAGACACATATACATGGTCGTCATGTTGTTTTGTGAAAGCTTTATCCGCTGCCACGATATAAGCAACACGGTTCGAAATACAATGAAGAACTCATACCTGATCAGTCGTCGCCCGAATCAACAAAGATTCACATCGGTCGCCGAGCTACGGCGATCTAATGTCAAAATTTTTGGAGAGTAAAAGTTAGCAGATACAATAAAAATGCTGCTATTACAGCAAGCACAAAAAAAAAAAGGACGACGAATATGTCCTGGGCAGAGTTAGGGACGTAGAGTGACTAAGTTCTCGACTTATCTGTCAGTGTCAAACATATTTAAATCAGAACATCTTTACATATTCGCTCTTTTGTACGAGTTATCCGTAGTTCTCTAGCCCAGTGAGGTCTCTCAGCTGCAAGCTGTTGGGGCACACCTGCATCTTGCAATGTATAGGGTACGCAGTCCCTTCTCCTGTGCCAAAATCCAGAAAATTCGGCATCCATCCTAAACAATATGTATCATCATATGGAACATTAATGACACATTGTGTCATGTTGCGCACCATGACAAATGCCATGTTGGATGACACGATAGCATGTGCCATGTTATATGCTGGTGGAAATCAGTAATAAGGCATGAATATTGCTACAAAAATTAACTCCGCTGATAGAAATAGTTGTGCACAGACTGCAGACAGCAGACAGACACCGTTAGTGACTGTGCGTGTCTTGCACATGAATCAGAGTTGTAACAATGCTACGCGGAAAACAGTTATCATGTGATGAAAAAGCAAAAATCGGTACGTGCAAGGAAATACAACTCTCTAATCGTCAAACTCCAAAAAGGAGAACAGTTCAAGTACAGTGATTCATAATTTCGTGGGCGCACGAAGTGGACAGAATGGAAAATATGGTCATAGTAGAAAGCTATCAGAGGAATAGGAAGGGTTTCTTTTGTTCAAAGCAAGAGCCACATTGTTGTTCTAAACTTGTTGCTGATTTACAATTGCCAGTAACAGCCAGACGTGTACAACAGAAAATGGTTCAAATGGGTCTGAGCACTATCGGACTTTACATCTGAGGTCATCAGTCCCCTAGAACTTAGAACTACTTAAGCCTAACTAACCTAAGGACATACAGCTATCACCGAGGCAGGATTCGAACCTGGGACCGTAGCGATCGCGCGGTTCCAGACTAAAGCGCCTAGAACCGCTCGGTCACAGCAGCCAGCACGTGTACGACAAATTTTGTTAGTAAAAAAGTCTTGCACTCAAGAAACGACTGCAGGAACTTGCTCTAACACCCAAACGTAGACAGTCTGGACTGGATTTTGCTGAGACATATACGTCGTGAACTTCAGAATGGGATAAAGTGACTTTCAGTGACGAGAGGTAGTTTAATTTAGATGGGCAGGATGTACTTCAATACTATTGGCATGATATAAGAACGTACCAGCAGGTAAAAATGAGCAGAAATTTTGGTCGTGGAAGCGTCACGATTGGGGCAGCCTTCTGCGCTAAAGGCGAATCACGCGCTGATTGGCTGAACATTAGAATGAAGTCTAATATGTACTCTGAGATGCGAGAGACAGAATTGATGATAATGTATGAGGAGCTACGGTACTAAACTGTAATGTTTCAACAAGATAACGGATCTGTTTATGGCTCTGCTAGAACCAAAAAGTGCTTTGACGATAAAGATAGCGATATCTTGCCCGAAATTGAATCCCGTGAAAGCTTTGTGGAATACTTGCAAGCCGTGTTTGGCGCAATGGAAGACATTTTGAGGCTCTATGTGACCTGAAAAGACCGATACGAGAAGAATGGATAACAAATTCACTGCAACAACTACAACAAAATCAAAGCCGGAGAGAATTTTCGAGGTAATTAGCAAGAACGCAGGCTGGACAACGCAATAAAACAACGGGATGGTGAGTGTCTCTATACCAATTTCCATCCAGGAAATGTAAACTTATTTTGTTACTCGTGTTGTGTAAGAAGCTTTCTAATTACGTCATGACTGTTTGCCTGTTTCTACTGCTTTCATAGTAAATTCGTTACATATGTGCTTTGGACATTGTACTAAACTGGTAGAAGCCGACCTCGGGGAAGATCACTTTTGGATTCCATAGAAATATTCTAACACGTGAGGCAATACCGACCTTACGACTTATCTTAGAAAATAGATTTAGGAAATGCAAACCTACGTTTGTAGCATTTGTAGACGCAGAGAAAGCTTTTGACAATGTTGACTGGAATATTCTCTTTCAAATTCTGAAGTTGGCAGGGGTAAAGTACAGGGAGCGAAAGGCTATTTACAATTTGTACAGAAACCAGATGGCAGTTATAAAAGTCGAGGGGCATGAAAGGGAAGCAGTGTTTGGGAAGGGAGTGAGACAGGGTTGTAGCCTATCCCCGATGTTATTCAATCTGTATATTGAGCAAGCAGTAAAGGAAACAAAAGAAAAATTCGGAGTACGTATTAAAACCCATGGAGAAGAAATAAAAACTTTGAGGTTCGCCGATGATATTGTAAATCTGTCAGAGACAGCAAATGACTTGGAAGAGCAGTTGAACGGAATGGATAGTGTCTTGAAAGGAGGATATAAGATGAACATCAACAAAAGCAAAACGAGGATAATGGAATGTAGTCGAATTAAGTCAGGTGATGCTGAGGGAATTAGATTAGAAAATGAGACACTTAAAGTAGTAAAGGAGTTTTGCTATTTGGGAAGCAAAATCACTGATGATGGTCGAAGTAGAGAGGATATAAAATGTAGACTGGCAATGGCAAGGAAAGCGTTTCTGAAGAAGAGCAATTTGTTAACATCGAGTATAGAGTTAAGTGTCAGGAAGTCGTTTCTGAAAGTATTTGTATGGAGTGTAGCCATGTATGGAAGTGAAACATGGACGATAAATAGTCTGGACAAGAAGAGAATAGAAGCTTTCGAAATGTGGTGCTACAGAAGAATGTTGAAGATTAGATGGGTAGATCACATAACTAATGAGGAGGCATTGAATAGAATTGGGGAGATGAGGAATTTGTGGCACAACTTGACTAGAAGAAGGGACCAGTTGGTAGGACATGTTCTGAGGCATCAAGGGATCACAAATATAGCACTGGACGGCAGGGAGGAGAGTAAAAATCGTAGAGGGAGACCAAGAGATAAATACACTAAACAGATTCAGAAGGATGTAGGTTGCTGTAGGTACTGGGAGATGAAGAAGCTTGCACAGGATAGAGTAGCGTGGAGAGCTGCATCAAACCAGTCTCAGGACTGAAGTCCACAACAACAACAATAACTATTACTTTCGTGGAACCCTGCCTTTATATTGAATTCCAGTACTGTGCCGCGTGACATCATGTATCATGTCACTCTACTTGACACGATACAATTTATTACATGACATGGGTACTAAAAGAAGAGCTAGTATGTCAACATGTTTTGTTTCAAATGTCTTTGAAGCTGTCAGATAAATCGAGAAGCCAGTTCGCTTGTTTTACATCGCTAACTCTGCCAGAACGTATTCGGCTTTCTTGTGCTACGATGTTTCGCTGATGCTGTGTGGTAACAACACACCGGCCCCTTCCTCCACGCCTGCACTGCGTGTTGTTGTGTGTGGAGTGAACGACGCCGCCACGGACGGGTGGCCTCGGAGCTGCCCGCGAAGGACCCCGGCTGCCAGGACCTCAGGACCGGCCAGGAGGTGGTGCGTCCCGGCGCCTCTGACACGGCGCGGCGTCGCGGCGCCAGCCACGCCTGAGCCATCTGGCGGGCACCGTGCGGAACTAGCACCAGGCGTGTCTGTGGCAGCGGGACTTAACGGAGTGGTCCCCTGCCATTCTATTCACAGTTACCAGCACCTGAAGCTCAGTGCCCGGACATCACCTCTCTACAGCAGTACGACACAATCCTAAAAGGAACTAGCAAAGCGTCTTTCAGGATTAGAATATTTTAGAGGGCTGCTAAGTACAAAACATTGTGAATTTGTGGAGACGGACACCCGTCGCCACGTTTGTAGCATCCAAGTCTCGCAATCGAGATGACGCTGGTTTGATTATCGCTGATAGCAACAATTACTTTTACTTATATTTTAATCCCGTGTTACGAAATTGAGGTGTTACTTACGAAATGTCGAATAATAATTTGGTAATGGTAATGTGCGGGAAATGGTTCAAATGACTCTGAGCACTATGGAACTTAACTTCTGAGGTCATCAGTCCCCTAGAACTTAGAACTACTTAAACCTAACTAAGCTGACATCACACACATCCATGCCCGAGGCAGGATTCGAACCTGCGACCGTAGCGGTCTCACGGTTCCAGACTGCAGCGCCTATAAACGCTCGGCCACACCGGTCGGCTGCGTGAAATCTTATGGGACTTAAGTGCTAAGGTCATCAGTCCCTAAGCTTACACACTACTTAACCTAAATTATCCCAAACACACACACCCATGCCCGAGGGAGGACTCGAACCACCGCCGGAACCAGTCGCACAGCCCATGACTGCAGCGGCTGAGACCGCTCAGCTAATCCCGCGCGGCGAATAATAATTTATTAACATAAATAACTTATTTGTGATTTAGATATTAACTGCATCAAAACTCCAGTATTCACAGTAAACTGAAATCTAAAAATATTTTCCCATTCCATCTTGGCAGGTGTCCCTCACATCTGTTTCCATCCGGTCACAGGGTTTTCATTCCTGTGTTGCTCATTGTTACTAGCATTTGACAGTTATTTACTGACTGGCGAGTTCCTATACCCCCGCGTTACCACTTCCATTACAATACAGTGCCGAATATGTAGGTGTAAATTCGCATACTCATGCTTAAAATGGCAATCAAGGATTTTCCTTGGAAAATTGGACTCGTCTTGGTGCGAGACCAGCTACAGAAGAGGGCAATATTAGATTGCTTACCCAGAGAAATTCGCCAAAGGGTAACAAAAATGAGTGGATCAACATCGGCTGTCAATGGCAAAACAGCGCATGAAAAAGTGCCAGCTACGAAAAGGAGGTGCGTTATCTGGCTTAGGAGTAAGGATTTAAAAACTCAATTCACTTATTATTGTGGAAAACATATGTGCACCAACATTTTATTAGTCTTGTATCCGTGTCTAAATGGAAATTGTAATGAGCCATCAGAAGAAGACTGTTGAATCACTGAACCTTCAGTTTATTCATTATTTCTCCAGATCAGCATTAACTAATTGAGTTACAGAATTTATATGGTTGCCTCTACATTAATTTGTTATCTAGTTATTAATGTTATACGTATGTAGCAACATTAACATACCGTTGCATTCCACTGGACTCCACGTTAGCACTTGTGTTTCAGTGCCACGTTAAGAAAGGAAAGTCAATAAAATGTTCCGGACTATTATGCCATGGTCGAATGAAAGCCCAGCGTTTCTTCCCCATCTGCGGACTACATTTCCAGGTGGGATCGTAGCTTCTTTGAGTGCCCGAATCACATCCTGGCTCGCTACTGACTCCAGCAAAATTCCGCTTTCGCGTGCTTCCGTGCAGTGGAGTGACGTCACATGTATTGAATGGACGAGCACAATTGCCCTTCGTCGACTCCCGTTGTCCGCTGTTCCTATCACCCCATGGTGGAAGACTGGCCCACATCAGCTTCGGCACCGGAATCCAAATGTCATTCGGTTTCACGCCCTCCTCCCCCCTATTGAAATCCCCTGGTGCGTTGTACAATCTCCGTGGCTTCTCTCTATATCCTTCCATGGTATCCGCTTGTGGCTGCCAGTACTTGAGTCCTATCAAAGTGAATGTGGTCTCCTGGCTGCAAAGCATTTTCCACAAAAGCTGATCTGTCTGTCTACCCTCTTCTGCAGTTGCCCTTGTGCTCTTCTAGTTGTGCTTTGGGCATTCTTTTCGTAGTGCCCTTGTACACCTTCCCACAACTACACGGAACCCTACAAATTCCTGCTTTTTCCAGCGGTAGGCGAGCATCCTTGGCCTATTTTAGGTGATTTTGTATCTTCCGGGCATGTTCGTATATTACTCCGATGTTCTGCTTTTCAAGTGACAAGATAATAATGTATATACAGGGCGATTCACGAAGATATGCAAATATTCTAATGTTATTCTAGATGTAAAACTAAAGAAAAGAGTACATGTAAACACAAGGCCGCAATTGTTTAGTTACTGAGTTCGGCTAATAAAAGATTTTGTCTGAAATTTAGCAACTTCGCTCATACGAGGCCATCGCAAAACTGTATGAGGTTGAAGTAAAGCACGATTTCCGTTTATTTTGTCATTATTGATCTGGTGAGTCTAATAAAACATCTCCCAGAAGTGTATCTGCAGTAGTTTTCAAATGGCTCAAATGGCTCTGAGCACTATGAGACTTAACATCTGAGGTCATCAGTCCCCTAGAACTAAGAACTACTTAAACATAACTAACCTAAGGACATCACACACATCCATGCCCGAGGCAGGATTCGAACATGCGACCGTAGCGGTCGCGCGGTTCCAGACTGTAGCGCCTAGAACCGCTCGGTCACTCCGGCCGGCCAGTAGTTTTCCAGAACATCCAGAGAAGCGAAGCTTATTATAGAACTAAATTTGTTTACTTTCCAATAAGAATGTAGAAACGTTTGTATCCCTGTTGGCAATCGTTAGTGGTAAGGACTATGGGAGCATGCTGCTGAGGTCATCGGTCCCTAGGCCTACACACTACACTACTTAACCTAGCTTACACTAACGTACGCTAAGGACAACACACACACACCCATGCCCGAGGGAGGACTCGAACCTCCGACGAGGGGAGTCGCGCGAACCGTGACAAGACGCCCCAGACCGAGCGGCTATCACGCGCGGCTGCAATCGTTAGTAAATGTATTGTGAAATTGTATGTACAATGTACAACTTTCTTACCACTGAGCTTTATATCTATGCTTCGACACGAATTCAAGTGTGCCATGGTGGTAACAACAACAGATTTTCTGACACATTCACACCAGTTACTGTTATTACCATCATTTTTCCAAAATTAAATTCTCTACAACTTCTGTTGAAAACTTTGCGCAATAGCCGGGAATTTAAAAAACAAATTCGGCCAAATAGTTAGTAAATTAAAAATTTTAAGAAATTACGTCTTTGTTTCTCTGGATGTCTTGGAAAACTACTGCAAATTCAAGTCTGGGACATGTTTTATTAGGTTCACCAGATGAATAACAAGAAAATAAATAGTGTAAGACGTGTATATTTCTATTGTCTATTGTCAAACCACAATTTATGAAAGATGTTTATATTTTATTAATAGGATTAAGTAGGAATAATTAATATTTGTCACGTTGGAAATAATTGTGGTAGCATGGAATGTCTGCGCCAAAGTATTGTTGGCAAGAGAAGCCACACATTGATATAATTTTAAAAAGGGCGGGAGAGACCGCGTATGGACACATTTTAAGAAAAGAGCGGGAAAGACCGCGCATTGATACATTTTGTAATGGTAGCAGGTATTCTCTGCGCCAGAAAGCATTGTTGGGAGGAGAGACCGCACTTCAGCGTTCGTAGGAAGTCAGTAGTAAGCGAGATGTGAAGCGAGTCTGTAGCAGGTCTGAAGCGAGAGGTTGAGAGGAGCGGTGTGCCTGCCAGCCACCAGCTATGATTTGCAAGAGATTATAAACGGATGTACAGAGACATCAGCTAACTACTATCATAAGAGGAACTACTATTATTGAATTAATTTTTTCAGAAACTCAAGACTAGTGAAGGTATGTTTGCGCAATGCTAGTTGTAAGATTATTGTAAAAAGTAAGTCCCATTTGAACGTTTGTAAAATCATTTCATTCAGAATATAATTAATTTTTGCCAGCAATATTGCATTACTGATTATAACCCATCTAAAAAATCATCAACGTAAAACTTCGCAAAATTTTATTGTTGTCAAGAAAAAGTTTAACTGTGAATTACGTAACTCCGGTCAAATTAATTAAAGAATGACGTCAGCTTTGCTATTAAAGAATAACGTCAGCTTTGGTAATAAATACAACCACTTCTTATGACAGCCCACCAGAAGCTAATAGAGTATAGTAAAGCAGAGTAAGTATATTCATGTCGCAGTTCGATGTAGCAGTCATATGGCTATCCAGTAACAGTAAAAAAGGTAAGGAACAGTTTTGCAGGTAACGAGTGAGGGCCACGACGAAGACACAATCTATGTTTCGTCGAAATAATCAGAAAACAACTTTTAATAAGCAGCAATTAAATTTTTACGCGAAGATTGAGAAAGAGAATAAATTTCAAAGAGAAGATTTCATTTGTTATTATTAAGCAAGAGATACAAATCTTAAGGGAAGGTTTCATAGGTTATTGTAAAACGAAGGTGGCGTAACACGAGATATAGAGGAAACGGGTAGGTTTCAATGGAAATCGTGCTTTACTTTATCCTCGTACAGTTTTGAGATGGCTTCGTATTAGCGAAGTTGCTAAATTTAAGGCAAAATCTTTTATTAGCCATAACTCAGTAACTAAACATTTGCGGTTCTATGTTTATACGGACTCTTTTCGTTAGTTTTACTTACAGAATATCATATTAAAATATTTGCAAATCTGACACATACATCTGCATACAGGGTGCAGAAAAATTGTCACGAAATTTTAATGCTGCATAGCTGATGCCAGTAGGAACCAAAACTACTAGTGTTGTGTATGTCGACAACGCACCATTTTTAAACTACGGAAACTTGGCGCCACACACTCCGATTGGCCGCGGATTGCCCTGCAAAACAGCGAGACCTATTCGGCACGTGTGCGTATCACGTTGGTCCAGTTACGGGGCGACGGACGTTTGTGTGCGTGAACCGACAACCATAGCGCTGCCCGTCAACCGACGAACGGCAACAGGGCAATCCCACGGCCAATCGGAACGCTTGGCGCCAAGTTTCCGCAGCTTAAAAATGGTGCGTTGCCGACCTACACAACATTAGCAATTTTTGTTCCTACTGGCATCAGCTATGCAGGGTTAAAATTTAGTGACACAGTTTTTCTCCATCATATGCTGAATCGCGACATTCCATCCGGGATTTTCCATTGTACGGAGGGCGTATATAACACTTCCTTGTCGTACGTCAGATATCATTTGTGTTTCACTCGATGACTTTCCGTCAGGTACTGGGAACTGTGACATTTTCCACAGGAAATCACGAATCCAGTCGCACAACTGTGAAGATAATCCGTAGGCACGCTATTTGTTCACAAGTCGCTTGTGAGAAACTATATGAAAAGCGTTCTGGGAACCTAAAAATACACTCCTGGAAATGGAAAAAAGAACACATTGACACCGGTGTGTCAGACCCACCATACTTGCTCCGGACACTGCGAGAGGGCTGTACAAGCAATGATCACACGCACGGCACAGCGGACACACCAGCAACCGCGGTGTTGGCCGTCGAATGGCGCTAGCTGCGCAGCGTTTGTGCACCGCCGCCGTCAGTGTCAGCCAGTTTGCCGTGGCATACGAAGCTCCACCGGTAGCATGCCGCTACAGCGTGGACGTGACCCGTATGTGCAGTTGACGGACTTTGAGCGAGGGCGTATAGTGGGCATGCGGGAGGCCGGGTGGACGTACCGCCGAATTGCTCAACACGTGGGGCGTGAGGTCTCCACAGTACATCGATGTTGTCGCCAGTGGTCCGCGGAAGGTGCACGTGCCCGTCGACCTGGGACCGGACCGCAGCGACGCACGGATGCACGCCAGGACCGTAGGATCCTACGCAGTGCCGTAGGGGACCGCACCGCCACTTCCCAGCAAATTAGGGACACTGTTGCTCCTGGGGTATCGGCGAGGACCATTCGCAACCGTCTCCATGAAGCTGGGCTACGGTCCCGCACACCGTTAGGCCGTCTTCCGCTCACGCCCCAACATCGTGCAGCCCGCCTCCAGTGGTGTCGCGACAGGCGTGAATGGAGGGACGAATGGAGACGTGTCGTCTTCAGCGATGAGAGTCGCTTCTGCCTTGGTGCCAATGATGGTCGTATGCGTGTTTGGCGCCGTGCAGGTGAGCGCCACAATCAGGACTGCATACGACCGAGGCACACAGGGCCAACACCCGGCATCATGGTGTGGGGAGCGATCTCCTACACTGGCCGTGCACCACTGGTGATCGTCGAGGGGACACTGAATAGTGCACGGTACATCCAAACCGTCATCGAACCCATCGTTCTACCATTCCTAGACCGGCAAGGGAACTTGCTGTTCCAACAGGACAATGCACGTCCGCATGTATCCCGTGCCACCCAACGTGCTCTAGAAGGTGTAAGTCAACTACCCTGACCAGCAAGATCTCCGGATCTGTCCCCCATTGAGCATGTTTGGGACTGGATGAAGCGTCGTCTCACGCGGTCTGCACGTCCAGCACGAACGCTGGTCCAACTGAGGCGCCAGATGGAAATGGCATGGCAAGCCGTTCCACAGGACTACATCCAGCATCTCTACGATCGTCTCCATGGGAGAATAGCAGCCTGCATTGCTGCGAAAGGTGGATATACACTGTACTAGTGCCGACATTGTGCATGCTCGCTCTGTTGCCTGTGTCTATGTGCGTGTGGTTCTGTCAGTGTGATCATGTGATGTATCTGACCCCAGGAATGTGTCAATAAAGTTTCCCCTTCCTGGGACAATGAATTCACGGTGTTCTTGTTTCAATTTCCAGGAGTGTATAATTTGAGATCCCCCTGTCGATAGTACCGGATACTTAATGAAGATAAAGAGTTGGTTGTGTTGCATTAGAACGATGTTTATGTTAAGTCCCATAGTGCTCAGAGCCAGCCAGAATGATGTTTTTCCGTGTTGACTGTGTGTCAACAGATCGGTAATTCATGATTTTCGAACACAGCATATGTTTCCAAATGCTACTGCAACTCAGCGTCGGTGACGTGGGCTGTAATTCAGCTTATTCCTCCTGTCCCCTCTCTTGAGTACTGGTTACGTGATAAAACTATATTTCGTAACTCAATACTCCATCAAGTTAAGATCGACTAAAGCGAGAGCACGTCAGCTGACGTTCGGCAATCCATCAAATGAGTTTCTTTGTACAAGGTCCCACATGGCCCTGAAAATTTCCTTACGCGTTTAGCGCTAAAGATGAGGGTTAGCATGATTGACCGTAAAATCAGTAATGGCGAGAAAGATACAAATATTTATCGTGCGGTGTCGTCAAAAGAACAGGTGTCAAACAGGACCGTAATTAACAGCCGCTTGCTAATGTGGGAAGCAGATTCAGGATAATTGAAAGTGATGGGTCCTTATAGTGTAGATATTTTAATTTGTGGCTCACCTCCTACCTCCCAAGCCACCTCATTTCACTGAGATTGCTTCTAAATAATTGTAGCGTGTAGTAACCACGGCGGAAGAGCGTCATTATCTTTGAGTGCAGAATCGATGAGACGGTAAAATGTCTGTGTTTGAAGCGCTCGCGGAATCCTGCAACAGTAATATTGTCGTCGGCACGCTGCTTGCTCTGACTAATTAATAGCGTGACACCTGTGCACTCAAGTAACTGGACGCTGAGGGCCTATGTAGTGTCCCTTTTGCAATATTCACCCTTATCGAGGTGAAAAATAAATAAAAATGACTGTATGTGAATCAAAATCAATTGCAAACATTGATTTATCATTGATTTAACTGTAAAAATATACAATATATATATCGATAAATGCAGAAAAGACATTATTTTTAGTGTATGAGATTATAATGTGTAAGTAATTAAAAGAAGAATTATCATCTCTGTAAGAGTATAAAACACAATGCAATGCTCATTCTTCTGTCTAGTCTGTTTTGTTCTGTTCGTTCTGGTCGTTCTGGAATAAGGTACGCAAGCGATTGTGCTGCGCTAGCATTTGTTTCTGTCGTAACGTAATTGCAAATATTTAATGGTGTAAACTGTGTCCTAGTACGAATATATTAGTATACAGTGATCTCCGTGTGTTATTTCATAACCTACGCCACATTTATCTTATGAAAAGAATATTTAATGAAAATTATTTAGCATTATTTCCGCTGCTGCGGAGCGAGTAACAGTAATCTCTGACTGTTAACTATTAGCCGCCATTACGCGGTACATTTAAAAATATTTTTTCACAGCACAATGTCTGATAGCCGGAGCGGAAGAAATTATGTAAAAATATTCTGTGAGATTAATTGAAGTAATCCAGTGAAATAATTTTATTAAAACTTGTCTATTTTCTGTGATAGTAATAATTTCAGAGCTGAGTACTACTACGCTATTGCATTTACAGTAATTTGTAGGGAGCCTGGCGCTCGATAAAACCAGATATAATACGTAATTGGCAACCCACGAAATTCATTATTTTGCTTATTATATCTCTTTTGTATTTTTTTTAAAGCTAAAAGTAAAAACTAACTCCACTAACAATCAGTAACATATCACGATAAAGCAAAGGACAAACGAATTTTTGCCGGCCGCGGTGGTCTAGTGGTTCTAGGCGCGCAGTCCGGAACCGCGGGACTGCTACGGTCGCAGGTTCGAATCCTGCCTCGGGCATGGATGTGTGTGATGTCCTTAGGTTAGTTAGGTTTCAGTAGTTCTAAGTTCTAGGGGACTGATGACCACAGAAGTTAAGTCCCATAGTGCTCAGAGCCATTTGAACCATTTGACAAACGAATTTACTAGGAGTGTTTCCGCTAACTAAATAAACAACATAACATTATTTTTTCTTTTAAGAGATATAATACCTACCGATGCGAATTATAATCCCTTCAGGATTAGGTTTTATTTAAAGAAAAGGTCAGATCTTTTGGGACGACGTTCTTAAATGAGGTATCGGATACAGACCGGAATTTGCGCGTTTTAGCATTTGTTAACTCAACTTCCAAATGCAGTAAACCGTGCTAAGATTACGTTTTCAGATGAATGTGCCATTTATCGCGGAAGACCTGCTAGAAACATTGTCGTTTGGGCCAAAGATTCTCCTCATTACACCGTCGAGTTAGAAAGGAATCCGCCTCACTTAATAATATGGGCAGCGATGGCGTAACAACAACTGCTTGGACCGTACTTTTTTGAAGGGGCTGTGAATGGCGCAAATCATTTACACGTGTTACAGACATGGTTAATACCTGAGCTTGAGGAAAGGGGGCTGACAGAACGCATACAGCGGCAGCAAGACTGAGCGCCTCCTCGCTATGCCCTTGCAGTGCGCGACTTCCCAAATGAACACTTCCCAAGACGGTGAACAGGTCGTGGTTCACCACCAAACCCAGCTGCCTTGAAACGGCCACCAAGGAGTCCCGACCTCACTACACCTGACAACTCGTTAAGGGGAGTCATTAAGACGCACGTATCCGTAAGTCGTTATGCTACAGACGAAGAAAAAAATGGTTCAAATGGCTCTGAGCACTAAGGGACTCAACTGCTGAGGTCATTAGTCCCCTAGAACTTAGAACTAGTTAAACCTAACTAACCTAATGACATCACAAACATCCGTGCCCGAGGCAGGATTCGAACCTGCGACCGTAGCGGCCTTGCGGTTCCAGACTGCAGTGCCTTTAACCGCACGGCCACTTCGGCCGGCACAGACGAAGAACTGAGCAATGCTGTTGAGAATGCATTTCTCGTTATAACACCCGGACATGCTCATAAATATGCAAAGAAGGTCTTGGAGGCGTACGGAACCGTATTTACAGCATGAGGGGGAACACGCCGATATACTGGACTCTTAACACCCTAGTAAGTACTTAAGCTGAAACAAACCGAATCAGGTAGCATTCGATAGTGAAATGTGGCGAGGGTCTCCGGGCAGGTGGATCCGATCGCCTGGTGCAAGTCTTTTGAAGTGATGCCAATTCGGCGACTTGCGCGTCGATGAAATGAGGATGATGTTGATGAAGACACAATCACCCAGTCCCTGAGCGGAGAAAATCTCCAACCCAGACGGGAATCGAACCCAGCCCTCTCCCCGGCGCGCTATTCCACTCCGATACAGCGGCGGACAGCATTCGACAGCAGGTAGTAGCAGGACTTGTCGTCCACCCTGTACACCCGGTATCTGCCTGCACCGGGGAAGACAAGTTAGCTTCGAACGCATTGGATGACCAACAGCTATTTTTTAATATTTAATGTGTTTCACGTTAACAAGAGGTGAGAATCAGAAATAGCCTGGTGCTGGTCGACTTTTAGTTTCGGGACAGAGGATCTCTGACGATGAGACACCGTCGGTACAGTTCGACTTTGCCCTCGGGCAGGTTAAGCCAGGGCCCATCATTCTGAGCCGTTGCGTAACTCGTTTTCTAATCCGGTCGAGCGTTACAGGGATTTCTCGACTAAGCGCAGTGTGATGTAACTACAGTTGCGCTCGGCCGGGACTACGGTACGGTAGTTTTGGTACATTACATAAACGACGTAGTAAATGGGAGGATTACCGGCAATATTCGTAGACTGGTAGAGAAAGAAAATAGCTAATTAGAAACGAACAACGTTGAGTGTTAGACCACGTACTTTATATCCTTACAGAATATAAATCCTTACAAAATATAAATTGCATTTTATAGGAAAGAAAAATTAGTTGATCACGTAGCTTCTGCACTTTAATGCAACCAAAGCAATTACTTTCGGTGCAATACTGTTTACAAGCATAAATGAAAAACAAAATAATTACTGTTATTTTGTACTCCATGAAACGTTCTTCATCACGATCAAAAGCATGATTTTCCTGTTATTACTGATAATTGCCAAATTTGTTTATGAATAACAGAAACATGTTTTATACATTGAAGCGCCAAAGAAACTGGTATAGTTATGCGTATTCAAATACAGAGATATATAAATAGGCAGAATACGGCGCAGCGTTCGGAAACGCACATAGAAAACGTCTGCCGTAGTTGTTAGATCGGGTACTGCTGCTTTAGTGGCAGGTTATCAAGATTTAAGTGAGTTTCAACGTGGTGTTACAGTCGGCGCACAAGTGATGGTAGCGATGAAATGGGGATTTTCCCATAGGGCCATTTCGCGAGTATGCGGTGAATATCAGGTAACTGCTAAAACATCAAATTTCCGACATCGCTACGGCCAGAAAAAGAGCCTGCAACAATGGGACCGACGAAGACTGAAGAGAATCGATCAACGTGACAAAAGTTCAAATTGCTCCAGACTTCAATGGTGGGCCATAAAAAAGTGTCAGCATGCTAACCATTCAAAGAAACATCACCAATCTGTGTTTTCAGAACCGAAGGCCCACTCGTGTACGCTTGATGACTGCACAACACAAAGCTTTACACCTCGCCTGGGCCCGTCAACACAGACGTTGGGCTATTGATGACTGGAAACATATTGCCTGGTCGGACGAGTCTCGTTTCAAATTGTTTCGAGCGGATGGCCGTGTACGGGTATGGAGACAAGCTCATGAATCCATGGACCCTGAACGTCAGCAGGGGACTGTTCAAGCTGGTGGAGGCTCTGTAATGGTGTGGGACTTACGCAGCTGGAGTGATATCGGATCCCTGATACGTCTAGATACGACTCTGACAGCTCACAGGTACGTAAGCATCCTGTCTGATCATCTGCATCCATTCATGTCCGTTTTGCATTCCGACAGACTTGGGCAACTCCAGCAGGACATTGCAACACCCCACATGTCAAGAAGTGATACGCACTGTCTCCACGAACAGTATTCTGAGTTTAAACACTTCCACTGACCAGCAAACTCCCCAGACATGAACATTATTGAGCATATCTGTGATGGCTTGCAGCGTGCTGTTCAGAAGAGATCTCCATCCCCTCGTACTCTTACGGATTTATGGGCAGCCCTGCAGGATTCGTGTTGTCAGTTCCTTCCATCACTAGTTCAGACATAATTCAAGCCCATGCCACGTCGTGTTGCGGCACTTCTGCTTATTCGTGGGGGCCCTACACGATACTGGGCAGCCGTACCAGTGTATTTGGCTCTTAAGTGTATAAGCTTGAAGTACTGTAGCAATCTTTCACATGTTTTTGTTTTGCGTTTATTATTATTATTTTTTATTTTACCTTCACTTTGAGGAAACTGCATCCTCTAGCGCTACGTGATAAATCTTTATTGCTTTTTCGAATAAATTTTCAGTTTGCTGTAAATACTGCCTACATTTAAATAATAGGTATACTTGAAAAAAGAGACAGCATTGGTCGTATATTTTTCTATTGCAAAATCGATTTTCTGTCACTGAGTGACCATCTTCAGTGCTAGAAGTTAAAATTTTTTCACATTACGATCAGAGAGTACAACATAGAAAATCACAATTACATCTGCATATGAACATAACACTTGTTAAAACAAACCTATATTGTATAACAAATTGGGATGCACTGTTGTTACTAAGCTTACGGCAATCACATAGACTGAGGTCGCTGTTTACCTGCACTCGTTCAGCAGACCTCGGTGTGACGGGGCTTGACACGCCCTCTATGTGACATGTGTCACGTGAAGACATAGTGTTATTGGTTTTACGAATTATTAACACTAAATAAATCTTGTACTTTTGTGAATGGTGTAGTAATTCAAATTTAAAATGTGCGTACAACACATAGCAGACGCAGGAGAACATCTAAAATACATTGGCATATTGTTAGTTGTTGTGTTGTTGTGGTCTTCAGTCCTGAGACTGGTTTGATGCAGCTCTCCATGCTACTCTATCCTGTGCAAGCTTCTTCATCTCCCAGTACCTACTGCAACCTACATCCTTCTGAATCTGCTTAGTGTATTCATCTCTTGGTCTCCCTCTACGATTTTTACCCTCCACGCTGCCCTCCAATGCTAAATTTGTGATCCCTTGATGCCTCAGAACATGTCCTACCAACCGATCCCTTCTTCTAGTCAAGTTGTGCCACAAACTTCTCTTCTCCCCAATCCTATTCAACACCTCCTCATTAGTTACGTGATCTACCCACCTTATCTTCAACATTCTTCTGTAGCACCACATTTCGAAAGCTTCTATTCTCTTCTTGTCCAAACTAGTTATCGTCCATGTCTCACTTCCATACATGGCTACACTCCATACAAATACTTTCAGAAACGACTTCCTGACACCTAAATCTATATTCGATGTTAACAAATTTCTCTTCTTCAGAAACGCTTTCCTTGCCATTGCCAGTCTACATTTTATATCCTCTCTACTTCGACCATCATCGGTTATTTTACTCCCTAAATAGCAAAACTCCTTTACTACTTTAAGTGTCTCATTTCCTAATCTAATTCCCTCAGCATCACCCGACTTAATTCGACTACATTCCATTATCCTCGTTTTGCTTTTGTTGATGTTCATCTTATATCCTCCTTTCAAGGCACTGTCCATTCCGTTCAACTGCTCTTCCAAGTCCTTTGCTGTCTCTGACAGAATTACAATGTCATCGGCGAACCTCAAAGTTTTTACTTCTTCTCCATGAATTTTAATACCTACTCCGAATTTTTCTTTTGTTTCCTTTACTGCTTGCTCAATATACAGATTGAATAACATCGGGGAGAGGCTACAACCCTGTCTCACTCCTTTCCCAACCACTGCTTCCCTTTCATGCCCCTCGACTCTTATAACTGCCATCTGGTTTCTGTACAAATTGAAAATAGCCTTTCGCTCCCTGTATTTTACCCCTACGACCTTCAGAATTTGAAAGAGAGTATTCCAGTCAACATTGTCAAAAGCTTTCTCTAAGTCTACAAATGCTAGAAACGTAGGTTTGCCTTTTCTTAATCTTTCTTCCAAGATAAGTCGTAAGGTCAGTATTGCCTCACGTGTTCCAACATTTCTACGGAATCCAAACTGATCTTCCCCGAGGTCGGCTTCTACCAGTTTTTCCATTCGTCTGTAAAGAATTCGCGTTAGTATTTTGCAGCTGTGACTTATTAAACTGATAGTTCGGTAATTTTCACATCTGTCAACACCTGCTTTCTTTGGGATTGGAATTATTATATTCTTCTTAAAGTCTGAGGGTATTTCGCCTGTCTCATACATCGTGCTCATCAGATGGTAGAGTTTTGTCATGACTGGCTCTCCCGAGGCCATCAGTAGTTCTAATGGAATGTTGTCTACTCCCGGGGCCTTGTTTCGACTCAGGTCTTTCAGTGCTCTGTCAAACTCTTCACGCAGTATCTTATCTCCCATTTCATCTTCATCTACATCCTCTTCCATTTCCATAATATTGTCCTCAAGTACATCGCCCTTGTATAAACCCTCTATATACTCCTTCCACCTTTCTGCTTTCCCTTCTTTGCTTAGAACTGGGTTGCCATCTGAGCTCTTGATATTCATACAAGTGGTTCTCTTCTCTCCAAAGGTCTCTTTAATTTTCCTGTAGGCAGTATCTATCCTACCCCTAGTGAGACAAGCCTCTACATCCTTACATTTGTCCTCTAGCCATCCCTGCTTAGCCATTTTGCACTTCCTGTCGATTTCATTTTTGAGACGTTTGTATTCCTTTCTGCCTGCTTCATTTACTGCATTTTTATATTTTCTCCTTTCATCAATTAAATTCAATATTTCTTCTGTTACCCAAGGATTTCTATTAGCCCGCGTCTTTTTACCTACTTGATCGTCTGCTGCCTTCACCACTTCATCCCTCAGAGCTACCCATTCTTCTTCTACTGTATTTCTTTCCCCCATTCCTGTCAATTGTTCCCTAATGCTCTCCCTGAAACTCTCTACAACCTCTGGTTCTTTCAGTTTATCCAGGTCCCATCTCCTTAAATTCCCACCTTTTTGCAGTTTCTTCAGTTTCAATCTGCAGTTCATAACCAATAGATTGTGGTCAGAATCTGCATCTGCCCCAGGAAATGTCTTACAATTTAAAACCTGGTTCCTAAATCTCTGTCTTACCATTATATAATCTATCTGAAACCTGTCAGTATCTCCAGGCTTCTTCCATGTATACAGCCTCCTTTCATGATTCTTGAACCAAGTGTTAGCTATGATTAAGTTATGCTCTGTGCAAAATTCTACAAGGCGGCTTCCTCTTTCATTCCTTCCCCCCAATCCATATTCACCTACTATCTTTCCTTCTCTCCCTTTTCCTACACTCGAATTCCAGTCACCCATGACTATTAAATTTTCGTCTCCCTTCACTACCTGAATAATTTCTTTTATCTCGTCATACATTTCATCTATTTCTTCATCATCTGCAGAGCTAGTTGGCATATAAACTTGTACTACTGTAGTAGGCATGGGCTTTGTGTCTATCTTGGCCACAATAATGCGTTCACTATGCTGTTTGTAGTAGCTAACCCGCACTCCTATTTTTTTATTCATTATTAAACCTACTCCTGCATTACCCCTATTGGATTTTGTATTTATAACCCTGTAATCACCTGACCAAAAGTCTTGTTCCTCCTGCCACCGAACTTCACTAATTCCCACTATATCTAACTTTAACCTATCCATCTCCCTTTTTAAATTTTCTAACCTACCTGCCCGATTAAGTGATCTGACATTCCACGCTCCGATCCGTAGAACGCCAGTTTTCTTTCTCCTGATAACGACGTCCTCTTGAGTAGTCCCCGCCCGGAGATCCGAATGGGGGACTATTTTACCTCCGGAATATTTTACCCAAGAGGACGCCATCATCATTTAATCATACAGTAGAGCTGCATGTCCTCGGGAAAAATTACGGGTGTAGTTTCCCCTTGCTTTCAGCCGTTCGCAGTACCAGCACAGCAAGGCCGTTTTGGTTAATGTTACAAGGCCAGATCAGTCAATCATCCAGACTGTTGCCCCTGCAACTACTGAAAAGGCTGCTGCCCCTCTTCAGGAACCACATGTTTGTCTGGCGCCTCAACAGATACCCCTCCGTTGTGGTTGCACCTACGGTACGGCCATCTGTATCGCTGAGGCACGCAAGCCTCCCCACCAACGGCAAGGTCCATGGTTCATTGTTAGTTTATAAACTATAAAACATAAAATAGATCGATGATAAGTTGTTAGAGTGCAGAACATGTACAAAGCAAAAGATAATGCCACAGAATAATAAATGAACAACATAAAAAGAGGCGTAACACAGGTCTTTCTTAAAAAACGTAACACCCACCATCTGGCGTGGGAAGTCAAAATTACAACGTTCGCAATTTATGTAACAAACGTTAATACCAAGGAGTCAAAATATAAAAAATAATAACGTTAATACCAAGGAGTCAAATATATAAAAAAATAATCACAGTACGAAACTGCCGTTACTTAATAATTAAAATGCCGTGCAAATGTAAGGTGCGAACAAGTAGTATACATCAATCATCGAGAAACCATCATGAGGAAGGACAAGTATCATGATGGTTTCTCGATGATTGATGTATACTACTTGTTCGCACCTTACATTTGCACGGCATTTTAATTATTAAGTAACGGCAGTTTCGTACTGTGATCATTTTTTTATATATTTGACTCCTTGGTATTAACGTTATTATTTTTTATATTTTGACTCCTTGGTATTAACGTTTGTTACATAAATTGCGAACGTTGTAATTTTGACTTCCCACGCCAGATGGTGGGTGTTACGTTTTTTAAGAAAGACCTGTGTTACGCCTCTTTTTATGTTGTTCATTTATTATTCTGTGGCATTATCTTTTGCTTTGTACATGTTCTGCACTCTAACAACTTATCATCGATCTATTTTATGTTTTATAGTTTATAAACTAACAATATGCCAATGTATTTTAGATGTTCTCCTGCGTCTGCTATGTGTTGTACGCACATTTTAAATTTGAATTACTACACCATTCACAAAAGTACAAGATTTATTTAGTGTTAATAATTCGTAAAACCAATAACACTATGTCTTCACGTGACACATGTCACATAGAGGGCGTGTCAAGCCCCGTCACACCGAGGTCTGCTGAACAAGTGCAGGTAAACAGCGACCTCAGTCTATGTGATTGCCGTAAGCTTAGTAACAACAGTGCATCCCAATTTGTTATACAATATAGGTTTGTTTTAACAAGTGTTATGTTCATATGCAGATGTAATTGTGATTTTCTATGTTGTACTCTCTGATCGTAATGTGAAAAAATTTTAACTTCTAGCACTGAAGATGGTCACTCAGTGACAGAAAATCGATTTTGCAATAGAAAAATATACGACCAATGCTGTCTCTTTTTTCAAGTATACCTGTTACCTGGTCGTAGTGCACAAGACAACATGGAGTCGCCAATCAATTTAAATAATAGACAGTACGACAACTATATAGAACTAATATGTTACGTAGAATAAGCTACCGTTTACATATCCTCAGTCAGTTTTTAGGCGGTTCGCGCTTCCGTATTTTAAGAGGAATTGAGTAAGACAATGATCGCATACGCGAAGAAATCCATCGAAATGAGTCAACGACCAACAGATCTGGAACACACATAACGTTCAGGTAACGCGGCTATGAACTTAACTGACCAAGGCTTCTAGGAAAACTGCAGCCCATGCTTACATAAATGTGATAGTCTACCGTAGCCTACTGCAAAAAATGGTTCAAATGGCTCTGAGCACTATGGGACTAAACGTCTGAGGTCATCAGTCCCCTCGACTTGGAACTACATACAGCTAACTAACCTAAGGACATCACATACATACATCCCCGAAGCAGGTTTCGAACCTGCGACTGTAGCAGCAGCGCGGTTGCAGACTGAAACGCCTAGAACCGCTCGGCCACAACGGCCGGCTAGCCTACTGCAGTTTTACAGCTCTAGGCGTAACACACGCCTGATCGCAGTACTGGTAAAATTTTATGCGTTGTTCTACAGCAAAGTGTCGTCTCGATAGAACATGCGCGTCGATAGAAAACGCATTTACGTTGTGATGTGGTAGTATGGACCATTCTGAAGGGAGAGTACTGTAAAGGGTAATCCCGTGATGATGATAAAACTTTCAGGTATCGTGGAGAAAGGTAAATGGACCAGTTTCCTGTGAGAGACACTGGTATAGATGTGTACGAATCTAATGTTACAAGCGAAAACAATTCTGATACCTCTGTTAGTGGAAAACATGCACCGCTACTGTTGTTGCTATGACTGTGTGGTAGGCAACCCACACAAGCACTTAGGTGTACAGGTTGGGATTAATAACTCAACTAAACCAATGCAGATAGCGTACTGTGAACTGAATGAGCAGTGCTGGTGTGCAATGTCTGTACTGCAGTATACAGCAGTCTGTATTTACAAGTTGGATATCCTAACATCGAACAACCCCAATCAAACGCTGTTGTATCTGGTGATGCAACTTCCAGACTTGGTTTTCGTGTATGAGCAAGCAAATGGATGCAGTAGAGAAGCTGAAAGGTTGTGCAGCACCAATAACCCACGTAGGAGACTTTCGGCTCACACCGTGTTTCGAAGACTGTCCTTGTCATTAACTAGAACATGTCAACGTATTCACTAATATTACTTATAACCATTGGTGGGAACATGTATTCTCAATTCGTTTAGTTGCAATTAGGGTTTATTTACGAAAAAACGAATGACAAATGTGGTACCACATATACTGTAATTACAATGTTGGAAATC
This sequence comes from Schistocerca cancellata, assembly GCF_023864275.1. Classification (NCBI taxonomy): domain Eukaryota; kingdom Metazoa; phylum Arthropoda; class Insecta; order Orthoptera; family Acrididae; genus Schistocerca; species Schistocerca cancellata. Next base: position 160,449,684 of record NC_064637.1, read on the forward strand.
TTTAACAACCCTGTTTATCATACAGTCAGCTTTCTATGTTATTTGGTAACATATCATCATCTAATTATCTCGTAACTGATGTACCCATGTATGAATCAAAAAACATGGATGGAATAATTAACAAAAAATGTAATTACCATTGTTTATTAGCATCATTTCACTTATTCTCCTATGCAAAAAAATATATATGTAATCGTCTTTCTATCACATTGCCTGAATTTTTATTGTAACTACCGGATGAGAGCTTTTGTGTAATTATCAGCAGCTTCTGTAATGGTGATTACCGATTTTACCATACGCAACAATACATCAGTTGTTAGCAAGAGTATATACGACCTGCGAGTAAATCGAGATCCAATACGATGTACGATCTTGAGCAGCACTCTGTGACGTAAGAAATTGTACAGCTGACGCAATAATTAACACCTCATGTGAGAACCACTGTGTTCTCTGGCACTATTCTCACTTAAGAAACTTACAGGAAACATGATCGGTGTTTATTATTCTGAACAAACTAACACCCACCATATTTCAGGAACATTATTTCAGCTACCTTTGCCGGCCCGTGTGGCCGAGCGGGTCTAGGCGCTTCTGTCTGGAACCGCGCGACCACTACGTCGCAGGTTCGAATCCTGCCTCGGGCATGGATGTGTGTGATGTCCTTAGGTTAGTTAGGTTTAAGTAATTCTATGTTCTAGGGGACTGATGACCTCCGAAGTTAAGTCCCATAGTGCTCAGAGCCATTTGAACCATTTTCAGCTACCTTTGGCAAAATTAATATTTCTTAAAAGCGATTACTTTGAATTATTTTCTGTTAACAACATTTTTCTCAAGCAAGACGGTTGCCGCGGAAGCGTCGGGTTTCTGGAGAAAGAGGAACTTTAACCTTAAATAGACATTAAAATACGAAACGAAGAAGTGAAAAAAAACGGATGAGTAAAGAAGTCTTTGTAATGCTATTACCAGAGCAAGGGACAGGTCAGCGGGACATCAGATACGGATCGAGGGGAAAAACAGTATTAGGTTGGTACACAAGTACGTAGCGTTTTTCTTTGGTATTCCGGTTGACAGGGAGTTATTTATCGATTGTCATTTTTTATTTGTAATGTACTGCAGGTATTTGAGTTTACAAGTTATCATTTTATCATTTGGAGATACAGAGTGGGACTGTGAACGGTAGAAGACGGATTGTCAAGTGGACACAGCGGAACATTTCCGACATATTCTTCTGTCCGAGTTCAGTAGAATGTGTGACAGCAGCGGAGGCTCCTAGAAACCGTTGCGTACGGAGATCGTGGCATCCGACAGAGCATGGCACGGAAATGGTTTTCTCGTTTTAACGGAGATAGTTTTCATGTTGCTGATATTCCACGTTCAGGGAGAACTACAGGGTATGGTGAAGATCGTTTAGATGCATACTTCCACACCGATCCACGTCACTGTACTCGAGAACTGACAAATGTGGTGCCTTGCGATCGTTCCACTGTCGTGCGACATTTGATTGGAATGGGGGAGATTCAGAAATCGGGGGTACGGGTACCGCATGCTCTAAGCCAAAATCACAAAAATCAGCGGATTATGTGCGTGTCTGATTGTTCGTCATCAATTGGCTCGTGAACAACACTGATCATTCCTATCCTGTGTCGTTACTGGTGACGAGAAATGCTAACACAAGGAAAAGAAGGGAATGGTTGAGTTCAAACAAAGCGGCAACTCCCCATACAAAGACGTGCGGGCATCCACTGGTGGAAAAGCGGCGGTGTTGAGTACTACCAATCGCTTCCTCGACGTGTAACCATCCCTGCTGACATTTATTGTCAACGAATGAGACGTCTCTCAGACGCAGTCGAAGAACAACGACCAGGACGACTGCGTGAAGCGATGCTACTCCACATAATGCGCACCTGCATTCTGCTACTCCGACTAAAACGCTAAATACGAGTTGAGTTGGGAAGTCATTCCGCACCCACCTTATTCACCCGACCTTGCGCCCTCACATCATCATTTTTTCCGTTCTCTAGCGAACAGCCTTCAAAGAATTTTCTTTCCGAATGAAAATGCGTTCCGAAAATAGCTCGACGAGTTCTTCGCTTCAAAGCCACGTGATTTCTAACGTCGCGGTATCGATATTTATCGCAGCGTTGACAGACTGATGTAAATAGTGAAGGAGAATATGTTATTGATGACTATTGTCTCTGTTGTGTGTATCTTTTTATTGAACTTATGGAGAATCTCTACGAATTTAGGCACTAACCCTATATAAACAAATAAGTTTCCTTTAATTTACGTCTATCGTCACTATCTTTTTGTTTAACAGATTACCGGTTTCGGTTTTTAATTGCCATCATCAGATCTGGTTCAAAAATGGTTCAAATGGCTCTGAGCACTATGCGACTTAACTTCTTAGGTCATCAGTCGCCTAGAACTTAGAACTAATTAAACCTAACTAACCTAAGGACATCACACACATCCATGCCCGAGGCAGGATTCGAACCTGCGACCGTAGCGGTCGCTCGGCTCCAGACTGTACGCCTAGACCCGCACGGCCACTCCGGCCGGTTCATCAGATCTGTTTCATAAAAACAAAGTCCTAATGTACTGCAGCCATAGTACATTAGGACTTTGTTTTTATGAAACAGATCTGATGATGGTCATTGAAAACCGAAACCGGTAATCTGTTAAAGAAAAAGATTGTGACCATATACGTAAATTAAAGGAAACTTATTACAAAGTACGGGTCACTGTGTTTTTTCTCGACGATGTCGCAGCTTGTGAACCTATATAAACATATTGCAGTTAATCTTAGGTATTCAGTTACACAAACGTCAAAATGTTAGCACAAGATAATAAAATGTGGATGAGAGTACCAAACCAATTGAAAGGCTGATGATTAGACAAAAAAAGTACGTGGATGAGTTAGTGACTCTCTCTCTCTCTCTCTCTCTCTCTCTCTCTCTCTTTCTGTGCGGGTGCTAACAGGATACGCGATAAAACTATAAAACTAGTACTAGAATTCCTGATGGCACAAAAAAGATGCTTCCTGGATTATTTTGGTCATGGCGCATGGCGACACGCGTTAAGAAGGTCTGGCAGCAGAAACTGCAGTGCGTCACCGGTCGCCTTGACGATGACGCAGCTGGCGAGATAAAACACCGGAGGTCATCGGGTCGGCCGCAGGTCCAAAGCATTCCGAAAGACGACACCGACAGCTACAGCTACAGCGAGGTCGTTTCCACGCTTGAAAGACGCGCTGTTGAGTTTTGACAGCTGTTATATTGCTACTACATGCAGACGTAAGGTGCTTTTGCGTTTATTGTGTACTCCACATCTAGTGGTGTGGTGGGGTGGTTTGGTGGTGATGGTGGGGGGGGGGGATGATTTCCGAGTACTACAGTTCAGGAAATGTAAAACCAAGTGGTGTGAAGTGTAGCGCGTAGATTATGAGTATTGATTTATGACAATCTAAACAAATGCACATGTAAAACCATTGAAAAGTCACATGACCCACAAGCAACACCACTCACTCAGACGCAGCTTCGATTTTTAGGGTGCACAGTCAAAGAACATTAGGGTCAAAACTATTCAGTATTCTCAAAAGCATATTGCATTCAGTATTAGGTCTTACATAGCAAACTCAGTGTTTCAAATGCCAATCATCTTCCATAAATTCAAATGATGACATCGAATTTTCAAACTAAACTAGCCTACGGAATTTTCTCCTTTCGAGAAGACCTAGGAGTGATCAGTTTTATTTACTAAAAACATTCAGCAGCCAAGATCGCTTAAATATTTATTTAAAACGACCGGCTACGGCAGACTTTTCTGATATCTTCAGGTCTTATGAAACGTTTCACACACACACACACACACACACGCACACAACACACAAATTAACACCTGAAGATGACCGCTACGGTCGCAGGTTCGAATCCTGCCTCGGGCATGGATGTGTGTGATGTCGTTAGGTTAGTTAGGTTTAAGTAGTTCTAAGCCTGGGGGACTGATGACCTCATATGGTAAGTCCCATAGTGCTCAGAGCCATTTGAACCATTTTTTGTTGATTCGCCGTATTGCCGCAAGGATTCTGCAGCAGGCAAAAATTCGAAAAGTAAAGAAATAAGAGTACACACACATCTCATAAGAACTATGAGACAAGCTGAGGACTTTGAGAGACTAGAACAAGAACTGCAAGACATTAAATGGGATATCCTGGACAATGTGAGACACACCTACGAGGAGAAAAGCGTGATATCCTTGCTTCAGGTCACGCCAGCTTACGAAATGATGGGCATGCTTCTGCGCATGGTGTTGCTTCGACTTCGTGACGTGAAGCTGGTGGCTGGAACACGATGGTACCAGGTGGCCTAAAATCGGAGACGATGGAAACGTTTGGAAAAGGCCCATATTCATCAGTGGACTGAGACCGGCTGGAAAACAAGAAGAATGAAGAAATTAGGTCTTCCACGACAAATGTGCAAGATTATAAACTGCTTGCTATCAGCAAGTACCTTTTCCATATACTTGTATATCTTTTGTATGTGTTGTTACTAGCTGACACTTACTGCGGAACTCGTATTTTCTCCCCTTTCATTTCTATATCCGAGCCTATATTCTCCCGTTCATCTGTCTTCAAAAGTTTTGTCGTTGACGTTGTTGTTGTTGTTGTTATCTTCTGTCAGAGGAACGGCTTCACGCAGCTCCCCACACATCCTACTTACTGTACTCATCACTTGGCCTTTCTCTACAGTTTTTAACGCTCCACATTTCCCTGTACCACCAGACCGACTATTCTTATCAGAAAACCCATTATCTAACTCAAATTGTTCCTTAAATCTCTTTCGTCGCCATCTCGATTCGTAACTTCTTCATTACTTATTCGATCTTCCTGTCTATTCAGCATTCTTCTGTAACACCACATTTCAAAAGCTTCTGTTCTCTTCTTGTCTCAAGTGTTCTTTGTCCTCGTTACACATCCATACATGGCTAAACTCCAACCACTCTCGGAAAGAGACTTCCTAACCCTTAGGTTTATATTAGACATTACAACATGTATGTTTTTCTGAAAAAGTGTTTCCTGATACATCGACGTCTGCAAACACACTCTTCAAACCACAGTGTAGTGCATGGAAGAGGGTACGTAGAACGGTCCCACATGTTAAACTTCCTCCCGTTCCAGTGACGTATGGAGCGCAGGAAGAACGATAGCCTAAATGACTCATGCATGCTGTAATTGATCTAATTTTGTCTTCACGATGAGCGATACGTGGGAGGCTTAAGAGTAACTCTGTATTCTTCACTGGTTCTCTAAATTCTGTAAGTGGGCTTTTGGAGGATTCTGCCAATTATAAGGTCTTTCAGCATCTCTGTAACTCTCTGCCGCGAGTCAAACAAACGAGCGACTATTCGTGCCTTCCTTCTCTGTATACTTTCAGTATTCCCGGCTGGTGCTATTTAGTATGGGTCCGACGCACACCTGCAATATTCTAATATTATCCTCGTTTGGCGAAGTTTTACAGAAGTTCTAAATTTAGTGCAACTTCAAAGAGAGATTTTTTTTAATAGTTACCACAACGAAACTATCTCGAAATCTGGCAGAAAATCCACAGAGATTCTGGTCGTATGTGATGTACACCAGGGACAAGACACAATAAATACCTTCACAGTCTGATAGTAATGGTGATATTACCGATGAAAGTGCCACTAAAGCGATGTTGCTAAACACGGTTTTCCGACCACCACAGAAGACGGCTGAGTATTCCAGAATTAGAATCACGAGCTCCTGGCAACATAACTTAGAAGTAGACACGCTCGGTGCAGAGAAGTAGCAAAAACCACTTGAAGTCAAGTCCTCCTCTCCAGATTATGTATCAATTACCTTACTTTGATAGTCGCTCGATGAAAGATCTGTACTAAAGACTGGAAAGTTGCATAAATCACACCAATAGTCAAGAAAGAAAGTAAGAGTAATTCAATGAATTATAGATCCATGCCACTGACGTCGATTTGCAGTAGGATTTTGCAGCATGTACTGCGTCCCGTCATTGCGAATTACCCGAGGCAAAATATCTGTTGACAGACACTGAGCATAGATTCAGCAAATATCTTTCTTGTGGAACCCAACTAGTTCTTTATTCTCACGAAGTAACGAGTGCTATCGACAGGACACGTCATATCAATTGCATACTTTTAGATTTCCTGACTTCTTCTGACACCGCTCCTCACAAGTGATTTCTAATTAGTGCGCCTATGGAGTATCGTCTCAGTTGTGAGACTGGATTCGTGATTTCCTGTCATAAAGATCACAGTTTGGAATAACTGACGGAAAGTTACCGAGGAAAACAGAAGTGATATTTGGCGTTGCCCAAACAAAGTTTCATTGGCTCTGAATTATTCCTAATGTACAGCAATGATTTAGGAGACAATCTGAGCAGCCATCTTACATTCTTCGCAGATGATGCTGTCATTTACCGTCTAGTAAAGTCACCGGACTGTCAAAAACAATTGCAAAATGATTTAGACAAGATATCTGCATAGTGTGAAATGTAGCAGTTCACACTAAGTAATGAAAAGTTTGAGGCCATCCATGTGAGTACTAAAAGGAATCCGTTGAATTTCGCTTACACGATAAGTGACACAAATCTAAAGGCTCTTAATTCAGCTAAATACCTAGGGATAACACGAACAGCCTAAATCGTAACGTTCAGATAGATAGCATTGTGGGGAAAGCAAACCAAAGACTGCGTGTTATTGGCAGAACACTTAGATAATGCAATGGGTCTACTAAAGAGACTACCTACACTACGCTTGTACGTTCTTTTCTGGAGTATTGCTGCGCGGTGTGGAATTCGCATCAGATAGGATCGACGGAGGACATCTAAAATGTATATCGTGAAATAGGGGAGAGAGTGCCACGAATATGATACGTGAATTGGGGTAGCAGTCACTAAAACAAAAGCATTTTCCGTTGAGGCGAAATTTTTACGGAATTAAAAATCACCAGTTTTCTCTTCCGAATGCTAAAATAGTTTTTACATAGGGATAAATAAGCGTCGTAACAAAATAAGGCAAGAGTTCACGCGAAAAGATTTAAGTGTTCGTTTTTGTAGTGCGCTGTTCGAGAGTTGAACGGTAGAGAAATCGAATGAAAGTGATTGAACGAACCCTCTGCGAGGCACTTGAGTGAGAACTGCATACTACTCATGTAGATACTGATGTAAATGAATGTGGGACGGAGACGGCGTTGAAAACTGGCTCTGTATTTTCCTAGTGCCTTACCAGCGATGCAGTCTGCTATCGCCCTCACCTACAATGCATCCTATATCGTCATTCTATTCCAAAGGTGCACGAACTGTTAACAGTTAACTATTTGTACGAGTTCATTGATTCCAACTGTGAATCAGTGATTGTTTAAGTGATAGGATGCTACGTTGTAAATCTGCATTTAACAAGCTCTTTGCATTTGCCGTTATCAGTCACTTTTCTTTCCACATGGTAAAACTCGTGTCCCAGTTCGTAGTCTAATTCCCTACTGCCCTCTTTCCACTTTTATTAATGTTTCTCTTACCGGTATGCATGCGATAGCACGCGTTACGTACATAACATGTTCCAAAACGCCGCGCATAAAAACGGGATTTTCCGGTGCTAATACTTCGATTCCTATTGGTGATAAAAAGATAGGATGAAGTATTTTTGATAGCCCTGGGGGTAGCGACCATTTGTATAACCAGCATTAGGATCGTCTTAGTGTCACTAAGGTCAAAGTACAGGATCAAAGTACGAATATTACACTCTCCCTGCTGCTTAGGCAAGTGCAGCAAATAGTTTTTTTTATTATTTTTTTGCATTTGATGTGATGTACGGTGGGCTTGATGGGATTTATGGGGGCACCATTAATTAATGTTCGGTTCCTCAGAAAACCGCTCAGAAAGAGTTTCTTCACCACATTTTCGCCGTCACCAGAGGACGTAAACCTAGCCGAGAATGCCAAGACGGCTATGCACAGAAAATGGCTGGAAATTTTACGATATATTCCTAAGATGCCGATCTCGAACAACCTTTAAAATTTTCTTGATATCTTTATCTGTTTCGAAGGCATAGAGCTTCAAAGTTACCCTACTTGCACTCGTAAAATCCTGTGTGAGAAGAAATATAAATAATAAATAACCGTAACAAAGTGCTCGAATTTTAACGATACATTCTGTAGGCATTTAAGTAGAATAGCCATCTCTCAGTTTTTAAAAATTTGTGTTATCGAGAAACACCCGAAAAACTTGAATGTTTTCCTAAGACCCCTATTTCTAACAACCTTGAAAATTTTCTTCGTATCTTTATCCCTTTCCGAGATACAGAGGTTTTAAATTATACTATTTGTACAAGTAAAGTCCTGTGCGAGGCGAAAACGTAGTTCATAAAGTGACTTAGAAGGAGAAATATACTCTAAAGTGTCCATCTGGAAACCGCACCTTATAATACTGAAGGAAATCCAAAATTGGTTTGCACGGAAGACCCCATCTCAGGCGTAAGATTAGTTTTGCGTTATTTCAATTTCATATAAATAAATATCTAAAATTTGTTGACTAATACATGTCATTTCGTATTGGTTACAAGCCCTGCTACAGCAAGAAAAAGAAAGGAAGCAGCGGAAAACGCTAGTATAGGAGCAAATAAATAAATAAATAAATCAAAGTAAAAATAAAAATAAAAAAATGCGAATGTGTTCCTATTTATTTAAAAGACTGACTGAAAAGTGAGGTACGAACTGCCTCCATCTACCTTCCTCAAGACCTTTAAAAATTTTCCCGAAACTTTTAGCATTCGAAGACAGTGACGCCTTTTTTAACATGTAGCTCACCTGAAACTCTCACAAGCTCTGCAAACTGTAACTCGCTCATACCCACTAGTTCATTACTGTAAATCGCTCACACCCATCCTCTCCCAGTTGCCCTTTTTGACTCACTCATTCAGCCCAAGTGATTGTCATCATCATCATCTCTCTCTCTCTCTCTCTCTCTCTCTCTCTCTCTCTCTCTCTCTCTCTCTCACACACACACACACACACACACACTGCCACCTGTATCTCTTCATTCCTCCTCCTCTGACAGGAAATTTTTGCCCTCTTCACCTAGCACTGTTCTGTCACTGTCAACTTTTTTTCCACGGCAGCTGTGTCCTATATTTCTCTCACACCGCCGTTGTCTCCTTCGCTCTTTCTATACCAGAATCACTTTCCACTGTCTTTTAATATTTATTACTTTTCCGTCTGACACTGTCGCTGTCTTCTTCTCTCTCAGCATAAAAAAATTGCTGATGTGTTCGCACGCCAAAATGAATGTAGAATGATGGAGCTGGTACCCCACTTATCAGTAAGAGTCTTTTAAATAAACAGGAACATATTCCAGAATGAGATTTTTCACTCTGCAGCGGAGTGTGCGCTGATATGAAACTTCCTGGCAGATCAAAACTGTGTGCCGGACCGAGACTCGAACTCGGGACCTTTGCCTTTCGCGAGCAAGTGCTCTACCAACTGAGCTACCCAAGCACGACTCACGCCCTGTCCTCACAGCTGATCTGTCTGGAAACATCCCCCAGGCTGTGGCTAAGCCATGTCTCCGCAATAGCCCCATTCTTTCTGAAGTGCTAGTCTTGCTAGGTTCGCAGGTAGCTTCTGCGAAGTCTGGAAGGTAGGGGACGAGGTACTGGCGGAAGTTAAGCTGTGAGGACGGGGCGTGAGTCGTGCTTGGGTAGCTGAGTTGGTAGAGCACTTGCCCGCGAAAGGCAAAGGTTCCGAGATCGAGTCTCGGTCCGGCACACAGTTTTAATCTACCAGGAAGTTTCATATCAGCGCATACTCCGCTGGAGAGTGAAATTCTCATTCTGGAAACATCCCCCAGGCTGTGGCTAAGCCATGTCTCCGCAATATCCGTTCTTTCAAGAGTGTTAGTCCTGCAAGGTTTGCAGGAGAGCTTCTGCGAAGTTTGGAAGGTAGGAGACGAGGTACTGGCGGGATCTGCCTGGAAGTTTCAGGGACATAATCGCTCCCATAGGAGCATCTCTTTGCTGGTAACCACTTCCCAACACAATGTCCACTAAAAACGTATTAGTGTGTATACGTGATTTGTTGACATTATGAAAGGCGTGCAGTGTGTTGCACGAAAGACGCGGACGCCCCGCGCAGTTCGCCGGCGATCAGCGAGCCGCGCGCCTGCTCGCTCTCCGCCGTGTCCTGATAACGCGGCTGGCTTCTGATCTGCGTTCGCAACGCCGTCCCTCGCCTCGGCTGGGCTGGAACAGCTCTCACACACACAACGGCGGGAGGCGGCGGCCCATCATGGCTCCCGGTGAGTACCACGCGCTTACTGCGCAGCTGTGAGCCGTCCTAGAGGCGGGTGCGCTAGCGGGCGCCGCTGCGGCGTTCCTGCAGTGTTTGTGCATCACTAATGGGGCTTGCGTACACCAAAGATTTCCAGTGTCTCCAGGAACATCCGTATCTGTGACCGAACTCGAGTTTTTCAAATTTTGAGTAGTTTCCTATCGGTGGACACCGATGCTTTAAGAGGTATGAGCACTTGTTCAGCTTGGCTACTGTGAAATGCATCTCTTCTGCTGTAAGCTCTTTGCAGTTACCCACGACCTACAGAACGCAGTAAACAGCTGGTGACGTGTTACTCCGTTACTGTGAAAACACACACACACACACACACACACACACACACACACACACACACTGTACATTCAGTCTAGGTTTCTCTGTAACCTCCAGTTATCAACGTAGTGTATTTGATTGTTTGCCAGATAACTGCAGCAATGGCTCGTTATTTTTTTTAAATGTAACTTCTTCTTTTACTCCAGGGTTAGGCCTAAGGCCTATTCAGGTCTCACCATCTCATCCTTGATATTCCCACAGTTCTCGTGCCTCACGATTTTATAATCAGCTGCTAGTTAAAGAAGTCTTTGTGGTGACATACGAAGTACGCGTTCTCTTCGTTTTTGTTTGTACTGGATTGCCTTTTCCGTTTTTGGCTGGACTGCTAATTCTTCGTTTCTAATGTTGTCTTCCCTCGCGCTTCTTGTTGCCGCAATTCTTTCTCTCTCACCGTGCAACGTTCTGCACCATATAATAAAGTAGCAATTGCACATGACTGCATAAAATTTGAGTTGTGTTGTTCTCCTAGATTAATCCTTCAGTGTTCTCCTTATTGTGCCACATACAGCCTGGGAAGTATTATTTTACTTCTGTATATTTCTATCTTGTTCATACGAAATGTCACATTCTATATACTTGAAACGGAGTGCCAGCCGGCCGAAGTGGCCGAGCGGTTCTAGGCGCTGCAGTCTGGAACCGCGCGACCGCTACGGTCGCATGTTCGAATCCTGCCTCGGGCATGGATGTGTGTGATGTCCTTAGGTTAGTTAGGTTTAAGTAGTTTTAAGTTGTAGGGGACTGATGACCTCAGAAGTTAAGTCCCATAGTGCTCAGAGCCATTTGAACGGAGTGCCATTTTTACTAGTTTATTACTGATGACTGTTTTTGTTCGTACTCGATGAATATCTCAAATGCCATGCTTTTAGTTTTATTTATAGCAGAGGTTCCCAAACTTATTTTCTCGTAGACCACTTTCAAAGTTTTACTGTTTTCTGTACACCCCTGCTCCTACATTTTCCGAAAAAAACTCCTAAAAAATGTCACATTCCAACCCTAAATTCGCAGTGGTAAAAATAAAAAGAAAAATAGCTCATTTTGTTGTATCCTGTTTATTAAAATAATACTTATGATTTTTTCTTAATATGATTAAAAATAAACATTGATAACTTACTAACCAACAATCAACAAAACATCGACAATCCACTCTAAAATGCAAATAAACAATTTAAAAAATAGTCATAATTGTAGTGAGACGAATGCAGTTGATGAATCGACAGCAAATTATCAATATTTGGCTTCAATTTTGTAAGGAATAACCTCAAAGCTCCCCTATCTGTGATATTCAATCCGCTCCTTTTTTTTTGTTAATAGGTTCGTTACGACACAAACTTTATTTGTCAAGATATGACGAGGGGAACGCTATCAAAAATTTTCTCCCAATTTCCCACAGCGCAGGATATTTTTCGGGTATTTCTGCCTGCACCCAAAGTGTTTGATAGCCTTTTTTTAAATTTCACCTTCAGCTCCCCTTGGTGCTAAGCTCAAGTAGATCCTCTTGAAATACCACATTCGCCACTTCCATTTCATCAAATCGATTTACGATCCATGGTGGTATTTCCGTCGTCAGAATATCCTCAAATCTTTTTTTCAAGTCATCATGCAGGGTAATTAACTGTGGAGCATAAGCGTGAATATCCTCATCAAGACATTATGCCTGCGACAAGTTTGGAAACTGGGAGAATTCGTTCCAACTAATATTTTTCTTCAAAAAAATTTCAATTTACCAACAAAAAAATGGTTCAAATGGCTCTGAGCACTATGGGACTCAACATCTGAGGTCATCAGACCCCTAGAACTTAGAACTGCTTAAACCTAACTAACCTAAGGATTCGAACCTGCGACCGTAGCGGTCGCGCGGTTCCAGACTGAAGAGCCTAGAAACGCTCGGTCACTCCGTCCGGCTCAATTTACCAAGAAAAGCCGAAAATACACCCTTTGTTTTTATCAAATTTTGGCTGTCCCCTTGTAAATGCAAATTAACGTCATTAAATTTGTTGAACAAATCTGTCAAGTACGTAAAGTCTGCTTTAAATTGCATCAGATATTCCTTTAAATCTGGATCTTTAGTTTCTAGAAATTCTAATCTGGATCTTTAGTTTCTAGAAATTCTATAACTGATTCGAAAAATGAGTAAAATCTTGATAAATATGCACCTTTCGACAACCAGCGTACTTCAGCATGTAAGAGCAATCGTTAGAAATCTTCATCGTTTTCGTCTCACAGTAGTGCAAATAAACGAATGCTTCTTATTTTGTTAACTGCGTTAATCACAAATTGAAGCGAATGGTGCGATTCATCACTCACTTTTCTCTACAAGGTCTTGCCGGTGGGTGACAGTGAATTGGAGGTAGTCCTGGTATCATTCTTTCAAGATGGCTTATAAACCCCCGGTATCACCCGAACATGGCAGGAGCTCCAGCTGCTGCCACCGAAATAATGTTTGTAAATGGAATCGACTTTTCCTTAAAATATCTCTCAGGACATTAAATACTGATTCGCCTTTAGTGTCCGTTTTTAAATTTTCGCGAATAGCAGCTCTTCATGGATTTCTTCGTCCATAACAATGCGAACATATTCCAATAATAATGCTTCATTATCAGGTAAAGTCGACTCGTCCAGTTGAATAGAAAAATTAGTTGTTTGCTGATAATTACACAAGAAGTTTTCAGTATGAGAGCTAATTTCATCAATACGTCTTTCTACAGTGTTGTTACTTAACGGAATTCTTTTCAGCACGTCAAATGAAGGTTTGTGCAGAACAGTTTTTAAAACCTCTTGAATAGCGGGTAAAATTAACTGTTCTCCGATGGTGTCAGTTTTCCAGATTTCGCTATAAGCAATGAGATACTGTAAGATGCCCGCAAGCATCGTTACTTTGAGATGTGGAAGCGAACATACTGTCCACGGTAGGTCTCAATTTTTCCTTCAGTGTTTGAAAGTATTTAAGATCTTTACCTATTTCATCAGGATGACACCTCCTTAAATGATCTTCGAGCTTCGATGGTTTCATAGAGCCATTGCTCAAAACTTGTTGCGTAGAAGATAGATGGGCAATCGTTTGTCTGCCTTTCGTGGAAGAAAACCAAATTTCAAATAATCAGCACTATATTGTCGACATTTCTTCTTAGATTCAGCCATTTTTCGCATCAGTTGTAAACCGTAAAGAAGAAAACGTTTGTCTTTAGTAATAATGAGACGATTTTAACAGGATATGGCTATTTTAATAGAATAGAGTTAATTATTGCAATGAAAAAACCAAAATACCAGCGGAAAAACTGTTTTTAATTATTAAAAGCAATAAACTGCTAAGACCCATTGTTTAATCGTCAAAGCTTTAGCAGCCACGAGATTAAATAGCCGGTTTTTAATTAATGACTAAAGAGAATATGTACCTAATTCACGAGACCAACTCCTCGTTTCATAAGCATAGATTCTGTTTATTAAGTGGACTATATTATTATTTATTTGTACTGTACTCAATAAGAGCAATGCATTATTGATTAGTAATGATTCTTATTGTTAATACAAACAATAAGACTGAGAAGCCTGAAAAACTATTTATTACAAATTTAGTATATCGCTAACAAATGGGAAGGTACTTACTTTTTTCGGCACTGGCAAACACTGACATCAATTCACTCGCACTTTCATTCTCAAAATTCCGGAAACACATGAGTAACGTTTTGTCCTTGGCATTCGTATTCATATTAGTAAAGGTTGCAAGCACAGCGCAAGTCGTATTTCGTCCCTTTGCACGCCTAAGCGAGCATTCCGAGCGAGCGAGCGAGCGCGCGGGTGGTACTTTGCAAGTCTCTACATGCGTTGTACTGAATATCGAATATGGTTGTTTTTACAAGTAGCAGTCGCTGACCTCCTTAAAATACACTAGGTACTCAAAAAAATTAAGGTGGTTAAAAATTCTCTTGGACCCCCACTTACAGTTTCTGAACCCCGTTTCCCCCCCCCAACGTGGACCCCCGTCTGGTCTCCCGTGGATCTCTGGGGGTCGACCTGGACCGCTTTGGGAACCACGTAGATAAGTCAGACTGTAGCCTAGCACTTATCTCATCTTATCTCATTTAGTTTATGTGATGCCTTCTGTAATTTATCTTCTCTGTGTTGTGTAAGAACTTGATCGTCTGCGAATAACACCACGTTAATATTTTTATTCCTCCTAATATCTACGCCGGATGGTGTTCTGTCACTTTTGTGTTTGCTGATCATGTCATCACTGAATAATGTTGGTGACAAGCTACACCCTTGTTTTACTCCTTCCAAGTGTTATCTCTTTACGCGTGTCAAGTATAATTTTGGCGTTAATAATACAGGCTTTTTGCAGCTTGGATCAGATGTTTAGGAAGTTCCTAGTTTTTTCCCGTTACTGCCCCTGCCTTGTCTGAATTTTGTCAAATGCTTTTTCATAATTAACTAATAATTGGTGAGTTTCCACATCTGCTTCACTGCAAAAACATCGTCTATGTATGATGTTCCCTTTCGGAAACCTGCTCGCTGCTTCATTAAAGTTACGTCTCAGATATATCACTGTCTTTCGTTTATTATTCTGCTGTAGATTTTCTAAACAATATTCAGTACAGTTATGCCCCTATAGTTAGATGTATTACTTGTTTCACCTTTCTTATATACGAAACTGACCTTTGCTAATTTCCATTCCTCCAGTATCTCAAATTTTACCCAACACATGTTAGAGAGATGTATCATTCTTAATTCGAAGATCATTCCTCCGTGTGTAAACAGTTCGATGTTTATTCCATGCAGTCCTACTGATTTTCGGTTTTTCATTTTTTTTAACGTGTCTTCAGTTCCGTCAGTTCAATGTAGTCTATCCTTTGTAGTTGTTCTTTTTTATTTGCTTCTTTGACTTCTGGATAGTACCATAACGTGTAATCCAGTCAGATGGTTGTATTATCTTTAGATTTACGGGATTTCTTTCTTCTTTGTTGGGGTATTTCATTGATTTGCATGCTATTTCTTGTCTCCCATGGATATCACGTTCAACTCCACTAACAAACGTGTGCACCACGAGCTAATCTTATTATCGCTTTTGCTTCATTTCTTTTCCGATTGTATTGCTCTTTAGCCTCTAATCCTTCGTGTTTACCGCTTATAGCTGACTGTGTCTCTTCGTTCCATATTTTTACACCCCGTTTCCGACTGGTTTCACCTAGCACTTCACTTTCTACCTGTCTTGTAGCGTTTCTTCTTCGTTTTATTTTATCGAGCAATTATGTGATTCTGTTCTGATACAGATTTTTTAAGTTCTGTCCTTGCATGTGATGTACCTTAAATATTTTGTTTAAACTGTTTCTGTCCTCAGTTCTATTTTTTAGTGTTGCTTTTTCCACCTGGACCATAGCCAGAATTTTGATTCTTCAAGGTAGTGGTCTGTATTCATATTTTTATCCCTGTTTACCTGAGTATCTATTATCCTTGGATTAGTTATTAAATGTAATATTTTTTATGAAGCAGCTAATGAAGGTAATGTAATTAGAGCAACAGTGTCCGAAAAAAATGTTACGGAGTTAACAACGTTCAAAATTTTAGGGGTGCATCCAACACGCTGTAAGTAATTGACGACCTCGGCTGTGAACAAAAGTAAGGGAGAAGTTGCTTCTTTTGAGAAATTGCACAGAAAAGTTTCAATAAAATCTCATAAATAAGATTTTAAGTTACATCGATTGTGATTCTTTTTAAGTCACATGAATGACTGCTTTGAAATATTTCTAGAGCAACGACACTATTTTTATTCTTAAGATACGTCGATGAGTACTGAATATTATAAAAACACAAACTGAGTGCAGTTAACATGGTTAGCATTGGCTTACCACACTCTATTTCTGTTTGTGTAAACGACACAGTGCTGTGAAACTTCACACAAAAAAACAAACTTAAGAAGTCCGCATTGTTTCGGTTTATGATACTAACCTCTGCAGTACCAATTTTTGCAATAATACAATAACCTCAGAAATTAATGTGTGATTCAGCACAATATAAAATTAATTTTATTGTCACCTCACTACAGCCCTCACTTAAACAATGGTAAGAGAGACAACAGTCTTCACATGCATAAATCATTACTCCCATTCATCTGATTAGCAACAACTTTTCAAATTCATTTGCGTTCAGGAACATATACACGATTTCTGTCTGAGTCGTAGTAAAGCAAATAATCATCGGAGTCGTACAAATCGTCCCTGATAATCATTTTCCTGACACGAACACCTTACGCGTTATTACTAGAGGCAGTCGTGTTCTTTGCACTTACCACCGTTTTCACGCACACCAGCTACAAAGTTGTCATTAGTGAGAACCTGTAATCAGAGCTGCAATTTTTCGGTTTATCGTGGAACTATCGACTACTAGGAAGAAACCACGTCGCGGTACTACGTAGAGTCAGTGTCGTCGTAACTGCCGCCTGCTTCACGTCTGCTGTGCAGCGAGCTACCTTAATTTAATTATTAACTGTATTTTTCTTACTTGTCACTTCTTCTTCCGTGTGTATTTGCTTTTAGGAAGCTTTAATTGTCCGGTGCTATTAATAGTGTTCCATAGATTTCGTGTTTGTTTTGAATACAGTCAGAGAGAGTCCCTTTAGTCAACCATAGTGCCAGTAGTGCTAGTGTTTGTTTTCAATACAGTCCAGAGACAGGTAGTGCTATTTTCATTGTTTTCTACAAGGAGTGGCTAGCAACCACAGTTTAGTGAATAAACAGCCGCCTTTAGTGAATTAGCAGTCTAGTTAAAGGTTGATTAACTCTCTTCAGTGAATTGATTTCTTAGGATGGATAGGATGTGTGACTGCTGTGTACGGACGCAGGAGGAGCTGGCCACTGTTCGCGAACAGCTGAGCGTGTTGATGGCCGCGGTCAGCCGTCTTCAGGCTGCTGCCTCTGAGTGTAGCGGCAGTGGGGAGTCTGGTGCGTCGCAAGGTACACCCCAGGTGTTACATGCTTCACCCACTGTCCCTGCTGCCGAGACATCTTCGTGGGTACCGGGCGCGGTTGGGCCACCCTCTCCCCAAGAAGAGTGGCGGGTTCAGCGGCGTTCGCGGGGCACGAGGCGGTCAATGTGGAGGCTGGCCGTGTGGCATCGCCCACTCTGCCTGTGAGTGGACATGTGGCTGCTCCTTCAGCAAGGTCCGAACAGGCACACGGGGGGAGGGGTTTATTAGTTATTGGGAGCTCCAACGTTAGGCGGGTGATGGAGCCCCTTAGGGAAATAGCGCGAAGGTCGGGGAAGAAGGCCAGTGTTCACTTTGTCTGCTTGCCGGGGGGTCTCATCCGAGATGTGGAGGAGGCCCTAGCGGCGGCGATAGAGAGCACTGGGTGCACCCGACTGCAAATTGTTGCTCATGTCGGCACCAATGACTCCTGCCGTCTGAGTTCAGAGGTCATCCTCAGTTCGTACAAGCGGTTGGCGGAATTGGTGAAGGCGGAAAGCCTCGCTCGCGGGGTGAAATCAGAGCTAACTATTTGCAGTATCGTTCCCAGAACCGATCGCGATCTTCTGGTTTGGAGCCGAGTGGAAGGCTTAAACCAGAGGCTCAGACGATTCTGCGGAGATCTGGGGTGCAAATTTCTCGACCTCCGCTATCGGGTGGAGAAATGTAGGGTCCCCCTGAATAGGTCAGGCGTGCACTACACGCCGGAAGCGGCTACAAGGGTAGCGGAGTACTTGTGGAGTGCACATGGGGGTTTTTTAGGTTAGAGAATCCCCTCCCTAGGCCCGACAAGACGCCTACTGAGATGCGGCAAGGTAGGAGTAGGTAAAATGCAACAGGGAATAACAATATTAATGTGCTAATAGTAAACTACAAGAGCGTCTACAGAAAGGTCCCAGAACTGCTCTCATTAATAAACGGTCACAACGCCCATATAGTACTAGGGACAGAAAGTTGGCTAAAACCAGACGTAAACAGTAATGAAATCCTAAACTCAGATTGGAATGTATACCGCAGAGACAGCCTAGACAGTGAAGGGGGAGGCGTGTTTATAGCGATAAGAAGTGCAATAGTATCGAAGGAAATTGACGGAGATCCGAAATGTGAACTGATTTGGGTGTAGGTCACGGTTAAAGCAGGCTCAGACATGGTAATTGGATGTCTCTATAGGCCCCCTGGCTCAGCAGCTGTTGTGGCTGAGCTCCTGAAGGATAATTTGGAAAATATTTCGAGTAGATTTCCCCACCATGTTATAGTTCTGGGTGGAGATTTTAATTTGCCGGATATAGACTGGGAGACTCAGACGTTCATAACGGGTGGCAGGGACAAAGAATCCAGTGACATTTTTTTAAGTGCTTTATCTGAAAACTACCTTGAGCAGTTAAACAGAGAACCGACCCGTGGCGATAACATATTAGACCTTCTGGTGACAAACAGACCCGAACTATTTGAAAAAGTTAACGCAGAACAGGGAATCAGCGATCATAAAGCGGTTACGGCATCGATGATTTCAGCCGTAAATAGGAATATTAAAAAGGGTAGGAAGATTTTTCTGTTTAGAAAAAGTGACAAAAAGCAGATTTCAGAGTACCTGACGGCTCAACACAAAAGTTTTGTCTCAAGTACAGATAGTGTTGAGGATCAGTGGACAAAGTTCAAAACCGTCGTACATAATGCGTTAAATGAGTGTGTGCCAAGCAAGATCGTAAGAGATGGAAAAGAGCCACAGTGGTACAACAACCGAGTTAGAAAACTGCTGCGGAAGTAAAGGGAACTTCACGGCAAACATAAACATAGCCAAAGCCTTGCAGACAAACAAAAATTACGCGAAGCGAAATGTAGTGTGAGGAGGGCTATGCGAGAGGCGTTCAATGAATTCGAAA
This sequence comes from Schistocerca cancellata, assembly GCF_023864275.1. NCBI lineage: Eukaryota > Metazoa > Arthropoda > Insecta > Orthoptera > Acrididae > Schistocerca > Schistocerca cancellata. The sequence continues at coordinate 160,469,227 of NC_064637.1, forward strand.
GTAAAGTTCTATGTACTGACTTGGCAGAAAATCCTAAGAAATTTTGGTCTTATGTCAAAGCGGTAGGTGGATCAAAACAAAAAGGTCCAGACACTCTGTGACCGAGATGGTACTGAAACAGAGGATGACGGACTGAAGGCCGAAATACTAAATGTCTTTTTCTAAAGTTATTTCACAGAGGAATATTGCACTGTAGTTCCTTCTCTAGATTGTCGCACAGATGACAAAATGGTAGATATCGAAATAGACGACAGAGGGATAGAGAACAATTAAAATCGCTCAAAAGAGGAAAGGCCTCTGGACCTGATGGGATACCAGTTCAAATTTACACAGAGTACGCGAAGGAACTTGCCCCCCTTCTTGCAGCGGTGTACCGTAGGTCTCTAGAAGAGCGTAGCGTTCCAAAGGATTGGAAAAGGGCACAGGTCATCCCCGTTTTCAAGAAGGGACGTCGAACAGATGTGCAGAACTATAGACCTATATCTCTAACGTCGATCAGTTGTAGAATTTTGGAACACGTATTGTAATATAATGACTTTTCCTGAGACTAGAAATCTACTCTGTAGGAATCAGCATGGGTTTCGAAAAAGACGGTCATGTGAAACCCAGCTCGCGCTATTCGTCCACGAGACTCAGAGGGCCATAGACACGGGTTCACAGGTAGATGCCGTGTTTCTTGACTTCCGCAAGGCGTTCGATACAGTTCCCCACAGTCGTTTATTGAACAAAGTAAGAGCATATGGACTATCAGACCAATTGTGTGATTGGATTGAGGAGTTCCTAGATAACAGGACGCAGCGTGTTATTCTCAATGGAGAGAAGTCTTCCGAAGTAAGAGTGATTTCAGGTGTGCCGCAGGGGAGTGTCATAGGACCGTTGCTATTCACAATATACATAAATGACCTGGTAGATGACATCGGAAGTTCACTGAGGCTTTTTGCAGATGATGCTGTGGTGTATCGAGAGGTTGTACTGAAATGCAGGAGGATCTGCAGCGAATTGACGCATGGTGCAGGAAATGGCAATTGAATCTCAATGTAAACAAGTGTAATGTGCTGCGAATACACAGAAAGATAGATCCTTTATCATTTAGCTACAAAATAGCAGGTCAGCAACTGGAAGCAGTTAATACCATAAATTATCTGGGAGTACGCATTAGGAGTGATTTAAAATGGAATGATCATATAATGTTGATCGTCGGTAAAGCAGATGCCAGACAGATTCATTGGAAGAATCCTAAGGAAATGCAATCCGAAAACAAAGGAAGTAGGTTACAGTACGCTTGTTCGCCCACTGCTTGAATACTGCTCAGCAGTGTGGGATCCGTACCAGATAGGGTTGATTGAAGATATAGAGAAGATCCAACGGAGAGCAGCACGCTTCGTTACAGGATCATTTAGTAATCGCGAAAGCGTTACGGAGATGATGGATAAACTCCAGTGGAAGACTCTGCAGGAGAGACGCTCAGTAGCTCGGTACGGGCTTTTGTCAAAGTTTCGAGAACATACCTTCACCGAAGAGTCAAGCAGTATACTGCTCCCTCCTACGTATAGTGGGCATGCGGGAGGCCGGGTGGACGTACCGCCGAATTGCTCAACACGTGGGGCGTGAGGTCTCCACAGTACATCGATGTTGTCGCCAGTGGTCCGCGGAAGGTGCACGTGCCCGTCGACCTGGGACCGGACCGCAGCGACGCACGGATGCACGCCAAGACCGTAGGATCCTACGCAGTGCCGTAGGGGACCGCACCCCCACTTCCCAGCAAATTAGGGACACTGTTGCTCCTGGGGTATCGGCGAGGACCATTCGCAACCGTCTCCATGAAGCTGGGCTACGGTCCCGCACACCGTTAGGCCGTCTTCCGCTCACGCCCCAACATCGTGCAGCCCGCCTCCAGTGGTGTCGCGACAGGCGTGAATGGAGGGACGAATGGAGACGTGTCGTCTTCAGCGATGAGAGTCGCTTCTGCCTCGGTGCCAATGATGGTCGTATGCGTGTTTGGCGCCGTGCAGGTGAGCGCCACAATCAGGACTGCATACGACCGAGGCACACAGGGCCAACACCCGGCATCATGGTGTGGGGAGCGATCTCCTACACTGGCCGTACACCACTGGTGATCGTCGAGGGGGCACTGAATAGTGCACGGTACATCCAGACCGTCATCGAACCCATCGTTCTACCATTCCTAGACCGGCAAGGGAACTTGCTGTTCCAACAGGACAATGCACGTCCGCATGTATCCCGTGCCACCCAACGTGCTCTAGAAGGTGTAAGTCAACTACCCTGGCCAGCAAGATCTCTGGATCTGTCCCCCATTGAGCATGTTTGGGACTGGATGAAGCGTCGTCTCACGCGGTCTGCACGTCCAGCACGAACGCTGGTCCAACTGAGGCGCCAGGTGGAAATGGCATGGCAAGCCGTTCCACAGGACTACATCCAGCATCTCTACGATCGTCTCCATGGGAGAATAGCAGCCTGCATTTCTGCGAAAGGTGGATATACACTGTACTAGTGCCGACATTGTGCATGCTCTGTTGCCTGTGTCTATGTGCCTGTGGTTCTGTCAGTGTGATCATGTGATGTATCTGACCCCAGGAATGTGTCAATAAAGTTTCCCCTTCCTGGGACAATGAATTCACGGTGTTCTTATTTCAATTTCCAGGAGTGTATATCCGGTCTGCGACGGATATTGACGTGGAATAAAGCTTGCATACTCGTCCGTCGACTACGATGACATGATGATCGTGCTCGGTGAAGACCAACACGATGCCAGTGAAGCAGCCGTGAGATATCCTATTCTTACGTACTGAACAACGACTTCGACAAACAAGAATGTTGCGAGTAATAGACGAAAACCACCAAGAAGTGAGAATATGGAAGTGACAGTTTTAGCAGCAATACACCACTATCGTCATGTCGGCTTACGAGAAATCGCTGCAGTCTCTGCTATCAGCCTTTCATCTGTGTGGCAAAACGTACACGGTCACATGATTCACGCATACCACCCGTCGCTAGCGCTGGGAACGTGTCGCTCAGTGACTTAAGGAGCTTTACGCCTAGGTTACGAAAGTATTGCGATACCTCGTAGTACTGTGTCGGATCTTCTTTTGCCTTGCATAGGGCAACAACTCGACGTGGTGGGCAACGACTCGACGTGGTGGGCAACGACTCGACGTGGCATGGACTCAAAATGTCGTCGGAACTTCCCTCTAGAAATATTCAGCCGTTCGAAAGTGTTGCCGGTGGAGGATTTCGTACATTATGCCCCATGTCGCGTGATCTGGGTGGCCACGAATTCCAGTCTGTTCTTCAAATTTCGAATAGTTGTGGCCCAGTCACATGGTGCATTCCATAGTTGTTTGGGAACATGAAGTCGATGGATGCCTGCAGATGGTCTAGATTGGTTGAGCTGGAACAGAGGACCCAGTCTCTCCCATTGCTCACACCATTATGGAGCCAAAGGGGAGGGAGGGAAAGGGACCAAACTGCGAGGTCATCGGTCGCTTGTTCCAAGTAGAACAATTACCCAAGGGAAAGAAGAAAACAGAAGACGTACGGCACAATACAAGAAAAAGGAAGAACCAGAAGAGCGACAGAAGGACAACACACACTATAATGGACAAAACAGGACGAGAAAACCACAGAGAGGCTCAAGAAACAGGGAGAGGAGATTAAAAACAAGAAAGCAGATTACCATGGCTGGCTGACCGTAAGAATAACAAAAGAGGAGAAGCCAGCCACTCTGCAACACATTAAAAACTCCACCCTAAAGGCCCTAGGGTGGAGGACACAGAGGGACAAAGGACATGTTCTAAAACTCAGATCAAATGATAAAACCCACCCTGAGGAATAAAACGTAAAAATAAAGCTGCTGTTGTAGCATTGTCGCTTACACCGAAGGTAGGGTGCTGGGAAAGCTAAAAGTCGGCCGCAGAGCGGCTAAAAGTGGGCAGTCCAGAACGAGGTGGACGACAGTCATTTGGGACCCACAGCGACAATAAAGTGGGTCCTCACGACGGAGGAAGTAACCATGTGTGAGCCACATATGGCCAATGCAGAGTCGACAAAGGACAGTTGATCCCCTGTGAGAAACCCGCAGGGAAGACTACCACACATTCGCAACCTCCTTAATGACGCAGTTTCTTGTCCGTGCTGTTATGCCATTCTATCTCCCAAAGCCGAAAAACCGCGCGGCGTAAGACAGAATGCAGGACAGTTTCGGAGATGCCCATCTGCATAAACGGATTCCGCTATGGCCCAGCGGTTCTAGGCACTTTAGTCTGGAACCGTGAAACTGATACGGTCGCAGGTTCGAATCCTGCCTCGGGCCTGGATGTGTGTGCTGTCCTTAATTAGGTTTAAGTAGTTCTAGTGGACTGATGACCTCAGATGTTAAGTGCCATAGTGCTCAGAGCCATTCATCAAGTTCGTTGCCTGGGATGCCGACGTGTCCTGTGGTTCACACAAACACCACTCAACGACTGGACGGTTCCAGGGCGGAGATGGACTCCTGGAAGTTCGCTACCAAAGGAGGGCGAGAGTAGGACTGGTCGACAGCTTGTAACCTGCTCAGTGGGTCAGAACAGAGAAGGAACGACTCACCAGGGCAGGAACGGATGTACTGAAGTGCACGAGATATGGCCACAAGCTCTGCAGTGAATACACTGCAGCCATAAGGCAAGGAATGCTGTTCATTATGGCCTCTGTGGACACAGGCGAAGCCAATATTACCATCAGCCATCGAGCCGTCTGTGTAATAGAAGGCAGATTTCAGACTACCTAACAGATCAAAACGAAATTTTCTGTTCCGACACTGACAATGTTGAGTGTTTATGGAAAAAGTTCAAGGCAATCGTAAAATTCGTTTTAGACAGGTACGTGCCGAGTAAAACTGTGAGGGACGGGAAAAACCCACCGTGGTACAACAACAAAGTTAGGAAACTACAGCGAAAGCAAAGAGAGCTTCACTCCAAGTTTAAACGCAACCAAAATCTCTCAGACAAACAGAAGCTAAACGATGTCAAAGTCAGCGTAAGGAGGGCTATGCGTGAAGCGTTCAGTGAATTCGAAAGTAAAATACTACGTACCGACTTGACAGAAAATCCTAGGAAGTTCTGGTCTTACGTTAAATCAGTAAGTGGCTCGAAACATCATGTCCAGACACTCCGGTATGATGATGGCATTGAAACAGAGGATGACAAGCGTAAAGCTGAAATACTAAACACCTTTTTCCAAAGCTGGTTCACAGAGGAAGACCGCACTGCAGTTCCTTCTCTAAATCCTCGCACCAACGAAAAAATGGCTGACATCCAAATAAGTGTCCAAGGAATAGAAAAGCAACTGGAATTACTCAACAGAGGAAAGTCCACTGGACCTGACGGGATACCAATTCGATTCTACACAGAGTACGCGAAAGAACTTGCCCCCCTTCTAACAGCCGTGTACCGCAAGTCTCTAGAGGAACAGAAGATTCCAAATGATTGGAAAAGAGCACAGGTAGTCCCAGTCTTCAAGAAGGGTCGTCGAGCAGATGCGCAAAACTATAGACCTATATCTCTGACGTCGATCTGTTGTAGAATTTTAGAACATGTGTTTTGCTCGAGTATCATGTCGTTTTTGGAAACTCAGAATCTACTATGTAGGAATCAACATGGATTCCGGAAACAGCGATCGTGTGAGACCCAACTCGCTCTATTTGTTCATGAGACCCAGAAAATATTAGATACAGGCTCCCAGGTAGATGCTATTTTTCTTCACTTCCGGAAGGCGTTCGATACAGTTCCGCACTGTCGCCTGATAAAGTAAGAGCCTACGGAATATCAGACCAGCTGAGTGGCTGGATTGAAGAGTTTTTAGCAAACAGAACACAGCATGTTGTTATCAACGGAGAGACGTCTACAGACATTAAAGTAACCTCTGGCGTGCCACAGGGGAGTGTTATGGGACCATTGCTTTTCACAATATATATAAATGACCTAGTAGATAGTGTCGGAAGTTCCATGCGGCTTTTCGCGGATGATGCTGTAGTATACAGAGAAGTTGCAGCATTAGAAAATTGTAGCGAAATGCAGGAGGATCTGCAGCGGATAGGCACTTGGTGCAGGGAGTGGCAACTGACCCTTAACATAGACAAATGTAATGTATTGCGAATACATAGAAAGAAGGATCCTTTATTGTATGATTATATGATAGCGGAACAAACACTGGTAGCAGTTACTTCTGTAAAATATCTGGGAGTATGCGTGCGGAACGATTTGAAGTGGAATGATCATATAAAATTAATTGTTGGTAAGGCGGGTACCAGGTTGAGATTCATTGGGAGAGTCCTTAGAAAATGTAGTCCATCAACAAAGGAGGTGGCTTACAAAACACTCGTTCGACCTATACTTGAGTATTGCTCATCAGTGTGGGATCCGTACCAGATCGGGTTGACGGAGGAGATAGAGAAGATCCAAAGAAGAGCGGCGCGTTTCGTCACAGGGTTATTTGGTAACCGTGATAGCGTTACGGAGATGTTTAGCAAACTGAAGTGGCAGATTCACCAAGAGAGGCGCTCTGCATCGCGGTGTAGGTTGCTCGCCAGGTTTCGAGAGGGTGCGTTTCTGGATGAGGTATCGAATATATTGCTTCCCCCTACTTATACCTCCAGAGGAGATCATGAATGTAAAATTAGAGAGATTCGAGCGCGCACGGAGGCTTTCAGACAGTCGCTCTTCCCGCGAACCATACGCGACTGGAACAGAAAAGGGAGGGTAATGACAGTGGCACGTAAAGTGCCCTCCGCCACACACCGTTGAGTGGCTTGCGGAGTATAAATGTAGAGGGTAGATGTAGATGTAGGTTTTAGCACCGGAAAGATGGTGCTCTCCCGCCATTGCGATGGAAAGACGCCATCGCAACAGACCCGGTTGAGGATGACAAGGTGATGTCGGTTGTAGTCAGACCAGAGATGTTTAATCATCTGACTGTGGATCCGATCCGGCCGAGCAGCTGTGTCAGGACAATGTGCAAGGGCGCTGAGGAGCTTCCATTCAGTGAAGGGGGCATTATAGGATTCACTGTGGCGTGTAGTGAACGAGAGGACTTTCCTTCCCATCCGCCGTTTGTAGATGCCAAAGGCTAGGGGGTAGTTCTCCGACGCAGAGGCTCGAGCATAGTGCTGGACAATCGCGTTTGCGTCGGTAGAGAGCACGCCATTGATGTCTACGCCAAGGACACCTGTTGGGGTTTGATACCCTGTATGATCTGCCATTAGTGTGGATACTGGGAAATCTTCCAAGTAATGAGCAAATGTTGCTCTCAATTTGGCAAAAGAGAGAACAATGATGGCAGGAAGAATTGTCAGGGGACAAGTGGAGGGATGCAAGCAGCTGGGATGAAACTAATATTCCAAAGATCAGTTGAACAATATTGTGTTAGTTCCATGAGGTATCTAGGTGATGGAAAGTCCAGTGCTTAGAGAGCAATCCTTGTGGATCACAAACTAGAACTGAAAAACTGGAATGTGTGGGGTATGCTCAAAAGCGAATGGGAGGTATTCTCAGTTTGAAGAAAGAAATGAAAGGCAAGAAATCGAATATGGAAAGCCACTGGGTGGTGCTAACAGACTGCGAAAACAATTCAGCAAGCCGTGTGTGCAATATTCTTTCACAAACTGTCCACAGATGATAATCCTCAACATACCCTTTGCGACATATCGTGGTGCAAATAACTTCAGGCAGAAACCAGTGGAAAGTCGTACACCCACATGGTTTGCCACTTGCTGTTCTAGATGTTATAAAACCACCTTCCAGGTACCTAGCCAATCCTGAACCGCTGCAAAAGTGTAAATGTGGGAAAAACACAGAATACAAATGAGAGCTATAATCACGTTATATGGATGCATTGTCCAGAAACAGTATTTGTGTTCTCAATCGTTGTGAAGACAGTTGCGTGTGTTGCCTGTCTAGTGTTGAATAGTGTTAATGTAGGTAGGATTAAGTGCCTGCGGAGACTTGGCTTCCATCCAGGTGCATGCACACTGAAAATACTCACAAGCATCGATGAAGCGCGACTGGATAAATCTCATGCAGCAGAAGAAAAAATGAAAATATTGGCTCGGCAAAGGAAGCAAGGGAAGAGAGTACTCCAGGAAGACGAGGAAGAGAATAAAGATTATGGACAGCGTTAGTCACTAGAGGCGTAGCAATATTATCAAGAATTGAGAGAAAAGCTTTAAATGCGAACTGCCGTAAACAGACTTTTTTTAGCTACAGTGTACCTTTTCTCGGAAATTTGCCATAGTTCTTAAGAATTGCTTAATAATCATGGGCGGCACTTTCCCGTAATCTTTTCTCTGAAAACAGTTCACCTCTTAAATTTGAGAAAAACAGAGCAGTCCCAGGTAACTCATAACTGAAAAATTAATTTTAAAGCAACTATGACCTTAAACAAAAATCTGTTCGACGCGTTTTATTAGCCTGCTATGCAGATGTAAACTGTGAAATTACAGTTTTGTCGCTTGATTAGTTGACGAGAAAAGGTACATTATAGAAACAATGGTAATTAAAAATTCAAATCCTTATAAAATGTATGTGGTTGCGGATTCTCAAACAAAGTTTCATAGAATATCAACCACTATGTTGTGCATAATGCATTTTGCCCTACGTCTATTCGCAACAAACTGTGCAGGCGGTATCACTGAACGTACTTGCAGTGCTGTCTCACTGTAAGACACATTTTAGGAAATATGAGGTCATAAACATTTAGATGCGTGAATAACTAGATTATTCGGAAAATGGAGCGTAACTTTCCCAGACTATGCTCATTCAGCGTTTCATAATGGGGGGCACTTGGCGACTTCCAGAAATCTTTAAGAATAATGACGAACCTTTTCTTAATTACTTCTCGTTTACATTCTAACCGTCAAATACTTAACACATCAACTCATATGCAATCGGATCTTTGAAGCCGTCTTATACATGGAAAGGCGATGTTTTGAAGAATCGGGGTTTCCTAGTTCCGAAATAGTCGAGTAGTGACTGTTCTGTCTTCGCACCACCACGGAGCACCAAAATATCAGCAATGCAACCACCGCGGTTATGGTACAGAAACAGGGAACGACAGTAGCGTGGCGCTGAACTTTGAATACGAGAAATATAATGCGGAAGTCCGTACTACAGCTTTTAGAAATAAGAGTCTAGGTGATAATATTTTTCATTTGTACTTGATGAGTGGGTCTGGTACTCTGCTGGTGAAGTGTATTTATATGCAACACCTAATATTGCAATTTCGACAGTGAAATACTCTGAATTACAACGTAAATATGTTTCTCGTATTATATTTAATTTTTCGGCTCATCCGTAATCTTGGGTATGGTAAATATCCCACATTTGTTTTTCTTTCGTATGAAATATAAACTGGTTTCGTCACATAGCATTCCGTGAACTCACGTCTATTTGTTACCGCTTACTAATCCGCGTGTGAACCGCTCGACTTCATTGCAGAGTAAGTATATTGCTCGTATTCTACGTTATTTTTGTTACCATCCGTTTTTGGTACTCTCGCATGTAATGGAGGCTACCGAAATTTTCATTGACTTCTGTTAAAATGTACTGTTTGTAGTACCTATTAACAACGTATGAAAACATGTGAGTAACTACCGTCGCTTCTTTTAGCATTTGCAAGGAAGAATGCTCTAGACTCCGTGACTACAAAACATAGGCCCTACTCATCTACATCATCATTTAAGTCAGGACATGCGGGGACCAAGCAGCAAACTGTCGAAGCTGCGTTGGTAAAGTACCGGAACTTCAAGCGCTGATAGAAAGCACCGAAGCTGAAATCGTTATAGGTACAGAAAGCTGGCTGAAGCCAGAGATAAATTCTGCCGAAATTTTTACAAAGGCACAGACGGTGTTTAGAAAGGATAGATTGCATGCAACCGGTGGTGGAGTGCTCGTCGCTGTTAGTAGTAGTTTATCCTGTAGTGAAGTAGAAGTGGATAGTTCCTGTGAATTATTATGGGTGGAGGTTACACTCAACAACCGAGCTAGGTTAATAATTGGCTCCTTTTACCGACCCCCCGACTCAGCAGCATTAGTGGCAGAACAACTGAGAGAAAATTTGGAATACATTTCACATAAATTTTCTCAGCATGTTATGGTCTTAGGTGGAGACTTCAATTTACCAGATATAGACTGGGACAATCAGATGTTTAGGACGGGTGGTAGGGACAGAGCATCGAGTGACATTATACTGAGTGCACTATCCGAAAATTACCTCGAGCAATTAAATAGAGAACCGACTCGTGGAGATAACATCTTGGACCTACTGATAACAAACAGACCCGAACTTTTCGACTCTGTAAGTGCAGAACAGGGAATCAGTGATCATAAGGCCGTTGCAGCATCCCTGAATATGGATGTTAATAGGAATATAAAAAAAGGGAGGAAGGTTTATCTAAGAGTAATAGAAGGCAGATTTCAGACTACCTAACAGATCAAAACGAAAATTTCTGTTCAGACACTGACAATGTTGAGTGTTTATGGAAGAAGTTCGAGGCAATCGTAAAACGCGTTTTAGATAGGTACGTGCCGAGTAAAACTGTGAGGGACGGGAAAAACCCACCGTGGTACAACAACAAAGTTAGGAAACTACAGCGAAAGCAAAGAGAGCTTCACTCCAAGTTTAAACGCAGCCAAAACCTCTCAGACAAACAGAAGCTAAACGATGTCAAAGTTAGCGTAAGGAGGGCTATGCGTGAAGCGTTCAGTGAATTCGAAAGTAAAATACTACGTACCGACTTGACAGAAAATCCTAGGAAGTTCTGGTCTTACGTTAAATCAGTAAGTGGCTCGAAACATCATGTCCAGACACTCCGGGATGATGATGGCACTGAAACAGAGGATGACAAGCGTAAAGCTGAAATACTAAACACCTTTTTCCAAAGCTGTTTCACAGAGGAAGACCGCACTGCAGTTCCTTCTCTAAATCCTCGCACCAACGAAAAAATGGCTGACATCGAAATAAGTGTCCAAGGAATAGAAAAGCAACTGGAATCACTCAACAGTGGAAAGTCCACTGGACCTGACGCGATACCAATTCGATTCTACACAGAGTACGCGAAATAACTTGCCCCCCTTCTAACAGCCGTGTACCGCAAGTCTCTAGAGGAACGGAAGGTTCCAAATGATTGGAAAAGAGCACAGGTAGTCCCAGTCTTCAAGAAGGGTCGTCGAGCAGATGCGCAAAACTATAGACCTATATCTCTGACGTCGATCTGTTGTAGAATTTTAGAACATGTGTTTTGCTCGAGTATCATGTCGTTTTTGGAAACCCAGAATCTACTATGTAGGAATCAACATGGATTCCGGAAACAGCGATCGTGTGAAACCCAACTCGCTTTATTTGTTCATGAGACCCAGAAAATATTAGATACAGGCTCCCAGGTAGATGCTATTTTTCTTCACTTCCGGAAGGCGTTCGATACAGTTCCGCACTGTCGCCTGATAAACAAAGTAATAGCCTACGGAATATCAGACCAGCTGTGTGGCTGGATTGAAGAGTTTTTAGCAAACAGAACACAGCATGTTGTTATCAACGGAGAGACGTCTACAGACATTAAAGTAACCTCTGGCGTGCCACAGGGGAGTGTTATGGGACCATTGCTTTTCACAATATATATAAATGACCTAGTAGATAGTGTCGGAAGTTACATGCGGCTTTTCGCGGATGATGGTGTAGTATACAGAGAAGTTGCAGCATTAGAAAATTGTAGCGAAATGCAGGAAGATCTGCAGCGGATAGGCACTTGGTGCAGGGAGTGGCAACTGATCCTTAACATAGACAAATGTAATGTATTGAGAATACATAGAAAGAAGGATCCTTTATTGTATGATTATATGATAGCGGAACAAACACTGGTAGCAGTTACTTCTGTAAAATATCTGGGAGTATGCGTGCGGAACGATTTGAAGTGGAATGATCATATAAAATTAATTGTTGGTAAGGCGGGTACCAGGTTGAGATTCATTGGGAGAGTCCTTAGAAAATGTAGTCCATCAACAAAGGAGGTGGCTTACAAAACACTCGTTCGACCTATACTTGAGTATTGCTCATCAGTGTGGGATCCGTACCAGATCGGGTTGACGGAGGAGATAGAGAAGATCCAAAGAAGAGCGGCGCGTTTCGTCACAGGGTTATTTGGTAACCGTGATAGCGTTACGGAGATGTTTAACAAACTCAAGTGGCAGACTCTGCAAGAGAGGCGCTCTGCATCGCGGTGTAGCTTGCTCGCCAGGTTTCGAGAGGGTGCGTTTCTGGATGAGGTATCGAATATATTGCTTCCCCCTACTTATACCTCCCGAGGAGATCACGAATGTAAAATTAGAGAGATTAGAATGCGCACAGAGGCTTTCAGACAGTCGTTCTTCCCGCGAACCATACGCGACTGGAACAGGAAAGGGAGATAATGACAGTGGCACGTAAAGTGCCCTCCGCCACACACCGTTGGGTGGCTTGCGGAGTATAAATGTAGATGTAGATGTAGATGTTAATGAAGTTGAATACCAGTACTGTCAAAAATCTGTCAACATGGAGTTTTCCATTAAATGCAACGAAGTGTGTGAAACGGACGCTAACAAAATTAACCTAGAATACGAGCAACGTACTTACAATGCATTTAAATCTAGCACAGATTCGTAAGCAATAACCATGGAAGTAAAAAAACGAAGGGAGTTTTCACTACGGCACAAACATGAAGCCGACGTCCGCCATCTTATATAGTCCATTTATACCCCCATGGTTCACCGCGGCGATACTTACCGGTGATGTTGCTATGACACATCCGTGCCCAGTTTCGACCGTTTGGGATATCTATCGACTTTTGCGGTCGGATCCCAAACAGCATCTGGTGCTTTGGTTGCGAGGAGACGTAGTTGTTTCATGAAAGAAAGAAAAAAAAAAGCCAGCTTACGAAGGGATGCACTGATCGATCCGATCACATTTCATTCGTAAGTGAATCCGTTCAAGCAATACTTTCCTTTGTATACGTGAATTATGGCTGCGCTGTTCACTTTTATTCATTCCTGTATTTTTCGTTGCCTTCCTAATCGCAAACGCTCACCAATCAGAGCCACACTGCATCAACGGTCTCGACCCCGCAAGACACACGGCTACGTGACCGCGCTAATTGTTGGCGCAGTATCCCGTGCTTTATACCGCCGATAATTATTCTCTGTTTCCACTTCCTCCCTCGTCACAAAAGATTAAGGCTAGAGCAGCCGGTTGCCTCCTTTATGAAGAGGGCTTTGGCGGGAAACTTTGTGAACACACTTTTCGTCGTGCCTGCCTGCTGCTCACGTGTATTCGCTTCAAAGCAGTGGTGGATATATAGGGAGGGGGGGAGGGCTGTTTACTTGTACAGAGAACCTTCGACACGTAGCGTTATAAATACGGACTATTCGCTCAATAGGGAGTTAGTTTACGTTCAGAAGCAGAAATATTAAGGCTGAAGAATGAATAAGTAAAAAGTCTTAGTTGTAACAAGTGCAAGTGTTAAGAGTGAGTGTGATCAGTTGATTGTGAAGTATTGATAACGGTAATTCATGGCAATTTCTCAGTAAAAATGTTGTTACGAGACTCGTTACAGTATTTTTACTAATAACATAACAATAGTTTCCCATTTTTACCTCGTAATACGAGCTAGGTATGGGAAACTATTGATGGTGTACCTCCGGTAACACAGTGTTGGAGACCAAACGGCTGCCGAAGGCAATATTCGCCTTCTATAATTGCGTGTTTATCATCACTCTGTTTACACTGAGTGACGACATGAGCATAACGTATCCACTTAGCAAGATCTTACAAGACCCTAGCTTGGACGTCGCGATGGCAAAAGCAAATTTAGATTCGACTCTCAAGGCGTACGACGGCACGAGAGCTGATACTTAGCCGCTTTGCACATATTTTTGAAGAGGCGAAGGCAGTAATAGATGAGTTAGACATCGAGATGAGTGTTCCTCGTCTTACAAGCAGACAAAGACAAAGAGAAAACTGCGATCCTAATGATGATGATGTGACATATTGGAAAAGAACAGTTTTTATTCCAACACTGGACCATTTTACGACTGACACGAGAGTACGTTTTGCTGAAGAAAATATTTATCACTTAAAATTCAACATACGTTTGCCCTCACAACTACTGAAACTTGACGGTAATAATCTGGCACGTAAATTGAATCAGTGCTTAACTGAACAACCGTTCTTTGAAGAAGAATCACTCTTTGTGATGGAAAAGAGACTAATGGGAGAGATTCTTCAATACAAGCGAACGAACATAAACGCCCTTCATGATCGTGACTGTAATACAAGCGTTGTCTGTCCTAGGTCTGACCATCCTACTTTGCACACGCTGTACACAATATTTGCTTGCCCTACCTGCATCTCTTGCTACAGTAGAAAGAAGTTTTTCAACATTGCGACGTACAAAGACGTGGCTGAGGCAGACAATGAAGGAGGGCCTACTTAATGGCTCAGCTCTGTTCAACATTCACACTGACATTGATTGCCCTATTGACGATGTAATTAATCAATTTGCCAGCAAGAGTAGGCGCATACAATTCACAATTATGGAAGATAACCATAACTTTTTCATATCATAAGATGGCATTGTCTTGTATATGTGTATAATCAGTTTAAATAAAACTTTCTTAAACTTTGCGCGTGACTTTATTTCTTATTACGGTAAAAGTAAAGGTAGCTGAAGATGTCTTTAGCGCTCCGTCCTTGGATTTTTCTGTATCCACCACTGCTTCAAAGTATAGTTACTCCCTCATGAAATTTGTTGTAAATAATCCACAGCACTTCAACAGGAACAACGATGTACGCAATTACAATACCATAAGAAAAAAAACATTAATTACGCCACATTAAGTTTTTCGGGTCGACAGAAGCCTCCGATCCCACGCGTCGGCTTTGACCCGTGACGTAAGGGTGTTGTGTGTGACGTCATGACGGCGCGGAGTTTGGTTTGTGAGTGTGGCGTGTTTGTAGATGTCGTCGTGTTGTGGTTTGTTGTGCTCTCTGGTGGTAGGTTCAGGGTTTTCGTTTGTGTGGTGTAATGGGCTCAGTTTGCTTTTGCTCATTATCAAGAATTGTTAGTGTGTCGGCTGTGTTTATAGTGGAATTCGTTTCAATGAGTTAACGATTTTGTGTGAAGGTTAATTTAGTGTTGTTCGCTGTACGTCGTGTGGTAATTTTAGTAAAATTAATCGGTTGTTGTTTTTGTTCAGGAATGGATATGACGGATAAAATTAACACTGCGCAGGTCAAGGGAAGTGTTCGATCCCAATGTGTGGCTGTGTGTGTTGATATTGGTATCGGGAGATGTTTTTGAGCTATATAGGCCAAGGGAAGTGTTTTATCCTAATTTATGGGATTGTAAGCTGCTGTTGAGCTATATAGGTCAAGGGAAGTGTCCGATTCCAGATGATATTGTGTTTAGTGGTATTTGGGGAGTTTTGTGATGTCGGTTTTTTTCGTCGTTTTGTGTGGTTTTGTATTGGGGTGGGTGTCTAAATTTGTTTATATTTAGTTTGCCCCCACCCAAAAACACCCCATTTCCCGCGCTTGTCCCGTTGGTGGCATTGGGCTTTTTTGGAAAGTGTGTGTGTTTGTTTTTCGATGTATTTCAGTCCTCATAATGTGTACGTAACGACTTTATATGTGCCATATTGGAATCGTGGTTTATGGTCGTTTCCGCCATATTTGTGACGTCATGGGTCAAAGCAGACGGGCGGGATCGGGCGCTTCGGTATTTCCAGTTTTTCTGTAGCACAGACAAGGGTTCACAATGCTACACGAAATATTTTGATCACTTACCTAGTGATATAAAATGCCTGACAGATAGAAAACCAAAATTTGAAACTAAACTGAAAACGTGTCTTTTACAACTACTCCTATTGCGCAGAAGACTGTCTATTACTGCAACGTATAAATGATGAGGGGTAGGAATTACAGTCTTTAGTTAAAAAACAAAAATCTTAAACGATCAGCATGTAGGCATATTTTTAAAAAAATATTCGTATATAAAATGATTCGTTCGACATCATCATGATTCACCGTGCAAATGATACATGGAACATGAAACTAACAAGTAACAAATTAACTTACTAACTATTGGCATATCTCAAAGAATGTTACAGACATATACTCTGAAAAGCTCAAAACTAAATTCAAAAGTAAACTGAAGTAGATGATCGAAGTAGACGCAGTTTCTAATTGTGATATGTTCGGTTATTCCTGGAAAATTGATGGCCTTACTGGCGAGAAATATTCCGGAAAAATAAACAAACAGGCTACTGTTGTAAAGGTAGGCCTATATATTACACGGATTGGGTTATCATTAGTTAGAAAATGACAAACATGCATGTTAAAGCAAAATATCCACTTTACGGGGCCTAAGCGTTTGACTCCATTTTCTTAATCACGTTTACAGTAACGCACACTGTTGGAACATGCTTAAAAATTATATCGCTTTTCATCCTGCACAATGAATGACCAATCATAGGTAAGACTTCGAAGTGAGAAGATGTGTAAACTACAGTGGAACTAGTGCGCTGACATAAGAAAAGAACTATTCCGCATGGAGGTGCACCTCTATGTTGTTCTGTTTCTGTGACATTTCAACAATCTTTCAATTCATTGACGTGCACAAGACAAGACAGCACAGCACGCCTTACACTTTCCGTCAGTGCACATGTTTATGGGCTAACAAAGAACACGCAGGAAAGCTTTTCGCAAACGTGGACATCAAAATTGTTGTGCATAGGAGTTGAAAGCTGAAAATGTAACGTACAAGATGCCGTACCAATAAGAGAACAAGCACTGGTTTCGGAGTTCCAGCTTCATTTGCTATCGGCACAAATACAGTAAAAGTAGAATTAAATGGATTACTAAAGCGTATTTTGCACATGACTTCCTTCTCTTCTCGGTTATTCGAAATGTACCAACAAAAAATAAGCTGCTTTAACAAGGCCAATTATGCCATATTACTGGTGCAAATACACATTTAAGAACAGGTAAACGTTCGAAATTTCCTTCCTGACACTATGTCATTCTTGTAAGCGCTGTAATTTGTAGTATTTAAAACAGTTGTTGCGCGTAAAAGACAGAAACAGTGAACAAGAAGCAATCGTAAACAATAGTCTGCTAATATGTTGGTCTATTTAAGATGGTGGCAGGTCCTGCCTACTCTTGCTTCCTGTCGCAGGTTCGAATCCTGCCTCGGGCATGGATGTGTGTGATGTCCTTAGGTTAGTTAGGTTTAAGTAGTTCTAAGTTCTAGGGGACTGATGACCTCAGAAGTTAAGTCCCATAGTGCTCAGAACCATTTGAACCATTTGAACTCTTGCTTCAAAACAACGTACAGCATGAGTCTCATTTCTTTTTATCCCCCTTCTTGGGAATAACAGATTCACGTAAGTCCGCAGATCAGAACGCAACGAAAGCAGCTTTTGTTTTATATGAAACAAAAATAAATTTTAGTCATTTACCCCATCAAATATTACGGATGCGAGTAACATAAATGGTTCAAATGGCTCTGAGCACTATGGGACTTAACATCTGTGGTCATCAGTGCCCTAGAACTTAGAACTACTTAAACCTAACTAACCTAAGGACATCACACACATCCATGCCCGAGGCAGGATTCGAACCTGCGACCGTAGCGGTCACGCGGTTCCAAACCGAAGCGCCTAGAACCGCACGGCCACACCGGCCGGCTTGCGAGTAACATACTTAAAACGCAATTCAATGAGTGCAATGCATACAAGTCGTAATCGGGAGAACACTGTGATGAAATCAACTTCTGTTAAAGCTACGGAACGAAAACAAACATGAAAGACTAAAAACCAGCCTTCAAGGAAGGAAGATGGAGTGATTAGAGAGCCTGTTTAGGGAGAGAGTGCCCAACCGGACGATACGGCGGCCATTTTTCTGCCAAACTGCGATAGGGGGGGGGGGGGGAGGGGGGAACTTTTGAATGGCAGTAACGAATCAAAATCACAAGACAATATGGCGAAATCATTCGTTAAATGCCTTTGTTTATAACGTGTTATAATAATTTTCACACAGCCAATTTACAGGTCTGTTTTCAAATTTAACTATGTATATTACAATTTGTTTTATGTGTAGTAAAAAGCAAAAACGACTTACTTCGCATAGATAAGAGTGCTTGGTTGGTTTCCACAAGGCTCCTGTTTGATTTATGTCAGCCCTGTTGACTGCGACTGCCCACTGCTTTCGTCTTTCTTCATTGCGTGAAAATGCTAACATGCAAAATCCACCAACGCCTCTATTGGAACAACCAAATGCAGCAGAACCTGGCATCGTTTACGAACGTCTGCAGAACGAATTAAAGATGTCAAAAACAATACTGTACAATTACTAACGTGTTTACTTCAAACATGTAGGCCTACCGACTTCATCGCAAAACGCTTCATTATTTCAACTCGTATTTAAGATCGCAAACGCTAATAACGTACTAAAAACGATATACAACTAAATAGAACATGCATGCACAACGCATAACAAGTCTCTCAATAATTCAAATAACTTTTTATCGTTTCCAAAAGTCCTCTGAACTTCAACTCAAAAGCATGGCGAACATAGGAAGCGGGAGAGACGTTTGGCGCCATTTTTCTGCCAAAGCTAATCAACCAATCACGGGCAACATCACCTATGGCCACTCTCTCTGTATACAGGCTCTCTACGAGTGATAAACTTGCACCGCTCCACGTGGCGTGGCAGCGAACCAATGGCGTGCTACCAGAAGTCCCACCCCCTTGCGCGTCACGGTTGGGAAGGCGTTGCTACTGCTGTCGCTGAGTTCGGTTGCCTTCGGTACTGTTCGATGTTCTCCGGCAATTGTCGTGTAGTGACAAACACAACCGATCAGCTGCTGCAGCTGGTGAATGTATTCGTAACGAGGCACGCAGTATGCGGTGACCGTCTAAACACGCGCCCCATTCGAATGAACCGCGGCCTGCAGACACAAACAGCGAACTTCGAGCGGCTTCGGCAAACATCGGGTCGCACTCGGCCTGTCGGCCGCCTGACCAGCTAGCGCGTGGGTGCAAAACGCAATCTTAACTCCTCTGAAATGTTCCGTGATTACAAAAAGAACTATATGGGCATATCGGTTTGTAGTCCTCGCAACAAGCAAAGCACTGTGCAAGCGAGGAGTTTCGAACACGGGAAGTTTCACCACTTGCTTGAATTACAACTGACAATGAATAACATGCGGACCGAAAAGCACGATTTCAAACTATGTTTGCTTCTGCCACAATTGTCCGTCTTAGCAGTGGAACTCAATTTGCGTAGAAACGAGTTACTTGCCCTTATCAACGACATTCTAAAACATTTCTTAAAAAGTTCTTTGATCGCGAAAGATAACACTTAGACTAAAACAGCAGAAAATTGGCTTTTGCAAAATCATTCAGACTGTGTAATCACACATAATATGTTATGTAAGAGGTTGCACGAGTTAAGAGAACGGATCTAGACATACCAATGAAGAACAAAGATAAGGCAAGGCACAATTTGTAATACCAACATCAAACCAAATCTCCCTCACACTCATTCTAGGAATGCAAAAATTTTCGAAGATATATGTTGCACAGCATGATAACGTCGGCACGCCGCCTCTGTTGTAACTACAAACACATTATTTTGCTCGCTAAATTTTTACCAAAGTGTGACATTACAGATTATACAACAGGTCTGGAATGTTTGCGTGTAAAATGTAGCAAGTTATATTTATTCGCCGTTGTTAATGGAAGCAAACAGATAAACTGCTACTAATTTTTCGGTGGTGTTCGCCATTCGTGCGATAGAAACGGGAGACAATGTAAAATGTCGCAGATTGGCGCAAATACTCGGATACTTCGGGAATCGCATTAGCTACCGAAAGAAATTTGTAGTGTAGTACGTTCCAGGAAAGCCTACCTTTCGTTGGGAGGTGTCTACGTCGGCGAAGCAGCGACAGGACAGCAGAAGCGGAGAACAAGGACCCGGCTTCGAATCTTCGAACCGCACACACCGAACACAAACCGTTAACTGAGGCGCCGCGGAAACGTGATTCGGGGTCGTGACGTCACAGTTGCTGCCCGAATGAAACACACGCAATTTTCGTGAGTCTAAGGCCGGTATTACACTATCAAATTTCTTTGTCCAATATCTTTGTCAAAGATATTTGATAGTGTAATAGGGACTTTGTCAAATGTCGTCCAATATTTGATCAAATCTAGGGCCTCGCTGTATATTTGATCAAAGAAACCGCTTGTCTTCTGTTCACTGTAATGTGACATGTTACCATATGGAGCGCTAGCATCGCTGCAGCGTTCTGTCGTCTGTAGTGTTTTTATAACCATTGCCGGTAAATACAATTGGTGTGTGCCGACAACTACAAAATAAATAAAGATGTCTGAAGCTGATGAGACGCTTTACAACGTGAGGCACCCTGAATACAAAAATAGATTAAGAAGATTGGAGACCTGACCAGAACTGACCTGACCTGACCTAACCTAACATAACATAACATAACCCTCTCCTGTAGCAAGGAATCGGAGTGTAACAGCGAGCCTGTCTTCTGAAGATGTAGCAGTTCTTAAGTGAATATTGTGCTTTGTGATATGAGGATACACTTCATTGAGCACATACAGAAATGTATGCTCATCCATTCTTAAGTCATTGATGTACGACTTGACGTCTTCCACCGTAAGCCCACGTAACAAGTTTTGTTGAATGCTTTTATCGTGTCGTCGTAAAACCCACGGCTTCACCCAGATTAGATTAGTTTTTCGTTCCATAGATCCGTGCTGAGGAGATCCTCATGGATGTGGAACATGTCGATTTTTTTTAAGCTGAAATAACAATACTAATAGTATGAATAAATGCAATACACCATTTGTTTCTATTAAAAATTTCGCCAATGGAGTAGAAGGAGTTGGCTAGTAGTAAGTTTTTCAGGCTCCTTTTAATCTGATCTTTATTTCTAACTAAATTTTTTATGTTTCCTGGCAAATTATTGAAGATGAGTGTTCCTGAGTAGTTGACCCCTTTTTGAACTATAGTAAGTGCTTTTAAGTCGTGCAGATCATGTTTGAACTGAGTTGTTTGTTGGAAAAAGAGATATATTATTTACGACAAATTTCATTAAGAAGTAAATATACTGAGAGGCAGTAGTTAGTATATCCAGTTCTTTGAAGAGGTTTCTGTAGGACGTCCGTGAATTTACTCCACAAATAATACGTATTACACGCTTTTGGACTCTGAAAACTTTTGTTTGACTTCAAGATTTACCCCAAAATAATATCCCATATGACATTATGGAATGAAAGTAGGCAAAGTATGCAAGCTTTTTCATTTTTATGTTGCCTATGTCAGCTAACACTAGAATTGCAAATACAGATTTGTTAAGGCCTTTCTGCAGTTCTGTGGTGTCCTCCTCCCAACTGAATTTATTATCAAGTTGTAATCCCAGGACTTTAAGATTGTCAACCTCGTATGTATGGTTCCATTTTTCCCCCACTTCTTTTCCGTATGTGCACACAATGCAATTGGGGTACGTACAACTGCTGCGGTTAATAACAAGTTGTTGTCAGCCATCTTGAACTTTGACGAAAAATTTGATGACAGTGTAATACCCCTTCTAGCGTTACGTCAAAGATCTTTGTCAAATATATTGGACGGAATATTGGATCACATCTTTGATCAAATCTTTGACAAAGAAATTTGATAGTGTAATACCGGCCTAAGGACACACACTCACACACACACACACACACACACACACACACACACACACACACCAACTTATCGACCAATTTCGTGTCAGCCTACTGAAGAGCCGACCGCCTGCGCTCACCCATTACAGCGCTGCCCTGTTGTGATGCGTTTATGTTAAAATCATTGTGTTTACGTTCCTCGAGATCCCGACTGGTTTTATACGGAAACAAAAACGGGGGTTTGCTTTGGCCGTTTAAGAGGTAACAAGGCCAAAAACGCCGAGAGAAAGCTGTGGACAAAGAAGTGGCTGCCACAAGGAAAGAAATCCACCCACGTTCTGTTGTTTAAGGGGCTGGGAGCTGGTGATTGACTTGATTATCTTAGAATGGATGAATCACTCATTTCGGAGCTGCTGAACATGCAATTTTTAATGAAAAAGAATACATAGCAGAGACTGTTGGCTACATTACGATTTGTGAAGCCAGTGGCAGAAGTTAAAGAGGGCCTCAAATTAAATGCTGTTGTATCACAACATCTATTAACTGTCCGTCTCCGTAGCGTAGCGGTAGCGTTACCGCCTACCACGCACGGGTCCCGGGTTCGATTTCCGGCAGGGGACTGGGTGTTGTGTGTCCTTCATCATCATTTTGAACATCGTTGACTCGCAAGTCGCCAATGCGGCTTCACCTACAAAAGGACTTGCAATACGGCGGCGGCGACCGACCTCCACCTCCCCCGAATGGGGCCTCCCGCCCAACAATGCCATACTATCATTTTATTTCATCTATTAATTAAAACGATTCTTGAAACCTGCAGCCGGCCGGATTGGCCGTGCGGTTCCAGGCGCTACAGTCCTGGAGCCGAGCGACCGCTACGGTCGCAGGTTAGAATCCTGCCGCGGGCATGGATGTGTGTAATGTCCTTAGGATAGTTAGGTTTAATTAGTTCTAAGTTCTAGGCGACTGATGACCTCAGAAGTTAAGTCGCATAGTGCTCAGAGCTATTTGAACCATTTGAAACCTGCAACTTGATTTTTATTTGACTGAGTAAATGCATCATGGTAAAGCAAACTACATAAAACAACAGACGTTCATGTTAATGTTATTAATTTACCTATGTACGTAGCATAAAAGATGATATGTACCCTTAGAACATTTATACAGGACTGTGCTTAAACTGACACACAATATTTTTAGCGCAACGCAATCTGACTTTCAAAATTCCCTACAAAAGAATGGCCCTGACTAACATTAATCTATACCTTTCACAAATCACTTACCTCACAAAAATCTTCATTACTCGAACTACTGCAATACAGCGAGCGCCACTACTGCCAGCTAAATAAAAGATTCAAACTACGGAAGGCACTAACTACTGATAGGCATAGTTAGCAAATCAAAGATTTTAATAGAGAACAAACAATGTATTTACCTTAATACCATCAAAAGTCATAATATATGTAATTTCAAAACTCCGCCATTTCGTTCCACACATCCACCACCGCTGGCGGCTCACCTCTAACTGCGCAACGCTACGCGCTGTTCACGTCCAGCTGCCCAACACTACAATGGCAGACAACAATGCAAACTAGCCACAGACTGCACACAGCACAGCCAGTGATTTTCATACAGAGCGCTACGTAACGTTGCCAATAAGAAAACATAAACAGCCTACTTACATAGCCCCCATACTCCCCACAAAAAAATTTACAAATTGTTTTGGGCAGTGGCCAATAATGATTTGAAAAAATTTTTCATAATTACAATAACAAAGATATCAAATGCACACACTTACTGATACAATGTTGGTCAAAAGCTAAAATTTTCTCACAGTCCATAAAGATAGTCCTGATCATTCATCATAATAGTAATTACAGTTTTTTTTCACAAAGTATCATTAGTAAAAGAAATTGCACACAGAAGTAGCGGATTTCCACACAGTCTTGAAGAAGTAGTGTTGTCCTTCCAACTGAAAGACAGTGCTGACTCTTGACATGCTGACAGGTAATGGGCCACAACAGAGCAAACCCACAGCAGAGTCAATCGAAGTTTTGAAGAATATTGGTAGGTAGGTCATCACAGAGTAGACCCACTGTAGTCCTGGTAGAGATTACGGTATTGGTGGGCTACCAGAGGTGCAGACCCACTGCAGTCCTTGTAGAAATAATGGTGTTGGTGAGTCATCAAAGGTGTAGACCCACTGTAGTCCTTGTAGAGATGGCCAGCAGCCATCTGTTGTGACTGTGCAGGTGCACAATAACCATTGAAGAGTCTTGTGGATAATATAGCAAGTCCATAACCTCTACCTG
The DNA here is from genome assembly GCF_023864275.1 of Schistocerca cancellata. NCBI lineage: Eukaryota > Metazoa > Arthropoda > Insecta > Orthoptera > Acrididae > Schistocerca > Schistocerca cancellata. The sequence continues at coordinate 160,493,303 of NC_064637.1, forward strand.
TGCACTCACAAACTTTTTGCAATTGTCCTTAGAACTAGCAATGCTGTTATCCAGTCCCTTGCTGAATTATTAACACATGTGCAAACACTAACAGTCCCTACTTCTCACATATTGTCCATATACTATGACCAACAGAAACGTGTGCAGTGAAATGAATGCTTACAAGTTACTTAATTTGATGAACTGGTGTCAATTACATTTGAAATTTATGACATGAGAATACAATTACAAAGGTACAGAAAACATCATTAAACACCATAATAACACACATAACATTTGTAGTAATACAGGCTTTACAAAAGAATACAAATAAACATGTACATCAGTGTTACAGGAATTATGACATAAATAAATAAAATAATGAGAATAGTTTTCGAAACATTAATTTCACACATGAGCATGGAAACAGAACAGAATTAATAATGTGTAAACATCTTTACAAAGTGAATAACATATTATTAATGCAAATTATATTTGAGGATAATAGTATTCCTCATCATAGTGAATGTACCTTAATACTAGAAAAATTCTACAACATAAATCGTATTAGCTAAACACAAAGACAGGAAGAACACAAATACCCAAGGGTACACAAACACATAGTGGGATAACACAAGAGGAAAGGGCAGGGTTTGTTTTCAGTGCAACATTTGGTACTGCAGTCCAACCCAAAACTTCATTCCATAGATCTTTCGTCTTATTTCAACCTTTGCTTCCACCAAAAAAATCCTATCCAAGCATGCTTTCTGGATGTATTTCACATATATCTTACCTCATTATTTATTTCCAAGAAAATCCTACCTATACCTGCTTTCTGTATTTTTTTCATATAACTTCTCAATGCATTTCTTCCAATTCATCGCAACTCATTCTCTTATATAGTCTACCCCTTCTTAAGCTAACTTAAAACTACTGAGCTCAGATGCTAAACTAAGGGACGAGGCAATGCAGCAGCACAAAACAATTAACACGAACAGCAATGACAAAAAATTCAAATTGGCAAAGTAAGCAACAATATTACAACTAATATAAGGCAATGAGCAGCAAACAAGAAAAATAAATCAGTAATAAACTGGCTTAGAAGAGTAACACAAAGTCAAATTCAGTAACACTATGCCCGGCAAACAGCAGCAGCAAATGAAATAACTTATATCTAAACATGACATAGCTCAAGCAAAAAAAATAGTACACTAAAGACAACAATGCAGACTAGCCACAGACTGCACACAGCACAGCCAGTGATTTTCATACAGAGCGCTACGTAAAGTTGCCAATAAGAAAACATAAACAGCCTACTTACAAGATGATATGTAAGTTGAAGAAGAAAGATTACACATAGTGGTGGCGTATCTAATAAATACAACGACAGATAAACAAGAAATGAAGTGTTTAGCAACAGTTAGAACTGCACATTTCATAGGAAAAGGCTTGGATACAGGCTGGACTTAAAACAATGACGCAAGTATGTTTTATGAATTAACGTCCACTGAATGTCGACACTGTGGTTTTTAGATTTTATTTCCGTATAGGAAATAAAATCTGAAAACAGAAATACAGAAGGTCGACGGACCTTTAATTCTCTCCATGTGCCACACGAAACCATTATGGATTTCTATTTGCCTATTTTTTAATGCTATAAAATGTTTTATTGCTCACATTGGCCTGATAGGTATTTTCCATTTTTTTTGCATACCGACGGTACCGAGTGTGGGGAGAGGCATCAAGGGATCACCAAGTTGGTACTGGAGGGCAGCGTGGAGTGTAAAAATCGTAGAGGGAGACCAAGAGATGAATACATGAATACACTAAGCAGATTCAGAAGGATGTAGGTTGCAGTAGGTACTGGGAGATGAAGAGGGTTACACAGGATAGAGTAGCATGGAGAGCTGCATCAAACCAGTGTCTAGACTGAAGACCACAACACAACAACAGTACCGAGTAACAGTATCAGAAGTTATACATGATTGATGGACAATTCATACAGTAAACAGTTTTTTAATACACTTTCAATTTTCGTCACCGCATCGGTACCCGGACGCCAGCTAAGACAACACACTGGACGCTCGTTGCGTATGTTGTCAGCTGCTATGTTGGTGACAAACACACGTGATCTAGTCAGGCTTTGTCACCAGAGGGCCCCTGGATAACGTCTATAAGGCGCATTGTCTGCTGCTCGACGTAGGTCGACAAGAACATATCTTAATCAGTAAAGCGATGACAGTTCGTGATTTTCCACACAGATCCATCATAAATGACGGTTTTTCATTAATCGAAGAGGGCTGCGAGGTTTGCCTAGCCATGCAAACAGCTACTCTGGGGCATTCTCTAACTACTGCCCACACCATATCACACTGCGTTTATACAGGCCAGAAGATGCAACTTAAGAGTTGCGAAACGGCGTGAGTGTGTCTGTAACTGACATCAATAAATACAGCTATAGCAGACTATTGGACTTTTCATTCAGTTTTACATTTAATAATTTTAACACCTGTATTGAAAAAACTGTTTACTGTATAAACTGTCAGTCAATCACGTATTACTACCGTAGCTGTGGGTGCCACAGTTTTAAAATTATCTGGTTTATAAGCCATATCAGAAGGTGGCATTCTAGCCTAGAGTGTGCGCGGACACAGTATCCATACCATGAGTGGTAGGTTGTCATTGTTCAGGTCAGTTTAACCTAACGCGCTTTTCTGTTTCCCTTTATCTTATCAGATCTGAAGATGGTTCTTTAGGAGCCAAAACTAGCAATCAGTTGCTCCTATGAAACACAACTAGCTCTTTATTCACATGAACAGTTGAGTGCTATTGACAAGGGATTTCAGATCGATTCCGTATTTCTAGATTTCCGGAAGGCTTTTGATACTGTACTGCACAAGTGGCTAGTAGTCAAATTGCGTGCTTAAGGAATATCGTCTAAGCTACGTCACTGGATCCGTGATTTCCTGTCAGAGAGGTCACAGTTCGTAGTAATTGACGGAAAGTCATCGAGTAAAACAGAACTGATTTCTGGCATTCCCCAAGTTAATGTTATAGGGCCTTTGCTGTTCCTTATCTATATAAACCAATTTGCAGACAATCTGAGCAGCCATCTTCGGTTGTTTGCAGATGACGCTGTCGTTTATCGACTAATAAAGTCATCAGAAGATCAAAAAAACTGCAAAACGATTTAGAAAAAATATCTGAATGGTGCGAAAAGTGGCAGTTGACCCTGAATAACGAAAAGTGTGAGGTCATTCAAGTGAGTGCTAAAAGGAACTCGATAAATTACGGTTACACGATAAACCAATATAATAAAAAAGCCGTAAATTCAACTAAATACCTAGGTATTACAATTACGAAGAGCTTAAATTGGTAGGAACAAATAGAAAATGTCGTGGGAAGGCTAACCAAAGACTGCGTTTTATTGGCAGGAGACTTAGAAAATGTAACAGACCTACTAAGGAGACTGCCTACGCTACGTTTGTCCGTCCTCTTTTAGAATTCTGCTGCGCGGTGTGGAATCCTTACCAGATAGGACTGACGGAGTATATCGAAAAAGTTCAAAGAAAGACAGAAGGTTTTGCATTATCGCGAAATATGGGAGAGAGTGTCACAGAAATGATAAAGGATTTGGGCTGGAAATCGTTAAAATAAAGGCGTTTTTCGTTGCGACAGAATCTTCTCACGAAATTCCAACCACCAACTTCCTCCTCCGAATGCGAAAATATTTTGTTGACACCGACCTACATAGGGAGGAACGATCATCACGATAAAATAAGGGAAATCAGAGCTCGTACGGAAAGATATAGGTGGTCATTCTTTCCTCGCGCTATACGAGATTGGAATAATAGGGAATTGTGAAGGTGGTTCGATGAACCCTCTGCCAGACACTTTGATGTGATTTGCAGAGTATCCACGTAGATGTAAATGTATTTTACATGTTTTTTTGCGATCAAGACAAAAGATTTTATGAAATTTAGATTTTCTAAAAGTATATATATTTTTAACACATGAGGGACGGATCACAGTGATGTTCGCAGACGGCAGCGATCGATCCCAGGCAGTCCGATAAATCGTTCATTGGTGGCCGATTAAAAGTATCCGCACACCTACGGGCGGACGTTAATACGGGTTGTGGCGTGCCAGGTACATACAGTCTGCAACCGCGAGCTACATCTACATCTACATTTATACTCCGCAAGCCACCCAACGGAGTGTGGCGGAGGGCACTTTCCGTGCCACTGTCATTACATCCCTTTCCTGTTCCAGTCGCGTATGGTTCGCGGGAAGAACGACTGTCTGAAAGCCTCCGTGCGCGCTCTAATCTCTCTAATTTTACATTCGTGATCTCCTCGGGAGGTATAAGTAGGGGGAAGCAATATATTCGATACCTCATCCAGAAACGCACCCTCTCGAAACCTGGCGAGCAAGCTACACCGCGATGCAGAGCGCCTCACTTGCAGAGTCTGCCACTTGAGTTTGTTAAACATCTCCGTAACGCTATCACGGTTACCAAATAACCCTGTGACGAAACGCGCCGCTCTTCTTTGGATCTTCTCTATCTCCTCCGTCAACCCGATCTGGAACGGATCCCACACTGATGAACAATACTCAAGTATAGGTCGAACGAGTTAACCTCCTTTGTTGATTGACTACATTTTCTAAGGACTCTCCCATTGAATCTCAACCTGGTACCCGCCTTACCAACAATTAATTTTATATGATCATTCCACTTCAAATCGTTCCGCACGCATACTCCCAGATATTTTACAGAAGTAACTGCTACCAGTGTTTGTTCCGCTATCATATAATCATACAATAAAAGATCCTTCTTTCTATGTATTCCCAATACATTACATTTGTCTATGTTAAGGGTCAGTTGCCCCTCCCGGCACCAAGTGCCTATCCGCTGCAGATCTTCCTGCATTTTGCTACAATTTTCTAATGCTGCAACTTCTCTGTATACTACAGCATCATCCGCGAAAAGCCGCATGGAACACTCCCCTGTGGCAAGCCAGAGGTTACTTTAACGTCTGTAGACCTGCTGATATTCCGTAGGGTCTAACTTTGTTTATCAGGCGACAGTGCGGAACTATATCGAACGCCTTCCGGAAGTCAAGAAAAATAGCATCTACCTGGGAGCCTGTATCTAATATTTTCTGGGTCTCATGAACAAATAAAGCGAGTTGGGTCTCACACGATCGCTGTTTCCGGAATCCATGTTGATTCCTACATAGTAGACTCTGGGTTTCCAAAAACGACATGATACTCGAGCAAAAAACATGTTCTAAAATTCTACAACAGATCGACGTCAGAGATATAAGTCTATAGTTTTGCGCATCTGCTCGACGACTGCTTGAAGACTGGGACTACCTGTGCTCTTTCCCAATCATTTGGAACCTTCCGTTCCTCTAGAGACTTGCGGTACACGGCTGTTAGAAGGGGGGCAAGTTCTTTCGCGTACTCTGTGTAGAATCGAATTGGTATCCCGTCAGGTCCAGTGGACTTTGTTGAGTGATTCCAGTTGCTTTTGTATTCCTTGGACACTTATTTCGATGTCAGCCATTTTTTCGTTTGTGCGAGGATTTACAGAAGGAACTGCAGTGCGGTCTTCCTCTGTGAAACAGATTTGGAAAAAGGTGTTTAGTATTTCAGCTTTACGCGTGTCATCCTCTGTTTCAATGCCATCATAATCCCGGAGTGTCTGGACATGCTGTTTCGAGCCACTTACTGATTTAACGTAATACCAGAACTTCCTAGGATTTTCTGTCAAGTCGGTACATAGAATTTTACTTTCGAATTCACTGAACTCCTTACGCTAACTTTGACATCGTTTAGCTTCTGTTTGTCTGAGAGGTTTTGGCTGCGTTTAAACTTGGAGTGAAGCTTTCTTTGCTTTCGCTGTAGTTTCCTAACTTTGTTGTTGTACCACGGTGGGTTTTTCCCGTCCCTCACAGTTTTACTCGGCACGTACCTACCTAAAACGCGTTTTACGATTGCCTTGAACTTTTTCCATAAACACTCAACATTGTCAGTGTCGGAACAGCAATTTTCGTTTTGATCTGTTAGGTAGTCTGAAATCTGCCTTCTATTACTCTTAGATAAACCTTCCTCCCTTTTTTTATGTTCCTATTAACTTCCATATTCAGGGATGCTGCAACGGCCTTATGATCACTGATTCCCTGTTCTGCACTTACAGAGTCGAAAAGTTCGGGTCTGTTTGTTATCAGTAGGTCCAAGATGTTATCTCCACGAGTCGGTTCTCTGTTTAATTGCTCGAGGTAATTTTCGGATAGTGCACTCAGTATAATGTCACTCGATGCTCTGTCCCTACCACCCGTCCTAAACATCTGAGTGTCCCAGTCTATATCTGGTAAATTGAAATCTCCACCTAAGACTATAACATGCTGAGAAAATTTATGTGAAATGTATTCCATATTTTCTCTCAATTGTTCTGCCACTAATGCTGCTGAGTCGGGAGGTCGGTAAAAGGAGCCAATTATTAACCTAGCTCGGTTGTTGAGTGTAACCTCCACCCATAATAATTCACAGGAACTATCCGCTTCTACTTCACTACAGGATAAACTACTACTAACAGCGACGAACACTCCACCACCGGTTGCATGTAATTTATTCTTTCTAAACACCGTCTGTACCTTTGTAAAAATTTCGGCAGAATTTATCTCTGGCTTCAGCCAGCTTTCTGTACCTATAACGATTTCAGCTTCGGTGCTTTCTATCAGCGCTTGAAGTTCCGGTACTTTACCAACGCAGCTTCGACAGTTTACAATTACAATACCGATTGCTGCTTGGTCCCCGCATGTCCTGACTTTGCCCCACACCCTTTGAGGCTGTTGCCCTTTCTGTACTTGCCCGAGGCCATCTAACCTAAAAAACCGCCCAGTCCACGCCACACAACCCCTGCTACCCGTGTAGCCGCTTGCTGCGTGTAGTGGACTCCTGACCTATCCAGCGGAACCCGAAACCCCACCACCCTATGGCGCAAGTCGAAGAATCTTCAGCCCACACGGTCGCAGAACCGTCTCAGCCTCTGATTCAGACCCTCCACTCGGCTCTGTACCAAAGGTCCGCAGTCAGTCCTGTCGACGATGCTGCAGATGGTGAGCTCTGCTTTCATCCCGCTAGCGAGACTGGCAGTCTTCACGAAATCAGATAGCCGCCGGAAGCCAGAGAGGATTTCCTCCGATCCATAGCGACACACATCCATCATTGGTGCCAACATGAGCGACCACCTGCAGATGGGTGCACCCTGTACCCTTCATGGCATCCGGAAGGACCCTTTCCACATCTGGAATGACTCCCCCCGGTATGCACACGGAGTGCACTTTGGTTTTCTTCCCCTCCCTTGCTGCCATATCCCTAAGGGGCCCCATTACGCGCCTGACGTTGGAGCTCCCAACTACCAGTAAGCCCACCCTCTGCGATCGCCCGGATCTTGCAGACTGAGGGGCAACCTCTGGAACAGGACAGGCAGCCATGTCAGGCCGAAGATCAGTATCAGCATGAGACAGAGCCTGAAACCGGTTCGTCAGACAAACTGGAGAGGCCTTCCGCTCAGCCCTCCGGAATGTCTTTCGCCCCTTGCCACACCTTGAGACGACCTCCCACTCTACCACAGGTGAGGGATCAGCCTCAATGCGGGCAGTATCCCGGGCGACCACAGTCGTAGTCCGATCGGGGGATGCGTGGGACGAGCTGGCCGTCCCCGACAAACCCCCATCCGGACCCCCACAGTGATACCCATTGGCAACAGCCTCAAGCTGTCTGACCGAAGCCAACACTGCCTGAAGCTGGGAGCGAAGGGATGCCAACTCAGCCTGCATCCGAACACAGCAGTTGCAGTCCCTATCCGTGCTAAAAACTGTTGTGCAAAGAACGTCTGAACTAATCTACAGAGAGCGCAAACAAATCGACACAAAATTTAAACGGTTCTTAAAATACAAGATTGCCTAGTAAATGCAGTAATGCTGCTACTTGCGCACTGCTGACACACTGTTCGGCGGCGGAAGGAGACTACGCGATTTTACACTATTCAGGTACTAAAACGCGATGCTACAACTCTCAAATACTATAATACGCCAGAAATTTATGAATTAAACAATGCAAGTACCAAAAACACGCAAAGAAATTAAGAATTAAACTATGTAACTGTTGTGTCTAGACAAGACTGTCTAGACACAGGGTGATGTTACCGAAGGGGCACGCGTCAACTCACGCCGACTGGCGCGAATTCTGAAACATGATAAGTAATGAATGCTAATAAGAAAAGAATGTATCGTCTGTTTACTTAACTTTTATTCATCCTTGTGGTACATCGCTATTGACGATACAAGTGAGTCTCTCTCCAGATATGATTACTGGCGCCTTGCTAAGTCGTAGCCATGGACTTAGCTGAAGGCTATTCTAACTGTCTCTCGGCAAATGAGAGAAAGGCTTCGTCAGTGTAGTCGCTAGCAAAGTCGTCGTACAACTGGGGCGAGTGCTAGTCCGCCTCTCTAGACCTGCCGTGTGGTGGCGCTAGGTCTGCAAGTACTGACAGTGGCGACACGCGGGTCCGACATGTACTAATGGACCGCGGCCGATTTAAAGCTACCACCTAACAAGTGTGGTGTCTGGCGGTGACACCACAATAACAAATGAGTGAGCTAGGAGTATACGACTTGCTGCTGCAGCTACTTATCCAACGGCGGCAGGGAGCTCGGCTCCAGATCACCACCGGCAGTGGAGAGTGAAGCTTTGACAATCCCAGCCACTCGTGCTGGCGAAACGTCAGTAAAATCATTAGATGAACGTTGGCCGACGAACCCGAGACAGAAGTCAATAGGCAGTTTGTCGACAAGTGGCCACGATAGCCTGTAATGACGCAGAGAGATTCAATACTTTAAAGTCTGCACCAAAGATTAAATTGAGAGGAATGTAGGATATAATCTCTGTAATGTTCATATTGGATTCTCTTTTGTTTTATACTCCAAGAAGGAGTTAAGATACACTTTCGATTGTTACGTTGTAGCGGATGGACGTAATTTTTGGTGTGTACTGAAAGGCAGCCATCTTGTTAGTATTTATGGTTTACGCGACGAGCAGAGGAAAGTGACGTAGCGTTGTATACCTTTGTTTCCACCGTCTTCGTGAAGTAAACCGATGCCGACTTAGGAAGAAACACGCGGTCAACAAAGAGAAGAACATAGATGGCGACTAATGAATTAATATTGTGGCAGAAGGACTAATTCTGCGTCTAAGGTGAGAATTCTGATTAAATCAACAATGACGTAGAATTCAAAAATGTTATTAATCGGAATTGTAAATTATATTACAGGCAAATTTCACGCAGCACTGAATTTGTCCGCATTCAAGCCGATCAATACAGTTCGTAAAAAAGCCTTTCAAAATTTCTGAAGTCCGATATCCATAAATTTTTCTCATTTCAAAAAGTGACTAATTTTCTTTATTTATTTCGCCACAAGCCTTAACAATTTTGTAACCTCAAATTGGACTACAAAAACCGCCTAAGTTTCAGCGCATGCGCTAAAATCGGCAATGAATGTTTCTTATACACACCTTGCTCTTCGGCTAGCAATTTGCAGAAATAACAATGAGTAAATTTTACCTCAAAGTTTTGTGAATTTTAATACTGTAAAATAAATAATTAAATCTTTTTGTTTGTCTGGCCTTCTTACTACGAGAATACTGCACTTGTAAGCGTTAAAAGTTTAAATCGAATTTTAAACATAATTGCAGTATTGCGTAATGTTTACAATAGCCATTTTTCTCTCATTCCTCTTACGGGAAACTTTGTATTAATAATGCTAACGAAATAAAAAATTAATCCCACGATCCCAAGAGTACCATGATATAATAAAGCACAAACATCAAAGAGCTTCACAACAGTTATAGCACGGCTGAAATTTAATCATTGGAAGTTCAACAAACACCTCTATCGGGTCATCCCAAGTTCCACGTCTCTATTTATTAGTGGAGAGGAAGAATGTTCAACCCGGATATTGCTACAGTGTCCTTCGAACACATACGAAATAAGTGATCTTTGGGCTCTTGGGCATCAGTTCCCAAGCTACCTCAAAACCTTGTTATCATCCGACAACAGCAGCATGCACTGACCAACCAAACCGTTGTGACCACCGCCCACCGCGACAATGGATGCCACCTGGTGGTGGTGTGAGCACGTAACGCGGGAACAGAAGGATGTGAGGAAGATAATGTGATCCAAATGGGAAAATCCACTGAGACAGCGACTTTGACGAAGGGCACATTGTTATTATGCAGAACCTGAGAACGAATATCTCTAATATTTCTCTGCCCCGCTGACAAACAGAAATTATGCGAAATGAAAGCAGCTGTCAGAAGGACAATGAGAGATTCTTTTTACGAATTTGAAAGCAATATTTTATCTGCAGATTCTAAAAATAATGTCAAAAAATTTTGGTCGTACGTAAAATCTATGAACGCTACAAATAATGCAATACCTTCTTTTGGTAACAGTACGGTTAATGTAACTGATGATGATAAACAGAAGGCCGAAATTCTAAACCTACCTTTCAAAAACTCGAATACGGTAGAGAACTGCATTCCCCCTTTCAATCATCGAACAAACGCAAGGATGGCTGATACAGTGTTTAGTGTATGTGGGGTTGTAAAACAGTTAAGATCCTTAGACACCAGGAAGGCATCTGACCCAGACTGTATCCCCGCAAGATTTTCTGTTGACTGTGCTACAAATATAACAACATTCTTATCCATCATCTATCAGAGATCATTGGAACAACCGGCAGCTGTGACCGAGCGGTTCTAGGTGCTTCAGTGTGGAACCGCGCGACCACTATGGTCGCAGGTTCGAATCTTGCCCCGGGCATGGATATGTGTGATGTTCTTAGGTTATTTAGGTTTAAGTAGTTCTAAGTTCTAGGGGACTGATGACCTCAGATGTTGTCCCACACTGCTCAAGGCCATTTGAACCATTTTCATTGGAACAGCGGAAAGTTCCACGGGGCTGGAAGAAGGCCCAACTCATAGCAATCTATAAAAAGGGTAGAAAATCGGATGCACATAATTACCGGCCAATTTCACTGACATAGATTTGTTATAGAGTCATGGAACATATTTTGTGTTCGAGCCTAATGACCTTTGTAGACTCTGAGAAGCTCATCTGCCGAAACCAGCATGGTTTTAGGAAACAGCGGTCATGCGAGACACAGCTGGCCGTCTTTGTGCATGATATACAACAGACTCTAGATACTGGCTCCCAGGATGATACCACATCTCTCGACTTTCGAATGGCATTCAACTCAGTTCCTCATTGTCGCTTGTTCCAAAAAGTGCGCGCTTACGGTCTATCCGATGACATATACGGCTGTATAGACAGTTTTCTAACAAACAGGGAACGGGGTGGCTTCAACAGAAACAAGCGTAACTTCAGGTGTGCCACAGGGTAGCGTGATAGGTCCCCTGCTTCTTACGATTTACATAAACAATCTGGTTGATGGTAGTGACAGCGGCATTAGACTGTTTGCCGATGATGCTGTAGTCTACAGGAAATTAGTATCACACGAAAGTGTGAACAAATGAATGAGGATTTACAGAAAATAAATGAGTGGCGTAATGACTGGCAGTTGTCTCTCAATATTAGTAAGTGAAACCTACTGCGTATAACAAGGCGAAAATCCTCATTAATGAACGAGTACAAAATAAATTCCCAGTCTTTGGAAGCGGTAACATCCGTCAAGTATCTGGGTGTGACTATTCGAAATGATCTCAAATGGAATGATCAGATTACACAAGTAACGGGTAAGGCGAACTCTAGACTGCGGTTTATTGGTAGAATCGTGAAGCAATGCAGTCCTTCAACAGAGGAAATTGCTTACAATAAGTTAGTTCGTCCAGTCTTAGAGTATTGTTCGTCTGTATGGGACCCTTACCAGTTGGATCTGATTTAAGAAATTGAGAAGGTCCAAAGAAGAGCGGAAAGATTCGTGACTGGTACATTTAGGCATCGCGAGAGCGCTACAAATCTCATAGAAAGTTTGAAGTGGGACACACTTTCAGATAGACGGCGCTCTAAACGGAAGGGGCTGCTCACAAAATTCCGAAATCCGATCTTCGCCGAGGATGTAGAGCATATATTATTAGCACCAACTTTACCAACTTTCAAATCGCGCAATGATCACTATTGAGAGGTAAAGGAAATTGGAGCTCGTACTGAGGCGTCCAGACAGTCGTTTTTCCCTCGTGCGATCCGAGGGGGGGAGATACGACTTGGGAGCGAATTGTGTCGTCCGCCACACACTGCTTGGTGGCTAGCGGAGTATATATGTAGATATGTAGATGTAGATGTAGAAATCACCGAAGCTGGTCGAATGTTCACGTGCTACCGTCGTGAGCATCTACAGAAAATGGTAGGACAGCGAAACCAGCACTAGGCGCTAAGTGGTTGGATCCACGACTCTTCATAGATCCTGGAGTACGGAGGTTTGTCTGCTCTGTAAAGTAGAATAGATGGTGATCTTTGGCATCTCTGCCGAAAGGGCACAACGCTGGTGGACGCACGAGTGTTTCGGAACACACCGTTTTTCGAACATTGTTGAACATGGAACTCCGCAGTTGACCACCCATACGTGTTCACATGTTGACACAACGACATCGTCAGTTACGACTGCAGTGGGCACAGGAGCATCGGGATTCGACCGTCGATCGATGGAAACGTATCATCTCTTCGGGTGAAGCACATTTTTGCTACACTAGGTCGATGGTCGTCTCCACAAATGCCGTCATCGAAGTGAACGGCGGCTCGAAACGTGCAGAGCGCCAAGGATGGTGCGAGCGTTATTATGCTATGGGGGACATTCTCCTGCGCTTGCATGGGACCTGTGGTAGTAATCAAAGTCTCGCTGACAGCTGCGGACCACCTGCATCCGTTCATGCTTGAGACGATGTCATCTCTCAGCAGTGTAGTTGTCCGTGTGTCGTAGCCAGAATCCTGCTACAATGATAATATTCTTCTCGGGTGTGCAGCCGGATCATGACGTCATCTTGACACAATATTTCATCGGTGCAACTGGCCGCCATCTTCAGGTGAGAGTGCTGGTACACGATCTCGCCGGTCGCAGTCGATATCGTCGGAATAATTTTTAATTTTTGGTAGCGATATCTCGATTTCGCCTCTTTCCACCTCTGGCGACGCGGTATGTTTACTTGCGCTCGAGGGAGTCACAGCACCTTCTCCCGCACGCGTTGCGGCCTATATAGGGGCCGCCACTTGCGACCGGCGAGATCATGTACCAGCACTCTCACCTGAAGATGGCAGCCAGTTGGACCGCGGAAATATTGTGTCTAGATGACGTTATGATCCGGCTGCACACCCGAGAACAATATTATCAATTATTACACCGGGAAAGCCTTCGTAACCTGCTACAATGGTTTGAGGAGTATCATAGTGAACTCGCGTTGATGTCTCGGCGACCAAACTCGCCTGATGTGAAACCTGTGAAACCGATCTGGTTCGCTATCGGGCGCCATCACCACGTAGCGGCCTGTTACTTACGCGAATTACACGAGCTGTGCGTTGACATCTAGTGCCACATACCTCCTCGAAGCTACCAACAAACTGTCGGAACCCTGATACGCAGAATCAGTGATGTATTTCGTTCTAAAAATGGACAAACAAACTACTGAGCAGGTGGTCATAATGTTTTGGCTCATCAGTGAACGACCTACTATACGAGTTCGTGAACAGTGGCAACACCAACATAGAACTCCTGCGCTGCTAATCCAATGCTACTGGTACTCTGAATCCCGGGGGGAAGTTCGAAGCTGAGTTAACTGACTTTAATCTCACGTGCTACTCTGCAAAATATGGAACATTGAGCCTCTAATTGTATGCCACTGTCTACCTCGTATATGTACGTGTCTGAATATTGCTGGCTGTAATGCACAACTCTGGTTCTTGTAAACTGTTCTCCTGTACAGTCTAGATCGTACTTACACACCTGCAACGATCTTCAGTTCTCTGTCCGCAGCTTTATAAACAATCCTCGCAGATCATACAAAGAACAATTTATTGTTAATTTAGGTATATAGTGATTAACGCGTGTAAATTGGAAATATCCCACATGTGTATTACAGCGGAATTTAATAGTATACTACACCACTGGCCATTAAAATTGCTACAACACGATGATGACGTGCTACAGACGCGAAATTTAACCGACAGGAAGAAGATACTGTGATATGCAAATGATTAGCTTTTCAGAGCATACACAAGGTTGGCGCCTGTGGCGACACCTACAACGTGCTGACATGAGGAAAGTTTCCAACCGTTTTCTCATACACAAACAGCAGTTGACCGGCGTTGCCTGGTGAAACGTTGTTGTGGTGCCTCGTGTAAGGAAGAGAAATGCGTACCATCACATTTCCGATTTTGATAAAGGTCGGATTGTAGCCTATCGCGATTGCTGTTTATCGTATCGCGACATTGCTGCTCGCGTTGGTAGAGATCCAATGACTGTTAGCAGAATATGGAATCCGTGGGTTCAGAAGGGTGATACGGAACGCCGTGCTGGATCCTAACGGCCTGGTATCACTAGCAGTCGAGATGACAGGCATCTTATCCGCATGGCTGTAACGGATCGTGCAGTCACGTCTCGATCCCTGAGTCAACAGATGGGGACGTTTGCAAGACAACAACCATCTGCACGAACAATTCGACGACGTTTGCAGCAGCACGGAGTATCAGCTCGGAGACCATGGCTGCGGTTACCCTTCACGCTGCATCACAGACAGGAGCACCTGCAATGGTGTACTCCACGACCAACCTGGGTGCACGAATGGCAAAACGTCATTTTTTCGGATGAATACAGGTTCTGTTTACAGCATCATGATGGTCGCATCCGTGTTTGGCGACATCTCGGTGAACGCACATTGGAAGCATGTATTCGTCATCGCCATACTGGCGTATCACCCGGCGTGATGGTATGGGGTGCCATTGGTTACACGTTTCAGTCACCTCTTGTTCGCATTGACGGCACTTTGAACAGTGGACGTTACATTTAAGATGTGTTACGACCCGTAGCTCTACCCTTCATTCGACCCCTGAGGAACCCTACATTTCAGGAGGATAATGTACGACCGCATGTTGCAGGTCCTGTACGGGCCTTTCTAGATACAGAAAATGTTCGACTGCAGCTCTGAATAGCGAGATCTCTCACCAATTGTAAACGTCTGGTCAATGGTGGCCGAGCAACTGGCTCGTCACAATACGCCAGTCACTACTCTTGATGAATTGTGGTATCGTGTTGAAGCTGCATGGAGAGCTGTACCTGTACACGCCATCCAAGCTCTGTTTGACTCAATGCCCAAGCGTATCAAGACCGTTATTACGGCCAGAGGTGGTTGTTCTGGGTACTGATTTCTCAGGATCTATGCACCCAAATTGCGTGAAAATGTAATCACATGTCAGTTCTAGTATTATATATTTGTCCAATGAATACGCGTTTATCATCTGCATTTCATCTTAGTGTAGCAATTTTAATGGCCAGTAGTGTACTATTGTGAATCCTGTTTACCATTCTCGTGTTTACTCGTTTTCGTATACTCTGATTGTAAATCTTGTTTTATGCCTATGTATTCTTTGTTAATCGTATGTTACATCGTACCAGAGTACGACTTTAAAAATGTGTACCATAAATTGTCGAAACCAATTGTAATATAACACAACAACTAACTTTCAGACAGCCTCAAAAGGAAAATCCACCTTCAGAACAACCATCACTGCATGAAACTGAACAATACGTTGGCCATATGAAAAACAACAGAGCGCCAGGTGGAGACGACATATTAGCTGAGATGTGGTTTCTGGGAGGGCAGCAGGCAGCTGAAACCATTAATGAGATTATTAAAGATTGCTGGGAGAACAAAACAATACCGGACGACTGGAAATAAGCTATACGGACAGGACGGACACCAACAATTACTGAGGTATGTCTCTACTTCAAGTGACCTACAAAATTATGTCCAAAGTTCCACTGAATAAAATAGAAGATCAAGCAGAACACACAACTGGCGAGTACCAAGCAGGGTTCAGAAAAAAATAGATCGCGCCCAGAGCAAATTTTTAACTTGAAAACTATCCTCAGGATCAGAACAACGAGGAACCTTAACACGGTCATTACATTCATTGATTTCAAAAATGCATACGTTTCTGTAGAAAGACAGAGAGTATTCCTAACACTGGAAGAAGCAGGCATCGACAAAACCACCAGACAATTAGTCGAACAGACACTCACTGGCACAACTTCAAAAATTAAATATCTGGGAGAAGTTCCTGAAGCCTTGAGGAGTGGCACAGGTGTGCGGCAGGGCGTTGGGCTCTCAACGATTCTCTTCAGTCTGGTCGTAGACAAGGTCATGAGAGAGTGGGACGAAGGACTACAAGAGAAAAACATCGAAGGAATCCATCTAGGACAAGGATGTGGTAGACTGAGATGAAATGTCTCGCTTTTATAGTAATTTCTAAGGACAAAACAGATGCAAAGATAATGATAGAAAGATTTCACAAAACCGTAGCTAAAACTGGATTACAAATACCATATGAGAAAACGGAGTACATTGAACATAAACACAATGGAGAATAATATATACAAACGCAACACGGAATCATCAAAAGAGTTGATAGGTTTAGGTACTGGGGAAAATGAATACAATCAAATGGGTTAGGTAACATCACAAATAAGGAAAGATCGAAGAAAATGGAATTAGCGTATAAACTCGCGCAAAACAGATATAATACAAGATCAATATCATTCCAGGAAAATATTAAACACTACGCAACAGTAATTAAACCGGAAGCACTTTACGGATCCGAATGCCCAACACTGAGCAGAAGAGGTGAACGAGAATAACTGGAAAAGAAAGAACAAAGATAACAATTGGACGAAGAGGAGAAATAAAGATCTACATAGAAATATAAACAATCACAGACACTATAAAAAATTTTACTGTCGTACGTACAGAATAAATGACAACAGCCTTACGAAGAAAATTCTTAACTTTATTTCAAAATTGAAAAACACCATGGGAAGGCTGGAAGGGACAAGAAAGGACTTAAGAAAACTTAACGTCGCAAAAAACACCATACACAACAGGGAAAGTTTCAGGCCACTGATCAATACTGTAAAAGTTTCTGTCCAACAACGAAATTCACAAACTAGGAGGGAGATGTAAAATGAACAGAGGCAGGCCATCAGCCAATGTGTGAAGAAGTTCTGGGAAGATAAAAAGATTGTACCTTTGTCTTAGGTTCCAAACGGTCTATGATTTGCCAAAATTTGTAATACAAAAATAAAATTTCCCGAGTCTGGATGGGTGTATAGGCACGTTCCAAAAAACAGTAAATTAAAACAAAGAAGAAAATTTTAAAAAAAATCCAAAAATGTGACTAACTAAGCCGATGCCGTGAAAGAGAGAGAGGGAAGTCAAAATATCTCTCGCTGCCCATGCATTGTTTTTGATGGCCAGTTTGAGGCTGTTTCCGCGATTTATAGATGACAAACCCCCCAAGAACCATGGACCTAGCCGTTGGTGGGGAGGCTTGCGTGCTCCAGCGATACAGATAGCTGTACCGTAGGTGCAACCGCAACGGAGGGGTATCTGTTGAGAGGCCAGACAAACGTGTGGTTCCTGAAGAGGGACAGCAGCCTTTTCAGTAGTTGCAGGGGCAACAGTCTGGATGATTGACTGATCTGGCCCTGTAACACAAGCCAAAACGGCCTTGCTGTGCTGGTACTGCAAACGGCTGAAAGCAAGGGGAAACTACAGCCGTAATTTTTCCCGAGAGCATGCAGCATTACTGTATGGTCTCCCCGACGTTATTCATTCTGTATACTGAGCAAGCAGTAAAGCAAACAAAAGAAAAATTCGGAGTAGGTATTAAAATCCATGGAGAAGAAATAAAAACTTTGAGGTTCGCCGATGACATTGTACTTCTGTCAGAGATGGCAAAGGATTTAGAAGAGCAGTTGAACGGAATGGACAGTGTCTTGAAATGAGGATATAATATGAACGTCAACAAAAGCAAAACGAGGATAATGGAATGTAGTCGATGCTGAGGGAATCAGATTAGGAAATGAGACACTTAAAGTAGTAAAGGAGTTTTGCTATTTGGGGAGCAGAATAACTGATGATGGTCGAAGTAGAGAGGATATAAAATGTACACTGGCAATGGCAAGGAAAGCGTTTCTGAAGAAGAGAAATTTGTTAACATCGAGTATAGATTTAAGTGTCAGGAAGTCGTTTCTGAAAGTATTTGTATGGAGTGTAGCCATTTATGGAAGTGAAACATGGACGATAAATAGTTTGGACAAGAAGAGAATAGAAGCTTTCGAAATGTGGTGCTACAGAAGGATGCTGAAGAGTAGATGCGTAGATCATATAACTAATGAGGAGGTATTGAATAGGATTGGGGAGAAGTTTGTGGCACAACTTGACTAGAAGAAGGGATCGGCTGGTAGGACATGTTCTGAGGCATCAAGGGATCACCAATTTAGTATTGGAGGGCAGCGTGGAGGGTAAAAATCGTAGAGGGAGACCAAGAGATGAATACACTAAGCAGATTCAGAAGGATGTAGGCTGCAGTAGGTACTGGAAGATGAAGAATCTTGCACCGGATAGAATAGCATGGAGAGCTGCATCAATCCAGTCTCAGGACTGAAGACCACAACAACAACACTCACACTCTGTCAAACCGTTCGTCTCTACTTTCCCTACGTCACTGTGGTACGTAGTAAACAGTTATCGCTTACACCTTGTAGACTGAGCAGCTGCCGCTGTAACTAATATCCGCAGATGATGTGTTACCTGACACGTCTGACTAGAACTGTTCGTCAGCATGCTAAGGGCACTCGCTGAGTTTGCTCTCAACTCTCTAAGATGTTTAGAGCGCCATAGCCTTGGCCATGCTGTCGAGACGTGCTTTAAACACGCGTGTTGTGGCTGCTTTATTTTCACGTGTTGTTTCGCGTTGACTGAGTAAATTCGGCGCTTTGAACTGCGAACGTCCTCCTGCTTTTGTCATAAGTGAAATACTTGTAGGAGGGCCGTAGTAACGCGACGCTGTGTACTTGTGTTTCAGAACAGGACAAGGCCCACGTGGAGAATGGCGCGGTCGCAGCCGACGCCACGCCCTTCGAGGAAGCCGTCGCTCTCACAGGTGAGGATGTGGTCTGCTTTTCTCACTGCAGCATTCACATCTGGCTTTGTCCATAAGCGAGTACACCTCAAGAAACGTAAAAAATTACACGGGCAGACAATGATCCCCAATGTCTACATCTACAGCTACATCTAAATCTACATTATCTGGGGGCAGTTAAATGGAAACAAGACAAGACCGTAAACTGTTCATTATTTCAAAAGTAATCGCCATAACTGTGAATACATTTACCCACCCGTGGGGCGAGTTACATTTCAGCAAGATAATACCCGCCCTCATACGGCGAGAGTTTCTGTTGCTCGTTTTCGAGTTTGCCAAACCATACCTTGGCCTTGACGATCCAACTCCCCGATTGGACTGAATTGGACTCTATTATCTGCATCTAACTTTAGATACGTACTCAGCAAGCCACGGGATGGTGCGTGGTGTAGGGTATCGTGTTCCACTACTACGCTTTTCCTTTTCTGTTCCATTCGCAAGCAGAGCGAGGGAAAAACGACTGCCTATATGCCCCTTATCTTCGTGGTCCTTAGGCAAAATGTATGTTGGCGTATCGATTTGTAGTCGGTCTCTAATGTCGGTCCTCGAAAAGAACGTTGCCTTCCGTCCAGTGATACCCATTTGAGATAAAACCTGCGTGGTTTTCGATCTTATCGGTATCTCGCCTAGCAGCCCACCTGTGATCAAGACTGTTTTTAATAGTAAATATTTGAAAGTATTTATTTTACTGCTATGCATCTCTCCAAAAATGTTGCACTATCTACCTCTGCTGTTTCCCCTTAGTTGATTTTAATCCCAATACATACGCCACTTGCCTATGCAGCGATCGAGGCAACTTATTTATGCACCGTATCCGCCGGTGCTATTTTCTGTGCGTTTCTTTGTGCCCGTCATTATGTATTATGACCAGACTTACTCCAGACACGCAGTACTTCACGCACGATATTTTTTCTGACAAAGCTTAATCTCCGGAGTGACAAGGTGTATTTTCCAGTACATAGAGGCCCTCGTGCAGCCACTGGACACACGGCTGACGTACTCAGCCTTATTTTGCTCACTGAGTTCAAAATCAAAAGCTTCACACGATATCAATCTAAATTAGCTTAATCACATGAATTTTCCCACACAAAAAGTTAGCAACCGTGCTGAACCCACCACGTGTATGGAATAGAGAAAGCCCATCGATACTAGAATTGTACAAAAATTTAATTTACTGAAAATAATGTGAAAAATTAATTTCATTCACAAATATACATAGCATATACGCAATTCTGCAATTAAGAATGGTTTAACCACTTCTTGCCTGCTGTCTCTAAACAGCTCACAGTGGCAAAAGCTGTACGTAAATTTATTCACCCTAGAGGAAGTACTGCTTTCTTAAATCATTTCAGCTTAGAAACTGATACACGATAATATTTCAATTTACATCTAACACAAGCAGTTACGTTATTTTCTAATCACGTCCAACGAAGATGTGCCGTCGTCTGAAACAAAACATTCCCAGATATTGGTTTTTACACTATACCGCCATTTGACTGTGTGCTACTGTAGAAGTTCGTAGAGTTTTTCCGTAAGTTAAATAAACACAACAGATGGTTCAAATGGCTCTGAGCACTATGGGACTCAACTGCTGTGGTCAAAAGTCCCCTAGAACTTAGAACTACTTAAACCTAACTAACCTAAGGACAGCACACAACACCCAGCCATCACGAGGCAGAGAAAATCCCTGACCCCGCCGGGAATCTAACCCGGGAACCCGGGCGCGGGAAGCGAGAACGCTACCGCACGACCACGAGATGCGGGCAAACACAACAGAGACTTCAGTCATAAATAATATTTTCTCCTTTACTATTTACAACAGTCTGCCAAAGCTGGGGCAACTTTTCTATGCCGCGACTATAGAAATCACGTGGTTTTGCAGCGAAGCACTCGTTGAGCCACATTCAGAGCGCAATTTCACCCTTGAAATGAAATGATCGTATCGGATTCAATGGCCGGGGTTCAGCCGCCGTATTGCAAGTCTTTTTAGTTGACGCCACATCGGCGACGTGCGTGTCAATGATGATGAAAATGATGATGGACAGACAACACCCAGATCCCTGTCGGGAATCGAACCCGGGCCCCCTTGCGTGGTAGGCGGTAACGTTACCACTGCGGTACGGAGGCGGACATTTCATCCATAGAGTAAGTTCCCTGAAGGTTCTTCGGTAGAGAACGAAAAGGTGAAAATCTGAGCGCGCAGGATCAGGCGAATAATGTGGGTGCAGAATGACTTCCCAACCCAAATCCTGTATAGTGTTTTGTCGCCAAACTAGCAGACTGGAGGGCGGGCGTTACCGTGGAGTAGCATTACTTCACGCAGCCTTCCTGGTCGTTGTTCTTGGGTAGCGTCTGCAAGGCGTCCCAGTTGTTGACATTAAATGTCAGCAGCGATGGTTAAACCTCGGGGAAGTAATTCGTAGTACAACACACCGTCGCTGCTCCACCAGATGCACAACATTATCTTTTGTGGATGAGTGCTTTGTTTGAGATGAACTGTTCCTTTCTTTTCCTTATGTCAGTATAAAGACCCCCCCATGAAACATGGACCTTGCCGTTGCTAGGGAGGCTTGCGTGCCTCAGCGTTACAGATAGCCGTACCGTAGGTACAACCACAACGGAGGGGTATCTGTTGAGAGGCCAGACAAACGTGTGGTTGCTGAAGAGGAGCAGCAGCCTTTTCAGTAGTTGCAGGGGCAACAGTCTGGATGATTGACTGATCTGGCCTTGTAACACTAACCAAAACGGCCTTGCTGTGCTGGTACTGCGAACGCCTGAAAGCAAGGGGAAACTACAGCCGTAATTTTTCTCGAGGGCATGCAGCTTTACTGTATAGTTAAACTTATGATGGCATTCTCTTGTGTAAAATATTCCGGAGGTAAAATTGTCCCCCATTCGGATCTCTGGGCAGAGATTACTCAGGGTCACGTCGTTATCAGGAGAAAGAAAACTGGCGTTCTACGGATAGGAGCGTGGAATGTCAGATCCCTTAGATGGCGAAGGGATTGATGAAATGTATGATGACATAAAAGAAATTATTCAGATGGTGAAGGGAGACGAAAATTTAATAGTCATGGCTGACTGTAATTCGACAGTAGGAAAAGGAAGAGACGGAAAAGTACTACGTGAATATGGATTCGGGGTAAGAAATGAAAGTGGAAGCCGCCAGGTAGAATTTTGCACAGAGCACAACTTCATCATAGCTAACACTTGGTTCAAGAATCATAAAAGAAGGTTGTATACATGGAAGAATCCTGGAGATACTGACAGGTTTCAGATAGATTATATAAGGGTAAGACAGAGACTTAGCAACCAGGTTTTAAATTGTAAGACATTTCCAGGGACAGATGTGGACTCTGACCACAATCTATTGGTTATGAACTGTAGTTAAAACTAAAGAAACTGCAAAAAGGTAGGAATTTATGGAGATGAGATCTGGATAAACTGACAGAACCAGAGGTTGTACAGAGTTTCAGGAAGAGCATCAGGGAACGATTGACAGGAATGGGGAAAAGAAATACAGTAGAAGAAGAATGGGTAGCTTTGAAGGATGAAATAGTGAAGGCAGCAGAGGATCAAGTAGATAAAAAGACGAGGGCTAGTAGAAATCCTTGAGTAACAGAAGAAATATTGAATTTAATTAATGAAAGGAGAAAATATAAAAATGCAGTAAATGAAGCAGGCAAAAAGGAATACAAAGGTCTTAAAAATGAGATCGACAGGAAGTGCAAAATGACTAAGCAAGGATGGCTGGAGGACAAATGTAAGGACGTAGAGGCATATCTCAGTAGGGGTAAGATAGATACTGCCTATAGGAAAATTAAAGAGACCTTTGGAGAAAAGAGAACCACTTGCATGAATATCAAGAGCTCAGATGGAAACCCCGGTAGGTTGCAGTAGGTACTGGGAGATGAAGAAGCTTGCACAGGATAGAGTAGAGTTGAGAGCTGCATCAAACCAGTCTCTGGACTGAAGACCACAACAACGACAACAGCATAAAGACACGATTTATCGGTATCTGTAACGATGCAACATAAGAATGGTCGATGTTGTTTAAGAGCCAGTTGATGAAGATGGCTCTGAGCACTATGGGACTCAACTGCTGTGGTCATAAGTCCCCTAGAACTTAGAACTACTTAAACCTAACTAATCTAAGGACAGCACACAACACCCAGCCATCACGAGGCAGAGAAAATCCCTGACCCCGCCGGGAATCGAACCCGGGAACCCGGGCGTGGGAAGCGAGAACGCTACCGCACGACCACGAGATGCAGGCGCCAGTTGATGAAGAGCAAGCAGAGATGCACACACGGCCACCCGCTGATTTGTGTGATTTTTTGGCCTAGACCATGCGGTACACACACACACACACACACACACACACCATTTTTGAGCCTTCCACATTGCATTCAAATGTCGCGCGATAGCGGAATCATCGCAGTTCATCACATTTGCCAGCTCTCCAGTACATCGACGTGGATCGTTGTGGATTAATGGGTTAAACTATCTTCATAGAAGGCCGGTCTTCCTGGACGTAGAGAGTCAAAATGATCTTCCTTAAAATCAGAAACAATTTTTTGGCTGTGCTCTGTCCACTGACTTTATCCCCATACACGACGTGAATGTTGCTTGCTGTCTCCACTGCTGTTACCCCTCTATTGAACTCATTGAATACACAGAATGTCGGAAATGTCAAATTTCTCCAGTAGGCACCTCCACTTAGTATCTCCAAATGACAAAATGACAATATACAAACTCAAACAGCGACAGTGAACTACAAATAAAAATGACAGTTGAAAAATAAATAAACCCATAGCAACCGGAATGCCAACATGTGAAATAAAAACGCTACGAACTTAAGCATTAGCTTAAATTTTTTTGGTGTAGCCACACGTCCCGCGTCGTCGCTTGAATGATTCCCCATCGCTGTCTGCTTCACTTCTCCTGCGCTTTCCTTTCCTTAGGGCAACGCCGCCAGTTGGCGACAGCCTTGCGGCGAAAATCGAGCGAGGCTTCGTGACCGCTGTAATGAGACAGCGAGCGAGCGAGACAATCCCAGCACACCTCGTCACCTGGCAGCGCTATCTGAGCCGCGGAGGAATCCTTTAAGCACCGCAGTAACCCTGTTTTGAGAGAATTGGCGTTATCTTTTTGAAGAATGCAAAGGTCGCCAACTACGGGGAGTTCACGGGACGTTTACTGTCTCACTTAACTAGCTCGTCGATCATAGTGGACTTAGGGAAAGCCGTAAAACTGAACTCCTTACTCCAAACTCATTGACGAAAAAAATAGCTACACCAAAAATAATCAATGTAGAGTAATGAAATTTCAGGAATGCAGTTGTCTGTGCAACGTATTTAAGTGATTAACGTCGCAAGATCACAGTTAAACGCAAGCTCGAGGTAAGCGATTGCAAATGTGAATGCTGCCACATTAGTTACCGGGGTAACTGCTAGAATGTTGTATGCAAGCATGCAAACGGGCATGCGTTGTGCTGTACAGGTGCCGGATGGCATTTGCGGAATGGAGTTCCATGGCTGTTGCGCTTGGTCGGTCAATACAGAGACTGTTAATGCTCCAGAATGAGATTTTCACTCTGCAGAGGAGTGTGCGCTGATATGAAACTTCCTCGCAGATTAAAACTGTGTGACGGACCGACACTCTAACTCGGGACCTTTGCCTTTCATGGGCAAGTGCTCCACCATCTGAGCTACCCAAGCACGACTCACACTCCGTCCTCACAGCTTCAGTTCTGCCAGTATCTCGTCTCCTACCTTCCAAACTTTACTGAAGCTCTCCTGCGAACCTTGCAGAACTAGCACTCCTGAAAGAAAGGATATTGCAGAGACATGGCTTAGCCTGGGGAATGTTTCCAGAATGAGATTTTCACTCGGCAGCAGAGTGTGCGCTGATATGAAACTTCCTGGTAGATTAAAGCTGTATGTCGGACCGAGACTCGAACTCGGGAACTTTCCCTTTTCCCGAGTTCGAGTCTCGGTCCGGCACACAGTTTTAATCTGCCAGGAAGTTTCACTGTTAATGCTGATTGTGGATGACGCTGGTGTTGTCGTCTGATGACGTCCCATTATGTACTCGACTGGAGACACGGCAACACGTCGACACTCTGCAGAGCACGTTGGATTACAACAGCGGTGTGTGAGTGAGCGTTATCCTGTTGGAAAATGCCTCTTGTAATGCTCTTAATGAACGGTAGCACAACAGATCGAACCACCAGACTGACGTACAAATTTGCATTAAGGGTGCGTGGGATAACCACTAGAGTGCTCCTGCTGTCATACGAAATCGCACCCCAGAGCATACGAGGTGCGGCTAGAAAAAAACCGGACTGATGCTGGAAAAAACATTTATTTACAATTATTTACAATTTCATGTTATCTCCTTCAATGTACTCTCCTCCTCGGTCTCTACACCGCTCCATACGAATTTTCCAGTGTTCATAGCAATGCTGCAGATCATTTTCGGTAAGTCCATACATTACTTCCGTCGCTTTTTCTTTTACTGCTTCAACAGTCTCAAATCTAGTTCCTTTGAAAGCTGACTTGACTTTAGGGAAAAGAAAAAAGTCACAGGGGGCCAAATCAGGTGAGTAGGGTGGATGATCTAAGATGGGAATGTTGTGTTTTGCCAAAAACGTCTTCACTGACAACGCACTGTGAGCTGGGGCATTGTCTTACTGAAGGATCCATGACTTTTTTCTCCACAAATCGTTCCGTTTTCTCCGTACTCGCTCACGTAGGGTAACCAGGACGCTAATGTAGTAATGCTGATTCACTGTTTGTCCCTCTGGTACCCAATCAATGTGCACAATCCCTTTGATGTCAAAAAAAAAACAATCATCATTGCCTTGAATTTCGATTTTGACATTCGTGCTTTTTTTGTCGTGGAGAACCAGGAGTTTTCCAATGCATCGATTGGCGTTTAGTTTCGGGATCGTAAGTAAAAAACCACGATTCATCGCAAGTAATAACATTTTGTAAGAAGGTGGGAATACTTTCAATGTTTTCCAAGATGTCAGAACAAATTATTCTTCGGCGTTCCTTCTGTTCAATTGTGAGACACTTTGGAACCATTTTTGAACACACTTTGTTCATGTTGAAACTTTCATGAAGAATCTGCCTAACACTTTCCTTGTCAACTCCTGTTAACTCAGACACTGCTCTGATTGTTAAACGGCGATCTTGTCGAACAAGTTTACCGATTTTTTCAATGTTTGCATCAGTTTTTGCTGACAATGGTCTGCCAGTGCGAGTGTCATCACTGGTGTCTTCGCGGCCATCTTTAAATCGTTTAAACCACTCAAACACTTGTGTTCGCGATAAACAAGCATCGCTGTACACTTGTTGTAACATTACAAACGTTTCACTTGCGGATTTTCCTAGTTTGAAACAAAATTTGATGTTAACACGCTGTTCTTTCTGTACACTCAACATTTTCCGACGCACAGCCAAAACGTCAACTACTTAAAACAGACGCCATGGGCAGACTGAGTGCAGGAGGCAGATGAAACTCGAGCAGTAGGCGGAGCGAGAGTCACGTGACAGGCCACGCGACTTTCAGCCTTATTGCATTCGTTTTATTGTTTCACCAGTGCTAGCCCGGTTTTTTTCTAGCCACACCTCGTAGCTTCAGGTGTAGGTCAAGTGTTTCCAGCATGCAGAGAGGTTGTCTGCAGGGCCTCAAGTGGCTTCCTCCTAACCAACACACGGCCATCACTGGCACCGAGACAGAAGCAGCTGACATCAGAAAACACAACAGACTGCCATCCTAACCTCCTATTATCTCTGGCTTGACACCACCGAAGTCGCAAATGGCGGTGATTTGGGGTCAGTGGAATGCACGCTACAGGGCGCCCAGTTCGGGACTGTCCTTGAAGTAACCGATTCGTAACAGTCGTGAAAAAAAATAAAAACGCCTACAGCCGTCCTTATGATTTTATTTTGTTGCTACCAGTTTTTAACGCATCACTGCGTCATTTTCAGTCTGTTTTGTTGCGGTACAGGTTGATACGATCCCCATACATAACCCATCAGCTGCCAGCACTACAGGATATGCAGATAATGTGTCAGCACTCCAGCCATCAACTGCCCGTCACACGCCGGCAGCAGGCCCGGCCAAACTACGCACCACGGAGACTTCCTCGCTGCTCCACGCCAACCGACCAACTCCCGCACACGGCACAGCCGGAAACTATAAGCGCGAGGCCGAAGACAGTACAAGGAAGCGAATATCGATACACCCTGCTGCTGCCACTCACGGAGGGAGAGGATAACAGCATAATCGCGATAACCGCAGGAGACTAATCGCAGAATAGCAACCAAGGTTTAATGCAAAACACAACACGAGCCAGCCACGGCTCAACAATCTTGTCTAGAGAACAGGTGATCAATACTTCCAATGAAATCTGCCTCCGTGAGTTACTTGACCAGTCACGGCCCTCAAAATTTGATTAACCAATTCGCAAAAGGACCATTAAAATAATGTCCTACAGTTAAAATGACAAGAATTATCTCGGCACACATTTAAACGCCAAACAACAATAATGAACTACAAGGTAGAATGGAAGAAATATCTCGGCATGGTTTGTAACGCCAGACACCGACTTACGCACTACTCGTTGCACTCCAGTATAAGCCATGCTTCACGTCGGTTTGTTGGACGTAGCAACACTTCCTTAACTGCCATCAAGTGTCAAGTCACGACACCGAGTTGCGTGAGAAACAACTAGTACAATTCCAAACATCCACGGTAAATGATAACAGCCAAACAGTTGCAGGATAAAGATTTATTAAGATCCTTGACCACGGTTTCGGTAGACCTAAATATATCTTCATCAGAAGCAAAAATACACTAAAATCACATCCTGCAGTGGAGACACATAGCCAGCCGGTGTGGCCGTGCGGTTCTAAGCGCGTTAGTCTGGAACCGCGTGACCGCTACGATCGCAGGTTCGAATCCTGCCTCGGCCATGGATGTGTGTGATGTCCTTAGGTTAGTTAGGTTTAAGTAGTTCTAAGTTCTAGGGGACTGATGACCTCAGTAGTTAAGTCCCATAGTGCTCAGAGCCATTTGAACCATTTTGGAGATACATAAAACAATCGTGCCTAAGGCGTCGTCAGTAGTTAAAACATCATCTCCACTTGCACAACATAATTATGAAGAGAAGAATTAACTACTGACGACGCCTTTGGCACGATTGTTTTATGTATCTCCACTGCAGGATGTGATTTTAGTGTATTTTTGCTTCTGATGAAGATATATTTAAACCATGGTCAAGGATTTTAATAAATCTTTATCCTGTAACTGTTTGGCTGTTATCATTTACGGTGAAGATTTTCAACAGTTGATGTTTCAGCCATGCTTAAAATCTAGCAATTCCAAATAGTTTTAAGTGCACTGGCATGCTCAGTTATGGTGCACGCCACCCAGCGAAGCAACTCGACAACTCCAATTCATTCGGCCTGTGTGGCTTGTAACAGACTAGAAGGAAGTTGTTCTTCCAACCGCTAGGAAAACCAAATCACCACGGCCAATGGATCGGCGTTGCACGTTTCAACACGCCGTAGCGGCCGGCCACGCTCCTTCGTCGTGCCGACTCTGCCTCTTCGCCTGCTGCCTACGTACTCAGTCCCACGTCACTGCACCTCACACCGCGGATCCCCACACAACAGTCCCAGCAGAACGCACGCGCTGCAGTTAAATGGCCGCCGCCAAAGGTATAAAGAAGAGCAATCAACATCGAAGTCGACACGAAGATGATGGTTGAAATGGCTCTAAGGACTATGGGCCTTAACATCTGAGTTCATCAGCCCCTAGAACTTAGAACTACTTAAACCTAACTAACCTAAGGACACCACACACATCTATGCCCGAGGCAGGATTCGAACCTGCGACCGTAGCAGCAGCGCGGTGCCGGACTGAAGCACCTAGAACGGCTTGGCCACAGCGGCCGGCCTCAAAGATGAAAATTGGAATCGATGGCAACTAGCGCCAAAACGCATGAGCACAGAGAACTAAAATTCACTATTTTGGTTTCACTATTATGGTTTCAACAGGTTTTCAAAATGTCGCTTCACAAATTAGGTCACTGTTGTTGTTGCTGAAACCTTAGTCAATCAGTGTAATTCATTAGCAACAATATGGAGTTCGAAACTCAAGAAGCAGTACTCTACCTTTTATTCATCTTGAAGAAACGTTATAGCCAAGCAGTGTGGTTTGCCTCGACAAACCTACAGCGCCACGCACAATCACTGTCACCATCATTTGCCCAACCAGATCACCCAAAATTATCCCATCGAACATTTATCGGACGTAATCGCGCACAAGATGCTGAGCTGGCGACACTTTCGCAATTATGGACGGCTACACAGGCACCAGGGCTCAGTATTTCTGCAGGTGGCTCCCAACGTGTTGCTGAGTCCGTGCCACGTGCAGTTACTGCACTACACCGAGCAAAATGAGTCCGACGAGATGTTAGGTGGCATCCCATAATTTTTGTCACCTCCGTGTAACTCTTCCTTCAACTAATTATTTTTCATGTTAGAGAAAAAAAACTTATCTGGAACTCCCTGCAGATACAAAGCCTGCCAATAACGTGATACTCCCACACGATATGGTCTGATGACAAAGTAGCTTCGTATGTGCACACGCCAGATAGTATCAGAAGTTCCATGCGGCTTTTTGCGGATGATGCTGTAGTATACAGAGACGTTGCAGCATTAGAAAATTACAGCGAAATGCAGGAAGATCTGAGCGGATAGGGACTTGGTGCAGGGAGTGGCAACTGACCCTTAACATAGACAAATGTTACGTAGTGCGAATACATAGAAAGAATGATCCTTTATTGTATGATTATATGATAGCGGAACAAACACTGGTAGCACTTACTTCTGTAAAATACACTCCTGGAAATGTAAAAAAGAACACATTGACACCGGTGTGTCAGACCCACCATACTTGCTCCGGACACTGCGAGAGGGCTGTACAAGCAATGATCACACGCACGGCACAGCGGACACACCAGGAACCGTGGTGTTGGCCGTCGAATGGCGCTAGCTGCGCAGCATTTGTGCACCGCCGCCGTCAGTGTCAGCCAGTTTGCCGTGGCATACGGAGCTCCATCGCAGTCTTTAACACTGGTAGCATGCCGCGACAGCGTGGACGTGAACCGTATGTGCAGTTGACGGACTTTGAGCGAGGGCGTATAGTGGGCATGCGGGAGGCCGGGTGGACGTACCGCCGAATTGCTCGACACGTGGGGCGTGAGGTCTCCACAGTACATCGATGTTGTCGCCAGTGGTCGGCGGAAGGTCCACGTGCCCGTCGACCTGGGACCGGACCGCAGCGACGCACGGATGCACGCCGAGACCGTAGGATCCTACGCAGTGCCGTAGGGGACCGCACCGCCACTTCCCAGCAAATTAGGGACACTGTTGCTCCTGGGGTATCGGCGAGGACCATTCGCAACCGTCTCCATGAAGCTGGGCTACGGTCCCGCACACCGTTAGGCCGTCTTCCGCTCACGCCCCAACATCGTGCAGCCTGCCTCCAGTGGTGTCGCGACAGGCGTGAATGGAGGGACGAATGGAGACGTGTCGTCTTCAGCGATGAGAGTTGCTTCTGCCTTGGTGCCAATGATGGTCGTATGCGTGTTTGGCGCCGTGCAGCTGAGCGCCACAATCAGGACTGCATACGACCGAGGCACACAGGGCCAACACCCGGCATCGTGGTGTGGGGAGCGATCTCCTACACTGGCCGTACACCACTGGTGATCGTCGAGGGGACACTGAATAGTGCACGGTACATCCAAACCGTCATCGAACCCATCGTTCTACCATTCCTAGACCGGCAAGGGAACTTGCTGTTCCAACAGGACAATGCACGTCCGCATGTATCCCGTGCCACCCAACGTGCTCTAGAAGGTGTAAGTCAACTACCCTGGCCAGCAAGATCTCCGGATCTGTCCCCCATTGAGCATGTTTGGGACTGGATGAAGCGTCTTCTCACGCGGATTGCACGTCCAGCACGAACGCTGGTCCAACTGAGGCGCCAGGTGGAAATGGCATGGCAAGCCGTTCCACAGGACTACATCCAGCATCTCTACGATCGTCTCCATGGGAGAATAGCAGCCTGCATTGCTGCGAAAGGTGGATATACACTGTACTAGTGCCGACATTGTGCATGCTCTGTTGCCTGTGTCTATGTGCCTGTGATTCTGTCAGTGTGATCATGTGATGTATCTGACCCCAGGAATATGTCAATAAAGTTTCCCCTTCCTGGGACAATGAATTCACGGTGTTCTTATTTCAATTTCCAGGAGTGTATGTTATGACAGAGAACCGATGGCTCTGTAGTGACAAGTTACTCTGTAACTGCAATATATGATCTGAAGATGGGCAGCTAGCCTGAAACCAGTCATAAAAAATAGAGATCAAAAGACTGAAATGCTATATTTTTATATCTGGGAGTATGTGTACGGAACGATTTGAAGTGGAATGATCATATAAAATTAATTGTTGGTAAGGCGGGTGCCAGGCTGAGATTCATCGGGAGAGTCCCTAGAAAATGTAGTCCATAAACAAAGGAGGTGGTTTACAAAACACTCGTTCGATGTATACTTGAGTATTGCTCTTCAGTATGGGATCCGTACCAGGTCGGGTTGACAGAGGAGATAGAGAAGATCCAAAGAAGAGCGGCGCGTTTCGTCACAGGGTTATTTGATAAGCGTGATAGCGTTACGGAGATGTTTAGCACACTCAAGTGGCAGACTCTGCAAGAGAGGCGCTCTGCATCGCGGTGTAGCTTGCTGTCCAGGCTTCGAGAGGGTTCGTTTCTGGATGAGGTATCGAATATATTGCTTCCCCCTACTGATATCTCCCGAGGAGACCACGAATGTAAAATTCGAGCGCGCACGGAGGCTTTCCGGCAGTCGTTCTTCCCGCGAACCATACGCGACTGGAAGAGGAAAGGGAAGTAATGACAGTGGCACGTAAAGTGCCCTCCGCCACACACCGTTGGGTGGCTTGCGGATTAGAAATGTAGATGTAGATGTAGATCAGCGGGTATGTAAATGACTAGTATTTAGTGTCACTACCAGGCGAGGTGGGTGTTTGAGTGTCGTGAATAGCGTCACACGTTGGATGATCACTGTGCAGGACAGGCAGCCACTGTGTGCTAGTGCGGCAGAGCGTAATCACGAAGTGACAGGATTTGAAAGGGGCATCACTGTAGGTCTCCACTTCGCCAGACGTTGGAGTGGGTCGCTATTTTGGAGCGTTCGCATGTGACGGTGACTCGATGTTGGACTGCATGGAAAAGGCTGAGTCTTTTTCAAGGGTCAAGTCGACCACGTCTGACCACAGCAAGGGAGAACCGCATCTCGTAACATCCTTCAACCGAAAACAAGTAACGGACTGTCTGCAACATTCTATGTTATCCCGCGCAACTGGTAGCAAACTAGGAGCAGCCGTAACAGGCTATTACCGTCGCACGACAACATAGGCTATAGTACAAAAGGCTGCGTTTTCAGGGGGACCTTGAACACGAGGCTACACTACTAATTAATGAGGTCACACTGTTCTCGGCGCTTCTTCACTGCCCTGGGCTGGCACGGGTGACCCTGCGAGAGGCAGTGCGGTGTTATTCGTGGCGACACGGTGCGGCGAGCCATCGGATGTGACTTCAGGTTGCGACTGGTAGTGCAGAGGGTGCTCAGCGGTATATCACGGACATTCTGTGTCCTTACGTGTTACCTCCCATGTCACAGAACCGTGCTGACATTTTCCAACACGACAGTTCACGTCCACATAAGCGAACGCGTCTCTGCCGGCTGGAGTGGCCGAGCGGTTAAAGGCGCTACAGTCTGGTACCGCACGACCGCTACGGTCGCTGGTTCGAATCCTGCCTCGGGCATGGATGTGTGTGATGTCCTTAGGTTAGTTAGGTTTAAGTAAAGTTCTAGGGGACTTATGACCACAGCAGTTGAGTCCCATAGTGCTCAGAGCCATTTGGACCATTTTTTTTGAACGCGTCTCTAGGAACTGTGTGCGTGATGTTGAAGTAGTGCTGCGCCTAACTAAGATCCCGACACCTGTTTCCAGTTGAAAAACACGTGTAGGAGCATCTCGCCCTACTACTCCGTCCCAGTGCCAGTGACCAGGGAGATCGACGGCAGCTGTGGGCCGGCGGCTTACCTCAGGAGCGGACACGGCGGCTCAGCGACAGCCACCCTAACCGAATCAGAACATACCTCCAGGCCCGAAGAGGTGCAGCGTCATACCTGATTAGCTGGCCCATACTGCCAAGTTCTTTGCAAGTGTGACTCGATTTTCTAATCATACTCTGCTAACCTATGAAGTTTAACTGCGTTTCCCCTTCCCCTTCAGAGTCCTTCAATTTTTTTTGGTCAGCCAGTGTACATGTTATGTTATGTTATGTCAACCGGGGACCTACAAACGACGGAGAGGATCCGTCCCCGCCGCAGCCGCAGTGGTTCGCAACCCCACGACGAGTACTGCAGTCCACTTCACCCCTCCGCCACCACACACTGAACCCAGGGATATTGTACAATTCGGCCCCCAGTGGACCCCCCCCCCCCCCCCCCCCCCAGGGAACGTCTCACACCAGACGAGTGTAACCCGTATGTTTGCGTGGTACAGTAATGTTGGTATACGAGTACGTGGAGAACTTGTTTGCGCAGCAATCGCCGACATAGTGTCGCTGAGGCGGAATAAGGGGAACCAGCCCGCATTTGCCGAGGCAGATGGAAAACCGCCTAAAAATCATCCACAGACTGGTCGGCTCACCGGACCTCGACACAAATATGCAGGGCGGATTCGTGCCGGGGACCTAGCCAGTGTACATACTAATAGATTAAGATAGAAAACTACACTCCTGGAAATGGAAAAAAGAACACATTGACACCGGTGTGTCAGACCCACCATACTTGCTCCGGACACTGCGAGAGGGCTGTACAAGCAATGATCACACGCACGGCACAGCGGACACACCAGGAACCGCGGTGTTGGCCGTCGAATGGCGCTAGCTGCGAAGCATTTGTGCACCGCCGCCGTCAGTGTCAGCCAGTTTGCCGTGGCATACGGAACTCCATCGCAGTCTTTAACACTGGTAGCATGCCGCGACAGCGTGGACGTGAACCGTATGTGCAGTTGACGGACTTTGAGCGAGGGCGTATAGTGGGCATGCGGGAGGCCGGGTGGACGTACCGCCGAATTGCTCAACACGTGGGGCGTGAGGTCTCCACAGTACATCGATGTTGTCGCCAGTGGTCGGCGGAAGGTGCACGTGCCCGTCGACCTGGGACCGGACCGCAGCGACGCACGGATGCACGCCAAGACCGTAGAATCCTACGCAGTGCCGTAGGGGACCGCACCGCCACTTCCCAGCAAATTAGGGACACTGTTGCTCCTGGGGTATCGGCGAGGACCATTCGCAACCGTCTCCATGAAGCTGGGCTACGGTCCCGCACACCGTTAGGCCGTCTTCCGCTCACGCCCCAACATCGTGCAGCCCGCCTCCAGTGGTGTCGCGACAGGCGTGAATGGAGGGACGAATGGAGACGTGTCGTCTTCAGCGATGAGAGTCGCTTCTGCCTTGGTGCCAATGATGGTCGTATGCGTGTTTGGCGCCGTGCAGGTGAGCGCCACAATCAGGACTGCATACGACCGAGGCACACAGGGCCAACACCCGGCATCATGGTGTGGGGAGCGATCTCCTACACTGGCCGTACACCACTGGTGATCGTCGAGGGGACACTGAATAGTGCACGGTACATCCAAACCGTCATCGAGCCCATCGTTCTACCATTCCTAGACCGGCAAGGGAACTTGCTGTTCCAACAGGACAATGCACGTCCGCATGTATCCCGTGCCACCCAACGTGCTCTAGAAGGTGTAAGTCAACTACCCTGGCCAGCAAGATCTCCGGATCTGTCCCCCATTGAGCATGTTTGGGACTGGATGAAGCGTCGTCTCACGCGGTCTGCACGTCCAGCACGAACGCTGGTCCAACTGAGGCGCAAGGTGGAAATGGCATGGCAAGCCGTTCCACAGGACTACATCCAGCATCTCTACGATCGTCTCCATGGGAGAATAGCAGCCTGCATTGCTGCGAAAGGTGGATATTCACTGTACTAGTGCTGACATTGTGCATGCTCTGTTGCCTGTGTCTATGTGCCTGTGGTTCAGTCAGTGTGATCATGTGATGTATCTGACCCCAGGAATGTGTCAATAAAGTTTCCCCTTCCTGGGACAATGAATTCACGGTGTTCTTATTTCAATTTCCAGGAGTGTATATTAATTGATGATGTTATTTTCGTAGATACGTGTAATGCACTGCACATATAAATACTGCATTGGTGTGCAGTGTCTAGCTCAATTGTTCCCTGGCTGGAGAAAATGTTTGCTGCTTCTGTGCCATACATTTCTTTGATTTTGTACTTGGAGGTCTCGCTACAGCAAGCAGAAATCTACTAATACCACTATTGCTGGCCCCTCTTTTGATCAGAACAGAGGTGGAATCTTCCTAAACCTGGGTCAGCGGCTTGGAGATAGTGTAGCACATCACCGAAACTGGTCACCAAGTAAAATACAGACATCAAAGAAAGGTTTGCATCACCTTAGATCCGGGATTTCCGGAACCTGTACAGAAAATTTGAATAGAGATAAACACAAACATCATTTCCGCCCTTTTTATTGCTCATGAAAAGAGTTATGTCCTCCATAAACAGCCCTTCTGAATTTATCCCAGGCATGTTCGATAGGGTTCATGTTTTCAGAACATGCTGGCCACTCTAGTCGAGCCTTGTCGTTATCCAGAACGAAGTCATTCACAAGATGTGCACCATGGGGGCTTGAATTGTCGTCCATGAAGACGAATGCCTTGCCAATATACTGCCCATACGGTTGCACTATCGGTCGGATGATGCCATTCACGTATCGTACAGCCGTTACGGCGCCTTGCATGACCAGCAGCGGCGTACGTTGGCCCCACATAATGCCACCCCAAAACAGCAGGGAACTTCCACCTTGCTGCACTCGCTGGACAGTGTGTCTAAGGCGTTCAGCCCGACCGGGTTGCCTCCAAACACGTCTCCGACGATTGTCTGGTTGAAGGCATACGCGACATTCATCGGTGAAGAAAACGTGATGCCAATCCTGAGCGGTCCATTCGGCATGTTTTTAGACCGATCTGTATCGCGCTGTATGGTGTCGTGATTGCAAAGACGGACCTCGCCATGGATGTCGGGAGTTAAGTTGCGCATCATGCAGCCTATTGCACGCAGTTTGAGTCGCAACACGATCTCCTGCGGCTACACAAAAAGCATTATTCAACATGGTGGCGTTGCGGTCAGGGTTCCTTCGAGTCATAATCCGTAGGTAGCGGTCATCCACTGCAGTAGTAGCCCTTGGGCGGCCTCAGCGAGGCATGTCATCGACAGTTCCTGTCTCTATCTCCTCCATCTCCGAACAACATCGCTTTGGTTCACTCCGAGACGCCTGGACACTTACCTTGTTGAGAGCCCTTCCTGGCACAAAGTAACAAAACGGACGCGATCGAACCGCGGTATTGACCTTCTAGGCATGCTTGAACTACGCGCAACACGAGACGTGTACCTCCTTCCTGGTGGAATTATTGGAACTGATCGGCTGTTTGACCCCCTCCGTCTAATAGTCGCTGCTCATGCATAGTTGTTTACATCTTTGGGCGGGTTTAGTGACATCTCCGAACAGTCAAAGGGACTGTGTCTGTGATACATTATCCACAATCAACGTCTATCTTCAGGAGTTCTGGGAAGCGGGGTGATGCAAAACTTTTTTGGATGTGTGTAAGTTTGGAAACTAGACGGCTGAAAGGTGTTTCATTTGACATCACTTAACAAAGTCCAGTTATACCCAACACAGCTGTACTTGATAATAGCTTAAGGCCAACATCATGATAGTAAAATATAGTAATTCTTCCAATGCATACGTGGCATATAGCAAACCAGTGCTTAATAGTATTGGTTAAAAACAGTCTTGGTTGCAATTTTAGTTTTTTTCTTATTTTTCAACTACGCGTTTCGCCTTATTTAGGCACCTTCAGGTTGATCTTAATTTGGTATTTCTTAAAACGATCCTTTAGACAGTGTAGCCAAAGCGCATCGTCGAATACATCAGGCCAACATCGCCTTCCTTAAACCCAGTAAAAACTTTTCCAGCTGGACGCGAGTGACTCCAAGATGTGCATAACACGTTCCCGTTCACAGGGGCGAGTAACAGAATGAGATGGGGCTCAGGTAGTAAGCTTATTACTGTTACTCGCTCCTGATAACGGGAACGCGTTATGCACATCTTGGAGTCACTCGCGACCATCTAGAAAAGTTATTACTGGGTTTAGCGAAGGTGATGTTGACCTGATGTATTCGACGATGCCCTTTGGCTACACTGTCTAAAGGATCGTTTTAAGAAATACCAAATTAAGATCACCCTGAAGGTGCCTAAATAAAAATTTTAAAAAATTAAAAAAAAACTAAAATTGCAACCAAAACTGTTTTTAACCAATACGATATATAATAAAGTTGTTGTGCAATCAAATGGAGGAAATACCAGTCAAACACGGATAATGAGTTCTTAATTATTTGCTGCAGGTATTTGTATGAATATTTCTGCGTAAAGTCCAAGTGCCGAGTGTGCAGTGTGTGTGTGTGTGTGTGTGTGTGTCGGCAGGTCAGGGTCGCTTCCACTACGCGCTGCTCGCCGTGTGCGGCTTCTGCCTCATCTCGATGATCTTCGAGTCCCTGGCTGCCGCCTACGTCACGCCGGCGGCGCAGTGCGACTTCGACATGACGTCATTCGAGAAGGGCTTCCTCGGCGGAACCATCTACATAGGTAAAGCGTGGTGCAATCTGAAATGTCGTAAATACCCATCCGTGAGGGACGTTCGTACTAAGATACTAGAGGCGGTGTGACTGTGCAGCTATTTTGCTAGATAATTCATCATCATGACCATCTCCTTCCAAGAATTAGGTGCTGAAATCATTCACCCATCCATCCATCCATGCATCCTTCCACCCACCCACCTCTTACCTAGCTCTCTCTTTCAAGTCGGTCGATAACTCATCATCTTTTTTGACAACCTGTTGCCTGTCATTCTGTCAATAGTATCATTCCATTTCATTCTATTGTCTTTTATCTTGTCATTAACTGAGAAGATATTGCTTCATTCCTCATTTTATCCATTTTATTATGCAACTTACATATCTCATAAATTTCAGCTATAACATTGTAGAATTTCATTTGTGTTTCCTTTCTTGGTTTTCTTCCCAAAAGTCTTCCAGATGTTCCGCAAAAGCTTGATATTTATTAATCTTATTCTCAATGTCTTTGCCATAGTTAAAGCCGTTATTACATCCTAGACAACGGAAATGGGATAGGTATCCTAAAATTTTCTCATTTATTATTATGTTCTATCTGACTCGATTCTTTCCTTTGAAAGCCATTATATTTGCCTTATTTGCATTCATTAATGTCATAAATGTATACATGATAAAGCAATGGACCCAAGATGGAACCTCGAGGAACAACACATGTAATTAATTCCCCATCACATGAAGACTGACTGCTTACTGCACAGGTAATTTGCAACGACACCCTTTGGTTCCCGTTAGTTAGGTAAGACTCAAACATTTCGCAGCATTGCTGGTGACACCATAATACTCTAATTTATTTATGAGAATGCTGTGGTTCACACAGAATATGTTTTACATTTCAATCTACAATGTGAGTTAAGGATTTGAGTATCTATGAATGGTAGCTCGATTATTTGAAATATACACTAAAGAGCCAAAGGAACTGGTATAGGCATGCGTTTTCGCACACAGATATATCTAAACAGGCAAAATACGGCGCTGCAGTTCGGCAACGCCTATATAGGACAACAAGTGTCTGGTGCGGTTGTTAGATGGGTTACTGCTGCTACAATGGTAGGTTATCTAGATTTAAGTGAGTTTGAACGTGGTGTCATTGACGGCGCACGAGCGACTGGGCACAGCATCTCGGAGGTAGCGATGAAGTGAATATCAGGAATCCGGTAAAACATCGAATCTCCGACATCGCTGCGGAGATCCTGCAAGAACGGGACGAACGGCGACTGAAGAGAGTCTTTCAACGTGACAGAAGTGCAACCCTTCCGCAAATTGTTGCATATTTCAGTGCTGGGCCATCAACAAGTGTGAGCGTGCGAACCATTCAACGAAACATCACCTATATGGGCTTTCGGAGCCGAAGGTCCACTCATGTACCCTCGATGACTGCACGACACAAAGTTTTATGGCTCGCCTGGGCCCACCAACACAGACATTGGACTGTTGATGACTGTAAACATGTTGCCTGGTCGAACGAGTCTCGTTTCAAATTGTACCGAGTGGATGGACTTGTACAGTCATGGAGACAACCATACGAATCCATGGACCCTGCATGTCAGCAGGGGACTGTTCAAGCTGGAGGAGGCTCTGTAACGGTGTGGGGCGTGTGCAGTTGGAGTGATATGGGACCCCTGATACGTCTAGATACGACTCAGACACGTGACACGTACGTAAGCATCCTGTCTGGTCACCTGCACCCATTCGTGTCCGTTGTACATTCCGATGGGCAATTTCAGCAGGACAATGCAGCACCTCACACGTCTAGAATTTCTACAGTGTGCCTCTAGGAACACTCTTTTGAGATTAAACACTTCCTCTGGTCACGAAACTCCACAGACATGAACATTATTGAGCATATCTGGGATGCGTTGCAACGTGCTGCTCAGAAGAGATCTCCACCACCCCTCGTAGTTTACGTATTTTTGGACGGTCCTGGAGGATTCATGGTGTCAGTTCCCTCAAGGACTACTTCAAACATTAGTCGAGTCCAGGCCACCTCGTGTTGCGCCACTTCTGCGTGCTCTTGGGGACCTAACATGATATTAGGCAGGTGTACCAGTTCCTTTGGCTCTTCAGTCTGCGGGTAGGTGCAGCTCGCCGTTCAGGGCAGCTGAGCGCGCTGTGCTTGCTGTGGCAGGCATGATCGTGAGCTCGCACGTGTGGGGCTTCGTGGCGGACACGCGCGGCCGCCGCCTCGTGCTGCTGCTCACGCTGGCCCTCGACTTCGTCTGCTCGGTGGTGGCGGCGCTCATGCCCTCGCTGCCGCTCCTCATCTTCGTCAGGTTCCTCAACGGCGTCTGGTGAGTCACCGTCAGCACGACTGCGATTCTTGTCCCAGTTGGCAACTCTACGTGCCGGATGCCTTATACAGGGTGAACGACAGACTGTAGGGACGTATTCGTGACTAGATTTGGAAGAGGAAGAGAGCTGCATCGCATCCATGTAACAAAAGATGTCCAGTGGTAGAATTCTGGAACACGTATTATGTTCCAGTATAATGACTTTTGTGGAGACTAGAAATCTACTCTGTAGGAATCAGCATGGGTTTGGAAAAAGACGGTCGTGTGAAACCCAGCTCGCGCTATTCGTCCACGAGACTCGGAGGGCCATAGACACGGGTTCCCAGGTAGATGCCGTGTTTCTTGACTTCCGCAAGGCGTTCGATACAGTTCCCCACAGTCGTTTGCTGAACAAAGTAAGAGCATATGGACTATCAGACCAATTGTGTCATTGGACTGAAGAGTTCTTAGATAACAGAACGCAGCATGTCATTCTCAACGAGAGAAGTCTTCCGAAGTAAGAGTGATTTCAGGTGTGCCGCAGGGGAGTGTCGTAGGACCGTTGCTATTCACAATATACATAAATGAACTGGTGGATAACATCGGAAGTTCACTGAGGCTGTTTGCGGATGATGCTGTGGTATATCGAGAGGTTGTAACAATGGAAAATTGTACTGAAATGCAAGAGGATCTGCAGCGAATTGACGCATGGTGCAGGGAATGACATTTGAATCTCAATGTAGACAAGTGTAATGTGCTGCGAATACATAGAAAGAAAGATCCCTTATCATATAGCTACAATATAGCAGGTCGGCAACTGGAAGCAGCGCGCTTCGTTACAGGATCATTTAGTAATCGCGAAAGCGTTACGGAGATGATAGATAAACTCCAGTGGAAGACTCTGCAGGAGAGACGCTCAGTAGCTCGGTACGGGCTTTTGTTGAAGTTTCGAGAACATACCTTCACCGAGGAGTCAAGTAGTATATTACTCCCTCCTACGTATATCTCGCGAAGAGACCATGAGGATAAAATCAGAGAGATTAGAGCCCATACAGAGGCATACCGACAATCTTTCTTTCCACGAACAATAGGAGACTGGAATAGAAGGGAGAACCGATAGAGGTACTCAAGGTACCCTCCGCCACACACCATCAGGTGGCTTGCGGAGTATGGATGTAGATGTAGATAGGGACGCTGTGGGATGCAGTGCTCGCGTTCGCACATCTCATCATCGAGTGCCGCACTATTTCGCAGTTTCTGGCCTTTCTCCGAATAGCATCACAGGTGTCGTGAACATACTGTTGGAAGGTTTACACATAAGGAAGTGGTTCAACGTACACGACGTTTTGCAGATAATCCGGAGGTAAAAATCCAAGGGGGGGGGGGGTTATGATCGGTGATCCAGCAGGCCATCCTACAGGACCTCAGCGTCCTATCCAGCGTCCGGGGAAGAAGAAAAAAATTGGAAATTTGTGGTAAGATCCTACGGGACCAAACTGCTGAGGTCATCGGTCCCTAACCTTACACAGTACTTAATGTAACTTAAGCTAACTTCCGCTAAGGACAACACACACATCAATGCCCGAGGGAGGACTCGCATCTCTGACGGGGTGAGCCGCGCGAACCGTGACAAGGCGCCTTTCACCTCTCGGCTACCCTGCGCGGCTCCGGTTGCTAAGGTGTCGGCGAACTGTAACGCGGAAGTGCCGTGATGCTCCGTCATGCAGAAACCACATAACCTGTAGTATTGAAGCTTCCTGGCAGATTTAAAACTGTGTGCCAGGTCGAGACTCGAACTCGGGACCTTTGCCTTTCGCGGGCAGGTGCTCTACCGCCAGAATTGAAGCTATGAGGACGGGTCGTGAATCGTGCTTGGGTAGCTCGGTCGGTAGAGCACTTGCCCTCGAAAGAGGAACGGAAGGTTCCAAATGATTGGAAAAGAGCACAGGTAGTCCCAGTCTTCAAGAAGGGTCGTCGAGCAGATGCGCAAAACTATAGACCTATATCTCTGACGTCGATCTGTTGTAGAATTTTAGAACATGTGTTTTGCTCGAGTATCATGTCGTTTTTGGAAACCCAGAATCTACTATGTAGGAATCAACATGGATTCCGGAAACAGCGATCGTGTGAGACCCAACTCGCTTTATTTGTTCATGAGACCCAGAAAATATTAGATACAGGCTCCCAGGTAGATGCTTCCGGAAGGCGTTCGATACAGTTCCGCACTGTCGCCTGATAAACAGCGTAAGAGCCTACGGAATATCAGACCAGCTGTGTGGCTGGATTGAAGAGTTTTTAGCAAACAGAACACAGCATGTTGTTATCAATGGAGAGACGTCTACAGACATTAAAGTAACCTCTGGCATGCCACAGGAGAGTGTTATGGGACCATTGCTTTTCACAATATGTATAAATGACCTAGTAGATAGTGTCGGAAGTTCCATGCGGCTTTTCGCGGATGGTGCTGTAATGTACAGAGAAGTTGCAGCATTAGAAAATTGTAGCGGAATCCAGGAAGATCTGCAGCGGATAGGCAGTTGGTGCAGGGAGTGGCAACTGACCCTTAACATAGACAAATGTAATGTATTGCGAATACATAGAAAGAGGGATCCTTTATTGTATGATTATATGATAGCGGAACAAACACTTGTAGCAGTTACTTCTGTAAAATATCTGGGAGTATGCGTGCGGAACGATTTGAAGTGGAATGATCATATAAAATTAATTGTTGGTAAGGCGGGTACCAGGTTGAGATTCATTGGGAGAGTCCTTAGAAAATGTAGTCCATCAACAAGGGAGGTGGCTTACAAAACACTCGTTCGACCTATACTTGAGTATTGCGCATCAGTGTGGGATCCGTACCAGATCGGGTTGACGGAGGAGATAGAGAAGATCCAAAGGAGCGCGGCGCGTTTCGTCACACGGTTATTTGGTAACCGTGATAGCGTTACGGAGATGTGTAACAAACTCGAGTGGCAGACTCTGCAAGAGAGGCGCTCTGCATCGCGGTGTAGCTTGCTCGCCAGGTTTCGAGAGAGTGCGTTTCTGGATGAGGTATCGAATATATTGCTTCCCCCTACTTATACCTCCCGAGGAGATCACGAATGTAAAATTAGAGAGATTAGAGCGCGCACAGAGGCTTTCAGACAGTCGTTTTTCCCGCGAACCATACGCGACTGGAAGAGGAAAGGGAGGTAATGACAGTGACACGTAAAGTGCCCTCCGCCACACACCGTTGGGTGGCTTGCGGAGTATAAATGTAGATGTAGGTGTAGATGCAGAAGACAAAGGTACCGAGTTCAAATCTCGATCCGCCACACAGTTTTAATCTGCCAGGAAGTTTCATATCAGCGCACACTCCGCTGCAGAGTGAAACTCTCATTCTGGGAACCTGTAGTATTGCCAAAGGCACCTTCTCGAGTAGTCTCGGCAGAGTGTTCCGCAGGAAGTCCAAGTACGTTCGTCCATCGAGGCATTGTGGTACAATAACCGGTCCAAGTATGTGGTCGCCAAGAATCCCTGCCCTCATACTTATGCTGAACCCATGCTGATGAGACGCCTCAGCCATTCCCCCAGGATAGCCTGGAGCCCACAGATGACGATTACGCAGATTGATGATGCTAGTTCCGGTAAAGTTTGCTTCACCGGTAAAGAGATGACATAAATCCCATAATTATGATAGTCTGATGAAAAAAAATCGACAAAACCCTTCCTGCAAAGGGGAATCCTCTGCTGATAATCCTTACACTCGCAGCAGGTCATAGGGATAGCAGCGGTTCTCATGCAGGATACACAAAACCGT
This sequence comes from Schistocerca cancellata, assembly GCF_023864275.1. Classification (NCBI taxonomy): domain Eukaryota; kingdom Metazoa; phylum Arthropoda; class Insecta; order Orthoptera; family Acrididae; genus Schistocerca; species Schistocerca cancellata. Next base: position 160,537,579 of record NC_064637.1, read on the forward strand.
ACTTTGGCTTACACCGTGTGCTGGGGCAACTTGCCTGGAGCTTGTACCAGAGTTCATCTCAACATCCTCTAGATGCTGATCCTCCAAATCTGGTGTAGGCACAGTCCGCCACCTCCCTGCACGTTCGTCTGTCTGAAAGGACTCATCATCACACAAACGCAAAAAAAAAAGCTTGAAGTGTTGTGTGGAGTGGTTGGTGTCTGTGAGCCCTTTTGTTCTGGTACAGTCGTGACGCCTCCCGACAGCTTTCATCTGCTTGGCTGCACACAAACACAATCTCGGCTTCTTCCCGACACGGATACCGAACCATTCTGCTGCTTACATTACGCTGCGTCAACCACACAGTCCGCAAAACATGAGGAACACACGGCACGGCACGTGATCAGAGGAACCGTCATTCGTCAGTGGCATCTACCGTGGCAGCGACGCATTTCCGGACACATGATCAAAGGACCTTTTTCCCTCTATTTCCAGTCAGAAATCCGTCCCTGCAGTTTGTTGCCTTTATTAATGTTCACCCTGTGTACTACGATGGTCCGAAACTTAAGGTAACAAACCGGTTTATTTCAGATAGTCAAAGACATTCTCAAAGTTCCTATTCCTTTTACCAATATGACAAGTACAGTTTTAACTATCATTTCCTCAATCGAACAGACCTTGAAGCTTTGTTTTTGAAACATATGAGTTCGCTATTAACTGCAGAATTTTTTTTTTTTTCACTACTGCAGTTTTATCCGTAAGGGTAATATCAAGTGGTGCACCGATAAGCAAAAAAGAAAAAAAAAATACAGAATGTCCGAGGAGGAACGGTTAACATTGTGGATATGACAGAAACGATCACTCGAAGCAAACAAAAAAAACCTAGTATTCAACACAAGGGTCTGGCTTTAAATGTTTTAGAAGAAATACAAATAATACGCAGCATTGACCATGATTCGCCGGGCATTTTGAATGAACATACTTCAATAACCAGGTAGCCCTCTGCAATAACTTTTCTGGCTGTTGACATACTTTCCGGGATGTGAGGTCGTGGTCCAAGAACTTTTCTGCTCCTTACGTTTCGTCCAGGACTGCGCTGGACTTCCTCAGAGGCGCTGCTCCGCTGAGTCTTGTCGACTGTCGGCAAGACTCAGCGGAGCAGCGCCTCTGAGGAAGTCCAGCGCAGTCCTGGACGAAACGTAAGGAGCAGAAAAGTTCTTGGACCACGACCTCACATCCCGGAAAGTATATCAACGGCCATGTCAACCGGTCGTGAAAGCCTTCATTCTACAATAACTTTTCTTTTTCGAAACAGAGTCCAGTGTCATTTCCTTCTCCTTCTGGTTTTTCATTATTGTACGTTACACAAGTGTATTTCTTAACTGAGTCAGTATTTTCCCCACTGCTTTGATAGTCCTTAATCAGGCTTAGCTGCTATACGGAATTTGTGCATTTCCCATAGTAAGAACTTCAAGTTTCGACCAATGTCCTCTTTTGATAGAAGTTCGCACATTTTTTGGTTTCTTAGCCTCTGACTACAGCGCAAACCTGCGACCGCAGCGGTCGCGCGCTTCCAGACTGTAGCGCCTAGAACCGCTCGGCTTCCTCGGCCGGCTCACTTTTCTGTCTATAATGCTTCTGACATTAATGGTCCAAACAAACAGAAAGAAAGTTTCATCTCTAGCAAGAAGCCATACGCTTGAATATTTCTGGTATCTGAACTGCAGATTTTTCAGCGCTCATTTAACTTTAGGACTCTATATCCCAGAATGAAAAAAGTGGACTTGTACCACTATTGAAATAAACCCTTCATATAAAGTAACTGGAATATGCATGATTATCATAGCAGTTGCGTCGTTCGTGACAGAACGTGACGTGCCCGCTACAAACGTTTCCCTGAGGCAGCCGTGTTTCATCCTCAGGATCTGCGGGCCGTCGGCCGTGACGTACGCCTACCTGGGCGAGTTCCACGCCTACAAGACGCGCACCCAGAGCATGGTCTACGCCTGCATCTTCATCGCTTTCGCCATCATAGCGCAGCCGGGTGAGTTCTCTCAGCTACTCCCCTAACATCCTTCAACCTCTTGTAAACATCGTTGCTAAAGTGTGGAAGTGTTTCAGTGAGCGTTTCTTTTACATGCTACTCGATCCACAAACGAAACAAAGGCACATCCTACTTATGCAGGGGATCTCAAATTCATTCCACATTTCTGGATTTCCAGAAGGCTTTCGACTGATGACCTCAGATGTTAAGTTCCATACCGCTCAGAGCCATTTGAGCCAGAAAGCTTTCGACGCCGTTCCTCGCAAGCGGCTTCTAACTAGGTTGAGAGCCTGTGGATTATCGCCTCAATTGTGCGACTGGACCTGTGATTTCCTATCAGAAAGGTGACAGTTTGTAGCAAATGATGCGAAGTCATCGGATAAAATTCCTGGAGTTCCCCCAAGGGTGTGTTATAGGTCCTCTGCTGTTTCTAAACTATATGAACTATAAGTTTCTTTTCATTTACGTCTATGGTCACAAACGTTTTGTTAACATGTGATTCTTGAGTTTCTCCCGGTGTATTTGATAATCAAAATATCCACGGGTGTGCTGCCGGTCTATAGTGTCCAACGGGCACAATATTTCGGCGATCATACATGTCGCCATCATCAGGTGAACTGACGGACTGAGCTCCTGTGAACGTGCCGGCACGGAGATCCGTACGCTATGGCTGCTCAGAGGGAACTGGGTTCAGTCGCGGCGGCGGCCGATTTAAATACCCTCCGCCCGCGGCGCGCTCCCTCCGCCGTCCGCGCCCCGCGCCACGGTCGCGCGGTGGAACAGATTGCGACGGCGTCTGAGATGACGTCGGTGTGATGGCTCTGTCCGCCGTGGTCGTCACAACTATACGTTTGCTCGATTTACTCTTGATTAACCCAATCGCTGGTTCCCAAGCCTTGCTAAGATTATAGCCACAGTCACGGTTTATGAGGTCGTCATTGGTGCGAATTTCGATGGCCTCTCTAACAACGTCGTCCCAGTATCTCGACGTCTGTACCAGAATCCTCGTGCGGTCATACTCCATGGCGTGATTTTCCGACAAACAATGTTCAGCGACCGCCGACTTGCTCGGATACATCAGTCGAGTGTGCCTCTGGTGTTCACGGCATCGATCCTCGACGGTACGAACCGTCTGACCAATATACGACTTGCCACATTGACACGGAATCTGGTACACGCCGGCCTTCCTCAAACCGAGGTCATCTTTAGCGCTCGCCAGCAGTGCACGTCATCTCAGACGCCGTCGCAATTGTTCCACCGCGCGACCGTGGCGCGGGGCGCGGACGGCGGAGGGAGCGCGCCGCGGGCGGAGGGTATTTAAATCGGCCGCCGCCGCGACTGAACCCAGTTCCCTCTGAGCAGCCATAGCGTACGGATCTCCGCGCCGGCACGTTCACAGGAGCTCAGTCAGTCAGTTCACCTGAAGATGGCGACATGTATGATCGCCGAAATATTGTGCCCGTTGGACACTATAGACCGGCAGCACACCCGTGGATATTTTGATTTTTGTTAACAGATTACCGGTTTCGGTCTTTAATGACCGTCATCAGATCTGTTTCATTAAAAACAAAGTCCTAATGTACTGACGATGTCGCAGCTATATGAACTATTTTAGAGACAACGTCAAGTGCTGTCTTACACTGCTTACAACCGATGCCGTCGTTAACCACCTAGTAAATAACCATCTAGTAAAGCTTTCTCGGCGGATATGTTGCAGCCTTCACGGCTTTGCCGCCGGATGACGTGCAAATCGCACAGTATTTCCTCGCCGCAATTGTCCGACATCTCCACGTGGTTAAACCTAGATGGCTTGGTACGACTGACGGTTCTCGCACGTCGAGGCCCCTATGTACAGGGTGATTCAAAAAGAATACCACAACTTTAGGAATTTAAAACTCTGCAACGACAAAAGGCAGAGCTAAGCACTATCTGTCGGCGAATTAAGGGAGCTATAAAGTTTCATTTAGTTGTACATTTGTTCGCTTGAGGCGCTGTTGACTAGGCGTCAGCGTCAGTTGATGCTAAGATGGCGACCGCTCAACAGAAAGCTTTTTGTGTTATTGAGTACGGCAGAAGTGAATCGACGACAGTTGTTCAGCGTGCATTTCGAACGAAGTATGGTGTTAAACCTCCTGATAGGTGGTGTATTAAACGTTGGTATAAACAGTTTACAGAGAATGGGTGTTTGTGCAAAGGGAAAAGTTCTGGACGGCCGAGAACGAGTGATGAAAATGTAGCACGCATCCAGCAAGCATTTGTTCGCAGCCCAGGAAAATCGACTCGCAGAGCTAGCAGAGAGCTGCAAATTCCACAATCAACTGTATGGAGAGTCCCACGAAAAAGGTTAGTTATGAAACCTTATCGTCTGAAATTGGTTCAAGCACTGTCTGCAGCTGGTAAGATTAAAAGACTCGATTTCTGTGATTTTATCCTTGCTCAAATGGAAACAGATGAATCTTTCGTTTCAAAGATTGTGTTTAGTGATGAAGCAACTTTCCACACTAACGGGAAAGTCAACCGTCACAATGTCTGTATATGGGGCACTGAGAATCCGCGGGAAACAACTCAGTATGAACGTGAATCGCCTAAGGTGAACGTTTTCTGTGCCATTTCAGCCAATAAAGTTTTTGGTCCCTTTTTCTTCGAAGGTGCTACTGTAACTGGACTACAGTATCTGGAGATGTTAGAGAATTGGCTGTTCCCTCAGCTCGAACAAGAAGCACAACAATTCATATTTCAGCAGGATGGAGCGCCACCACATTGGCACTTATCTGTCCGTAACTATCTGAACGTCAACTACCCGAGGCGTTGGATCGGCCGCCAGGCAGCCCGTGACAGAGCACTTTATCACTGGCCTCCAAGAAGCCCTGATCTTACCCCCTGCGATTTTTTCTTATGGGGCTATGTTAAGGATATGGTGTTTCGGCCACCTCTCCCAGCCACCATTGATGATTTGAAACGAGAAATAACAGCAGCTATCCAAACTGTTACGCCTGATATGCTACAGAGAGTGTGGAACGAGTTGGAGTATCGGGTTGATATTGCTCGAGTGTCTGGAGAGGGCCATATTGAACATCTCTGAACTTGTTTTTGAGTGAAAAAAAAAACCTTTTTAAATACTCTTTGTAATGATGTATAACAGACGGTTATATTATGTTTCTTTCATTAAATACACATTTTTAAAGTTGTGGTATTCTTTTTGAATCACCCTGTATAGTAGAACACGCTCGCGAAGAATGCGCAGGCGCGGGAATCGCGCAAGTGCAATGGTTTGCGGATAGACGGAGGAGGAGGAGATTAGTGTTTAACGTCCCGTCGACAACGAAGTCATTAGAGGCGGAGCGTAAGCTCGGGTTACGGAAGGATGTGGAAGGAAATCGGCCGTGTCCTTTCAAAGGAACCATCGCGGCATTTGCCTGAAACGATTTTAGGGAAATCACGGAAAACCTAAATCAGGATGGCTGGAGACGGGAGCGGATAGACGGTGCCGTACTAAAACGCCATCTGCCGAAAATCGCAGAGCGGCCCTACCGCTCCTGCTCTTTACGCTATGTTTACTAATAGCGCGGTCAGGCTTTATTCACTTAAAAAAAAAAAAAAAAAAAAAAACCAGCGGTAGACCAACGTTATGACGGGTCTTTTATCGAAAAATCTTGATTTTCGCGTCGTGATTTAATCCCGCATCCTTGTTGATGAGATTATCATCTGTAAGGATGTGTGTTGCTTCCTTAATGACGCAGTCCCAGAAACATGATGCTGCATATAAAACATCCGTCTTTTCATAAATCAAACTATGTGCTGTATTCAGGCAGTGTTCCGCAATTGCCGACTTTCCCGGTTGGTGTAGGCGTGTATGACGGTGACGTTCATCGCAGCGTTCTTGTGCTGTGCGGCACGTCTGGCCTACATATGTCGCTCCACACAAACTTGCACACACCACATTTCCTCAGGCCAAGATTATCCTTAAGGGGCTCCGGAACGCCCTATACTTGCAATGTTAAAATAACGCTTATAAATTACATCTTTCCTCACAAAGTATTTGAGGTAGGAAGTTGAACTTTTTACAGATTATTTATTGGAATATGGGCTACAACTTAACACAGGGATTTTACAAAATTTTAGTTCAGTTATTAAAGATGATTTTTTTTCAATTGTAATGAAAATTCACAACTTTTTTTGCAATTTTTTTATTTATATATTCAAAAATATAAAGTTTTTTGGAAAAAGGCTGTGTTAAATTATGCAGAAGGTACTGTGTAATATTTACTGAAAGTTTGAAACAAATATGTTTGGAAGATCCTTAGAAAACATGTAATTAGTATGAGAAAATAAAAGTTTTGGGAATCGAGCGACAAAGATTGGATTAACTTTTTAGTGCATTCCAGGTCCATAAGATGGATTATCTTCATCCTCTGCAAACTCCTCCTCCAGCTTCCTCTTGTTCCTCCTCCTGTTTACTCTTGCTTGTATTTCTAGACTCTTTACAGTCCTGTCTGCAGCCCGAAGGCGTTCCTTGTCTAAAGCAAGCATCGCTCGTACCATGTTAGAACCTATCTTCATTCCCATATTTCTAAATACCTTGCACCTTACAATGTGGCCATCATTGAAAGTCGCAACAGCATCATACACACCAAAGTGAAGTGTTTCTATTCCAACAAATACAGTCTTGGGGATTCTCGACCATACAACACTATTTACACTTTCATTGGGGTTTTGAGTTTTTCCGTGAATACACTTTTTCAACAGTTCAGGTGCTGCTAAGTCTCTGAAAATAGGTTAGCCACAACACATACTTTATCTCACATCACTAAAATGTACCTGATGAACACGGACGTTAATAATAACACCATTTGACAGCAGTTTAACAGCGCCACAGTGGGTCACGCCCATGTAGAACACATTTCAAAAAAAAATTTAAAAATAGCTGTAGTCTTCGGAATTGAATAAATTATATATCTATTAAAAGGTAATAATCTGCAGATTCAGAAAACGCAAAAAAGTAAAAATTGAACTTTTCATGATTTTGAGCCTTTCCGGAGCCCCTTAACCGAACGCAATAGGTTCTTCAGTTTTGCAGGTGGTAGAAAAACACATTTAATCTCATATTTTCCGATTGCTGGAGACGTGGCACTAAAAATACGGAAAGAAAGCCAAAGTGGTGGGTGTCTTCGTATCTTCAATCTGCTCCATGGATTGAACCCGATTGGGCCTGAATGTATCCCGTCTCTCACAATAAGCGTTTTGTCGGAGCACTTTCAGATGATGTATTTCATTCGACAGTCTTTCAGGGTCAGATACCACGTATGCTCCATGAACTAGTGTACATAATGCAGTACCGCATTGTGCTGGGTGATGGCAGCTTGTGGTCTGCAGATATAGATCTGTACGCGTTGGCTTGCGGTAGACGCTGTGTCCCAAGGTTCCACCTGCTTCCCCTCGTATTAGAACGTCAAGAAAAGGTGAAGTACCATATTTTTCCACTTCCATTGTGAAGTCTATGTTCAGATGGAGCGAATTTAAACGCTGAAGAAACGTAAGTAGAGTATCAAAACCATGTAGTCACACCGCAAAAGTATCAGCCACGTACTGCAGGAAACAAGATGGTTTGAGAGTGGCTGACTGCAGTGCTTTTTCTTCAAAGTTCTCAATAAAATATTTGTATGGTGCAAAAAATGGAAAATGACCGTGAACAACAAAAAGTGTGTGGTCTTACACGTGTGAACTGCGAAGTACCTGTTAAATTTCAACTACACGATAAATAATACAAAATTAAAGGTTATCGATTCAACTGTATACCTACACGCATTGTAGTGACGTACACTTGACACATACACTTACGTATGCAGTTCTCAAACTTCGGAAGGAACGTTGCCCGCGGGCTCGAAGCATACAGAAAACCTTTCCAATTACCCGGCTGAACCTGCACAGCCATTCATGAAACACGACTTTGAACAATTTTAATAAACGTTTCTGGAACAGTGATCAATATTTTTTTAAGATTTTTTGTTTTTAAAATTCAGTCTTGATAACACCACGTATGTTACAAGACCATAGGTGACCGGTTTCGGTCATATCACATGACCGTCATTAGACCTGTAATTTAATTTAGAAAGTAATAGAAACCTTACTAGATTTACAATAAAATATGACATAATGCTTGTAAGGATAAAATACAATAAGACGGGTTATACCCATGGCATCCTTCGAAGGTGGTAGGCGGAGTACTCTTCTCAGCTGGAGAAATGTCGTGTGGCTAGGGCCTCCCGTCGGGTAGACCGTTCGCCTGGTGCAGGTCTTTCGATTTGACGCCACTTCGGCGACCTGCGCGTCGATGGGGATGAAATGATGATGATTAGGACAACACAACACCCAGTCCCTGAGCGGAGAAAATCTCCGACCCAGCCGGGGATCGAACCCGGGCCCTTAGGATTGACAGTCTGTCACGCTGACCACTCAGCTACCGGGGCGGACTGCTGTGATGTCAACTGGTGCCAGCAAGTGACGGGCATATGCTTAAATATGAAGATGCTCCGCCTACCTCTTCTGCCCCCACCTCACATCAACCAATCAGTATAAAAATGGGTTCGCATAATCGCCAAAACGTAAAAAAACACCAAGTACAATAACATAAAAACAGTTACGTGTAATGTCTCTTTACAACCATGGAATTACCTAAGTATTGCATAAAATATCAATTAAAAGCATTAAAATAACTGTACCGACGATGTATACTCAGTGTGCCCTCTATCGGCTAAGGTGGTACTACCGCAATGGTTTCAAAGTCAACCATGTTGTGAAGGTCTTTGGCATTGCGGCATCATATCGATATGTGAGTTGTGACTCGACTGCAAGTATACACCTATGCTGGATTCAGTCTGCCTGTCTTATATTAACTTTATTTGCCATTGGTGATGTATGTAATAATGGAATGTTCAGCTGCAGAGTGCTATGATATTACATTCACTTTTTAAAATGTCATAAAACTAATTTATTAAAAATTGAGTCATATCTCGTAATATTTCTAGTTGGAAGTTTAAGATTATGATATAAATATTTACGTACTGATCTAAGGTACATTTCTGCCATGGATACAAAAGGGTCCTATGATATTCTGAACAAAAGAGTACATACGTGTTCATAGAATTTCGTCAAAGAGGTCATTTTTTCACGAAAATCCAACTGTTCATTGAAGAGGTAGGCTCGTCACTTGCTGGTACCAGTTGACATCACAGCAGCTGAGTACTCGGCCTACCATCTTCTAAGGTTGCCATGAATATAACACGTCTTATTGTATTTTATCCTTATAAGCATTTTGTCTTATTTTATTGTAAATCTAGTAAGGTTTCTATTACTTTCTAAATTAAATTACACGTCTGATGATGGTCATGTGATATGACCGAAACCTGTCACCTATGTTCTTGTAACATACGTTGTGTGATCAAGACTGAATTTTAAAAACAAAAAATCTTAAACAAGACTTTACTTTTACTCCACCTTTTCTTCCTTCTTTTCTTTGAGTCAGCAGTATTCTCACTGGTTTAATGCGCCGCTCCACGATTTTCCTCACCTGTGCCCATCTTTCTGTCTCAGAGTAGCAATCGAAACCTATGTCTTAAATTATTTGCTGGATGTATTCCAATCTACATCTTCCTCTACAGTTTTTCCCCCTACAGCTCCCTCTAGTACCATGGAAGTTATTCTCTGATGTACTGACAGATGTCCTACCATCCTGTCCCTTCTTCTTGTCAGTGTCTTCCACCTAGTCCTTTCCTTACCGGTTCTAAGGAGAACCTCCAGATTTCTCACCTCATCAGTCCACCTAAACCTCAATAATCTTCTGTAGTGCCGCATTTCAAATAATTCGATTCTCTTCTGTTTCCCCGCAGTCCATCTATCACTACTGTACAATGCTGTACTCGAAACGTACATTCTCAGAAAGTTCTCCCTCAAATTAAGGCCTGAGTTTGACACCAGTAGACTTCTCTTGGCCGGGAACGCCCTTTTTGCCAGCGCTAGTCTGCTCCTTGCTCCGTCCGTTATAGGTTATACTGCTGCCTAGATACTTTGTCTACTTCGTGATCTCAAATCCTGATGTTAGGTTTCTCTCTGTTCTCATTGCTGTTACTTCTCAATACTTTCGTTTGTCTTAGATTTATTCTCAATCCATATGCTGTACTCATTAGACTGTTCATTCCATGCGGCATATCCTGCAATTCTCATTCACTTTCACTGAGCATATCAATGATACGAGCAAATTTGATCAGTAATACCGTTTCACCTTGACTTTTAATCCCACTCTTGACCATTTCTTTTATTTTCGTTATTTCTTCTTCGATGTATGCCTACAGGACAGCAGGAGCGAAAGATTACATTCTGTCGTACACCCTTTTCAAATCGAGCACCTGGATATTTACCTTCCTGTATTACAGGGCTATTACAAATGATTGAAGCGATTTCATAAATTCACTGTAGCTCCATTCATTGACATATGGTCACGACACACTACAGATACGTAGAAAAACTCATAAAGTTTTGTTCGGCTGAAGCCGCACTTCAGGTTTCTGCCGCCAGAGCGCTCGAGAGCGCAGTGAGGCAAAATGGCGACAGGAGCCGAGAAAGCGTATGTCATGCTTGAAATGCATTCACATCAGTCAGTCATAACAGTGCAACAACACTTCAGGACGAAGTTCAACAAAGATCCACCAACTGCTAACTCCATTCGGCGATGGTATGCGCAGTTTAAAGCTTCTGGATGCCTCTGTAAGGGGAAGTCAACGGGTCGGCCTGCAGTGAGCGAAGAAACGGTCGAACGCGTGCGGGCAAGTTTCACGCGTAGCCCGCGGAAGTCGACGAATAAAGCAAGCAGGGAGTTAAACGTACCACAGCCGACGGTTTGGAAAATCTTACGGAAAAGGCTAAAGCAGAAGCCTTACCGTTTACAATTGCTACAAGCCCTGACACCCGATGACAAAGTCAAACGCTTTGAATTTTCGGCGCGGTTGCAACAGCTCATGGAAGAGGATGCGTTCAGTGCGAAACTTGTTTTCAGTGATGAAGCAACATTTTTTCTTAATGGTGAAGTGAGCAGACACAATGTGCGAATCTGGGCGGTAGAGAATCCTCACGCATTCGTGCAGCAAATTCGCAATTCACCAAAAGTTAACGTATTTTGTGCAGTCTCACGGTTTAAAGTTTACGGCCTTTTTTTCTTCTGCGAAAAAAACGTTACAGGACACGTGTATCTGGACATGCTGGAAAATTGGCTCATGCCACAACTGGAGACCGACAGCGCCGACTTCATCTTTCAACAGGATGGTGCTCCACCGCACTTCCATCATGATGTTCGGCATTTCTTAAACAGGAGATTGGAAAACCGATGGATCGGTCGTGGTGGAGATCATGATCAGCAATTCATGTCATGGCCTCCACGCTCTCCCGACTTAACCCCATGCGATTTCTTTCTGTGGGGTTATGTGAAAGATTCAGTGTTTAAACCTCCTCTACCAAGAAACGTGCCAGAACTGCGAGCTCGCATCAACGATGCTTTCGAACTCATTGATGGGGACATGCTGCGCCGAGTGTGGGAGGAACTTGATTATCAGCTTGATGTCTGCCGAATCACTAAAGGGGCACATATCAAACATTTGTGAACGCCTAAAAAAACTTTTTGAGTTTTTGTATGTGTGTGCAAAGCATTGTGAAAATATGTCAAATAATAAAGTTATTGTAGAGCTATGAAATCGCTTCAATCATTTGTAATAACCCTGTATTTTTCCCTTTTGCGTCCTCTTGTACGCTATAGCTTGCCCCTGTTTTTCTCAGGAATTCCAACATTTTGCACCATTCTACATTGCCGTAGCTTTTTCCAGGTCGACAAATCCTCTCAATGTGTCTTGACGTTTCTTTAGTCTTGCTTCGATTATCGACCGCAACGTCAGAATTGCCTCTCTGGTGCCTATGCCTTTCCTAGAGCCAAAGTGATCGTCATCTAACACAGCCTCACCTTTCTTTTCCATCCTTCTGTATATTAATCTCGCCAGATACTTTGATGTGTGAACTGTTACGCTGACTGTGCGATGATTCTCGCACTCGTCGGCTCCTGCAATCTTAGGAGATGTGTAGATCATGTTTTCCCGAAAGTGTGATGGTGTATCACCACTCTCATACATTGCACACACCAACGTGAACAGTCGTTCTGTTGTCACTTGTCCCAGTGATTTTAGAAATTCCGACGAAATGTTATTATTCCCTGTTGCCTTATTTGGTCTTAGGACGACCAAAGATATTTTAAATTCTGGTTCTAATATTCCCTAGCTTTTCCCGGTCGACTCCCGTATCTTCTTCCGTTGCGGCATCAGACGAGTTCTCCCCCTCACAGGGGTCTTCACTGTACGGAATTCCCAGCGAACTCTTAATGTTACAGTCCTTGCTTTCCGACAGTTGTTTCTTATCTATTTCCTCACATTTTTCCTGCAGCCATACAGTCTTGGCTCACCTGCACATTCTACTTACTTCATTCCTAAGTGACTTGTATTATGTTTTCCTGTATTTCCTGGAACATTTTTGTTCTTTCATCTTTGGTTGATCAACTGAAGTACTTCTGCTGTTACCCATGGTTTCTTCGTAGTTATCTTCCATGTTCTAATATCTTTCTTTGCAGCTTCTGTGATTCCCCTTTTTAGAGATGTCCATTTCTCTTCATCTGAACTACCTACTGAGCTATTCATTCTCGCAGTGTCTATAGCCTCAGAGAACTTCAGGCTTAGCTCTTCATTCCGAGTACTTTCGTATCCCCCTTCTTTGTGCATTGATTCTTGGTGACTAGTCCCTAAAACCTCAGCCTACTGTTCATTATTACGAAATTGTGGTCTCAGTCTATGTCTGCACTTCGGTATGACTTGTAATCAAAAATCTAATTCACACCCTCTGCCTGACCGTGATGTAACCTATGTGCAATCTTTCCGTACCTCTCGGTCTTCTGCAACTATAATTACTCTTACAATAGTCTATTTACCAGGGATTACAATTACGAAAAACTTAAACTGAAACAATCACACAGAAAATGTCGAAGGGGGGAAGGTGAAACAAAGACTTCATTTTATTGGCAGAACACTCACACGATGCAAGCTGCCTGCTAAAGAGACTGCTACTACACCACTCTTCCCCATCGTCTCCCAGAGTGCTACAGAGCCGCATGGGATCCTTACCAGAAACGATTAATGGAGCACATCGAAAACGCTCAAAGAGGGACAACTCGTTAGGTATTCTCGCCAAATGGCCTACTATAATAGCAATTATAATATGCACAATGTAATGATGTTAACTGAATCTTTACCTTTTTACTCTGTTAGTATTGAAGGTTTCTTTCAATTACTGCAGCAAGTGGCCTTTTGCTTTTTTCTTCAGTTTGTTTTAATTACTTTGTCATTACCTGTTTCGAATCGCCTAGCGATTCATCATCATATGGGACATATATTAGTTGTCCGCAGCAGTGTGGGAGTCATGTAGATGTGGCAAGATGTATAAACGAATCATATATTTACTGAGTGTGGCGAGACTTTTTCACATAATGAGATGGATTTTGTTGCTTTACTTAGAGTTGTTAGTACCCGTTGGTTGGATGTTGCTGTACACAGCATTCTGGAAAATGAATGTTTTCCAGTGACTTTAATTGTACTGCTAAGTATGTTAAGTGCAGTACACTTAACATCCATGGAATACATTCATTGCCGGTCGCAGTGACCGAGCTGTTCTACGCGCTTCAGTTTGGAACCGCGCGGCCGCTACGGTCACAGGTTCGAATCCTGCCTCGGGCATGGATGTGTGTGATGTCCTTAGGTTAGTTAGATTTAACAGTATTGGTTAAAAACAGTCTTGGTTGCAATTTTACGTTTTTTATTTTTCAACCTAAAATTGCAACCAAGACTGTTTTTAACCAATACTGTTAACCACTGGTTTTCTGTTACGCCACATATGGACTGGAAGAATTTCTATAGTTAGGTTTACGTAGTTCTAAGTCCTAGGAGACTGAGGACCTCAGATGTTAAGACCCATAGTGCTCAGAGCCATTTGAACCATGTGAACACATTCATTTTCCACAATACTGTGTACAGCAACATCCAACCACCGGATACTAATAACTCTAAGTAAAGCAACAAAATCCATATCATTATGTGAAAAATTCTCGCCACACTCAGGGGTTATATGTTTCGGTTCTACACTCCTGGAAATTGAAATAAGAACACCGTGAATTAATTGTCCCAGGAAGGGGAAACTTTATTGACACATTCCTGGGGTCAGATACATCACATGATCACACTGACAGAACCACAGGCACATAGACACAGGCAACAGAGCATGCACAATGTCGGCACTAGTACAGTGTATATCCACCTTTCGCAGCAATGCAGGCTGCTATTCTCCCATGGAGACGATCGTAGAGATTCTGGGTGTAGTCCTGTGGAACGGCTTGCCATGCCATTTCCACCTGGCGCCTCAGTTGGACCGGCGTTCGTGCTGGACGTGCAGACCGCGTGAGACGACGCTTCATCCAGTCCCAAACATGCTCAATGGCGAACAGATCCGGAGATCTTGCTGGCCAGGGTAGTTGACTTACACCTTCTAGAGCACGTTGGGTGGCACGGGATACATGCGGACGTGCATTGTCCTGTTGGAACAGCAAGTTCCCTTGCCGGTCTAGGAATGGTAGAACGATGGGTTCGATGACGGTTTGGATGTACCGTGCACTATTCAATGTCCCCTCGACGATCACCAGTGGTGTACGGCCAGTGTAGGAGATCGCTCCCCACACCATGATGCCGGGTGTTGGCACTGTGTGCCTCGGTCGTATGCAGTCCTGATTGTGGCGCTCACCTGCACGGCGCCAAACACGCATACGACCATCATTGGTACCAAGGCAGAAGCGACTCTCATCGCTGAAGACGACACGTCTCCATTCGTCCCTCCATTCACGCCTGTCGCGACACCACTGGAGGCGGGCTGCACGATGTTGGGGCGTGAGCGGAAGACGGCCTAACGGTGTGCGAGACCGTAGCCCAGCTTCATGGAGGCGGTTGCGAATGGTCCTCGCCGATACCCCAGGAGCAACAGTGTCCCTCATTTGCTGGGAAGTGGCGGTGCGGTCCCCTACGGCACTGCGTAGGATCCTACGGTCTTGGCGTGCATCCGTGCGTCGCTGCGGTCCGGTCCCAGGTCGACGGGCACGTGCACCTTCCGCCGACCACTGGCGACAACATCGATGTACTGTGGAGACCTCATGCCCCACGTGTTGAGTAATTCGGCGGTACGTCCACCCGGCCTCCCGCATGCCCACTATACGCCCTCGCTCAAAGTCCGTCAACTGCACATACGGTTCACGTCCACGCTGTCGCGGCATGCTACCAGTGTTAAAGACTGCGATGGAGCTCCGTATGCCACGGCAAACTGGCTGACACTGACGGCGGCGGTGCACAAATGCTGCGCAGCTAGCGCCATTCGACGGCCAACACCGCGGTTCCTGGTGTGGCCGCTGTGCCGTGCGTGTGATCATTGCTTGTACAGCCCTCTCGCAGTGTCCGGAGCAAGTATGGTGGGTCTGACACACCGGTGTCAATGTGTTCTTTTTTCCATTTCCAGGAGTGTAGATCATTACATTAATCACTGTGTTGCCGTGTTGCCCTGTAAATTGCTGTTATTTACCACACTGAATGTCACTTGGTAGGTACAATTTAAAAACAAAGTAGATGTGTAAACTACAATGTGCCTGACAATCTGAAATTCCGTTCTTTTCCTTCGTAATTTAACGAACTTTTCACTTTGTTAACATGACAGCTGGCTTGTTTGTATCACCCCTGCATACATCTATGGGACACCAAAGAAAATAAGGAAAGTTTCTTGCAAACTGTAACATTTAAAATTTGCATTTGACTTGAAAATTTAACGAATACAAATCGGTGTCTCTAAACTATCAATCATTGCTTTTTGAGTTCTGGCTTTATCAATTATCGACACAGACACAATGAAAGTGAATATAAATGGATTACGAAAGCACGTTTTTCATAGCACATACTTGTCTTCTCGGTTATTCGAAGGGTATACACAAAAAGGAATTACACTACTGAGGCCAGAAGCTTCATATTTTGGTGTCGTATTACTGTATCGGATACGCATTTAAGACCAGAAAAACGGTTGAAGTTGCATTCCTTATGCTGTGTTGGTCACTAAAACAGTGTAACACTTACTATATAAAATAAATATCGCGTGCACACGACAGAAATAACGAACAAGAAGGAATTGTAAACACTCGTCTGCTAATGTTTTGGGGGATCAAAGATGGCGGCAGGCCCCGCCCACTGGCTTCAAAACAACGTACAGCGTTAAGTCTGTAGCGCCGAGTGCTGTGATTGGCTAGAGCGCTCCATCCATGTCTCCAAGCCAACGTACACTCATAAAAGTATTGAAACACATTCGAAATACTGGATTTACACTTAAATAACTTGAAATTAAGTAATTCCTACGGCTGCACCATAAACACACTTTTTTTTCACTGACTGGTTTTGATGCGGCCCGCCACGAATTCCTTTCCTGTGCTAACCTCTTCATCTCAGAGTAGCACTTGCAACCTACGTCCTCAATTATTTGCTTGACGTATTCCAATCTCTGTCTTCCTCTACAGTTTTTGCCCTCTACAGCTCCCTCTAGTACCATGGAAGTCATTCCCTCATGTCTTAGCAGATGTCCTATCATCCTGTCCCTTCTCCTTATCAGTGTTTTCCACATATTCCTTTCCTCTCCGATTCTGCGTAGAACCTCCTCATTCCTTACCTTATCAGTCCACCTAATTTTCAACACTCGTCTATAGCACCACATCTCAAATGCTTCGATTCTCTTCTGTTCCGGTTTTGCCACAGTCCATGTTTCACTACCATACAATGCAGTACTCCAGACGTACATCCTCAGAAATTTCTTCGTCAAATTAAGGCCGGTATTTGATATTAGTAGACTTCTCTTGGCCAGAAATGCCTTTTTTGCCGTAGCGAGTCTGCTTTTGATGTCCTCCTTGCTCCGTCCGTCATTGGTTATTTTACTGCCTAGGTAGCAGAGTTCCTTAACTTCATTGACTTCGTGACCATCAATCCTGATGTTAAGTTTCTTGCTGTTCTCATTTCTACTACTTCTCATTACCTTCGTCTTTCTCCGATTTACTCTCAAACCATACTGTGTTCATTCCTATGAAAGTGTCTTGATTTTTTTTTAGCCTTGCTTCCATTATTAGCCGTAACGTTAGAATTGCCTCTCTCGTCCCTTTACTTTTCCTAAAGCCAAACTGATCGTCACCTAGCGCATTCTCAATGTTCTTTTCCATTCTTCTGTATATTATTCTTGTAAGCAGCTTCGATGCATGAGCTGTTAAGCTGATTGTGCGATAAATCTCGCACTTGTCAGCTCTTGCCGTCTTCGGAATTGTGTGGATGATGCTTTTCCGAAAGTCGGATGGGATATAGCCAGACTCACATATTCTGCACACCAACGTGAATAGTCGTTTTGTTGCCACTTCCCCCAATGATTTTAGAAATTCTGATGGAATGTTATCTATCCCTTCTGCCTTATTTGACCGTAAGTCCTCCAAAGCACTTTTAAATTCCGATTCTAATACTGGATCCCCTATCTCTTCTAAATCGACTCCTGGTTCTTCTTCTATCACACCAGACAAATCTTCACCCTCATAGACGCTTTCAATGTATTCTTTCCACCTATCTGCTCTCTCCTCTGCATTTAACAGTGGAATTCCCGTTGCACTCTTAATGTTACCACCGTTGCTTTTAATGTCACCAAAGGTTGTTTTGACTTTCCTGTATGCTGAGTCTGTCCTTCCGACAATCATATCTTTTTCGATGTCTTCACATTTGTCCTGCAGCCATTTCGTCTTAGCTTCCCTGCACTTCCTATTTATTTCATTCCTCAGCGACTTGTATTTCTGTATTCCTGATTTTCTCGGAACATGTTTGTACTTCCTCCTTTCATCAATCAACTGAAGTATTTCTTCTGTTACCCATGGTTTCTTCGCAGCTACCTTCTTTGTACCTATGTTTTCCTTCCCAACTTCTGTGATGACCCTTTTTAGAGATGTCCATTCCTCTTCAACTGTACTGCCTACTGCGCTATTCCTTATTGCTGTATCTATAGCGTTAGAGAACTTCAAACGTATCTCGTCATTCCTTAGTACTTCCGTATCCCACTTCTTTGCGTATTGATTCTTCCTGCCTAATGTCTTGAACTTCAGCCTACTCTTCATCACTACTATATTGTGATCTGAGTCTATCTCTGCTCCTGGGTACGCCTTACAATCCAGTATCTGATTTCGGAATCTCTGTCTGACCATGATGTAATCTAATTGAAATCTTCGCGTATCTCCCGGCCTTTTCCAAGTATACCTCCTCCTCTTGTGATTCTTGAACAGGGTATTCGCTATTACTAGCTGAAACTTGTTACAGAACTCAATTAGTCTTTCTCCGCTTTAACGCTATAGCACACATTATTAATTACATAAACAAATTAAAGAAACATATATCAAAGGAATAGAACAAAAGCTAGGTCAATAGCCTAATGTCTCTGTGGTTTCTAAACCACAGTAAATACTTAATTTCTTCATGAATAATACATATCGAATATAAACAAAGACATAGATGAATAAATATATTTATAAGCATGCTGCTACTGTTTTATCGTGTAACTGTGGAGTACTTATGACCTGACGCGATCAATAGTAATCGGCCACTTTGATCTCCAATAACTATGTACTATTCAAGTTACATGCCTGTAATTTATACCAATTTAGGTTTACACTAACAGCTTTCTAAAGACACGTGGATCGACGAAATCGGCTGAAGATTTTGGATTTTGGAAATACGTTGCTGGGTGTTAGTTGTATATTTTACCGGCAGATACTAAACTCTAAACTAATAAAGATATTGAAAATCTGATTATACCATCAGAATCGTCGTGCAAATAATGGTGATGTACATGCTCCTATTTGAGGTATAGTGATTCATCTGACTACTATTAATTTCTATACGAACTGTGAAATGCCTGCCATTAAGGATTTACAAAGCCCACCATCTTCGGCACTCCCGGCGTGTCTCTCTCATCGACACAGCGTCACCATGGAATTCCCAGCCACGCAGC